>NC_064271.1:32215000-33509375 GCF_003254725.2 Canis lupus dingo
TGCTTACGACAAGTGCTCAATAAATGTTAGTCAAGGCTATGAAAAATTCAGTGATTCAAAGATACAGAAATCCATACCATGATGTAGCAATTGGATTTTTTCCAGGCTTCTGGAAATGCATAACCAAATGGGTGAATATCTGGCTACTTCCAACAACCACATTGAGGCATTTCACTTCAGAACAAACATTGGTCATGCCACAAGCCCAGTGGAATGTCTGATTCTTCGAGGCGTAACTTGAGGAGCACCCACAGGGACATCTCTAAGATGGACACCAGCCAGCAGATAAATGGTCCACACCTGTGGGATGACAGTTCTGGAATGAGTTTGTGAAGACACGAGTATTTGACGCTTTCTTCTGTAGAGACAGAGCTGTCAGGGTCTGACAGGCTCACCACTTTTTTTTCCCCCAACTGGTCTCCTAGAGCTCAGGCAACACTGGGAAGCATTCTCCAACATTTCCATAGCCTTTTCCACTACACCAGCGAGCAAGCCTTCAGTGTATCTGCTAAGTGTTCCTTTACCTGCCTTTTAGGTAAATTTACTGAGTAATTACAAAATAGTTGCTACAGTCATTAAGTTATAATGTGTTTTGTTTTTTAATGCCACTGTCCTTGGGGCACTTGGGTGGCGCAATGGTTGAAGATCTGCCTTTGGCTTAGGTCCTGATCCTGGGATCCTGGGATTGAGTCCCCGCATCGGGCTCCCTGCAGGGAGCCTGCTTCTCCTCCTGCCTATGTCTCTGCCTCTCTCTGTGTGTCTCTCATGAATAAATCAATAAACTCTTAAAAAAAAATAAATGTCACTGTCCTTGAAATGATTTTATATCTGTATAAAAGACGATAGATTGACTTTAAATGCATACTAGTAAATTGCTATGTCCAAATTTGTATACAGATCAAGTGCAGATCAGAAAACACATATATTAATATTGAAATTTTTGATGCTCTAATCTTACCTGACAGACTTTGTAGAAAGTTTGGTTTGAGATAGATTCTTTCTCTCCAAGTATTTCTTCAGACCTGAGGAGCACCTAAATGTGTTTAAGATGTTCCTTAGGCATAATTTGCTATTTTTGCTTGCTGCTGGAGAGGAAACCAGACATCCCTTGTGGGCAGACTCCATAGGCAATGGACCCATGGGGTCTCTGACTCTGTGTCCCTCTACCAGTGAGGAAACTGGAGAGCTGCCATTGCAGCTGGTACTGGGAACCCATTCACATAACTGGAGTATTGTTAACCTTGTCGGGGCTTTCAGCTTACGCTCTGATAGTTGCATGGCCTTAGCGTGAGCCTTCTTCAACTCACACGGGTTGTGATGCTCTCAGGGAAAAAGGGAGAGGTGATCACTTTTTCTTACATATTATATTTCCTTGGTGTGACCTACCCACCAAAAGCTATCTGTGCTCCAAAATGCTGAGAGGCACAGTTTTTTCACCACACACATATATACACACATACACATTTCTAGAAACTTCCACAGCACCAAGGCCTTTTGGCCTTCAAGCTATGGGCAGCTTGAGATTCAGACTCTATTTTACCTTTTGGTACCTTTGCTTTCATGGTTCAGTCTGATTTTAGTCATGTGCCACTCAGTTTACATGTTTTTACAGACTTGAATCCCAATGGGGTCAGTGTTCCTGTGTCTTTTTCAACAGTGGATTTTCAGTTCTTACATAAACTAATTCATTTTAACAGACCTGTTGGGTATCATCCAACTCTGCTCCTCCATAGCATGCAAGTTTAACATTCTTATGGATTCAGTGCCACCAGCTGAGTGGCTTAAACTACACTTTGTTGCCTCATAGTTCCAGAGGCTAGAAGTCCAAGATCAAGCTTTTGTCTGGGCCTCTGAGGGAGCTGGCGAAGGATCTGTTCTGGGCTCCTTTCCTAGCTTCTGGTAGTTTCTTGATGTGTGGTGGTGTAACTCCAATCTCCACAGGGGGTTCTTCCTGTGTGTCTGTGTCCAAATTTCCCCTTTTTATGAGGATATAAGTCATATTGGACTAGGGGCTCACACTACTCCACTATGACCTCATCTTAACTAATTATATCTGCACTTAACCTATTTCCAAATAAGGTCACACTGTGAAGAATGGACAGTTGAGACTCCAATATATCTTTTTTTGAGGGGGAGGGACACAATTCAATCCATAATGCCATTCAAATATCCTTTTACATAATATTTGTGTTAGATGCCAATGCAAAATTATATTCTTCAGAAATTCCTGAATATATCCTATTTGGGCCTCCACTTTATTTATTATTACTTCCTGCTAAAGGATTTTATGGACTATGGCAAGCTTTCATCACTTTAAAAGAAGGGAGAAGTACACAATCTACCTTCCCCATGTGTTTAATTGTATGTAAGTTTGTCTTTGACAAGAAGCAGACATTTTTACAGCATATTTGTGTAGATGCCAAACTGAAACAAAAACAAAAACAGAACCCACTTATCAAGCTATGCTCATGTCCCTGATATTTTAAAATGTATTTTATCAACATCTTCATTTTGGGGGAAACAATGAATTTCTTGCCCATATTCTGTGATTCACCAGCATGTTTGTTATTCTATGAGAGGATTGTCTAATAGACAGAGAAAAGGGAAGAAAACAGCACACAGGATCTATGATACAAAGACCTCGAAGCTCAGAAAAGAAGAGGGAGAAGCTGGTCCCCAGAGTTGTCTGGGTTTCTGGGTCTTGGTCTCTGTCCTATTGTGTAAATTATTAGCATCTCGTTTTTTCAGGCAGCCTGAGCTATTCTTACCTTCTTATAATATAAATATATGTTTATATAAATATAAAGTGCTTAACATATACAAAGATCGATTTATCTGCGGATATTTACTGAGCTCCTCCTATTAGGTGCTGGGCTCTCAGCTAAAACCTTCCAGTCTTTCAGGAGTGCACAGGAGAAACGTTTATGGATTGCTCTCTTTTAAAACAAGAGACCACTTAAATGTGCCTCTTCCATTAACAGAGTAGCAAACCTACATCATTTTGATTTTCGCATCCCTGAAAGACTTTGTAAATGGACTACAAATGCATTTTGAACGAGAGGTACAGGGATTTCTTCCCTCTTGTGTTGTGCTCACGTGAATGACCCGTGACATACAGTCACAGCCAAGATGGAATGGAATGGTGTTTAGGAGAATTCTAAGAATTCCTACACGATGCCATTGCTTTTCTTCTTCAAAATAAACTTAAGCAAGCAATAAAGTGATACGTTATAGTTCTGTGATGAAGTTTTTGCTAGCTAGCATGGATAGTAGTTTTCTTTTTTTTTGATAGTAGTTTTATATTTAATTGCCGGAGCTGGAATTTCGTCATAATATGCATTGGTTTCCTGATATGTTATATTAGGGGATTAACTTCCCTGAGCCTCAATTTTTTGCCACCTTGAAAAATGCAGATACTCACCTTAACAGGCCTTCTGTGAGAATCTAGAAAGGTACTGGACTTTAAAGTACTTAGCATAGTGCTTAGCACATGACTGATCAATAATTGCTCATTTCTTTGGTTTCCTCTCTCTTTCCTTCTTCCTTTCCAATTCTTACTATCAATAAAATCATATGCAGTCTTAAAAAGCCTACTTTTACATTTTACCTCAAGAACCACATCGCCGAACTTAAATGACAATATATTTTATTATTCTGAGTCAGTCCTACTTCACGTGACATTCATTTTCTATATTATTGATGCTGGCTGACCTTCAATACAAACCAAAGAGAAATCATCTTCCTATGTGTCATAGATAAGCTTTCTAATGAAGCCATGATGAAATCACTTATATCTCTACTCTTTCTACACAATAATCCAGTTGGGAAATAGGAAATATTTCTTCACTGAAATGGGACCCCACATCTCCCTTGTGACAGATGTGAATCACTTCAGGGATAAAATCTATGCCACATTTCAGCATTCTTTGGGCCCCTGCCAGCTATCTAATATTCTCAGTCCTCTTATCTAGGAGTTAGCTCTTACAGCATCTCAGTATTAGGCCACTAATTGCCGGTAGCAACATTTAGCTAAAGATGAAAAAAGTTTTAACAATATTAAGAAAATATTAAGAATATTAACAATATTAAGAAAACTTTTAGGGGGGTACCTGGGTGGCTGAGTCAGTTAAGCCTCTGCCTTCAGTGCAGGTCATGATCCCAGGGTCCTGAGATCCGAGGCCCGCAGCACGCTCCCTACTCCATGGGGAGACTGTTGCTCCCTCTCTACCTGCTGCTCCCCCTGCTTGTGCTCTCTCTCTCTGTGTCAAATAAATAAATAAATAATTTTTTTTTTTTTTTAAAGAAAATACCTTTAGGGGTGCCTGGCTGGTTAGTTGAAAGAGCATGTGACTTTTGATCTCAGGGTCATAGGTGTGAGCCCCATGTTGGGTGTAGAGATTATTAAAAAAACAAACAAAACTTTTTAAGAAGCATCATTTTAAAAAAAAAAAGAAAAAGAAAATACTTTAAAAAATGTTCTTTAGGTCTTTAGGTAAAAATTAAAACACAGTATATTTGGTTAGGAGGTTGTCCTATTGGAGTTCAGAACATCTAAGTTTCAAAGCAATAGTTTGCTATTTGTAACTTGGGCAAGTATGTCAACCAGATCAGCTACCAATCTGTCTTTGTTCACAACAAATTTCCCCGACGGGTTGTCTATATGTCCTCATTTCCTTCTCTCGTTGGCTGTCTCCAATCTTTCTGTCTCCACCAGATCATTGAAATGACTCTGTTTAAGACTACAAAGATCTGATATAAATGAAGCAAGCTCTCCCTTCTTTGTTCTCATCTTGCTTGGCATCTTGATATGCTTGATACAATTGATTGCTCCTCCTTTTTGTTGTTTTTTGTTTTGTTTGATTTAGTTATTAGGTCAGTTGGCTTCAAGGGTACCACATTGTTTATCCTCCTAGTTCACTGCCTACCCTGTATTTGCCTCATTTGCTGGCAACTTCTTCTCTATCAGACCTCCTCCTGAGTTCTCCACAGACCTAATCATTGTCGGTTTCTCCTCTAGCTATACTTTCCATGTGATTTCACTCTTAAAGGCTACCCACATGATGAAGACCCCCAATTTTTAATCTCCACTCCAGGCCTCTGGCCGGAAGCACAGCCTCTCCTGTCTAGTCAGCTTTGCCACTTGGATGTCCAAGGGATACCTTGAACTTTAATGTGATCAATGGGCCCAGTTGAGCTTGTCCCTTCAATCTTCTCTGTTCTCAGCTTTCTCTAGATCAGCAAATGACATCACCTCCTACCTGGTTGCTCAAACCAAACACTTAGATGTATCATCTGATTCCTCTGACACTTTCCATGCACCCTTGTCCAAGCCATTAGTCTATCTTTTCTGAACTACTGCAATAACAACTCAACCTGTCTCTCTGCCTCTGTTCTGACTACTTTGCTGTTAATAGTCCACACAGACACTAGAGTTCTCAATCTAAAGCATAAGTCAGGGAGATTCTGGACGGTTCAGTCAGTTAAGCATCTGACTCTTGATTTCAGCTCAGGTCATGATCTCAGGTCCTGGGATTGAGTCCCACATTGGGCTCCCTTGCTTGGTGGGGAGTCTGCTTGAGAATTCTCTTTCCCTCTCCCTCTGCCCCTGTCCACTCTCTCACTCTCTCTCTCTCTCCTTCCTTCTCTAAATAAAATAAAATAAAATAAAATAAAGCATAAATCAGGTCATTTTACTCCCCCTCCATGAAACCCCCAAATAGCTTTCCATAGAACTGACAAGAAAATCCAAATTCTTTATCCTGTTCTCAAGGCCCTTTGTGGTCTGATTTCAGCCTTCCCTTTTGAACTCATTGCTCTCTTTTTCCATTTCACTTTATTCGAATACATATCCCTTTTTTGTGTGTGCTTCAAGGACTTTATACTTGCTATTCCATATCTTTGGAATGCTTTTCTCTGAGATTTTTAAATGTCTCATTCCTCTCATTTGAGGTGTCAGCTAAAATTATGCCATTTTATAAAGAACAAGCCATACTGTCCTAGTTAAAACAGCTCCTCTAATACCCTGTGATATAGCTCACCATTCATTTTTTTCTTTTCTTTTTTTTTTAAGATTTATTTATTTATTTATTCATGATAGACAAACAGAGAGAGAGAGAGAGAGGCAGAGACACAGGAGGAGGGAGAAGCAGGCTCCATGCAGGGAGCCCGATGCGGGACTCGATCCCGAGAGTCCAGGATCGCGCCCTGGGCCAAAGGCAGGCGCTAAACTGCTGAGCCACCCAGGGATCCCCACCATTCATTTTTTCTATCAGCTTTGTGATCAATGGAAAAAAATTACAGATGATCCAACTGATTTCTAAGGTCCAATCCACCCTACATTCTGCAAATCTATAACTTTATGAGTAGATGGACTAAGAGTATATAACATACAACAGAAATGCAATAGAAATTTATCTAAGACCAATCCAGAAGGATAAGAATTCTAAATATCTAGGTGAAACAGTAATTTTGCATGAGAATACTGCATAGTTACTACACTGTTGTCATCCAAACTCCAGAAAACAGAGTTTTATATTAAAAAGTAAAATTAAAGGTATTCTGATTGTAACGGAACACTCTTTTTATTTTTTACCAATACACTCCAGTATCACACTTATTTATATTCCAACAGTTTTTGATTCAAGTTAGTAGCCCTAGGAAGAGGTGATTTATATTTCTGCAGGATTCAGCAAAGATCTTTTCCAATGGTTCTTAAATGTCCTCATCCTAGAGGGAAATAAAATGATAGACCACTGCGGAAGCATTTTCACCTGCAGAATTTAGAAATGTGTCCTCCAAATCATTTGGTCAGTAAGGTGTTCACTGAAAACCACAAAAAAAGAAAAGAAAAAAAAAAAAAAACTCCAGCAGCAAAATCTGAGAAAATCTTCATTGTTTTTCCTGAATATATTTAGCACACAACTTTCTGGGAAGGTAGCCAGGGTAGGAGTTGCCATAACTAACAACACATTTCCTTTAAATGTTAAAGTGGAAGTGATTGCAACAACTATTTGTGAAGCTCCAAAGTGATACTGGATGTTGCTACATGATGCATTTGTCCCAGGGAATTTGAAAAGTTTTCTGACATGATCTCATTATTATTTTGTTCATTAATTAAATAAAGTTTAGATTTGCTACTCTGTTCAACTTCAAAATGTGCTTTCTTAATACTAATTATCCCATTTACTCATGGTAAATAGAAGAATATTGTCTCTTTAACTTGTTAGTCATGTATTGGTTCTTCTTAGATGATTTTTCTCATGTTAATGATTTGAAGTCATCTAATTGAGAGAAAGCCTTAGCAAACTGCAAAGACCTTAGGAAGAACTGTGGAAATCTACAGAACTGCAGGTAGAGGTTGGTTTAATGGCTTCAAGAATTGCAGTATTTTCTACTATATAGAGCTTCCTTGAGAAAACGTGTGTGTAGATGAAGAAGGTGCAAAGACATTTCTCTTGTATAAAACAATGAAAAAATGGAAAATGTTACACTATGAATTGGATTTTAATTAAATGATCTCTTGGAATGGTTTGTCTCCAGCATTTCTACCTCACAGAGAAGCACCAGCACCAAAAGTTAAGGCTGCAAAGATTTACTGATTATGTATAAATACCAATAGAGATTTAACTGTGCTTATATTTGTACTAGGATTGTTAATTGCTCTTGTTGGGTTATGAAAATTCCACAGCTTTTGAATGATCTGCCCCATTCTGTTCTTCCCATAAGCTCTATTATTTTTAGTCTGCTATTTTGTGAACATAAAAAGAACATGTATTATAGTAGAAATACCTAAATCATTTCCATTTTATAAACAGAAAAAAATCTAAATTAAAACCAAGAGTAATGCAGATTAATCCAATGCAGATGCTCAGCAAAAGATAGGATTTATGATTATTAATTCTTTTAAGACTGTTTTAAGTAGTACTTGTTCATTAATTCATACCATTGGAGATACATTGCATAAAAATTAAGACTTTTCAACCACCTTAATTTTCCTTTTATTTTACGTATTTATCTATTTCCCAAAAGATTGATATATCTATCACTGGAGAGGGACTCGATGCTAAAGGACTTCTCAGAGTGTCCATGTTATACATTTTAAGTAAAAGTTGTGCAGTTGGAAAATAGAACACAGCCTTAGGAGTGTGCTTGACAACTTTTCAAAAGATAAATGCCAATATTCCAAAGACTTTCCTACTGAATGGAGACATACATTTAGCATCAGATAGCAAGCTGGGCTGCTAGTGGGTGGTACCTTCATGGCGGGTGAGGACGTGGAGGGTGGCGGTAGCAACCATTGTCCTTTAGAACATAGTGACATATGGCCAGGCAGTAGATGCATGTGATACCAAAAATCAGCTCTTAGGCCATTTTGTCATGCCTGTAGAGGTTGTTGAATATCTTTGCATATAGTATTTCTCTACATTAATTAGTATATTTGACCCAAGAAACATATATTGTACATTCCCTTCATTCAGAAACTTGGCTCAGCCTGAGGGAAATAGATAAAAGACTCAAAGTTTCTTCTCAAGCAAGTCCACAGCCAATTATAGTCCAGCATGGTAATGAGTATCTTCCCTTTTTTATAAGGATGCCATTCATATTGGGTTGGGGCCCACTCTAATGACTTCATTTTAACTTGATTACCTCTGTAAAGACTATCTCCAAGTAAAGTCACATTTTGGGATAACAGGAGTTAGGACTTAAACACGTGATTCTTTGCTCCAGGGGAGGCATGATCTGACCCATATTAGGTATAAACTTCAAAAACTACTTACTGTATCACTTCATAATTTGCTCTGTGAATAGAATTCACTGTCACCATTTTAAAAAAGAAGAAAACTGAGGTTTAGGATTGTTGTATGATTAGATCAAGTCCCCACAGCAAGCAAGTGATGGAGATTGAACATTGTCCTAACTAGTCATATTGAATCAATCCAAAGAAACATTTCAGGGAGGAATTACTTGTTTTACATGTGTGTGGCATTCAACGTAGAAATTGTTCATTCATTATTTCACTGATCTGATATTTATTGAATATCTATGATGTATAAGGCACTATCTGATGCTGGGAAGAAATGATCAGGAAAACATAAAGCTTGACTTTAAAGCAATTTGTCATTTGCAAAACCCAGTTTCAATGTTTGTACATATAAGCATTGATTAAACACAGGAGATGGTACTCTAGATTGACTAAAAGAATCTCAAACTACTTCCACTGAAAAAAATTTATCTTAGATACCTCAATAAAATATAATTTGAGAAGCTTGGCTTCAATCTTGCTAAGAGAGTTTTTAAAAATGGCAGACATTTCAATATTCTGTTCACATAAAGAACAGATTACAAAATATAAATACATAAATAAGCCAGAATGCTTGCCATGCATCATGTTTACTCATTTAGGATCTAAGAATGCTGCAAAGAAACAGTATTTATCTTAAAAGGCAGTGTTGTTTCAGGTTCAGCAAGTATTT
The DNA here is from genome assembly GCF_003254725.2 of Canis lupus dingo. Taxonomy (NCBI): domain Eukaryota; kingdom Metazoa; phylum Chordata; class Mammalia; order Carnivora; family Canidae; genus Canis; species Canis lupus. The sequence goes on from NC_064271.1 coordinate 32,224,474, forward strand.
ACTGAATGCCTACCAAGTGTCATAGTGTTTAGAGATATTTTCCATTCTATTTGTGTGATAGTAAGTAACTTACTCAATGGCCATGGGTCTCTGTTGCCCATCTGTAAAATAGAGATGTTAATAATACCTTCCTCCCCACACCATTATAGAGATCAGATGAGATATCGTGATAAAGCACTTGGCACAATGGTTGGTGTATAGCAGCGTTTCAATGAATGTTTGCTGAATCTGAATCTGAGTCACAGAATTTTCCCTATTATTTTAAAATAAGACTAGAGGACCTTTAAAGCTGCAAGTTAAAAAAAATAAAGCTGCAAGTTCTTCCACAGACTTATTAAAAATATATATTGCTAGCTAGAGACAGACACAAACTTTTTTTTTTTTTTGGCAGAAGAACCAATATAAAAAAATGATAGCAAAAATCTGGACATAAAAATAAATTATAGCTTGAATTATAACCTTTTAGATAAATTATTCTTAAATGTATTTGAAAGGATTGTATATTCCCCAGGCACTTAAAAGGTGCATAATTTTTCATGTCTTTGCTCTGTTATACACTGCATTAAGATCAGAGCTATTTAAATGAAACAGTCAGGCACATTCTCCTTAAGGTAATAAGGCAATAAAGTTTTAATTCACCCTATAGGTAACAAAATCAATTATTTCATTTCATAAACATAAAACAAATATACCAACATATTATGTGGCATAAGTGTTGACAATTCCATAGTTATATATAGATTAAATCACACTTTTATTTATTTTAAATTCCTGTTCCATCTGTTTCTCAAGGACTTGAGTATATAGAACACAAATGGCTTAAAGTTGCAATAAAACACTGAAACCTAACTCAAATAAATCAATAAATCCCATCAAAAACCTAAGTAACCTGTGCTTATCAGTTTCTAGGAGGATGTCTGCTGGTTTTCTTGAGGAGAAAAATAGACTCAACATCTTCTCATCTATTCTTATTTCCTTGCAGTGTCTTAGGGAACATAGAGCTACTCAGGTTGCTGCTAATAAAATACAGTAACCCATGTGGGGTGTGAAGGTGGAGAACCCACATTTAGGTCACAATGAAAATGTGCCATTGAAACCCTACTGAGGTGCATTGTTAATGTGGATTTTTTTTTTTCAGATTTTATTTATTTATTCATGAGAGAGGCAGAGAAACAGGCAGAGGGAGAAGCAGGCCCCATGCGGACCCTGATGAGGGACTCGATCCCAGGACCCTGGGATCCTGCCCTGAGCCAAAGGCAGACGCTCAACCACTGAGCCACCCAGGCTTCCCTTACGTGGATTGATAACAATGAATAATAATATTTTAAGATTATAGATCTAGAATATATCCACTTAAGAAAATAGATTTAAAAATTAAGGATAACATAAGAATATTAATATATTTATCTTAATAACTCTAGAATTTTATTCTTGACTGGAAGCAATTTTCTACCATGGTTTATTATAGCAAATTACACCCCAAATGATGATTCTTTGATGTTCTTTCTGGCAGAATCATCTTACTAAAAAAAATAAAATAAGTGCAGAATTGTGTATTTCATTCCACTCAGTCATTTCTACAACAAACACTTATGTTTTGAGCAACAGGAAACACACCGAGGATGCAGTGATGAGCAAAGTTCAGTCACTGGCCTCAGGGAATTTTGTCTAGTTGGGAAATAAAGTTAACAAATTTTACAATAAATAACCTGGTTACTGCTCTGGGAGCAGGGGTGGGGGAGCACTTCATACAGATGAAGCTCAGGACTGGAAATGAGAGGACATTTTGAAGTAAGTAGACTGTGTGAAGTTAGTTTTCCCCAGGAAGAGACACCTTGGCCAGTCACCCTAGTTCATGCAACGAGTTCAAAATACTGTGGTGGCAAAACCTATACATGCTTATTAGAGAGGGGAAGCTGAGTCTAGCTCAACTGTACAGTGGGGATGAATCTGACCTCTTTTGGAGGTCAATGCCAGAAAACATTCAGGCAAGCTGAAAGGAGATCTGCCTGCCTGGGAGGGAAACAAACAAAGAACAACGGTGGTCTGCTATTTTATGTGCAAATGCAGATGGAACTCATAAGTTAAGATCAATCATTATTGGAAAATCAAAGCTGCCCAAAAGTGTGAAAGAGGACACAAGTGCATTACCTGTGATATATAAACCTAGTAAGGATGTTTGGTTCACCAGATAATTGTTTTCAGAATGATTCTTTCAAAACTTTGTTCCTGAGGTCAGGCATTTTCAACTTAATGTTTTAGGATTCCACGAAGAGGATGTCAGGGCCATGTTACTTCTGGACAGTTCTCCGGTTCACTCTTTCACCAAATCACTAAGCAGTGAGGATGTGCGAATAAAATGCATGTTCTTTCTCCGTAACACTTCAACCTTGATTCAACCAATGCATCAAGGCATGATCTTGAGCCGCAAACGACTTTATAGGTGGAAGCAACTTGAAGAGAGTCTTGCAATTTTTGAAGAAAGTGATGATGAGCAAGATAAAGGAGAAAAAGGAGTTTACAAGATTAAAATCTACAACATAAAAAGTGCAGTTTTTAACTGGGCCAAGAGTTGGGATGAAGTAAAACAAATAACTATAGCAAATGCATGGGAAAATCTTTACAAAAAGGAACCTGAATATGATCTTCAAGGCTTAGAAGATGGAGATTATAGAGAAATCCTTGAGAAATATGGGGAGTTGGAAACACATTGGCCGAGGATAGGGTGTGGATTAATGGGGATGATGAAGAAAAGGGTAGCTCCCCAAAACCAAAAAGTGGAATTACAAAGGAAGTTATTCAGAAAGGAGGAGGAGATGAAGAACAGACTGCTGAATTTCAATTATCTGCTGTAAGAGAGAGGTTGGACCACCTACTTGACTTTGTTGATGCCACACTTGAGTTTCAAAGGTTCCATTTCACACTGAAAGAGATGCAACAAGAAATAAAAAACAAAACAAAACAAAACAAAAAACCAAACAAACAGTTCCAGAGTAGAATCCATTCTAGAATTGGTAGTTTTTTGAAACCTAGGCCTTGTATTGGGTTCCTTCCATATGCCTTCAACTTCTAGTAATTAGATCTTGTGTTTAAAGTTTTCTGTAGATGTGTGATGCAGACCTGTTGTGAATTGTCATTGTTTTTATCAACTTATTTCACTTTGCATAGCACTGCCCACTTATGTATTGTTTATAAAACATACAATTTAAAAATAAATTTGTTTCTTTAAAGTATAAAAACAAAAACTGGGATCCCTGGGTGGCGCAGCGGTTTGGCGCCTGCCTTTGGCCCAGGGCACGGTCCTGGAGACCCGGGATCAAGTCCCGCGTCGGGTTCCCGGTGCATGGAGCCTGCTTCTCCCTCTGCCTGTGTCTCTGCCTCTCTCTCTCTCTGTGTGACTATCATAAAAAAAACAAAAAACAAAACAAAACAAAAATTAAAAAACAAAAACAAACAAAATACTGTGGTGGCAAAGAGGTTAAGCTGGAGTCAAGTTTAAAATGTTCCCCTGTGAGACGCCTGGGTGGCTCAGTGGTTGAGCATCTGCCTGTGGCTCAGGGCATGACCCGGGGTCCTTGGGATCGAGTCCCTCATCAGTTCCCTGTGGGGAGCCTGCTTCTCCCTCTGCCTGTGTCTCTGCCTCTCTCTCTCTCTCTCTTTCTCTCTGTGTGTCTTTCATGAATAAATAAAATCTTAAAAATAAAATAAATAAAATAAAATAAAATAAAATAATAAAAAATTCTCCTAAGTTCTCATACTAAAGCCAGCCTTATCCTAACATCAGTGAGGAACCGCTGGGGAATTTCAACGTGCTTATACTTGAGTTTTAGAAACATTTCCCTGACTGCAGGTAGATGAAGTGGAAAATATACTGGGGTTAGGGAGTGAGGAAGATGCAGTCACAGAAATGCATGGGGAAAATAAAAATCTTCATAGAAGAATGGCTGTAGATATGGAGATTGGTAAGACTGGATTCTACCATCTGGGACACAAATCTAAGATTATTCATTAGGCACAAGCCCAGGAAGAATTTTATTCTTTTATGGTGATTCCCAGATCTTGAGATTCCTCTCCTATCATTAACATCCTTCAGTCTAAACTCGTCAAGTATCATCAAGCAATAAAGTAGTTCCTGTTTTGTCCTTATCAGCCTTATCTTACTTCTTTGCTCATTTGCTACCCACTGCCCCGCCCCCCCCCAACCTCTTACCACTAAGGTTCTGAAATAGAAAATCTGGAAATATCAGAACAATTAGTACTTATCTCTTATTGAATTCCCACAAGGCACTCAAAGATGTGATGCTGTGAAAAAAATATGGTAAATTATTACTTAAATTGGCCTAAATTCTTACTTAAGAAATCTTGATCTAATACTTGTGATAAAAATAAGGAAATTATAAAAAGGTAAATAGTGTTAGAAACGAAAGTGATTTTGCAGTTAACATCAAAATAACTACCAGTTTATGCATATATATTTTTTTCAGTTCTTAAAATTGTCAGAAGTCGGGCTAGATAATAAAGCAAAATGGACAAAATGCTGATAATTATTGAAGCTGAGTGGTGTGTATCTGGGGGTTCACTATCTTATGTTCTCTACTTTTGGGTATGTTTGAATATTCTGTAATATAAATTTTCTTGAAAATGTTATGGCAGTATTTTGTGTGATGAGTATTCATAACTGGGAAATCATATTTTAATTTTGCTAAATTACTTGATCAATTTGGATTTGTGGGTCTGTGGGATTCACATGTTAAGTTTCTTGAAGACCATTTTACATTTATGTATTTATTTAAGTCCCGATTTGTTTCAAATTATTGATGTGGCCCATAACATATACTAGAGTGATCTCTTAATCCTAAAAAACAAGATATATTTGGGATCCCTGGGTGGCGCAGCGGTTTAGCGCCTGCCTTTGGCCCGGGGCGTGATCCTGGAGACCCGGGATCGAATCCCACATTGGGCTCCCGGTGCATGGAGCCTGCTTCTCCCTTTGCCTATGTCTCTGCTTCTCTCTCTCTCTGTGTGACTATCATAAATAAATAAAAATTAAAAAAAAAATAAAAAAATAAAAAAACAAGATATATTTCCCAAAATAGAGTAACTGAACCTCACAGAATAATTTTCACAAATAACTAAATATGTAATTGCATTTCACATTTTGCTTACTAATGACATTTTGAAGTAGTGATGATTTATTCCTACTGCTTCTTAAATCAAAAAGATTTATGAAAAATTCAAGGTGAAAGTCACCTTAATTAAAACTGTGGAGAAGATGGCATGAATTGCTTTTTCTCTTTTTGTTAGAAAACATTCTAAAGCAATTAAACAAGACTCAAGAATTGTAGACTCAGCACTAGTTAATGTAAGTGACCACTCTCCAATGTGTTCCGCCAGTGGCAAGATTGTATATACATTGGAAAAGAAAGAAATGATAACCCAGATTCTCTTTGAGACCTACCGATTCAAATAGTCTATAGTTGTTCATTTTCCAAATTTTTCATTAAGAATAAAAGTAAACACTGATGCATTATTGGGACGATACCCAAGCCAAGGGAAGAGCCCCACCCAGGATACAAAGGATCAGTTCTGAAGAGATTATGCTGGAATTCTGTGTTTTGTCTGAAATTCAGAAAGCATTTTCTCATGGATGCAATTCTTCTCATGGTGAGTTGGATCCCAGAAAAGTCCACAACCTTAATTTAACATGGAGTAGAAGTGCGACATGTACTGATGATGTTAGCAGCATACAATGCCAATGTGTTGGAATATTCTGACTCAATGATCTCCTCTTACTCCAGGAGTAAAACTCAAGCCCCTTACTCTCCCAAAATGCCTTTTTTGTCCTGCTTTCTACTTCCTCTCACACCTCCCCTCATGCCACTCTCCTCTCACCTTCTGTGCTCCAATCACATTGGTTTTTCTTGAGATCCTTGAATAAGTCACGTGTGTTCCCACCTTAGAGCATTGGAGCTCCTTCTTTCCTCACTTAGATGCTAGTCTTTCTGATATTAGGAAGACTGGTTCCTTCTTGTCCTTCAGACGTTCAAAAAATATATATATATATATCACTGGGAACACCTGCCTAGTAGACTCAACTTAACTATTAGGTTTTTTCTGACACCCAATGTAAATTAACCACCTAGTCATTCTATTCTGTTATCCTGTTTTAATTCTTTGTAAAGCTCCAAAAATCTATCATTCAATACTTTCTTGTTAATTTATTTGTCTATTATATATGTCCTTCTACTAGTATGTAATCCTTGCATCCCACAGCCTAGAAGAATGACTAACAATAGTGGCTCCCCAATGCATGAGTCAGTGAATTCAAAAAATGAATTCTACAGAACTACTGTAGGTGGTAACAGAGACTCTGTTACCAGAATATTCATTCAGAGTTACATCCTCGGGAGCCAAGACCACATCGTCTGTATCAGCCCTGGTAGTTTCAAGGCACTAGAGTTGTCTCCAACATTCTGGGATCAGAGAAATGGTGCTGGAGACCTGCCTCTGAATATGGGGCTGGTGGTGGGATGGTGTGAAGATTAAGGACAGCACCGTGGCTGATGGCAGAGAGCTCTTGGGCAGTTTTCTCTCCTTCTTATTTTGCCTCTGCCTTTTTTCTCCCCTTCATTCTCACCAACCAAGAGCATGGCCAGGACAGAAGCCAGCTACCAACATTAACTGGCCAGCGAAGGATAAATCTTCTCTTTTTCCTTATCTCCTGTCCTTCTTCTCTTTCTCTCTTCCTTCTCCCCACTCACTTCCCCTAATTTCCTCTATTCTGCGCTCCCTTTTCTTGCAGGCTTCAGCTGGTGCTGCTAGTGGTAAAGCTGGAAACTCAGACTGTGCCAAGCACCATGTCTGGCATGCAGTAAGTGCACAAAGAATGCTTGTTGACTGACTGAATGAATGAATTGACAGATTCCATTCTGCAGCCAGTGGAATGTTAGAAGCAGATTATTACAGTATATGCCAAGTAGGACAGAGTCTAAAACTTTGCCTAAGTCAAAACACATTACTTCTCTGACTTTCTCAAGGCACTAGCAGACTTGTCACTTGGCTGCTGAAAGGACTTCGATTAGTTGGGTGTGATGATTTTTTTTGTGAAGCTGACAGGATTTATGAGAGACTCAATTTTGAGAGATTTAAAAGGAAAAGTTTCAAGTAGAAAACTCTGTGAATTCAACTGTTTTAAAAGAATAACTCCTTACAGTAATAGGTAATGGCTACTATTCTTAACTTTCTAAACTGACTATTTTGATTGGGTTAAGACCTCTTTTTTCCTTCAAGGAGACTTCCTTCACTAGATGCTCACATACTATTACAGTCTTTTCTAACAATCATTGAAAGAAGGAAAATTCAATGATAAAGTTTAGTGGCATAGTTGATTCACTCTGCTTCTGAATCAGGATTAATCTGCCTGTATGGACTCATGAGACCAGACTACTCATCTGCTCAGTTGCGTTCTTTTTTTTTTTTTTTTTTAAGATTTTATTTAAAATCTTACACAGAGGCAGAGACACAGGCAGAGGGAGATGCAGGCTCCATGCAGGGAGCCTGATGTGGGACTTGATCCCGGGACTCCAGGATCACACCCTGTGCTGAAGGCAGGCACTAAACCACTGAGCCACCCAGGGATTCCCCCCTCAGTTGCATTCTTAAATGTATCTATTTGTATTTTCTAGAATCATCCAAGAAAAGGAGTTGCCAGTTTAGCAGGTCTCTTTGTCTCCATGCCCTGACAAGGATATATGACCTGACTGTGCCAGGGAGAAGACTCTAGCTCACTTAGCAGCTTCTTTGCCTTTGGATTCTCACACAATGACATCACTTAGAAGCAGCTGCCTCATCGAAGTCATGAAGAAGGTGGGAACCCTCATGCCTGCTGAGTTTTCTGGAATAATGGGCAGCCTGAGGGCCAGTTGCAGTAAAGTCTTCTGTGCAAAACTTCTCTTAAAACTAGTGAGAAAATCCTTGGGTGCCTGGGTTGTTCAGTCAGTTAAGTGTGGAACTCTTGATTTCAGTTCAGGTCATGATCTCAGGGTAATTAGATTCAGCCAAGTGAGGCTCCATGCTCAGTGCTCAGTGGGGAGTCTGCTTGAGATTCTCTCTCTCCCCCTTCCTACTTGGGTCATACAATAAATAAATAAATAAATAAATAAATAAATAAATAAATAAATAAATAAATAATTTTTTAAAAACAGTGAGAAAATACTGTAAAAAGCCACTTTTACTTTTACCTAGAATTCAAGCAAATTTCAGTGTTTAAGACTTGGGTAAAGTCTCGGCAATTGGAAATTGGGATTCACCATAATTTTTAGGCTTCAATCTACAACGATTTTTAAGGACTGTTTTTGGGTATGCTTGGGTTTCACATTATGCCTCCAGTCTTACCCTGTGCATAAAAGAACAAAAGAACTCTGAAAGAAGTTTAGGAATTGAAGTGATCACCTGGGTGTCAGCCTAGCCTGCACTTTTCTCCTGCCTCCCATAGCAGTCTGTTCTCCCAGTGAGGTTTACCTTCCTGTTGGGTCCAGTGGGGAGCCCTGATTGGTCAGAGCCATTCAGGTCGGGTTCACCCTCTGGCCACCATGATTGGCTAAGGTACCCAGGCATAGACCAATCAGGACATGCCATTTCTCTGTCCACAGGGATTATTTCTCAATGAGTGCAAGGCCCAATTCAAACTAAGGAGATGAGAGGTTTTCTTAAGGAGAGGTTTGCTTGCATTTCAGAGAGTAACTCAAAGAAATGATCTCTTCCTGAATATTATGCTCACCAATGTGACATCTGGAATGTATGAACCATTTCCCTTCTATTAAGGGAGCCATCTGAAGGTAAAGCCAAAATATGGAGGAATACCCAGCCTGGAATGGACACTGTGAAGCCACCAGCATCTGGTGATTGATTCAACCTCCTGTTACTGTTTAAACCACTTTGGAAAGGATTGTTTGTGACTCACAACAGAAAACACTCTAAATGTCATATGTATAAACTGTTATTATAATACTTCTCTTAAATTTCATTTGTCATTAATATCGATCAGGGTTGCACGAATGATTCACACAAGGAAATTCTTTGGCTTGAAAGGTCAGATCTAGAGTAGAACCTAAGCAGAGTTGTAATTTAATATTTGATGACTCTGACACTGAATTCTGCACATCAGTAAAAATATATTTATTTTAAAGATTTATTTATTTGAGAAAGAGAGAGAGAAAGCATGCAGTGGGTAGGGGCAGAGGGAGAGGGAGTGAAAAACTCAAGCAGACTCTGAGATGAGCTCAGAGCGGGTGAGGGGCTGGATCTCACGACCCTGAGATCATGATCTGAGCAAAACCAAGAGCCCACACTCAACTGACCATGCCACCCAGGTGACCCTCAGTAAAAAGATTGAGTTATTCTAGTAAGTATATCTCAGGTTTCTTCCTAATATAAATATGTAGTTCATCTAATTTTAAAATCATTATAGCAGGTAACCAGAGATATTGTCAGAACATTTAAAAAATAATTGAATATATATTCAAAGAGGAACAATTCAAGACCTTTTAGGAACTTTGTTTTGCCTTGACAGAATTAAGTATCAATCTTCTCTGGAAATAACTATGAAAAATCAATAAGCATATTAGTTGGAAGGGTCTCTATTAATAGAAAAACAGTGGGTAATTGTTGCTGTAGTGTCAAAAAAGCATTAAAATGCATACTTTACAAGTAAATAGTCACGTTTAAAACATCTATTTCTCCTTTGTGGAGAAAATTAGAGTTAGATGGGAAAATGAATCCTAAACTGCTAATTTAGCTGAAGTATAGTCAATAATTGAAATCAATTGAAGCTTTAATTGCATCCTATTCTGTGAATGCATTTGCTTGCATCATTACTCTTGGGGTAGAAAGAAAAAGCTGACTTAAGTAGCTTTACAAAAATTGCTTAATAATTAATTCACCTTCTCAAAAGTGGCCAGAGCACTCAATGAGTGAGATAAACTCTGAGGATAACAAAACTGAATTAAACATGCCTGTTATGGGTAATCCTGACTGATCTCTTAGTTTGTTTCTTCTTTTCTCTGTAGAATTGGATTAGTAGTCATAACAGGCAACTCTGGCTTGTATTTGAGTTCTGTTATTGCATTTCATTTTTGCCTAATGAAATGGGTTATAGAAAGTATAATTTTCATTCTCTTTCTGAGGTCTAAAGGCATTGGCATATCAATCAGATGAAAAAACAAATAATTTTGAGGATTAATTACTATCTCTAGTGATGCTGAAGAAACTCCTGGCACTTTGTGCTACTATAGCTGTGTTTGTGACTATGTTTTGCTTGTAACTGATCCACATACCTTCATGCATTAAAGTATTCAAACTGAGGATAGTCAATATAGTTGAAAGATAGATTAAAAGACCTTTGAGTATTATAGTACAAGAAAGTGGAATACCAGAGTCAGTATGTTCCTATGAGTCTTAGTTTTATATTTTTAGCTAGACACTGCTTGACCAGTTGAATAAGAAATAGAATAAGGAGTTATATTTCAAATACTAGGATGATAGCTGATTGTGTTAATGTTTGTATTTTGGAGGTTTCAGTAAATATGCAGTACCCACAATAGTTCTGGTAACATAATATGCACTTAATAAATTCCTGCCAAACAAATTAATTAGAATCACAATGAATAGATCGCCATTAGTATAACCTGACTATGTTCATCAAGGATTTGAGTAGGTTTAAAAAAATACATACAGTAATAATACACTCTATGCTAGTTAATTGAATTTAAAAAAAAAAACATAAAATAAAAAAGTGATTAAAATAAGTGAATGAGAGAAATTAAGGCAAAGGGAAAGCACAGGCAGGAAAATAGTAAATCTATGGTAAGATTGGTGTGCAGAAGTGCATATGTGTAGTTGCTAGAGGTTGGCAACAATTGTCTCTGTGCTTCCTAATGGCCAAAGCAAAGAAGGAAATAGGACCAATTACATGGAAATTGGTGTTCTTGAGATAAAACAAAACCAGTTATGCAAAGGAATCTCAGCCTTTCTTTGACCAAGAGGCCTAGGAGTAATTACTGATGGGTCCTCATTTATGTAATAACCATCATCAACATTGCCAGACTTGCAGTTAAGTAAAACTAACTCATAAGGGCCCCAAACAGTACAATTTAAGCATGTAGTTCTTTGATAAGGAACACTGTACTATGATGGTAAAGGGAACTCACTTTGGGATCAGACATGTTGATATGAATACTAGTTTTTATACTAGCTATGCCTCTTCTATAAAATGATGATAATTAACAACTACCTCTGACATCACTATCAACACACAATTAGGCATGTGTCTTAGCACAGTGGCATAGAATAAGCACTCAAGGGTTGGTTGTTTTTATTTTTATTTTCTGTTTTAGTCTGGAGAAAACATTTAGAATAATAGGAGAAGTGAATGTAAGTACTAACTTTCTTAATGAGACTTTTATTGAGTTGTAGAGAAGATTGGAGTTGTCATTTCGGCCCAGAACCCAAAGTGCAGATAGGTAATCGATTATGGAGCAAGAGGCAGACAATAGGGGTAAAGTTCCTCTCACTGTGAAAATGCCTGAAAGGAATGGACATCCCTCAGAACCTGCAGAAAGGTGGGCAACAGAACTACCCTGCAACCAGAGGCAGTGTTAAATCCGCCTCAGAAAACGGCTCTCCTTCTGCTCCAGTGTGTGGATCAGTAGTGTTGGAGTCCTCAACGTCCTGGGCCATATGTTATGACTGCTAAAAATGTGTCCTGGACACTTCTCAAAGCAAAAGTTCTATCATTGTTCATGTGACCACAGAAATACTTCACAAAAAAGTCACTTAGAGAACATAAAATTGTAAACAAGGTAGCTAAATAGTAAAGCCTCTCACATAAGAGATGGGCTGGATGAGAATCAATATTCATTTGTTAATTTTTGTCAGTCTACAAAAGGCTTGAACATAGAGGCACTTATAAAGGAAGAAGTGGCAAAAAAATATTTTTTTGTTGTTGTTGATTTCAATTACCTCTACCCATATATCTAAGCAATTATTGGAATAAAACTTGAGACCTCTGGAGAAGGAGCCCTTTGACCTTCTTCCTGGAACCACACCGTTTCCTAGTCCCTTGCCCACCTTGTGCCAATCTCTGAGACCATGCCTCTTAGCTTTTCTGGGGAAAACAGACATTTTGAACTGGAATACAGGTTTCAGATCTCAGCTTTAATCCTGACTTGGAGAGATGAATGTAAGCCATGTGTCATACACAGTCTCATGGAATCTAAATGCTGGGGACAGAGAGGGCAATTCTTTCCTAGGGAAATTTCTGTAGATAAGGTGAAGATAAAGCTGGTCCAAAATATTGGTTTCAGTAGGAACAAAGCAAGTACAAACCTGACTCTGAGGGAGAATCAATTCCAATGAATGTGGAAAACAGTCTCAGAACAGAACACATCTCAGTTACTTGCAATTAATTGACTTTAAAAATCACAAAGATTAAAACCCATCCAGTGGCCTTTAAAAATCGAGTCCGTGACTTAGGGAATACTATATATTTACACAGTACAGGTAACCTGGTTTTCCAAGTGGAGGGGTATCTCAGGGAGATTTATTATCCTTTGAGAAACAAGTGAAATTTCATATGGGATGCGAACCTGTGCACAGATCTTGCAGTATTCACTGAAGGCATTTAGCATAGAAGGAGGACCTCCAAAGTAGCTCATAAGAAGAAAGGAAAGTGATTACACTCCATTCCTCTGCATCACTGAAATATTTATTAGAGCTGTAAGAAAACTCGGGGCCAAGCAGCAGCACATCGCTTCAGTTACTTTACAAGATCTTTTAAGAAGAGCTGTTTGGGGTAAAAGGGCAATTTTGGGTAAAGAAGACTTTCTTACTATCTGTTACATTACAGAATATTTTGTTCTCTTTTAGCCACCTCTAAAGACTCCTGGGTGACTTCCGTGTTATAAGAGGTTTGTAGAGCCGAGGCAAATATGTTGGGTGGAGAGAGGATTGGGGCTCAAAGGTAATAGTGACCCAAAAAAGTTCAGGAGAGTTTTTAGGTGACACCAGAACAGAAAATGAAAGTTCTAGTTTCCTGCATAGTGACAAATCCCAGAGGAACCGAAAGGGGCTCTGGATTGAGACAGAGCCAGATTGTCACTTTGTCATTTAATCTGAATTAAAGCACAAGCTAAATTTTGTTTAGCGTCCTATGAAACCTCATAGAGAATTAGTGCTTAGGTTGTCGTAGATCACTCAAAAACTCAAAGGAGAGTTTTTAAAAATAGAGGTTCTGTTCCAAGTAATTCTGTAACACTAAAATACATTTCTACTTTGAAATGTCAGCTAATAAATAAAGTCTGACCTTGGGATGCTTTTCAGGGGGTGTATTAATGAATGTCTGAATCAATTCTTTCTTGAAACAGTCTTTGGAACAATTGGTTATCTTTAGATTAAAATGCGACTTTACATGTAAGTGTGTTTTAAGTGTAACATATCTTGTGTTTTGCAAACTAAATGTCTCAGATTATGTGTTTCTTTGGAGGATAGAAATGTTGAATGAGTTTTGGGTTGGTTCCGGAAACTTTAAAAGTATTTGGGTAAAAAGTAGTGTACAGATACCTTAAGAAGAAAACCAGTAGCTTTAGATGCTGGTGTTTAGTTTCAGTCACAAGCTTTTCCATTAAAAAGAAAGAAAGAAAGAAAGAAAAAAAAAAGATTTCCAGAGGGCCAATAGGCGGCCACATGCAGGATTCCTGAACAGAGGAACTTCCTACTTGATTTTGATCTTTTCCTTGCACAATAACAATCGCAGAAGTTTGAAACTGCCCCTTAACCACTACAACACTTAATGACTTTCTCCCTTGAAAAAAACTGGAGCAATGCTTGACATCCTTTGTGTGATCCAACATTGTTTTTGTTTTGATCACATTCCATTGGGAAACAACCACTTAGCCAAATTTACATCAACACTTCCTATGGTAGCTATTGGAAACTAAGCACAGGCAAAAGTGGTGCTATCTATCGCAGTTCTTGTCGCCTATGAAAAAGAAGTAGATGTATTTTGACTCTTCCTTTCCACACTTTTCCCTGTGTTTAAAAATATTTTGAAGAAATGATGAAGTGTTGGCATTTGTTCATCCTTAAGAATCCACGAAGTAAAAGACATTGTACTGAGCTGTTTCCTAGGGCTGCTGTAGCAAAGTACCACAACTAGGTGGCTGAAAACAACAACGGAGTATTGTCTCACGGTTTTGGGTGTCTGTCGGCAACAAGGCATCAGCAGGGCCATGCTCCCTCTGACAATGTTGGAGAATCCTTCCTGGCTCTTGCTTGCTTTGGAGGTCCACCAGCGTTCCTTAGCACTCCCTGGGAGGTAGGCACATCCATCACTCTAACCTCTGTCTTCACATAGTGCTCCCCGGTGTGTTTTCACGTAATCTCTCCTCTGTGTGTCTATTTCTGTATCCAAATCCCCCCTTTTTACAATGACACCAGTCATGTTTGATTAGGGTTCACCCTAATGGTCTCATTTAAGCGTGGTTACCTGTGTAAAGATCCTATATCCGGGATGCCTGGGTGGCTCAGCGGTTGGGCACCTGCCTTTGGCCCAGGGCATGATCCTGGAGTCCTGGGATTGAGTCCCACATCCGGCTCCATGCATGGAGCCTGTTTCTATCTCTGCCTGTGTCTCTGCCTCTCTCTCTCTCTCTGTTAATTAATAACATAAATTTAATTTATTAAATTAATAAACACATTTAAAAAAATTAAAAAAGATCCTATTTCCAAGTAAGGCCATGGAGTGAGTTTAGTATTTCAACATACTGTTTGAGGGAAACACAAAACACAACTCATAACACATGCCACCTATACATCTTTCTGAATAATCGTGATGCACAAGGTACTATGCTCAGATTTAGAGAATACATATAACCTTTGGTTTATAGCTGCAAGATGTTCTCTATTTATGGCAACAGGTTGTGGGGCTTGCATAGGAAGAGGATGGAGAGTTGCAGAGCTGCCCCCACAATGCCGAAAGTCCTCTGGTTGATAACATCGACAATGGGCCACCAGTCAGTTCTCAGTCCCTGTAGACCTGTTCTCTTCCACTGCTCCTGAGTGCCCTCCTGTCACCCAATAATGCTCAAATCCCATTATTCCTGTCAAGAATTTGAGCTGAGCCTTCTAATTGCTGGTAGTTTGAGGCTACGTGACACTATTTGAGGTGGGAAAAAATGTTTTGAGCATGAACAAGTGCAGATCCACATATATGCCAAGCATAAGGGAGACCGTACCTGGGCCAGCCTGGCTGAGGTCTGTGTGGAGAGCCCTTGCATGCAGGATGCACACTCCCTTCTTTACTTGCTATTTCATGTCTGTATAGTCAATGTGTGTTGTCTTTTGAACTGTGCTATAACCCTCCACATTTCTTTGAATGCCTGTGAATTAAGACGGAAAACTCTGATTTCCTTGTGTAAATCATTACTGTGCAATATTTTGGCATGTAGGGATAAGACCACAGGGTTTAACATCAAAGAGAATTCCTCCCTGTGGAAGGAAACTGAAACAACACTAAGTATTATCTTTTTGCGCTGAAGTCCTAGAGTATTTTATTGTCTGTGACAGCTTTTTGAAAGTTATATAAGTCACTTACTTGCGGTTATTTTATGATATGTCTATGTCTTATCTCCAAATAATAATACATGGACATTTGGAAGACAGGAGTGAAGCCTTATTATTGCATTTCATCCATTCTCAGATGTAATTTTTGCCTCTATATTTTAACATCGCTGAAAGCAGGATGTGTCATACGATCGGCAGGTTGTTACCATCACTGTTGTGACAGAGTTGTCGTGGGTGAACTTGGGTTTACATGGGTGAACTTGGTTGTAGCTCCTGATGATATCACATCAGCTGAGTTATAGGCATGATGAATAATACACACTTCCAATTTAGTCGTCACTTAAATAGAAAGATTACATTATAGTTCAGCAATAAAATAAAAATTATTTATATATAGACGTGCACAGAAATAAAGGGGTAGGGCATAAATTAAATGGTAGTGAAATAGATATTAGTGATTGGAGTGGTGACTACAATTCCATATTTTCTTGCAAAGCAACAAGTAAGCCTTTTAAATGACCTAGGAAAGGAAGAGGGTGACAAGTGGTTGAAGCTTTGTCATATTTTGTACTAAAATGTGGGCCAAAGAACAGCTTATCATATCCAAGCAAGGCGACCAAAGAAAGAAGATATTGCCAATTTCTTCCCAAAATATAAAAGAAAATCCAATGCAATGAGAATTGGTATGACCAACTCATGCATCCCTGTAATCAGCATGGCATGATTGTTTCATTGGTTAGTTGGAAGTGTTTCTCCTTTCTCAGTTGACATGAAATTATAACTAAGATCATCATGGAGCCAATGAAATGTAGTATTTCTTTGCTCTCTCCATGAGTTCTAGCCCTTACACTTCTTGGGAAGACAGAAAATATTTATTGATTAGTTGCCTAGGTTTTACTGATTAAATGGAAAGGTTACCCCATTATTGTGGCTGGCAGGGTGGAGGCTGAGTCCATGTGTGAGAGAACAGGCGGTATTGCCCTAGTCTGTTCGGTTGTGTGCATCTTGAGAGAAGGGTAAGCGTGGAAATGGAACAGGTTGGCAATCCATGCTGTCAGTTACCATCCTTCCAGCATGTTGTCACCCCGAGCCCCTCAGTGATGCCCGGGGAAAGCCTTGTCATGATATTTCTCTTTCTATTCAGCTTAGAAGCCTCTACTTTTAGCTTAATCCATGTACATAAGTACATGCATTGGTTCAGTTCAATAGCTAATTCTATCTCATTCACAAATGACTTTTTCTTAACGTGTTTATTGAATCATAGGCTAATATTACATTTCTAAGAATGGCTCTTTGGTTACCCCTCTTTTTAGTTTGCTGTGCACCTTTTCATACTCTTGCATTGTATAGAGGGAGGATGTCTTCCCCACCTTCGGGGTGTACATCCTGAGGCATCACGGCTGCTAGGCTTTGTATCGGTATTCCCACCATTCAGGATGCATAATTTTGATGCCGCTAATATCCATAAAGCAATCACTCTTAATATTTTATTAAATATCTAGATGATAATCTCAAATTTCATAAGAGATTGTAACAGTACTTCCATTTTGCTTGCTTTTAATAAAATGCCTATTAATTTCTCCTTGTCCTCTCACCTTCAGGATTCATCAAAAAGTTCCATATGCTCTAACCTTTGTGTTTTCTCTCCTTTAAATACTAAGCATTTATATTTGCATAAATGGGTAACGGAATTAATATTTATTTCAATATGTGTATCAGATACCTGTACCATATGTTCTGGGGTCCTCTAATGCTTCTTCATTGTTTAATCCCGAGAATAACTATACAAATGACATGTAGGTATTGGGAACTGTAGTGTTACCATCACTGTTGTGACAGAGTTGTCGTGGGTGAACTTGGGTTCAAATGGGTGAATTTGGTTGTAGAAGTGTATGAAAGTGTATGAATTACACTTAAAAATTTAAATACGAGAAAAGAGAGACACAAAACGTTTGCATAGCTAAACTTGGTAGATACAGGACACTCTAACCCTAAAAGTCGGTTTCTTTGTTTAAACCTGTGTGAAACCTTATTAAAGTGTGAATTGAGCAGTAAATATCCTAGAACACTAAAGAGTTCTAGAATATTAGATTCCAAAATGAGTCTCTTTATGATAATAGTAACTATAGTGATAATTAAAATTCACCGAGTGCTTCTTTTGTGCCAGGTAAGGATATAAGTTCTTCTTGAGTATTTCATGAACAAAAGAGCTTCGAGATAGAACTCATTATCTTCTTCATATTACAAGCAAAGAAACAGAGGCGCAGAGAGTTGAAGTCATTGGTCTCAGTTTACAGAACTCATCAACAACAGTTCGGATCCAGACTCAGACAGTTAATCTTAGAACCTTCACACTCCATCACTCCAAGTCCCATCTTTTTTTCACTTCACAACTTAAGAAACAAAAGCCCAGAGGACAGGTCTTTGGTTAAGAGTTGCCAAGGATTTTGAGTAGTGTGGTTCGTTACTTTCAGGCTTTAGGAAGTTGGTACATCTTGGGATAGCTTGGGATTTCCAATCAGTAAATAGAAGTAAATAGAAGTAAATGGCAGCTGTGAATATATCCCTCTATTCTATATTTTTTGTGTTTTGCCCCCTGATGACACAATGAACCAACTTCAGTAACTATCTCACACACACTCACATACATACACCCAGACACATACACACTCATACCCCCACGCTCACACATACTGCCACACACAGATGCACATGCACACGTGAGTTTCCTTCTGCAAAGTCTTTACTCATGAAGTTTTATTGTCTAGAATACCCTTCCTCGAGTCCTATTCTACTCCTCTCTCTCACCTCACTCTGATTACTCACACACATCCTACCAGAACCAACTAAGGAGTATCCTCTTTGGGAAGCTTCCATTTGTCCAGCAACCCCTCTGCCTCCAGCCCCAGGCTGGGGTAGAGGAACCTCCACTGTGCCTCCACAAGAATGCTCAGGCATTGTTATTGGATCAATCAGGCTGCCGTGATGAGTCTTCTCTTGGTCAGCTTCTTCAGGGCAGAGAGTTAAGTACTGAATTATCCATCCTGGGGTGTATGCTTGACACACAGCGGCCTTTTATAAAACATGTGTTTGAGGGGAATGGGTGAAAGCGGTGATGGAGAGTAAGGAGTGCACTAGTCGTGATGAGCCCACGAGTGCACGGAACTGTTGAAGCACCATATTGTACAACTGAAATTAGTATAACATTGTATATCAACTACACTGGAATTTAAAATGAGAAAAAGCATGTGTTGAATGAACAAATGAGATGAGTGCATAAATGAATGAATGAAAACGAAACATGGGACGAGGCTGGAGAAGAACTTTTGTCACTAAGCCACCTCATGCCATCTAGATTTTATGATATGGGTCGGAAGTGCTTAGTCATATATTTTGAGGGCATTTTTTTCAGTCTGTTCAGCCAAGAGACTTCCTAAATGGGGAGTGGTAGAGGGCTTGAAGCAGGTGTGGAGGAGCAGTGGCTGTCATGAGAGAAACTGCCTGGTCAGTTTCTGGAAATATTCCCCTTCTGGTGACAGCATCCTGAGTCAGGTGAGAAGGCCGCTTAACCCAAGATGCCAGGTTTCATGCAACCCACAGCCACCTGGAGAGCTACTCAGCAGTTTTATGTGTTTTATGGGGAAAAAATTCATCTGCATGTGTATTAAAAGTGATCAAACAAGAGAAAAAAATATGTAATGGTGTTTGAAGCTGTGAAGTAGAATGTTCTGAACTGTGGGAAGAAAGCTCATATAACCTTCAAGCCAGCCTCCTCTCTACTGGTTGGCAAAACGTTAAAGACATTTTTTTCTTTTCCAAGGACTTTTACAAGTGGATTGGTGTTTGACTAAATCAGACTGTGGACTGTGCTGCCAGTTTTCACTGCCTACTCACTGTGGGGGCTGTGGAGTGATTCGAACAAAAAAGACTGTCTACTAAAAAGTGAGATTACCAAAAATGTTATGAAAAATTGATAATACATTAGAAAAAAACCTGAGTGCAATGTATTTTTCACTGAAGAGGAGAGAAATGTCTCCCTATTAGTTAGTCTAGTGAAAGGAAAACAGCTCTGGACATGGAATTCGAAATCTGGACCTGAACATAAGCTCTCCCTTCCACTGGCCGCAATCTTGGACAAGTTATTCCATTGCCTTGAATGTTGGTTTCCTAATCAATAAGATGGCAAAATAATGCTTACGTCACAGGGTTATGATAAGCAAATGAATCAATGTAAGGAAAAAATAAGTTGATGTCTGAGACCAACTCAATAACATTCATATCTTTTGTTATTTAGTGGAAATTAATAATTGAAAAGCTACAGTGTTTACCAAAACATGTCTTTTTTTTTTTGAGTCAATAATCTCAACCACAGTTTTAATCAAGAACAAAATTAAATATTAGGTTCCTAATACGTTTTTAATATGGTATTTAAAATTTTTTCAATATTTACTAATCTTCAGCAGAAGGTGCTCAGTGGGATTGGTTGAGAATCCTTGCACAAGGAAAGAGCAACATTATAAATACAACCCAGGACGGGGTCAGTGGCCAGATGATCTCACAACTTGGCCTCATTTTCCTGGGCATTCATCAAAAAAGAGGGAAGGAAACAGAGAATAATGCAGCTGAGTGGTGTAGAACTCTTTTAAATCAGTGACTCCCGGGTTAAAAAGAAGAAAACCAACACAACAAATCCCCAAATGCGAACTCCTTGGTCCCACTTCAGTTCTGAAGAATCAGACTCTTTGGGAGTAGGGCCAGGATCTCTATATTTTTAATAGGTTCTCTGGCAATTCTTATGATCCCCTCGGAGATGCACTGTCAGAAGTAATATCCCGAGGAGGCCCTGTCGTAATACTTGGAGATTTATAGTAGTTTTTTCTGATGTCACTAATCGTGATTCTAAAGCCCAAGGTGTAGCAAAAGATATTTGTCAGGTATGCAAAATTCTGCTAGAGCGAAAGTGTGAAGACTATTCATCAGTTATGTAAGATGTCATTTTTTTTTTCTTTTCACTTATTAACATGTGATCTCCTTTTGCATCTTAATAGACTCTTAGTAATGGTATTTTAGAACTTCTTTTATGTTGATGTAGTGCTTTCTTCATTCAGGAAACATATCTGTGAGTGAGGCTTTATCATTAAATTGTTTTCTAGGTAGCAGCACTGCTGAAGCTCCCTACTTTTGATGCCTAATCTGTACAGCTCTGAGAAGCAGGTACTATTATTACCCCTGAGCGAACACATAGAAGAGATGAATGATTTTCCCATAATCACGCAGCAAGTATCAGTGCCGAGATTTGAGCCCAGATAGTTTGGTTTTCAAGGCTCCTCACTCTTACTATCATTAGGAGGAAATTCATTCATTCAAAAATGTTTATTGCTCATGTATTACATGGCAGGCAATGTGCTAGGCACCAGGGGAATATAACTATGCCTAAAAAATATTCCTGCCTTCCAGTTGCTTGCAGTCTAGCATGAGAGACAGGCACGGAAACAGGCAGCCACCGTGCAGAGTTCAAAGTAAGACAATGAGGGAAGCCCTAGGAACTATAAGGGCAGGCTGATCACCTGGACTAGGATTAATCACACCCTGGTTTAGCGTTGGCCTTGGAGCCTAGGCTACCTGTATTTTAATTCCATACATATGGTGTGATAGCCAAGGGCATATGGTTTTAACACATCATGCCTCAGTTTCCCCCACTCGAAGATGGGGTTAATATTGGTGTCCAAGTCATAAAGTCATCATGAGAAAAGAACACAGTAGCACTTGCGGGTTATAAAGCATAAAGCGAGGGCTCAATACACATTGACATACACAAACTATTGAAGGCATCTAAACTTAGGGCTGGGGACCCCTGGGTGGCTCAGACATTGAGCGCCTGCCTTTGGCCCAGGGCGTGATCCTGGAGTCCCGGGATGGGGTGTGATCCTGGAGTCCCGGGATGGGGTCCCACATTGGGCTCCCTGCAAGGAGCCTGCTACTCTATCTACCTGTGTCTCTGCCTCTCTGTGTGTCTCTCATGAATAAATAAATAAAAAATCTAAACGGAGAGCTGAAGGTTGTCTAAGAATGAGCCCGGGAACAGAAGAGATCATCTAGGTCTGTTCAATCTGATAAGATCTTGCATTGCCAATACCCTTTTGCAATGCTAAAAGCCTCCCTCACTAGAAACACATGCATAATACAAACCTTGAAAAAAAAGTTAAATGACTCGTCTGGCAGGGAACTATATAATATACTCATCCTCTGTTGATTGGCCAATTGACAAAGTGAAATAAATAAGAATGAAAAAATATTTAAGTTTTCACACAGAATTCTTGCCCCCCCCCTTTTTTTCTCCGAGACCTTGTGTGCAAAACCTTTGCTATCCTTACTGATTACTCTTTGTAATCCTAAGAATCTCCAAAACAGCCTTAAGGATACTTTTATGATGTATTTTTCCCTCTCACTTCTTTTTTCCTCCAAGGTTTATCTATTCCATAATTATATTTAGTTCAAAGTTCAAATCTCAGACTCATTGAAAAAAATATGTAGATTTTTAGTATTCCCTTAGAGAAAAATCCTGGTCTGCATTTTCCTTGTTTTGTTAAGCCATTTGTTTAAGATTTTTAAAACTCAATTTCTACTATGACGTTTTTTCATGACAGCACTGCTCCATTCCCCTGGAGAGGCCTGGATCAAAAAAGAAGTGAAATCTAAACAGCTCAATGACAATTCATGGTATTATTTAGCCCTTGCTGACATCTAATAGAATTAGGTATAGCATTTATCAGGTCAATTTCTTTTCCTTGGACTGACAGATGGGCAAACTAAAACTTGAAAATAGAGAATAAATGATACTGGCAGATGAAATCTGGCAAGTAACTGAAGTTCTGTATGAACTATGTCACCTCTTACTTAGGTCACGCAAGGTGAAATTGGAGATTATATCCTTGGTGTCCCTTCTTCAATTAAAATGGATCCCTCAATTAAACTGGATTGTGTTTGTTTCTGCCAAACTCTGCTTCAATTATCAGTGATGACTACTGCCAAATTTATTGACGGTGATGAGTAGGTCAGGGAGACTGATGGGTTACCCACTGAGGGCATCTATTAGCAAGCCAAACCTGCAGCAATCCTGCTGTAAAAAAATTGCTGCTTCATTGGCAATGGGCCTGATAGTCTTGAGCAGGGATTCCTGACCAGCTTCCTAGTCCAGTTTCTACTCAAACTTCCTTCGCTGGCTCATGAGAATGCTGTGGCATTAGTTTTATTCAGGAAATAAGAAACTGTCTTGAGAAAAAGTAGCTCATGAAATTACCTCAAAGATAAACATTGCAAGAAAGCATAGTTATTTGATACCTAAATGCAAGTTATTTGTTTAACAAATATTTGTTGTGCAAAAAAACACACGCCACAAACAAAACCCTTGCTTTCACTTGGCTCACATTCAAGTAACTAATAAAATTTTAGACAAATGGTTGAGTGGGACAGTTTCTTTGAATAGCATAAAGAATGTATTGAATTTTTACTTCTAGGTATCTTTTTTAAGAGAAATAGATGTGTACAAATTAGCATGTATAAGTTGCCATTGCAGCATGATTTAAGTACCTATCAGATACTTGGAAATGATGTAAGTACTTGGAAATGATTTAAGTACCCATTGATAAGGGAATAGTTATATAGTGGGTATGATTTTTGCAAACTAAGATCCCAGATAGGAAAACAAAATTGGTAACATTAAAAAAATTTTATAAATTTATTTTTTATTGGTGTTCAATTTGCCAGCATATAGAATAACACCCAGTGCTCACCCCCTCAAGTGCCCCCCTCAGTGCCTGTCACCCGGTCACCCCCACCCCCAGCCCACCTCCCCTTCCACCACCCCTAGTTCGTTTCAACTGGTAACATTTTAAATTTTTCTGTAACTCAAGATAAATATTTTGGAATGAGCTCCCATTTAGTCTGGTGGCAGAAAAATCTAATGGTCACTTACAGAGAGACTTGGTCAATTCAAGACTTTTTCTTCCTCTTTCTTTCCCCCTGGAATGTCATATAAATTCCCAAGTACTAAGAGAGCTTCAGATTTGGGGTGGGGTATCCATGGCTTGGTGTCTGTTGCACTGGCATCTGCTGAAGGGTATGATACCATTCTCAAGACATGCACATCTGGTATACCTGCTTCTCAAACTTCACCCTTTTCCTACCCCCAGCACAATAACCTTCCCAAGGATGGTTGTGGCCTTATCTGCTTCTAGTTTAAAGGTGGCAGTGCCTTCCTGTAGAGAAAGCTGTTTCCTCTTCACAACCAAGATGCCCTCTTATAATGTGAAGACTCTCTTGTACCCATGCCCTCTCCTTCTTAGCATTTTTTCCCATATTTATTTTTCTAAGATTTTATGTATTTATTTGAGAGGGGGAGAGAGAGTGTTGGGAGGAGCAGAGAGAGGGGGACAAGCTGACTCTGTGCTGAAGGCAGAGTCCAATTGTGACAGATCCCACAACCCTGAGATCATGATCTGAGTAGGACACTTAACCAACTGAGCCACCCAGGTGCCCAATTTTTTCCCATCTTTTGAGGAGCATGTGAAAATTCAGTTCTTTCAACTCCCCACTATAGGCAGCAAGAGGCCTGAAAGAGCTACCTCGGGCCCCCTCCCTTCCTGGAACTACACTTGTTATCTTTAACCCAACTGCTACTGCATTTGCTGTGATAAGGAAGATAGCTGAGAGGGGCTTTACTGCCTCTCAGATTTCAAAAGGGAAGTAGGGAGCAAGTGCTCTCTACTCTCAGATGCCACAAAACTTATCCGAGGGCCTGCAGCTCTATTGTTCTCCCCTGTGGCAGATTACATTTTCAGAAGATAACCACTGGCACTATCTCCCAACTCACGTGCTTTTCTTACAATGGGACTTTGACATTCCTCTCACTAATCAGTCAGGTGGGTCCACATCCTCTCCCCTTGAGCCTAGGCGGGATTTTGTAACCACCTCAACTGGTAGAATGTGACAGAAATGATGCTGTGTGACTTCTGAATGAGGTCATGAAAATGGCCTGCACTCTGCCTTGTTCTCTCTGGACACTAGCCTTCGGAGTTCTGAACTGCTGTGGAAGGCAGCAGACCAACCTGAAGCCACTGGGCAACGATGAAGCCCGAACAAGCACACATGTAGTAGAGACCGTAAAGGGAGGCTCTGAGACTGTACACAGAGAGACAGATGCCCCACCAGGCCCAGCTGCCACAACCTACCATTCCACACAAGTCGCTGACTGCAACTAAATGGGAGGATCCTGAGCCAGGAGCACCCATTCAAACCCTTCTTGAGTTCGTGATCTGCAGAAACTATGAGAGAGAATCATGATTGGTTTTAAGCCATTGAAGTGTCATGATAATTTATTATGAGATAATTGACCATTGGAACTTTCTGCCTTCCATCAATTCCAAGGTAACCAGTCAAAGCGTTCTATTGCTGAAGACGGAGGTGGACACTGGACTGTCAAATCCCTTCTGTCCCCAGTGCTAGCAACATTACCTGCACTGGTGGGAGTGGGGAGTGGGGATAGAGGGGAAGTGAACATTCTGACTCCAGCTGATCTCTTTAGGGTATAATTTATGTTTTTTTTTTCTCTTTTCCTCAGCTCTGGTTCAATTTTACTTTTAAATATCAAAACTGAACACAAAAGCAAAAACAAATTTTCCTTTGCCAAAAGAAGAAAAAAAGACCTTTAAAACTTTTTTTTTTTTTTTTTTGCCATAATTTTCCCAAGCTTACTTAGAATCTTAAAATTTAAGAACTGGGTTGTTTGGTTTATTTGGATGTATTAGTACTCTTCTAGGCAGAGGATGCTGCTAAATATGGAAGGGCTAGAGGATATGTGCGTAGGGGAAAGAAATTTTACTAATAGCTGAATGCTTGATCATATTATTGTAAAAAACAAACAAAAAATCCTCCCAAAACAAACTACAGTGAGTTCATACTACAAACTAGTATGCATCAGGTAAAAAGAATCAGGTAAGTCTGTGTGGATCCTGGCAATATTGTTAGGTGAAGAAAGCAGAAAAATAAGTATGATATATTATTTAAGCAAAAACATTTTTTAAACAAAATAACAAAATAAATATATATATATATATTTCTAGGTGTGTATTCATGAATGCATAAATAAGCTCGGAAGCAATCATTTTTATCTATGGTTTATAGAAAAGGAGGTTTACTTTGTATGGTTTGAGTTTTTTATTTTTTAGAGTATTAATTTTGTAATTATTTGTTATAATTTTGTGTATTATTCAATACATATATGAATATTACTCAGCCATCAAAAAGAAGGAAATCTTGCTATTTGCAATGACATGGATGGAGCCAGAGGGTTTTATGCTAAGCAAAATGAATCAAAGAAAGACAAATACCATATGATGTCACTCATACGTGGAATTTAAGAAACAAAAGCAATGAACATAGGAGAAAGGAAGGAGAAATAAAATAAGATGAAGACAGGGAAGCAAGTCAGAAGAGACTCTTACCTATGGGAAACAAAGAGAGTTGCTGGAGGGATGAGGTAATTGGGTGATGGGCATTAAGGAAGGCACTTGATGTAATGAGGACTGGGTGTTCTATATGACAATGATTTACTAAATTCTACCTCTGAAACTAGCAAAATAGTATATGTTAATTAAATTAAATTTAAATTTAAAAATTTTAAAAACTTGCCACATCATTATTTATTAACTACATCAATGTATATTTAATGAGTGGCTACTATGTGCCAGGAACACTAATTGGGCATATTTTAGAATAGAGTTGGTCTCTACTCCTGCAGAATTTTTAGTCAAGTGGAATAGGCAACAATTACTTATAATCACACAAATAAGCATATAATTACAGATGGATTAAGTATTCCAAATCTGTGATTTGCAATCTCAGTCAAGTGTGATATTGCTCTCCCAGATGATTTGGAAATGTCTAGAGACATTTTTGGTTGTCACAAATGATTGGGGTTGGGGACAGGGTGGTGCTAGGGGCATCTTGTGGGTAGAGGCCAGAGATGTTGCTCAGCATCCTTCAACACGTAGGACAGCACCGTCTCCCATGATAAAGAGTCACTTGATCCAAAATGTCAATAATGCCAAGGTTGAGAAACCCTACTACAAAGGAAAAATATAGTGCATTTAAGAGCATACAATGGTGGGGGATTGGCGATTTAGGTAAGGACTTGGTTATCCAATGTAGAACTTCACAGAAAGGTAAATCATTCACCGAAGACAAAGGGTATACATGTTTTGCCCTGATTTTTTGCTTGCCAACATATGCAGAAATAAAGACTTCAAATAGGGAAGACTGCATTCCCTTTTCTAATGAGGAAGTCAGAAAATGAGAGGATATTTGGTCAGCCCCAGCTTGAGAAAAGAAAGAAGAGGATGAAACTAGAAACCATCTCAGTGATATAATCGGGCTCACAGGGTAAGGACCATGATTATCAAAAACTCAACTTTTGTTTCTTATTTGATATTTCAATTGTCCCCAATGTTCTCAAGATTAAAAGCAAGAAGAAACAAACAAACAAAACAAGAAAAAACCAAAGCCCAGACAAACCAAAAGAGCCTATGTGGTTGACGCTGAATCCAACATGGCACAGGGGGACCAGGCCGACTGAGAGCTCCCTCTGCCCTGAGGAAGAGACAAAAGAAAGGAGCTATTGCTCTATAAGTGCAATGCCAGCTGACAGATGCTAGGAGTTTCTGGAAAAGGAGAAAGACATGAGAATTGACCCAAGGTTAGCAACGTAACCACAGAGGATTTAGCCATGGTAAGCAGTGATCCTAATGGAATTATCAGCTGTGCCTATCAGCCTCATCTCTTCCAGCAGGTTGGTGAGATTATAGCTGTAAATGTTTGAGTTCACCAACTCTCTTTTGTAAGATGTTTCAGGTACCCTTCTGAAAGTTTCCAACTGTATAGGAGAAACGTGAAAGAATAGAATGAGAAGAACA
Organism: Canis lupus dingo; assembly: GCF_003254725.2. Taxonomy (NCBI): domain Eukaryota; kingdom Metazoa; phylum Chordata; class Mammalia; order Carnivora; family Canidae; genus Canis; species Canis lupus. Next base: position 32,252,061 of record NC_064271.1, read on the forward strand.
TTCCTAACAGGATAATATGGTGTAATTCTATCCAGAAACTAGGAGGTCATTGCCAATCCAGACATGAAATGACAAGTAGTATATATTTCTAGATAGACAAAAATCAAGCCCAGAGAGGTTTTGTAATTCTTGCCACAATCCTGCCTAGACAGGATTCACTGTCTGTGCCAGGTGTAAAAAGGAAAATGTAGTCTTTCCTCCCCTTTATACATGATATTCGGCACCTCTTGGACTTTCCACACATGGCCTATAAGCCAAAGATATTAATATCCCTGGCAAATGGGAAAGAAGCTAACAGCATAAAAATCAAATGGCTGATTCTTTTTCATTGTGATGAAAAATTTTCTACAAAGCTGTGCTACATGGTAGCAATTTTTCAAGAAAATCATCTGGGACCACATTTAAGTTAAAAATGGTTACCAAAGTATTTTCTTTTTAATTTGACTTTTTAAAAAAATAATGCGTAGTATAGTATATATTAACATATAAATACTATAGAAAATTCCAAGTAACACAAGGAGGAAAATAAAAACTCCTTTAACTACATTCCAAGGTAATAAATATTGTTAATATTTTAATTCTATCTTATCTCTCTCTTTAGTTTACGGATATGTTAACATACATTTTTAAATGACATGAAATGGGTGTAAAAAATTCATGTTCCACAACTACATGCAGGATTTCATTTTTGAAAGTTACAGGCTGCCCTGACATATTTCTTATGCCTTAATACATGAATAAGCAAAGAAGCTCGAGAACTGACACAGAAATATTAAGTACTGAAGAAATCAGTCATGTGATTTCCAAGGTACTAAAATATGGTCAAGAACATTTCTTTTGTGATTAATCTTGGGTCCAGAGTTTTAATATTTAACATTTCTATAAATGGGCTATGCAGACATAGGGAATTTTGTCCCTTTTCCACAGGGAATTATTTATTGATTAACCTTAGCTTTGTAGCCAAGCACTTAGTACTTGTTTGCCAATGAGTCACTTTAATAGGACCACCAACACATAATTCAATTATCTTTGTTTTCTGCTGAGAAAAATCAGTGAAAATTGTATTTGCACTAATCTGTAACCTATTACTTGAGATTTGTTGTAAGTCTAAAAATATTAGTGAGTAGAATAGCATTCTATTTCTTAATCATTTCATTTCCTGAGAATAGCGACCTATCGTCTGGCGCCCAGATTCATCTTGGCTGACACCATCTCTGATCTCAGCTGTGGTGTTGTAGACAGGTCTACAGAAGCTTCAACTCACAGAAGGAGGGAGAAGCCCTGACCCAAAGGCTTTATGTGTGTGCTTCCTGTGATCTCCACAGGCCCCAAGTACCCGCAGGACCTTGCTTGGTTAGTACATATCTACAACTCAAAATCTTGAGGCAGTTAATATCCCTGAGGACAGCTCTTAACCAATGCAGCCAGAAGCTGATAGAAAATTCACTGTCTTCCATCGGTCAGGTAGTAATTCTAAGAGGTGTCCAGAAAGTACACTTTTCTTGGGAGAATTGAACTCTGTTGTCATAGCACGGACATCGTTAACACATACTTTTATGGGCTAGTCCTCCTTCTTTGCCTCATGCTCCTCCCTACTCTTGGTCCCTGGGTTCACCTCCCAAATAAATTGCTTACCCACAAGTCCTTCATCAGGCTCTGTGTTCAGGAGAACCCAACGAAGATAACAGGGAAGCATGGCCTAGTAATTTATACGCAGTAAAATTCGAATGAAATTAAACCACATTGTTCTCTTTATGAGATCAGAAGTCGGTTAAATGGAACCTTAGAATGCATGCCCTATTGAGAAGGAAAATAAATTCAAACTTCTGAATCTGAATTAAACTTCCGAATACTTTATTCAAACTTCTAAAGTGAATTCAGACCTAATACAACATATTTGACCCTTGCTTATATGATGAATCATGTAATAATGACACTGCAGTTGCTACTAGAACAATTCCTGGCTGTACAACCCAAATCAGAGTTTTCAACATCATATAGAGACTTAACTTGATCATCTCTATATTAAAGGTAATAATACAGACCTCACTGGATAATATCTACCTCAGAATGGAATTCAAAGACATGAGGCATAAAAGGTAAGAGATCATGAAGTATCTCACAAATCATGATGAGAAGCCTCAATAATATCTTGAAGCAATGAAGACTCATAAAGGGTTTAAAGCCAAGGAATAACTGATTAGATTCACAAAAAAATGACTGGCAATAGAAGAGGATGGATGTGAGGGAGTCAAGAATGGGAAACTTGATAGAAGACTGTCAGTAAGCCAGTGAGAAATGATGGTGACTCAGTCACTTGAATCAGAAGCGCCAGAGCAGGGAAGGTGAAAAGTGGGCAGATTTGGCCAAGAAGCATAGTGACCAAATTGGTGTTGGGAACAGGAACAGTAGAACCAAAGATGGCACCCATGTTTCTGTCTTGGGTCACTGCAGGGTTGTGGAGCCCTTCACTGAGCTGAGAGCACAGGAGGACGATGAGCAGGTTCGGTGGACTGTGGGGGGCTTGGATTTGAACTACCTGCAACACTTTGTAGCAGAGACATAACAGTTGAAAGAGGTTGGAGCCAGGAAGACTTCCTACAGGAAGTGACAGGTAAGGTGAGACCTGAGGGTGAGTTTACATTATGAAAAATGTAAGAAAATAAATAATTAAATAATTTTTACATTGTGAAAAATGTAAGAAAGAATGCTCTGGGAATGACAGTGGGAGTGCATACAGTGAAGAAGGAAGTGGCTGTCTACAATGCGGAAGAACTAAAAGGCTGGCTGACGTGCAGACTGCTGAGAAATATCTTTCATTTTTAACACTGAGGCAGAAGACCCATCTTTGTAATGTTTTTCTGTATTTTTTCAGATACTTATAAGCAAACAATTTTTCCTTAGATCCAGTCATTTTTTCCCCCACCACAGCTTCTTTAAAAATCTCCTTTGCTCCCCAAACACTGGCATTATAGTCCTCTTTTGTGCCATTACTTCACAGTATTAAGTGCCATTGAGTTGTCGCATAGAGGCTACCAAGGAGGAAACGATATTCAGAGCATTTTCCAGAGGCAAAGATAGGGGTGTCCTTCCCTTAGAAATTTCATTAGGAATTACATACCAACAAGAGTAAAGGCATGGAACACTGAGTGGCACACTCTGAATTAAAATGGGCACCAATAAAAAATAAATTTAAATAAGTAAGTAAGTAAGTAAGTAAATAAATAAATAAATAAATAAATAAATAAAATGGCTTTGGTTGTGGAATGGCTCTCTTGTTTAGAAACCATATCCTTTCAAAGGACTCAAGAGAAAGCCAAAAGCTTCAACCATTATCTTCATGAATTTAAATATAGCACATTCTTCTACTTGGATCTCTTTCATTATGCTGCCTACAGAGTAGAAACCTCCAGCAGGTTTTAAAACATATTTGATCCTTGCTTATATGAGGAATCATGTAATAATGACACTGCAGTTGCTACTAGAATACATGCAAATCAGACCCTTGGAGAGAGGGAAAAAGAAACCTCTTAGGTGGCAAATCTAAATAATGACCCAAGGGATAGTTGCCTGAAAAAGCCTTGCTGATAAGGAAAGGCATCTAACATAAACATCAGTAATAAGAATTCTTATTTCCTTTTGCCCTGATTCAGCTACAAGTACTGTGGATGCTTAATTATTCTGACGTGATCTTTCTAGCTGCAGAGCGTTCATATGCTAAGGCTTGGGAGTCTGGATTTATTTAAACTAGCATGAATTTAATTTTTCTTCTTGTTTTTGTAGTTGAAGATACTCCAAACATTATACATATAGATACACATAAATATACACATGCATAAACACCCAGATACACATATTCACACATATATATTTATACAGACACACATAGACGTGTAAATATGCGTATATATAATGTTATGGCTTCCAGGCAAATAGTGGAGGTGGCTTCACCATATTTAAATAATGCAAAGAATTTTCGTGTTAAATAGCTTTAGTGTATGTTTGTCAAAGAGCTAGTAGCTTATTTCTGGCCTGTGGTGATTTCTTAAGAATGTCACAGAACAGTTTCAGAAGATCAACAAAACAAAACAAAACTCCAAGACATTTTTTAAAAGGTATTGTCATTTCTGTTTAATAGGGGTTTAGTCAAGGTATAAACAAGGCTGATTTGGTCGACTTAAATATGTAGTGTGATCTCTTATTTGCTTGTCCTTTCTAAATTTTAAGGTTCTTTGATTTTTGTCACCATTGGCACACTCTAAAAAGCCACTCTAAAAAGCACTAGAAGTTTCATTAATGCTTACATTTGCTATTATGAAAATATTTCCACCCTGGAAAGAGTTTTAGATGGACACATTTTCTAAACCTTTGGTGGTATTTCCACATATTCTGAGATAATAAAGACTCATGTGGTTGTCCTAAGTTTTTATTAAACCTCACAGGATTACTGATTTTTGTTATTGTTCTTATTTTGGTGATCACAAACTTTATTAAATAAAGTACTTTCAACATAGATGCTTGTGTTTTTATTCAACCCTTGCTCCTTGCTCTCCTCCAGGGTAATAAATGATTCCGCAGAGTGAATGTCTGGTTTTTGTGGTTGTTTTTTCATTCACGTTTTTCATTTCTGAAGAGCAAGATCTGATCCTCCAAGACCTCCAAGTCTCTCCACCTCTTCCCCTCTTTAGGAAATTACTCTGTGATACATTTTCAGCAAATCAGGCAGAACTGCAGAAAGGGCAATAGCAATCATCTGCGATTGTTGGTGTGTGTCTTGAGGGACCAAGACGTCGTCAAAGAAATACTGAAGGAATACCAAGAAAAAGAGACGTGAAATAAAATAAGTCAGAAAATGAGATGCGTGAAATTTTTTTGATGAAAACAGATTTCTAAAAATTGGAATCCATTCATGTAAAAAATGTATATTAATATCTCCAGACATAAATCCCTGCCCTCTTAGTATGGTTAGGTTATTTTAGTGCTATGGTTCAGGCAGGACTATGCCTTTCTTCTCTTGAACCGGTTACAGGGCCATGCCATTCTATTCTCTATGCTTTTCACCTACTGTAGCCAACCTAAGTCAGCAAAAGGAAATTTGGCCCTTTTGGCAGAAGAGATCACAGCTGTGGAATCTACAATTCCCGATTAGACTGATGAACAACGTAAAGAAACACATTCATTTGTGTGAGGATCAGCGGCTTTATCTGGGAATCTTTCTAAATAAACAGATTCCCTCTCCCAGGTCCAGATTTTATAATCTATTATTAATACGAATAAATATTTGAGTCTCTGGGCAAGTTCATTTGCATATCTGAAGAGGTTGGTGATGAATCCTTAAATCTGGCAGCTTAGTTTGGTTGTTGATTTGATAGTGCACACATGTGTAAATGACTACATGTACATTAGCCTTTAAAAGTCTGGCCCCCAAGCAAGACTGGACATCATGATTTCTAGAATAACATTCAGCTCAGTACCCCATTAATAAAAGAAATTGTTTGTACACTTTGGGCCTTCTCCCATCCCACTGCATCTGTCTACCCAGCAGACTCCAGATTCAACTGATACAAAATAGGTTACATTTTAGAGGAGATTTGTTCCAGAACCAGGATTACTGGAAATAAGTTTCTAATCCCAGGACCTGTGTCAGTCTCCCCTAAGGACAGGCCATTCTGTCAGTCTGTCTGGATTTTCTCTACTGTCATTCTGAATAATGGAGCCTAATATCCCATATCTCATCCTCTTGACATCTGGTGGCAAATGACTCTGTCAGTGGCTGGGATTTTAGCTACAAACCCAACAATGAAAAGACAAATCTCATCTTTATAAATAGAAGACTTCAAGGGTAGATGAACTTTAGTACAATTCACCTAGAGGCCTAATTTCCAAATTTTAAAGTCTTGATTGCATTGCTATTTACCATTACGTAGTTTATATAGACACAACACTCTCATTCACATCATATGGTGTAGTTTTCAAGGGTGGTGGACAGAAGGTAAACAACGTCCATTTGAGTTGAACTATTCATAGTACGCCTCAGAGCTTTAGTTGTCTGAGTCCTGAAGGGATTATGCCAAACTTTATGGCAAGCAAGTCTTCATTGGAATTATTCAGTGTCTTTTTTCAAATAATCTACTTCTCTTTTCTGCAACCTCTCACCCGGGATGAGGCTGGTTTCTTACCAGTTGTGCTATAATGTTCATTAGTTTTGTCATTTGGATGCAAACAGATCAGGTAAAGCCTTGCACAGACCATATATGTGGACAAACTGATTAGACTGTCTTTCAGTTTTTCCCGAGCCAAATTTAGTTTTGTAACTTCTCAGGCTTTGATAGGAACTTAGGTTGGTCAGGAGGAAAGAGGGACAAAGAAATAAAAAGTGTAGCACAGAGAGTGAGGCAAGTGCTCTTAGTTGTAGATGGCTAAACATAAGCCAGTCCCTTCCTTCCAGGTTTAACAAGAAAAATGGGTTTTTGTAAGTTCATTTGTGTTGGGGGGTTCATGAAGAAAAACTAAGGCTAGGAATTTGTAACTCTTGATGTGGGGTGCAGGGGGTTTACACAAAAGATGCTGACCCCTCACACTGCAGAGCTCTGGTCGAAGCAGAGCATGGCTGCCTTTCCTCTATACTGAGGCTTATTACTGGGACTACCATGCTCAGCATTCAAAACCTAACAAAACTTTGCTAAATTTATCAATGAAATGAAATCATTATGATATATTAGGAACAGTCAAAATATTTACCACGGTAAGTATTATAAAGTAAAAAATGTAGGAAAGTCTGTGCAATAAATAATCAGGTAGTCATTTTACTTGGACTATTAATTTTGCTCATCAACTGACCATAAAATTTTTCAGCACCCAGGGGTACCTTGGTGGCTCAGTCGGTTAGGCGTCCAACTTTTGATCTCAGCTCGGGTCTTGAGCTCATAGTCACAAGGTTGAGCCCTGTGTTGAGCTCCACACTGGGCACGGAGCCTACTTAAACACACACACACACACAAAACCAAAAAAGCAAAATTTTTCAGCACCCATAAAAAGTATTTGTTAAATTCTTTCTTGTCTTCTGTTTTCTTTTTAAAGAAAAGTCTCATTAACGCTAACAATATTAAACCGTTAAGGGAAAAAAAAATTCACATACTTTTATCACTCAGACACATTCATCTTTACATTTTCTCCATTATTTTTTTGCAAATCTTATAGCTGCATAATACTTAGTTATGATTTTTAATAATGCTTTGTTGTAAGATAAAAGTCCATATTTTCCTGTCAAACCTCATGTGGAGACTTGATCATGCCCCCAGTTTATGACATCATTCTGATGCAGTCAAGTCTTTTCTCTTTCTCTTTTTCTATATCTCTATTTTTCCTAATTCCATGCACATTCTCTTCTCTGATAGACATCCACTTTTTGGATATGTGTGTTATCTTCTAAAACACAATATTTGTAAGTGTTTTAAATGTGCATTAAGTGGCATTTTGTTATAGACACTTAAATTGTCTCCAATTCCCAAGAAACACAAATAATCCCTCAAATGAGTATCCTTGCAAATGTCACATAATGGATTTTGAGAGTATTTCTTTGAGGTTTATAGCCAAGATTGAGAATGCTGAGTATATTAGCTTTTTGCATGATGAATTTCACTAAGTACTGTCAGACTGTTTTTCAGAGTGACTTGAATCTTTTGCTTGCATTAATAATCCATGGAGCTTTGAGTTCACTTACATTCTCATCAGTATTGGGTAGTATCCAAGTTTTTAAATTTTTCTAATTTGATGGCTTTAGAGTGATGTCTCATTGTTTTTTAATCTGCATTTCTTTGGTTACTGATGAATCTGAGGATTTCTTATCCATTCAATTTTCTTTTTTGTGTGTGACTCTTTTTCTGGTACTTGTCCATTTCCTTTTTCTTTTGATTTGCAAGATTTCCTATTTTTAAGATATCAATCCCTTGGCAATTTTAGATATTATTAGTATCTTCTACCATTCTATCATCTGTTAACTTTGCCCATACTATTCTTGTAAAAGACAGATCCCTAATTTTGATATAAATTTGTCAATTTGATAAGCATATCTTATGGCATTAAGTACATATTTTTTCTGCCACAAGGTCACTAAGATCTCTTCTATGCATTTGCTATACTGACTTCAGAATTTTACATTTAAATCTTCAGCATTTATCTTTATATGTTATATAAAGATGCAGTTTATTTTCCTGCATATACTGAGTGATATTTCCAAACATAACCTACTAAACAATGTTCTCCATTGGTTTTGATACTCCTTTGATCATATATTAGGTTTATATACATGTAAAATTATATATATATACTATACATAATATAAATATGTGGATACCAGCTCTCTTTAAAGTTTAATTGGTTTATTTGTTCTCCACCAACATTATGATATTTTTATTACTAAGGTTTTGTGACTTTATTATCTGGTAGAAAAAAATCTCTTTTTTTTTGTCTTATTTTTGCCTTACTAAGCTATTCATGGATTTTATATTTTATATAAATTCTAGAGTAAGTACTTTTTTAAAGATTTTATTTATTTATTTAAGAGAGAGTGAGAGAGCACACTAGTGGGGAGGACCAGCACTGGGAGAGGGAGAAGCAGACTCCCCACAGAGCAGGGAGCACTACTCCAGCTCGATCCCAGGACTCTGAGATCATGATCTGAGCTGAAGGCAGACATTTAACCAACTGAGCCACCCAGGTGCCCCTAGAATAAATATTTTTACATATTTTTAAAATTTTGCTAAAATTTCTATTTTGATTATAATAAATTCAGACATGAATCTGGGGAATATTAACATCTATACAATGAAAGTTGCTTGTTTGTCAACATGGAATATTTCTCTACTTATTCATATCTTTTAAAATGTCGTTATGAATGTTTTTATTTTTTTATATATTTATATTTATTTTTTAATAATGTGGAATTCTTTTTTTTAAGATTTTATTTATTTATTCATGAGAGATACAGAAAGAGTCGCAGAGACATAGGCAGAGGGAGAAGTAGGCTCCTCACAGGGAGCCAGATGCGGGACTTGATCCCCATCCCGGGACCCCAGGATCACACCCGAGCCAAAGGCAGATGCTCAACTGCTGAGCCACGCAGGCATCTCTACTTCCTACATATTTTAAATTTGTTTTTATTGCACCTGTGAGTCATTTCCTTTGTAATTTATTTTATTATATAATTTCTATTTTCTACTATTTTATCTTTCTTCCCTACAAGTATAATGCCTTAACTTACCTGCAACTTATTTTTATGTATAATGAAAAAGATGGAAGACCTAAAAATATTAAATTTCTCTACTTTCTTGAACAGTTATCATAACACCATTTATCCAATGATCTTTCCTTTGTCCATTGTTTGAAGTTGACTACATTCTTAATTATAACATATGGAAGTTTTGCTTCCACAGGAATCTATGTTTCTATATTTGTCATAATATATTCCATTGTTATTTTTCTTATTTTTCAGAACATTTTTTAAGCTTCTATATTTATAAATTTTAGAATAATTTCATAATCATTTTTTGGATTTCATGTTCCTTTTTTTCTTTTTTCCAAATTAGATTTTGACTGGGATTATGTGACCTCTACACTATCCAATATTAGTAGTCATTAGGTGCATGGGGTTGTTGAGGACTTGAAAAGTGGCTAGTACAAATTGAGATATGCTGTAAATGTAAAATAAAAACTTGATATCACACACTTAGTACAAAAATAAAAAAGTAAAAGAGCTCATTAATATTTGATAATGTTATATGTCAAGATGATAATAGCTGAGATATATTGATTTAAATAAAATATATTACTAAAAATAATTTCACTTGTCTCTTTGCCCTTTTTCTGTCTTTTTTTCAGCTTTTTTTCTGTCTATTTAATCACTTTTATTGTCATATTAATATGTGTGATCCCATGCGAAGTGATTCTTTGTATTTTTTCTTCAGTGTCTAGTAGAAAGTTTGAAATTATACCTGGGTCACATATGTATATTGGACATTGCTAAGTTAAATATTTAAATTATTGAGGAGGAGAATTAGGTATTTGCTTTCCCCTTGAAAGAATATAGTATGGACCTGAATTTAAATCTTCTTGCATATAATCAGGTAAAGATTCAGCAAGTTTGCCTTTATCATCTTCACACTTATATATGCAAACATCGTCAGGATTCCGGTTTTGAGCACGTAAGTAGATGGCATGCTATTTCAGTGCAGTAGGGAATATAAAAGACTTGGAGGAGAAAAAGATTAGCTGGGTTTGGGACATGTGGAGTATGAAGGGTGTGTACAGTCAACATCTGGGAGGAAACACTTCGTTTTGCATACATTGTACATGTAGGTTCAAAGCTCAAGTGAGAAGTGTGAGCTGACAATACTGAAGTGAGAGTCATTACCCCATTATTTGGCATCAAGCATCCATAGGGTCCTCTCTCAACTTTTTATTGATTAAGATGTTTCCTAGTAAGACTTCATATTTTTCAAGAGTACTTACTTTTTAATGAAATACTTTAAGGACCAAAAGACCTTAAAGTACTAGAAGAAAATCTGTTTTAGGAAAAAGATGGGCAATGAAGTGATAATTATTTTAAGACTAACCTGCTCCTAAGAGGGGTATGTCTGCAAAAAGTGCTCTGGAAATCCCTCTACGTGAATAAGTCAAATCAGGGAGGAGTTCAAGTGTAACCACACTGTCTAAGCAAGAGGAAGAGAATTCAGCCAAAGGACAATCAGCCATTCCACTGAAATATTTGTATTTATTGATGGAAGCACATTCGAAGTGAGGTGGAGTGGGTGAGAGGGTCAAGGTGGAGGCAGGACATAAACCACGGAGTCCAGCTTATGACAGGATAAAAATAGAGGAGATGTTTGAGAAGAGTAAGCAAATCGCAAAGTGGACTATTACTAAATAAAGAACAAACAGGTGCCCACAGCAATTTGGCTGGCTGGAGCGAGCGACCTTGCTGGAAAGGTGAGACTCCCTCCCAGTGGCTCAGAGGGTGATCTCACTCTGCCACCAACACAACAGAAAAAGACCTACTCAAGAAACTATGGCTGGCTGGGAAATTCTAACCTGTCTTTTGAGGCTTTTCCCCCTGAAGTCCTGACCTCACTTTATAAGACTTCTGACCAGTGTCTGACATCCCAGCCTAACCATCATCATGTGGGGTGAATTCTAAGTCTACGCTATAGCCTTCTCACTGGACTCCTTAATTGATGGAGATTACCAGAATCTCAGTGAGTCTCATGAGAACAGCAACCTATTCCCTAAGAGATCTTCAGACAATTACTTAGGGACTTGATGAAGGTGTGTTCAGAATCAGCCCTCCTAACAGAGACTCCACATCCCCTCTAGGAATTTCTGGCTGGATTTGATTGCTCTCTGGATGATTTCATGTTACATGCATGATATTATATGGATGATCCCTTATTATAGATGGGAACTGACAATGTTAAAAGATTTAAGAGATCTTTTATTTTTTATTTTTTAATTTTTATTTTTTTTTAGATTTAGGAGATTTTGATAGAACATTTAGGACAAAAGCTTTTTAAAACTTTTTTTCCTGTCTTTGGTTAAAGACTGTGTTACCCTTAGCTCCTTCATCTCTTGGCTTTATATGTCATGAAGGTGAGAGACAGTGAGTCACTTGTCAGCAAGTGGAGGAGAAAGTTCAGGTCTAAACAGGAGTTCTGATGTTCACACTGTCTAATTTTAATTATGGATTTTTTCCCTTTTTTTGGAACTTCCAAATGAGAAAATTTAGTAAACATAAATCAATGTCTAGAAATTTCTCAGTGGAATGTACACACAGATATTTAAGCAGACAGATAAATAGATGGGTGGATAGATGGTAAAGGAAAAAGAGAACGAGTGGGAGAGTCCTAGTATGAGCTTCTTTTCAATGCTAGGAGTGACTTTTGTTAGGAAGTATTAGCTGATCCAGGAGACTTTGTAGGGGAATCACATTTTGAAATCTGGAGTTAGGGACGCCTGGGTGGCTCAGCGATTGAGCATCTGCCTTCAGCTCAGGATGTGATCCTGGGTCCTGGGATTGAGTCCCACATTGGGCTCCCTGCATGGAGCCTGCTTCTCTCTCTGCCTGTGTCTCTGCCTCTCTCTGTGTGTCTCTTATGAGTAAATAAATAAAATCTTTAAAAAAATGAAATCTGGAGTTCCAGATCTTTCTGATTGGTTACCCCCAGCTTACAGGCTGGAATTCTACTCTTGTACACTCTTCGGTAAACCTAAGAGGAAATAATTGTAATTCAAATCAGATTGGCCCATATTAATACTAGTCCCAATCTGGTACAACATGAAGAATGAGGAGGAAAAAGAGGAGGAGGAGGATTGAGAGGAAAAGGGAAAGAAACACATATCAGCTCTAAAAATCATTGAAAAGTGATGTAGACCTCTACTGAAAAACTCTTGAAGATATCCAAATGGGCACTGGGTGTTGTTCTGTATGTTGGCAAATTGAACACCAATAAAAAATAAATTTATTATTAAAAAAAAAGATATCCAAGTGGGAATTACACAGTGGGGTTTACATAGTTCATTATAAATTAAACTTCCTAAAATCCCTTATTAGATTATCCCTTCCTCTCTCCCAAATTCTCTGTAGCTATACAGATCTTTGCACATCTCTTTATAAGCCTGTCTTTTTAGGTAACCTTTCCTTGTGTAAAGTAACCCATTCCCTCCCTAAAAAGTGTAATACGTGTGTATGCAGGAGGAGGCTAGAGAATTGTAATTACTTATTATTGCTTTTGTCATACAGGGATTGACCTTTCCTTTCTTATTAAGAACAAAAGTTAAATTATCTTTGCGGTATTAAAAATTCCTTCTTTTTTTATAGAAAGAAGGCTTTATTTTATTTTTTAAACGATTTTATTTATTTATTCATGAGACACAGAGAAAAGGCAGAGACAGGCAGAGAGACAAGTAGGCTCCCTGCAGGGAGCCCAATGTGGGACTCAATCCCAGGACCTGGGATCACACCCTGAGCCAAAGGCAGATGCTCAACCATTGAGCCACCCAGGTGCTCCAAAAAAATGTCATTCAAAAGTTTTAAGTGCATGCCTAACCAATTGTTCTCCCTCTAGTCCTGGGAGCTGGTATATCTTTGCCAAGGGGAGATGAAGGAAGAAGAGGAAGCTAGGAATCATCCTGGATTGCAGGGGAAGTGCATGCCTTTCTCTACTGCAGCAGCAGAAATCTCACGAGAGTCCTCTGAAGACTTGGCTTCAGGCCCTGACTGGTCACTCACCTCTAGAAGCCTCTCTCCCCGTCAGTAAAGGTGGAGTAATGATATATTTATCCTCATCAAATCTTGCCTGCCGCCCCTACAAGTGAATCAAGAGACTTTCGTGCTGAGACAGTCACTGAGCAAGACAAACCTTTGCTCTCTTCTCAGCCTCGATCTCTCCATCCATTAAATGGGGTGGTTGTGAGGCACACAGGGGATAATAAATATGAAGCTGCTTTGAAAATTATAAGCACAATGCAAATATAAGAGACTTCATGGGGGCACCTGGGTGTCTCAGTCGGTTAAGTGTCTGTCTTCAGCTCAGGTCATGATCCCAAGATCCTGGGATCCAGCCTCATGTCGGGTTCTCTGCTCAGTGGGGAGTCTGCTTCTCCCTCTCCTTCTGCCCCAACCACCCCTTTTGGTTGTGGTTTCTCTCTCTCTCTCAAATAGATAAATAAAATCTTTAAAAAAGAATAAGAGACTTCGTAGAATCAAGAGAAAAAGTTATGATTCTCCCTCCTTGGTATGAAATTTGGGGGAAGGTTTTTGGTGAAAGGGGACTGTATTAGTTTGCTTTGGCTGTTATTACAAATGTCATAGATTGAGTGACTTAAGCAACAGAAAATTCTTTCTTCATATTCTAGAGGCTTAGAAATCCAAGACCAAACTGTCAACAGGTTTGTTTCATTTCAAGGCCTCTCTCCTCATCTTATGGATGACTGTCTTCTCCCTTTGTCTTCACATGGTCTTCTTTCTTGTGTGTCTGTGTCCTAATCTCTCTCTCTTTTTTTTAATGATTTACTTATTAGAGAAAGAGAGAAGATGCTAGAGAAGAGGGAGGGACAGAGAGAGAGGAAAAGGAGAGAATCCTTAAGTAGGTTCCCTGCTGAGTGAGGAACCTGGTGCGGGGCTTGATCCCAAGACCCTGAGATCATGACCTGATCTGAAATCAAGAGACAGACAATGGACTTGCTGAGGTGCCCCCGCAATCTCCTCTTCTTATAAAGACATCAGCCATGTTGAGTTGACTTCTTTTGCCTTAATTACCTCTTTAAAGGCCCTATCTCTAAATATGGTCACATTCTGAGATATAGATGTTAGAATTTAACATATGAATTTTGGAAGGGACACCATTTAACCCTTAACAGGAATTGTCAACTTTTTTCCCCTTTGGAGGTGTTAATTTTTCTTTCAAGATTTTGTTATATGACTGCCTTAAGTCTTTTTGTGAACAATCAGGCTAATCTCCAGATTTCTTCCACATTTGTCTACTCACAATTTGAAGAAACACTAAAATTCTGAATTCTTTATTTTCAGGTTTTGAATTGTTTAAGAATTCAGACAGGAGCAGTAACGTCCTTGAGACCTCATTCATCAATCTCCTTTGAGATTTGTTTATGTTTTTCCTGACAATTTACAGAAGTAAACATTACTAGTGATTCATCTTAGTTGATAACCAGTTTCTAAAAAGGAAAACATTTCCATTAAATAAGATCTGCTTTAAAGTAGTCATTCATTGTTAATTGTAATTCCCCAAATCATCTTCTGATGACCAACTAAACCTAGTATTTTTTTGTACTTTTGTAGATTAAAGATAAAGAGGAATCTATAATTTTCATTAGCTCAGCAAAAATTATATAAGGTAATAAAATACACAGGATAATTTCCTAGGAAACGTTTACCCTCTATATTCGTTAGGGTGGCAAATGCAGAATATATTTAATATGTATTTCTAATTTATATAATTATTTTGATATATGCATAATAAATGTATAGTTAATTTTTCCAGGTCTCACCACCTAGAGTACAAATGGAGTACTTTAACAGAAATAATTCAAATTCCACTATTCTTATAGCTTGCTCCTGATCAAGAAGAAGCTCAGGTTCCACATTATGTATTTAGGGAGAATTGAGCCCAGTTGGTAGCCGAGCTTGAAAAATATGTCATCCTATTAAACTGAAAATCAGCCCTTCTTTCTGAAGACTGAAGTTTCCTTACTGAGTCAAAGGCCTTGTGTCTGAATATTCCACTTAACATGGAAACTCCCTTGGAAGGCTCTTCAGCCCTCTTGCAAATAGATTTTAGTTGGGATAGATGGCAAGTCAGACACATCCGTGTACTCCTGAGTTCTGGCGACTAGTCAAACGGGGACTCCTGCCACATACAAAATATATTGAGAACTTTTGAAAAAGTGCTTCCTTTTACATTATCTTTTTCAAATCTCAAAATAGAGGTGTTGGCTCAGTACAACTGTTCTAATTTTGGAGATGAGCAAACTGAATTATAACAAGGTCAAGTTTTTTGCCAAGGTTACACCTCTAGTAAGTGGTGGTCCTAAGATTAAAACTCAGGCATTTCAGAATCAAATCCAGAGAACTGAATCCCTTATCCCAATATAAGGGATTATGTGATAGCCACTTCTCTCTGTGACCTAATTGCATTGGCTGACTTTTCAATATCTGAGGGAATTATGAGAAGTAAAACCTTGTCTACAGTTGAGATCCAATATGTATTTGTGTCTGTTTAACTGCGGGGAGGGGGACAATGACAGAAGACAAGTTGTAAGAAGGAAATGTAGCGCCTCCCCAAAAGAATTGATCAGAAATAAGAAGAAAAAGAGGTAAGTAAGCAACCTGGACTCAGTATGTGCTGTCACTGGAACCCACTTTTATTCCAATCTGAAAGTCTCCTCATTCTATGGAAAGAACAGTTTGTATTTAAACCTAGTGAGCTCTCATGGTGTGGCTCACACTCAACTCTGATGACCCACTATGCTGAGAGAGCTAATTCAAAGGAAGAAGAGATTGCCTCCTTATTTGCTAAAGAAGGTTTCTTTTTTTTTAAGATTTTATTCATTTATTCATGAGAGACATAGGGAGAGACAAATAGAGACATAGGCAGAGGGAGAAGCAGGCTCCCTGAGGAGAGCCCAGTGCAAGATTTGATCCCAGGACCTGGGATCATAACCTGAGTTGGAGGCAGATGCTCAACCACTGAGCCACCCAGATGCCCTCCCAAAGAAGGTTTTAAACAGATTCTCAAGTAATGATTTGTAGTGAGTAGCAGCATGCAAAAGAGCAGTGATCCTGAAGACATAGCAAGATTACAACTGGCATCTGCCTAAGTAGAACATCATTTAGGGAGAGGGGCCTTCAGAATTTGGCTGAATGGTGTCACTGAGTTAAAGGATGAGTCTAACACAGTGGCTTCATTTGAATCTGCAGGCTAATGAGAATAGGGGACAGATATAATATTTCTGGTTTTAAGAATAACAGTTTACTGTTTGTGCCTGGTTAATGAGTCCAAGGATGAGGTTAGAATAAACCTAGTTTTCTAAATATAAATTTTGTTCATTCTAGGTCTTAACATGACTGACAAACACCTATAACCGCATGCACAAATTCTCTATTTAATTTTTCTTTTTTTAAGATTTTATTTATTTATTCATGAGAGATACACACACACACAGAGAGAGAGAGAGAGGCAGAGACCCAGGCAGAGGGAGAAGCAGACTCCATGCAGGGAGCCCGACGTGGGACTCGATCCCGGGTCTCCAGGATCAGGCCCTGGGCCAAGGCAGGCGCTAAACCGCTGGGCCACCAGGGCTGCCCATTATTTAATTTTTCTAATGGCCTAGGCTGCTCTGGAGGCCTGGTCTAAATGTAAAATAATGTTTTTATTCTCCGGATAGTGCTATATGTTTAGAATACATATTGGTGCATTTTCACAAAGAGCATGTCTGGAAATCCAAAGTGTCCATTTGTAAGGGTTACATTTCAGATGTCATTTGAGATACGTCAACATTTGCCTACTAAATTTTAGGAACTGAAAACCTTAAGACTTTTCATCCTTTAATTACTCAATATTGACTGAGACCCAAAAGCAACCTTCTTCCCAGAGCTTCAGAATTGACATTTGTGTAAGGCAGTTGCCTTGCTGGCTGCTGGCTCCCCTGGAGAGATATTCTAAGTATGGCCTTGAGCTCCAGATCCAGAGAGTCTCTGAGCAAACCCATTTCTTTGAGGAGAAAAATGAAGGAAACAATTCTTGCTGTCTGCCACTAAAGATACCCAACACTGGGAGCAGTTAGTTTCCAAGAGAGATTTTCTCTGTTGAAGTTGGTACAATGAAATATTTCTGTTTTCTTTCCTATTATTTAAAGGTGAAATATGAAGGCTCTGAGTGGCTCAGTCAGTTAAGCATCTGCTTCTGCTCAGGTCAAGATATCAGGGTCCTGGGATCAAGCCTCACCTTGGGGTCCCTGTTCAGCAGGGTGTAGGAGCGGGGGTGGGGTGGGGGGATTGTGGTGGTCGTGGATTCTGCTTCCTCTTCTCCCTCTGGTCCTCCTCCACTGCTCATGCTCTCTCTCTCAAATAAGCAAATAAAATCTTTAAAAAATAAAGAAGAAATCAAAGTTATACTCCAAGTATCATCTGTTCTGTGGATCTTTCCTTCCACTTCAAAAGCTTTGTTGGGCCTCTGCTTAATCCATTTCCCCTTCAGAAGAGGAGAAATTCGAATTCAGCTTAAGTAAACTTTCTCTCTGTTCCATTTAATTACAGAGGTGAAAAATGAATAACCTGGAAAAAAAATCTATGTATGTATAGAGATTCCTTTGCATTCAGAAACAGTTTTCATTCCCTTTTCAATGCTTTGAATTAAGAAAATCCTTTATTTAAAAAAAAAAAAACTGTAGCTAAAATTGTGGAAAGGAAAAAAAAAAGATTACAGACTTGAATTTTAAAAATCAAAATTTTTCCATCTCTGAGAACAATATTTCAGGAAGGAAGGAGGTAAGGGCTTACAGTCAGGAGTGAGGGGTCCCTCCTCCACCCTGCTCCTGAGACTTGAGAATTTGTAGGTCCAAACCCCTCCCTCTATAATCAACACACATAGTTCATTACAGGAATGGCTTTGTAAGAATTGCTACGTGATCTCAAGGAGAGGGCGGGCCTTGTGCTCAGAAGCAAATAAATTATAAGCTGGTAATATACATTTGAAAATATGGTCACAATGTTTATTTGAAAGAACAAAGAGGAATATGACACTAAAGTTCTGTAATGAGCTCCCAATCGTTTTTCAAAGGAATAAAACATAAAGGATGATTTTGGAGACTGAACGTTTGTTAGGACATGTAACATAAAGTGCTGCTGGTCATGAAGAGATTGTGTCATTTCACCAACCGTGTACTGTGTGTTTGCTGTATGTCAGACATTCAGGACAACCATGGATTCACCCCATACCCTCAGGGACCTGATGACAGTGCACTGTTGTTACCCTGTTTTAAAAATGAAGAAACTCAGGGACACCTGGGTGGCTCAGACAGTTAAGTGTCTGCCTTCAGCTCAGGTCATGATCTCAGTCCTGGGATCAAGCTGGAGTTAGTGCTCCCTGCTTTGAGGGGACTCTGCTTCCCCTCTCCCTGTGCCCCTCCCCTGCTTGTGCTCTCTCACATGTGTATGCTTTCTTTCTCTCTCCCTCTCTCTCCCCCTCAAATAAATGAATAAAATCTTTTTTTAAAAAAAATGAGGAAACAATCACAGAGAGATTAAGCAACATATTTAAGGTCACACAGCTTGTAGAATAGAAGGGATCTAGACAGGGCTTGAAAACTGCTATAGTCCACCACTTTGAGACAACTGTAACATAAATTTGGAAAAAGGGCCTGTCTTTTATTATGTTTTTAAAACTCATACCCAGATTCCACAGAAAATGGGTTGAAATTCCACCTATTAGTAGTAGAACTGTCCCAAAATTTATCAAATTTAATAAATCATGTAGTACCATATATTTGATGAAGATAATATATTCATAGCTATTTAAGTAACTCCATGAATATTCATAATTCTGTAAAGTATATAGTGTTTTACTTTTAAATAAAAGATCCAGGATTAATTTCTTCCAAATACTTAAAATTTATCTTATATTATTCAATTAATATGTATATACTTAATTTATAATTATATAATTCAAAATTTCAGTTAAAAATTATAGGTTAGATTTTAAGGATTTAAAAGCTAATGAATCCTAAATATGTATGAAAAAATTCAACCTGTATAAAAACAATGTTATTATTGAGAACAATATCAATGGGTCCTTGGAATTCCCTAGGCAGAGAAGCCAATATTTTGTGGTTGACATAAATGATGTGTGAGAACAAGCAGCCCACAGTTCATCATTTCTTTTTCTCATATATTTATGCTCCCTTTACCTAGGTAAATTTAAGAATTGTGCCTCCTTTTCTCTTCTAAAATAAATTTATCTTTTAAAATGGAAACATAAGTGGTTTCAGAATCAAAATGATACTAACTTGATCAATAGGGGGATTTTAGAAGAAACCAGTAAGCTTAATGAATCAGATACAAGTCAAAGAAGAATACAGTGGTTCATATTACCTTAAAAGAGAGATTTCATGGAGCTACTATTGCAAAACATGTTCACCCTTAAAAGAAACAGGACATGAAACACAGGTCCATGAATTAGGAAATTAATCGTTATAATTTTAGTATGTCAGGTCTTTAGAGAAAGTAGGATTTGCTTTTGTAAAATAACAGTTAAAAATAATGACTAATTGACTCTCCAAAAACCAATTTTGGGAAAGAAAAAGGGTGATATAGAAAACTAATATTCTTAGTTAAATTCATAGAAACTATTAGAAAAAAAGAAATATTTGAATGAAAGTAGAGTCCAAGAGTCAGGGAGTTGGTGTTGCAGAAAACAAGACTAACAAAATAATCAGAATAATCTACTTATCATAGGAGGAGGATATGAGATTAAAGCCTTAAAAACTACAAAAACAAATTTCTTATAGTTTTACAAGTATTCTTTTAAAAATTATGTTAGCACTAGGAGTTAGTTCTCCTTCCTAATGAGTGTAAGGAGCTAAAAAAAACCCTCAAAAAACAAAACAAAACAAAACAAAAAACAATCACCCTGAAATTGTAAAGAACTCAAATTCCTAGAACTAAACTATTCATTTCAAACTGTAAAAGGAAATATTTTAATTTAGAATTTTAAGAATCCATGTGTCCAAGCAGACTGTGGATCCAGTGATTTGTTTTTAGTTGGGAGACTCAAACTGGCTCTCATAACTAACCCTGAGAACACCACAGCTTGGACACAACACAATTTCAGCTTCCTTAACTAACAGCCAATAATTTCTTAATTTTTTCCCCTGTGTATGTAGCATTAAGTAGACATGGATATATAAAAGAAATGAATAAAATACAGACTGTCTCAAGGAACTTGCAAATATGGCCACATTTTCTATGAATAATTATTTGTATCTTATTTCCTCTAATGGACTTTGAAAAAGAGAAAAAAATATCAGGTATTATGAATGACAAAAGGAAACAATTAGAAATAGTTTCAATAAAACCTGTTGCTTATAATTTTGAGTAGAAAACATCTACTATTAAGTCTTTATTTCAACACTAGAGTGCATTTTATTTATACTCAATTTTGGTCCACTAGGATCCAGTACCCAAAGATAGTTTCCCACACAATGTAGGGAGACTGCAATGTGAGGGACTCTCAGAGTATCCCCAAGCTATAGTTTGGATCACTCACAAGTTATCGCATCATGTTTTGTGTGAATTGAGCTCAGGCTACCAAACAGTCTTGCTTTGGGGCGTTGTTGACCCGTTTACTGGCTTAGAATCATCCTGGCTTGTGTCATGGCCTCACCAATCCATTTGGTCTTGGTATTGGTCCCTCGATCCACTCTCCTGGGATCTCCCTGCCTTATCTTCTTTTTTTTTTTTCTTTCCTGGCTTCCTTTTGTTTTGCTGTTTGTTTGGTTTTGATTTTTTCCCCCTATTATTCCTTCAGCTTCCCCCCTCCTTTGGTGCTCTATTCCTGAATTGGTAGTCTCAACATGCTCTAGCACTCATACTTTGATTGCTCCTGAATCTAAAGTGAAATTCTAACCATGTTCACTCCTCAAGATACCATATTGTCTTATAATATCCTTTTATTTAAAAACATAAAAATTATATACTTAAGATCTTACAATTCCCACTGATCCCAATAGCTTTGCTTTCCTTTTTGTTTCTGTACCTTCACACTGATAGTTTATTTCCAGAACTCTGTAATCACCCTATTGTGAAAGAAGGGGCACTTTTCCCATAGCACATGACATTACATAGTCTGTGTGGGCAAAGTTTAACTAAAGCAGAGCCTCATATAATTATCTAAATGCACAGTCTATCGAAATAATTCCACCCCAAATCTTTCATTTCCTGAATTAGCAGGTTCTCTATATTGGCTTCAGTGCCTACCCATTAAAAATGAAGAAACCAAATCCTAGGAAAGAGAATTCCATTGTCCAGGCTCCTATCCTATTTTGTTTCTCCCACAGACAGTTACAAAGGTCCTTAATATATATGGTAAATAAAATGCCTCTAAACCCAAAACTAACCCCTGTGATGATAAAGATGCAGTCTATGAGTACGCCAAGGAAAGATTCTCTTTCCAGTCTTTTGTTTTTCTGTTTTTCCCTTGAAGGACAGATTCCCAGCTCTACACCATTTGCCTCTCCCTAAGAGGGGGCATCCAGCCCTCATCGGCTGGGTTAATGCCTTCTATCTACTGAGATCACTTAACTCTTCTCAGTTATGTCGAGTCAAATCTGATCTTAAGAACGATTACTAGGAAATTGGCTGTTGCTTTGCTATGTTTCATGACCAAATTCCTCCCTGCCTCATTCTTCATGCCTGGTCCATTGGGTGGATTACTGAGGTACAGATTAATTTTCTCTGTGACTAATGATTTGTTCTGCCATAAAGTTTTTTTTTTTATTTTTATTTTTTTTAAAGATTTTATTTATTTATTCATGAGAGATACAGAGAGGGAGAGAGAGAGAGAGGTAGAGACACAGGCAAAGGGAGAAGCAGGCTCCATGCAGGGACCCTGACGTGGGACTCGATCCCAGGACTCCAGGATCACGCCCTGGGCTGAAGGCTGCACTAAACCGCTGAGCCACCCAGGCTGCCTTGCCATAAAGTTTAAAATTGGAAACAATCCTCCCCTGGACAATCATCCTGTGCTTGAGTGCTAAAATCTGACCTTGCTTCTGTGCTCGGCCCTTCACACCAATGAATGTTGGAACACTTACCTTTGTTTGGACTTCTGAGGCTACATACCCCATATCACTTCCCTGTTCCCCCTGTCAGACTCCACCAAGCATTATCTGCCTGGTTAGACTTTTCTCTCCTGGGCCTCACTAAGCTCTGGTCTGACTCCATTAGCTTTGTCCATTTTTGGCCAATTAAGGCCTGGTTCAAGCAGCTCATCATTGCACTTGTCATACTCCTGCTGAATTTTTGGAGACCAAGACTAATATAGCTCAATGAAAATAGAGTCACATATTGCACAGGAAGCTAAAAATCATAATGCGTGCTGAATGAAGCAATGTTTCTGTCTGTGTTCAGAGGAGTTGGTTTTTATTTTCAATAGAATATTTTTAATGTGTTTGGCACTCACTTGAATGTTTTGTTTCAATTTCCTGATTTAATGAAAGTAAGATTCATTTCTTTTTTTCCAATGAGCCCTTATCTCAGCTAAGTCTGAATGTTCAAAAAAGGCACTGTACCGGGTAATTGGATTTCATGGTGAAATGAGGGTTCAACAAAACACCCTTTTAGTTGTCCCCTTGTAGAAACATTTCTAAGATGTAATAGATTTTTTTTTGCCTTAGTAAACAAAATATAATAAATGGATTGCCTCTTATTTGGGGAATTTGGGTTCTTGCCAAACTTTAAGGCACTGGATCATTAAGGTCAAATTTATTCATTCTTTCAATGTTTACTATGTACTAGGCCCTTAAAGATGAATAGGTTCTGTCTTAAGAAACCTTAGAGTTTAACAGGGACTATAATATATAGAGTAATGCTCATGTGGAGCAGAATGCAATACACTCATAGAGAAACTGATGATTTTTCTAAGCACAGGAATTATAAAGATTATAGGATATTGGGAAAACTAATAAGCATGACCACCTCCTCATTCAAAAATAACTGCACACTTACTACATGCCAGGACTATCTAGGTCCTGAGATATAGCAATGAAAAAACAAAACAAAACAAAACAAAACAAAACAAAAACAAAAAACAGGGCACCCCGGGTAGCTTAGCGGTTTAGTGTTACCTTTGGAGTGTGATCCTGGAGACCCAGGATAGAGACCCACGTTGGGCTCCCTGTATAGAGCCTACTTCTCCCTCTGCCTGTGTCTCTGCCTCTCTCTCTCTGTGTCTCTCATGAATAATAAAAGAAAAAAGAAAAAAAAAAAGAATGTGGCATTAAAAAAAAAAAAACAGAACAATGTTTCTGCTTTCATGGGGTCCTTTTTCTAGAGAGATGGGGATAGACAATAAATCAATATATCTCAGAGTTAAATGGCAGCACAAGCTATGTAGAAAAGTAGAGTTGACGAAGGGGAATAGGGGCCCAGTGAGAGTGAGCCAGCTGTTTGACACAGATGTTCAGGGAAAGGCCTCAGAGGTGGTCATTTGAGCAGTGACCTGAAGTAAGAAGGAGTGTTTAAAAAGAAAGAGAAAAGTGATCCAGGAAAAGTGTGAAATTCCTGAGATGCAAACTTCTCAGAGCTTTTAGAGCTTCTTGGTGATGTTAGAAGAGCAAGAAGTTCCAGTGGGGTGCAGTGCAAGCCTGGAGGGGAGCAATTGAAGAGACCAAAAACCTGGTGCAGATTCAGCAGAGCCTTGAAGTCTGTGTACTATGCCAGTCTCCCCCTCCTCACCACTCATCCTCCTACCCCACCTCCAACTCATTTTGTTTTCTTGTTATTGTCATTCTCCTATAAGTGGAAACTAGAAAGCAAAAAAAAAAAAAAAAAAAAAGCTAATTAAGGCTTCTGATAAACTGAATTCCATTTGCTTGAGGTAGAACTGTAATATATTGTTCTGTATTTAATTCTTAAGTCATTTCACATGGATATTTTTCTCTCCCAAATTAGATAACATATGATCAAAATCACAAATAGTCTTCTATTTTTTCCCCTATTCCCCTAGAGCTCCTAGATCCTAGAAGAGTTCATAGTCCAGTGCTAAAAGAATGAGTCAACTTTTAATAATGTGTTTTATCATAGACAATGACTACTGAGAGGTCATTCTTCTGCACTGCCTGTGGATCTTATCTGTTTCACCAGAGCTAACTTCTTCACATCATTGTAAACTAGCCTGCGATTGTAGTGAAATTGCACCTATGTGTGGTCTAAGAGACAGAGAGAGATACAGAAAAAATGGGCATTAATATTTTTTCTCTCAAAGTAGTCTTTTGTTTTTGCTTTTGTTTATCAGTATATCTCAACGTTCAGGTAATTATTTGATAAGAGTACTCTGTCATCATCAGATATTACACAAGGGAAAGAGTTACCTAAAGTTTAAAAATGTCTCTCCTTAAATTGGGTTTGGCCTATTTGCCATAAATAAGCCAAGCAGGATTTTCTCTGCAAGAGAAACACCTAGGTTATTAAAGTTCTCTGAATTGACTAGATCTGAGGTAAGGAATTATATTCCCCCCCCCTTTTTTTTAAGTTTGAAATAATTTCAGACTTATGCCAAATTTCCAAAAATAGTACAGAGAGTTCTTGTATACCCTTCACCCAGTTTCAGCAAATGTACATGGCCATAGTACAATGATTGCAACCCGGGAAATCGAGACTATTAACTAAATACAACACCATTAACTAATCTAAAGACCTTATGAAAAGCTCTGCAGTTTCACCGTAATGTTTTATTTCTATACCAGGATTCAATCCAGGATCTACACTTTACATTTATTATCATGCCTCTTTAGCCACTTTCATCTTCCAATCTGACAGTTCCTCTAGTTTTCTTTCTTTTTTTCTTTCGTGACTGACATTTAAAAAAAAAAATTCCAGGATAGTTAAGATATAGTGTTAAAGTTTTAGGTGTACATTATAGTGATTCAACAATTCTATGCATTACTCAGTGCTCATCATGATAAGTATACTCTTAATTCCTATCACTTATTTCATTCATCCTCCTCCCACCCACCTCCCCGCTGGTCACCATCTGTTTGTTCTCTGTATGTAAGAGTCTGTTTTTTCATTTGTTTCTTTTTTTCTTTGCTTTATTTTATGACTGGGATCATATGGTATTTGTCTTTCTCTGGCTGACTTATTTCATTCAGCATTTTACTATCTAGATCCATCCACATTGCTGCAAATGGCAAGGTTCCATTCTTTTTTTTTTTTTTAAGATTTTATATATTTATTTAGAGTGAAAGAGCACAAGTGTGGGGAGGAACAAAGGGAGAAAGAGAGAGAGAACCTTAAGCAGATTCTGTGCTGAGCTTAGAGCCTGATTCTGGGCTCAATCTCACAACCCTGAGATCATGACCTGAGCCCAAATCAAGAGTCAGATACTTAACTGACTGAGCCACCCAGGTGACCTCCATTCTTTTTTATAGTTGAGTAATATTCCATTATATGTATACATCACATCTTCTGTATTCATTAATCTATCAGTGGAGACTTGGGCTGCTTCCACAATTTGTCTATTGTAAATAATGCTGCAGTAAACATAGGGGTGCATATATCATTTTGAATTAGTATTTTTGTATTCTTTGGGAAAATATCCAGTAGTGAAATTCCTGGATCATATGGTAATCCCATTTTTAATTTTCTGAGGAACCTCCATACTGTTTTCCAATGACTGTACCAGTTTGTATGCCCATGACTGAAACTTTTTAAAAAAATATTATTTTGCAGAATGACCTTCGATTTGGATTCATCTGATACTTTTCTTGATTAGATTGAGGCTATGAATTTTTGGCAATATTGCCACAGTAGTGATGGTGTGTGCTTCTGGGTGCATTACATCCGTAGGTACCTAATACCAATAGGTATTCTTACTGGTGATGTGGATTTTAATCTTTGGTTATGGCAGTGTCTACTGACTTCTCCAATGTAAAGTTACTATGAGTTCCTTTGTAATCAATAAGTATCTTTTTGAGACATACTTAAAGACTATCCAAATATCCTACTTCTACTTATTTCTTCACTCACTTTAGTATACATCTGATTTCTGCCTATAACAACCTTACTACTGTGGTGTTTGTCTAATAGAGATGTTCTCATTCCACTAATGTTTCTACATTTATTAACTGGAATACTGTGAAACTATGAGAAAGAACCTCTTATTCATTTATTTGCTGAGTCAATTATTTATGTCTAGATTCATTAGTCAAGATTTATAGATGTTTATTTCATTCTATCAGTTATAATTCATTACTATCTTTATTTATTTTGCAATTCAAACAAGTGAGAGTTCATTATGAACAGACCATAAACCAAAGAGACCAGATGCACAATACAATAAACACCACAATAGGCATATATATAAATTCCTTTTTCCTATTTGACCAGAGATAGTCCTTTCATTACAAGCACTATGCTTTAGTATCTTCCACTGTATATATATAGAGAGTAAATAGGAAATGCATGCAAATAGTAAAAGAAAGGATAAAACTACACAGTGAAAACCAAATCACTGTTATCCATTTCTGTATATCATGCCAGATAGTATATACATATATGTGTGTTATCCTTTTTATTGCTTTTTAAACATAAAATAAAGCATGCTACACATACTGTTTTTTAATTTTTTAAATTTAGCAATATGTCATGGAGAGCATTCCTTTTGTATTTACTGAGATTTACCTTATCCTTTTTAGTGGCCAAATAATATTCCACTGTAGTGATATATTGTGAATTAAACAAACTCTAATTTAAGAGTTTATTTAAGTGTAGGTGATAGGAATTAAGGAGTGCACTTGTCATGATGAGCACTGGGTGATGTATGGAGTTGTTGAATCACTGTATTGTACATCTGAGACTACCATGACACTATATGTTAACTAACTGGGATAAAAATTAAAACTTTTTAAAGAGTTTATTTAAGTGTATTTTTGATGTTTTGTTTTAAATAATACTTCAGCGAATGTCTTGGAATATTCCTCTGTGCATGTCTGAGTGGGGTAAATTCTTAGAAGAGAAATTGTTGAGTTGATGGGAATGTATATTTAAAATTGAGATAGATATTGACAAATTGTCCTTTAAAAATGTTGTATTAGTTTACTGTCTTACCAGCAATTTGGGAGGACTTATTCTTCTGTACTTGCCACAAATCCATGAATTTTGCAATCAAATAAGTAAAAATAGTACTTTCTTATGATTTTAATATGTATTTATCTTACTCTGAATGAGTCTGAGAATTTTTTCACATGTTTAAAGGTCACTTATATTTTCTACAAAATTGTTTTTTAAATGTTCTTTGACCACTTTTTGATCTTTTTAATTCTTTTTCTTTTTGATTTGTAGAAGAGTTTATATATTCAGGAAATTATCATTTGAGCAAAGCAGATGTTGCAAATACTTGTTTCATGTTGTTTTATATAATTTAATACTTAAGTCTTTACTTTTACTATTTTTTGGCAATGGAGAAACCTTTAATTTTTATGTATTAAAACTTACGAATGAATCTTTTATGAGTTCTAAGTTTGATTCATACACAGAAATGTATTGTCTACTCCAGGGCTAGAAAATTATTTTCCCTCATAGTTTGGTGAATTTATTTGCGTTAAAATATTAGAGCCACTTGAAATTTTGTTTTGGTGTAAGAAATAAAGAAGTAGGAATTGTGCTTCCAGAGTTCTTCATGGTAGCAGAACCAATAATTGATTCTGTCCCTCACTGAATGGATGCAGTTTCCTTAGCAGATTTCCAGAAGGTAAAACAGTGTCAACTAGTCAAATGAAGTTGATTTAGTCATGTTGCCATTTATTTGTGCAGATTCAAAGCATTTTTGGCTTTTTACAAAATGTCTTCTTTTTCTCCCAGGAATGGTCCACCCCCATTCTGTTGGCAAATAACCAAATCACAGTGCTCTTGAGAATGGAAAGAACTTACAAAAGTATAGGTATACCTTTTTTTTTTTTTTTAAGATTTTATTTATTTATTCGTGAGAGAGAGAGAAAGAGAGGCAGAGACATAGGCAGAGGGAGAAGTAGGCTCCATGCAGGGAGCCCAACGTGGGACTCGATCCTGGATCTCTAGGATCAGGCCCCGGGCCCAAGGCTGTGCTAAACTGCTAAACCATCAGGGTTGCCCAGCATACTTGGTTTTAATCTACTTTGCTTTATTGTGCTTTGTAGATATTCCATATTTTACCAATCAAAGATTTATAGCAACGCTGAGTTGAACAAGTCTATGGGCATCATTTTTTCCAACAGCATTTCTTCACTTTGTGCCCCTGTGTCACATTTTGGTAATTCTGCTAATATTTCAAACTTTTCATTATTATTATATTGGCTATGGTGATCTGTGATTAGTGATTATGACTTTCTGAAAGCTCAGATGACAGCATCTTTTAGCAAGAAAGTATTTTTAAATTTAGATATATTTTTAAAAAATATATAATGCTATTGCACACTTAACAGAATACAGGGCAGTGTAAACATAACTTTCACCTATACCAGGAAACCAAAAACTGCACTTAACTGATTTCATTTCAATATTCATTTTATTGTGGTGGCCTAGAACTGAGCCTACAATATATCTGAGGCATGCCTGTGAGTGGTTGTTATTATACCTAAGCTGACATCTGCACTATGGTCCTCATACATCACTGTATCCCTTTCAAATGTGCTGTTTTAGTGCTATCTTGGACTTCATTTTCTTACTGCAAAGAAAATTAGGCAAACAGGATATTTAGGTTCATCTTGAACTATAACATAATCTATAACTAGTATGGTCTTTACCTCAGCTATTTTTTTTGTATATTTTTTATTGGTGTTCGATTTGCCAACATATAGTATAACACCCAGTGCTCATCCCGTCAAATGCCCCCCTCAGTGCCCCTTTACCTCAGTTAAATAGTACTTGTAAACACCTCTGTGAGATTGTTCTTGTCCAGGCCTCTCGTTCCAGTGCTGGGGGGAACTATTGTAGAGGGCTGCTTTGCTTCTAACATGGCTCCTGATGATCTCCCCGCTGGTATTCAATCCTTCTCCTTTCTTTATATGTGGGCTAGACCTACTAATTACTTCTAATGAACAGCGTGTGTCCAAAGTGATAGGATATTACTTCTGAGATTAAAGTATAAAAACTTCTAAGATAAAGCAAAATGTCTGTCTGCCATTCTCTTTCTCTGGCTGTAATGTCTCATTCACCTTGACGAAGCAATCTGCTATGTTGGAGAGATCCATGTGGTAAAAAAATAAAGGCAGCCTCCAGCCAAATCTTATAAGGACCCAAATCCTGCCAACAACAACATGAGTGAGTCTGCAAGTGAATCTTTCCCCAATTGAGCCTTGAGATGAGGGTAGCTCCAGCCAACACCTTGATTTCAGTCTTGAGAGAGACATGAATCAGAGCATCTAGTTAAACCAAAACCAGATTCTTCATCTACAGAAGTTAACATAATAAATATTTTAAACCACTAGGTTTTGAGGTAATTAGATATGCAGCAATGGATAACTAATACAACAAATAAGAAGTTGGATAATAGGGACACCTGGGTGGTTCAGTGGTTCGGTGTCTGCCTTCAGCCCAGGGCCTGATCCCAGTCCTGGGCTAGAGTCCCCCATTGGGCTCAGGAGAGACACAGAGAGAGAGGCAGAGACACAGCTTACTTCTCCCTCTGCCTGTGTCTCTGCCTCTCTCTCTGTGTCTCCCACGTGTGAATAGATGGAATCTTTGGGGAGAAAAAAAGTTGGATAATAATATTAAATAATATTGTCATTAATATTAATATTATTGGAGTTTTAAGATTATATTACCAATGGTAGGAAAGAATATGTTTTGTAATAATATCGTAATATTAGAAAACTAACAATACTAGTGAGCTTGATATGGGGAAATCATTATTCTAAGAATTTTGCATATGTTACTCTATTTAATCTTCACCTTAATTCATGAGAGGGTTAAATTACATCAATCTGCCTTTTATAGTTGATTAAACAGAGGTATTGAAGTATACAGAAACAAGATTTGAATTCAAAGCTAGTACTCTGAATTGCGCTGTAAGACTGCAAGGACAAAGAAAACAGCTTCTACCGGCCAGAATCATGAGATTTCCAAGAATTATTATTGTCTTTCCTTTCCATAGCAGGGTTTTGCTTTCATCATCCATGCTGGGGTTTGACTTGACCTTGGCCTTGACCTAGAGATATAGTAACTTCATTCTAAGCTGCCTTGGAGTGTGTATCACCAGGCACATGACACAGATGAAATAGACATCTCATACATATGTGTGTGGATCAATGCATGACGGCATATGCCAACCTTGCCACTGAGATAACCTTTGGCATCCTTCCTACAGTTGGTGGTGAGGAAGGAGTATGGAAGTTGGTGGGGCATCAGGTTTACAAACATCAGGGGCAGACTTACCTCTTGCACAGGGGGATTTACTCCTCTATGCTTCTTTATAGTGATTTCCTCGCATTGTTCTAACTCTAGGCTCTGCTTAGGACGGAAGAATACATGAAGGTAATTTATTATCTTGTATTTTTACTCCATTGTCACAATGGAAGAAGATAATGACTGCAATTTCAGATCCTTAGAACTGAGATACGGAGAAAATGTTGTTGTTTTTTTTTTTCATGTAAACAATGCTTTTCCTGCCACATACTATTTGTGGAGGTATAACTGAGAAAATCGTCTATGAAGGAAAATTTTGCAAAATTGCAAATGCACAGGCCTTTCGATCTAGTAATCCTATTTCAAATAATTTACAGGGAAAATTACATGTGTGAAATGATAATATTTCTGAGAGCAAAAGATTAGAAGCAACTTAATTGCCCATCAGTAAAATAAATTATGGTATATCAATCCTTATAAGTGAATTCAATGCAACTAAAACAAAATAAAACAAAGGGACCTCTTCATATGTGGATTTGGAATTATCTCCAAAATGTATTGAGTAAAACAAATTAAGGAGAATAGGTACTAAATTTGTGTTAATAAAAATAGATTGTATATGTAGGGTGGTTCTAAAGCATGTAGACAAATTCCTTGACAGTCTTCCCTTAAAAAGGTGGAACTTGATTCTCCTCTCTTTGAATGTGGGACTACAGTAGCTACTTGGTTATATAAACATAAAATACATTTAGCCTGATATTTGAGACACTGAAAACTTTACCTCTCAAAGGAGAGAGAATTTATCCCAGGGCGTGGGATCAGAGGATATATTCCTCCTCCTATATATATCATTTGTGCCTCTTGATTTTTAACCACGTGAGTGAATAACTGTTTAAAAATAAAATAAACAGGGGTGTCTCACTCTCTATCTCTCTCTCAAATAAATAACTATATATATATAAATAAAATAAACAAAATACTAACAAATGTTAATATAGGAACTGTAATAAATAAAATAAAGTGTTATATCCTATTTTTTTATTTCCAGTTTTACCTATAAATGCCTACAGGTGGTTTGTAGTCTGAGAACAGACTGACTAAATGTTTTTGATGAAATTAGAATGCAAGAATGCTGGTGGACACTATCTGGGGGAGAGATGTTTGAAAAATTCAATAATCACTTGTTCTTAAATTCAAATGAGGAGGGAAGAGGGCTACCACAGGAGGAGGAAGGACTACTGGAAACAGTGATAGAAGGGTGGTCTTATCTTGCCAGGTTTTGGTCACTTGGGTGTGGGCAGTAGTTCAACAAAGACAAACATGACACCCAGGCACACCCAGAGATGAGGTCGTCCTCAGAGGCTGTGTGCGAGGCACTGAACTTGGGTGACTGGACTAAATACTCACGCCAGTGTGGAGAGGCTGGCAAGCAAAATGTAGAGGGAAGAGTGATGAGACATATATTATTCATCAGGGGTAGCAACGAGCCATTAAGTAATAGATTTGTTTTCTGCTCTTTTCCCTGCTAGATACACATAGTCCATTTGCTTTGCAAAGCAACTTTAGAATGTTGTCTATGTGTAAGGTGCCTTATGGCAAAAACAAACAAACAAAATAAAATAAAACAAAACAAAACCATCTCCCAAATTCATGCGTGGATTTAAAGCCATTCCAGTCCTAGAACATTGCATTTGATTTTAGAAATGACTGTTCCTCCATTTGTGATATTATAACAGTAACATCTTCCTTCTAGGTTTGTTGAGTGGATTTAATGGAATAAAATTGAGTGCTGGAATCACCCTTCCTTCCCTCCACAGCCCTGGCACCTTGGGCTCCTCTCCTTCAAGGAGCACCCTGCCACTCACACTCACATTGCTTACTTTCCAGCATAGCACTCTCCATGTCCAGTCCTGAGAAATGCTCAACCTTGTGCGAAGGAATCTTGGAATGTGCATCCTACTCAATTTAGGGAGATTTGGGGGCTTCTTCACAAGTGGGCCAGGATAAGGTCCACACAACTAACTCCAGGTTGCATAACCACTAAGGGGGCAGTGCCACAATGCACCCCCTGGCTTCTGCTCTTCTAGCCCTTGTCCCTCTGCTGCCCTGGTTGAAGGCATCTGAAGGTTACCTAGACAACTGTAAAAATTACTGAAAGACCCTCATGACTTATGCCCTCAGCTGTGTTTCTCTGTGGAGGCATCAGAGTGAAATAGATTAAACACTTATGTTCTGGAATTAGATGTCTAGGTTCAAGGTCAAGTTCCACCATTTACTGGTTTTGTAACATTGGGCAAGTACCTTAACTTCTCAGTGCCTCTATTTATTTATCTTTAAAATGGAATCAGAAGGTCATAGTGAGGAATGAATGAAGTAACACATGAGAAGTCTTAGAACAGTGCTTGGTACATGGTCAGTACTCAATTAATGATAACTTGGTTTCTCTTTATAATAGTTTATAATAGGAACTCATAAAAACCATCTCATCAATACCGATAATACCTCTACAGGTTCATAATTAAAACTCAACTTTATACTAACAAAACTGTACTTTAAGCTTGCCCTAGTTAATATTGATAATAATGAACACTGATTGCTTGCTTATTATGTACTTGGTACTTTGCACATATTGACCTATTCAGTCCTCACGATGTTTATGAGAGAAATGACATTTTTATCCCATTTTACAGGGGGGATATGGAGACATAGAAGTTAACTGTTTTAGACATGATCACATAGTGAGGAAGTATCATAGCCAGAATCCAAGCCTTTGCAGTCTGGATTGAGAGACCCTGCACTATCTGACTTGCCCCAGGCATATACTGTAAGAATCAAAGTGGACCCTACCACACAGATCTAGCAATTTCAATGTCAGAATAGTCAGTAAGCTCCCAAGTGGGGTCCAAAGGACAATTAGCTATCACAACACTCCGTATTCATGTTCTTATTTTATGAGTCTTTACTGAAGGACTAGACACTAATAACTAAATTTGATTAACTGTACCAGAACAATAACTTAGTAAAACCCTGGATTCCATTCTGTCAGACAAGTTTTAGGAAAGTACTGAAGGTCAAAAACAAATGATCTTTATGACAAATTTTACTATCACTGGGGTTTTATATGCTTTATAGTTCAGACGTGTTCTGTGGAGAAACAGTAAAAAATTAATACAAATTTGCAGTTCTTTCTTCACTCCAAACTTGTTATAACAAACCTTTAGAGAACACAGACATTCGAGATGAAGACATGTTGTCCGTGGAAGTTGTTTAAACATTAAACAAATGATTGTTAAACAAATAAATATTAAAATTGTTTTACATGTAAGAATCTGAACCATGATCTCAAACTGTGTAAATGAATTGTAGATACCCATTAAATTTAATGAATGTTTTCATGAATACGCACACACACACACACATCTGTACACATATATACATACACTCTGGTGATAGATATATATAGATATCTATATATCTATATATATATTTATACAAAAATCAGTCAAATACTTCCCCCCCTTTTGTGTGTATCATGGCACACGCTTGCAGCTGATCCAGCCATAGCACTTCCCTACCCCTGCACTCAATAATTGTTTCAAGTGGTGAGCATGTGATGTAAGCTGGCCAATCAGAATCTACCCTAGGGCTTTTCAAACAAAATTAGGAAAAAGAAGCCTCTTTTCTCCTTCTTGTTTATGGAACTGTTAGGATATGAGCTGAAATGTCACTTCCTAGAAACTGAGGGGAAGGCTCACGAAGAAGCCAGACAAGCTCATACAGGAGAAAGACGTGATGAGGCGGGGGTTGAGAGGGGTGCTTGCGTGCAGTCTGGTGACATTCAAATCCCCAGTTATAGATTTCTCTAAGGCCAGTATAACTCTACCCCTTTCAAATTTGGCTCAGTGAATTCCTTCCTTTATGCTTATGTTAGTTCCTGTTAAGATTCAGGAACTTGCTTCCTATAAATACAGAAGATGATGCAAATGCCATACTTGATAGTGTTGGAGAGAGTTCTCACATTCACTGTGGCTGGGGTGTAACTTTTTTTTTTTAATGTAATTTGGTAGTACCCACCAAAATTATTTACAATGGCAAAACTCTTTGACCCAGAAATTCCATATTTAGGAATCTCTACTATAGAAATGTTAGCATGACTGATAAAGAATACATGAAAAACATGTTTAATGAAACATTTTTGTACAGCCATTAATCAGGAAATGTGGAAAACAAGTCGTGGCCCACCCACCATGGAACATTCCACGGATAAAGAAAAAAAGTAGCGTGTATTTAGAAGGATGACCATAATGTATTATTGAAGAAAAATGAAATTGCAAAAGTATAATTCCAGGGGTATCTGGGTGGCACGGTTGGTTAAGCACTGGACTCTTGGTTTTGGCTCAGGTCATGATCTCAGGGTCATGAGACTGAGCCCTACATCCAGCTCTGTTCTCAGTGTGGAGGTTACTTGAAATTCTCTCCTCCCCTTGCCTCTGCCCTTCCCACTCATGCTCTCTCTCTCTCTCTCAAATAAACCTTAAAAATATATGTATAATTCCATTTTAGTAACAACAATCAGAAGTCAAATTAGCATACATATATTGCATGTTTCCTGTGTGCATGAAAAAATATCTACAAGAATACAACTGAGAATGAGGAAAGTGATGCTTAGAGCTTTAATATTTTACTTTATAGATTTCTGTATTATTTGTTTTCAACTTCTGTGTATTACTTTGTTAATTATTAAAAGTAGTTTTAAAAGGGAGATAGTTTTGTCTACTTTGTCAGTCTCTTTTCTTAGAAGAAAAACTCCTTAAAGGAAAGGTATAAATTGGGCAGAGATCTCAGGGTTAGTCTTATGCTCCACCTCTGACATTCTCTGTGACGTGGATTGAATAGATCCAACTCTCTGGCTCTGCTCATTCATCTGAAAAATAGGGAATTAGACCTATATGAACACTAACAGCCTCTCCCGTTGTAACAATTTATGAACACAGATCTGTTTTTTTTTAGACTTTGTAATATGTACAAACACAATTCTGAGGATAGAATCACATTTGGAAGGTAATACGTTAAACAAGATGCATACGAATTAAACGTATCTTAAGTATAGCATATTGACCAATATTTTAAACTCAAAGGATTTAATCTTTCTCTTTTCTCTAAAGACAGATTATTTTGCCCCACTTCTGGCTCCCTGCTCAGTGGAGACTCTGCTTCTCCCTCTCCCTCTGTCCCTCCTCCCTGCTTGTATTCTCTGACTCTCAAATAAATAAATAAATATCTTTTTTAAAAAAGAAAGAAAGATCGTTTTTAGTGAAATGACTGCTGCATTGACTTTTACATGAAATTAAAGCCCATAGTACCTTTACTTTCCTTATATTTTGAGATCTCCCTGCGTGGGTGAAATTTCTGAAAAAGAAGGAGGGATTATGGGTGGTCAAGTCCCTGTTACCACAGGAAAGTACATGGTAGCTTTTTATCTAACAAGACAGGGTTCTCAATCTACCAGGAGATCCCAGTGGACTGAAAGGAAAGCCCTAGTCTATGACATTTGTTTATGTTAATCAAGGCTAGGAAGCTGGTCATAGGCAAATTGGACCAAGACTCCAGACGTTTCTTTGGACTGCACCTCCCCCGCACCACCCCCAGGGCAATGTGAATACCCTTAGACAGGGCATGCCTTCTCCAGTTAAACTCAATTCCCGCCTTCTAGTGGCCTTATGGCTAGTCACTTCACACATAACTCTGTCAAGCTGTAGAAGTCCTGTGACTTTTGTAGCTTCTAATTAACTGTTAAAATCACCTGTAGAATAACAGCACAGATGGAGAAGGGGAGGAGGAGACACAGTAGCAGTTTCTTCATGCTTAGTCATAAGAACAAGTAAATGCAATGACCTTGGGTCTTATTCAAATGCATAATCCTTTTGAAACAAATTTAACAATCTTGGATCAAGGTTATAAAGCTGCCTGCAGATTCACCTTTTTACCCATTTTTTTTTAAATTTTATTTTTTAATTTTTTAATTTTTTTTTTTTTACCTTTTTACCCATTTATTCGTCCTTTTCATGCATTGCCATTGGCAAGTCAATACTTTTCTAAATAAGACACCATGCTGGAATAAATACTAATTTTATCAGATAAATAACTTTGTTAGGAATCCCTTACTGGCTTATTTTTATAGGGAAGTATTTACAAGTTGATGTCACCCACTAGACAATGACTTCTTGAGGCCATCACACCTAGTCCAAGGCTAGCATTTGGAAGATTCCAAAAAGCCTTGTTGAGTAACCTAATGAAGAAATAGTGCCTAGCTAAGTTTAAATGTGAACTATGAAAGAAAAATCCAGTGACTGGCATATAATTTAAACTAGTCATTTTTGTTCACAATCTGAAGTTGGTT
Source organism: Canis lupus dingo (assembly GCF_003254725.2). Classification (NCBI taxonomy): domain Eukaryota; kingdom Metazoa; phylum Chordata; class Mammalia; order Carnivora; family Canidae; genus Canis; species Canis lupus. Next base: position 32,289,128 of record NC_064271.1, read on the forward strand.
GAAATTTTTAGAATACAAATTCCTCAAAGGCAAGGGTTTTTGTCATTTTGTTCACTGGTGTGCTTGAGAATGACCTATCCCCATCCTTACTCCCACACAGCTTCCTGATTATTACTAACATGACTTTACTATTCCATTGCTTTCATTAGCATAACTTTCCTAATCCAGGAGACTCTTGCCCAGGCACATAACTTAGCTGTTCATTATGTTAACTTCCAGAAAGACCTATGAAATTTTCAATAGGAAACACAACAGACAGTTAACTGATGAATATTCTTTGAATTTCTTGCCTAAAAAATTTTCACCTTGCTCTTTCCACAAATTCCAAATTGTTATATCCTGATCTCTACTCAATCCTAATCAAGCCACCTCCTACCATTGAAATACTTGCCTCAAACCAAACTACTGATTCTCAGTAAATCCTGACCTTGAATTTCTCATTAGAGACACTACTGAAGCTTGGTTCACTTGGTAATGCCAGTTATAAATAAATTCAATAAATTCAGCTTTGTCTTGTCAGCTTTGTGTTGGTGACATTTTGAGGAGCCAGCTTTCAACATACCTAGCCTGGGGTACAGAGTAGGCACTGAATAAATATTTATTGAATGAATGAGTGAATGCTATGTAATCATACATGAAGGGATTTGGAAAGCCCTATTAAGCCTAAAGCAGAACGAGTCAGTCCCTGTAAATCACCACTGAAAGCATGACTAATCTAGCAGAGACACATGCCATAATCATTGTCATGTTACTGCGAGGCTCCTTAGCCAGAATTGGCATATTTACCATATCCTTTTTATTTTAAATTACTTTTTTAGAGTTTGAGCCAAGGAGTACAAATCAACTTCTTGAAAGAGCAGTGAATGAGTGTTTTCTGATCCACCCTTCCTTAAGAGTGACTGAGGTGACACGATGGGATCTTAATTTATTTGTTATTTGAAAACTTTTGTTGATTTACTTCAGATTTTTACAGAAGACATTTTGATTAGCTTTACCATCCCCCCCTCCTCCCCCAACCCCCAGGAAAAACAAGTTTTCCTGGAGTATTTTCTGAGCTCAGAAAGAGGCCCTCCTTGTTTTAGTTTAAAGAGCAGTCACTCCCAGTTGTAACTCAACCCATAGCTGCATGTAGTCAACCAATGGAACTCTCAACTAAATGTATTATTTAGTAGAGGGAAAGAAAGTGAAGATAAAGCCATTTTATAATAAAGAATTTATATATGGGGAAGTTCCACTATCCATTCAATGGAATAGCGATAGGAAGCAGTACTTAAAAATAATTTCAGATGAGTGCCTGGGTGGCTCAGTCAGTTAAGCATCTGCCTTAGGCTCAGGTCATCTCTAGGTCCTGGGATGGATCCCTTTGCTGGGCCCTCTGCTCAGCGGAGAGTCTGCTTCTCCCTCTCTCTCTGTCTCTCTCTCTAAGGTAAATAAATAAAATAATTTTTTAAAATAAAAAAAAAATTCAGAAAGGGTAAGATTATATCTCAAATTCAACCTGTAGTATTAACCCTAAGCCCAGGAAGCTCCTCGTCTTTTCCAATATACTAATATAAGATAATCAGATTTGTTTTTATTTTTAAAATTATTCGGGGGTTTTCGTTTGTCTGTTTTAATAATACTTGCAGAATGTATAAATCCCCAGGAGTTTAATCTAAATATAATTCAAACTTGTGATTTGCATTCTTTCTCCCAAGTTGAGACTAAAATGCAAAATAACATGGCAACAATCTTTCTTTTTCTTTCTTCAAATGAACAATAAATACCCTGGTATTTATCAAAAGTCAGTAAAAGATCTTAACAATTAAGTATACGTTTTGGTAGGCAGTGACAAAAGGAAGATGAGTTAGGTCAAGATCCTTTGCTAAAGCTCCTGGGAATTATATTCTTTTCTGGGCAGTGGTTAGGGTAATGGATCTGTAACAACCCCATTACCAAAATTATAAAATAGCTTCCATGTCCCTGAATCAGAGTGTGGGATTAGGATATCTACACTAAGCTAGACAAATTCCCTAGAGCCCAGTTTCCAGGAAGATTCCAGGAACTGTTCATGTTTCCCAGCCTCCAGAGAAACCCAACTCTCTAGAAACAGTGGATGTTTCTAGAATTTACAGAAAAGTATAGAGCTAAATAATTTACCTGTGCTTACTCAAACAGTATAGTTTTGACAAGAAATCTCTGACTTGGATTCTGAACCCAATATATGTTTTGGCAACTAAGGGGAACAGAGTTTGTCACCCCAATATATGACTCTTTGGCATATGCATTATTTTTGAGCTGATTGTTTTAAAGAAACTATAGACACATGAGAAGCTCTGAAAACCGAGTGAAAGATACCTTTTGTAAGGAAATTCTACATTTATAAAGGAAATTTACACTAGAAAGGGGACCTGTACCAGGAAGAGAGCTGTTACCAGAGATCACTTTTGCATCTGAGAGACCTACCTACCTGACAGGGCAAAGTCTTTTGCCAAACATTTCCTCTTTCATTTATCAGATGAATTGCCTTTCCTTCTTCCAAGTCCCAGACCCTGTCCCTTTCCTTAGCTCAGCTTCAATTATCTGGCTGTCTTTTGAGTCTCATACCTTTGTAGGGCTTCCACAGGTAATTAGCATTGTTTGTTTCTTTCTTATGTTAATGTGTCTTTTGTTATAGGAATGTCTCAGCCAAGAACTCAGAAAAGTAGAGAGCTATTTTTTTCTTCCCTACAATAGATGCTTTCGACTCTGAGACTTTCTGCAAAAAAACATGGAAGAGGGAACCTGCATCTTGAATGTATTTTCTATGAATCACTGCAACAGTCATAACCTGGAAGAAAACTTCAGGTGACAAGCAAAAACATTCAAAAACTTTGTGGCTATGAGCAAATTAAGCCTGCAGATCACTTTTGCAAGACAAAAACATTATTAAATTATTAGTTGCTTTGGAACTGCCTATATTGGGCTAAGGATCAAGCTGCCTCAAAATTCCCTATGACACTCTGACAGCTATTATTATTTAAATATCCTTAGAATTTATGGGAGCTCCATAGGGGGACAGTGAAAACTCAGACTTGGTTTCTAATACTACTAAAGAAAAATGATTGAAATGAACAAATTTTTCTACCCTTCTCCCACCAATTTAAAGTAAAACATGGTCACAAGTCACCTTGAAAAGTTGATTTCAAACAGAATTAAGTCACTAATTCCCAGCATGCATTTTTAAATGTCTGGAGAGTACAAGCTGAATGAAGATTCATTCCTGTTAATTTTAGTTATTTGACCGGTTGCAGTCAGCTTCAATTATTTGAGACTGAGAGATGAGGAAGGGAAGAAATATGCCATTGCTTCTATGGGATATGTTTAACAGTGTCTCTCCTTCTCTCTCTTAAAAAAAAAAAAAAAGAAAGAAAGAAAGAAAGAAAGAAAGAAAGAAAGAAAGAAAAAGAAAAAAGCCTAAAGATCACTAGGTATTGTGCAAGGATTTCAATCTAAAATGGAACCAGAGAATATGAAATGGAGAATCACACATGCACCCTCATGAAAACAAAACTTAAGAACTGAAAGACTAATTTCCCATAAATGTCTGGCTTCCAGAAAACCAGGATTTATCTCCTGACCAATGAACAACCATCGAGAATCTCTCCCCACCCTCAAACCAATGAATTTACTGCTTGGACTCTGGCTGGACTTCTCTCTTTACACTCAGCCCCAAAATACAGTTCACCCCAAACCAATGGATTCACCTGTAGATCGCCACCATTTGCATTTCCCAAATTACAGTTCCTCTGCTATTCCAAAATAAACTCAATTTTTGGTAGTTTGAGTTTGCCTTAGTTTATTCTTTGTTTAATTTGGAAATGTAGATGGAATAGAGCAATGTGATATTGGATAAGACATTGTGTTTCTGGGTTGAACAATTCTGTAAGGGGACTTACAAAATATGGCAAATATTTTGTCTTCAAGTTGTATAGTTTACAATGGGAAAAACATGCTTCTCTGTGGTAGGTCTTATAAGATCTAGTTAAAATGGACAATGGTAACATGAGATTCATACATTCAGATAGAATTACAAATTAATAAATATGTGTTTTGTAATTTATTTCTACTACATTTCAGAGGAATTGTAAGACAGAAAAATAATCTTGGAAGCTCCATAATCTTTAATATCCGAAATCTCACCCTCAGATAAAAATTTGGAGGAGGAAAACTCCATGTGGCAGTCTAGCTCCATCAGTAATGAGCTACCTTAAGCAAGATATTTGACATTTCTGGGTCCCTTTTCAACTACCATGATTCTGTGACACTTACCTTTTACAGATCCTTTGGCACTTACCAGATAGAATGCTCAGTGTTTTACACCAGATTCTGAGAGCCACCTCACCTAGAGGGCTCTGTGCACCCAGCTTAACCTCCTGTTACCTGCTGTGGTCTACTTCCACATAGAGTGGAATAGAATGTGTCACTAATTTTGGTGGTTAAAAGTGATGTCAACTTTTTCATTGACAACCTTTTATATCAGCAATTCTCCAACTTTTTGGTTTTAAAACTCCATTTACACAAAAATTACTGAGGATTGCCAAAATCTTGTGTTTTATGGGCTATATCTATCAAAATTTACCTTATTGAAAGTTAAAACTGGAAAAATTTCCCCCCAGTTTTATTGAGAAATGATGGACATATGTATAGCATGATGGTTTGATTTATGTGTATCATGAGATAATTACTGCAACAGATTCAGCTAACATCCATCTTCTTATGTAGATACAATAAAAAGACAAGAAGAAAAGACAAAAAGGAGAAAGTTTTTTCTCTTTGTAACGAGAATTTAGGATTTACTCTCTTAATAACTTTTCTTATATATCATACAACAGTACTAGCTATAGTCATTGTGTTATACATTATATCAGCAGAACTTAATCTTATAACTTGAAGTTTATAGCCTTTGACTTGCTTCCTCCAATTTCCCCTCCCCAGCTAAGAACTTTAAAACTTAAGTATTTATAAATTTGTTTTTAAAGCCTATTATATGAATAATATATGTTTTTATAAAAAATCGTTTTCTAATGCAAAAAATGTAGTGAGAAGAGTGTAAAGGATTTTTACAAATCTCTGTAATGTCTGGCTCAATATATGACAGCTGGATTCTCATAGCTGCTTCTTGATTTAGACTGTTGCAATATCACATATGTAGCTCCTAGAAAATCCCATATAAACTCATGAAAGACTGAGAGTGAAGAAAAAAAAAAAGAACTTCCTAGTACCTTTATGAAAATGGTTTTTGACCTCTCAGTACTTCTGAAAGAGTTTTGGAGGGCCCCAGGAATCCCAGACTTCACTTTGTGACTACTGACTACTGTTCTATAGGAAGGAGTAGCTGGTCTAAATCGTAAGGATGTATTTTATATACAATATGTAAATATTGTATATATATATAATCCTTATTTATACTATGTATATATAATCACTTTTTATATATATTATGTATATATAAATATTTGCATATACTATGTACATATAATCAATTCTGAATTGAGCCTTAGAGTAACTATGAAAATAGGACTTCTCACAAAGAATTTCCTTATATCAGGCACTGTGCTAAGAGCTAGGCAAATATTATTTCATTTAATCCTCAAAACAACCCTAGAAGTTGGTGCCATCAATATTATTTATCATTTAACAAGTGAAGAGATTGGGCCACAGAAAGCATAAGTAACTTGCCCAAGGCTATGTGTTGACTTGGCCTTTGAATTTAGACAGTCTGATGTCAGACCACACAGGATCCTAATTAAAGCACCTAATTCCCCTTGAGAAAAAGATGGCTCAGCACTGAAATAATGGTCTCATGTAATGGCCACAAAAATTCCACAAGGATGACTTCATAATCTCCATTTAACAGATGAACAAATAGACTAAGGTTGCACAGTGGGCTTTAGGCAGGACCAGGATATGCAATGTGCTTACCTATGCTCATTCTGTGCCACTAGTCATTGATCTCCTGATATAATCTGGGTATGGACCAGACACTGTTCAAGGCAGTTCACAGGTGGGGGTAGAGGGAGAGAAAATATTAGCACTAATTTTTATCTTTTTTTAAAAATGGGGGAAAATCCATTTTAAAATAGTTAATACACACACTGATGTCTGTTCTTCATTGAGCCATAACTTAGCCCTTAAAATGTGGGAAGAATCATAAAGAAAGAGTGGGTGAAAAAAAAAAAAGAAAGAAAGAGTCTGGTCCTCAACAGAGGATTTTTTTCTCCAAGTGCAGATGATGAGCACCCAGTGAAGAAACCCTCCAGATTGATACTTTTTATTTTGAATAAAATAATACTTACAGAATACATGGTGGTGTACAAAGATTCCTGTAGGAAACAAAACACAACAGCAGACTGAAGCAGGTACTAATAATTCAGGCACAAATAGACAAAAAAAAAAAAAAAAAAAAGGCACAACTGACCCTTTTCCTAGATTTATTACTAGCTTTGTATTAGCAACATCACACAATTTCTTTAAAAGTCTTATTTAAATAATACTGGAAATAATCTGGCCAAAATATCTGAAATTATCAAAAGAATACTTGGACTATGGATTTTCACCCACCATTGTAGTGATGAATCCTGAGAAGTGAATATTCTGCAAAAAATAATAACATGAAGCTGTCATGGTTAACAAGATATTATAAAATATCATCTGTTTCACCTTTAAAATGGTTCTTCTGCAATACTTATTTTTGGTGTACATTTTATAACATATACATTAATAGAGTAGTAGAAGATTTTGGTTCATTAGTAATATACACACATGTTCAATAATTTTCTATTCATTAGAAGACCTTGATCAAACTGGTTTGGAGAATCCTGTACTATGTTTTACTACCTCTAATGGTAACTTATCTCTATAATAAAGCTCCAAACATTTCCCAGCTCTAATATCCTATAATTTTAATTTCGTGTCAAGTATATTGAGTTTTTAATTATAGATTTGAACAAAGAATGGGAGAAAAAAAAAACAAAATTCTATCTAATTCTATGGGTTATTGTATCACAGAGTAACAAAGGAAGTTATTTTCTTTCTGAGTCAACACACTCAGAACATTGCTTGACAAATGCTATGTGCTCAATACATGTTAACTGACTGTCAAGTGACACGTTATCACTTATCACTAGATGACATTTATTGTGTTCTGGGTGCCTATCATCCCATTTCATCTTTTTTGCTTATTTAATAACATCCTAAATTTCCCATGTAAGCCATCCTTTCCCAGTGTTCAGTCAAGCTCAGGGAAAAGCATGTTGTCCATGCTTAAGTCAAGTGAGCATTCCACCAACCTAACCATATGACTCAACTCAGGTCAGTGAGAAGGCTGGAATTCCACTGTATTTGCATTTGGAAGGTTCTAGGGCTGCAGCTGCTGGCAGATGTTGTAATACCATGCAGATTCTGATATCAAAGCTAATGAAGAAAAGAAGGGCAGAAAATGGAAAAAGACTCCAACTAACACGATAATAAAATTACTACCATGTAATTTCCTGATTATTCAACCTTACTTAAGCTTAAGGGCAAGCATATTCTCAAGACCTCTCCTCATGAATGAGCCAAAATTGACTAACGTTAAGCTCTTTAAGAAAGCGAATTTGTTCCCCCTGAAATTCCGGTCATTATTTGCAGTGGCAACAGTCTTTTAGTCCTGACAGGATAATTCTGGGACATAAATCTTTAATTGGTCTGGAGAAGGAAGGAAGTTTTTGTATGATTTGGTTGGATATTATACCTTTTATCACTCACATTAACAGTAACTATATGCTCCTACATTCCTCTCCACGGGGAAGAAATGGTAAGGAAAATATATTTCAAACTAAATCTGAACAAAAAATAACCAAAAAGTTAAGGAACAAGCAGAACAGTAGGGAAGCCAAGCATAGTCTTTCATATTTTCAAATGACCGGAATTATATTAACCAGAATGTTCTACTCATCTGCACATATACAGAACCAGGTGCAGTAATTATTACTTCATGTAATGACAATCCCGAGCCACTACCATTAGGCCCCATCGTGTTATCAGGCTTACTCTGGTTCTGATGACTTTGGTTTAAACATTCCTGACTTAACATCCTGACAATATACTCATACCAAGTGAATATCTGCTCTTTGATCTTTCCAGCATAACCAAAGGAGAAAAATCACAATGGAAAGAACAAAAGGACAAGGGTAGACAGATGGGATTGATGAGTGTGAAGAAATAGCACAGAACTCTTGGGTGTGTGCAACCTATTTAGACACAGTCTGAGAAGATGGCAGCATTTTTTCTGGAGGACAAAGATACACAAAGAATTACCAGGTGCTGGTAGAAGAGGTGTGAAGCAAGCTGTGAAAATAGCACATTTACAGAGGCTGTTGTGATTTGAGATCTTAAGCATATTTTCTGCCTTTATAAGATAAGAGCCAGATCCACTGTTATTATCACAGTTGAACAATCTTCTGGGAAACCTAGAACAATTGAAATACATGTAAGTAATTTATGATCAAAACAAAGCCATCTCATTAAAAGAATGCTTATTTTCTCTTGTGGGGTTTCCTTTTTTTTTTTGTCAATATTTGTTATTACAATCAGGTAATTAAGTGATGGTAGTAGTACCCCTGAGTAAATATACTGTGTTAACTTTACCAGTTAGGGGGGATCCCTGGGTGGCTCAGCAGTTGAGCGCCTGCCTTTGGCCCAGGGCCTGATCCTGGAGACCGGGGATCAAGTCCCGCATCGGGCTCCCTGCATGGAGCCTGCTTTTCCCTCTGCCTATGTCTCTGCCCCTCTCTCTCTGTGTCTCTCATGAATAAATAAATTAAAAATCTTAAAAAAAGTTACCAGTTAGGTGGTAATTTATTTAATGTTGCACATAAATAAATCAGTTTCATACTCCGATTGCAAATTATAGTTACGTCTATCAGCCCTTAACCATTTTATGTAGTAATTATTTGTTACATCTCTCTCTCTCCCCCCCCCCCTTCTCCTACTGGACTATGAACACCTTGAGGCATGCTCTTTTTATTATAAGAAAAAACAACACTTACTAGGTGTTTAATTATGTGCCAGATTCTATTTTAAGTGTCAGATCAGTTATTTAGCAGTAAGGAAATTTGAACTCAGAGACACTAATTTGCTTGACTTCACAAAAAAGTAAAAACTAGAAATGAATTCTTAGATCTACTGTTTTGATCTAAGTGATCTGAGTGATCTTGCTCTTAATCTTTATGCTGTTCAGCTATGAAGGATATTCATTGCCTGATAAAAAGAAGTGCAGCTGAAAAAATTTTTGATGTGTCCCTGGATTCAAAAAACATTATCTTTAAAATAAATGCTCTCTTTCCCATGCCTTAGCAGGCTTAGGGATAGTTCAGAGGAGTGACAATTCAGCAATACTCGGGACTCAGTTCTTAAATTGTTTAATAATTCTGACTCCAAGACTTCCAAGTTCTCTCTCTTCAGGGATCCTGGGCAGCTCAAATATTTTGTCATCTGTTACTACTCTTCTAAAGTCATTTTGTGATCTTAATGCTAGTTCTCATTCATTCATTCACTCATTTATTCAATAATTATTAACTGATCATCAGTCATCTAACAGGGAATGTGCCAGGTGCTGGGGATTAAAAAAAGTCAACAGCCTGCATGGTCCTGCTCTCTTGGAATTTATAGTTTGACATTAGCCAGTAACTGGGCAGAAGGACATTTGTGTAACATTTTTCTGCCTCACCCAAGTTTAACTTGTATTTTGTGCTCAAATCTAAGCATTGCTTGTGTCTATTTCAATGAGTAGAAACAAGAGAAATCCGCTTTTACTCCCCAGCATGTAGCACCGCGTCCAGCACATCGTAGGCGCTTGATTAATGTTTGCTGAGGAAGCAGAGTGGCTTAGTAAAAAGGGAGAGAGAATCAGAAGGGAGGGAGGGAAGGGGGAAAAATAAAAGACTGAGAGGACTAAAGAAGATGGCAGAAAAGGAAGGCATCTGGGCATCTGGTTGGGTGAAAACCGGAGAGTAAGAATCTCCCAGTCTGACTGGAGTGTAAAATTATCTCAAGGAAAGTGAAAAACAGGAGAAAAACATGGAAAGATAGCTTGAGCCAGCCTATGGACTCTCTTAGTGAAAGACGGAGGGATTTGTTCTTAACTTAGCAGAAGCTGGGGAAGTACTGAAATTTTTAAGTAGGCTTATAAAATGATTGGTATTCTGCTTTGGGAAAATTATTCTTAAACTTTGCGAGTAGAGACATCTGTTTTGTCAACGATGCATCCCAAATCCCCAGGACAGCGCCTAGCACACAGGAAGCACTTCATAAATTTGCTGTTGAATGAACAGAAATTACATATGAACAGAAGTTACATATGAACAGTAGTTACATATGCTCTAGAAAGTAGCCATGGAGTTAGAAAGGTTGGCAATTTCCTCTGATAATATATTTTACCAAATCCTTGTTCAGATACAAGGCTACTCCTGTACTTCTGCATTGGATAGGGAAAATTGTCACAGTCTTCCTCATTCAAAGAGAGAACTTAAAGATCTATGTGGGATGGTCAGGAATGAAACAAAGGAAGTATAAATTTGAGACCTATAATTCTGTTTAATTTCTATTACCCTGAAAGATTTTGACATCGCTTGTAAATTTGTCATCTGAAGTTTTCAGAAAGATTCACGTGAAACACAAAACATTTCTCTTAGCTTAAAAGGCAGAATTTATTTTTAGAAAGACCTCTTTTATAAACTTGGGCCTAGGATCTAATAGATTCTCACGCAGGAATGGGTGTGAATACCAACAGACCTGACGCTTGGTTTTCTTCAATCCTTTGATCATGTTCTGTGATCATTGTTCTGTGATTTTATTCCAAGTAATTTCATTTTGACTTTTTATGTGCTAACCTAGGGACTTCATTAGCTGGGCTAATTTAGCCATTAACTTTTTTCCTCTTTATTTCGACAAGTATGACAAGTGATGTCCAAATTTGGGACATATTCCCATGGAGATTTCAGTGCTTATGTACAATTCTCAAAGTATAGTTTAAGATATCACCCTTTCTTTCTCTTTCAGGAAAGCATACAAACAGTGACTTGAATGTGTTTCCCCCAAATTCATATGTTGCAACCCTAATCCCCAAGATTAGGAGGATTAAGAGATGAGGCTTTTAAAGGATAATTAGGTTGTGAAGATGGAGCGCCCATGAGTAGAATTAGCACCTTTACAAGAAAAGATAAGAGAAATATGATGTCCCTCTGAGCCATATGAGGATATAGCTAGAAGCCCTCTACAAGCCAGGAAGTGGGCCTTCACCTGGCATTGCATCTGCTGGCTCCTTGGTTTTGAACTTCCCAGCAAACAAAACTAAGAGAACTTCAAACAATCCTTGTTGTTAAGCCATTCAGTCTATAGTGTTTTGCTATAGCAGCTGGAGCTAAGACACATATACTAATGAATTTTAATGCAAGTAACATTATAAGGATAAACTTACGTAGTTTCTAATTATAAATAATTCCTTTAAAATTTGATAACTTATTACTAGTAACAAATTACAACACACTAATGTGAGGAAGATGTGATTGAGAACTGTTAATCTAACTCATATAATGTATTAGTCAGGGTTCGTTAGAGAATCAGAAGTAATAGTTTGCATACAGACACACAAAAATAGATTTATTATGAGGGATATTATGGGGCTCACATGACTGTGGACACGAGAAGCTCCTTAATCCACCATCTTCAAGGTAGAGGCCCAGGAAGGTAGGTGGTGTAGTTCTAGTCCAGACCCAAAGGCATGAGAACCAGAGGAGCCAATGGGGTAAGTTCCAGGTGGAGTTGGAAGGCCTGAGAATCACGATCACCAATATCCAAGTGCAGGAGAAGATAGATGTCCCAGTAGAGTAAATTCACCCTTCCTCCACCACTTTGTTCTATTCAGGCTCTCAATGGATTGGATAATGCCCATCAACATTGGTGAAGGTCAATTTCTTCACTTACACTGCTGACTCAAATGTGAATCTCTGCCAGATGAACACCTGCACAGATGAACCCAGAAATAATGTTTTACCAGCTATCTGGTCATCCCTTATGTTGACACATAAAATAAACCATGACACAGAAAAATTAAAATACCCGAAGATTTAAAAATTCCAATATAAAACGATATCATAATATTTTCAATTTTATTAGTCTTTTCAAAAACCAATTGTAAGGCTTTATTGTTCATTTTCTACTTCATTTCTGCTCTCATCTGTGCTATTTCCATTTTTTTAAAACTTCCTTTGGCTTTAATTTGTTCTTGCTTTTAAAAAACCGATTTCATATTTATTTTTTTAGAGCAGTTGTATGTTCACAGCAAAATTGAGCAGAAGATACAGAGAGTTCCCACATACTACTGCATGTTCCCACACGTGAATAGCCTCCATATTTTCAGCATTTCTACCAGAGTGATATCTTTGTTGTAATTAATGAACTTACAATGACACATCATTATCACTCAGAGTCCATATGCTACATTAGAATTCACTCTTCATGTTATTTATCATATGAATTTGGACAAATGTATGACATGTTTCCATCAGTATAGTGTCAAACAGAGAAGTTTCACTGCTCTAAAAATCCTCTGGCTCTGCTAATTTAACTGTCCCTCTCCCCTAAACCTTCGCAACCAGAAATCCTTCACTATAGCTATAGTTTTGCTTTTTCCAGAATGTTATAGAGTTGAAATCATACAATGTACACGTTTTCAGATTGACTTCTTTTACTTAGTAATATTCATTTAAGTTTCCTGAATATCTTTCTATGGCTCAGTAGCTCTTTTCTTTTTTAGTGCCGAATACTATTTCATTGTCTGGCTATACCAGTTATTTAATCCATTCACTTACTCAAGGATATTTTGGTTGCTTCCAAGTTTGGGCATTTATGGATAAAGCTGCTATGTATAAACATCTGTTGTTACATATGTGCAGGGTTTTGTGCAGATATAAGTTTTCAGTTCCTTTGAGTAAATACCAAGGAGTGCAACTGCTGGATTAGATGATAAGATTATGTTACATTTTGTGAAAAACTTCTAAATTGTCTTCAAAAATGGCTGTACCATTTTGCATTCCTACCAGCATTGAATGAGTTTTCCTGTTGTTTCATATTTTTGCCAGCATTGTTAGTGTTTTGGATTTGGGCCATTTTAATAGGTGTGCATTGATATCTCATTGTTTTAATCAGCATTTCCCTCATGACCTATAATGTGGAGCACCTTCTCATATGCTTATTTTCCATTTGCTTATCTTCTTTGCTGAGATATCTGTTGAGGTCTTAGACCAATTTTTTAACGGAGTTATTTGTTTTCTCATTGTTGAATTTTAAAAATTCTTTGTATATTTTGGATAACTGTTTTTTAAAAAATATTTTATTTACTTATTTGAGGAGGGGCTGGGGAGGGCACAAGCAGGGAGAGAGCAGAGGGAGAAGGAGGAGCAGGCTCCCTTTGGAGCAAGGAGCCCAAAGGGGGTCTCGAGGTGGAGCTTAAAGTGGGGCTTCTCAGGACCCTGGGATCATGATCTGAGCTGAAGGCAGTCACTTTACCAATTAAGCCACCCAGGCGCCCCTGGATAATAGTGTCTTATCAGTTATGTCTCTTGCAAATATTTTTTTTCCCAGTCTGTGGCTTATCTTTTCATTCTTTTAACTGTGTCTGAAAAAAGCAGAAAAAAAATTTAAAGATTTTATTTATTTATTTACTTACTTACTTATTTATTCATGAGAAACACACAGAGAAACAGAGACACAGGCAGAGAGAGAAGCAGACTTCATGCAGGGAGCCCCATGTAGGATTTGAAACTGGGACTCTGGGATCGCGCCTGGAGCCGAAGGCAGACGCTCAACTGCTGAACAACCCAGGTGTCCCACAAAGCAGAAATTTTGAAGAAGTCCAATTTATCAATTCTTTCTTTCATACATCATTCCTTTGGTGTATCTAAAAAAGTCATCACCAAACCTGGGGTCATTTTCCCTTTTGTTATCTTCTAGGAGCTTTATAGTTCTGTGTTTTACATTTAGTCTGTGGTCCATTTGGATTTAATTTTTGTGAAAGGTGTAATGTCTGTGTTTAGATTTTTTCTTTGCATGTGAATGTACAGTTATTCCAGCACCATTTGTTGAAAAGACTATCTTTGATCCATTGTTTTGCCTATGATCCTTTGTCAAAGACGAGGTTGACTATATTTACATGGGTCTGTTTCTGGGCTCCCTATTTTGTACCATTGATCTATTTCTATATTCTTTTGTCAATACCACAATGTCTTGATTACTGTAGCTTTTAGTGATCTGGAAGTCAGATAGTGTCAGTCCTTCAACTCTGTTCTTCTTCGATATTGTGTTGGCTATTCTGAGTCTTTTGACTTTCCAAATAAACTTTAGAATCAGCTTGTCAATTTTCACAAAATAACTTGCTGAGATTTGGTTGAAATTGTGTTCAATCTACAAATCAAGTTAAGGAGAACTAACATCTTGATAATATTGAATCTTTCTATCCATGAATACCGAATTTCTCTCCATTTATTCAGTGCTCTCTTGATTTTGTTCCTCAGGTTTTTGTGATTTTCCTTTTTTGTGATTTTTGTGATCTTGTACATATTTTGTTAGATTTATACTTATTTTTTTGAATGCTAAAAGCAAATGGAATTTATTTGTGTTTTTAATGGCATTGTGTTTTTAATTTCAAATTCCACTTGTTCATTGCTGATATACAGGAATGCAACTGACCTTTGTGTATTAACCCTGTATACTGCAATACTGCTACAATTGCTTATTATTTCCAAAAGTTTATTTGTTCTTTCAGGTTTTCTAAATAGATGGTCATACCATCAGCAAAGACAGTTTTATTTCTTCCTTCTCAATCTATATACCTTTTATTTCCTTTCCTTGTCTTACTGTTTTAGTTAGGACTTCTACTACATATTGGAAAGCAGTAGTGGTAGGAGATACCCTTGCCTTGTGATTGTTCTTTTTGGGAAAATTTCAAGGTTCTCAACATGAAGCATGACGTTAGCCACAGGTTTTTTGTAGATATTCTTTATCCAATTGAAGAAGTTCCCATCTACTTCTAATTTGCTGAAAATTTTATCATGAATAAGTGATAGATTTTGTCTACTGCTTTTTCTTAATGTATTGATAAGATCCTGTGACTTCCTTATTTAGCCTATTGATGTGATGGATTACATTGATTAGTTTTTGAATGTTGAACCAGCCTGGTTTACTGGGGATAAATCCCCCCTATTCAATTCATTTTGATAATATTTTGTTGAGAATTTTTGCCTCATATTCATGTGAAATATTGGCTGGTAGTATTCTTTACTTGCAATGTGTTTCTGGTTTTGATATTAGCGTGATACTGGTCTCATAGAGTAAGGTTGGAAATAGTCCCTCTGTTTCTGTCCTCTGAAAAAGATTGTAGAAAATTGGTATAATTTCTTCCTTAAATGTTTGGTAGAGTTCATAAGTGGACTCAACTGGGCCTGCAGCTTTTGGCTTTGGAAAATTATTAATTATTGATTCAATATTTTTAATAGTTATAGGTCTATTCAGAATGTCTATTTCTTCTTGTGCGAGTTTTGGCAGATTGTGTCTTTCATGGAATTGGTTCATTTCATCTCAGTTCTCAAATTTGTGGGCATAGAATTATTTATAGTATTTCTTGATTATCACTTTAATGTCTATGGAACCTATAGTGATATCTTCTTTTCTTTTCTGCTATTAGTAATTTTTGTTCATGGATCTAAGAATTGCTTTTTAAGTTTTACCTGCTCTTTACTTGTTTTTAGGACGAGTGGAGACTTACAGCTTCTTACATGCTGGACTAGAAACCAGAAGTCCCCTTTTCCGTGCTTTTAAAAGATTTTTTTTTTAAATTTTTATTTATTTATGATAGTCAGAGAGAGAGAGAGGCGCAGAGACACAGGCAGAGGGAGAAGCAGGCTCCATGCACCGGGAGCCCCATGTGGGATTCAATCCCGGGTCTCCAGGACCGCACCCTGGGCCAAAGGCAGGCGCCAAACCGCTGCGCCACCCAGGGATCCCTTAAGAGATTTTTAAAGTGGAAACAAGTGATTGATTTTATGTCTTTCTTCTTTTTTAATATAAGCATTTGAAGCTATAAATGTCCTTTTAAGTACTACTTTAACCGTAAGTTTTGATATATTATATTTTCATTATCAGTTAGTTCAAGAGACTTTTTAATTTTTCTTGTGATTTATTCTTTAACCTATGGTTTATTAGATGTTCAAATATTTGGGTATTTTCCAGTTATCTTTTTGTTATTGATTTTTAATTTAATTCTGTTCCAGTAAAAGAATGTCTTGTATGATTTTCATCTATTAAAATTTATTACTTATTTTATAGCTTAAAGGTTAGTCTCTCTTGGTATTTGTTTCATATGCCCTTAAATAGAATGTGTATTCTGCATTGTTGAGTGTAGTTTCTGTAAATATTAATAAGGTCACATTAGTTTATACTGTTGTTCAAATCTTTTATATACTTAACTCATTTTTTCCACCATTTTTAGCACTTATCAAAAAAGAATGTTAGAATTTTCAGCTATGACCATGGATTTGTCTGTTGCTTAATTCAATTTTGTAAGTTTTTACTTTGTATGTTTTAAATATCTATAATTAGGTACATGTCCATTAAGGATTAGTATATCTTCCTGATGAATTGGCCCTTTTATTATCAATAATTTTTTTACTAATACTACTAATCTTGAAGTCTACTTTGTTAAACATTATCCAAGGCACACAACTTTCTTTTAACTGGTGTTTGCATAATATATATTTTCCTCTATTTTTACCCCTAGCTTATTTGTATGTCTATATTTAATAGATATTTTTTGTAAACAGCATGGAGTCAGGTCTTGTTTTAATGTAGCCTGATAATTTCTGTCTTTTGATTGGAATGCTTAGTATTATTGGCATGTTTGAACATAATAAGATGTTCTACTATCTTGTTGTTTGTTTTTTATTTGTTCCATCTATACTTGGTTGTTTTGGTTTTCTCCTGCTATTTTTTTAAAATAAATTTTGTGTTTTTACTCTTTCAGTTTATCTCACCTTGACGTTTTTAAATATACACTTTTTTGTTTGTTTAATGGTAGCACTAGGGATTATAAAAATCTATACTTTATTATAGCTTAAAAATTGATGTTATAAACTAATATTATATTACCTCATATTAAATATAAGAACTTTACAGCAATATACTTCTATTTACCTTTTATTATGTTTTATGCTGCTTTACTTGTATTTTTTTATATAAACCTCACAATATGTTGTTATATTTTTGCTATAAGCAATGAATTATGGTTTAAAGAAATTAAGACGTAAGAAAAAAGTTGTATTACTTATATACATATTCTTTATTCCATTGTATAGATCTGGATTTGCAAATGGTTTCATTTTTCTTCATTCTGAAGATTAAAATTTTTTTTTTACTATATTATAGGTCTGTGGACAACAAATTTTTCAGTTTTTGTTTGTCCAAAAATATATTTCACTTTTATTTTGAACATATTTTCAGTAGATGTAGAATTCAAGATCAGCAGTTCCCTGCTTTCAGTACTTTAAAGAAATCATTCTACTGTATTTAGGCTTGTATTATTTCTAATAAGAAGAAAGTAGTAATTTTTTTTATCATTGATCCCCCGTATATGAAGTGTCTTCCTCCCCCCCACCCCACCTGGTTGCTTTAAAGAATTTTTTTCTTTATCTTTGATTTTAACAATTAGATTTGATATGCATAGATGTGATTTTTTTGTGTGTGTGTGCTAATTCTATTTCAAGATTTTTGAGCGTGGACCTATGGCTTAGTATTTTTTGCCAAATTTGAAATAAATGTGACCATTATCTTTTCAAGAATTTTTCTACCTCATTCTTTTTCTCTTTCCTCTCTTCTGGTATTTCAATACAAAATTTTAAAACACTTGATATTTTTTACAGGTCATGGAGGTTCTGTTCATTTTCTTCTTAGACTTTTTCCTCTCTTTACTTGGGCTTAGATCATTTGTGTTGTTCTGTCATCAAGTCACTGATATTTTTATCTGTGAATCACTGTGAATTTTAAAATTCAAATATTGAATTTTTTGTTCTAGAATTTGCATTTTTAATAATTTCTTTTTCTTTGTTGAAGCTCCCCATCTGTTCACTTATTATGCAATCTTTAAAATCTTCAAATTCTTGAACATAGTAATAATGGTTATTTTAAAGTTTTGTCTCTTAATCCTAATATCCTTGTTATCCCTAGCTCTTTCTTTATTGATTATTTGTGTTCCTATAAATGTGTCACATTTCAGGGTTCTTCACGTGTCTATTTTTTTCTTTGTATGTAAGACATTTTGGATGCTATATTGTTAATAGTTTTTTAAAAATTATCTTCAGAGCATTGAATTTAGATCTGACAGGCAGTTAATTTATTAATGAAGCATAATGATATTTTAAGCTTCATTTTTAGGCTTTGTTATGGAAGATCTAGAGGGAGGATCAACAAATTACACTGTTGGGCAAAATCTGGGTTGCCGAATATTTTTGTAAATAAAGTTTTATTGTAACACATCTTTCTTTCTTTCTTTCTTTCTTTCTTTCTTTCTTTCTTTCTTTCTTTCTTTCGTCTACAGCTGATCTCATTCTATAACGGCAGAGTCAATTAGTTGTAACAGAGACTGCATGGCTTGCAAGCTAAAATACTTACAATCTGTCCTTTATAGAAAAAAATCAGCCGATTTCTAGTCTAGAGTAGTTTTTACACTAAAGCATGGCTTTCCTGAAGCCTCAGTTAAATATCCAAGGTGTTTACTGAGGTTTATCTACTCCATTGGTCAAAACTCCAATGTTTCCAAGTATTGCGTGACCTCCAGAATCTACATTCAGCTTACAGCTCCAGAATATCTGTTCTGTGCCAGATCTTACAGAGTCTTGACCTACATGCAGAGTTTATTATTTAGCCAAAAACTTAAAAAGATTTTTAGGCAGATTTTAAGCTTCTTTTCTGCACAGATCTCCATTTGTTCTCTCCTGTTACTGACTCTTCCTATCCTGGGCATTACTAGCTCCTCCCACCCCCCCAGCTATGCCACCTATGTGAAGGAATAGCCAAGCAGGGCAAAGGAATAAAGTCTAAGTAAGGGATCTCCCAGTCTCTGGTTCCACAGGACATATCCTGGTGGATTTCCCCTCCTTGTCCCTCCAAGAGTTAGCCTTTACTGAAATGATTATGTGGCTATCCCAGACAGAACAATTCTAAGTCTAGCTGGTCAGTGGGTACCCTAGAGGCCTATGGGAGGGAAATGATGGGACAGAAAAGTAAAGGATGGGGGAAACCAGGGGTGCTCTCTGGAGCTAGGGCCAAACCTGGGTAAGTCCAACTACCCAGCACCTCGCAGAGATGAGGGAGGGTCTAGCTGTCAGTCCCCTGAGTAGGAGGAACCACAAATCAGGAAATGAAAAGGAGAAATTGAGATGGGGGATGGCTTCTCTCTTCCCAAAAGTCTTTCTACTCAACCATCAGACATTGAGATAAGGGATACTTTTTCTTCTTTTCTTGTAGATGGGCAATTCTCTGACCAAAACCGGTATTCCTTTTGAATGCCTTCCCCTTCCTGCTTTTAATTCAGAAGAATTCGTCCTGCAAATGGCCACAATACAAGTTGGAGGATGAGACATGGCCACCTGAGGGGAGTATTAGAATTGGAAGTATGAGGGAAGATGGGAGAAGTACCTTATATACAATGTTTCTGGGCCTTACGGGAAAGCAAAGGTCTATGTCAGCAGTGTAGGATTGATCCCAGCCTCCTGGCTCTTCTCTCCCATGGCCTGTGGCTGAGGAACAACATATGAATAGAAGCCTTCCAAGATCTCACTTATGTATTTGAATTAACCTGGAAGGAGGTAATGCTTCTGTTAAATCAGACCCTCTCTAAGGGAGAAAAATGTGGGCTTCTGGTGGCCACTGAAAGATACAAGGATGAGTTATTTCATTACCAAGGGATGGATGAGTTCAAGGGTGGCTTCTGGTTTCAAACTGGAGCCCAGGCTGTACCACCTCAAGAACCCAATTGGGACCCTAGTGATCTCATTGGAAACTGATAATGCTGTCACTTCCAAGCCTGCGTCATAGAGAGATTGAGGGGTGCATGGGGGCTTCTCTTTCATTTATTTCCCGGGTTAATAGCTATAATTGAATAGATAGCTTTCAAAGTCTCTGGTAACCTGAAACTTTAAAGTTTTGCTTGGATGATAATGCTGTATTAACTGTTACCCAAACTCAGGAAGAAAACCCAACAGTTTTCTTAGAAAGATGGAGAGAAGCTCTCATTAAATATCCAACTCTCTCCCCTGGTTCTCCCAAGGCTGAGATCATTCTCAAAGATAAATTCAGCACCTAATTGGCTCCAGATGTTCAGAAAAAACTGCAGAAGTTGGCTCTTGGCCCTGAAGGAACCCTAGAAGAGCTCTTATGAGCTGCCAACCTGGTTTTTTACAGAGAGGAACAAGAGGAGAGTAGGGAACAGGAGCAGAAGCTAAAGAGGAATCTGAGGCTTTGATTGCAGCCTTGCATGTTGTGGTCAGCTCAGCCTCCAAGGGCTCTAGCACCAGATGCCATCTCTGTGGCTGCCCGGGACACGGTGGCAAGAATGTCCCTAATGGCAAAAAACAAGGCCCTGTAACCCTTGTCCCACTTGTAGGGGACACTGGAAATCTGAATGTCCTTGGGATCTCAACCTGTGAGGGCTAAGGAGGCCAGCACCCCTGATCGGGACTGATGGGGCCCAGGGCTCTACGCCATGGCTCCTCTGATACAGCTCACCATAGGGAACTCAGAGCCTTGGGTGGTTTTGGAAATAGAAGGAAAACCAGTCAATACCCTTCTTGATACTGGAACCACCTTCCCTGTTCTACTCTCCTCCCTGGGCCAACTAACTGTCCAACTGCGGTATTGTTGTTAAGGAAGTCACTGCACAATACATAACAAATTTTTTCTTGCCCCCTGGGATGTACCTGGGGAGATCTCATTTTCTCTCATTCTTAATGCCTGAAGAGTCCCATACCTCTCTTATATAGAGGTATTTTAGTGAACCTAAAGAGAGCCTCAAACTCATCTTTAAATGCCAAGAACACAGATATGTCTTCTTAAATGTTACTCTTCTATATCATACTCTCTATTCTTTGGCTCACTCTTATTTTGTTACTCCTTCTTGCTAACCTATCTCTGCTTGGCCCCTTGAACTGGTTTGGCTGCCAGCAGACATAATTCTTCTCTATGGCATCAAATGGGAACCTTATGCAGAAAAAGAGGAATTCCAAACTTCAAAAGGTGGTCAGGATGGAACCTGCCATGAACATATCCTTTGACTTTTTCCTCAGGCTCCTGGATGGGCACCCCAGGGAGGAGGAACTCTAACTGCCATCCTAGTCACCTCTGCCTTTCAGCAGGAAGTAGCCAAGATCGGTCATCGCTGCTTTCCCTAACAGCAGTTAGGCTTACCTCTTCAGAGCGGGGGAATGATGGAGGAGAGTTGGAAGAAAGGCAAGCAGGGACAAAGGGCCCCTGTCTTAAGAGGAAAACTAACCTTATAAGGAAAAAAGATCCCATCCTGCTATTCTTGGCTTTACTCAGTGCCCCAGCTTTAAGTTTTCCTGTTGGGAGGACTTACAACTTATATGTGACAGAAAGGAAGGGAATGGCCTTAGGGTGTCCTAACCCAGGCTCAGAGGCCAACTCAAAGGAGAGGGATATTTAAACAAAGAGCTTGATCTCGTGGTCTGCGGCTACCTGGCTGGTCTTAGGACAGTGGTGGCCACTGCCCTCTTGATCTCAATCCCTAAGGCTATGAACGTCACCCAGCAAAGAGCCCTCCATCCCTTCCCACGTGAACAACGACTTGATAGGTAGATTAATATGTGAACAAAATCCTGATTGAGTGGCAAGTATATGGAAGGTTAATCAGATTAAAACAGCCCCCACCAAAGGTCCCATAGAAGCCCCTAGATTTAGTCACCAAGTCAGCAATCCTCTCGGATCCCCTCCATCTTCAGGAGCTTAATAAACTTTGCTTTATTATTGCTCAATAAACTTTGGTTTGCTGCCCACCACTCTTCATCTGACCTACCTCTTCATTCTTCCAAGCAGTGTCACCAAGAACTGCAGGCACTAAAGGAAAAGAAATCCTGCAATGAACACCCAATCTTTCTCTTTAGCTCAACAGGACTTTAGTGCTCTGCTTAGGCTCCATCTCCCTTGGCACTGTCCAAAAATGCCTCCAGCCTAAAGCCCTAGGCAATTCTTTAGCCCCCATCTCAGGTTATTTCTTTTTTTCAAAGATCATAATCTTGCTATGCCTATTGTCTAAAACCTGACAAACATTACTTCATATATCTGTTTATGGATGAAGGGCTAGTCTCATACCAGTTACTCTCTCATGATGGAAGTGGAAATCTATATCCTAGTATTTGGGGGTACAAATGAATTACAACTTATTTTGATGTGGGCATCTTCCCCTTTTCTCCTCATTTTTAAAAAAATTCTTCTTTTTATGCCTTTCTAAAGATATATTTTTTCAGACAAATGCTTTAATGTGTGAGGCATTTGGTTCTTATTAGCCTGGAGTATCCCAATCCCACCTGTTTTTACCTATTTGTCATGTCTGAAAACAGGAATACACTGCCTAATTTTGGGAATGTCTTCAATATATATTTCATTTATTTCAATAATTTTTATCTCTTCAAATACAAGACGGGTAATGAAAATATTCTTTTCCTGTGTTTGAATATATTTCCTTGAACTCATTACAACTTGATGTAGTCAACCATTCCTTTCGATTATCATATTCATCAGAATACCTAAAACTTTTAAAATAAAGCAATCCAGACTTCTGTTAGTCATCGCATTTTCATAGTTTTCTGTAATGATCAGCTTGAGGCTATGTAGATTTAACAATCTGACAACTTTACATTGACACCTTATTACTAGGTTACAAATAAGCCCATGCAATGGGTGTGTGTGTGTGTGTGTGTGTGTGTGTGTGTGTAAATAAGCCCCTATGGTCTCCCAAATACTAATTTTAGAGAACCCAAAGTCAGAGCTAAAAACCTTACCTTGGGTGATATTTATTTACTACTGTTTAAAGAAAATACAACTAATGCGTCCTCTAATCTTCACAGCTGTAACTCTTTAACACAGAAATCTGGCAACATCTACCCACACCTCTGTAGACTTTTCAATGGCCCTTAATACTGATTGCTCTTAAGACAATGCTAGAACTTCTAAATATGGACTACAGAGACTTGTAAGATCTTGTCTCTACCTCTCCACCTTTATCTCTGGTTCCTCCTTTGCCCTCTGGAGAAACTGATCATCTTTCTAGTTAACTCCTACTTCTGAAGCTTCACATCTTGCCTTATGCCTTCTTCTTCTGAGAGGACTTCCTGACCTCCAAATTCCTTCCCATCATAGGCTTATTACCAGTGTTCATACCTACTTCCCCTTTGTAGCACACTTCAGGGATTAGGAGTGTTTGCTGTAGGTCTATCCCTACATCATCTACATGAGCTGGAAATAGACAATGTTTCTTTCTCTTCTCCATAATGCCAAGCATAGTGAAAGCACACAACATGCACTCAATAAATATTCAACTGAATAGATAGGTAGATGAGTAGATATAAATATATAGATGTATCTTTAAAAGAAAACTCAGAACTCTTAAACTTTCCTCCAGTTTTAATCTTCCTTGAACACACTTTATAACTAAATGCTTAACCCAGAGCACTAAAAGATTGTTATCAACATCTAAACAACCGGAAGATGTTATCAACACGTAACTAAGGCACTTTGGAGGTTCCTATCTCAAAACTTAAATTAGATCCTTCTGATAATCTACTAATATTTTTCTTCTCATGGTTGGCTAGTATAAGCAGATGGGCTTTGGTTTGTTTGTTTTGTTTTTTTAATTTTCTCCTAAGGACCATTGTTCATGTAATTTATAAGAATCCTCAGGCAGTAACTGGGGAAGACAATTGTTGGCGGAAGAAATGCCATAAGACATCTTGTTGATTCTGTTTGCTCCTAAAACGATTCAGTGGTAATTTACTAGACCCAGCAGGTGTCTGGCTCCTAAGCCAGCCAATTCTACGTAGTATATAAGTAGAGAAAAAGAGCATCCTAAGGGCTTTTTGAAAGCAACTTTATTTTTTTATTCCCTATTTCATTGGGTACATAAATTTTTTATCTATTATTAAATCAGGTTCCTAAGTGTTTGGTTATACTATAGTGGAAATTACCCTCTACACAGAACCACTGGCTAGAATCCATCAATAGATTGAAAATGACATGAACTCCTTGAGGGCAAGAATCCATTCATTTTGAATCTGTTCACCTCTCTCCTCGCCATCCCTCTGTTTTTTTTTTTTTTTTTTTTTAAGGCAATGAACACAGTT
This sequence comes from Canis lupus dingo, assembly GCF_003254725.2. Lineage (NCBI taxonomy): Eukaryota > Metazoa > Chordata > Mammalia > Carnivora > Canidae > Canis > Canis lupus. The sequence continues at coordinate 32,313,589 of NC_064271.1, forward strand.
ATTTAAAAAGTGTTTTCTCAGTAATTCCCTGAAGTCATTATTCATATCATCTTTATAAAAGCAAGATAAAACCAGAATAACTTTCAATATCTTTGAAACTGTTTTAAAATTCAAGTAAAGTGGGCCTTATTACTCATTTCATAAGAAGATATCTGATGTTAAATGTATCCATTACAGAATGAAGACTAAAAAAAATAGCTCCATTGTATTAAAATATTGGGCAACCTTCATATTCAACAGAAATGCTAAACCACCTATTAATGTAATCTTTCTCTTTGATTGCACCTACACACATTTTGAATATCACTATGGAAACCGAGGAAACTGTCCTTGGTAAAACATAATGAGGCTTTTAGAAATACATTTAGAATCACCTGCAAACAATAGCCTCTAAACCAAGAACTCTAGAAATAGCTTTTTTCCCTCTGAGAGTCCTAAACATAATTAATATAATTCAGTTATCTGATAAGGAGAACTGAGCTAGTTTTGAATAAAGAAATTTACCTTCATTACTTCTTTAAATTGGGACAAATGTGAATAAGTATGTTTTGTTTTTGTTTTTTCTTTTGTGCTTTTTTTTTGTTTGTTTCTGTTTGTCTTTTTGATTATCCCGAACTAAGACAAAGTAAGAATACACTAAGATACAACAACAATCACCTGAGTTCAAATTTTCCAAACTCAGCTATCCCTGGAAATGCTGAAAACCTCATGAGAAATTAGTTGAAGAAATTTATTAAATTAAGTAAATTTAATAAATTTAAATAATAAATTTAAAATAATGAACTTTATATCAATTGATTGTGTTTTTTAGATTTTCTTTAATAGAATTACAGCAGTGCTGTTATAACTGATGCCATCCATTTGAGAAAGCTAAACAGGCCCATGGTTCCATCCTGCACTGGTGGTAGGTTGAAGCAATCTACTCTGTTCCTGGAGGGTCAGAGACTGTATTCTGGTTGTCACTCTATTTTAAGGATCTCATTGAGGTGTATAGTGTAAGTGTGCATAATGTGTATCCAATGTTGAACAAAAGAGTTAACATAAACATAAAAGGAAGGAATATACACCAGGAACTTCCTGGTGTATATTCGATGATAAAGCCTATGGTTCACATTGATTGTTTTACGGGTGTTGAACCAGCCTTGTGTCCCAGGGATAAATCCTACTTGGTCATGGTGAATAATTTTCTTAATGTATTGTTGGATCCTATTGGCCAGTATCTTGTTGAGAATTTTTGCATCCATGTTCATCAGGGATATTGGTCTGTAATTCTCCTTTTTGGTAGGGTCTTTGTCTGGTTTTGGAATTAAGGTGATGCTGGCCTCATAGAACGAATTTGGAAGTACTCCATCTCTTTCTATCTTTCCAAACAGCTTTAGGAGAATAGGTATGGCTTCTTCTTTAAAAGTTTGATGGAATTCCCCTGGGAAGCCATCTGGCCCTGGACTCTTGTGTCTTGGGAGGTTTTTGATGACTGCTTCAATTTCCTCCCTGGTTATTGGCCTGTTAAGGTTTTCTATTTCTTCCTGTTCCAGTTTTGGTAGTTTGTGGCTTTCCAGGAATGCATCCATTTCTCCTAGATTGCCTAATTTATTGGCGTATAGCTGTTCATAATATGTTTTAAAATCGTCTGTATTTCCTTGGTGTTGGTAGTGATCTCTCCTTTCTCATTCATGATTTTATTAATTTGAGTCTTCTCTCTCTTCTTTTTAATAAGGCATATCAGCAAGAGAAAAACCAAGAACCATATGATCCTCTCATTAGATGCAGAGAAAGCATTTGACAGAATACAGCATCCATTTCTGATCAAAACTCTTCAGAGTGTAGGGATAGAGGGAACATTCCTCGACATCTTAAAAGCCATCTACGGAAAGCCCACAGCAAATATCATTCTCAATGGGGAAGCACTGGGAGCCTTTCCCCTAAGATCAGGAACAAGACAGGGATGTCCACTCTCACCACTGCTATTCAACATAGTACTGGAAGTCCTAGCCTCAGCAATCAGACAACAAAAAGACATTAAAGGCATTCAAATTGGCAAAGAAGAAGTCAAACTCTCCCTCCTCGCAGATGACATGACACTGTACATAGAAAACCCAAAAGTCTCCACCCCAAGATTGCTAGAACTCATACAGCAATTTGGTAGCGTGGCAGGATACAAAATCAATGCCCAGAAATCAGTGGCATTTTTATACACTAACAATGAGACTGAAGAAAGAGAAATTAAGGAGTCATTCCCATTTACAATTGCACCCAAAAGCATAAGATACCTAGGAATAAACTTAACCAAACAGGTAAAGGATCTATACCCTAAAAACTACAGAACACTTCTGAAAGAAATTGAGGAAGACACAAAGAGATGGAAAAATATTCCATGCTCATGGATTGGCAGAATTAATATTGTGAAAATGTCAATGTTACCCAGGGCAATTTACACGCTTAATGCAATCCCTATCAAAATACCATGGACTTTCTTCAGAGAGTTAGAACAAATTATTTTAAGATTTGTGTGGAATCAGAAAGGATTCCGAATAGCCACGGGAATTTTAAAAAAGAAAACCATATCTGGGGGCATCACAATGCCAGATTTCAGGTTGTACTACAAAGCTGTGGTCATCAAGACAGTGTGGTACTGGCACAAAAACAGACACATAGATCAATGGAACAGAATAGCGAACCCAGAAGTGGACCCTGAACTTTATGGGCAACTAATATTCGATAAAGGAGGAAAGACTATCCATTGGAAGAAAGACAGTCTCTTCAATAAATGGTGCTGGGAAAATTGGGCATCCACATGCAAAAGAATGAAACTAGACCACTCTCTTTCACCATACACAAAGATAAACTCAAAATGGATGAAAGATCTAAATGTGAGACAAGATTCCATCAAAATCCTAGAGGAGGGATCCCTGGGTGGCGCAGCGGTTTGGCGCCTGCCTTAGGCCCAGGGCACGATCCTGGAGACCCAGGATTGAATCCCACATGGGGCTCCCGGTGCATGGAGCCTGCTTCTCCCTCTGCCTGTGTCTCTGCCTCTCTCTTTCTCTCTCTGTGACTATCATAAAATAAATAAAAATTAAAAAAAAAATCCTAGAGGAGAACACAGGCAACACCCTTTTTGAACTCGGCTACAGTAACTTCTTGCAAGATACATCCATAAAGGCAAAAGAAACAAAAGCAAAAATGAACTATTGGGACTTCATCAAGATAAGAAGCTTTTGCACAGCAAAGGATACAGTCAACAAAACTAAAAGACAACCTACAGAATGGGAGAAGATAGTTGCAAATGACATATCAGATAAAGGGCTAGTTTCCAAGATCTATAAAGAACTTATTAAACTCAACTGCAAAGAAACAAACAATCCAATCATGAAATGGGCAAAAGACATGAAGAGAAATCTCACAGAGGAAGACATAGACATGGCCAACATGCACATGAGACAATGCTCCTCATCACTTGCCATCAGGGAAATACAAATCAAAACCACCATGAGATACCACCTCACACCAGTGAGAATGGGGAAAATTAACAAGGCAGGAAACCACAAATGTTGGAGAGGATGCGGAGAAAAGGGAACCCTCTTACACTGTTGGTGGGAATGTGAACTGGTGCAGCCACTATGGAAAACTGTGTGGAGGTTCCTCAAAGAGTTAAAAATAGACCTGCCCTACGACCCAGCAATTGCACTGTTGGGGATCTACCCCAAAGATACAGATGCAATGAAACGCCGGGACACCTGCACCCCGATGTTTATAGCAGCAATGTCCACAATAGCCAAACTGTGGAAGGAGCCTCGGTGTCCATCGAAAGATGAATGGATAAAGAAGATGTGGTTTATGTATACAATGGAATATTCCTCAGCTATTAGAAATGACAAATACCCACCATTTGCTTCAACATGGATGGAACTGGAGGGTATTATGCTGAGTGAAGTAAGTCAATCGGAGAAGGACAAACATTATGTGTTCTCATTCATTTGGGGAATATAAATAATAGTGAAAGGGAATATAAGGGAAGGGAGAAGAAATGTGTGGGAAATATCAGAAAGGGAGACAGAACGTAAAGACTGCTAACTCTGGGAAACGAACTAGGGGTGGTAGAAGGGGAGGAGGGCGGGGGGTGGGAGTGAATGGGTGACGGGCACTGGGGGTTATTCTGTATGTTGGTAAATTGAACGCCAATAAAAAATAAATTAAAAAAAAATAAAGCCTATGGTTCGTCCAGTACCTGAGAACGATTTGAGGGTTGTAGAGAAATGATAAGAAATGAAAGGATATGATGCTGTTTTAGTTCGTGATGATCTAACCTAGTTGATTATTAACCTTGGCTGCATCAGGGGTACCTTGAAAAAATAATGAATTTTAATCCACACCTCCTGAAAATTGTACCTAGGTGGTCTAGGCTAAGACCCTGGAATCTTTCTGAGCAACAGACTTGCATATCTTTTCTTTCCAAATTGCTTACTTAGACCAGAGTCTAATTCAACAGTTTCAAAGAATAAGAAACAAGAAAGTATGGTCAATCCACTAGCCAAGATCTGCTTCTAATGTTGCAATACTTTCTCAGGGTACACAGGAATTCTCTGTCACAAATGTGACATTTGAACTACCATATTCCATGCCAAAGTGGGTTGAAATTCCTAAGGGGGAATACTCTTAGTCCTCTGCTCTTGTATTTCAAATACAGTCATTTTATTCAAGGCAGGCTGAATCAAGTGGGTATCTACTGCTCCTCTCTGGCACCCAGAGCCTTGACACTGAATTCAGGTCAGTCCATACAAGGCCCTTTCTTGTGACGGGTTTCTTCTTGGTGTTCCTGCTAACCTTGGATACCAACTGCCTCTGTCAGGAACACACCAGTCCATTGAATATTCTCAAAATACTGTGACCCTTCAAGGGAAGGCTTTGGGATTTACACCTCTTGCTGTAAAATGACTCTTTTGTCCCAAAGTAAAGCCAGTTTCCAACAGATGTTTGTGGAATGTTTCACCAATTTTTCACTTTCACCAATATTATATCCCAGATCATTGTAAAACAAAAAAGTATTATCTCTAGAACTTAAGATATTTCCCTTACCTTTTTTTTTTTTTTTTTTAAGATTATATTTATTTACTTTGAGAAAGAGAACTCGAGCAGGGAGAGGAGCAGAGGGAGAGAAAGAATCTCAAGCAGGCTCTGTGAAGTAGGCTCCATACTGAGTGCAGGCCTGATGTGGGACTTGATCTCACAACTCTGAGATCATGACCTGAGCCAAAATCAAGAGTCGGACGCAACCAACTAAGCGACCCAGGCACCACCCCTTATTTTTATTTTCTTAAAATTAAAATATTCATTTGTTGACTATTACTAAACAAAATCTATGAAAAAGTTATTTAATTTCTGTATGTCTCAAAATGAATAGCAACTTTTAAACGGTGACTCTTTCACCTACAAATTATCAAAACCAGTCCAGAAAACTACAAATTTTGAAATGTTTTCTGCTGTGTTTTGGCATTAATATAACTGATTTGTCAAGTGCTAAAGGGTCTATGCAGAGTAATCCTATCTGGCAAAAGAATGATGTTCTCTAATTTGTTTTAATTTAGAAGAAAAAGATATCAGTTTGGATATGGAAATGGATACTGTAAAAAGAAAAAAAAAACCCTATTTCTGAGAAGGTTGTATTCATGTCATAGTATTTTGTGGACATGAATGGCAGCAAACTTTAGCTTCAATTTACATTTTTTAACTTCATCTCTCAGTGATTTTTATGTATAAATAATGATGCTGGTAAGTTGTTTGTAACTGTGATCCTTTTTCACAATGGAATTTTATCTCTTCTCTTTTAATTAATTGGCTGAAGAAAAAAATAGTGCCAAATTAGCACTATTTTTTGTATTTTATTATTTTGCCCTTGAAGTCTTGTATTGAGTTGAATGGCTATTATGTCAATTAAAAATAAATAACTAGGGACCACCACATAATCCTTCTGTTTAAAAATGTTAAAAGCCTAAAGGAGATCAGTAAACATACACTCTGGCTTTTAAATGTATCAGTAGCTAAAAGAAGACATGGGAAGATCTTCTAAATAGAAGATTTCTGGAATGTAATTTTTTTAAAACTAGGATTTTTCCCACCCAACTTACAAACCAACGGCGTGTTCTCCATTGTGGATATGTTAGAACTTCCAGCTCAACCTCTGTCCAGCTCAACCTCTTTCTAGAAGGCTAAAAAACTAAAATTACATTTGTAAGGAACTCTTGCAGCTAGGTTTCGAGATATGATTAAGCTCGGCTTGTCATTTACAACGCTTCCCTTTTATGCTTCTGCTCCTTGTAGGGCCATTATTATTGTTTTTTCCCTATGACGGCATTAGCAATGGTACAACACCTCGGGTAAGACCGAGGTGGAGACTGAGTGGCAGGACATGGACATTTGTGGGCAGCAGGCACTACAGTCTGGAGCTGTCTGCAGAAACAGTAGCTTCCTGGTCACAGCATTACACAGTTGTGGCAGGTTTTCTCTTGTCACTGTGAGGGTTTGGTTCTGGTGACACTGCTCCTCTGTTTAACGTGACCACAGAATAGTACCCAAAAAATAGACCTGGGGTATTTCTTCAAGCCCTGACAATGATTCTGAAAGCCATTTGAGACTTTGCAAAAGTCATTTTCAGCTTCGGCTACATTTTTTGGCAACTGAACATCGATAGATCCATTCATTCTATACTAATATCTGGTTGTTATAAGATTTGTTGTCACATATTCTGCTTAAACCAGCTGGAGTGAATTTTGTTCTCTACAACTAAATGCTGATAAACACGTTCACTTTATATTAATATCTGCTTAATACAGGGTCTATTATCACTACTTTAGATGATTGGGTAAGTCCAGAGACTAGGTCCATTTTCCCCCCACAAATCTAATCCCATAGAATAGATGTAACATAATGCTTGACACATAATAATAGCTCAATAAAATATTTTAAAAATTCATTTAGTATATTATAGTTCTTTCAAAGAATTTCACATTCTTTTTTTTTTTTTTTTTTTTTTTTTAGAATTTCACATAGCAAAACAGCCAAACTTGAAGGATTTGTTATCTACTTTAATAGCTTTCATCTTGCTGATTCAATCAAGTCTTTCAAATCCTTTCAATGAAAAATTCCATAAAAGTAAAAAAAAAGATGGAAAAAAAAGCAAAAAAACCTTTCACGATGGCATCTAACACACCAGTAAGATATTATGCTTTCTTTCTTCATTATCATAACACAAGCTTTTTAAATTCTCTTGCAGGAAATTGCCACTTATCATTTAGGGTTTTCATGCTTATAAGTGACAGAAACAGAATTCAATGTAACTTAAGCAAAAAACCTGAAGCAAAATAATAAAATATTAAACAAACACACACATAAATGGAATTCTTGATTGACCTACGTAGCTGAGTTTCACTGTACATCTAGATGCAGGGTTTCAAATGATGCTGTGACAGCCTTCCTTTTCCTCTCCTAATGGATGGGCTTTCTCCAAGCAGCAGGTAAGATTGCTGCCAGCAGTCTCAGATGGTTTTTTACCAGCTGACATCCCTGCTAGGCCATGAAATTCTTTCTTGATTGTTTTGGCAGAAAAGTGGCAGAGAGGACTCAATTGACCTAGCTGGCTTAAACCTGATCTCTGAATATCACTGGATGTGGAATGCTTTGAGTGGCTTGTTCTGAGTCACCTACCCATTATTGAGGCTGGGGGACTGTGGGCCACCTCTGCCTGAAACATCCAGAATATGATGTATTAGTCTGCAAAAGAAGATCAGATTCATAAATTGTTCGCATAAGTAATTTAATAGTCTTTGAGGTTACAGTACAGAAGTACAGTGAAGTGGCATGCAAAGGGTACTTAACCACTCTGAAGATCCTGAATATTTCTAGAATCACGATGATAGAGTACCTGGAGAAGCCTGCATATCAGCCGGGCTTCTTTTTACACCTTTTTTTTTTTTCAGTTGTATGAGGCGCCTTTATATTTACAGGCTCCCCTCTCTGCATCTGTAACTTTATGCCTTATAGAGGTCATACTCTAGACAAATATTCTTCAGCAAAAGCTCAATAATTCTATTACAGTCCTCAAGAAAGAGATTCTATTATCAACAGAAAGGAAAATGGGTACTGGGTAGGAAGATATACATGTCAACAATATTTCCCTTCGCAGCAACCCAGTAGTTACACACACATATAATATATATACTCACATACACACGCATATACACGTATATATGTATATACAGATGTGTATCTATTTATTATAAGTGCCCCAAAGATTTGTATACATATAATCTTTTTTTAATACATGTAATTTTTAGAAATTGCTTTTGCCACATACAAAACTGAAAATGGCTGCACCGATACTGCATATTTAAGGCAATTTAAAAATCCCATCCAGTTACTGCATCCAATTCCGAGTTGATATCTCTGAATGATGTACAATTCCCCTTGGTTAGTTCAATTGGAGATTAACAACTTTAATTTACTGATAAGCCCATCAAGCAAAACTCAAATGAAAGCTCCCTTTTGGGAAAGGGAGGAGGAGTCTAGTACAGAAGTCTCCAGTCCATAGCATGTACCATATCCCCCGGGATGGGACAACAGAGACCAGCTCTGGCAGAGGAGTGAGTTTCTCGGCCAGCCAACCTTGGCTCCCACATCTGCTCCCCCAGAGGAGCTCTTCTTCCTATTGTCTGATATCACCTTGTACACAAAGGTGGTTTGGCAGGATTCCTCTTCTCAGAAATGTTCTGTTTTAGCAATTCCTATCTGTGTAAGGTTCAGGAGCCTGGAGATGGCCTAAGGTTTGAGCAGCTGGAGACTTTTGTTTACCAGCGTTGAGTTTTATCTGGTTCTTTAATACTCTTAATGCCCACCTTACTGCCGATTGAATTGAATTCTTGAGACTAGAGGTGAGAAACCAAAGCCAGGATATGGTACTTGAATCTGAACTCTATAATTTCTGCCTTTTGTCACCAAGCTTCTACCGTTATCCCAAGCCTAGGGTTTATGTTGGCCTGCTGATACGAACCAGCGAGCTATATTGCTGTCACTGGGCTATCAGCACATGCAATACCTAGCTATCATTTGACTGGATGATGCTTTCTAGTAGAGATTGTTCCTCCTTGTTTGGGGCTGGGAATGCTCAGCAAGGTGTTTGGGGCACTTAAAAACCAGACTTTACTCCATTCTCTGGCTTTTCTTGTGTTCTGATATTATTTTTCTCTGTTCTTCCTGATTTTCTTTGTTTATGTTAACCTTAAATAACTTGGGTCCGGAAATTCCACTGTTTCATTCCCCCCCAGGGTCCATGATTATCTGACTCTCAGTCATCTTGAATGTCTGGCCTCTGGCAAAAAAGACTTCTCTTATCATGACTGCATACTATTTCTGTTGCTAGGTGTATCTTCTTTCAGGAATACACTTTCTTCATGACTTTGCTAAAGGCTGCAAGAAATGGCTAACACACTCTGACATCCTGGTGTTTTTTTCCTGTCTCCTAACGCTCTAACCTCAGTGGTAACATGGCCTGTGTCACAAGATACAAGTGGCTGTTACATCAGCTGACATAAGCAGAGCAGGAGACTTGCCACCTTCCAAAATGGTGATTAAAGGAGATTCTTTGCCCTTTATTGCAACTTAGTTGGAATAATTTCATATATTGGTGTTTAGTATTTATAACATCCCACACTCCTAATATCAGTTTCAACTAACCAAGACTCTTGGATTAAAGCAACAGAACTTATTTAAATAGAAAAGGACCATGGTCATATGTAACAGAGCATGCGTGGCTTTGGGCACAGTTGAATCTATGGGCTCAAATAATGTCAGGTTATCAAGTTGCTAACTCTGTATTCTTCAGAAGCCTTCATCCTGTGATGGGACGACTGGCCCCAGCATCCCTAGACTTTCTATGAGCAAAAAGAAAATCTTTCCCAATAGTTTCAGTAAAATATCCTAAGAAGGGTCTGACTGGTTCAGCTTGTGTCAATTACCAATACACAGTCACTCACTGTGACCAGAAATAAAAGGTAATTTGATTGACCAGGTCTAGCTAGATAACAGACCCTATAGCTTGAGATAGGTTCGAGGGTTAGCCCCAGTTGAGCAGTGTGGGAGAGATTTTGGGAGGAAAGAAGAGGTCTGACCCCAGAAGCAGTGGGAAGTGATTTATGCATAGCACATGTTCACTATATGTATATTAATAAGTGTGTATGAAATATTCTTTGTATAAAGTCCAATGATACCAAATTATGCTGAAAGACAAAACATTTACTGTGATGCTGCATCTTCAGTTTTGTAATTGAGCATTCTAATTGATAAATATGCTTTAATGATCTCTTAATGTCTAGCTTACAGTGATAAAATTCCATCATTGGTACACAGGGTATTGTGTACCAATTTATTCACTAGGTCAGGGGACAGGCGGGAAATACTAACTTCATCTAAAGTCTCATCTTATTAAGACATACATTTAAATAAAGATGGTTATAGAATATATGTGACCTTTACAGCACTTGAAATGATTGTATAGTCTTTCAAAAGACTATCACTCTGATTCTGGTGGTGTTATTATAAACACACTTGGCTAAAGTAGTTTTTTTTTTTTTTTTTTTAAATTAGGAATTATATTCAATTGCTAGGACCTAAAATAGCGTTACCAAAATAGAGGCTTATTTCCCATTACAGAAAAGCACATTTTGAGGCACTCCTAGAGCTGTATGGAGTTTCACGATGTCATTGTTGTCTCAAGCTCCTTCTATTTCTATGCCTTGACATTCTCAGCACACAGCTCTTATCCTCAAGGTAGCTTCCTGTTCACGAAGCAGGCACTGCCACTCTAGCCATAATTTCTCAGAAATAAAATGATATAAGAAAAGGAAGAAATATGCCTTTCAGATTAGTCAGCTCCCTTTATTTTCTGGAACCCCCACCTAGTAGCATTTAGTTACAATTAATTGGTTATCCATCACTAATGGGAATGGGATTTTTGTATGGAGAAACTGAGAATGGGTATTAATTCCACAAGTAGTAGATTCAGTATTAGCATTTTTAACTTGATGTTTCTTAAGCTCAAACACATAACCCACCACAGCTTCTATATGGTAAAAATTGGTGAAAAATCAGTAAAAGCCATAGGCTTATGCACTTTTGATAATCTCCCTATAAATTGAAAATATATAGATTACCGTCATCAATGCTGGAGTGTTACACCTGAAATTATTTGTTTCTCAATGTTAATATTGGACAAAAGAATCTAAACTTTAATTCATTACGAAGGAAGCCACAATAAAGTTTGTATGAACCTTGAACACTGTAACAGGTAAATAATTTGGCAAGATAGGCATAACATTTTTAAGAAATGGAATAAATTTCATTTTAAATCCAACCAGAGGGAATCATATTTAAGTAATTTCCGGGACAAAAGAAAAAGGTACCTCGTGAGTCAGAACCAGTGTGAGTGTTTATAAACAGTCCTGTTGGCCAGCATCTGAAACATTTCCACCTGCTTCCACAAAGATGAGGACTTTAGAACAGAATGATTGCTTCCATGAGTTGGTAGAGCTCTGATAAGTGCATTAGTGAACTCGTTATAATGGAACCAGTTAAGGTTAGTACAAGACATCTCCAAGGGGAGCTGTCTGAAATCTAATTTTGCCAATCAGGAAAAACAGAAAAGGACTTACACAGTTGTCTGAGGGCTAGTGAGATGGAAAAAATAGGGCTCCTAAGCATGAATGATGTGTGCCTTTGAGTCTTTTGTACTCTGAACCCTAGTATATTAAAACTATATCAAAATTTTAATGATCATTACAACTAGGAGCCAGTGGTAGAGAGTTACTCCAAATTTTATAGGTCTTATCATTTTCAATTTTTGCTGATTCAGAGTTTATAGGTTTATAATAGGATTTATATGTGATGAATTAGATAGTCATTGGTATTCTAAAATGCCTACTAATCTAGTCAGGCATTTTATTTGCTTCTCAGAAATTATTATTAAAATAAGAATAGAATGGATAAAGCCCATATTTGTTCACATATGCAATAGGGAGAATTTAGGTGTTCCCTGATTAACATGAGTTATAAGGAGAAGCCTATTTAAAGAAGCAATTAGAGATGGGTATAAAAATTACTTAGTCCAAAAAATTCTTTTGTCAACAAAACGTATCTTAGGTCCCTTAACTCTACATTTAGTGATTGCACTGATAGGTTTAAGCAAGCTTAAGAGCTGCTTTGTTAGAGAAGCAGTATGAGAATAAAATGGCCACTTTCAAGATCATCAAAACTACTTTTTCAAAGTTTTAAGGTAAGAGGAGCTGTCTTTATGAAACGTATTAAAGCAAAAATGAAAATAGAAATATTTATTCATTTAGCAAGATTTTAGGTCTGTGAGTAAGGTTGGTCTTCTTTTAAAGCTAGGGAGGTAAACTCTGAGAAATATTCGACTGAGGTCCAGATTGTGTCTGTATTAAGATTTAGTAATCTTACCTATTACTATCAGGCACATAAACAAAACATGTCATGTTGAAATTAAATAAATTTAGACTTGACAGGAAGTATATGGACATTAAGTAATATCAACTCCATTTAATTGGCAGAAAAAATCCCAAATGGGAAGAAACTAATTATTGTTGTGAAGTTGGGATAATGAAGACCCCATGATGCATTTGAAAGGTTATTGAAGATAGTTCTAAGCCAGGCTCTGAATTGACCTGCCACGTGACTTGATACTTAACTCCACGATAGTCACACAATAGTCACAATTGCCCCACTATGGTCACAGCTAAAAAGACAAATCACCCAATTTTACAAGTAGCAAGTAATATAAACAGATAATTCATAAAAAAAGAAATAAAAATATAAAATAGATATAAGATGCTCAACTTCATAATAATTAGAAAACCGCAAATAAAACGGCAATTTTTTTTCCATTTGATTAACAAAAAGTAAATGTTAAAGGTGAAAGGAAATGGGCACTCTCATGCAGTGAAGGTAAAAATGTAAAATAGGGTAAACTTTTCCCCCTTAATAATAAATAATAAAATTTAAAAGATTTTTCTAATGAGAGATGTCACACAGGAATAGAGAGAATAGCATAAGAAACACCATATATGACATCTAACAAATGCTACAATAATTCCTTGGTATCACCTAACATCTACTTTATATAGAGATTGCTCTCATTGACTGAAAAAAAAAGTCTTTTCATACTTGATTTGTTATTATCAGAAACAATCAAGATCTATTAAGTCTGGCTTAAATCTTTTTAAAGTCTCTTTATCTAAGGCTAGCCAAATTCCCTCCACCCTTTTCACCCTTGATATTGATATGTTTAAGAAATAAAGTCAATTTTGATTTGTCTTTCATATTTCCAATAAGTGGGTTTGATTAAATTCTGGACATCTTTTTTTGTAAGAATTCTTCACAAGTGTTGCTATATACTTCATATTGCTTCCGTTAAGAATCATACAATCTTCTGTTTTCCCACTTTTGGAGACACTGAGATTGATCACTGGAGTTAGGAGATGACACTTTGACCCCTCCTTTGTAAGGATTCTGTTAATAATTTATCTAATGATCATATCTGTTGATGTCTTTCCTCTGATTCAATTGTTTAGAGATTGCACAATGTTGATTTCCAATTCTAATACCTCTTTAGCATATACTAAGCTGGAATTCTTTCATAAAGAAAAATGTTGCCTTTATCAATTTAGTTATTTGGAAATATAATTCATATAGAAATGCCAGGATAAGTACTTAACTTTTTCCTCATTTCTTGCCAAATTTTTGGTGTGTGTTGTTGGTGCCTAGGGTAATCTTTCTAAAAGATTTCCTCTCTCAGGGGAAAGATTATACATACTGGCCTCATTGACGTCAGGCATGGCATGGTTTTCTCTGGTCAATGGAATGTTCTACTCCCCAACAATAGCTTTAAAATCCAGCACATGGTCTCTTTTTTTCTCTGCTGCAAGAGTGGCAAAATGGCCAGGGATAAGTTGTCCATCAGCCTGGGTCCTGAAGTAAATATGGAGACATGAAGCACAGCCCAAAGTGACCACAATGGATGTGAAGCAGGAGCTATAATGAATATACTCTTGTAGTCATAAGTCACTCAAATTTTGGAGATATGAGGTTGTTTACTACTGTTGCATAACTTAGCCTACATTGACACAGAAATTAGTACCTGAACAACAACAACAAAATAAACTAGTGTTAATGGCCTTGAAGCCAGATTGTGGGTAGAAAGGAACAGTTCCTGAAGGTTTTTTACATGGTAATTCACGTTATGAAATGATGAAATACTTTAAATAAAATCTATGCCCTCTAATAGCTTAGAGGACAAATAATGTTCCTAATGAGTTCATTGCTCTTGGCCAGGAATTTGAGAAACAGTATCATGTATCTCAATTTCTGTTGACTGCATTTGATAAGGTACATTTGACCAAGAGCTCTGACAACATTGGCCAGTTTGCAAGAGGAAGTGAAAGAAAATAGGGAAGGACAAGACACTTAGAAACTTGCTGGTTTGAAAGATACAAGTGATTCTCATGCATAACCCATGAATGATAAAACTGAGACAGCTTTTGTGTGACAAAGGGGGCCAATGAAAATTCAGCTAGGTACAAATCAAGTATATGACCATTATATCCTTTGTTAAAACCCTTGAATTGATCAGTGTGACATTTAGTATATCTTGTGTTGAACAAATGGCTCAGGGAAGAGAGACTATTGGTGTGGCATGCCCAACGGAGCGTGATGGGCCCAAATACCTGGATTGAATGCAGAAAGAGAGGCATGTCTATTGTCAGAGTCAAGTAGATGAGAAGCCAGCTACATTTCTGAGTGAGTGGTACTCAAAAAAAAACAAAAAAAAACAAAAAAAACAAAACCCACTGGACTAAAAGAGACTGATTTCTTGAGACTTGGGCACCTATATTTCTATGGGTAGAAAGTGACTAAGAATATACCTCAGCTCCCAATGAAAGCGTGATCCCCGATATTCTCTTCAGATGTGGCCAATCAGAAAGGGAGACTTCTCAGAGGGTAGAATTAGAGCCAGGGAGGGTAATGAACTTCAGAGCCATTCCCGGGGTTGGAATCAAGGAACAATCCCCACCCTCAGGTTAAGAGCCTCATAAAACCTCCCAGTGTGATCTCAAACTTTTATGGACTAGTGACTGCTATAGCTACCATTGTTTCCTCTTCTGAATGAAAATACCTATGCGGTTGTCCTGATCCTGCTCAGACATCGAATATTGGGTAAGTATTGAGTTGATAACTTGTTAGTACATCTCCAGACCAATGTAAAGATCATCACAAGTCCCAGGATTTTGAGCCTGATGTCAGGGCTAGTAGGATTATCTCCTGTGGAGAGTGGGTAAATGTGTTCTGTATGTGGGAGCTTAGAGAAGTGAATATTTGTGGTATTTGATGTCCCTCCCTGAAAGCAGATTATATTATCTCAACCAACTAATGTTGAGATTATACATATGACTTTCCTGGGTCAATGAAAAGAAGTGACATGAACAGAGCCACAACTGAGCCCGATGGACATAAAGCATGGGCAAGAAATAAACATTTGGAGTCATCTGTCACTGCAGCATAACCTGGGGGTATCCTGACTGATATACATTCACTCATTAATTTATTCAACATTTACTAAATAATTACCACAGGTCAGGCACTTGAAATACAAAGATGTCAGAGGAAAATAATTGCAGTATAGCAAAAGGGCAACTAGTTACACCTGATCTGAGTGCAGAACACTTGCTGAGAGTTCAGGATACGGAGCTAGAAAAATACACTTTTATTGCTTAGGATTAATCATATACATATTTGTGTGTCTGTATTCTTAAATTGTGGGGAGCAAAGACGGGTGGGAAGTACTACGACATATGTAGTATGACTTTTAGATGTTTTAGACTTGCAATAAAGCTGCATTGCACTGTTTAAAAAAAAAAAGGAAGAAAAAAAGGAAAATGTGAAAGCATCCTCAAAGTCTTGGCTGCCTTTGTTGTTGCTATTTTTAGCCTGCCCTGCTTCTGTCAGACTGGGTCAGTGCCCAATGCCTGGAGCAAGATGGTGTCCTTGGCAGAAGCAAGTTAGTGTGGTCGGGATGTTTTTAGAAAGCTGCATCTAAAGAACTCAGAGTGTGTAATAAGGAAATTCTTGCTCTTGAGGGCAGGATGTTGTGAACCCTTAAATGGCAAAAGACTTTGAATTGAAAAGATACCACAATGCCCTTGATCAAGTGAAATAAGCACCATTGGCCACGTTGGCCATTCCTCCAAAGCATGTTAGTGCTATAGTGCTGATGGTGCACACTCCATAAAGGTCAGTGCTCTCTAGATCTTTATTTGGAAAGATTACCTAAGCATCACAGTGTCTTAGAGTTCAATTTAAGTGGCAGGGTCAGAAGCAACTCCTGAACTGTACATCAAAGGAATACCTCAGAAAGAGGAGAAGGATTAGTCTTGATTCTTGGGTTCTTATAGTTATTACACAGAATTGCTAATTAATTGTGAAACAATCTTCCAAAAAGGCACTGCTTTGTTGTTCTTCTCTCATGTTTTCATTAAAGAATCAGGATGACTAGCATATAGTTTCTTGAATCCAGGTGAAGGGTGAAAGTAGTTCAAGTAGTTCAGGTGAAGGGTGAAACTACCCTAATATGTAGTTTAATATTCTCCAGCAGAAGGCTTCCCATATTTAGCATTGGCTGGGAGGAATCTGCTGCTAAGTTCCCAAGATCCATTCCAGATGGTAGGAATTGGGTTCGTTGTTGTCCCAAATTCCTCATTTGTACCCTGACAAAATTGGCCCCAAATTGGCCTTCCACACAAAATAACATATCTTCCTAGTCAGTCTTTTTTGATGATCAATTCTCCCTTTTTATAGTAGGTAGGGTCCTGAGACAGCACATGAGTCTGAATTTTGCAAATTCAAACTAACGGTCAGGTCTGTTTTTTCACCTGGTTCTGAAAAAGCCAAGTCTTTACCGACCAGTCATGCAAATCCAAACTGTAACTGAAATTATATTGCTCTTAACTTTCTTTTTTTTTCTTTTCACATAGAAAGCCATCCTTTTCTCTTTTTTAAATTAGAACATGATGGGAATGTGTGTTCCTGGGTTGGCTTAGAGAAGCTATGACATTGATTCTGTTAAATAATATACTATTTCGGCTGTTGAATAAAGGTTTTTGCTTTCAGAAAGCACCATTAGGTTCTAAAATCTTTGTGTTTGTCTTTCCTAAGGTAATTGTTAATCAAAATCATTATATCACTGTACTCTATTAGCAGGGTTTCTCTTCTAAGTTAGGAAGATCTTTGGCCTGAAATTAATTTTTTTCAGACGTAAAAGCTACTATGACTGCAATCATGAGTGTACACGAGATATGCTTATAGATTCAATATACACCATACTTCCTCTACGCATCGTGACCTATTTAACCTTATACTGTTCCTTGTAGAAGAGTAAGACACAGAATGTTAGCTATAGTGATGTAGTGATGTAAAGTGTCTTAGAAAGCTGAGTGGAATAAGGATCTCTAGACCTAAGAAGGCAAATTCCCATGCACATTATTAAAGGTAGTGTAATTATATTGGCATGTTTCAAGACTTTTTTCAATAGTGATATTGGACGAAGTAACATTTTTGTCATGCCCTCTTCCAAACACTTTATGTGTTTTATCTTATTTAATCCTCACAAGTTTATTACAAGAGTCTTATTATTGGCCCCATTTTAAAATGAGGAACTGGGGTCCCAAGACAATAGGTTACAAGTTTAGTTAGTGGCAGTTCCCTGATAGAAGGCAGTAAAAGACCTGTTTTCAATTCATTGAACCAGCGGCTTATAAATATGTTGTGAAGTTGTAAAATACATGCAAGTTGTAAAAAAAAGGCATCACGCAACTCTTAACTCTAGGGAACAAACTGAGGGTCCTGGAGGGAATGGGATAGGCCAAATGGCTGATGGGCGTTAAGGGGGTCTTTTTTTTTTTTTATAAATTTATTTTTTATTGGTGTTCAATTTGCCAGTGCTCATCCCATCAAGTGCCCCCTCAGTGCCCGTCACCCAGTCACCCCCACCCCCTGCCCTCCTCCCTTTCCACCACCCCTAGTTCGTTTCCCAGAGTTAGGAGTCATTCATGTTCTGTCACCCTTTCTGATATTTCCCACTCATTTTTTCTCCTTTCCCCTTTATTCCCTTTCACTATTTTTATATTCCCCAAATGAATGAGACCATATAATACAATCAATGTGATTCATCATATCAGCAAGAGAAAAAACAAGAACCATATGATCCTCTCAATAGGTGCAGAGAAAGCATTTGACAAAATACAGCATCCATTCCTGATCAAAACTCTTCAGAGTGTAGGGATAGAGGGAACTTTCCTCGACATCTTAAAAGCCATCTACGAAAAGCCCACAGCAAATATCATTCTCAATGGGGAAGCACTGGGAGCCTTTCCCCTAAGATCAGGAACAAGACAGGGATGTCAACTCTCACCACTGCTATTCAACATAGTACTGGAAGTCCTAGCCTCAGCAATCGGCAACAAAAAGAAATAAAAGGCATTCAAATTGGCAAAGAAGAAGTCAAACTCTCCCTCCTCGCAGATGACATGACACTGTACATAGAAAACCCAGAAGACTCCACACCAAGATTGCTAGAACTCATACAGCAATTTGGCAGCGTGGCAGGATACAAAAATCAATGCCCAGAAGTCAGTGGCATTTCTAGACACTAACAATGAGACTGAAGAAAGAGAAATTAAGGAGTCAATCCCATTTACAATTGCACCCAAAAGCATAAGATACCTAGGAATAAACCTAAGCAAAGAGGTAAAGGATCTATACCCTAAAAACTATAGAACACTTCTGAAAGAAATTGAGGAAGACACAAAGAGATGGAAGAATATTCCATGCCCATGGATTGGAAGAATTAATATTGTGAAAATGTCAATGTTACCCAGGGCAATTTACACGTTTAATGCAATCCCTATCAAAATACCATGGACTTTCTTCAAGGAGTGTCCTTGTTGTGATGAGCACTGTGTGTTACGTGTAAGCGATGAATCACCAGATTCTACTCCTGAAACTAATACTAGGCTGTATGTTAACTCTCTTGAATTTAAATAAAATCTTGGAGAGGAAAAAAAAAAGAAAAAGAAAGAAAGAAAGAAAAAGGAATCATGCACATGTCAGCTTTTCTGAGATATCATATAAATCTATCCAAGCCTATTTTGTCATATTTAGGCATGATTGTATCGTGCTTCACTCTACAGGATTATGCTTAAGACTAGAAACCAGGACCCTGTACTTGAAATCTTTCTAATATTCAGTGAGGAAATACTCAAGGAGCATAGAAATTAATCCTCTAATTTGCCCCAGTTCATTCACAAGGGAAATTAAATTATTTTCCAAAATCTGGATGAAGGATAGCATATAAGAGGCAGTAACAAAGGCTGGATAGCACTGAGTCACAGATTTAAACAACTAACCTTCATTCTTAGAAAGCATGACTGTGACCGACCTGGAAATCTGTACAAATAATTTGAGAGGCTCGCTTTACCAAGAGATATAATTCAAGTCATAAGCCGTTTAAGTAACAGAGCGCCACCTTTCTGTACCATGTATGTTGTGGATAGAGTTGTATAAACACACGTGTGTGTTGTTTTCTACTATCCTGTTAACAAATAGCTCTAGGTATTTTCCTTTTTAAAAAATATGTCTACAGCTCAATTCAAAAGAACGGATTAAAGCAGGTAAACCATAGGCTGAATGCTAACTATTGATGACCTATCTCCTTACACAGCTGGACTGCCCTCTTATCTAAAAAGACCTGGTTAAAAAAAAAAAAAGAAAAAAAGAAAAAGACCTGGTTATATAATGTGTTCTAAGCTCTTTAGTGAGAGGAAGGTAGACCCTGTCCCACAGTCAGCCTGGAGGGGGTTTCTTCTCTTTCCTTTGTTGCCTCTTTGCTGAACAATGTGGAGCCGGTTAAGCTTTCTCAGTCTATACCTTAATGTGAGGTAAAATTTTGAGAGATTTTTAAATCAACTCACTCCCCGGTATATGTGCGAGGTGCACATAAACACACGCTCATGCTCTCAGTGCTTTAACAGCATGAAGTTTTCATAACATCCTCATGGGGAAACATTATACTCTAGTGCTCAATAAAAGGGCTCTGGAGAACAATTTCCTGAGTGTGAATCCTGTGACTGGCTTGGGAACCTTGGACAAGCCATTTAAATTCTTTGACTCTTCAATTTTCTTCTATTAAAAATTGAAGAAATAGTGATCATGGTCATCTTAAATGATTTTAAATGACAGGTTTCAAGCATTTAATATGTGCCAGGTACCGTTCTAACCACTTAACATATACAAAATCATTTAATCTTTACCACAACTCTAAGTAGTAAGTATTATTATTATTATTAATTATTATTATTTCCCCCCGTTTTAGATAAAGAAATGGAGGCACAAAGAAATTAATGTATTCAAGCTTACGCAAGGTGACTGCTTTGTATTCAAAATATTGATATCTTCTTCATCACTGATTTATTTGGATTGCATTTGATTTAAAAAATATTACATTAAGATATTGTTTATCTTGAAACTGAAATTTTTGTTGCCCCCTTAGATTTTGTACCTGATGTGAGTGCCTCACCCTAATCCTGATCTTGAATTGCTTACCTCCAAAGGTTGCTGATGAACTTAAATACTTTTGCACTGCCAGTGGCCTGTTAAATAGTAGCTGCCACTACCATTACTATTCTTTTATATAAAGAAAGAAAAAGAAGAGCTAAGTAATTTTTCTAAATAAGCACATAATGATAGTTTGAGGAAGAATTTACCAGTTTTACCTCTTTTCACATAATAAACAGTATATGACTTAAAAATATGCTTTTATTGCTAGAGTTACCAAAATTTATGTAACGCTTTGTCCTTTTCCAAAATACTTCTATAAATTATATATAATATATGTGCTATCTTTTATTAGGTATTTATTGTATATATAATTTATACATGTAATTTGAACTTTACAACAAGATTAGATAGTAAGGGAAGTATTTTTGTCTTTTTTATTTATTTATTTTTTGTCTTTTTTAATATATGGGGAAAGCAAAGACTCAGTGGGATTAAGTGGTTTGCTCAAGGGATCTGGCTGACAAGCCATGGAAAGCTTTATGTTGTCTTTTACACCCACTTAAGGGAGATTCTTAGTGATTGCATGAGCCAGCCGTGCTACTGACTTAGCATTTATATAAGGCCAGTTCAGAAGTTTGCTTCACACTTTTGCCAACTCCACCTCTGCTCTTCTGTAGACAAAATGCTGGAGGGAATAGAATGGATGAGGAAATACTACTAATTGCTGAATCTCACAAATCTCTTCTTTTCTTCTTAAAGGAACCATAAATGCTTGATGCTTTTATTAAGAGACAGAGTAGCATGAGCACCAAGTAGGGGTGGTGATTGTAGTTAGAGTGAAACAAAGAATTTACAGTTTTTACTTCTTCTTTGCTGCTTTTACGTTTTCGAAGTCATCTGTAAGAAATGTGTACTAGCATTGTAGCTTTATTTGTGAAATATTTTTTAAAGGAAACTTGTGAGTTTTTAGCTTTAGGGTTCTCAAGCCCCATTACTATTAAATTTGCCTAGAAAACTTAGAAAAATTATTGTTGTAATTTCATTTTAAAGGTTTTTATTTTCATCCTGTGCTTTATGATTAATCTGATACTGCTCTTGCTCTTTTCAGATTTTGATTATAGTTTCCTAATTATCAAATGCAATTAACCATAGAACAAAAGGTAATGTCTTTAATTTTCCAGAAATAACACACAGTCTTATGACTTCTGAGATCAGCTGTTCACACTTGGGCTCTTGCTGGGAAGGGGCAGTTTTTAGTACAAATATCTTTTTTCAGGGAAAATGGAAATAAGCAAAGATCTAATGTATAGCACCAATAAAATAGTCATGACAAAATACTGTTCTCTTATTTTATCGTCTAAAGAATAGTTTTAATTCTACTGATACTCCTTTTTAAGAATTGTTCCATAGCTATGTGGTAAACTATCACTCAACTATTTTAAATTCTGAGATTTTTTTTCTCTCATTATTTTTAATTAGTGTTCTCATTTTGAAGTCAAAACACCATGTTCATGAAATATGGAGGAATTACAATTATCAACTACAGAAAAGTCAATGAATAGTTGATATAAGATAAATTATTTAAATTAACTGCTTTTCCTATTTTAACACTACCTGCTATTCATTGAGCATTTCCTTAATGAGAAGTGTCACCCGGAGGCTAACAGGGTGGACACTGGAGCCAGATTGCCTGGCTTTGCATTTCGCAAGCTCTGTGACAGCAGGCAAGTTGCTTAATCTAAGTCTCAAATTTGTCTTTCATCAAATGAGACAATTAATACACATATCTCAGGATTTCTTTGAGGATTAAGGTATTAATTGATTAAAGCACACAGAGCAGTGTCTGGCACATAGTAAGTACTCTGTATGTCAGCTATTATTATGAAGTGGTTATAACTGAATAAAATGTTTATGATTACTATAAGGAAGCTCGATAGATATTGATACCCAGTTTTGTACACAAGGAAAATTCACACTCTGTGAAGTTTGTATGCAGTATGGAATAATAAAGAAAGATGGGACTCCGTTTCTCGTATGACCATCCGCTATATCCGATACATAGTCAACCAGTATTGACCTTAGTCAGCCATTCATCTACATGTACTTATATCAGTGTACCTATATCGCTATGAAAATACTAAAGAAATACCACTTTAGAGGGCACCTGGATGGCTCAGTGGTTGAGCATCTGCCTTTGGGTCAAGTCCTGATGCCCGGGTCCTGGGATCGAATCCTGCACCAGACTCCTCTCAGGGAGCCTGCTTCTGCCTCTGCCTGTGTCTCTGCCTCTCTCTCTCTCTCTGTCTCTCATGAATAAATAAATAAAATCTTTAAAAAAATAAAAGAAATACCTCTTTTAGAGACAAACATAAGAATATTGAAGAAAATTCTTAGGGTCTTTTGGAAAGATTGGCATGGGTGAGTCAGAGACACCTTAAGTTAGGTCTTGTGTGAAGTGTAGGATGTGGAGTGAAGAAGAAATAGGAGTCAGTATGGGCAGGAACATAGCAATCATAGGCATGGTGAGGGGATCAATATCATCAGTTTAAAGTGTGTCTTCATCAAACCTGATGCGCAGGGACTAGCCTCATCTTTTTAAACAACCCGTCCTCAGTGTTTACCATGGTGATAGACAGAAAAAGTATTTATTAAGTGAATGAATGAGCATAAGCAGTGTGTTCAAGGTATAGACCTGCAACAGCGGAGGTAGAAAAGGTCTTCTCTTGTAAGTTGACTCCTGCACAGAATGGAAGAGAGCTAGGGAAAGATCTGTAATTTCACTTAGAGAAATTTATCTGACAACTCTTTTATCCTTATGGCTAACAACATTTTCAACTGCTTTTTGAAGCAGTTGAAATTAAGTTATAACTTATACCATAATTTTTCTTAACTCTCTCCTTTCCCCAAACATTCAAAGAATTAAAATTTGAAATCAATTGAGCAGAGCAAGTTGCCTACCTAGTAGGCCCTAAGTGATTTCATTTTCTATTATATAAAGAATACATAACTGTGGAAAACATTTAAAATTTTAATGTGCTTTTAAATTTAGTTTTTATTTCTATAAATTTTTATGTACATTCAGTTCATTTTTTCCCTACAATTTTCCCCTCACAAGATGTGAAAAAAATAGAGCAATTTCTTGAAGGTCATCAATTTCATTGTATTTTCTACTTTCCCAAAACAACCATTTTCAATGTTTTAAGCTTATTCTTTGGGAGTTCAACACCATTTCTCCTAATAATTGCCAGTATCTTCCTTCTTGCTTTTTCAGATTGGTTCATTATTTATAGACTTTTCACTCTGAAATATAAGGATTTGACTCCTAATCACACTCCACCCTGCCCCGCCACTACTATGTCTTCCCATAACACTTTGGCCCATGCACTGAATCCAATTATATAGTAATTTTTATTGAATCAACATTCGGTATGTCTTATTATGACAATGTAAGTACTAAACCATGTACTGTACCATGATCATTTTTTATATCTTGTGCAACTCACTACTTCACCTCATGAATAATTACATATATTTTTTGTTTGAATAGTTTTCTATGTGATTATCACTAATTCAATACTAAAATTTACCACCTGCCCCAATTGTGTAAATTGTCTCTCAGAACATTCAAACACTTGATTATTTCAAAGAGAAAACTGCCAAGAGCCTTCTGGCCTTCTCCAGTCGGGAGTGGTTGCTGTGTGGGATCACTGACGGCTACCATTTTAGAATCTCCCTTTACCGTGATCCCGTGAGTGCCCTTTGCCTCTTTTATGTTTGATGCCCTGTTTCCTAAATTCTGTGTGTATCTCTTTCTTGATTTACCTGCCCAATTGATAAAACATATCTTCCAGTAGATTCCTTATAGTGGTGCAAAAAATGTAAATTATTTGATATATTGCATACCTGAGATTATCTTCACACTTACAATTAATAATTTGGCTTGAAATAGTTAAAACTATATATTCTTCAAAATATTCAAAATATTATTCAATTGCCTTATATTTTCCAATGTTGTTTTAGAGATACTCTCCATTATTCTTCAAATGAATTCATTACTCTTTAATTATTGAATTTCCTCCCTCTATCCCTTTTTCCTTCCTCCTATATTCAATATGTGATATATACACAACTTTGAGGACCCTATGTAAGAAAAAAAAATACAAAATCACTTGTGAAAATGAATATTCCTTTGAATGAGCAAACAAATCACAACAAAATATAAGTTATAAAAAACTATCCGATTTTGGGACACCTGGGTGGCTCAGCAGTTAAGCATCTGCCTTCGGCTCAGGGTATGAAACTGGAGTCCCGGGATCGAGTCCTACATCAGGCTCCCTGCATGGAGCCTGCTTTTCCCTCTGCCTGTGTCTCTGCCTCTCTCTCTGTATATCTCAGGAATAAATAAAGTCTTTTTAAAAAATAAAATATAAAGAAATAAAAAGCTGTCCAATTTCAGACTATAACCAAATCTAGAAAAATAATATAGTAATGTTATTCACTAGATGCTTGGCATGCTTCTAATAGTTTTGTTCTAGATCATTTATCTGTAAACACTTTGATCACCTACATACATAACAATAATTTTATAATGTCATTTTCTGTCATGAGGATAAGATAATTCAAATCTGTCTTTTAGCTAGCTGTTCACATTATTATATTAATACTGGTCAGTTAAAAAAGTTTCTTTCAGACTTATGACTTATTGTAATGTCACAAACCTTTAGGATTGTTGTCAAATTTGGGATAAAATTCCTTTAATTTTCTTTTATATATGAGCTATAAATTTCAAGGCATTATCACGTGTATTCCTAAAAGAGGACTTTTGACTATTCATTGAGAAGAACTGTATTCTCTGCTTACAATCTATGCATCTTTTTTTTTTTTAAGATTTTACTTATTTATTCATGAGAAACACAGAGAGAGAAAGAGAGAGGCAGAGACATAGGCAGAGGGAGAAGCAGAAATCCCTGAGAGGAGCCTGATGTGGGACTCGATCCCAGGACCCCGGGATCATGACTAGAGCTGAAGGCAGACGCTCAACCACCAAGCCACTCAGGTGCCCCATAATCTACATACCTGATAGATGGAAGAGTTTACTGCATTTCAGCTTCAAGTTCCACATTTGTCACCTCTTGGTGCTGGTGCCATAGGGTAACACTTCAGTGCGGTATGATCTTTGGTTCCATACTTTTGTGTCAGGACACTGGGTAAGACCTGTATAATAATTAGCTTTGAGGTAAGTCTACTTATGATACAAAGAATATTGAGACCAGGAAGCCTTCACAAGTAAATTCTTCCAATTAATAAAGAAATGGCATAAATCGTTTACAAATCCTTCAGCAAACAGACATAGAGGAAATACTTCCTAACTTGTTTTATGAGGCTAGTAAAAGTTTTACACTGCAACCTAACAAGAGCATTGCAAAAAAGAAAGATTGCAGGCATTCTCTCATGATTTAAATGTAAAAGTTTAAACAAAATATTGGCAAACCAAATCTAGTAATATATATAACAAGAACAAGTTTGGTTTATTCCAAGAATTCTGGGTCTAATCAAATATTGAAATCCATATAATTCAATACATTAACAGAATAGAAGAGGAAAAAAGTCACATGACTATCTCAATAGAGGGATAGCTGCCTTTGTTAAAATATAACATTGACTCATAATAAAAAGGATTAGTGAACTAAGAAAAGAAGAAAACTTCCTTAATATGATAATGGGCATTTATAAAAATCTTAGAGCAAACCTGATGAGAGAAGTGAATCAGGAATGAAATAAGAATGTCTGCTAGTCAAAATTGTACCCGAAGTCTTAACCAGTGCAATAAGGCAAGAGAAAGAAATAAAAGATATAAGGGATTAAAAAGAAGTGATGAAACGTCTTATTCACAAATGACACATTTGTGTATGTAGAAAACCCAAACGAATCTCCTACAGGTCATTATAATTAATAAGAGAATATAACAACATTGCCAGATATACGATCTACATATAAAAGGAATTGTATTTTTACATAATGACAACAATTAGTGATTACAATTTTTAGAGTTACAAATGCAGAAAAATAATCCCATCAAATATCTATGAATTAAAGATGTAGAAAACCTTAACATAGAAAACTACAAAATGTGGTTGAGAAATTAAGGGTAGAATAAATTGAAGCATACACCATGTTTATGTATTAAAAGGCTCAATATTATGAAGATTTGATTCCTCTCAAACCACTCTATGAATCAGTGTAATCTCCATTAAAAAATCTCTTTTCTCCTCTTATATCATTGACTGAGTCGCTGGGTAAACATGAAGAAGCTAACTTCTGTGTCTCAGTTTCTTCATCAATAAAATGGGCCAGTAGTAGAACCTACCTTATAGGCCAAAGCAAAGTCATCACAGAGCTGACAAGTACCCTTACGGTTTTGTAAATTGGCAGAAGTAAGATCTATAAAGCATCACTGACAACCAAAGTCACAATTAAACATACATGCCGCAATGCTCCAGTTACTTATTCATAATACCTCCTTCTTCATAAAATGACACCTGAAAAGCAAATGTTTTAAATAAGAATTTCTTAAAAAAAAAAAAAAAAAAAAAAGAATTTCTCTTGGTGATTATAAAAATCAGAGAAAGGATTTTGATTTGGGGAAACAACTCCCCTAATGTCTAGGGGAACTTTGATGAAATAACTCTGCCACCCAGGAAGTTCTATCTTTTTAGTGAAAAGATGGCTCTAACCTCCCAAATGCACTCTGTCTCTCACTTAACCAGTGCTGGGTGAGCTCTGTGGATCTTGTCTTTCAATGTGCTGTCTTTCCTGCTGACCGCTCCTTCTCTCTCGAGATGCAGTCACTTTGTTTAGATGCAGTCACAGTCTGCATTGGCCAAAGGCACATTGTGTCTTTAGACCTAGAGCATTATGTCTTCTTTCATTATGTGCTGATTTAATTAGGCCATTTCTCAGAATTCCCTGACACCCAACTGGCAGAAACCACAAAGCACTGTGAAATTCTTCACTACAAATCCACAAACATTCAGCCAGCACTTGTGCAGACAGTCTTTTGCAAAATGCAGCTTTCCTCAACTCAATTCCCATTTTAATATAGAACATATGTATGTTTGAAATGCTAGGAATTATTTTAATTATGCTTAGGAAGTTTGCTTTCAAGTGTGATTTACAACTTCCTTTAAAAGATGGCAGCAGGTTTATCATAATGATGATACAAAGCCGCCTCTATAGATTGTAGAAAAAGGGTGCAGATCCAACAAAGACAGGAAGAGTTAAATGCACAAATTACACAATCGGCATGGCAGAGACAAAGGATCTACCCACACTGCATTTAAGACAATGGTCTGGTGCCAAAAGAAACCCCCACACTGGGCTGTGGGAAGACATGGTCATCCCTCCTCATATTAGCCTCAGAGAAGAGTGAATTCCACCTTTTTTCCTGTCATTTATTGCCTCTGTCACACAGATTGGTTCAAAGCTTTTCAAAATCTAAATTATGTCTATCCTTCAGTTGGAACATATTCTATGATTAGTTCCTTAAGTGAAAGTAGTTCTATGTGATAATGTGCTTACATCTTTATTTTATTATTATTGTTTGCCTCTCAAAGATTATTTATTCCTGTTAATGTTTCAAGAGCTGGTGAGCAAATTTGTGCTCACTTTCTTCAAACTAAGCTTTGTTTTCTAAAGTTCACCTTTGACCCCTCTCAGTCTTTTGGGTTGCAGACCAAAGAGCTATCAGCTTTTGTGAGACACTAATGTGGGGCTTTGTTGGTATGCTATACAGAGAAATGCAGGACAATTCTTGTATTAGAGACTTTTAGAAAGTTTGAAGAAGCCAACTGTAACTGCTGATTAGTCACTTTTTGAATACAACATAGAAAGTGAGCAGGGGGCTGATAATACTGGGAGAAGATGATTGTACCCTTTTTCTAAGAAGTTACCGCAAACTTAGTGGTTAAAACAACACAAGTGGGGCACTTGGGTGCTCAGTGGTTGAGTGTCTGCTTTCAAGGCTCAAGTTGTGATGCCATGGTCTTGGGATTGAGTCCCCCATCTGGCTCTCTGTAGGAAGCCTGCTTCTCCCTCTACCTATGTCTCTGCCTCTCTCTCTGTGTCTCTCATGAATGAATGAATGAATGAATGATCTCAAGAACAACAACAACAACAACAAAACCCAAAAACCCACACAAGTTTATTTTCTAAGTTTCTATAGGTAGAAGCCCAGTCATGATATTGCTGGATTCTCTACTCAAGGTCTCATCAGGCTGAAACCAAGAGCTATGATTTTCATATGGGGCCTGAGGTCTCAGTAGTTGTTGGAAAAGTTCATTTTCTTGAGGTTGTAGGACTGAGGTCCTCATTTTCCTGGTAGCCTTTGCTAGGGATCATTCTCAGTTCCTAGAAGCTGCCTTCACTTCTTTGCCAATGGCCTCCATGGGCAGTTAATGCATGGAGGTTTGATTCCCTCTGGGAGAGCACATCTCTCTGATTTTCTCTTCTGTGACCAACCACGAAAATGCTCTCATCAAAACAGGCTCACCCAGGATCACTTCCTGATCTTAAGTTCAAAGATCTAAGAACTTAATTAAATTTGAAAAACCCCTTCATTTTGGTGCATAAATTGATTCTTAATTGAATCACCTGAAAAAGTGTGAGTATATCAGGGGCCTGGAATCTTGGGGACTTCCTAGAATTCTGCTTAGCAAAATGAGCTAGGAAGAAATGGAGATTTTATTATTGCTGCACAACTATGGTATAGAGAGAATGAGCTTACTCTGACTGGTGGGTGTAAATGATAGAAGTCATGGTCTAAGTGTAAGTTGCCTCTCAGTAGAGGTTTGTGGGCCAAGAGAATTTCCTTCCCAATGGTCTTACCCATTTCCTTTCCACTAATGCAAGTCTTATATAATAACCCCTACCTACAATGAAAATAGGGTCTTGAAACTTCTGCAGTTGATATGTAATTTATAGATCTGTTAGCTGGACCACTTTTAAAAAATCTCATTATTGAAGTATTACATTTATATGGAAAAGCAACAAGATCATAAATATATACACCTCAACAAATTATCCCAGAATGAACATACCCATTTAACCACACTCAGCTCAAGAAATAAAGAATTGCCAGCATCTGAAAGGCTCTCAATGTCTCCTATCAGACTCTAGTCCTCCTACATCTTCCAAATTAATTACTTTTTTACAATTAGAAACTCACAATAGGTGACATATTGTATGTGACTTCTTTTATTCAACATTATTTCTGTGAGTTTCCACTGTGAGAATGTGCTGCAATTAGTTTATCCATTCTATTGCCAAGAAACCTTTGGGTTGATTCTAATTCTTGATCATAAATAATGGTCAAGAATGGTCAAGAATGGTCAAAGATGGGACTGATTGGTTATGGAACATGAATGACATTCAGTTAAGTAGTCACCCCCAAAGAGAATCCCCATCCTTACTGTATTTAATGTCTCCCAGTTTGGAGACTCTCTCTTTACCCTCTCCAGAGGAAAAAAACCTTCAATTTTCTGAATGAGTGGGGAGGTTCCATCATCCAGCCTGTTGGAGTGAAAGAAACAACCTGATCCAGCTACTTCTTAGCTATGGTTTCAACTCCTTCTCCTTATTGCAGCCCCACCATCTCTCTTCATCCTATTCCAGAGGTACCAGGTACTGTCAACTCCAGAATTTTGGGGGCCTCACCGCATAAATCAGATTGGTTTGCAGATTTCCTTGCTTCTGGTTTGAAATTCACCTTCCTTGGGTCCACCGCCTTTTCCATCTTTCTTGTTTTTAGCATTTTGATGCTGTTACCTCTTTCTCATTTCTCTGCCCCTGTGGGGCTTATATCTCTAAATCAAAGCCCATCGTCTTTTACTGGGGAGTTGGGAAAACACAAGAGAAGAAGATATGTGTGTTCAATCCAGGCTAGCTGGTAAGGGAACTTTCTTTTGGTGCTCAACATTCTTCCCAGAGTAACAGAAGTTACTTTGCATTATGTGAAATGGCTCATGATTTCATAAATGAGATTCCAGCCTGCCTCCTGTGGGTTGGAATTTGTTTTCCTTTCTTCTGTCACCGTTTTGGAGGTAGTTGTGCATTTTTAGCTGGCTTGAAAAGTGTCCATGGGGAATATACTGTCTGCAGCACCAAGCCCGATGTTACATAACCGCATGTTGATAGAACCAAGTTATTTATGAGCTGTGACTTCCACTGTAATGGGCTTGTTTTTGAGATGATCTGGAATTATTTAGATGTTTTGTTTCTGTTTTATTTCAGCAGTTTGAGAAATGATGTAGCCTAGATAGCGATATAAACTGTTTGGCTGGGCACATTTTAGAGGCAAAGAAAACACCGGTGTGATTAAAATATCGCCCAATTGATGGATTCCCGCAGGAAGTAAGGGGTGTCTGGTAACATAGAACTCTGAAAATTGAGCCAGGCTCTTTTATGTTTGGAGGCATAGTCACCTCGAAGCAAAAATTTTTAAATTACTTTTATTTGGAGAAGTTACTTTAGGGGCCTACATTAGTTATGACAATGTAAGCCCAATATGTACCCATTATCCTAGAGGGGAAAAAATAACAGAACTGAGTAAGGGACAGGCGGGTCTAGGTAAGGAGAGATAGGTAGGGGGCTACAGGATTAGGCTCATGGAAATCCCAAAATGAGGAGATGTAAGGAACCAGAGATAAGGAAACAAATCAGACCATCCTGTCCTAGGTGTTAGAGATGGGGTCTTGTTATAACAGCTACTTGTGCCCAAAAAGAATTCCTGGGCCCTAAAAAGGAAGTAAGCCATTAAAGGTATTATCTCTCGTCCTTCCTCAGTGGTGCTATCAATAAGAGATGTTAAAAGAATTTAAGTTCCCTGGTTAGCCTTCAGTAAGAAACCAACCAGAAAAGCCCTCAGTGGCAACCCTGTGGGGACCCCTCTCACTCCTGAAAGCTTTTACTGTATCCTTGCTTAATAAAACTCTATCGCTTTACTCGCTCTCCTTTGTCCTTCCCCAAGAGACAAGAACCTCGCTCTCCCACTTCAGAACCATGTGTGCCCTCCTGAACGTGGCCCTCTACATATCATGTAAAATGGGATCTGGTTTCAGGAAGAAGGCAGAAAAATTTATCCAGGCACCAAGGAAATGCTTAGAAGTAAAGGAAACAAGACCCCTTTCCTTTTTTTTTTTATAAATTTCTGCATTGGGAAAGATCTCCTTATCGCGCTGGAATGTCAGTGACAGATGTCCTCTGGTGGGAAAGAATGTCATAGGCCTCAGAGGGGAAGCTGCCAGGAATGAAGGTGGAGCCGGAGGCTCACGGCCTAGAGCTGGTTCTGGCACAGTGGGCGGATGAGGCTGACACCCTTGCACACCCAACCCCCTCAGGCTTGTTGATCCTGTTTGGGGATCAGTGGTCGAGTACGGAAACGTAAATTAATGAGCCCCAGTAAATGGGTTTTCCAGCAGCCCCTGCAAGAATCAGGACCAACGCAGGCTTTATTGACAGAATAATATTGTTTGGACCTTGGACTTTGGAAACATCCAAGTGTTCAATAGGACACTGAGGGACAGTAACAGACACTGCGGGAGAGGAGCAGAACCAATGACGTGAATGCACCAGCCAGATGCTTCCATTTTCTGTCTGCCTGGCATTCAGAGGGAGGATTAATTCTTTTGAACTGAGTGGGTTTGTGGCCTTCTCGAACCGTTTACAGTGGGAGAACATGTACGCTGACCCCTCAAGAGAGCAACCTTAGACCTTCTATTACTGAGTTCCTGTTCCTAGACAGTTAAGGGAAGAACGAAGACTTATCTAATTATATGTTCAGCTGGTGAAGCAGGTGTCACCCATTTTTATCACGCGCTCCCACCTTCCCGCCGTGTGCAGGTATTGCGTTATCAGTCGCTGTTGGAGACGACAGTCCCCACGCTGTGGGATTGCTACTAGCAGTGAAGAAAGTAAAGAATGCAAACGTTTAGCCCAGGGCTTAACACGCGGGGAATGGGGCTGCCACTCTCCAAAGTTCTTTGTGGTAGCAGCAGGGTGTTGGGGGGACAGACACATCTGTGTTATTGGCTCTGCCATCGGAAGCACCTTACAGTCTTCTTTGTTGGACCTTGCTTTCTCTTGCAAGGACCCGCAGAAAGAATAGGCAAAAAGAGACTGACCTAGTGCCTCAGGGACAGCCAAGGAAGGAGAGCAGAAGAGTGGGAAAAGGCCCACGAAGGCCGCTGATTTAATTCTCTGAGCCTACAGGACTAGCCCCCTAAGGAAACCAGGCAAAAGTCCTAAAGCTGAACCTCCAAGCAGGACAGAGGGCCACTGTAGCTCCCTTAAAAAAAAAAATCCTGAAAAATGGGAAATGGGAAAGCAAGCACATTTCTGGGTGCTGGGTGGACACTGCACACCCTGCGAGAAGCCGGGCGCCCACCCAGGATGCCCCAGGCCGCAGTCCTCACCACACAACCCCCTTGGGGAAGCCAAGTGGCCACCCCGGGATGCTGGGCAGGCTGCTGGGAGGCCTGGTTTAACAAGGTCCAGAGTGTCCTCCAGCGCTCCCTCTCCTCCCTTCCCTGCAAACCTGCCCCTAGTGTCTGGCAATTGGTGTGTCAGCCCAGGGCTCTTCTTTCTTTTAGCTTCTCTGTGAGAAGTGGAGACTTGTTAGCAGCTGCTGACTCCCCTTCCAGAGACGCAGCCCTTCGCGGTGGGAGCCCTGCTTCTTCACGTCCCTGCAGGGCTCCACACAGGGTCTGTGCCAACCTAGGCCTCGTTGTGAGTCGAAAGGGCGATGGTAAGAAGGGCCAGCCCTGAACAGAGATTTCCAAGCCATGTGGGGAGCTAAGGAATTGTTATTCTTGAGTGATGGCCTTGTCTTTTGGATCCATTTTTATGTTTTATTCACGATTGAGCTTCCCAGTGTTTGTCATACCAGGACACCGAGAAACCATCCGTCTCTTGCCTCACACAGGACTCTGAGTTACCACCGACACAGGAGTGGGTGTAAGGGGGTCAGTCTTCTTAATGATAGAACATTCCTCATTTTCTGTGCTTTCCCCTCACAGGTTTCCACCCTTTCCGTGGTATCTCACTCTAGTGCAGGGTTTCTCAACTTCAACACTATGGACATTTTATGCCAAGTGTATGTATTCTTAGTCATGGCAACCAAACATGCCTCCTTGGGGGCAAAATTACCCCTATGGAGAACCAGTAGGCTAGTGGAAGACAAAATGTTGGGGCAAAATTACCCCTATGGAGAACTAGTAGGCTAGTGGAAGACAAAATGGGTTAAAAGGAGGGATGCCAAGGGCTTGAGTCCAAGTCCTAATGCAATGGCCCTTTGCAGTGCTTTCTAAGTCTTATCTTTGATTCTGGAATGGGTTGTGCTCCTACAGTCTGAAAGCCACCTACTGCTGCTGGCAAGGGCTCGGGGAAGATGAAGCCAAAGCCATTTGTCTCATCCTGAGTGGACCACCAGGGCCCCAGGCTGTCTCTGTGATCCCATGCAGCTGTAGTTATGAAAACTCCTTCTTTCCAAGGCCTGAAATTCTTCTTTCTACTCTCCTCCTCCAACCCCTTGCCACCCAGCTATTATCAGGTATCCTCCCAGAGTCTCTGTTTGAGTATGTGAGCAAATGTGAGAATAGATTCTTATTTCTCATCTGTTTACCATAGAAAGAGCATATGATACTGAACCTTCCTTCCTTATCAATGAATCAGAGAGTTCTTCCTGTAGTCTATACAGAATATTCCTTTTTTTTTTTTTTTTGGGTAAATAGCTGTTTTATGTTCCATCATGTTAAATGTATTGTAATTCATTTAACCACTCTCTCACAGATGCATGCTCGTACTGTTATATATATATATATATAAAGGGTTATAGTGGAAAATTTGCATATACATCAAGAAGTGGAATTGCTTGGTGAAATATAATATGCATTTATAATTCTGATAGATAGTGCAAAATTGTTCTCCACAGGAGTTGTAATAATTTACCACCCTACCAACAGTACATGACAGCACTGATTTCTCTATAAACAGATCAACAGAGTGCCTCTACTTTGGATTTTTACACATTGGTGGAAAATTGTGTTTCAGTGTAGTTTTAATTTGCATGCACCTTATTATCTATGAGGTTGAGTGTCTCCTCATATGTTTGGATCATTTTAATTTACTCTCTGTGAACCGTCTGTTCATTCCTCACGCATTTTTCTTTTGAGTTATTGGGTTTTTCTCCTGATTTTTTACAAGCTCTTTATATATTAGAGAAATTAGTCTTTTGTGATAGGAGTTGCAAATATTTTTCCCATATGTCGGTTGTCTTTTGAGGTTGCTTACAGTATTTATTTTCCTAAACTGGCTTTTAAAATAAATTTGTTTTTAGTCTAATAATTTTTCCTTAATGATTGTTGATTTTGAGTTATAAAAACATTCTCCTACATTTTTCTTCTAATTTTTTAGGATTTCATCCTTTATAATATTACATTTTTCATCTTGTGAAATTTATCCTGTTAGCTCAGTGTGCATTAAAGATCCAACTTTGTATTTGTATCCCAGGGGGTCACCCAGATGTCTAACACTATATACTAAAATATCCATTATTCCTACATTTATTTAAGATGGCACCATTATCAGATACTAAATTCTTTCTTATATTTGACTTTCTATTTATGTCTGGACTTTGTGTTCTGTTTTTTTTTTTTAATTTTGTCTATTGATGCAACACTGCCTCACTGTTTTACATACACACACACACACACACACACACGTACTGTTTTAATATTTGGTCAGCTTGGGGATCCCTGGGTGGCTCAGCGGTTTAGCACCTGCCTTCTGCCCAGGGTGTGATCCTGGAGACCCGGGATCGAGTCCCACATCGGGCTCCCTACATGGAGCCTGCTTCTCCCTCTGCCTGTGTCTCTGCCTCTCTTTCTCTCAGTCTGTGTGTCTCATGAATAAATAAATAAAATCTTTAAAATATATATATTTGGTCAGCTCTTTTTCTTTTTTTTCAGAATACATTGGTTTCTCTCTAGTTTATTTTTTAAGGGTCTTTATTTTAAAAGAGAGCACACAAATATAATTTGTTCATGCTTCAACAGTGCCTCCTTCAACAGGAGTCAGGGGCTGGACTGAGGTTCAGGACTGCAGACCATCTCTTGCTACATGGCTAGTCCTACAACCTACTTCAAGGTCACTGACTTTCCTTTCACAAAATCCTCACATATTTGTTCATAGGATTTGTGGGAGTTTATGGGGTAAAAAGAGAAACACAAAGAGTAGGGGAAACCCCGCCCTTTTATTTTTTTTATAAACTTGGTCAATTTGAAGAAAATGCCAAGCAGATGGAGTATTAAGTTTGTAAGCTCACTCTTGAGTTCTTGAATGTAGCCAGAGTATCTCAAGCATTTGACTTTCAAATGTTTACCTTCAAGCAGAAGTACTCATTCCTCTGTTACTTTGTGCTTCTTTTTCCCTAGGTAACCTGTCTTACTTGAATAGAAGAAAAGATACGATGAGGATGAATGGTTCTTTTGGGTCCTTGCTATCCTCAGGAAGGTCTCTAACCTGATACCCATTTTCATGGAAAGGAAGTAGGTCAAGATCCCCTGAGAAAGTAGATCTACCCTCTTCTACAGTCACTTATAAAAGATCTTGCCATTCCTTTACCAACCTTTTGAAACTCGTATTATTGAAATGGTCAAGTTCAATGTCTTCTGTGTGCATGCCAAAGCCAGACTACAAATGCATCTATTACTCCTTCAGGCCCATTTTTGTCAAGCTGGTACAGAATAAGAGGGGATATTCAGAATAAGAGTGGGCACCCGCACACCTTGGCATCAGAGCATAAGCACACAATTACTAATGTGAGAAAATAAGTGTAGCTTAGGAAAAATCAATAATTCCAATGACTCCTGATGATGGCATCATTTAACTCTGTGAGTCCCAGACTTATCCTGCATTTTAAAAATATATTATGCATTTGTCCTTTCTTTTTATAGAATGTAAGTTAAGAATTCATAAGGCATGAAACTTACTTTGAAAGCCCAAGCTCACCCCAATTCATGCCAAAATTGATGTTTTTCTTTCCAAAAACTATATTTTGTCTGAATTAAAATTTAAAAATGATTGATTGATAATCACTATCTTTAAAGACTATGAAAATAACAGCACCAATTAATCCTTTATGTGTTCAATTTTCAACATGTTAAAACAACAAAATCGGCAGAACCCTTTGATTTCCTTTATTTTGAAGATAACACATTTGCTTCATTTTAATCTTTAGAGAACATTAAGTGGTATGAAAACGATGCCCCTGTGGGGCCCCTGGGTGGTGCAGTGAGTGAGCTTCTGCCTTTGGCTCAGGTCGTGATCCCAGGGTCCTGGGATCGAGTCCCACTTCTCCCTCTGGCTGTGTCTGTGCCTCTCTCTCTCTGTGTCTCTCATGAATGAATAAATAAAATCTTAAAAAAAAAAAAAAAAAAAAAAAGGAAAGTTAGGAGCCTCAGGCTCATAAGGGACAAAGGAAAGAATGGGCACGCTGGAGGTATGCTGGGGAGTTAAGCACCCTTCTACCCCTGAGTCTGTGCTGTCAGAGACATCTTAACTGCTTTGCTCCTCAGGCAGCTACCTCTGCAAATGGAAGTTACCATGCTGAGGTCCTGCTGTGCCAACAACAGTAAAGGAGACACAGTCTGTTGCCCCTTTTAACTTGTGAGCCCCTTAAGGTCAGTGACCATACTTTTTTTTTTTTTTTTTTTTTTTTGAGATCCTACTTTCTTAATTTTGCTTTGCTTCTTCCAATCCCAGCTTCCTGCCTGGCACAAAATAAACTAGCAACACTTTTAGAATCATCCTTGATTCTCTGACGAGTCACATGGTTTCTCTTCACAGCGCAGGCACTCATATGTAGCTTCCTACAGTTCACGGTCATGCCATGTCCTAGATTTCTTCTCTAAAAATGAGGGCAAAAACTTTATTAGTGCCGTATAAGGCATTTTAAGCTTTCTTTACCATGTTCTTACCATGAGCGATTTTCTTAGAAGTTAAGCTAAGAGCAAAAGAAATGTGTGGGGGAGTGGGGTGGGGTGGGGTGGGGTTGGTGGGAGGCTGGGGTGAGGGTGGGTATCAACAGATTCTAGCAAGACCATCTGACCTCAGGACCTTTGCATTCTGAGAGAGGTTTCTCCCAGCAAACAATTTAAAGACACATCACCCAGCTATATAGCTTGTCCTCTATGTTCTTTGTGCCCTTATCGGACTTAATGGAGAGTTAGGGACCTTCACATTAATGCTGTTTATTAAAAGTCTGAGTTCAGAGGATACATTTCTTATCTCTTCCTTGCTATAGTTGGCTTTAAATATACAAAAAAGAATCACAGTGTTTGCATCAGCACACCTTAATCCTTATTCCTGGGCCATGACCCTGCCTGTTTCCTCTCATTTCTCTGGGGCAATTTGGTTGCTTCAGCTCCTTTTAGCTCATCCAAGCATTACCTCAGCATCATCACCGTGGCCCCTATTGCCCACATTAGAAAGATCTCTATGTTCTATTTTAGCTCTTCTTCCCCAAAGGTATGGCATAAATATGGAATGTCAGACTTGTGCAAAGTGCCTACATGCTCTTATTTACTCTCACTCAGTCTTTAGTGGATAGTTGGTGTAAGGCCCCACGTTTCCCATCTATTAAAAAGAGAATTGGTGGTGTGCTTAAGCAGAATATGTTATTGCCTACATAGTGGAGCTTCAAGGGTGAGAAGCTGAATCTGTCTCTCACCACTGAATGGTGCCTAAAATTTGACTTTTGGAGTACTATCCCTTTATCTTTAAGCAATAGTAAACAGCAGAATATGGAAAAAGTAGGAAAGGAATGAATGTTTTTGAAATCGATTATGCACCTGGCATTCTTTTCACACAGAATCACTTAGCAG
Source organism: Canis lupus dingo (assembly GCF_003254725.2). Lineage (NCBI taxonomy): Eukaryota > Metazoa > Chordata > Mammalia > Carnivora > Canidae > Canis > Canis lupus. Next base: position 32,352,192 of record NC_064271.1, read on the forward strand.
TACCTTATTCATTTAATATATTCAAGAAACTGTGAAATAGATATTATTATACCTGTTTCATGGAAGCAGAAACCGAGGCCTAGACAGAACTTCAGGTCACACAGTTAGTAAGCATGGAACCAACCCCAGTACACAGTCAGTAATTAGGGAAAACAGAATTTGAGCAGTGTGCCAAACATCAAACTATTTTCTCCCGTCATATTAGGGGAAGAACCTCAGCAGGTTTCCCAGGTGGGAAATAGCATCCCTAGGAAAGAGGCGATTAGCACAAAGCACGGGGGAGGAACACGGCTGGGTATGATGTGGGCGATGTCTGCAGAGTGGGTCTCTCTTGGGACCCTGGTGAGCGCACGCGTGCAAATGTAGACCCAGCACAAGAACTGTACGTATGGGATGCTGGAAGTCACCGCGTCCAGCTACCTCCCCTCACTGCACATGGAGAAACAGACAGGAGAGGACTTGCCCAGGGAGACAGCGAGGTAGAGGCAGAGCTAAATCTGTAGCTGTGCACTCCAAGCTCCCAGTTTCTCCAGCTTCTCGAACTCTTTACCTTCTTAAAGAGCTATCTTGGGTTGCTACTCTCGGTCCATACTTCAAAGTCCATCACTTAATAATATGCCAGCTTCCTGCAACTGTACAAGTGAATTGTGAGGAGTTTTGTATGTATGTATGTATGTATGTATGTATTTATTTATTTATTTTCTGGATGACTCCAACTCCTTTTACCCAGAAGTACATTAAATCTGTATAAATTACTCATAATGTACACTGTAACCTTCACCCCTATACATCTATCACAATTGTAATATCAGTAAGGGTGGGAGGCCAGCTTCGTTACACCTGCACGACTCCCAGAGCTTCCACGTTTTCTACTCAGCCTTCCTCTACTTATTTTCTAAGATATTAAGAGCATGTTTTCACTAGTCCAGAATGAAGAGGACAGAACAAAGCCCCAGCTTAGAGAGTTAATTATAGCTTTTAATTTCATATTTACCTCTTCATAAAGTCACTCGCTGACTTAGAACGGTCTTATCCAAAATTGCCCGCAGCTCATATTCCCTCGCAGCTTCCCAGGGCTCTGCTGACTCATAGCATAAAATCCCTTTACTTTCCAGAGCCTCAGCTTTCTCATTTGTGAACTGAAGTGGCTGATACAGGCCAGCTTTGAGGTGCTTTTGTGACAATCAGTGAAAAATGATAGCGAGCTATAGTGTAGCTTACTTGCACTCAGAGGATAAGGCTATTCTCCAAGACCTAAATGACTGTTCAGATCAACAATCAATAGCTCATTAGATTCAACATTTCCTATGTTTTTGTTTCATAATTCTATCAAAAAATTTAACATAAGAGGGGAAATGAACTTGTGCCCTCTTAAAAGACACTGGAAAAAGGTTAATTTCTTGTATAGAGTTCTGGCCTGAAGAGGGTCACATTAGGTGCAAGTAGATCACAAAATGAACTCTCCCGTTTTGCAGGATTATCAGACTCTATAAGGAAAGGAAAGGGAAACTGAATTATCACACAGGATTAAGAGACACCCGAAGAGTAGATATGAAAAAAATTCTCTTTCTCTGCATATATTTTCTGTAATTTCTTAGTTACACTCCTTTTGTTGTTGTTATTTTTTGTTCCTGGGTAGGGAAATTATTATAAAGTAGTTGTGATGTGTGTACACGGAGGATGTTACATATTAGATTTGAAAGGATTAATGCTTAATGCTTATTGTTTTAAAACAACTTCATTGCTGAATCATATTGACAGGGATTAAAGTTATTTTGTGTTCAAAATAATTCCTCCAGGAAGCATTCACAGACCATTTCCATCAGTGTCACTCTCCCACGTTACCTTTGTGCCTCTTTTGTGAGTCTATTCTTGCTATTTACTTGGCAATTTATGGTGTTGGTTTGCAGGCTGTCTCCCTTACAGAATGCAGGTCTGAGGATTTTTTTCTGTCTAATCTTACTTTCAGAATTATATCTACTACAAAATGGATACTCGAAAAAAAGCTTGTTGACTCCATTAATGGATTTGTGAGTAGGTGGATGGATGGTACCAGACTAGAAATATAGAACTGACCATGAAAGGCTAGTGTTTGGCATGTGGAGAGTAAAGCAGCTTCTAGTGTAACCAGTTAAAATAAACCTGTAACCAGTGAGATCATTGTGGGCATGAAGGAAATGTGTTAAAAGAATGCTTCTCAAACTTCAGTGTATATATGAATAACCTAGGGATCTTATTTATTTATTTTATTTATTTTTTAGAGGTTTTATTTATTTATTCTTGAGAGACACACAGAGAGAGAGGCACAGACACAGGGTAAAGCAGGCTCCAAGCAGGAAGCCCGACGTGGGACTCGATTCTGGGTCTCCAGGATCACGCCCTGGACTGAAGGCAGCGCTAATCGCTGAGTCACCAGGGCTGCCCAGGATCTTGTTTAAATACAGATTCCAATTCATTACATCTGGGATGGGGCCTGGGATTCTCAATTTCTTTCTTTCTTTCTTCTTTCTTTTCTTTCTTTCTTTCTTTCTTTCTTTCTTTCTTTCTTTCTTTCTTCTTTCTTTCTTTCTTTCTTTCTTCTTTCTTTCTTTCTTTCTCTCTCTCTCTCTTTCTTTCTTTCTTTCTTTCTTTCTTTCTTTCTTTCTTTCGCACAAGGTGGTGAGGGCAGGGGCAGAGAGAGAGGGGGAGAGAGAGAATCTTAATCCACGCCCAGCACAGAGCCTGATGAAGGGCTGGATCCCACCACCCTGAGATCACAACCTGAGCCAAAATCAAGAGTTGGATGCTTAACTGACTGAGCCACACAGGTGCCCCTGGGATTCTGTTTCTACCAACTTCCCAGGTGATGCTGATGCTGTTGGTCTGTGTTTGAGTGGCAAGACCTAGGACCCATTTTAGAGAAGTAGATGGCAGTATGATGGAGCAGCTTTGAGAATGGCCAAAACTGAGCACAAAGTAAGCAGGGCCCTGCGAATGGGATTCCAATGGATTCTTGTAATTTGTGGTAGTTCTGTAAAGTCACTGAACACTGAATTAGCGATTGCTGAACCATGGCTCCTAGGGGAAATATAGAGCTGGGTTCCTGTGAGCCTCTGGTTATAGTACTTTTGCCAAGCAATCAGTATATAACCTTATTGTATGTGCTTTTCTGTTTAAAGACACTTTAATATATATTGTTGATTCATTAGCATTAACCTCATGGCCATCAGCACTATACCTCAGGCCTGGATGAAATTTATCTAACACACGTATTTTCTCTGTAAGGCACATCACAGCCTTCTTGCACTTAGGAAACCTCAGACAGCACTTCTGTACTATGCGTAGGAGCCAAGTAAACAGCGAAATCCCCAACAAAAAGCACAAAAATCATAAATATTGCAGTAAATGCACTGAAAAAAGATACAGACTTCCAGTATGAGAGCTGAACTAAGAAGGCAGATGTCACCTTGTTTGACCTCAGCTGGGAACTTGCAAATTGGGTGACTCAAATGTTTTGCCTCTCGGCACATGTCTGCTACTGACCGTGAAAATGTCATGAATATTGAATTTGGGGTTACAAATAGATTTTAGCAAGTAGGTGAAATTACAAATATGGAATCTGAATAATGAGGATTGACTATATAATATTCAGATGTGGGATAAGCCAGAAAAGACATAATAACCTGAAACTAATGTAACATTGTGTGTCAAGTATACTGCAGTTAAAGATATGTGTATGTATATATATATATATATATATATATATATATATATATATATACTTTTAAAGACATGATAATTGCACCAACCTCAGCAGAACAATAGCAGAAAGCTTCAGGACATTGTGCTAAAATAACTGGATTCTTTTGAGAAACTACCAAGAAAGCCTGAGAGTCTCACCGGCCAGCAGGCAGGGACTACTGTGACATTCTGAAAGAGAGAAAAATTTGTTAGTCTCAGGACAATGCAACAAGTCCAGCAGTAGTCACATTTCAGAGTTGTGTGGGGGAAATGAAGGCACTACGATTAGACAAAACAGTACTGGTGTTACCATGTAGTCATTAGTTAGAGAAGTATCTCCCAGTCAGCATTTCTTAAGCTTTCCCAATAGAGTTCCTCTAATAGCAGAGGAGAGTCAAAAATGTATTCCCAAGAGCCTGGCTTAACAAGGTCCAGAGTGGTTTTCTAGGTCATAAAATATCTGGACTTGTTGTAATCTAAATTGTTTCATATTATTTACCACCAAAGAAACCGACCTCCCATCAAGAGGGACTTCATACCTTCTCATCCTCCTGGCACACATCTTGGCCTCAAGGGGCCCATCAATCAGCATGGGTACCGGCCATCTGGATCAGTGGTTGGCAAAATACTGCCTACGGACGAAATCTGGCCCACCACCTGTTCCAATAAATGGAAGTTTTGTTGGAACACAACCGTACCCCCTCATTTAATATTGCCTATGGCTGCTTTCATATTGCGATGGTGGAGTTGAACAGTTGTAACAGAGACTATAAGGCCCACAAAGCCAAAAATATCTGCCATCAGGCTCTTTACAGAAAAGTTTGCCCACTTCTGGTCTCAATTAATATGTTTCTTTTTCTTAATAATTGATATTATTATTTTCCTAACTTAAGTAAAGAGGTCCTTCAAATGTTAAAAATGAGGCAAGCCTGAATTCGTTAGATCCAGCTGATTATTAGCTCAGATATCGATTTCTATGGTGTGAGTCAGATTTTCAATTAAACAGGCTCGTGTAACTCAAGTGAAACCAAACAGGGCCCAGGCTGGCTAACGTGAAAGAGCTTTACCAGCCTGAGCTTGAGCCTGTCCCTCCTGACTGGGAGAGCCAAGGATGGTTAACATCACGTAAATGCCTCTGTCAGTAGGCTGTTGTGTAATGGGTGATGAACAATGGGAAATTAGTGTTTGGACTACATAACACTGCTAAATATGAATTAAAATAAGGAATTTAAACACAAAGCAGGAGAGGGCACAAAGAGAGAGAAGTATCCGTGTGCAGGTCTATTGGAGGGATTTGGGACCCTGGAGCCTGGCAGCCCGAGGTAGTCGAGAGCAGAACCAGCTAGGGCAGAGTTCAAGCAGAGCTTTGAGAAAATGCTGAGGGCTTAATCTGGGATAAATGTGACTGACAAATCCAAAGGACAGACATTGAGCTAAAAATAGCAGATAAGCCAAGGGAAAGGAAACATAGATTTGAAACAGAGCAAGAAGAAGTGTGACAGCAAGGCTAGGAAACATCTAAAAGTTTGCATCATAAAGAAAAGAAAACTAGCTTGTCTTTAGTGGCTTTAGGGTTAATGTTTGGAGTTTGGGCAACTTGAATCAGTTGGAAGAAATTGAAGGAGGGCTGTTTGCTCAATAAATAAAATTTTCAGAATGCTTCTGAAATTTTTGTATCTGTATCTATTTCTATATTCCCCTCAACCCCCAAGGATTCAGGGCAAGACTTAGAGAACCACACAGAAAAGACTTATTCCTCAGGGATTGGGAGGTGGATAGTCCCAGGAATTGGCAAGTGGAAAAGTAGAATGGGATTTGTAAGATAAAGGACATTTTTTGGAGCAAAGATTTAAAACTTGCTTCTGGAAGGCTTTGGCTTAATGGAATTTATAGAGAGATTCATGTTGGGAAAATCTCAGTTTTTTTTTTTTTTTTTTTTTTCCTTAAACTAGGTAATATGGTTTCTATGATACCTATGTGAAATCTGATTGGCTGTTTATATTGCCTGTCCCAAGACTTTCACATCTGGGAAATGCACTCTAAATAGGTGTTCTTCCCTCCTGTCCCCTGAAAATAAAATGATTGGGCTCATTATGGTTGTTGATTATCCACTGTTGACCAAAGGTACAGAAAAATAAAAGGACAAGGATTTCTGTTTGAACAAGGGGTCATGTTGTTCCCGTTGCTTCCCACAGGCATAGCCATGTTGATGAATGGAATTGGCCTTAGGACGAAGATGACCTAGAAGGTAACTAAGTGGAGCTCTTGCTGGCATCATTAAACCACTGGTATACTCTATACTAGACTTCCATTTCTATGATAGGCCAAATTTCTTTTTTGTTCAGGTCATTTTGAGTTGGAATTTATGTTACTTCCAGCCGAAATCATACTGACATACACTAATATGTGCCAAGTTCTCTTCCAGGCACTGAGGCTGTAATGGCAAATATGAGCCAGACAAGGGCTATTTGGGAAGACAAAGAAACCAGATGATTTTAGTAGAATAATCTATGATTATTGTTAGATCCCTAAATTCTGATTATACTGCCCATGCTATCCTTGATGGAATGATTTGCATTTAGGGAGGGGATAGATCCTGGGGAGTGGGGATGAGGATGGGGTGGGAGAGACAATAATAAACCCATAGTAAGAATTAATGTTTCTAAAGGTGAAGAGAGGTAGATACACATGATGAAGACTGGGTAGACATCAGTGATGGGGGGGATGCTATGGCAGGGGAGACAAGAGGGAAATAAAAGGATGTTTCCACTACAGAACCTTTGAAAGAAATTCAGAAGGAATATCCAAGAATGTTGATGAAAACCAGGAGAATATAGAATCAAGCCAAGATAAGAGTAATTAAAGAGGCAACGGTCAACTGTGTCAAAAGCAAGCTAACAGACCAAGAAAGATGCAAACTGTAAATTGTCCACTAGATTTGACAAGAAGGAGGTCATTGAGAACCATAACAAGGTAGTTTCTGTGTAGACAGAGAGGTAGATATCAGAGGGAGTGAACTGAACAGGGAAATGAGGTTAAGAAGTGGAATTGGAGGCTTGATTATTTCTTGAAGCAACTTAGCTGGGAAAGGGAACAGAGAGATATGGATGGCTGTGTACATTTGATGGCAAGATTTGAAAGTTCCATAGGAAATTCTGTTTGGCCCTCTTGATGAAGACCCTTCTAATATAGAGGAATGATTGAGTTCCTTTGGGTCTGGTTCCGGGCCCCTATCAGACAACTGGTGTTTGGAAAGGCCTGTTGTAAAAGGTCCACCCTACGATTCACACGCTGAACAATGGGGATTAAATGGACCGGCCAGGATTTCTCAATAGTATACTCAATTTGTTGAGTTTGGCTGCAGAAGTCATGGCTTTTCATTCATTGTGTAAAACTGTTGTTTTAAGTACCGCTGTCAGCTAGATGTGCTTACTCCACAGTTTTAAATCAAGTTCACAGCTTATTCAGCAACATGTAAATGTTTGTTTTTAATTGCCACTGTTTTATATATAGATGATTGGGTAATCACACTGGTCCCACCACACACACACAGAGAAAAACCTCTCCAAACACTTGGATCTACTCCTTTTAGTCTTTTTGCTATTCTTGTATTTATTAGTACCTCCCATGTACTTCACAAGGCCTGCAAGCCAACATGACCAGTTATAAAATGTGAGGTTTAGGCTCCTCGCCAAGAGCTGAATACATTTGAAAAGGTAACCCATTCAGGCAGATGTCCTTTTGAACCCATCTCTCCCACTTACTAGAAGTGTGGCTTGAGCAAGTTATGTGACCTCTCCAAGCTCAACATCCTCACTTGTAAAGTAGAGATCATTAGATGAAGTGAGTTAAAACAAGTAAAGTGTTTGGCTTAGGGATAACAAATATTCAATAAATAGATATTGTTCCAAAAACAAAAATGACTAATTTAGATATTTACTATATAATAACCCTGCCCAATACATATACATTCATGAGTTTGCATCAGTCACTTTTGAAAAAATGAAAAGCAAAAGGTAAAAATTGTTTTAATAATATATATAACCCAATATATACAAAATGGCAATATTTCAGCATGAAATAAATTTAAAAATTATGAATAGGGCACTTTATATTATTTTTTATGCCAAGTCTGGGAAACTGAGTATGCATTTTATCCTTACAGGACACCTCAATTTGGACAAGGCACATTTCAAGTGCTCGGTGGTCACACCTTGCTGGTGGCTACCATACTGGATGGTTCAATTACAAACATTCTCAGAGGATCATTGGAGGCAGGAGCCACTGGGACAAGAATGTGGAAGAAATAAGGCATATTCAACCCCTTTTTTTTTTTTTTAGTAGGGAAACTTTGGCAAGAGCACAACCTCCACGTCCAGGGAAATTTCTACTACCCTTTGAGTAACTCTCATGTGCTCTTTGAAATATGAAAGACTGTGAATATTTGGGAACACGATTAGAAAAAAATACCCATTAGGAGGACTACATGACTTCCTCATTAATTTCTAGTAGTTGATCAAACATTATTTGCTTATTCTCTTACTCTGTTGGACTCTAAGGACTTCTTAGCACTACCTATAAGCACAGCGACCATGGATTTAAAATACTTTGAGTTTGAAATTAGTTTGTTCTTTGTGCCAAAAACTGATGAGCATTTGAAAACACAACACTCTGACACTTTGCAGGTATTTTGAAGGCCAAAAAAATTCAAACTTAAAGGGAGGGAAAAAACTAAACTAAAAGTTGGTAAAGAATGATCATTTTTAAATTTTTTTTTAATTTTTATTTATTTATTTATGATAGTCACACAGAGAGAGAGGCAGAGACATAGGCAGAGGGAGAAGCAGGCTCCATGCACCGGGAGCCCGACGTGGGATTCGATCCTGGGTCTCCCGGAGTCCAACGTGGGATTCGATCCTGGGTCTCCAGGATTGCGCCCTGGGCCAAAGGCAGGCGCTAAACCACTGTGCCACTCAGGGATCCTAAGAATGATCATTTTTAAAGAAAGTCTTATTTAGAGCTAAATTCCTAAAAAGAAACAATGAGCCTGTGGGCAATCTGTGTTTGCTTAATTCACTTGCGTTAAGAAAAAAGAAAACATTTCCCAAGGAACATGTGTAATATTCTTAGATGTGGGATATGATCTGAAACATTTTTTAAGATGTTCACTCCAAGTACATCTGCTCCTTGGCCTCCCTTGGCTCTTCCAGTGGCCTCTTTACCTTCTTCACCACGTATATAGCACCTTATGTTAGCAGTGAGTGCAAAACAACCAGACTTACCAGGAACAAGTTATTTTCTTAGCATAAAAAAATTGCTGCTTTTCTTTGTGCTGATAGTTTATTTATGGCATTTAACAGTTCACTTCGAGTCAAGCCATAATTTTGGAGTGCATGAATTAACTCTTTGGGGGCATGCTAAGGATGAAATTTCTTTAACTAAAACGTTATTTCCCCATGACGTATATGCTTTTAAGGTAAATGCTGAGTCATTTATGATACATTAAAGAGAAGTCTTTCTTCTTCCAACTCCACCCTCCTGGATTGGAAATAAACGTGACAAATCTCACGTAGAGATCATTTCTGGAGGTTTTCCAGGTCTGAGACTATGGGAAAAGAGGCCATTTAAATTACTGCAGCCTACTGCTCCACCACATAAGTGCCTGGATCAGCAATATCAGCCACACCTCAGAAAGGGAATCTCAAGCTCCATTCAGGCCAATCATATTAGAACCTGCATCTTAATAAGATCCACTAGAGGATTCTAGTATGTATTACTAAATAATAAAGTTACTATTACCAGTCTTCAAATTAAAATGAAGTTTTCATATTTAACCACTTAACTAACTTTAAGATTTCCCTTACAATAATGTATAATACTATGCTGATTTCTAAAAATACCTGTGACTTGAATGTTAGTTTAATAAATGTGTTTTCATGCAACCTACAGGTATCATTGTAATCTCTCCAGGTTTAAAGCTGTTCTTAGTACTATGCCTTTTTCGATAAGGCCTGGGTGTGGCTGGGTTTTTTTAGACTCTCCTGGGGAAGCTGATATGCAGCCAGGGCTGAGAGCCACCATTCGGTCTCCAGGAGATCTGATCCAAACCTTTGAGGTCTTGGTGGGATTCGGAACCAATGTGACCCATCTCTCTCTCTCTCTCTCTCTCTCGCTCTCTCCCTCTTTCTCTTTAATATAATTTTAGCTCAGGTTCATTTTAAATGTGTGACCGTCCCCCTGGGGACTGATACCTGTGAGGGTTTCTTTCTTGCTTTTCCTTGTTCTCTCTGGTTTTCAAGGTCTCAATCATATCCTGAACAAGCAATCTATAGTTCTTCTGCCCCAACTTCACTCATTAATCATTTCCTTTTACATTTCTGGTCTCTTTCCAGCTTTCCAGAATCTTTCTGGAATCCAGGAGCCTGAAAATAGCATCCCAGATGTGTCTACCTCCGTTTTCCTCCCTCCCTTCCCTGTGATAGTCTTCAGAGACAGCCCAAAATAGCACTGGCCTTTTCTTGCTGGGACTTCAACATTCTCAGGCAGTTTTGAATTTTTTAAATGAAAAAAGATCTGGTATAGCTAAATTAGATCTCTAATAATTCAGATCACGGATTGATTTTCTACAGAGCCATAAGTTATATTTAAAAACTAGAGATTCTATTGGAAAGGTAGCTGAGCTCAGAATACAGTAAGTTTCAGCCTGCTTCTGCAGTCCAGCCTGGATCAATGTGTGTGAGAGGCATCTCAGGGCTTGTTTCTGTGCTTGGGCATAGAGCTGATGATACCCCATCCTGTTATCTTGACTTTAAAAATGGGGTTTTTTGGATGAATAATATTAAAAAAATCCGAAGAATAACTTTTAAAAAATCAGAGAATGGTGAATTTAACCCAACTAAACTAATTCTATAAAAGAAATTTAAAAAAAATTATTATCTTAAAAACAATTCTAGTCAATGGCCTTTCCATATATTTTGGTCCATATTTCACAACTATGGACCAATGTGGATTTAAGAATATAGCTTTTAGAATGACCTATATATTATATTTCTATCTGCTTGATTTGGGGACTGTTTTGAAAAGACCTTAGTACAGACATTTTTTTTTTTTAAGGATTTTTATTTATTTATTTATTCATTCATGAGAGACACAGAGGCAGAGACACAGACAGAGGGAGAAGCAGGCTCCCTGAAAGGAGCCTAATGTGGGACTCTATCCCAGGACTCAATCCCAGGACCCTGGAATCATGACCTGAGTCAAAGGTAGATGCTCAACCACTGAGCCACCCAGGTGCCCCAGTAAAGACACTTCTAAGAGAAGAAACAAAAACTATTATTTTCTATTTATTATCCTATGTCTAGGTGATCTAGAGTGCTGGATTCTATTTCAGGAATCACTTTGGATCTTTTTACCCACTGGCCCAAGCTTCCCCTCACTTTGGGTTCCGGGCTGAAAGATATCTACAACCTATAATCTATTTTTCCACTTGGTCAGTCTTCTAGTTTGATCTTTAATAATTCACATCTGCATTGAGCAGCAAGATAGGAAGGCATGTCAAGTGAGCACAATGAGAAAACTGATTTAAAGATGGGAAAGAGCATTAAAGATTGCCTTGGATCTTGAATTCACTGTGAAAAGAAGCGAAAGTGCCCAAGGTCTTGGATTCATGCAACTTCTTCCACCAATATCTTGGCCAGCCAAAAGACCTCAAATCAAGCAGGCTGGTATAATTTGCCAAGAAATGTACTTTTCAGGAAAGTGCCTTAAGGATAAAGATTAAAAGCACTTTATGAGACCTTACAGGCAATACTATCATTCAAAGGCATGCTTAAAAGTTAAACTTTTACTAGAAAACCATATGAATAAAAACAAGATCATCAAATGCTTTAAGTACAAATTATCAAGATTTGAAAATTTTAAAAAATTGATGTAATAGTTTATAAATGGATCCATAATCTACATTGTTTTTGGAAAAAAGGTCTGACGTAAATGAACAAAGATAATTTTAAAAATTCTAAGTACTATCAAATAGGTTGTGTAGAACTTATGAAAGCATTTCTGAAAGAGAGATATTCCAGAAAACACACACACACACACACACATTTTAATATCTTGTTAACTCATCATTATGTAGTTTGTCTTCCCTATGGATCAGCAAAGGCCAAACTGAGATCCTGAGCTGACTTCTTCATTGTCAACCATATTGAATCTACTTCCAGCTATCTTTTCCATTTCGCTCCACTGATTTGTGCTCTTAATTCAGCTTTAATGTTAGCCGAGACAAGTCTGCTGTTGAAAAAACAAACAACGCAGCAAATTTGACTCCTACCTGTAACCCCGATTTCCCTGGACAAGGGTAATTACAGGGAAAAGTCAAGGATTTCAGTCACAACCATAGTGGGATTAACTCCAGTTCCACTTACATTTGTTATTTTGAGCCAGATGCCCTGGCACATGCCCAATACTAGTGTTATGTGGTGGCTGGTAGGCCAGTGGGGGACTGACCAGAGGGAGAATTTCCCTACACTGCTGCTGCTCCCAGGGTAATCCTATTTCTCCTCATACTGCTCCCCTACCCAGCAACCCCACTGAAGTACTGTCTCTCTGGCTGTTAACCCATCTTGGCTACGACTAGGCCAGAACTGCTCTCCATCTGCCCCACTGGAAGGCCAGGTGCTTTCAGCCCAAAGAAAAACAGATTTGATTGTCTCATGTTTAGCCCTAGATAGTGTGATCGATCTATAAGGAATGATAGTTCTTTGATCCCTTTCAGGAGTATTTTGTGTTTTCCCAGTTCCCTATAGCCTTGGTAGTACATGGAAATACTTAGGGAGCTTTTAAAAATCTATTTAGACGCAGGCTTGAAATTTTAATTTAATTGGTCTAAGATGAGGCCCAGGCTAAGTGTCTTTGAAAAGCTCTCCAGGGATTTTAACACACAGCTAGAGCCTACCTTGGAAGATACCCCCTTGAGCATTTCTGGAAGTCCATGGAAGATGTTACCCGTGTGCTCAGGATTAACTTGTCAGCCTCCAGTGACCCTTGTCCTTTCTTCCTTCCTTTTCTGGTTGTGTCCCCTTCTCTGTTGGGTACCTCCCTATCTGCTTGGCATTGCAACATCCCTGCTCTCTCCCACCAAATATGTCTGTTTCTCCTCTGTCACGAATACTACTTCTACAGGCTGCGCTATACACCCTTGGAACCACCACAGAGTTGACTAGGTGCCAACCTAAGGATTAGGGCCAGTAGGCCTCAAAACTGATAATAATAATAAAACACTTAAGCTTATTCTTATGCACCAGAACTGTTCTAGGCACTTCACATATATTACACCATTTAACCCTTGCAACAGCCTCATGAAGTAGGCACTATTATTATCCCAATTTAGAGATGAAGAGACTGAAGTAGAAAGTTTAAGTAATACAGCTGGCAAAATTCTAAAGGAAAACCCCCCAAATTCCATCCCCTGGTTATAGGCACTAATAGAGGCTCTACTGTGATGCGATTTTGTAGATATACTTAAAGTTCCAAGTCAGTTTCCCTTAAGGTTCAGAGATCAACCCAGATAAATCTGATCCAGTCAAGTGAGTTATTTAAACGAAGAATATTTTCTAGCTGCAAGCAGGAGGGGAAGTCAGAGAGACTTTAAGTATGAGAAGGACTCACATGCTATTATTGGATTTGAATGTGGAGGAAGGTATATGACAAAGAATGCAGATGGGCTCCAAGGAAAGCTAGTGGCTAGAGGCTGACAGTGACAAAATGGAACGTCAGACATATGGACATAAGAAACAAGGATGATCTTGGAAATGAATTCTTCCCCAGACCCTCCAGATTAGATAGACCCCAGTCTCCCTGACAGCTTGATCTCAGCGCTATTGGACCTCAGAGAGCAGAGGACCAAGTCACACCCTCCTGGATTTCTGACCTACAGAATTGTCAGCTAATAAGTGGGTATTGTGTTAAGGCTTTAAAGTATGGTAACTTGTTACACAGCAGTAGAAAACTAATACTGGTAAAATTGACCAAGGTGAGCCACACAGGAAGCAATAAAACCAAGATTCAGCCCCAAGTAATATGGGTTGAAAAGCTCTTTCCGATTACCTTAAATTCCCACACCCAATGGATCTAAGCTGTGCTAAATGATAAATACCGTACTGTGTGATCTCCCACTGATGACCTCAGTAGTGAGGCCAAATGTGTTCATCAGACTCCTCCCCTCTGAAGAAGTCTCCCAGCTGGCTACTTAAGCCCCTAAGCAAAATCTTTTGATAGATTTGCATCATATTCCCCAGAATTGGGGAATTCAGTCAAGATATGATATCTTACGTACACAGATTTGTAGTTGTTTTTGTAGGAATGTATGATAATGCCTAAGAAGGCCAGGGCTATTTATGACGGGACCCATTCACTGTCCATACGTAGCCTGCATTTTGAAACTTGATGTGATATTCAGATATAGGGCATATTTCTTTGGATTTTCTCCTATTTCGCTGTGCATGAATCATTGGGATATTTATATTTATATGTCTTTTTTTCTTTCTCACTAGAACAGATAGTGAGTATTCACTGGTCAGTATGTATATAGTAGCTTTTCTTCCTATACATAGCTCTAAAAGTTTCTATTTGCTGAATGACAATGGTGTGCCAGAGAGGATGCTAACTGCTTTGTAAGTAATATCTCACTTAATCCTCCCAATAATTCTATGATGTAGATATCATTATTTTCATGTTATAGACAGGCAATTGAGATGCAAAATTATGAAGAAAGAATCTATCCAAGGCACACAACTCTTAAAAAAGCAGAACTAGGCTTTACATGGGGCTCTCCAACTTCAAAGCCTCTCATTTCAAATAAAAAGGCTCATACTTTACTTATCTTCTGAGCACCCTTAAAAACTTAGACCTACAAAAAAAAAAAAAAAACTTAGACCTACAGCATGCACAGGGCTTCAGTATGGCTCATCTGAATCACTCAAAGACCCTCACAAAGTCAGTCTTTAGGTAACTTCTACATTAGTCTCCTGTGCTAATGTAGAAAGTCATGTAATGGCACATCTGGTCATAGCATCAATATAAAAACCATTTCACTTATAGATGCTGGCTTAGGTCAGGGGGTCTCACCGATTTAAAGTTGAGTATAGTAAAAAAAAAAAACAGGGTAAAAAAAATCTTTGTGTGGATCCATTCTTAACCATACTTAGTTTATTTAGAACAAATAAATCACCAATTCTGAGGGGGTCTTCTATACTCTTCTTGGGGTTTCTGATAAATAAAATGTTTATCATATGCATATGTAAGAGTTTGTGAATATTATCACACCACAAACTCTACATGGATAAAACATTTCTGGATGTTACCCTAAGTTAGTCAGTAACGCTGACCATTTCTTGATGGCCATGAACCTGTCAATTAAGCAATCCTCAGACTAAAATCTAGTTTATGCTTTCATTTGTGACTGAAATGATCACATTTTTCTTTTCTAGCATATCGCAAAATAAAGTTGGTGAATTTTTAATACAGAATGAAGGGTGAAGGAGTAGCTAGAAGAAAAGACATCATGGTATGTTTGAATGTGCCCTGGACTGGTAATTAAAAGACCTAAATTAAATTACCCTTACAATGTCACCTCTCAATTATGCTTGGTTGGCTCTCTGAGTCCCAGTTTTTATACATGAAATGAAGATACTGCCTAAAGCAGTATATGAATTTATTATTGTTATTATTATTAATAGTATAACAACTGAGAAATGACAGTAGGTAGCAATCCTAGACCTTGGAAATCCTAAGTCCTCTGTAGGGACCTTTTCTGATCTGGTCTCAATTTTCCAGGTAACTCCCTTTTTGTTTTGCTGGTAGAGCTATTTTCCAGGCAATAGAACAGTAAGATGATGATCTTATTACTGTGGAAATCCTTGATGTGGAAGTGTCCAGCACTATAGTCGGCTATGATTATCTGCCTGCCAGGAACCTTTGCATTTGAGAAAGCTGCAAAGTATAAACGTGAGCTTCACAGAGCTTCACAATGTCTCATTCAGGATATGTCCCAGTACGCATCACACAAAAGTGCTTGATAAAGGGACTAATGAAGTAAGAAATGAAGAAATGGCTTTTTATCCTCAAATGGAGTCCAAAGTCGATGAGCAGACTAAGAAATAGAATCAGAAATATTTCCTCTTTTATTTTCTTTGGTTGATTATTAATCTGAATTTTTTGTCTAAGGAAACCAAACCTTTCTTAAAGGGTAAAATGCAGGTATTATATAATGCCAGATATTTCCCCTTAACATGCAAGAATATATATTTTACCAGTTAAGTATTTTCGTTCATTCATTTGTTCAGATTCTATCAGGACATGAGTAAGGCTATTGATTTTCTCCTGAAGTCTCAGGACTCCGTACATTTATCCATTTGATAAATATTCACTGGGTTCCAGGCACCTTAGTAAGTCAAATATTTACTCTGGTGAAGTCATCCGTGCTCAAAACAGTTCAGAACTTCCTTTCATTTGTTTCCAGCCCTGAACTATGTTAATTCTATAACACTTCTCAGTCATGGGACCAGTCCCCAGACACTGTCTAATCCAATCCTTGTAAGAACAAGGGGTCATCATGCTATATGTGCAGAGAGCACACCTAATAGGACCTCCAGACATGAGTCAGGGATCATCATTAACCATATCTGACAAATGAAGACATGGAGACTTAAAAAAGTCAATGACTTGCACCAGGTCAGCATTCCGACTCAACATCTAACCTTCAGTTCACTTGTTTGAATTCATTGTACCAGTATCTTCAACAGTGACAAATCATTACCTTGGGAGATGTCTTGGTATTTTGAAAACATTCAAAATTCAGTGAGAGCTAGCTTTTATAACTAAGGTGGGGAACCAAACTGGATAATAAAAGGGGGTTGTGTTGATTGTCTTGTTTTTAAGGTTGAGGCTTTGACTTTCAGATATTGAGCCATATTTTCTTGGTTGGCTTATGAAGTGGCCCTGTAGACAATTCTGGGAAAGTAGCTCTAAATTTTTGTGAGCAGTGTCAGGTTGTCTAAGAGAAGTTCATGTGCGTTTCTACAGAACCCTTTTTGGAGGAGTGAAATATTTTTGCAGAATATAGAGAGGATCACAATTAGTTCCAGGAATCTTGGTTCTTTATCTTTCCTTGAGCGTACACAGCGCTAACTGTATTTGTTATTTACTTTTTTTTAAGGTTTTATTTATTTATTGGAGAGAATGAGTGGAGGGAGTGGCAGAGGAGAAGTAGGACCCCCGGAGAGCAGGGAGCCCGATGTGGGACTTGATCCCAGGACACTGGGATCATAACCTGAGCCAGAGGCAGATGTTTAACCAACTGAGCCACCCAGGCACCTGTTCTTTATTTTTAAAGCAGACAGTAAAGCATGGAACCTGAGGTTTAATGACTACACAAAGAACAAGCAAAGTGAACAAAACTCATAATCAAACAATTCTAGGCCAGTCAAGAACAGGGAATGGGGAGGCATCATATACCAAGAGAACTCTGCCCACATTTTCCCTTTCTCAGTATTGTACCAGGAGCACAGGAATGAGACAGCTCAGACTAACTCTAGGTAATTTTGAATAGAAGTCTTTCTTTCTTCCTTAAAGACTGAAAGTAAATGGCATAAGCAAGTTAGGCAGAAACCCTTGGTTGTGTTTTCTAGATAAGGATTGCAGCCCTCTGGCCTATCTGTGATAAGGCCATGGAGAGAATGTTACATAAACAAAAGCCAGGAGGGATTTGAGCTTAGATGTCTTTGTGGGGTCTGCTAATCAAGCTGAACCATTTCACCCTCAGGGATAAACACAATATGCAGAGTATGGTGACAGAGCATAGGAAAGCTCAAATTCATAGCCTTTTATTTCTAAATTTTAACTTTTAGGTCCACGCCTAAAATGTGACATATTCTCAAATTTTCTACATCCCATAGCTATCAAATAACAGTAAGTAATCTATGATTGGCCATTTTGCAGTAGAAAGAAAATAGTTTACAAAAATATTGAGAGTAATCTTTGACTCTCAGTCTACTAGTGTTTGTTTGTTTTTTCTCTCAGGTCAGTCCTGCATCAGGAAACTCCAAAGGTGAACTTTCACATTGCAATGAGGTGGTTGGAGGTCACAGGGAGAGCCAGTTGAGTGCCCAAGAAATCACCAGGCCAGGTTTATCATCCATGACCTAAGAAACTCAGCTAAGGAAACAAGCATTTCTAAATATTGAGACTGATATTGAAGGAAGTGGATGGATAAAACAAACCTAGGCAAATATATAGTAATGGTTGTCATCTGGCAGGATGAAATTTGTAAAACCATGACCATTGCAACAAAGCAGTTATTCAATGTTAGGCGAGAGATAGGTAACCAAACATCAAAGCATACTTAATTAAGAGGACTGCCTCATTCAGAACCACTCACACTGCCTCCCCAGCCACACCTACCACAACTCTCTAGAAGAGAGGGCCACTAGGAAAATGATACCTGCTTCCACCCCACAACCTCTGGCGCTGCTACCAAAACCCAAATACTTACCTTCCCCCATGAGGGAACTAATCCACCTTTCACTTATTCCTGGTTTTACCAGTTACTACTCGTGAAAACCTCCTTTGTTAAACCAACCTATCATCTCCAGACTGTTTGAACCCCAAACCCTATTACTTCCTGTCTCCCGAGCATTTTAGAACATAATTATACAGCCTTCCATTTCAACTTCCTCAATCTCTCTACCTTATCTGAAACCCGGCTGTTCTCTACAAATTCCGCAACACTCTCAAAGGGAGACAGGCCTTCTTTTACTTTTCATGTAACTTAGGAGTGAAAAGTGGGAACACTGACCTTACTTCCCATACCATTTTTAAAGCTTGCTCTTCACTGCCATAGCCACCCCCACTCCTACCCTTGTTTTTTTTTTTTTTTTTTAAAAAAAAAAAAAAAAAGGTCAATTAATTTACAAAAGAGGAACCAAGAATGTACAAAGTGCTGGGAAAACTGTATAGTCATGTGCTGTGAAAGTGGACCCCTACCTTAAGCCATAAACAAAAATAAATTCAAATTGGATTAAAGACTTTCACATAAGACCTGAAACCATAAACTTTTAGAAGAAAACATAGGCTGTAAGCAACTTGACATCAGTCTTGGTAATGGTATCTTGGATTTGCCACCAAAAGCAAAATGAACAAGTGCAATTAGGTCAAACTAAAAGGGGGATCCCTGGGTGGCGCAGCGGTTTGGCGCCTGCCTTTGGCCCAGGGCGCGATCCCGGAGACCCGGGATCGAATCCCACATCGGGTTCCCGGTGCATGGAGCCTGCTTCTCCCTCTGCCTGTGTCTCTGCCTCTCTCTCTCTCTGTGACTATCATAAATAAATAAAAATTAAAAAAAAAAAAAGATCAAACTAAAAGGTGTCTACAATGCCAAAGGAAACCATCAACAAAATGAAAAGGCAACCTACAGAATGGGAGTGAAATATATGCAAATCATATATTTCATAAGGGGTTAATATCAAAATATTTTTTAAAACTCATACAATGCAAGAGAACAAAAACAATTCCATTAAAAGACGGACAAAGGAACTGAATAGACATTTTTCCAGAAATATCCAAATGGTCAACAGGTACATATAAAGGTTCTCAACATCACTAATTGTCAGGGAAATGCAAATTAAAACCACAAAGTGGTATCAACTTATACCTATTAGAATGGCTATTATCAGAAAGACATAAGATAACAAGTGTTAGGGAGGGTGTGGAGAAAAAGGAGCCCTTGTGCTCTGTTGGTGGGAGTGTAAATTGGTATGAAAAACAGTATGGAGGTTCCTCAAAAAAATTAAAAATAAAACTATCATATGATCCAGTAATCCCACTTATGGGTATATATCCAAAGGAAACAAACAAACAAAATATATCTAACCCCTTTTGTTCATTGAAGCATTACTTACAATAGCCAACACATGGAAGTAACCATTTATATATCTACATACACACAATATATATATATATATATATATATATATATATATATATATATACAATAAAATATTTTTTAGCCATAAAAAAGAAGGAAATCCTGTCATTTTTTACAACATGGATTGAGGGCATTCTGCAAATGAGATGTCAGAGAAAGAGAAGATATCTTTATACGTGGGATGTAAAAATCCAAATTCATAAATACAGAGAATGTGGTTGCCAGAGGTAGGGGGTGGGCTGTAGGGGAAATGGGTAAAGGTGATCAAAAGGTAAAAACTTTGAGTTATAAAATAAATCCTGGGGATATAATGTGACTAGAGTTAGCCATACTCCAGTGTATTTCTGAGAGTTGCTAAGAGTGGAGTTCTTAAAGGTTCTCATCATGAGAAAAAACATAGTCTGTAACTGTGTGAGGTGATTGACGTTAATCAAACTTATCATGGTGACTATTTTGCAATTTATATTTATATCAAATCGTTGTTGTACACCTTAGACTAATACATTGTTCTATGTCAATTATATTTCAATAAAACTGGAAGAAAAACCACATCTGTGTTGAAGCTTCTAGCACTGAGCTAAACCACTCTTTCTCCTCATTGCAATCATCCACTGACTCCCCAGCCATATCCCCTCCATTTATTGAGGACTCTGTGCCTGAGACCCTGTGTCTTTCTCTGTACCCCCACATCAGCCGTCTTCCTAGAAGACTTTAATTTTGATGTGAGTATTTACATTCATTTCTGCCGTAGCCATTTCCTCCCATGGTTGCACCAAGGATCTTGTCTTCCAGGGAAAACAGTGTAACCTCCAAAATCACTCACTGAAAATCACCCTTCTCCTAACCTTCCAGCTAGCATGCCCGTTCAACCTTTCATTACTGCGATTGTTCCTTCACTTTACTGGGTTCGCAAATGCCTGGATAACTCCCTATTCCCAAGGAAGTTTCTTTTCTAACTATTCATTAATCTTTGGTTTTCAATCTCTCTCTCTCTCTCTCTCTCTCTCTCTCTTTTTAAAAGACTTTATTTATTAGACAAAAAAGCACAAGTGGAGTGAGGGGCAGAGGAGGAAGCAGGGGCTCAATCCCAGGCCCCCAGGATCATGACCTGAGCCTAAGACAGTTGCTTAACCAGCTGAGCCACCCTGGAGCCCCTGGTTTTCTATCTCTTATTTAACTGGCTCACATTCCACAATATATCTGTTCACTCACTCTCTTGCAAATAGTCTCCTCTCTTCTACTGCCTTTACCTAGGAGAGAATCTCATTTTAAGTCTCCTCATGTCACTCTTAGTCTCTACAAGTAAAATTATCCATTCTTGTGGCCTCTTTATGCTGACAGCCCCCACATTTGCATCTCCACCTCCACACTCTCTTTTGCATTCTGAACACATACACACAGTTAACTGCCTACTTGACACTTCTTTTTGGACCTCTGATAAGCCCCTCAAAAACAGTATTGCTGAAATGGATCTGTCTTTCTACCTTCCTGGGTTGAGTAACTCAATAATATCAGTAAATGGCACCTCATCTTGCATTCACTCTCTACAGTCAGGCAACCAACCAAGTCCTGCCAGTTCTATCTTTATAATTTCTCTCACCTGTCCTCATCTTTCATCCTCTGCCTTTGTCTATCTGGCTCAAGTCTATAGTCAGACTATAGCAATAGCTTCCTCACTGCTCTGACACAACCCCTCTCTATATGACATCCAAGTTCATGCTTCAAACAATAGCCATAGTAACCTCTTTAAAAAATGTGATCATGTTAGTCTGTCTCCAAACCCTTCAGTGACTTTCTTTGCTCTTATTAAGTTGTAAGTCCCTAACATGACCCTCAATAGCAGACATCATCTGACTCTGCTATGTCTCTGGGCTTCTCTCGCACCACTCGCTCAGACACCCTGGCCTCCTGTATGTTTCTCAAAGGCACAAAACATCACTCTCTTTCTATGTTACCCTGTGCTGTTTCCTCTTACTGCTGCTCTTTGCTTGGCTAATGCCTACTTCTATTTAAAGCCTCAACTTAAACATTCTTTAGGGAAATATTCTCTAACGTACAGAACTGGTATTTTCTTTCTTAGATTACAACTAACTAAAATACTGTAAAATTATCACTGAAATGACTGTAAGTAAATAAAAATACATAAATGGGAATTATGTGTTTAGTGTGTGTTCCCATGCTAGACAGAAGTCTATAAACTCAAAGATTTGCCTTGGTCTCGTTTGCCACTCTGTCCCTAGTAGACGGGCCAATCATCTGGGTTTGCTTAGAACTCAGGTGTGAAACTTTTAGTTTTAAAACCAAGAAAGTCCTGGGCAAATTGAGAGGATTGTTTCCTTCAGTCATCTCCAGCACCTAGAACAATCCTCAGCACGTTGCTTGTGAAATGAACATGGTCCTTTCTGTTGAAATCTTTGAAGCTTTTCCTGATCGTTTCCACGCTATCTCTACCTTTCAACCCAACTCCCTTGTTAGGTGTTCCTTCCTCAAGGTTCACATAATTCTTTGCAAGGAGCTCTATTTAGCATGTATGGCATTGCATTTTCCTCATAACTCAGTTTTTATATTTAGCCTCCCCCCTGGACTTTGAACTCTTGGCAGATAAGGAGTTTCTAATCTTCCTTTTTGCAATACCTGCTACAATGCCTGGCACATGATGGACACTGATAAACACAAGAGAAAGGAAAGGAAAAAAGAAAGAATATAAAATAAACAAAGGGAAGGAGGAAGAAGGTTGGAAGTTAAAGAGAGAAAAGGAAATAAGGCAGGTGGTGATCCTGCCAGTCCTTTGATACAAAAGTCTGAAGCCGTGTGTAACCTGCTTTATGTGCTCATCATGCCAGGTAGTCTAATCCTCTAGCAGGAAGTGGCAAGCAATGGGACAAACTAGTGGAGCAGAACTTTGAGATAAAAATCTTCCCAGTTCCCCCCAAATTGCCTCCTATACCTTTCCAGACCTGTATAGAACCATTCTCCTCACTTCCTACATGCTTAACCTTAACAGAGGCAAGCTAATGAGAGGGGCTTAGACACGGGCATTCCTAAAATGCTAGATCAGAACATGTGGCCTGGGTTCAACAGTTCCCATAACCCTTACTGTCCCAGTGCCCTCAATGAAATAATAATGATAATAGTGATAATAATAACAAAATAATACTGATATCTATTTGCCTGGCTCTGGAAACTAAATTTGACAAAATTAATTCCTCTATAAAATGAGGATGTTGGATTGCACACTCTTATCAAACTCAGAAAGTCCTGTGATTTTGTGGATCTATTTTTGCTTCTGTTTAATTTCCTGTATCTGCCTATGTGCTTTCTCATACCCAATCTGATATGAGTGCTGTGAGGCTTCCCAGGTATATTAACTGTTTAGAATACTCTAGAATGGGGAGGGGAATAAAAGTAAAAGGAGGGATTCTGGGCTGTGTGAGGCTAACAGATACCTAAAGAGGGACTGCCGATGAATTTTTAAGGTTTCCTCTTTTGAGTAAGAATCATATAAATTATTCAGCAGTGTTTTGGGTTGGAAAGATATAAAACACATCTCTATTGATTGAAGCCCGCATGCTTTTTTGTAGTCCCAGGTGCTTGTCTTATTTGGTAGGATTATGAAAGCCTTGTGGTCTATTTGGCTGCCTGGCTATTGCAGGTGTCATTCATTAACTCTTCAATTTCTTCAAAGAAAAAGTATGATTTAAAAAAAAAATACTGGCAAAAGAAATTACAAAAGGGAAAGAATCAGTGAACTTTTAAGGAGAATTACAGTAAAGGGCATAAAGAGTGTGAGCATTTTATTCCCATTGTAACTTCCAGAAAGTAAATTTGCCATTTTTCAGAATTTAGACCTGTCACCATCTTGATATTGATGAAACAATGGCTCCAAACTGTATTTGCTGTGAATGGGAGAAAATGAGACAACCACACATGCACACATAAGCGTGCCTGTGCACCCACACTCATGCATTCTAGAACTTCTCCCAAAGACCACAACGTGAATTAATTTTTATAATCCTTTCTCATAAACTTTCATTTGCTTAACATTTATGTACATTGCTGACTTCACGCCTTTCTTAGATCTAAATAAACATTTCTAAGAGGGAGGACAGATGATAGCGCCATTTCTATTTTTTCTTTCTATATCTACCTATAAAGGTTGCTCCCAAGTAAGTGATGAGATTAATATGCTTCATGAAAATTATTAAAACCTATTTAGTTATATGTCCAGAAAGCCCAAACTATACCTGCCATGTTCCCCTTCTCTTTCTCCTATAGTATTTATTGAAACAAGGAGGAAGCATAGAAAATGTATTAGTAGTGCTGAACTCAAGCAGCAGCTTAAACCAGCAGCTAATGCCTTTAGGATTAGCCAGTTCCTTAAGCAGGGGATCTATGGTAACTGCTGGATTACATAGAATTTTAAAAGGTCCTGATAACCTAGTATATATAGTATGGAATTTCCTGTTGCCTAAGCAATAGAAGATTGATTAGTGGTCTGAAAGAGGATAGGAGATGCAGGAAATTAATTAGGAGGCTGTTGCAGTACAGCAAAAATGGCTCAAACTAAAGCTCTGCAGGGAAGATGGAATGGAAGTTGTGGATGCAAAAGATACTAAGGCTCTGGGACTTGGTGACTGATTGGATGTGAGGGTTTGGGAAAAGGAAGGCATCAGGGGGATATCCAGATTTCCAGATTGGGACACTGTGGAGCTGATGAGGGCAGGGCAAAGACAGGATTGAAGGCTCAAGATATAAGTTCAAATATCACCTAAGACTCCTGAGGAACGTAGAGGAGAGACGGTCCATTGGTGGTTGGAGCTATGAGGCTAGACTTCAGGGCAGAGACCTGGGCTAAAGATGAGTATTTCAATGTCACTGACATAAAGATGGTTGTTGAACGTTAAGAATAAGAGGACCGAAGATGATCAATGTGATAGTCATGCATTTTGTGTACTTCTTCAGTCTAATAAATGCACCGAGTGTGGTAAGCTTCCTCCAAACACCAGAATCACTTCACATCTTGGGATATTCTGACTCACTGTGTTGCTACCATGTTATTTACAAATATAGTCAGTGCTTAATAAATACTTAGAAACCCTGTGACTTCCTGCTTTTAGAAACCTATTTCATCAACAGAAAAAAAATTGATTTGCCCATAGGGATTTCTGAAAATCATCAGCGCGCCGTCATGGGGAAACCACAAGGTTAGGAATAAGAACATCGAGGCTTTGTTTTTATTTTTGCCACCAACTTGTATGTGATCATGGGAAAATCCCTTTCTGTGCCTAACCTTCAGTCTCTGCATCTATAAAATTATGGGGTAGGATCCCTTCCAGTTGTAATACTTTGTATTGTCCATAACCTTCCAAAAGGAAAGTATATGTCTCACTAGAGGTTTCAACTGATAGTCTACAATCTTTTAAAAAATGTCCAATGTGCAAAACTCTTTCTAACAAGAAAGTCTAGTGGAGTAAAGAAGGATTTCTTCTCTCTGCCTAGTAATTTTCTCAGTAGAGAATTTAATTATTATGTGGGTTCTAAAAATGAAGATAGGCTGGAATCTGCATTATACCTCAGATAAATAGTGATCCCAAAATAGCATGTTTGTATAACCAAAGGAAAGAGCACGGACTGAGCATGGAAAAGAATTAATTTTGCAAAGGTGCTGCTTGGGAAATATTTGGGGGAGAATTTCTGACTCATATACAATTCATTCATTGATCCTTGTTTATTTGTTTGTTTGCTTGGGAAAAAAATAGACCTAGGAAGAATTTTGCCCAACTAATAATAGAGCCAGAAGGCATGCAACAGTGTTTCTTTAAATATCTTCTATTAATTTCCTGTCTCTTTACACTGAAAAGGGAAACTAAGATATGACTTCTTGTTAATTGTTCGTTTCTACTTAGAAATTAAATATAAAGTCCTCCTGAAAGTGTTTGGTGCATATCTAAGAAATGTTTGTCTTAAAAGCTTAATCATGGTGCAGCCTTATGATATGTAAAAGTGATTAGCTAATTGAAAAAAAAATTTTGCTCAGAAAAACTCAACTACTAGCAGTTGAAATTTATTTATGTTCAGAATATTTGAAAAATTGTAAATGAGTATGGTTAAATTGACTTCCGTAGTACTTTAAGTAGTCATTAAAAAAAACAAACAAACAAAATGGACATTTTCTTATATTCTAAAAGGAAGAGCTTTTGTTTGACCCAAAGTAAAATATCGTTGAAGTCCTTAGTGAGATTTAATTCAATTTCACCTAATTTCTACCATGATTTTGTAACAGTCTAGAAGCTGATATATTCCAATATGTGTAAAAGAAAGTAAACATTTGTGTGTGATTAACCCAATTAACTATTAACGACTAATCTGTTCCTTGAACATAGTGAAGTGGCCCAAATAATGGGCTGGGAGACGACACAAATGGTAATAAAAACTTGTTCTATGTTGAAATATATTTGAACAAAAAGTAGGCTGAACTAAGGTAAGAATGTTTCTTTACCATGGGATTTTTCAGAGCCTTTCTTTATATGCTAACCTACATATTGAATCTTCAAAGCGAGTTTGCAAATCCAAATTCATTTGGCCATGGAAGCTTCTCTCCTTCTCCACCCCATCGCCTCTTGCGAATAATGAAGCAGAGAATGCACATTGCTGTTCTCTAGCTTCTAAAATCTATCCCTGGATTAACTAGCCTAGTACAGAGCTGCATATCAAGACTACGTTGTAGCCCTCTAAAATTACTGAATTGGCTTTGGCATGATGTCAGCCTCCAAAATATAGATCTTTAGAAAGTCACATGTGTGGCTCTGGCTTTATTTAAGGATATTGCTGAGAACACTGTCCATAGTGTATCTTCTTTGGGAGGGTCCATGGGAGAAATTTTCTCAATTCTCTCAGCACTGAGAAGCACTGTCTTGCATCTGGGTCTATCTTTTGGATGCGGTGAATCTGGTCTCCCCCTAAGCACTAGGGGCTAGATTGCTTAGAGCCAAATGTGTGTCTTGTCTCTTAACCTGTGGGAAGAACCTCTTAACCCTTGTTTTGAAATTAGCCTCATTCCTGATTTTTTAATTTCCCCTCTAACTTGATTTCCTCAATTACAGAATGTTACTTTCATTTGATCTAGTCATGTTGTACCATATTTCTTTTTTAAGATCTTTTACATCCTTTCTGGGTGGGGAAGAAAGGCGCAAAGAGGAGGGAGAGAGAGAAGAAGCCGGAGAGAGAGCTAGGAGATGAAGGAAAAATCTACTCTTGTACATATGCCTTGTGAGTCCTGACCGTGAAGTTTTTGCAAACAAGAAATTTTTAAGAAACTACTGGCAAAATGGAAATGTATTCTAATTTTACCAAGGAACATGAAAGAGATTAAGCTAAACTTAAAGGAGTGGGAAGCAAAGCTCATTGACTGTAATAAGAGAGAAAAAATACTTTTGTCACAGGGCAGATCAAAGATGTGAACTCTGCAGCAAGGGCCCCAAACAGAGAAAGGTCACAGATGAGGACAAGAGACCGGGAGGGCAGAGGTGACGAGGTTGCAGGACAACGTAATTTTGGCAGAACGAGAAATGGGAATGAGGCAATTGAGTAAAAGAGATGACACGACAAAGCTGCATCTCTGAACCAGAGTTCATTGCAATCGGGAAAGCCAAAGAACAAAGGATTAGCACACGCTAGAGTAATGATGTTTTATGAGAATCTTGCCTCAATAATATATAATTTGGTTTTACTGGCATGTATCCTAACTTGTAATTCTACTACTGTTATGTCATCCCTTCACATCCCCACCAACTCCTACATTGAAATTGAGTAAAGGGGAGCATTGCTCCTTCAAATTGTAATTACCACTGGTTGCACTAGACTTTGCTTCCATATCGAGCTGAGGCAGAGATAGACTTGGTAAAGCTTAGGTTTACAAGAACTTAATCACACAAATAAGAGACCAAAGGAATAAGATACACAGGTATAAACCCCAACACTAGAAGGGATCTATGCTGTCATTTAAACCAACCTCCTTAAATTATAATGAGGAAACTGAGCCTCAGAAAAGTGACTTGACATTTACTCACTGTAAATGTTTTTACTGTAAATGTAAATTTACTCACTGAGCCACTGAGCTTACGTAGCTCAAAGCAACATAAACAGACAAGAAAACAACAAAACAAAACAAAGCAATACAGCGTGTAGTTCAGGATCAGGAATAGGAAAAGATTCAACTTCCCTAAAGAGGTCCACCGGGTCCACCTGCCAGCCTCAAGGCCAGCCACCATCCCCCTCCCTCTTGACACCAATTTCTTCGCAACTCCATCCGCCACCAGCAGCAGGGCCTCAAGATGGTCCTTCATCTCGCTGTGTGGCACTCCCTGCCTTGGCTCCGCTCCTGCTGTTGATCTCCACTAGGTCCTTACGTTTTCTTCTTCATTCCTTTGCTAGCCACTCCTACTCAGTCTTTTACTTTGAAAGTCAGCCTGGACCTGCTTCCTTCATCAGCCTGGGTAAGACACTGTCTCTGCTGTTCCCATAGCACCACCTTATATCACTGCATAGCATTTAAGAGCATGAACTCAGGGTCAAATGGTCTGCATTTAATTCTTTACCCCTTACTGTCCCATGTAGCCCTGAGCAGGTCACTCTGTGCCTGCACTTGTGAACTAGGGATAATAATAATAATTAAGAATATATCTATCTTCAGAAGAATACTATAATATATTAAATTAAAAACTTACACACATACATTTCTTAGAAAACCACCTGGCACATATTAAGTACCCAATAAATATTAGTAGCACTAACCTTCCAAAATATTTAAGGTCTTTCGGTTAGAGATAATAACTCAATCATTTCTATCTCCAGCCCTAGGACAGCACCTGGCACCCACTAGATACTTAGAAAGTCTTTTATAAAGGACCGAATGGATTAGTAAAAAGAAAAATTTTTTATATTTAGTTTGCAGAACTGGCTTAGGATAACACATATTTGAGAAATGGTGGTCAAATGAAGCAGTGACATAGCTCAACTACATTTTGAAACAGGCAAATCTGACCTTCTCCCAGGATGTTGAAGAATTCTAGAGATATTCTTTCATACAACTAAACCCTTAGCTGTTACCAGAATCCAACTGATGGGTGTTACAGGACAAGGAAGGGGATTTTAACCATTTATGCATTATATCAGAGTGAGACTGGTGGCTTTGTTTATCTCATGTCTAGAAGTCCTATGTAAAATCTTTCTAAAATAGGGATCCCTGGGTGGCGCAGCGGTTTGGCGCCTGCCTTTGGCCCAGGGCGCGATCCTGGAGATCCGGGATGGAGTCCCGCGTCGGGCTCCCGGTGCATGGAGCCTGCTTCTCTCTCTGCCTCTCTCTCTCGCTCTCTCTCTGTGACTATCATAAATGAATAAAAAATTAAAAAAAAATCTTTCTAAAATATTAGTAAAACATATAATTATCATTATATTACTTATATTATTAATATTATCAAAAGACAGCTTTAATAATAAGTATTAGTTTGGCAGCCAGGGTGGCTCAGTGGTTTAACACCGCCTTCAGCCCAGGGCGTGATCCTGGAGACCAGGGATGGAGTCCCACGTCAGGCTCCCTGCATGGAGCCTGCTTCTCCCTCTGCATGTGTCTCTGCCTCTCTCTCTCTCTGTGTCTCTCATGAATAAATAAAATCTTAAAAAAAAAAAACAAAAAAAATTATAAGTTAATACAATATTAAATATCAAACTATAAACCTTTTAACATCAGAAAGGATGCTTCTTAAGTGGAACTAGTTCCAAAATCAAGCAAGAATCTGTTGATCATCCATGTTCAAGTAAAATCATTCCCACCTCTTCCCCACTGAATGGTCTGAATGGATGTTCAGCCCCAGGAATGAAGGAAAGAGTTATGAGCTGCAATTGTCACTAACCACCCTTGTGACAGCACAGACAATGAGAATAATCTATAGCATGTGTTTCATCCCCATTTGAAAGGGGGAAAAAATAGTTTCTCTATTCTGTTGCAGTTCTGACACTGTCTCATGAATGAACTTTTG
Organism: Canis lupus dingo; assembly: GCF_003254725.2. Classification (NCBI taxonomy): domain Eukaryota; kingdom Metazoa; phylum Chordata; class Mammalia; order Carnivora; family Canidae; genus Canis; species Canis lupus. Next base: position 32,381,928 of record NC_064271.1, read on the forward strand.
TCCTTCCCTGGCTATTGTTTGGCTTGTATACATGCAGCCTGGAGCTTTTGTAACCAGAGATAGAAAGTTCAGTGATCATGAAGATTAACGCTAGTGTACAGTCTAGAGTCTGACAACACTGACAAGGAACAAAGGACAACATCTCTATTGTGATTTCTAGTTTGGGGAACACAATACAAAATTGTAGCTTATTAGGATCTAATCCTCACTAAGCTTGGGATTTAAAGAAAAACAAAACCCAAAAAACTTGGTTTGTAGATCATTGGCCTGATTCCCCTTTGTCAGACAAAGAGAGCCTTAACTTTGGAATGGAGCCTATACTGATGTCATCATACAAGTAGCAGGCGACTCCTCTCCACTATGGTAATCCCTGGTCTTCCTCTGCACTTTTCTGTTCCCTGTCACCCATCTCTTAACCTTCCATTGGTTAGTGCTCTTTTCTAGGATAGCTGGCTCCATTTGGAGGAGATGAGAAATAAGAGCCTATGTACATAGGCCCCAGATGACCTTAGAGCTTAGTGGGAGATTTGTAAAGAAGAGACCCACTCGAGACATCAGTGCCAAATCTATTGTAGTGACTTAGAACCCCCAAGAGAAGTTTAAATTCATACCCAGAAGTCTTGAGGTAGAGCATAACTTTTGATGAGTTAAGACAGGTTTCATGAAAGTCTAGAAATGGCTTGAGTCTCTTTGATTTTTTGGTGCCTTCCCAGCTACATCAACCAAGGGGTTCTCCAGTTGCCCCTCGGTTCCTTCTACCTCTTAAGTAATCAGCCTCCTCCTCACCATTATCACCACTACTATTAGGACTTCTATTATCTTTTCCAAGAATTAGTTTAATAGCTTCACTTTTGATGACACATGACTTTGGATGACACAGGAATTCCTGTTAAACAATTTCTTTCTCTTCAAGACTGAGTTAATTTTAGTATCCACCTCAGAGGATGATGTCCAGATGAAATGATATGAACTAATCCCTATCACAACGTTAGACGTGGCACACAATAATTAATATCTGGTAACAGACCAAAAGTTCAATACTTCTAATACTTATTTCCATGTGCTTGATTGCATAAAAATAATGCAAGTTTTCATTTTACAGATTTTCATAAAAGACAGATTTTTTGCTGCTGGCACAAACAAAGTCTAATTTCCCCAACAAAAGTTGAATCATGCTGGAGTAGCACAAAAGCACAGGAGAAGCACATGACCTAGTAATTGTGTAGTAAGGAAGCTTTTGAGTAATGACTTCTGGTCATTTTAAGAACGGTAATCATAGTGTTTAAATGCTCACAGAGCAATTATCAAGAGACCATTTACTGAAAAGAACATTCGTCCTGGAAAATATTGGAAACTTCATTCGTAATACTATTTCTATTAATAAGGATGTGTGGATAAAATGTTGAAGGTTTTCATTTCTGATTTCAGAGATTTAAGGTGATGACAACCTGAAAAAGAATCAGAGCCCCCAGCTGAGTCAGTAACTGAAGACCAGGGTAGTGAGGTCTCATCGGACTGGGTTTGGCTGAAAGGTTTTCCTATAAAGAGCAGTATATGCTCACATACTTGTATACATCATGTAAGTAGTAGGTGATTCATCTCCAGTGTGAGTAGATTATAGTGATTCTTTGCTTACCTAATATTTGCTTTACTGTGTGAGGGATAACAAGTGGCTTAACTACTCTGAAATTTATTTTCAAAATTAAATGAACTCTAGGGCTTTCTAAGTGATGTAAGGAAATCGAGACTGGAATTTCCTGGGATTTTCCAAGAGGTTTAATTATTTGTCCTATTTCTCAACCTTAGAATGTGAGTTGGAGCTAATTAGAATAAAGACAAGATTTCTACTTCTGATCAAAACTGAATTTATGAGATACATTTTCTGGATAAAGTTTGCCAAATCTTACTAAATTCTTGGCTGTTTTCCCCCAGCCTGTATTTTTAGGATGAGCTTGGCCTCTTCCTGTCAGTACAGCATTGCATTTGGCAAGTTTCTTATATTCCTAGGTGAGCCTGGCCTTTCATTGTTTAGAATATTGATTTTAATTAGCACTAGTGGATCAGCAGCTCTCATTTCAGCTAAGCTAAATACCATGTCTAGATGGTTTTGCTTCACTACACCTTCCTTCAAAATGGGGGTGGGGAGGCACTTTTCCACCTTTGAAAATCAATAGGAGTGTTGTAGGCCAAGAGCTCTGTGCCAACAGGGCTGATCTGTGATCAACCAAAAGAATGGAGCCAAAAGAATGGTTGGTTCACTTTTGTTGTAATATACAATTACTTACAGGTGCGCCTATTAAGAAGCCCTAGACAGAACAGGGCATTAAATAGCTCCTGCCAACAAAATGGTTCAGACAGGTAAATAGAAACCAGAAGTCAGCATATGATAAAGAAGAAAGCTAACATTTGAGGAAAGAAAGCCTACGTAGCGTGACCCAGAGGTGCAAAGGTTTAGAGTTACCGTGAGCCCCATTTGGCCCTCTCAGGAGTTTTCCATGGAGATGGTCCATTCAGGTTTCTTTGACCTACTGAAGTGATCTCAACCTGCCTTGCACTTCTTTTCATTAAGCATTGGACATTCTATATTCTTCTAAATATAATGATCTAAATATCAGGTTGATTTCAAACTTTAGGGCAGCCTGGGTGGCTCAGCAGTTTAGCACCGCCTTCAGCCCAGGGACTGATCCTGGAGACCTAGGATCGAGTCCCACGTCAGGCTTGCTGCATGGGGCCTGCTTCTCTCTCTCTGCCTGTATCTCTGCCTCTCTCTCTCTCTGTGTGTGTGTGTCTCATGAATAAATAAATAAAATCTTTAAAAAACAATTTCAAACTTCAGAAGAATGTTTTTAGGAGGATAGATGGAACCTATTTTGAAGAGCCTTTTTAAAATCCTCTCATTAATTTCCTGGGCTTATTGCTTAGAACTTGAGTCCTTGAGATTGAATCTAAAAGTACAAATAAATTTTGATCTCTTTTCAGTAGGTTTCATTTTGCATAGTGGTATGTATACAACAATCCTGAAAATATTTTGTGAATTTTATTAGACTGAGAAACTGAGAAGGGAGATCAAGCAAGGAAGATCATCCATGGTGAGGTTGGAATGAAATTGGAGGTCACAGTATATACTCATCATTTCTGAGCTACATAGTAACTTGACTTCAAAGATGGTTGCTGTCAACTTCTTTCCTCCTTCTACATCAATGCCAGTTTGCCATGGAGTGGTGGTGGTATCTATTTCCCCACCTACTTTAATGTACTTGCCTGTGTCTAGGATAAGAGGGTCCCTCAAGAAGATAAATTTTATAATTTAGTTATGTTGTTGAAATGTCACCAACAAGTAAACACCAGTTCAATAATTTTGGTTGGTCAAAAGCATTCAACATCATATCAATTCTTTCAAAATGGGAAAACAGATTGAAAACAGCTAACCAGGGATCCCTGGGTGGCGCAGCGGTTTGGCGCCTGCCTTTGGCCCAGGGCGCGATCCTGGAGACCCGGGATCGAATCCCACGTCAGGCTCCCGGTGCATGGAGCCTGCTTCTCCCTCTGCCTGTGTCTCTGCCTCTCTCTCTCTCTGTGACTATCATAAATAAATTAAAAAAAAAAAAAAAAGAAAACAGCTAACCATTACTTTGATAGATTTTGGGTTAATTGATACACATTTATTATATCATATAAAATATGAAAAAGTTTAAAAGAATCTGACATAGATCTTCTTTAAAGGGGAAAAAGTGACTCAAGAGGGCAGCAAGATTATTCTACATTTAATACCTTTAATAATAAGAAGGGGCTTACTGCATATGGTTACAAAAGGAACTTTCCAGATTTTAAAAGGTCAGAAAAAAACATGGAAGGAAATGCCAATATATTATATCAGTTGAGAGTGCAGACTCTGAAATAAGATTGCTTATTTTAGTCCAGCTGTATGGCATACCAGATTCCTGACTTGGTCAATGTCCTTAATTTCTTATTTGTAAGATGGGTTAATAATACATACCTCCTGGGATGTTGTGAATATCAAACAAGATAATTACAGAAAATATTCAATAAATATTAGATTAAATCATGACACCTAGTGAAGATGAATACAAAGTGTGAAACGGGCCTACTGGAAGAACAATATAACCAGGGTTAAGGTTGAAAATGAACCAAGGCTTTCAAAAATATCAAGAATGAACAAACGCATTTTTGTCCTAAGTACAGTCCCAGGAAAATAAAGAATAGGTGTGATGATGATGGTGAATAGCGACCTGTTAATTCATGACAAAGAGAAAATATTCCAGCATTTTCTCTATTTGCTCTGTCAAGGAGGTGATTGTGATATTGAGAAGAAAACTTAAAAATAATGCAATGAAATTATAGCAGAAATGAGGGAAGAAAATGGTTAGAGAACAATTTTTTTATTCTAAATGAGCTTAGGTCTGCTAGATGAAATCTCTCTCAGGGTACAGTGAAAAGATTAAACATGGAACCATTGTCCATGATCTTTAAGGAAATGTTCTCATAAAAGGTACTCAGAGACAGGAGAAAGGGTATTATTTTTCTAAATTTGCAAGAGAGGGTAGATGATGTAAACCTATAGACCGATGACCTTGACATCAATCTCTCACACAAAACTCTCTAACAAATATGATTTTTAAAATATGTAGGGAGTAAAGCCTCATTAATGCTAACAAGAAATTAACTAAGAAAGGTTTTCCATTTTTGATGTTAAAGGTTTTAGCAAGATATCTGGCAAAGTATACTGTTACCGACATAGTAATACAAGCAGAAGACTGATTGATGAACAAATCTAAATTTGAGTAAAATTTTATAATGGCACAGTCCCATTGTACTATCCAAGACTGTTTGTGATGTGTGTGTAAAGTTTTGTGGTCAGTGACTTCAGTGAGGACATAAATATAATACTGGGCAAATTGGCAAATCCACTGAACCAGTAACCATTGACATAACATGAGGGCAGAAGGAAATAAATATGTTAGAGAAATGGATTTTAAGATTATGATAAACAGATCTATTATGACAAAATTAATAAGGCAAGTAAATATTTATAGCATATAAATATACAAACATAAGTAAAATATAAAACTTATTTTTACATATTATGCAAGATGGCTATATAAATAATATATAAATGTTATATATTAGATACAAGAACACAAATAAACATACGAAGTACATGGATGCCTGGGTGGCTCAGAGGTTAAGCATCTGCATTGGGTTCAGGGTGTCATCTCGGAGTTCCCAGATCGAGTCCCACTTCGGGCTTCTCACAGGGAGCCTGCTTCTCCTTCTGCCTATGTCTCTGCCTCTCTCTATGTGTCTCTCATGAATAAATAAATGAAATCTTTAAAATATATATATATATTAAGTACATGATAAAATATAAATTAAAAATTCCTCGCATCAAGAATCACAGAACTAGGATGGGTGGTTCAGAAGTTTGTAGTTCAGGGCAGCCCGAGTGGCTCAGCGGTTTAGCGCTGCCTTCAGCCCAGGGTGTGATCCTGGAGCCTGCTTCTCCCTCTGCCTGTGTCTCTGCCTCTCTCTCTCTCTGTGTCTCTCATGAATAAATAAATAAAATCTTTAAAAAAACAAAAACAAAAACAGAAGTTTGTAGTTCAGAAGTTCACATGTGAAAATCAATTTGATGTTATAGTTGCCATCAAAACTTAAAAACAGTGAATAATGTGATAAGGCTGGGCCAGCAATTAATAGAATATAAAATTTTAGATTCCAGAACAAGGGAAGTGATTGCTCCCTCCTCAATCATCTACACATTAGAAGGTCATTGAATTTCTGTGTACATTTCAGAAAATCACATCTACAAGGGGGGGGGGTGGCAAATTTTAAAGTTAAGAAGACAGAAGAGAAAAATGTGGGCTATTTGGTATGAAGAAGAATGCCCTTTGAAGAAAAAAATATATGCTTGAAAGACTGTCTTCAAGATCACTGAGTCTATCAACGCCAAAGATTAGACAAATTTGGGATGACTGGGTGGCTCAGCAGTTGAGTATCTGCTCTTGGCTCAGAGCATGATCCTGGGTCCTGGGATTGAGTCCCACATCGGGCTCCTTTTGTGGAGCCTGCTTCTCCCTCTGCCTCTGTCTTTGCCTCTCTCTCTGTGTCTCTCATGAATAAATAAATTAAATCTTTGAATTAAAAGAAAAAGATTAGACGAATTCTTTTGCAGCTTTCGGAACAGAAAGGGAACAGTAAGTGGAAAGTCATACATAGATTCTATGGTTCTTTCTACCTTACAGGGCTTGAGGAAGTGGAAGGTAAGGTGGAAGGTAACAGCGCCTGACACCGACAAACTACGCAATGCATAGTAGCTACTAGCGTTGCTGTTGTTGTCTTTATTCTTTGGGGGTCTCATTGCCCACCTATCTCATTGATTTTCCTACTAATCTGAGAACAAAGTCAATATAAATTCAGACTTCTTAAATTAACTGTTAGATATCTCTTCTTAGAATCATATGGCAATGAAGGCGACGGACGAAATTATTTAGAAAGTCATTATGAATATAACTTTTTATTGCTACCACGGTAATCACAGAAATTTGCCTAAATATATTTCTCTCAAAAGACACTGGTTCTTGTTCATTTGTTCACTAGAGACTCTAGCTGAGAAGAAACAATTAGTTGAGTTTTCTTTTAAATGAGAAGAGCTGTTCTTACTTTCATTATTCCTGTATTCCTGAATTTACCTCTGGGGGCTATTTTAGACAATTTAAAAGTGATGTTTCTTTATTGAACTAAATACTTGACAAGCCAGCCCAAGGCAAATTTGTTATGTTTATTTGTGTAAACTAATAATGTGACTCTGGTGGCTAGGTACTTCCTACAGAGAACATCACTGAACCATTCTACAATTGGTTAATGAATGATTATGATAGTTCAACTTCCCTGAAATAATTGCCTTGCATTAAAGTGGTTCCTGAGTCATTTCATTAAGTTTCAAGGACTTAATTTTTGTCTTCTTGTAATACTCAAAGATACCTGTGACTTTTCCACAACAAAGAAAATGAACTACTTGTTTGTAAGAATAATCATCAAAATTTATGGTAAGTTTGATATATATATATATATATATTTTAAAGATTTTATTTATTTATTCATGAGAGACACACAGAGAGAGGCAGAGACACAGGCAGAGAGAGAAGCAGGCTCCCTATAGGGAGCCCAATGCGGAACTCGATCCCAGGACCCCAGGATCACACCCTGAGCCACCCATGTGCCCCAAGTTTGATATATATTTTAACAATAAGTAGGCAGCATCTTTCAAAAAAGGCATTATCATCATCACTACCATCATCATTAAAAGAAAAAGAAGATAATTCAAAATGACCAGAACTGTTATCATCATGAACAGTCAGAGTTAAAACCAATTCCAGCTTCAAATGAATTCTGTGAAACCTGTGGGATGTTGTAAAAAGTTTAAAAAGTTGCCTTTTAAAGCACATAAATGCTTTTCTCACTTCATTCTTTTTCTCTTTATGTCTCCATACTTTCTCATCTCATTTTCTCCCTTTCAGTCTATTCATAGTTGTCTCCCACTTGGTTTTTTCTCTCCACTGTTACTTTTGGGGGGAAAAGAAGTCATAGTTTATATGTGAAATATCTACTTGTCATATAATAAGAAATATATTTGGCCTTTTCCTGAGTTCTGGCAAAGAGCTCCTAAAACCTTTGGAATTTCCTGAGTGATAGGAATGTCTTTTGCTATTCATAACAAGCCCCTTTGGGTCACACCTGAGTTTACAATGCAATGACTTAGGAGGGGGCCCCCTAGATCACCTCAGGATAAGCCTGATCACCAGACCAGGAGATTAGAGGGTTGGAATTTTTAGACCTATCCACCTGTTTCTTGGGAAGAGGAAGGCTTGCTACACACTGAACTCACTCTAGAGAAGCTCTGGAACAAGACTTGGAGAGCTTCTAGGCTGATGAACACATTAAAGTTCTGGGATGGTGGTGCACCTGGAGAAGCCATGGGAGCCTGTGTTCCTCTCCCCACCACCTTGTCCTCTAAGTCTCGTCCATTTGGCTGCTCTTGAGGTGTATGCTTTATAATAAACTGGTAAACATGAGCAAAGTGTTTTCCTGAGTTCCATGAGCCATCATAGCAAATTATCAAACCTGAGGACGGGGTGGTGGGAGTCCGCAATTTACCACCAATCAATCAGAAGTATAAGTGGCCTGGGACTTGTGACTGGTGTCAAAAGTGGCGGTGCCTTTGGGGACTGAGGCCTTTAATTAGTGAGATCTGATGTTAACTCCAGGGAGATAGTGTCAGAACTAAATTGAATTGTCAGACACCCAGTTGAGGTTGGAGAATTGGAGAATTAGCTGGTGTTAGAAAACATCATATTACAAATGCTTCAAAATTAACAGATGATTAGATAATTGCTTTAGATCCTTGTCTATTAATAAAGTATTCAAGAGTTATTTATTATAAATGCTTTTGGTATTCAAGGACCTATTTTGCTCACTTTTTAAATGAGTTAAAAGTGGGACTTGTGGGAAATTCTGATGTAAACTACTTTCTTAAAAGACACTGGATTTGTAAATGCCAAGCAGTATGAAGGCATTCTATGCAAAGTTTATCAGAATAATTCTTATTAAATACACATGCAATATATAATTATTATTGCATAGCTGAGAGAATCTTCTCAAATTACAAGACCCACTGTTCAACTTGGGTGCAATACCAGGTGGCCCATTGTATGCCTTGGATAAAGATGAATTAATTATGAGGTCAGTGCATTTATTAAAAAAATATACCTATAAAAATTAAATTTGTAAAACACATATATTGTAATGAGATTTGCATTACAGATAATTTCTTCACATACTAAAACTATTTACATTAGATTCTTTATAAAATAATTTGGAAAAAAATTTCTTTCAATGGTTGAAAAAAATGCAAATGCCTTTAGGGGTTAGCCAACTAACAGGCTAGATCTAAGATAAGGGGTAGTGGTGAAGACTGTGAAACAGTGCATGTCCAACTAAAATATCCACAAGCAATCTATTAAAAAATAGTGCATGGGCAAATAAATACAACTTCAACAATATTGCAGAAAACAAAATCCTATTTATAATAGCAAAAAAAAAAAAAGAGAGAGAGCAACATTTATAATAGCAATAAAAAATATAAAATTGAACAAACAATAAGAACACAGTAAAGCTGTATGAAAATTTAAACTACATGCCCTCAGTCTAAAAAAGCAAGAACTGCAAACAAATCTTGATCTCTTCACACTGGGTTTGTGTTTCATAGTGAAATGTGACATGTGTGCAGCAATCCTGAAACTATTTGGGGTATGTGTTATCTGATTGAACAACCTAGAAGAAGGGAGCTGCAAGGAAGATCACCGTGGGGCTGGAACAAAATTGGAAGTATCAGTATAAATTCATCATTTCTAATATAAATACAGTAGAAAGATGGATACTATCAACCTCTTTTCTCCCTCCACCCCAGTCTGCCTAAGAGAGGTGGCATCTATGTCTCCACCTGTTTGAATCTGGGCTTGTCTGTGTCTACTCTTATTAATAGAATTTTCAGGAAGAGACATCAGGCCAGTACCAGACTTTGCCTGTTACAGCAAAGGCAATTCTGCTTCCTTCTCTTAATCTTGGGACACCTGTTCTCAGAATCCACCCATCATGCTTTGGAAGCCTAAGCTGCACAGAGAGGCCACCTAGAGGTACCCTCATTGAAAGTCCTGGCTGATCTCTGAACTGACAGCCAGCATCAACTAGCAAGCTTTGGGTGTCAATTCCAGTCAAACCTTGGACAACTCCCGCCTTAGCCACCACTGAACTACAACTGCTAAGGAAGCCCAAGTGAGAACTGCCTGGCTGAGCCCAGTCAACACACACAATTGTGAGAGGCATGAATAAGCTGTTGTTTCAAGTCATTGTGACTTGAGTGGCTTGTTGAGCAGCAACAAATAGCCAAAAACTACCGAAAGACTTTGAAAAATAAATACATTCCAGAAGCAATGGTCTTAATGCCCAGTTGAGAATTGAAACTTTTCTATCATTCCACACTACAAGAAACCAATTTTTTTGTTTGCTTTAGAAATGGCTGATTCTGGGGCTGATTCAGGGAAAGGACAAAACAAGTCTTAGAATATCTTGTGACAGAATATAAAGGAGTGCGAGTAACTAAATAAATAACCAAATCAAAAGGACACAAGTAGGTAGCATGAAAGCAACAGATCTAGGACAATTTGAGAATCAAAATAAATGAAAACTAATAGATTGAAACAAAATTGAATAAGGAGCACCTGAGTGGCTAAATCAGCTAAGCATCTGGCTTTGGCTCAGGTCATGATCTCAGGGTCCTGGGATTAAGCTCCAAGTCTGGGCTTTCTGCTCAGTGGGGAGTCTGTTTCTCCCTCTCTCTCTGCCCCTCCTCTCCGCCCCCTACCCATGCTCCTGCTCTCTCTTTCTCAATAAATGAAAACTTTAAAAAACCAAAATTGAATAAAAAATAATCCATGAGTTCATACTGTTAAGAAAGAAAGAGGAGAAAGAAAGGAGGCAAGAAAAGAAAGTTTTGAGAAAAAACAAAGTCAACTTCTTTCTTACAGTACACTGCTGACTAATATAGAGAAGGAATATTGAAATTTGAAAATCGTCACTTTATGACTCATAAGAAAAAACCCTTTGGGCAAGAATCATTAGTGGCTGCTTAGTTGTGGTGGGGAAGGGAGTCAGATAAGGAACAGGATGCTTACATGATGTGAGAACCTCTCCTTGCAAATTACTTAGTTAATCACAAAAAGGAAAATAGTAACAATACAGTGGAGAAAACAGACAAAACCTTGGCAAGGTAACCAACATTGACATCATCAAGGAAGGGCACATGCGCATCTCATGTCAGACATGGTTCCCTGAGAAAGGCACAACATCTGCTTTGTAGCATTCCAGCCAAAAATGCATAACTGAAATCCAATCATGAGGAAACATTTGAAAAACCTAAACCGAGTATACTGTATAAAATATGTATAAAAATAACTGGCCTGAATTCTCAAATATGCCATAGATGTCATCACAAGGAAACAAGCAAAACCAAAGAAAGGCTGAGGAACTCTCCCAGACTGAGGAAACTAAGCAGACAGGACAAGAAGCCAAAATGTGATCCTGCACTGGATTATGTATTGGGGGAAGCTGCATTAGGAAATATTACTGGGATAAGTGGATAAAAGTGAAATATGGAAAGTAGATAAGAGAAATATATCCATGTTATATTTTCTAAATTTCATTATTATACTGGGGTTACAGAAGTTATCATTGTACTAGAGTTATTACTGTTCTCAGAAAATACACATTGAAGTATTAGGGAGTAAAATATAGGCGATCTGCTGTTAAATAGTTTTTTAAAAACATGAAAAACAGTAGGTCTGTGTGTATGTGTGGAGAAAGAGAAAGAAAAGCACATGTGCAAAATGTGTAAAAATTGGTGAGTTTAGATAAAATGTATATTTTGATGTTCTTTCTTCAAATTTTCAAAATTAAATATTGTTTCTTAAAATTTTTAAGTTATAAAAGAAACTGTGTGGGAAATACAAAGACAAAAACTATCTGAGTCAAATTCTATCCATGAGCTTCCATTTTGTGGCCTCTGATTTAAAGTATCATTTGACTTGAGTATCTGAAACAATTAAGGAACTAGTTAAATAGAACCCTCCACCTAATTGTAGTAAAACTAAATCAGAGAAAATAAACAAACTTTCAAGCCTTCCACCTCAAGGCTGGTTCTATGTTGTAATGCCTAAGTGTGATTTCTTCCTAAAAATTAACTTTAAAAAAGATAGAGGAGGGCGCCTGGGTGGATCAGTCTGTTCAGCGTCTGCCTTTGGCTCAGGCCATGATCCCAGGGTCCTGGGATTGAATCCTACATCAGGAGTCTGCTTCTCCCTCTCCCTCTGCCTGCTGCTCTCCCTGCTTGTGCTCACTTGCTCTCTCTGTCAAATAAATAAATAAAATCTTAAAAAAAAAAGAGAGAGAGAGAAAGAGGAGGTAAATTTCAAAACAAGAAAGTAATGTATTCTAAGAATTTCAGCTTAGACTCAAGGACTTGAGGATTGTCAGGGGCCCTGGGAGTTGGACTATCTGCCTTCCCTGCTACTTTCCTCTTACCACAGAACAGAATACTGTTATCTGTGGTTGGGAGAATAAGGGGTTATCACATATGACGGTTTTCCAGATAACAAGCTTTTACCTTAAACGCTTTTTAAAAATATATATATTTTTAAACATTTCGTTCATTAGGCTACACTTTTAAATATCTTCTTTTCTTCATGCTTCAGCTAAGGTTATTTGGGGTTTATCTGTCAATGCCATGAACATGGGACTTATTTATTTCAATTTGCTTATAGAATATTGTTAAAAGGCGAGGATGTCCATGGTAGAAATGCAAATAGATTATCCAGACCCAGCCCTTCCACCAACATGCTCATATCATTGATAGTCAGTGGTTCTAGTTCATCTGTAGAAACCAAGTTAAATTATATCACCTCTAAGACCCATCCAGATCTCATAATCTCCATCACCCAATTCCAAAATTAATCTGCTTCCATCCTCTACTTGAGACTAAAGAAAATGTGGTTATTCATACCGATTGTTTCCGTGCTTTCTGATTGTGCTCCCTCTTGGGGAACAGGTTAATTATGGATCCCCAGTAGATGTATATTAATCCAAGAAAATATCCATTTACAGTTCCACCAATTGGTAAATTTTTAAAAATACATTAAAAATTGGGCAGCCTGGGTGGCTCAGTGGTTTAGCGCTGCCTTCAGCCCAGGATGTGATACTGGAGACCTGAGATTGAGTCCCACGTTGGGCTCCCTGAATGGAGCCTGCTTCTCCCTCTGCCTGTGTCTCTGCCTTCAGCCCAGGATGTGATACTGGAGACCTGAGATTGAGTCCCAGGATGTGATACTGGAGACCTGAGATTGAGTCCCACGTTGGGCTCCCTGAATGGAGCCTGCTTCTCCCTCTGCCTGTGTCTCTGCCTCTTTCTCTCTGTGTGTCTCTCATGAATAAATAAATAAAATCTTTAAAAAATACATTACAAATATACACTTAAAAAGAGACAAAAAGTAAATTATAAACGGTGGCCTACCAGTCCTTGCTCACACTACATTGGATACCACCATTTTGTAGAAAAAGACTAAATTTCTACATGTATCATTTGAGGACAGTCATCTTTACCCTGCTAGCTTCCCTCTTCATGGCTCTACTCATGTCCTCTACACTCCAGTCACCCAGGGATTACTTACCATTCTCTGAACAAGTCATGCACTGTCTTGTCTTAGCTCTTGCCTTCCTAGTCTTTAAGACCTTGACCCAAGGTCACCTGTCTTGTGAAGATCTGCTTCTGCATTCCAGTCTTATTTCCTGCCTCGGAATACCACATGGTCACCACACAGTGCCCTGCACCAAAGGAATGTGTATAGATGTGTCAAGCCCATACATCACACGAGTCTGTAAACTCATCACGGAATGTCAGTCTGTGAAGACCAAAACTGTCTTATTTTTATCCTTGCCTGATTTCCAGCACCTTCGTACATGGCAAGTGTTCAGTAAAGGCATATCCAATTTAATTTCTTTAGGGAAGTTTGGTCCTAGGGTTGAACTCTTCCTTTCGAAAGGCCCTGTTTTCTAGTACAGCTGTGAAGGCAGTGATCCACTGCAGTGGGGATGAGAAGTAAGACTAGTCCCCAGGCGTCTCACATATATAGAAGTTTATGTGTTACCAAAGATAACAGTCAGGATGAAACTCTAAGTCTTAATGTCTTCTTTCGCTAACAAAACGTTGTTCAAAGAATCTATTCCTATGAGGTATGAAATAAAATAAAATGAATAAAAATAGGGATTTAATTGTTGAGTATGCCAGCTTCATTTAATATTTAACTGGATCAAACTAATAATAACACATTCCAGGAATAAAGTATGACCATTCCTGTCTTTTTTTTTTTTCCAAACCATTTTCAGCTTTTCTGACTCATGGTGAGTGTGGCAGCGCATGTCGTGGCACTGTATGGGGACCAGATGAGCCCAGGAAGAGGGTGGTGAGTCAGGACCGTGGAGTTCCTGGTTCACACAAGCAACTGCACTGCCTGGAGGGTGTAGGAGCCAAAGAAATCTCAGTCTGGAGTTAATGGATGAGGTTACAGCAAAACTCACACAAAGGAGGTGTTGCCTTTGTGGTTATGACTTAGGGTCTTCTGTATGTAAAAAATAGTTATGGGTTACTCCAAGGACTAATATAGTGCTTGCTGTTTAACTGGGTGCTAAGCTAATGATAAAAATAAGATCAATTACCTTTAGAGCAATGGGAGGTCCTAGACCAGAGGATTTTAACTATTTGTTTGCCAAGTTTTCTTTTGAGACGCTAAAGAAAGGAGCCACGAATAATTTACAAAGATGTGTCATACGCTTGGGGCAAACCTATATCCCTGGGATTTCAGGCTAAAAGATTCTGGAGCCTCCTTTCCTCTCCTATGGTTTCATAATTTTTGTGAGCAATGCATTATTTCTGTGTTGTGCTTTTTCAAAATCAGGACAGTCATTTGTGTGGTTCTTGAACAACTTCTTAAAACTCTGAACATTTATGTAAGGTCTCCAGGAGCATTTTGGCAAAAATATCAATACCCAAGAACCAAGCCAAACTTCCTGGAAGTTTTAACAAAACGTTTTTTTGTTTTTTGTTTTTTGGGTTTTTTTACATAAATAAAATATCTTGAATAGCATAGTTTATAAGTTCCAAAATACACATCGCCCTACTAAAATGAAGAATGCACAAATAAGGTTTTAATATATACTAGTGATAAGTCAACTCTCCCTATGTTAAACCTGGGCCCTCCTAAATCACCAGTTGTCAGTAAAACAGTCACACAGATTCCTAATTATATGGCCAATATTGAAAGGTCATGTGACTATTCTAATATGAGAATATATTCTAATATATTTGAATCAATAGGTATTATTTGCTTTATTATATATAATTATATATAATTATAATATATAATATATTAATATATATTAATATTCTAATATATTTGAATCAATAGGTATTATTTACTTTATTAAAGCAAAACCTAGACAAACAGAAAGACTTACATGAACGATTCCATGTTATATGAAACTCTTCTACACAATAATGCATTCATCTATTATTATATTTTCCTAAAAAGGAGAAGAAAAAGCCCAGGCCACAAAATTCAGTAAAAAGATTAGCAGTTCGAAGAATTCAGCTGAGGGTAATATAAATAAGGAAAGAACAGTTTTCAAACTTTGGCCTTTGTCTTCAAAATAGAATGGTAAGTCTATAAAATCTGAAGCCTTTGTACAGTTCTGATTATTCCTTTTTTTCTAGAGTAGACATTTTAAATTATTCACTTTTAAATTATCCTTTACACTTTTCAAAAAACTCAGGTGAGCATGTCCTTATAAAGCAAAGGAAATATTTCAGAATATTTTAGCCTGGCTTCAACAAGATCTGATTTAGACAGCTACGAACAGGAGAGAGAGAGAAAGAAAAAAAAGGGGGGGGGGGGATTCTAAGATATATAACTGACTTCTCTTAAAATTTAAAATATGGAGAAAACTGAAGTTCTCGTCCAATTTTCCATCCCCATGTCTCTTCTGTGATGCACTAAAAGCTTCATAAATACAAGGCTGGAGTCTAGGCAGCCAAAGTCTCAAAGGGCAGAGTATTTCTTATTCTATTTTTGTTGGGACTTTGAGCTTATCTCTTCTGCTTATCCCAAATCAAGCTCCTGTTGCCCCAACAGCTACTCCAGTTTGGGAGCTGAGGAAAGCAATAACACTCTTTTGACCAGAGAGACCAGGACTGGAGGGATGGTGGTGGTGGGAATGGGATAGAAGCTAAAATACAGGAAGCAGACTGAAAGAGCAACAGATTGGGGGTCAGGGGGGAAGTCACTGACATCCTGTCCTGGAGAAATTTGGGGACTGTCCCAAGAACTCAGGATTCAGTGAGAAACTGTATATTGAGCCACTGTTCCCAGACAGGGGATGTAAAACTTGAAGCATAATAAATGGCTCCTTCTTAATAAAGCTATTTTATTAAAATGTCCTTACATAGTCATGCCTCCTTTATCATTTAAATTGCCCAGAACTAAAGGTGCAGACTTAAAATTGGCGTGCAGGTTTAGAAAAGTTAACTCTAGCTGTCAGATGGAAACAAGAAGATACATTCCGCCCTCTGTAATTCTTAGGGGAAAACCGGTTGATCCAAAGACAAACCTATTTACACCACTTGACTGGAATCTAAGAAGTAAGCTGGTGATGCTGACCTAGTCACAGCCTAACATTTCATGATCACGTAGTGAACATGGTGATAGGCCCTCATGATAGTCTTAACTCTCGCTTTCTCCATCTCCAAATCCACTTAGTCACCAAGATTTACCTCGTTGAAATGACTCTTGAATAATGCCCCTCTTCCACCATCAGTGTCATCCCTTTAGCTCTCCCAGGTGGTCTGCACACCAGGCTACCGAGGGCACCATTCCAAGGAGGACGTGGCGAATCCACTCTCTTGCACACAGGACAAAGCCCAGCTCCTTGGCACAGTCTATGGGGCCCCATGCAGTTGAGCATCATTTTACCGTCACCTGACTGCATTGTCACCAAGCCTGCTCTCCAACCTCTGCACAGGGGATCCCTCTAAGGCTTCTAGCTTTTACAAAGACTATTTCCTCTCCCCAGAAAGGCATTTCTTCAGTCTTCCCTTGGTGAGCTCCTATCATCTTTAACGCCAATTCAAATGTCATCTTCTCTGTAAAACCTTCTTTGACTGACCCTACCCCCATCCTCACACCCACAGAGAAAGGGAGAGTGCTCTCTGGTTCCTACAGCATTTTGCTCACATCCCTATTAGGGTGTTTATCACATCCTCATGCCACAGTAGGGCACAGAGGCCGACTTCAAAGTTGACTCTGCCACAAATTGCTGTGTGACCTCATTGAAACCACTGTACCTCCTTGTACTTCATTTCTTCATCTATAAAATGGGAATAAACACAGCTAGGAAACAGAGCTGTTGTAACAATTCAAGAATGCATTAAAGCATCAACACAACTCCTGGCTACAGTAAAAATTTAACAAATAGAGCTAACATAATCATTATTAATAATGGTTATTATTGCAATAATTATGTATGTAAATACATAAAGCTTATTAAAATTCTATGAGGGTAAGAACTGTGTCTTTTTTTTTTTTTTTTTTTAGGATTTTATTTATTCATGAGAGACACAGAGAGAGAGGCAGAGGGAGAAGCAGGCTCCCTGAAGGGAGCCTGATGCAGGACTTGATCCCATGACCCCAGGATCACGGCCTGAGCTAAAGGCAGACGCTCAACCACTGAGCCACCCTTGTGCCCCAGAACTGTGTCTTTTTTTATACTATCTTCATCACACATACACATAAATTCAGTTTATTTATCTCCTGCATAACTGAATGGATTTTCTCTTTTTTGATGTAATCTCAGTTTTAAGATTCTAGGTTCTTGTCTCTGGAAAATGTGCCCAATCTGAAATGGATGTACCAAAGTTCTGCTAAACCATAAGACACAGGCCCTGGTGAAGAATATAGTTTTCAGTAATTACAGTGATTCAGTGATGATGTGCTGAGAATACTTACTCTAAATATTTATAGTTCTTTTCTTAAAAACAAAACGAAACAAAACAAAACAAAAAAACAAAACAAGACCCTGAAGTATTTCTGAAGGAGACAGCAATGGGGAGCGGGGAGGCGAGGATGAAAGTTTGAATGTGTACGTATATGGAATATATATTATCATGGAGTAACCCAAATGTTTAAACTATGTTTGTATTGCTCGCTCCCCGTACTTCCAGATGTCCTAAACTTTCCCTAATTTCCCTAAAGGGATTAAATTAGTACAGCTATATTGAAGACTTGGCGTGAATGGAATTTTCATCATAAACATCCCTTTACTGTTTCATATTTTAGATCACATTCAGTCCCCTGGAGAAATATGCCATTTCAGGAACTTTATATCTAACCTCCTCACATGTCCCCAAATAGTGATTTGTATTTTATAAACAGATGAGTTCAGGTTAAAAAAAAAAAATCACTCTGATGAAAGCAGAACACAGCATGTCTTACAGATTTCCATTGATTTCTCTGCTGTGGTAGCATTTATTGACATGAAAAGGTCCGCATCCTGATCATCCAGAATTCTCCAGAAATTTTCTAATTGCATATTTTAATTATATTTAATTGTATGTATATGATATGTTTAGTTGTATATACTTAAATAATACATTCTATTTATATTATGTATTTTTTAATTCTCCATTTATTTAAAAAGTTGTGTGCTTTGTGTGTGTGTGTGTGTGTGTATATATATATATATATATATACTGCTGGGCAGTTAATGTATATTAGCTATTATCACACATCCACTCTCCCTTCTTTCTGCTCATACCTTGCTCATTCTTCCCAAGAACAATCTACCCACCAATCCTCATGTGGTCATTGTGTAGTTATGATTTCTGCTGCAACTAGTACTGTTAATAGTTTAATCTTGTTACGTCAGATGTGCAGTGGGTCATTAATTCTAAGAGGCACACTTTTTTCAAATTTTAACATCTCTCAAATCAGAATGCATTTAGTCAATGACTTACTGCCAATATAATTTGACTTTGCCTTATTAGTGGCACAGACACGTAATAGTATATATCATAATCTACAGCATCTTATATTCAATGAAAATTAATTTTGTTGGTATTTGAAATGCCATCTTCATCACTGGCCATATCCTGTCTGTATATTTTTCTTCCCCAACCTGTATATGGGATTATATGTTTATATTATTGTACCCCTGCCCACTAGAATATTCTTAATTGTCTTTTAGGAATTCATCAAGAATTTGATTAACAATTAATGATACACCATGACCAAGGAAGCAAAAGTCCAGGATTTCTGAAGAAACGTTTAACTGTATTTAATTGAACAGTAGAAAAATATATTTATTGAGGTAGAGATATGGATATATTTTTAAATGATTCAATATATCCGAAAGATTTTCAGCAAGGATTAAGTTAAAAGAATGCATCTTTTCTTTATCACTAAGATACAACTAGATGCTTTCTTTTTCTTATGCTTTCTCTGACTTCCCCAGTATCTTAAAGACAGTAGGAATCTCGAAGGGGGCTTTGACCATTCCATCTCTCTGTGCAGAACTTTACCTAGACTGCTAGCGTAAAATAAGATACATTTTTAAAAGCTAGTCTCCCCTGTATTTCACATTTTCATGTTTCTGGTCATAGTGAGATGAGAATGCATTTCGAGGTGGAAGTAGTAATGTTCGTTGAGTGTACAGAACTGCCTAAACTGCCTATCCCATAGCCAAATAAAGTCCACAGTTAACCTACAAGACAGATAACATTAGACATTCATATTCCAAAGGTCTGAGCAATAGCGTCTCTCCCTTCAAAATTTCCACTTTAACGTATATCAAATAAATTGTGGAACCAGAAATTATTTTTCTAAATTGCACTGAGCTGTATTTCTCTTGTGCTCACTTACTGCTGCCTCTAGCCTGACCTAATATGGCACTGGGTTTTACCGCTCTTCTCAGCCAGATAAAGATTCATCTTATAAACAATTGTTAAACACTGGCTACGTGTGGTGATTTTGCTAGATCAGCAACGATGCAAAAAAAAAATTACTTTCAAAGGACCCACAGTTTAATATAGACACTATAGAGACCCCTTCTACCTCTTGAGAATGTCACCACTGTTTGAGAGCAAGGACCCTGGAAGCTTTCCTCCATAAATGCTTATATTGAAACTGTGACGAAGTAGACATTGCAGAAAACAATATTTCTTCTCTGTTACCTTACCTGGATGTCAGAGGCCTAAAAATAGTACCAGGTATCTTTAAAGGACCTAGTGCCAGAGGAAATAAAGATATTAAAAAAAAAATCAATATCCATTGGGTGTGGAGAACAAGTTTTTACAGTTCAGAAACATGAATTTTCTGAGCTAAGAAAAATGAGGCTCCAGGCATTGAGATTCCAAGAAAAAGAACCCATTTCGGAAGTCTGAGGAATGTGTTAGAAGAGTTGCAATCTGCTCTCCCCTTCGTGCCGTCACAAGGGTGCAGGAGAAGAATGTGTGTTGTTTGGCATGAAACCCATGGGAGGCCACGTCACAGCCTCCTCCTGGCTGGGCAAGATCTAACTGCTATCTCTGTGCAGATGTCGGGCTACTCAGACCAGTGGCAACACAAACGCCTTCTAGACAGCTGGGGCTGACAGTAATACAGAGTTTGTGAAGACATACACCTTGAGTGTATGTGTGTGCATGCGTGTAAATGTTTCATAAGGGTACAGACTAACAAAAAAGAAAATAACATCTTAGAAATCATAAATAATTTCAGAATGAGAACTAATTATTAAAATAATCTTTTTTTTTAAAAGATTTTATTGATTTACTCATGAGAGACACACAGAGAGAGGCAGAGACATAGGCAGGAGGAGAAGCAGGCTCCATGCAGGGAGCCCGATGTGGGACTTGATCCCAGGACCCTGGGATTACACCCTGAGCCAAAGGCAGACGCTCAACCACTGAGCCACCCAAGCATCCCACAAATAGTCTTATTTTGCTTTGGAATTTACATATGTAGTAATCAGGTCAAATGAATATTAGCTACAAAAATGTGCAGTCAAATAGATTCATCACAGAATTTGGAAAAATGGGTCCTGCAAAATTTGGACTGCAAAGATATCCTATTAAATGATAGAATAACATTAGGAGAACATTAGGTAAAAACAAGTAGATAAAGATAGTGGTCATTTTAGAATTATGATGAAGGTAAAAGTCTAGCCCATCTACACCCAAAATATATAATCTTGAATGGTTCTACTGGGTAAAGAAAATGAACCAAATCAGGGGCAAGCCACCTCAACTGAGATTTTACTTTAAAAATTTCTCTCTCTTTCTACAAGATTTTATTTATTTATTTGAGAGCGAGAGAAAAACATAGCATGAGCATGAGCAAGGGGGGAGGAGGTGGAGGGAGAGGGAGAAGCAGACTCTCTACTGAGCAGGGAGCTGAACATGGGCCTTGATCCCAAGACCCTGAGATCATGACCTGAATGAAGTCAGACACTTAACCAACCGAGCCACCCAGGCATCCCTAAAAATTTCTCTTTTAAAAGATTCTTTTGAGGGGGACTTGGGTGGCTCAGTGGTTCAGCATCTTCCTTTGGCTCAGGTCATGGTCTCGGGGTCCTGGGATAGAGTTCCTCATCAAGCTCCTCACAGGGAGCCTGCCTCTCCCTCTGCCTGTGTCTCTGCCTCTCTCTCTGTTTCTCTCATGAGTGAATAAACAAAATCTTTAATAAACAAACAAATTAAAAATTCCTTTGATGAAAAAACTCATGTAACTATCAACATAGCTATGCTAATAAAATCATATGGCTTCCCAGATGCATAGTTTAAATCTTATCAAACTGCATGTATTAAATATGTGCTCCTTCTTGTATATCAACTCACCTCAATAAATCCGTGAAAAATATCTATGTAGGTATTTATGAAGTTATACTAATACACAAGACAACACAATGGGCATATAGGATTATTTAAGGCGGGAGTAGTGTTTCAGAGAAAGATTGGTACTAGTGCTTTAATCAAATCTTTAAAACCATTTATTCAGATATCTTTTCATTCAAAGTAGATCTTATTGAAGCAGCTGTGATAAAAGGATGATAATGTTAAATGATTAGTGTGTGCTCCCCAAGCTGCGTGTGAAACTCCATTACTGTGTGAGCTGTGCTGTTCACAGCAAGGTAACCAGGATCACTCTTGGGCAACCAGAAGAACCGAACACCCCTGCCCAGTTAGACCTACTGGTGCTGCCCCACGACCTCCACCAAAGCCCCTGTAAGGAGCCATGTCCTTAAGGACTGAAGAAAACTGTCCTCTGGAGAAAAAAATAATAATAAAATGAAAATTATACTTAAAAAACTTAGTTATAATTGTAAGGTTGATGAATAATGGCAATAAAAATATAGCTGCTATTGTTGTAAATCTGAAAATATTGCAAAATATTGCTAAACTTGGACGGAAAATACTAAGCAGGAACCAAAGACTATAGACCTTAGAATAAATCTTTCTACAAAAAACAGATAACAAATAAAAAGTGTGATAGTTTATTTAAAACTTACCATACTTAATCCCAGCCTCCAGATATATTGACTATTTTATAGTTGTGGGAGGAAAAATTTCTTTTAAATTATGGACATTGAATTTGTTATCTTCAGTAACTTTCTGTTGAAGAGATTAAATAAATTCTTAGACTGCCTCTCTTCTGAATTAATTTCCACATGTTCTGTTAGATAAACTCAAGAAAAACAGAACAGGAAAACCTATGTACGACTGAGGTACCATTTTAACAGGAAAAGACATTAAGTTTAAAAGAGTCGTCCTTGCCAGTGCTCTCCGCCCTTGTGAATTTTTAAATATCACAAACCAAACACTAGATAGTCCAGTGTAACTAAGGGAGGGGTATACATGTAATCAGGTAATAAGTCTGTGTGAAGTTTTGGATGAATGGGAGATGAAGATAAAGCACAAAAAAGAATGAGGGTATCAGGAGAAAAAAATCCTACTTACTTCTGATTTTATGCACATCAACACATATAAAAATCAAAATTACAGCACGTGATTTGAAGTACAAAAAAATAAAAGCGTGGGACTGTGTATTTTGTCCCAAACAGTTCACAAAGACCTTGGAGGCCACGCCTTGTCACACTGTGGGAAGGCACAGTGAGACGTGATTGCTGAGGGCAGCTCAGGGGATGCTGAGCGATAGAGCAACTGGCAACACCAGGACTTACTGGCCTGTCAGTGGCTCATGCACTGGTCTTCTGGAAGATTTAGGGCCGGAGTTATGGGAAGATTGGGTCTTTTGGGAGGCAAAAAATATAGATTGGTTCCTTAAATAGTCATAATCCAAGAAGATCAACATCATACAAGTAGAACTTTTAATTGCAAATTCTTTTAGTCTATAAAAGTGATTGAGAGTACAGATGGTTTTGTAAAAAATGAATATCACACTATTTAATCCTTGCATATGTATAGATGAAAGAATAAGAGGCTACTACAGGATTATGTGACTAAACCATTAACTTGGAAATGTCATAGCTTGCTGTTTTCATGAAATGTCTTCCCTTTCTCTCCATCGCCACCAAATAACACTTCTCCTTGAGTAACATGTATGGGCAAAATAGACACAGAAATGATCCACATATAATAAATGTTTAAATGATTTTGGATGATGACTACTCTTAGAAAAATAGAGCAATCATGCTCCTTGAAGAATCAGTTTTTAACTTGGCTTCCTCTAGATCACTATTAGTAACAATAAAATAATCTGTCTCTACTCCATTCAGGGGTATATAAAAATATATATATTTATAAACATAAATATATATAAGCACACAATATATTTATAAATATAAATATATATAAACACATATATGTGTGTTACATAATGTTATATATATTAATATATAAATTGTAATTTATGAATATAAAATATAAGGGTGAGCTTACTCAACCATTTGCACACATATATTCTCTTGGGAAATGATGTCTAAGTCTGTATGCGGAACCACCCATCAGATTAAGGCACTATTTGAAATGTCTCAAAGTATTTCATGTTGTGCCTGGACGATAACTTTTTTTTCTCTCTTCCCTTCAGCAATAAATGCCGCAACATTGTTTATCAAAGGAACAAATATGAAAGAAAGACATTGCTTTGAAGTGAAGACGGATAGATCCCCTGGCAAACTACAGCTTGAGGTGCAATTTCCTAACGTCCACATTCCTAAAAAAAGGAAATGAAAGAGACTCAACTCTGGAGAAAACTTTAATGCCAGCTTTGATCTCAATTAGAAAAAGTTATTCACGGAAAGTGCACGTTTACATTTAGGATTCAAGGGGGGATATACTATGGAACATTTAATAAAATAGCTGAGTAAAGAGTAATGGATGGCTTTGCACATGTAATGGAGTAATGGAGTTTTTTGATTTGAAAAACTTACCTCTTTTATTAAAGCAGCTGAAAAAATGGTTAAGATGACATGTCACAGGAGTTGAACCAAATGGTAACTAGTCTTGTATGCTTGGGTGGTGAACAATATGATGAAGTCTTCATCTGGGAAGCTTGCCTCTGGGTTTCATCTTTAACTCTATGCAACCACTAGTGATATAAGCTTGGGCAAATTCAGTTAATCTCTCTGGGCCTCATTTTACCTACTCAAAGAATGCACAGGATGAGCTAGGTCATCTCTGAGATACTTCCTGTCTACAACGACTTATTTCTTGGTCCCTGCTAACTAAGCCATACCCACACTCCAGAAAATATAAGTAAAATCTTAGCCTAGATAGAAATAGTTTTTTTTTTTTAAATAAGTGAATAATAAGAATTAAATAGTACCCCTAGGTCTGTTCATTTAATGAATATTATTGGGATTCAGTCTATCAAAGGGACACACACACACACACACACAAACAAGTTGCAGTCAGTTTTTGGTATTTGCATAAACACTGTGTATTGTAGATATCAAGACTAATTTTTGTCAGACTAAAATGTTCCTAACCAACGCCTTCATCGTATTTTGCCTGTCAAATGTTTTATTCAAGGCAGTAGAGAAATTGTTTCATATTCTCCAGGCGAATATTTTTGAGGCAATGGAAGAACAACTCAGAACAATCTAGAGCAGCAAAAGGAGAGAGGAAGAGAGGGAAGGAGAGAGAGAGACAGAGAGAAATAATCCACAAAATGGAAAATGCCTCCTGCAGATCCTGGACAGTAGCTTATTTCATGCAGAAAAATAAAAAGCCCGTGAATAGGCCAATAGCTTCAGCTACCATGATATTTTGATTGCTGGGTTAAAATGGCATAAGACTTTTTTTTTTTTTTTTGAGACTTTTGTTCAGACTACAGTTGTCTTTCTTTTTCACAAGAGAAGCTTTTTTTTTTCTTTTTGAGAAAACATATGCCATGTCCAGAAAAACTGGGAATGAATATTCTTCTTATTTCTGCTCCAATCTCATTTTCTTTTCTAGTTCCTTCCTTGTTCTTTGTAGCCCAAAAGGAAAATGCAGGCGGAATAGGAGGTAGGGAAGAGTATTCATCCAACGTGACCCCTTGAGTCACTGCCCTGCTTATCAGCTTCTCCAAGCATGAACGGACTGAGTCAGATCCTCCCTCTGCTGCTCAGAGTCCTTTTAGGAAAAGGACTTTCCTCAAGGAAAAAGTGGCAGGTCTTCTAGTCTAGAAGTTTCCCAGTATGGAGCTCAATGGAGTGCCATCATCCCACTTTTTCCATGTATGGGTATCAGTTGTGATATTGTTTGGTAAATTATTTTTTAGTGGCCCATTTTTTTATTCAAATATTTTAAAAATCAAATGTCATTTTACTAATCAGTCTAACAAAAATAGAAATTAAATTTAAAAATATTTGCAGTATGTACTAAATGTACAACGAAAGCCACACAGTATTATTTAATCCCCAATAAATACTGTTGACTGCTAAAGCTGCAGTCTGATCCCTGCCCTCTCTTTGTCAACAAAGAAGATTACTAAAATGGTAAAATCTTGTTGATTTGGAACTGAGACACCATTTCTTGACATAATCAGAAGGCATGAAAGGTAATTGAGAAGGAGGAATTTTCTCACCCTGTGATTCGAGGTTGTTTAAAGTCCTGTCTCTGAATCATTAATAATCTTCCCCTACAGAGCAGGGCTAAAAACAAAAAGGAAATAAAATCTCTTTTGCTCATATCATACAAAGTAAAGAAACATTCATTTATTCTATAAAACTAACACATTTTAGGTTGATACATTCGAATGCAATCTAGTGTTCCTCTTTACACAGCATTTACTCTTGCTTTGCATTAAATACCTCAAGAGGATTTAAAAACATAAGAACAAAACCAAAAATCTTTGTCTTTGATGTAAATCTTATGATTTGTTTTTGGAAAGAAAACAACCACACAAAGAATGGAGAACAAAGTGATCATGGGTTGCCGTGTCAGATAAGATAGTAATAGCTGCCCTTTGTCCTTCTTTTTTTTTTTTTTTTTTTTAAAGATTTTATTTTTAAGTAATCTCTATACCCAATGTGAGGTTCAAACTCACAACCTCGAGATCAAAAGTCACACCCTCCACCGACTGAGCCAGCCAGGCACTCGTTGTCCTTCTTTTAAGAATTATTTATTGGGGGCGCCTGGGTGACTCAGACAGTTAAGTGTCTGACTCTTCACCTCAGCTCTGATCCTGATCTCAGGGTCATGAGTTCAAGCAAGTAAGGAAGAAAGAAAGGAAGAAAGGAAGAAAAGAAAGAAAGAAAGAAAGAAAGAAAGAAAGAAAGAAAGAAAGAAAGAAAGAAAGAAAGAAAGGAAGAGAGAGAAAGAAAGAAAGATGATTTATTGAGCATCTACTATGGGCCAGGCCTGGTGTTGAGTGCTTCACAAACATTATCTCAATTTAACCTTCTTACCAATCCAGGAAGGTGGGTACATTGCTATTCCCATTTCTGAATGAGGAAATTGAGGTTCAGAGTGGAAAATAAAAGCAAGCCTAGGATGTCACAACCATAGTGGAAGATTAGAATTCAAACCAAGCCTACCTCAGTTCTGTTCATTCTTCATTGGATGAGGAAAGGAATAAAGGAGTCTAAAGGGGGCGGGGGTTGCTAGGAAAACCTAACTGACATGCTTTTCAGTTACTTTTTGGTTCTTGCCTACTACAGTTCCTTCTGCATGGAAATAGCAGCGTGTTTCAGGATCCCCAACATTTAATGCAGTTTTAACCCTTGTCAGCTACCGAAGTTGTCAGATCTCTGGAGCTCAAATTCTGTAGGTGAATTTCTGTGAGCGTGGCCCAGGGCAGTGTCCAGTGCTGGGAGGGTTATGAGAGAGGATTGTGTAAAAAGCCTTTAAGCTGCCTTATCTGGCTCACAGGCTCTGAGACGAGCCCAGGCACTTAGTTTTAAAAGCAAACCAACGGCCTGGACAGTAACTATTCCTTGGCCTGTGTGGAGGCCCCCCCCATCAAAGCATATTGCTTCTAGGCATTACAGGGAGGTGTGGGTGGTGCAGAGGGTAAATGGTTCTTTTTTCCAAAACTTCTAGCTTGTTCTGAAATGTGACTCTAAATCGAAAGGCAAATTCAAATTAAAATCATGGGCCAAAATACGATGAAAGGAATTTTATCAAAAAATCCACCAGAACACCAGGGAAGAAAGTTCAAATTGCTGCACAGGCAACCACAGCTGGAGGGTATTATGTGAGGCTAAATCCCCGTCCTGAGGTGGAATATCCAGGCACCGTGCTGCCATGTTTTAGGACCTCCAGCAGATGGTGTCTGGAATTTGACCAAAACAAGAGTGGCCCTGCTGCCAGCAAACAGAATTACTCCCGAAACCATTCTAGGCATAACCTAGTGTTCTTTGTACTCTCTCCACCTTCTCTCCTCCAATTTAATCCAACCTCCTAGGTCCATGTCATTTAGAAATTCATGTATTCAACAGCAAGTAAAAGCAGTAGTAAGATGGAATGCCAATAAATAAAGGGTTCGTTCTGTATCAGGCCGCCTAACCTGTTTTGTAAGCTAATTTCTAACCCAGAAAAATCAATTGCTTCTAGAAACTAATGGGCAAACAAATCACAATTGTTTTCACAGCTAAAGAATATGTCTGTTAGGATGAAGGTACCAAAAATATACAGTGAGGAAAGGGCAGTCTCTTTAATAGATGGTATTGGGAGAATGGGACAGCCTCACTCAAAAAGATGCAACTGGACCACCTTCTTATACCACACACATTACTTTAAAAATTACCTTAGAATTAATTCAAGACTTGACTCTAAGACCCCGAACCATAAAACTCCTAGAAGATATTATTAGGCAGTAATTCCTTGACATGAGTCTTGGCAATGATTTTTGGATCTGATGCCAAAAGCAAAGGCAACAAAAGCAAAAGTAAACAAGAGGAACTACATGAAACTAAGAAGCCTCTACACATACACACACACACACACACAATAAAATAAAAAGACAACCTACTGAATGGAAGAAAATATTTGCAAATGATATATCCAACAAGGAGTCTGTATCCCAAATATATGAAGACCTCATACAACTGAATAGCAAAAAACAAAACAGAACAAAAAACCCAAACAATCCCATTAAAAATGAGCAGAGGAGATGAATAGACACTTTTCCGAAGAAGATATCCATATGGCTAATAGGTATATGTAAAGGTGCCCAACATCACTCATCATCAGGGGAATGCAAATCAAAATTACAATGAGCTATCACTTCACACCTGTCAGAATGGTTTTCATCAAAAAGATAAATAACAAGTGTTGGTGAGGGTGTGAAGAAAAGGGAATCCTTGTGCGCAGTTCATGGGAATATAAATTGGTGCAGCCCCTGGGGGAGAGAGTATGGAGGTTCCTCAAAAAATCAACAGTGGGCCTACCATGTGATCCAGCAACTCCACTTCTGGGTATTTACCTAAAGGAAATGAAAATACTAACTTAAAAACACACAGGCACCCCTATGCTTATTGCCGCATAATTTCCAAAAGCGAGACATAGAAGTGACCTACGTGTCCATCAATGGGCCTGTGATCTCATCTCCTGCTGCTTTGCTCTTCCTCCGCTCTGTGCCACCACCACCTCCTACTCTTATTCCAACACGCCAGACACGTTTCTACTTGGGCCCCTGGCACTTGCTATTTCCTCTCCCTGCAGACTTGATGCTCTTCCCCCAGATAGCCACCCTACTCACTCTCTCACTTCCTTGGGTCTATTACGTAAAAGTCAACTTCTCAGCAAGCCTTTGCTGGCCACCCTATCTATGGTCAGGCTGGATGGATGCAAAACGTGTTTCTGACAACCAGGCCCACGTCCTGGACCATGTAGCTTTACTGCCTCCTCCACAATTATGTGCTGCCCATGCAGAGCTCCAATTTACCTATTTCAACGCCCTTCACTTCTCCTGTCCTTCACTTCCCTATTTTAGGTTTTATCCTTATAATATATTCCTCATCACTCGCTCTATACGGTTTACTTCCACTGCTCACTGTCCTCCCCAACCAGCCAATAAGAATATAAGCCTCAACACCAGGGTTTGGGGCGGGAGGGGGGGGAGGATGTTGTTCATTTGTGTCTTTTTGTTCAGTGTAGTGCAATATCCCATAGCCTAATACTGAGTCTGGCACATAGTAGGCACTCAGTTAATATCTATTAAATTAACGAATATGTATATGCCTTATTTCCCCAATGCAGTACAGCATAATTAGAAGGATCCATGAAAGGATCTGAATAAATATTTGTTATTGTTTTAAATGAAACAGAGTTGTTTCCACTTCCTGAACTTTGGCAAGAAACAAACACTTCATAGCTTCAAGACTATCTTTACTGGCAATGATGCAGTGAAAGGTATTCTAGGAAAAAAAAAAAATGTGTGGCAAACAAACCAGTGCAATTTTTTTTTTCTCTCTCTCTCTCTCTTTTTTTTTTTAATGTATCAATGCAGTTTTGCGTGAATTTCCTCAGAGTATTCTGACTTAATGGCATACTGGTAATGACATAATTCACATCTATATCCTCTCAAAACCCATCACTTCTAAGAGCATTTAAAATACTAGGTGAGGGACGCCTGAGTGGCTCAGCGGTTGAATATCTGCCTTCGGCCCAGGGCGTGATCCCAGGGTCCGGGATTGAGTCCCACATCGGGCTCCTTGCAGGAAGCCTGCGTTTCCCTCTGCCTATGTCTCTGCCTCTCTCTGTATCTCTCATGAATAATTAAATAAAATATTTTTTAAAAATACTAGGTGAGCAGTATTATGAAAAGGCTACTTGAAGAAGTACCAGGAACCTAAAATATCATATGATACCCATATTGACTATCAAAAAATACATTTGCATCATTATCTGCTTCAGATAATCTTCTCAAAATCCAAAGGTCATGCTAAGCCCACATTTCTGCTTTGGCTCATATCACCAAATACTTGACAATACTTCTCAGAGACAGGAACCCCCAGTTCATTTCATTGGCAATTGCCAGGATTATTTCCTTCTATTTTCTCTTTGCCCTTTAAGATCTCTCTAACTTAATAGATATTCTATCTTTTTTTTTTTTTTTTGTCTTTTCCCCATGGTTCCTCTTCCTTCCTACATCACTATTTTATGGTACATTTCTATACATCAGGATGTTTATATGTGAAAAGGAAAAAAAAAATAGCACATTTGTATTTTCTTCTCATAAATATGTGATGTAGATTTGGAAGCCACAGGAATAAAGAAAAAAACCTAGTAAATATCAAGTCAATATTAATACAAAAAGCAGCAAGATAAATACATGATAAAGAGATATACCTTCTTTCCCTCATGTCCTCAGAACTGGATTTTTGTTGATACTTCTCCTAGACTGAGAACAGTTGACTCATTTCTTCTTTACATTTGTTTCTAGCCAGGAAATCCTGCCAGCGCTACTCAGGAGGCTACCTGCTTTGGTCCAAAAGAAAGAAAAAAAGAGTCTCATGAACCTATAATTATCAACAGAGAAGGAGGAAATTGATTTGGTTGACAGGTCTAGAGCCATTTACTAACTCTGAAGAAAACATTGTTTCATGAAGCTTCCAAATTCTTCCAATTCTTTCAGTCCCTCAAAATGTGCCAGCGTCTCCCAATAACACTGAGGTATATATTAACATCTCCAGTCTTTATAAATGAGGAGTCACAGCTGCAGATAAGTGAGGCAATCTGCCCACAAACACACAATAGTACATGGTCAGGCTGAATGGGTGCAAGACGTGTTTCTGACAACTAGGCCCACGTCCTGGACCATGTAGCTTTACCGCCTCCTCCACAATTATGTGCTGCCCATGCAGAGCTCCAATTTGCCTAGGGTTTAAGTTGCTGCAAATTTGGGGCTTAATTCTTACTTCTATTTCTAGCCCAACATTTCTGAAGCTGTGATCACCAAAAATGTAATCAGTATTCCCGGGGCAAAGATGTTCAGTTAAACCATGTCAAAGGGTCCCACTTAACTTACAATTTCATAAAGACTTTAATATGCTTTCGCACATTATGAATCATCAAAAGAAGCTCCCCAAACTTACTAACCCAAACTTATTTATTTATTACAAAGCTATTTTTTAAAAAAGATTTTATTTATTTATTCATGAGAGACACACAGAGAGAAGCAGAGACATAGGCAGAGGAAGAAGCAGGCTCCCTATAGGGAGCCCGAGGCGGGGCTCGATCCCAGGACCCCAGGATCACGATCTGAGCCCAAGAAAGATGCTCAACCACTGAGCCACCCAAGCATCCCTACAAAACTCTTTAAATATGTGTGTGTGTGTGTGGTGAAAGAGAAGGAATGGTGATTGAAGAGGATGCAAAATATTTCTTACAATCTCAAAAGACATTGATGTTCCACAAAATTTTTAGAATATTGAGAACAAATGTCACGTTTATTTGTTTCTGCTCAGTGAAGTTTTAATTTGCATTTTCCTTATTATGGAAAACCTCGAGCATCCATTCAAATATTGAGGGGCTCCTTGCATTTTTTCCTCTGTAAACTTCTATTCTGGTCTCTTCCTGTTTTCTATTAAATACCATCCATTTAATCTTAGCTTTAACCCATGGAACAAGCACACTTCCGATGATCTCTGTGATCATTCTGGGCGCAGTGCCCGGTATTGTCCACCCCTGAGCCTGCGTGTGGAAGGGACTTGCTTTATTAAGGAGTCCAGAAAAATTGAAGTAATTCCAGGAAAAGCCTACCAAACTCAAGAAACTTAATGAAAGCCACAATGCTAATTAAAGAGAAAACAAAAAATCTTTGTTCTGGGCAGCACAATTCCCTCACATTTATATTTTAATTCAGGAGAGATTTTTAGTGGCCTGGGACTTAGTTCCTTCATCTTCCAGCACTCATATTTTTACCCTTTAAAACAGTTGGACCAGTTTTAAATGAAATACTAAGGAGAGTGTTATTAGGAAGGAAGGAATTCTGCCATCTTGCAATGAAATCCTTCCTTTACTTTGACTTTATTCTCCAGGGTGGTGGTAGTGGTGAGAGTGTGGGAGAAGATGGACAAAGAATAAAAAATAAATTAATTAATTAAATTAAATTAAATTAAATTAAATTAAATTAAATTAAAAAGGGCTCAAATGTGAGATGTATAAATTCAAGAAATTATACCCAAAGAAAAGTGAGTCATTTCTTTCAGGTAGGCTTCAACTCTCTGGGGATTACAAGCTGGCAAAATTCCAACACAATTTTCTTTTCCTATTTGATTTGTGGTGACCTATGTTACATTTGATCATTTTTATTTGCAAGCAACATCAGTGACTCCAGTGATTCCAAAAAAATTTATTTATTTATTTATTTTTTTGATTCCAAAAAAATTTAAAAGGAAAATGATGATCGCAGTATAAACACCTTGCTGCTGGGAGTCTGACAGGAAAGGTTGCCTTCTAGCCATCCTATGTCTGGCTCTTGGAGGCAGAAGATGCAGAGAGAAGACGTAGACATTGGACATTTATCTCTCTTATCAACAGTGTTCAGACTCTTCCACCAAAAAAATTCAGCTCTGTAAATTCCAAACACCCAAGGAGACTCTAAATGCCACTCATGGACAGAATTTTTAAAGACATTAACACTTTTGGTTTGATTTAGTTCCAAAAACAGAGTTGAAGTTATAATTAGTCCTAACCTTCGACAAGCGCTGTGTAAAGAAACTAAAGTATGCTTTTCATGTGCAGAGAGGTGTCAGGAGCTCAGAACATTCCATAAAGAAACTTCAAAACTCAGAGTTAAGTAAAGGGCAGGGCTGTATACTTATTTGTATTATGATAAAATATACAGTTATCGCACCTGGAGCAAGGTACTGCCAACTTGCTGAGGAATTTTACTGACAAACCAAATATGGTTAAGACTGAATATAACAGGAATCAAGTCTTCCTTGTTCTACTACTGCTCCTGTGGCAATTTTGTGTTCACACTGAATTTAAATTTGAATTTTAGTGAAGAGTTGGTCATGATGCCAACTTTACAGACAAGTCCATAATAAGATTAAGGCGCAAAGTATAAAGAAGTTCACTTAACACTTTTTTTTAAATTGGAGTTTGGAAATGCAAAAATAGAAGTATATAGTGAGGGACCTAATGAAAGATAGATGTCACATCATGTACTGAAGTAGTCACCCGAATGGTATGGAAGCCAAGAAGTTGTAGTTGACCAAAACCCTGGTGCTTACTGACAGTCTTCTTCTAAAGGGAAAAATGTTAGGGTATTCAAGAGGAAACCTTTACAATAACCCAAAGCCATAACTGATGGTGTGTTTGTGGCTTTTGCAGTGTCATTTCAGGCATATTTGGAAATCATTCTGGACTTTCTCCTTAAACCCTGAAAGGAGAGTCATTTCCCAGTTCAGGGCTGTTGGGATACTAGCCTGAACACTGCGCGTGCTCTGAACCAGCATGATGAGACCTGCTCTGATTGTCAGGAATCCAGAGTTGGCAGGAATTCTCACAGTCCTCTAAGCCAACTTTGTTCAAGACCCAGTTCATCTTAAAAGAATCAACATAATAGAGTTTTGCTTCATTTGCTGTGTTTATGTGCATGAGTTCTCTCCTAATAGGAAAGGCATAAGATTTTAAGCTAAAACTTTACAAACTGCCATCTACAAGCTGGGTGATGTTGGACATAATACATATCTTCTCTGGTCCTTACATTTTTTTTCTATACAGTGGGGATAGTAATATTATAAATTGAAAGGATTTCAAGGAAGAATAAGTGAAAAAACATATGTAAAATACCCCTACTAGAACATCTAATTCATAATAGGTATTCCCTAAATGTTGATTCAACTTTAAAAGCTTTATATATGGTTTCATTAAGGGAGTAGAAAAACTAGCTTGCAGTTAAATTCATCTCATCCATAATTACTGACTAAAAGATGAAACACCTAGAGGTATAATCAAGAACATTATTTTCCCTGGGACACCATTGATGAAATTTTAGAAGGTACAATTGGAGAGTTCTTAGAAGGTCACTCTGGTTAATAGCTAAATTGGGAAGTAAATTTATTTAGATTCAAATCCTCATTCTAATATCTTCTAATTGGGTAATCTTTACTTAATCTCTCAGTCTCAATTGCCTGATCTATAAAATAAAAATCATATTAATAATTACCTCATAGAGTAGTTTTAAGTGTCTGGCACATGCTATATATCAAATCCATATCGTTTGTATTAGAGTAGTTAGCAGTTGTCTTTTATCAGAATTACTAGTGGTATCTGTTATTAATTGTTCTCCCTGTATTAAATTAGAATAGCTTAGGTTATATTGTCCTAAATAATACTCCCAAAATTTCAGTGGCTAAAACAGAAATATTTCTCTGCAGCATATGCCAATGACCGGTGTAGGTTGGCAGGGGCTCTGCTCATTGCTCTGTTTATCTTAGTGCCTCAAGGACCTAAATTAATGGTGGATCCATCTCTACACATGCTTCCATTGTTACTGTGGTAGCAGAAGAATCTTCTAGAGTGTCTGGCACTAGCAATTAAATATTTAGCTGTGAGATTGACTTACAATTCACTGGCTAGAACCAGTCACATGACCCCAGTCAAATGGAAGGGGATGGGAAGTGTAATCCTCCCAGATGCCTTCATGTACAGAGGTATTAGATACTGGTGAATAATAGATTCTACACATTTTTCAACTACTTTCTTGAAGAGCTTTTACCATGTATGCTGACATAAGCAAAAACAATTGTTTGGGGAAAGGGAAAGAGGCTTGCTTTCTCCCCAAAACTGGAAGATGAGAATTTCTTAATAAGGAAGACAGAAACATATAAGAAAAGAGCATTTATTCATTTATTTATTTTCATATTACTTAAAGAAAGTGTAATTGAACTCTAGATTCTTATGACAGATGTAAAAAAGTGGAAAAAGAAATCATTTTAAAATCATCTTGGATAATGATCTTATGTAAATGAAATGGGAATAATTACTCAAAACTTCATTCAAGAAATATCACTTATCTTCCTTATGACAGAAAACGCGAATTCTTTATTAACTCCCACTTTACAGTACCAAAAAAGAATTTGTCCTTCAAGATTAAACTGCTTATCATAGGCAAATCAGAGTCCTCCCAATATCTGAAACTGTTTAGAAAATTAGCTCTTCAAAAACATTTTTATTCTGATAGCCAGTCATACTCCTCTAGCTTCACAAGAATAGGTAATCTTTTTCTGGAGTCTGACTAACATCATACGACTATAAAGGCAATAGTTTGCAAAATGAGAAAATCTAAATATATAATATTGACGTATACATATCACATATCCTCTGTGAAATTAGTCTCCATTACTAATCCACAAAATACCAAAAATCTTCCACCAAATTCCCCTCAGAATTGTTTATTGACGGTTGATTAACCTCTTTGTGAGAAAGAATAATTTGGAAAACTTCAGTTCAAATCTCCAGATTCTTCTTTATCCTTTTAACAGCAGTGAAATCTAAACATTCCTTTTGATTTTCCTGTTTTTCCCCGGCTCAATCATTAGAATCAGTTGCAGAACTGAAATTTTAAAAAAATCTTTAAAAGTCTCTGCTCAAAATCACTCAAATTCCTCATTTTTCATTCTCCTATTAGCTCATGATTATTGACATGTTTAAAAGCTTAGTTTCTGGGTTTTTCATTTTGCCCACGCTTCTTTTCAATGCTGAAGTTATCAAGTGGAAGGTGACAATCATTCCCTGCTGACAGTTAGAACATACTTCTTTATCTTGTTCAATAATCATAACGTTGCAGGCTATTCATGAAACTTCTTTAGAGATTATGGCTTTTGAAAATACCTTTTATACATATTTCTTAGATCGCACATAAAAAGAGTCCTGCCCTCCTGAATGACTACATCCCTTTCCTATCTAATAAGAGTGACAATTGAGACGGCAGTGGGTGCCCACCATGGCACTGGCTTTAATGACTGCCCTTCTTCCTCTGTGTCTGACCCCCCCACCCGATATGCTGGGTCACTAGATCTTCAGTTTAAAAGTCCATCACCTGCTTGAAATCAGATGCAAAATTTCATGTGTTTTTGCATGCATTTTTTTCTGCAGATGGGGCTTTCATCTGTTGCACAAAAATGGATTTATGACCCTCCAAGTTATCAAAAGCTATTGCATTTGGGGGTGTCTGGGTGGCTCAGTCAGTTGAACAGTCGACTCTTGATTTCAGCTCAGGTCATGATCTCAGGGTTGGGGGACGGAGCCCTGCGTCAGGCTCCATGCTCAGCATGGAGTCTGCTTGTTCTCTCTCTCTCTCCCTCTGCTCCTACCCTGCCTCTCTAAAATAAATTTAAAAAATCTTAAAAATAAAAGAGCTGGTTTTCCATTACAGGGCATACAGCCATCGAGAGCTCAGGATATGCCTTTGTGGGCAGAGGAATGACAGTCTTAGGTATGAGAGGAGATCCAGTGTGGCAGGTGGACATGCTGTGAAGATTACAGGTCCACATCTACAGATAATATCCAGAAGTTCAACATAAGCTACAGGTTGTCCTAGTGGCCCAGAAAACACAGTAACAAACAAGGAGCTGGTATTTATGTGGCAAATCTGGCAGTGAGGCAGCACTGGGGAGTAGAGTCTACGTACCAAACTTACCTGCAGAACCTGGGCACTGGGCACTGAGTCTCATGAAATAATGACAAGAAGGACATTGGGACAGAACAGAAGACAGTCGATTTTACCCCCCGCTCTTCCCCCCAAAAACCTAGTCTTAAGCATAGAAATCAAAAGGAGGCACCAGTTATCAAAATCAGAACGCAAGATGGAAAATGTAACTGGGAGCAAAGAGCAGCTGAGACAGCTAGCTAGCTGAACTAGAGTAATAGAATTATGGCTGAGTACCTACATTCTCAGGGCAAAAAAATGTGATAAATGTTTAGGTGCAGTGAGTGTGTGTGCATATGTGCATATATACATGTATTTGAAAAGTGTCAAATATTTACTGAGATCCTAGCATAATCCAGGCACTTTGCTTCATTTAAGAGGCACCAAAGTGAAAAAGAAATGATTCTTGCACTCCATGTGTTCACAATCTATTAAGGCAAAGACATACGGCAAAAAAAATTGCCACGTGACAAGTTATATTAGAGATACACAAGTGCCACGGGAGTTAGGAGAAAGCCATACCTAAACCTTCCCAGGATCTTAGGAGCAAATCCTCCTAAGAGTGAGGCTTGTATGCCAGGGCTACCGTTCTCTCCTCCCTGGGGCCACGGCGTGCCTGCTAATGGACGTCAAGTACTCCTGGCTAAGAGGAGAGGCCTGCAAGCAGCCGGGCCCAGGCATTGGGCCAGACTGGAGGAAGTCTTGTGTCTTAGTCAATCTGGATTCTGCTATAACAGCACCATAGACTGAGTGGCTTATAAATAATAGAAGTTTATGTCTCAACAGTTCTGGAAGCTGCCAAGTCCAAGATCAAGGTCCTGGCAGATTTGGCATCGGGTGAGGGTCTGTTTCCCCGTTCCCAGACAACTGCCTTCTCACTGTGTGCTCACATGGTGGAAGTGGGGAGAAAGCTCTCTAGGGCTTCTGTTATGAAGATGCTCATTCCAGAGTAGATGTTGGCATGGATGTGGAGAAACTGCAAACTTGCGGGTTACTGGTGGGAATGTGAAATGGCGTAGCCTCTGTGGAAAACAGCATGGTAGTCCCTCAAAAATAAATGAACATAGAATTACTATTCGATCCTGCTATTCCACTTTCTAGGTATAAACATGAAAGAATTGAAAGCAGGGGGTAGAACCGATATTTGTATGCCAATGTCCACAGTGGCATTATTGGCCAAAGCCAAAAGGTGAAAACAGCCCAAATGTCCATCTACAGATAAATGGATATATACATTGCCTTAAAAGAAAATTAAATGCTGATAGAAGCTACACCATTGATGAAATGTTGAAAATATTATGCTAAGTGAAGGCCAGAAACAAAAAGATAAATAATTGTATGATTCCACTATATATATATACGAGGCCTCCCTAGTAGTCAGATTCATAGAGGTAAAGTAGAATAATAGCATTTACCAGGGGCTAGGGCCAGCAAAGAATGGAGAGTTACTGTTTAGTTGGCACAGAGTTTCAGTATGTGAAAAGGTTCTGGAGATGCACAGGGATGATGGTTGTGCAACAATGTGAATATACTTAATGCTGTTGAACTGTACTCTTAAAACCGGCTAAAATAATAAAATTTTATGTTTATGAATATTTTGCCACAATAAAAGATTTTTTGAAAATTAATTAGGTGGAGTCTGAAAAATGATTTCTAGTTTCTCCAAACAACTGCAGTATGACTTTAATACACAGGTTGTTAAATATATAATGAATGATGCCATGAAATCTGGGGCAGATATTACTTCAAAGAATATTCTATAAAAGGCATTGAGTGTCCCCTCAATTTCCTCTGGGAAAAGTATCAAAGGTATCAGCACCTAACTAGATGCTCATCGGGAATTATCTGCACGGCAGTACCATGCACAATACCCAGCATTGTGATTGGCATGGGTCTACACACCTCATATGGGTTAGATCCATATTCGTATTCCTTGTTTCTTATTTCAATAGTTCCCTCTCTTCCTTTCCATTTTCCCCATGTATATAGAACACAAATATTTGTGACAGTTTCAAAGTGCTGAATAATGATTCATTTCAAATTCATCAAAAGGATATAAGAAGAAATAGATTTAAGATTTATTGGTTTATTTGGAGAGGGGTAGAAGATGGGGCAGACAAAGAGAGTCCCTGCTGAACACAGAGCCCAATGTGGGGCTCAGTCCATGACCCCAAGCTCACAACCCAGCTTAAATCAAGAGTCGGAGCCTTAACCAACTGAGCCACCCCCAAGAAGAAATAATGTTTTGATAAATATGTAAATCCCTATCTAAATATATATGAATATATATGAATATTAAATATATGAAAGAGACACAGATGGACAGAGACATAGAGAAGCATGAATTCTGCCTCCAGTATGCAATGAACCTACGAATTTTAAAAAAATGTTTTATTTATTCATGAGAGACACACATAGAGAGGCAGAGACATAGGCAGAGGGAGAAGCAGGCTCCCTGCGGAGAGCTCAGTGTGGGACCCGATCCCAGGACCGCGGGATCACGCCCTGAGCCAAAGGTAGAGGCTCAACCACCGAGCCATCCAGCTGCCCCTGAACCTACTAATTTTGAGCCCATACCTCCTACTTGGTTTTTCCTGACTTTTTATGTCATGGCTGCAATGGATGTAGATTCTTCAGTTAAAAAATGAGGCACCAGGAGCTGTGTTTGTATTTCGGTGATTCTGGACCTCTTCTAGGAATCAGAGGCCAGGACCTATGAAGTCCAGAGTCACGTAGTTCAATATCTAAAATGTCATTTGCTGGAGTTTTGGTTTCTGGACAAAATTGTTAAGGTAATGATTAGGGAAAGCAGAATAAAATATACTCCTATTTAATGTTTAATGTTTAATACTAAACTTAAACATTTTAATGATTAATTTATGTTTTGAATAGATTTTAAAAGGTCATAAGACATTTAACCACTAGATAGGAAGTCAGAGAACATTGATGTTCTGACTTTTCCAAGTGACTTCAGGTAAGTTATCTAACACGTCTAATTGTCAGTCTCCTCGTCTGCAATCTGGGGTTAATAATAATCACATTGCTTCCTTCCAGAACAGTTGAATGTGATAAATTAGATATAAGTACCTTTAAAATTATAAAATGCCTCTACAAATGTAAAGATTATTATCATTCGGTAGTTCCCACAGATAACAAACAAATCACCAAAAAGGGGAGAAAAAAAAATAGCATAAAATGATTCAACAAATGTTGAAATGTAAGTAATTCTACTTTATACTGAAATTTGAGATAAGAAATTTGAGATGTTATTCTTACATCTTTAAGGATAAAATAGGAAAAGGAGGCCCAGGTATTGTAAGCAGTATGTATGAATTAAGAAACAATCCAAGGGGTGCTTGGGTGGCTCAGATGGTTGGACGTCTGCCTTCAGCTCAGGTCATGATGCTGGGCCTGGGATCGAGCCCTGCATTGGGCTTCCTGCTCAGTGGGGAGTCTGCTTCTCCCTCTCCCTCTGCCTGCCGCTCCCCTGTTTATGCTCTCTGTCTGTGTCAAATAAAGAAAAGAAAAGAAAAAAAAAGAATCCAAGCTAATAAGACCTGCCTAGAGCTCTGCCCCTCCAGTCCTGCTCCCACCTACAGATCCCTAACTTCGGCTCAGTGACCACTAGTGAGATTAAGCAGGTGGATTCATCTCTTTCACAGGAGTTTCAGTTAACTGCTGAGAGGCTGAGCAATAAGTCAGCCACTCCACTAATTGAGCTCTGACCTCACAGGCCTTTTCTAACAGCGGAATTTATTTTCAAGTTCTGACCCTACTTTGTAGACTCACTTATCCCTAGATCCTTTACCTCTTCCTGACATCCTGTTCTCTGTCCCTCTTCTTTTGAGTCCCTCTTCTCTCAGGAAGTGTCATCTTTTCCCTGAAGCCCAGCTTCCATCAGAGATCTTTATCTGCTAAGAGTCTTCCTGCTTGGATGTGAGAGCCCTGCCTGTCATCACTCAGTCTGCCTGGAAGAGTGCTTCTGACCTCAAAATTCCCTGATAGTCTTCCCTGGTGCTGCCTGCTGCATGATACTACCTGTTGGATGTTCTCCATTCTTAAAATTCTGCTTGCTTCAACCTAATTGTTCTAGGTACCTACAGTTGATTTATCTCTAAGTGTCTTTCTACCTCCAGGGACTGTCACCTTCCATGGTCTTCATTTGCCACATGCTTCTTCTGGGCCAAGCCCTACCAAGTCCTATCTCCAGCTTTGAGCAAAAAAAGCCTTGACAGTTAATGAGCTGCCCATTGATACTTATGAGTTGCCTTCAAAACTTAACAGCTTAAAACAACATTTATTATGTCGCACATTTTCTGAGAGTCAGAAATCTAAGAGCAGTTAACAGGGTGGATGCTTCTGATTTAGGGTCTCTCCATGAGGTTGCATCAAGATTTGACCATGGCTGTAATTATCTTGAAGGGGCTGGAAGGATTCATTTTCCTGATGGCTCATTGACAGGGTTTCTAGCTGGAGCTCTCAGTCCCCCTCCACCTAGGTCTCTCCATAGATCTACTTGAGAACCTTTTTATCATGGCAGCTAGCTTCCATCAGAGTAGGTTATCCAAAAGAGAGAGCAAGGGAAGTTCAATACCTTTTACAACCTAACTTTGCAAGTTGCATACCAACACTTCGGCCATATTGTAATGGTCCCACAGAGAAATCCTGATATGATGTAGGAGAGAACTCTACAAGGGTAGGTGAATACTAAGTGGGGATTATTAAGGGCCACCACAGGGCCTAAATGAAAACAAAAGTTCTATAAAAAAACAAACAACAATAAAATATCCCCCCCAAAACCTGACCTCTTTAGTCTATCCCTGACCCCTTTATATCTGACTGCTCTGCTGAAGTGCCACACCCAATCCAGGATATAAGCAATCTAGGAGCCATAGCACTTAGCCAACTCCCAGTAGACTCCCACCCATTGACTCCCCACTTCCTTGCGCTTTCTACTATTTTCTTTGTTCACAGATCCCAGACTATCTTAATGACAATCTTGGACAGGAAACTACTGGCTCTACTCCAAAGCCCAGAGGAATCTCTAGTTTCTCATTATTAATCAGATATGACTCTGTGTGTAGGGAAAATAAAGAAAAAAAGGTCAGTGAAGGATATAGAGTACTTGCCTGCTTGTTGGAACCATCAATATACCTTATTACGTTGAGTTCAGTTCATGATGTCACGTAGACATCTTCTTAAACACTTTCAAATGGTTCCCAGTATCTATTAGTTTTTCTGCAATTTTATTTAAGAATTCCATACATCTCAGAAAAGATTCTCAGTACAATATTTGCATTAGAAATATTCAACAAATCAATAATCGTGGCAAAGGCAATCTTCTTGATTGGATTATGAATCACACGTAACATATCTAATCTAGTCGATAAACTATCTCTTAGCTGAACTTCCCTACGGTACTGTTCCCTTCTTTTTTCCCTCTCTCACTTTTTCTTGTGTGAAATGAGAATAAGAAAAACAAAAACTAGAAATCACATTTTCCTGAGAGCAAACGGGAAACTACACCCTAGAGAGATGATGTCCATAATTTCTTTTGATCTTTTTGACAATTTTTTTTGCTAACCCCTTCGCCCCACAAACTCAGTCTTCTCTTTCCTAAATGCCTAAAAGTGTATCTCTTAGTTTAATTGGGAGTCACCCCTGGGGGATGTGTAGGAATGTGGAAAAACAGTATTAGAAGAAGAATCAGACCTTAGTAGGTGTGTGCCTTTCTGTTCTTCACCAACCTAGATGTCACACATGCTCCTTCTGGTAACTTGAGCAGATTTGGGGGGTTATCTCCTTCCTTCCTCTTTTTTCTGTGGCTGTTGTTAATTTTTCCTCTTACATTTACCTTTCAAAACCGGTGTCTGTCATGCTTGGTCCCTGGCTCTGAGTCTTCCTTTTATAATTCTCCTCCTCTGTTACCTCCCTCTTCCCCATGGCTTTAAGTTCCCTCTGTATCCCAACATTGCTCACCTTTGTATTTCCAGGCCAACACCTCTCTGAGCTCCAGTGTCATACATGCAACTGCCATCTGGCATCATCGTTAGCATATCCTACGGGTTTCTCCAACCTAACATGTCTAATCCAATCTTGATGCTGGGCCCTGCTCCCCAACTTTTGTTTCTCTCTCTCTCTCAGCCTTTATATCTCTGTAAATGGTATCACCTAGCTGCATAAACCAAATACCCTGGAAATAATCTTTGAATCCTTTTTCTCTAACACCTATCCTATATTCATTCTATCACAAAATTCTGGTCATGTCGTCCTCTAAAATAGATGCCAATTCTATTTTTCTCCATTCCATTGCTCATCTCTGTCCAGGGGCCATCAGTTTTTACCTTGTTTCCTACATTGCTCTCCAACATCTCCTTTCTTTTTTTTTTTTTTTTTTTAAGATTTTATTTATTTATTCACGAGAGACATAGAGACAGGCAGAGACATAGGCAGAGGGAGAAGCAGGCTCCCCACAAGGAGCCTGATGTGGGACTTGATCCCGGATCCTGGGATCATGACCTGAGCCTAAGGCAGACGCCCAACCGCTGAGTCATCCAGGTGTCCCTCTAACATCTCCTTTCATCCTTATAAACCATTTCCTCACAGAGCAACCAGACTAATCAGTTTAAATTTATCCAATGATGTTCTACTGCACACAGACACAAGTCTAAATTTCTAACCATCGGCCGTGATGCCTGTAGGTGACCCATACCTACCTTGCTTGCCATACCTCTCTCTTCTTTCTTGCCTGGCCCTTCAGTCACAATGTCTTTTTTTTTTTCTTCCTGAAACACAATGA
Source organism: Canis lupus dingo (assembly GCF_003254725.2). Taxonomy (NCBI): domain Eukaryota; kingdom Metazoa; phylum Chordata; class Mammalia; order Carnivora; family Canidae; genus Canis; species Canis lupus. The sequence goes on from NC_064271.1 coordinate 32,425,509, forward strand.
CACAAAAGATTCTTCCTCCCCTCAGAGCTTTCAGATATATTTTCTCTGCTTGGAATGTTCTCCTCCCACTCCACCTGTAGTGCTCAGGGGAAGGGTATGGTGGCACTTCACACACTGCAATCAGCCAAGTTAGGATTCATAAGTGACCACCTGGAGAAACTTGGGGCCCTTTCCTCTCTCACAGAAAGGCTGTAGCTGAGATCATAAAGGTAGCCCCTTTTCGAGGCGCCTGGGTGGCTCAGCCAGTTAGGTGACCGACTCTTGATTTCAGCTTAAATCATGATCTCAGGGTCCTGTGATAGAGCTCCACATTGAGCTCCATGCATGGAGCTCAATGTGGAGTCTGCTTCAGATTCTTACCCACTCTCTCTCTTCAAAATAAATAAATAAAGTCTTAAAAAAAAAAAAAAAGGTAGCACCCTTGCTGGGCAAGGTCACGAATGTCATGAATGTAACCCTGTAATTACTTCATTAAATGTTACTGAGTCACATATTCCTCCTTCCTCTTTCCCAGCATTCCTGGGATCAGCTGCTATAAAGTAGGACTTACGAGCAGCCTGGGTGGCTCAGCAGTTTATTGCCGCCTTCAGCTCAGGGCATGATCCCGGAGACCCAGGATCAAGTCCCCTGTCGGGCTCCCTGCATGGAGCCTGCTTCTCCCTCTGCCTGTGTCTCTGCCTCTCTCTCTCTCTCTCTCTCTCTCATAAATAAATAAAATTAAAAAGTCAAAGATAAAAATAAAGTGGGACTTACACTTTTGCAAACTAATGTGTAGCATAGTGCAGTGGTTAAGACCCCAGTAGAGATGTGGACAGGAAGAAGGCATGAAGACAGTTGAATCAACCAGGGTCAGGAGATGCCAAGAACTCAATAAACATGAGGACAAAGGGTTTGAATGAATATTCTTATGACTTGTTGAAATGGTTTGCTCTGGGAATTAATCTGGGTAAGTGGTGGCATGAGGGGGTGAAGGACATTGGGTCCCAGTGAGTCAATAGATTGTTTGGACAGGGGGCATTAAATGAAACCAACTGGTAAGAGTGGAAGTGGTGGCGGAGAGCAGGAGGGTTATAACTGAGACTGTCAAGTGACTGTCTGAGAAGGGAGAGGACAAGACTATTGGATGGGAGGAGTCCAGGAACCAAGGGGCTAAGGTCCTCGATGGATCATCCATGTGGCTATTGAGATGACAGGAACTGTGACAGGAGCAGGGTAAAAGAGAGTGAGCTGAAGCCTTGGAGACTGAGAAGTGATCTGAGGGGCAGGTGCCTGCCACAAGGAGAAGCCATGAGTCAACTTTAAACCACAGCATTTTTGGGGTGCCTGAATGACTCAGTCAGGTAAGCCTCCAACTCTTGATCTCAGCTCAGGTCTTGATCTCAGGGTTGTGAGTTCAATATTCAATGATCATGAGTTCAGAGCATTGGGCATAGAGCTTACTTAAATGATAAATAAATAAATAAATAAATAAATAAATAAATAAATAAATAAACCACAGTATTATTGTAAGAATATATATTTATATTCTGCTTTAGTCTCCAGAAAATATTCGAAAACATCTCTTTGATATTTTCATAAATTCTGTGAAGTAGGGTTTTGTGGGGAAAGACAACTAACATTTGCTCAGTTATTCTCTCTGGGACAGGAATTGTGCTAAATTTTCCACATATTATACCTTTTATTTTCATTTTCTTTTCTTTTATTTTCAAACCTACGCAACTGCCTGGCTCCTTTTGTTCTCCTAGGCATAGTCTTGGAATTAACAGCCGTCCTCACTGATTAATCAAGTTAATAAGAATAACTATTTTTTCTTAAAAACTTTTTGACTGTTTTTCTCAAGTTTTCTAGATTGGGGGGATAGTAATTAAAATGTTAATTCTTTGGGGGAGACTCTGTTTGGGAGACTCTGAGCAGAAGAGGTCAGACAGGTTGAACCAGTGAGAGAGGATAAGATGCGAATGTCATGTTATGTTGTCTACTTGAGAATAACTTAAAAGAGGAGGTGAGAAATTAAGTAAGAATTGAGGGCAAGGTCTCACCCATGCTCCTTGAGAGCTGGGTAAAACGGAGTTGGTAATCCACATGTTTGGACAATCCTGCCTGAGTCCTGAATCCCACTGAATGCTCCCTCCCCCACAGAATAAAACTGTTCCACACTCAAGAGAGTGCTCACCAATTATCCAGCACTTATTATACACAGGCACTGAGCCAAACACATTCACATTGTCTCTCAAGAATGGCTATTCTGATATACAGCTATGATGGATGCTTTTATCCAATGTATCTTTGCCCTTTCTTTCCCCTCACCTCCTCTAAACCCCTCAAATCCCAACCTGTGGAGAGATTAATTAGTAGCCTCTTTCCTGTGAGAAGATAGATACCAGGTAGTGTTGAGTTTGGGGGGATTTTGTGAGCTTTATTTCACACAAAGACATATTTCTTTGTCCCTAAAAGAAAACTGAGAAAGCCTGCGTGTGAATTCAGTGAGGTCAAGCGACAATAATTGCTAAGGTCAGGGCTCATACTCGGTATTCAGTGGGACAACTATGGGGCCTCTTGAGGTATAAAGACCTATCCCTCATTTGAGGTTGTGGAATGTCTGAGTGGAAAGAACAAAAACTTTGGGTTTAATTCCTTGTTTGGGTAGTTACTAGCTGTTTGATGTTGGCCAATTTACTCCATTTCTTTGTACCTTATTATCCCCACCCCTAAAATGAAGACGTTAGTAATAATATAGGCCTCGTTGAGTTGTTTTTAGACGCAGTGAGTTAATACATACTTTGGACTAATACACAGTAGGTGTTTGATTAACATAACTATTATTTTAAAGTCAGGAGGATCAGTGAATGCACTTATCATCCGAATTATATGTGCTTGTGGGAAAATGAGGATTCATCATCTCTATCAAATGTTCCAAACTGGCCACAGCAAAGGATATTTTTAAACTACTTGTATATTTTAATGTTCTCTCTCTCTTTTTTTTTTTTTTTTTAAACAGAAGAAACAAGGAAATTATCCTATTTTTGTTTAACCTTTGGTATGGAAGAAGTCTTTGGAAGCCAGCAAATAGTTCTTCCTCAAAGCTCAGCAAGAGTGAGGAAAAGGCAGCAGCTGTCCATCTCTTTGGTTCAGTCCAGGAAGCATGGACTGGATTGAACAACAACAACAAAAAACCTCGGTGGGGTTAGAAGCCTGCGTTACTGGGCCATCACAGAATCGAGCCAGAACTCTCCAAAGAAGGATGAACTGTATGCATCACTCCACACTCACAGTCCATTTCAAAATGGAGAAGACAAGATGCTGGCTAAGCTTGGCTTGACCTCTCTTTCTCTGAATGCAAATGTCCTCTGACTTACAGTCAAGTTCTTTGAACGAATGAGTGAGAACCCAATAGAAATTCGAAAAGTTTAAGTTAGATACTTATTTTCCAAAAATGTTTTTCAATAGTGTTTTTTTTTTCCTCTATTTCCTAGGACCCTTGTGTATTTTGGCTTCTTTCTTTTAAAACCTAGATGGCAGGACACCTGGGTGGCTCAGGAGTTGAGCCTCTACCTTTGGTTCAGGTCGTGATCCCCGGGTCCTGAGATCCAGTCCTGCATCCCACTGCCAGCAGGGAGTCTGCTTCTCCCTCTGCCTATGTCTCTGTCTCTCATGAATACATAAATAAAAATCCTAAAATAAAATAAAACAAAGACGGAGAGTGGTCCTGAATGTATTTTGTTCCCTTTTTCCATGAGACCATACAGAGGTGTCCTTTCTGATTGGCTGACTGGATCACTTCGAGGTTGGGGAGATGGAGCCTCTTGCTCCTGCAGCATAATCCTGGTGTCAGGTAGTTATGTCTAGATGGTACCTTTTTTTTTTTTTTTTTTAAATCTAAGCTAGTTTCTCTACCCTAATGCCCAAGCACGGTATTTTCTAAAGCAATAGAGCAGGGACAAACTCTTCTCTCTTTGCATTCCAGCAACATTTCTGAACTGTCGATTTCTTTCAAGTAAGAGCACTTAAGAGTCCATCTTCTCTAGAGGGGTAAGAGTGCCTCATGCTGAGGGGGAGCAGTGCCCCCTGGGGAGGGCAGCAGACCCTGCTTGCACACTGTAGTTCCACCAGAAAACAAATGCAAGCAGTCACTTTGTTTGCTTGACTTGGGGAAACCAGAGCAGGAATTCAGCACAGACTTTGGGGCGTTTACTTCTTTACACAGAGTTAACTTGGATGTAGACATTGTAGATGGAACCATCAGCACGGACATCTGTTTCATGGGCAAGCGATGGCATGCATTGTAGATGCACATAAATACCTAGCATGTGTTATTAAAGCTTAGTTTTCTGTACATCTCACATAAATATTCAAATGTTTTGCAGACCGATGTCCTCATAGGCAGAAACTGGTCCTTTTAGAAATAGGCTGTGGCCATTTTAAGTTTGGCTTTGACCCCTTTTAGATGACACTAGAGACCTAGTTCTTCACAGTCCTCCCCTTCCTCATTGTCTTATAGGCCTGCTCCACAAATCAATATTTGTGAAACCCTAGACATGGTTCATTTTTGCCCTTAGCATCACAAACTTCTCGTAGCCAGAAAAAAAAATTAAGTTAGTATGGCCTAAGATTGTTACATGGATAAACTCCTAAAAGTTTAGAAGTCTAAAAGCACACAGGCTCGGAGTTTGTGAAGGTTGTAAAATGAGTGCCAGAATCAAGGAGGGAAGCCAGATGCCTTGCTCTGTCCTTCCCAAAGTGCTTCTATTTTATTGCTGCCCAGCCTTGGTTTCCTGTTCCCAGATGGAAATCAGTTCAGTTCAGCCACACAGAGAGAGAATGCAAAGAGAGTGGGGCCTGGGGACAGAGGGGGCACAAAATAGAGACTGGACCTGAGTAGGCAGTGAGTTCAGTGCAAGAATAACGTGTTCTTTTCCAGAGGGAGGCAAAAACAAATTCTTTGGGTGATAATGAACTTTATTTTATTGATGAACATTTATGAGTGTGAGGAGTCAGAGTGTGTGGGCTGTAACCGCGGTAACCAAGTGGGCAGTAGTTCAGCAGTCTGGAAAATTTATGGTAAAACTTAAGAGGATTCATCAGTACCCGATAGTCCCCATCATCCAGAGCTGCATCCGAGGCCAGGACTGTGAGCTCCACCGAGGGTCAGAGAGGAGAGGAGGGTTGGCTGGCAACTGAAAACCCTAACCTGAACCATCATCAGTTCATCAGGAAAGGGGAAGTGAAGAGAGAAAAGAAAGACAACACAGGAAAAGTAAAACAGGACATGCTGAAAAGAAAAATCAAGTCTATTTTTAGACACACACAACTACAGTGTAAATAATAAGAATCTCTGCCTGACAATGACCAGATACTCTTGAGCCATGTTTGAGAATAAATCTTTAGTCCTGTGTAACCCTGGCCAGCACTGAAGCAGGAAACCACAGCTTCTCTGGGCTGTATCACCTGATGCCTCAACCACACTAATCATCGGTTGATGTGTATGAGAAAGGAAAGTCTTTTACTAAATACACTCAGTAAAAATAATTTCTCCCTAAGAAAAATATAATTGGCTAAGTATATCGGATTAGTACAGCCTATGAAGCCTGCAGACAGATTTGTAAGATCCTGAATAGGGAGTTAGTTCTAAATTATAACCTCTTCTATTAGGAATTTCTGTGAAAAGAATTAAAGCATGTTATGATTAAGTATGTCCCTAAATTTTCATGGATCAGCACATAGAAGGCTGCTGCATTAGCAATATGTTCAAATTAACCAACTGTTGTGTTTGTCAGTCTTCTCGGGAGCCATAATCAAATGGTGTGTCTATGAATCATTTACAACTTCCTGTTTATTTTATATTTTTAAAGATTTATTTATTTATTTTAGAGGAGAGGGACCAGGGGAGAGGGAGAGCTTAGGCAGACTTAGGCAGGGAGCCTGAGATCAGGATCTGAGAAGAAACCAAGAGTTGGACGCTTAACCAACGTCCAACTGTATCACCCAGGCGTCCCACAATTTCCTATTTGTTTTAATTTTGTAATGAGTTAATGTTGTAAAGCTAGAACTTTAACATATATCAGGGACTCTTGCAAATTATCTCCTGAAGATTAATTTGGCTAATACTAAAAGGCTGGTGTTTGAAAAATACAGTTTCTCACCAACCTGTGGGCCCCATGATACACAATTTTGTGTTGACATATTGACTTTTATGTCTTAGTAGAACTACAAATGCCAGTAAATGTGACTGCTGAAACATAGGAAAGATTCCATTGACATTCTTGGGAAGAATTTAAAAAAAAAAAAAAAACAATGTCAGAAGTGACAGGAAAATCTTTAAAAATTGGATTATTTGAAATAGATGACTTTCATATTATTTTCTCTCTCCTCACTGAACACAATGGCTTCAATGTTCTTCTTTTCCAGAAAATAGATTTTGAGCTTTACTAATAGGGTATGAGTAAGTTTTAGTGCTTTGTCTTCTTTCACCACTTATTATAATGCAAGATTCTTTCACAGGAGTTTCCATTGCAATGCAAATTTGAACATTTTTTTCCAGACCTCACATTTCATGATGAAAAAGTGAAGACTTTATTTCTCATAGTGTTTATTTTATTCATATCTCAAGGAACAAATTGGTCTTTAAATCAATCCACCACTTGTTGACAAATACAACAAACGAGGCCCTGCTAATTGACAGAATTAAGTAGCAGGAAATGGGAGGGGAAGATCAGCTCTTTTGTTTCTCTGCAGCCTATATTTCAATATCTACTAGATAGTTAATATTTTTGTGACCTATTCTAAACTTTCCATATCTCAGCAATGATGTTTTTGATAAGTTTCAAAAGAAACCATGAAATCAAGATCTCTCTTTTTTTCCTAAAATTCCATGTCTTTCAATCACAATTGTAGGCAGGAGAGGAAATTATAGACAAAACAGAGTTGAGTGGAGCATCTCTTAAGTCTTCTATTCAAGATGTGACCCTTCTTTCTGCAAATGACCATCCATAGGCATCCATGGTTTCCTACCACTATAGATGGCATATTTGTGCCCCCTATACCCAGAATTCATAAGTTAAATCCTAATGCCCAATATGATGGCATTAAGAAATACAGTTTTTGGGAAGTGATTAAGTCAAGAGGTTGGAGACCTCATGAATGGGATCAGTGCCTTTATTAAAAAAAGACTTCAGAAAACTCTCTAGGCCCTTAGGTCATGTGAGGACACAGCAGGTAAATAGCTGTCTATGAACAGGAAGCAAGCTCTCTCCAGACACCTAACCAACCTGTGCCTTGATATTGGACTTTCCAGAGTCCAGAACTATGAGAGATAAATTTCTATTGTTTATATGCCACCTGGCCTGTGGTGTTTCCCTTATAGTAGTCCAAATGGACTAAGTCATATTTGTTTTGGGATTAGGGGTCCATAAGGACAATATGAAGAGCTAAACAATTGTACTGAGTGACAGCCTAGCCAGTTTCGATGCTGCGAAGCTGTAGCTTGAAAAAGGAAATAAGTGCCTCATGCCCTGAATCAAATGTATGTTTTCTTTATACTCCATAAGAACAGTGTGGGTCATTTCCATACTGTATTATTCTTCCGTGTTCAACAATATGTTCCAATCATTTCCATTAGTTAACTTTCAGGTTATGATTCCTATCATAAGGACTAAGAACCAAGATTTCTGTTTCCAGTGGATGACAAACTAGATTCACACCAAAGTCCTTGGAAACAAAACACTGCTTAATATTTTTTAAAAACCTTCTTAAAAGAATAAAATATTTGACAAAATTGTAAGGGACTACCCAGCCAAAGCCTAAAAGAAAGTGGGATTTAGAGAAATAAGTGAAATACTGAAGTTCCTTCTAGCCTGAGGGCATTTGCTGAACCCAGTAAATTTGGACTTAGGAGATAAGATAGTCAGAAGTTAAGGCCCAGAGTCCACTCAAGATGGTAAGTTTATTATGAGACTCTTCCCATATTAAGCTGGGTGCCAGGGGTTTCATCTCAGGGTAAAAACAAACCAGAAATAAGTCCCCTGCCTTACTTCCCACATATACACACCCCTCAGGAGACTGTAGAGAAGGTTGTCATAACACTGGGTAAATAGAAAAGAGATAAGAGGGCAGAGAAAATCCCTAAGAACTTGTCACCACAGCCTTTTCCTCATATAGATATGACATTGGCATTACATTATTTGGGTAGCCTAATCAATCTCAAGCCAAAACTTGGTTGAAGATATTAGTAGTGCCCACTGGGATCTGTAGACAGAAATGCAAATCACCTCTGCAGGAAGACCTCAAGGAATCATAAAAAGGACTTTTTCAAGAACATTGACTAGCCCACAGTAGAAATAACCAAATACACAAAAAAATAAGGCACAGGAAAAGTAATCAGCTCCCAAAAAATTGCAAAAGAGATGCAAAAGAATTGAGATATTGAGGTGATCAGATCAAGAAATAAAACAAGTACGCTATGTATTTAAAGATATTAAAGACAACTTGAAATGTCTGCAAGAGAGGAAAAGTATAAAAATAGACCTAGCTTATTTGAAAAAGAAAGAAAATAGTATAAAAGAAACAAAAAGGCACATAAAATCTTGGTTGGGAGATTGAAGAAAAAATTAGATATCATTGAAAAAGATTTAGGAAATTAGAAAATAGACAAGAAAATTAGCTAGAATGTAGCATATAGAGACAAAAAGGTAGAAAATATAAAGTTAAGAGGGTTGCCTGAGTGGCTCAGTTGGTTGGGCAGCTGATTCTTGATTTTGGCTGGGATCGTCCCAGGGAGGTGGGATCGAGCCCTGCCAGGCTCAAGCTGAATGAGGAGTCTGCTTGTCCCTCTCTCCTCCTCCCTACCCCTCCCTCTCTGCCTCCTGCTACGTACACTCTCTCTGTCTCTGAAATAAATCAATAAATAAAATGCTTTAAAAAGAGAGAAATGGATAACAGAGAGAAGAGCTGTCACTTTTTAAAATTGTTTTTTAATTTCAGTATAGTTAACATTCAGTGTTCTAATAACTTCAAGTATACAATATAGTGATTCAACAATTCTATACAGTACTCAGTGTTGATCATGACAAGTATACTCTTTAATCCCCATCACTTATTTCACCCATCCCCCCAGCCAGCAACATTGTTCTCAATGTGTCTCTTGAGGCAAGGGAAATAAAGCAAAAATAAACTATTAGAACTACATCAAAATAAAAAGCTTTTGCACAGCAAAGGAAACAATCAACAAAATTAAAAGGCAACTCACTGAATAAGAGAAGATATATGCAAATGACATATCCAATAAAGGATTAGCATCTAAAATATATAAAGAATGTATACAATTCAACAACCAAAGAAACAAATACTCCAATTAAAAAATGAGCATAAGACACAAACATTTCTCCAAAGGAAATATAAGGATTATATAAATATAAATAAAAAATATAAATTTTTTTTTTTAAAAGCTAACTTACTATTAATCAGAGTTGCATAAGGAGACAGATTCAAAAGACAGATGAGAACAGACATAAGAATTAAAGAGGCAGGGATCCCTGGGTGGCGCAGCGGTTTGGCGGCTGCCTTTGGCCCAGGGCGCGATCCTGGAGACCCGGGATCGAGTCCCACGTCGGGCTCCCGGTGCATGGAGCCTGCTTCTCCCTCTGCCTGTGTCTCTGCCTCTCTCTCTCTCTCTGTGTGTGTGACTATCGTAAATAAAAAAAAAAAAAAAAAAATTAAAAAAAAAAAAGAATTAAAGAGGCAATAGCTGGTAATTTTCCAAAACTCAGAAAAAGCAGATTCAATAATTGAAACCACATTTAGAAATGTCACAGTGAAACCACAAAACCCCCGCCAAAAACCAGCTATCTTAAAGCAGCCACAGGAAAAAAAGTAGATCTTCAAAAGAATGACACAGAGACAGTCAATCCTTCAAGAACAACAATAGTAGCTCAAAGTTAGTAGTATGGTCACTTATATGAGCAGAAACAAAATAATGACCAGTCTAGAATTCCATAACCATAAAAAGTATTTTTTTTTTCAAACATGGATGGACTTAGTATTGACGGGATTTTCAGACTTGTTTCAAAAAAAAAAAAAAGATATACTCTTTTGTAAGAATAAGTTTTAAAAAAAAAGAATATACTTATGCAATTCTAGCAAACAACATGGCAGATATAGCTTTATTAATATTAGGCAAAATTACTTTTAAGCAAAAACCATTACCAAAGATAAAGTCATTTCACTTTGATAATAGGCTCAATTTTTCACAAAGCTGCCACATTGTTTACATTTGTAAGTAATTAATAAATTAGTCCTAAAATACACAAATCAAAACTTGACAAAAACACAAGAATACTTAAGTATACAATCACAATAGGAGATTTTCATGCTGTCTCCAAAGAAGCTTCCACTCACCCCCACAACATTATGCAGATAGAATTTTAATTCAATCAGCTCCATCCTTTCTAGTGTATGATTCAATGAGTTTTGACAAATGGATACAGGATATTTCCATCCCTGTGAAAGTTTTCTGATGCCCCCTAACAGTCCAACCCTCTCCCCTCTCTCACTGTCCATTTTGGGCAGTGAGGGCCACCTCTAATCTGCTTTTTTATCACTATAGGTTAGCTTGCATTTTCTAGAACTTATATAACTGAATCATACAGCATGTATTATTGTTTTGTGTCTGGCTTCTTTCACTCAGCATAATGATTTTAAGAGTGATCTCTGTCGTGTAACATCAGTAGGTAGTTTTTAGATTGCTAAAAGATACATTCCTCTGTAGGGATGCATCATACCTTGTTTACCTGTTGACCTGTTGACAGACAGTGGGATTGTTTCTAGCTTTTTGCTCCTCTGGAAGTTCCCTTTCCAGCAAAGAGTGAAATTGGGAAGAGGCCTATCACAAGAGGCTATCCAGCATGTTAGCAAGGTTCTATTGGTGGTTAAACAGGCATTTACTAAATAAGGATTTACTGAAATATGCATACAAGTTATATTTATCTTTTTCGTCAATATGTTAGAGCTCATGAAAAAAGAAGAAAAATCAAGATAAAGTAACTGAGATGTGAAAGTGAAGCAGCTATGGTTTAGTAGAAAAAATCCTAGCACTGGTAAAGTGAATTTGGGCAATGTCACTTAACTTCACTCAGGCCCTTTTATTTGTAAAATTAGGTTGATAAAACCACATAAATTATATTATAGGACTTCATAACTTGTACCATGCTATACCCATAAGAGATATTATTATTATTATTATTATTACTACTACTACTACTACTACTACTACTACTACTACTACAAGGGAATAGACAAAATGACTTGGTTCAAGTCACTTGGAACCCAAAGATTCCAATTTACCTGTCTCTTGATTAGCCTGTGGGCCTGTAGCCTCTTTCTCACTGGGCAGCTGTGAAGCTGTGCCACTCAGATATCCTTTAAGAGGGAAAATTCTGCAAAACCTTCTGACCCTTGCAGTGGCTACATGCTCCGGATCTGCTGCAGGGTTCAGGCTAAGGTTACACTCTCCCCAGGTTGCTCCTCCCAGTGCCTGAGTATCATAGGAGCCCTAGAATGGGGTGATCTCTGCCCAACACAGGATTCCTCTAATGGGCAATCTTTTCATTCCAGGGCTTCACCATTGGCCGAGTGAAGGCCTTCCCAGAGCCATACTCTTCCTCCCCTCTCTTCCTTCATCTGCTCCTTCCCTTCCATGGATCAGAACCTCAGCGCTGCTTGAAGGTGCTCCCTGACTATTTCTGCCCTCTCTAGTTTTCACAAAACTTCTCCCCAATAAATCTCTTACACTTCTAATTCTATCTTAGCATCTGCCTAGCATCTTAGAGGATCAGAACTGACTAACTGAATTCAGAATGGTGCTTTTAATTAGCAAGAACTATAAACACACACACACACACAAAAACAAACAAACAAGAAATTGTATATTTACAGAAACTGAGATTTCTGACTTGTAAACAAACAGCCTCATACAATGATGCAAACCAATTTTTAATTTCTGTTTGATCCCATTGTCCCATGTTAACACAGCCATAAGAGATAATATTTTTATCCAAAAAATCCATGAATAGAATAAGTGAGTCTTCAAAATTTTGCTTATTTTGTATACTGACCCACATTTTCTCTCTCTCCTTTACTCATTTCCACATTAAATCCATATTCCTTTTGAAATAAACTTATTAAAAGCCCAATGAATCTGGATTTGCTAAAGTCTTTCAAAATAAAGTCACCTAAATAAAGACTCTGCGACAATTTGGAAATGTTACTAAACCGTAGAATTCAGATGATATAGACAATTTAAGGATTACAGTAAGCAGAGTATGTTTAAAAAAATCTTTGTATCCATATTCTGCATTTATGTTCCAAATATTTACCAAGTCAGCAGCCAAATGAAAATGATTTTTGCATAAACCATGAATTGAAAATTTTCAAGTAACAAGGGAACTGCATTTAAAGTTATTTCATTTAAAATTAGTCATGGTTTTTTACAAAATTTAGCATCTTATAATTTTAAAGGAAACAACAGGGGAATATCCTTTTAAAATGGCCGGTTTTAATCGAAAGATGAATGGATAAAGAAGAAGTGGTCTGTGCATACAATGGAATATTCCTCAGCCATTAGAAATGACAAATACCCACCATTTGCTTTGACGTGGATGGAACTGGAGGGTATTATGCTGAGTGAAATAAGTCAATAGGAGAAGGACAAACATTAGATTGTCTCATTCATTTGGGGAATATAAAAATTAATGAAAGGGAATAAAGGGAAAGGAGAGAAAATGAGTGAAAATAGCAGTGAGGGTGACAAAACATGAGAGACACCTAACTCTCGGAAATGAACAAGAGGTAGTGGAAAGAGAGGTGGGCGGGGGGTTAGGGTGACTGGGTGACGGGCACTGAGGGAGGCACTTGGCAGGATGAGCACTGGGTGTTATGCTATGTTGGCAAATTGAACTCCAATTTAAAAAAATGGCCAGTTTTAAATCAATGGATTTACCTAAAATTTCACATGATGTCTTTTATTTACCTCTAACATCACAACTCTAGGAAGTATCCAATCCAAATCTAAAATCACACTTAATTTCATTATTTGAGTACCAAACATCCCATTAAAAGGTCAATCTGAAAAGGTTTCCCTTTGATCACATATAAGGAAAGTACAACTAATTATCTGCACTATTTTAAGTCACTGTTGGAACACTGGTGGGTAGACTACAGGCACTGCTTATCACCCAACCTGGGTGAGAGGTAAGAATTCTATCACCAATTCAGTGGCGCAGGTAATGTCACCACTGGCATTTGTGCAAGATTCCATCTTGTTGACACCACTACCAACTTTCTCCCCTTCTAAATTTCACCTGATTCTTTACTTATTTCTTTGCTTTGCCAGCTCTCTTTTCTCCTGTATATTTGCTCATTTTCTTCTCTCTTTATATACCTCCTTTTTGATCCAGAGATCAAATTGATTCTTAAGGCCAACATCTGCTTCTCAGTTTCTCATCCCTTCGTCTCTCTAGCTATAAATCAACCCAACTTCTTTTCTACCTTTAGGATAGTCTCTCAAATGCTCCCTTTGGAGTTGTCCTCCAACTCTGTAGATCTCCTTCTGCACAAGCACCCGGAGATACATCCTCACTTTCTAGATCTTAGCCATCATTCATAACAGTCTGATGACATATCAAGAACATTGCCTCCTCAAAGGAACTAATGCGTAAGTTTAATGCAACTAATGATATTTTAATGACTTCAAACAGAAATAGACCTCTGATTTGATTTTTTTCTAAGAACTAAACATTCACGTCTCTTCTGCTTATACCTAAATATTCTGTACGCTAACTCATAGTTTCCTGGATCAGCTTCATTGGCAGAAGGAGGGCAAAGTTATAATCATAATGAACTCTTAGGTTTTTAAACATGAAGCTTCTACTTGGGACACAGCTAAACCTGGGAAGCCTCCCTCTGGTCCTGGAGTGTATTTCCATCACAACAGGGAAGAAATGGAAAACTATGGGGAGGGGGAGTTCCTTAAGTAGAACTAGTCAAAACCTCAAAATAATCTGTTCCTCTTGCTTTCAAAATTGCAGAGGCAGTTTTGTTGTCTACCCTGAAATATTTTGTGGATACCCAAAACCATATTTTGCATCGCATTCATGTACTTATTAAATGATTACTATGTAGCAAAAGTCGTGCTAGCCTTTGCTCTGGTCCCAGGAAGTGACACATAAGATCCTCTGTGTTCCTGAATTCATCAGTCTTCATAATTTTCAGCATGGTATCTATACTTAACCAGATGTTAGGATCAAACTAATTCCCAGGACTGATAACTAATTAGCCCAAATGGATCTCAAGTAGATAAAGTCTGAGAGGACTCAGAACCCATTCCTACCACCTGGAACTTGGACACTCCTGCTAGGATAGAGTAGATAAAATTCCAGGTCCTGCTCCCATACCAGTTGCTTTAAAAATCAAGGCCAGATACTTAACATTCTGCTGAAATTTTAGGCCAAGATGATATAAATCAACCAACACATAGTATTGCTACTCTTTTTCACACTGGCTTTATTCCCTTCATAAGATGTATCTTCTCATTGGCCAGAAAGCCAAGGTAGGTTTAGTCCTCACACCTGCTGCTCTGAGCGCACATCCAGAAAAACAGAACAAAGCACCACATTCATCCAAGGCACCATGTTGCCATCTTAATCATCATTTTGCTTGATTCTTGCGCTTTCATACGTTTTCTTCCTTTCTTCCACTATCTTCAGCAGATTGCTTCTCCTTTAGTTCACAAAACCTTGGGTCCTCTCAGTCAATTTACTACCTTGCTTTTTCTGTCTGAGGAGCACATTAATTTCTTAATTAAGTGAGACAAGGTGGGCAAAGTACTTTATTAAATATAAAGGAACAACAAGATGTAAGCTATTGCTTCTAACAGAGGTGGCTGACTCTGGAGGAACTTAAGAAAGGCAAAGACCAAGGACCACATCCCTGTTGTCTCTAATTCAGTTTATCACTTTGCCCGCTCTGACAGCGGCTACCCGATGGCTTCTCAGCCGTAGTAAAATGAATTACCTAAGTGTTAGTTCATCACATCTTTTTTTTTCCTTTAAAAGACATATTTGTTTAGTTCACAAGCTGTACATGAAAACGTTCTGATTGTGAAAGTATAGACAAAGCCAAATTTTCAGCTTTCATCAGTGTCCCTCCCTTTTTATCACCTGCTACAGAAAAACTGCCATTGGCAATTTGGCTTGGATCTTCTCAGACCATTTTCACTATGTTTAGATATGTATATGTATGTATAAGAGATGCTGCTTTGTTCTGTAAAACTTGTTTTTTTGTTTGTTTGGTTTTGGGGTTTTTTTGCCTACAAAAATAGGATCATACTGTTCATCTAGTTTAGCAATTTTTTAAGTTAATGTCTTAGAAATATTTTCCCATTTTCAAATAGATCATTCTCATTCTTTTAACTGCTACATAGTTATTTCATACGAATATACATAATTTAATCATCAGTCCCCTTAGGTGCCCAGCAATTTTCACTTTTCCCAATAATGCCAGGGGATATTTTTACAAATATCACTTTGCACATATGTGGGAATATTTTTCTAGTGTAGATAATTATTTTAATACCAAATGCCAAATTTCTTTAAAAGATTCTTGGCTAATCTGCATATTCTTCTTCTTTCCACATCCTTGTCTAAGACTTAGATAATCTCCAATTTTTTTTGTTTCTTTTTAAATATGTGTTACAAATATTTCCTCTTTGTCCATTCCTTGGCCATTACCTTTGTGAGAGTTCAGGAACTTTGTCACTTGTACAGTTAAATTGCGAATATTTTTCTTTATGCGTTTGCATTTTGCATCTTGATTAGTAGACTATGCCTGTCCCAGATTTTAAACATATCTCCTCGTGTTTTCTCCTAATTCTTTAACAGTCTGAATTTTGACTTAACTCTTTAATCCACCTAGAGTTCACTTTTGTATATATTTTAAATAATTTCCTTTTTTCTCAATGAAGAGCCACTGACATTTACTGAATAGTTAATACTTTTTCTCTCTGATGTAAAGTGCTACCTTTATCATTTAAACTTCAGTATATTAAAAAAAATAAAAATAAAAAAAATAAACTTCAGTGTATATATTGTTCTGTTTCTGAGCTCTATTAGGTCCAGTAGATCAAGTGTTCCATTTTTGTGTAAATAGGCAGTTTTAGGCACTATGACTTAAGAATATGCCTTACTACATGAAGATAAAATTTCCCTTATTAAAAAAAAATAACTTCTTCATTATTCTTCTGTGTTTTAATATCCAGATTAATTTTCTATTTAGTCTCTCAAATGTTATAACATTTCTTGCTGAAATTTTTATTTATATTACATTGAATTCATAGCTACTTATCACATTTTTGCAAAATATAATCCTTTAATTGTATGTAAAAAAGGAAGAAGATGAAAATGCCCTCAAGGAAAGAGAAAATTTTCTTTGCGGTCTTGAAAACCAGATAGTGTAGTTATGATTTAATGTATGAAATAATCAGAAATCTTAATGAATGGAAGGATGAGATGAAAGACTTGCCATTAAAAAGTTTTTGCTTCTTGCTTCAGAAGCTTCCTAAAAGCAAAGATTAGGTTAGGATTAGGGTCATGAAAGAAACAGTCTCACATTTGGTAAACAGTTAGATGATGATTGGAATCTGGCAGTGAGGGAATGAGAACCTGACTAGGGTAGTGCCAGGGTGTATGAAGCAAAAAGGACAAATGTGAACCACTTCCAAGGAAGAAATGGGCTATAATCAAACCCTTGTTTGATAATTAGGGTTCTGAGGGCTTACAGTGAAATATCTTGGCTTCTTTGTCCTTGAGTCTCCAGGTAGAAGGCGTTCAAGACAAGAAAAGATTACTCCTATGCTTTACTTCATTTGTTTATCTTTGGTATGCCTGATTTGAGTTCAGGAACATTGCAGGATTACAGTCCAATAAGCACACAAGCCGGGGAGGGCACAGAGAGAAAGAGAATCTTAAGCAGGCTCCACACCCAGCATGGAGCCAATTTGAGGCTTGATTTCACTACCCTGAGATCATGGCCTGAGCTGAAATCGAGAGTCAGTAGCTTAGCTGACTAAGCCACCCAGCTACCCCCCAGTCCAATATTTTCTGATTGTGACTTTGAGCTGTTGCCTGGGGTTTTATATATGGTTAATCTTTTGACTGACTTTAATATACTTAAATTTATTATTAAATGTATTTAATAATATATATATTTAAATATAAATAATATACTTGATAATATAAACAAATATATTTAATAATATAAATATATTTACACACAGCCTGATTAATTTAAAAGATAAAACCAGTTTGTATAGTCTCTATCACTATATTAAAGTCACAAAAACATCAAAATTAAAATCTGTAAATTTTATTACGCAGAATAATTGGAATCTTCTAGGGTTATAGGTACTGGGATCTTAAGAACATGTATTTTCTAAATGATGCCCGTCATTATTTTCATCACCATCATAACTCTTAGTGTTTGTTGAGTGGTTACTGTGACCGGGATGCTTTGTTAAGTGCTGTGTATGTATTATCTTAGTTAATCCACTCTTTCAAGAATATCTCCCCAGGAGATAGATACCACTAGTATTCTCACTTGACAGATAAGGAAACTGGGATGAACAAAAATTAAATAACCTGTTCAAAGGCAGGCCTACTGCTGAGTGAGTGTGTTGAACACAGCAGAGTCCTGAGGCTGAACTTTTAGTGATTATTCTAAATGGCTAGGTCAACAGCATCTTTGCTTAGACTTGGAGATCTTAGGAAGTCTATTTGCCACTCACCTTTTGTTGTTGTTGTTGTTGTTACTTATTTGGGGCCTATTTTCTTTCCCTAGTAATATATTTAGATGTATTGAGGTCACATATTTGTGTTCAGAAGTTTTATTTAAATGAAAGAGAAAGTGAGTCATCGGATTTCAGATGCTTCTTTGACTTGACTGTTCTAATTTTGCTTGTTCTCCCTGGAAATATGCAAACATCCTGAATGTCTGTGTGACTGAAGCTTCTGAAGTTAGACAGAAACATCCCTTACATCACTTCCTATTATTCACTGTAATGCCGGTCACTTAATGCTTCTGCAAACTCCATTCACTGCCATCCTACGTTAGCACCTAACATCTGGTCACCAAAGATAAAATTTGTCATTCTTCCTCCGTTTCTGTGCTAACTTCTTTTTCGTGGATTTGAGGTTTGAGCAACAGTTACTGAAAGCCAGTTTCTTTCCGGAAAACAGACGGTGGGGGGTATTTGGAGGAAGTGGATCCCCACAACTGATTGGTTTTGAGTCGGTGGTATTTAATGAACTATAATCCTCAAGTTCAACTTGGAGACAGTTGCAACATGTCAGTCCAACCCACAATGGTATAATCCAGAGATGCTGCTGATGCTCAATTTACTTAGAGTGATTGAGAGTTAAGGAGTTCAGCTGCATTTATCTAACTACCTTGTGACAAAAGAACAAATTGTTTCCCAATCTGCCTTGATACTCTAACTGTAACTGTAGGCAGATCTGGGAAAAAAAAAAAAAAAAAGCTCTGGGCTTACATAGAAGTTAGTTTAAGTAAGATAAAATGAAGAAATTACTGCTGTTGATACTCTCACTTTCTTTTTGAGAACATTTCTGACCGTATTGGCTTCAGGAAAAAAGCTCCCACAAACCATCTGTGCTAAGAGACCATTCAAACTCTTCAGAGTGGAATTCCAAGCAGCCACGCTCAGAGGCAGAACTACTGCAGAAAAACCCCTAGGTTTTCTGTTTACAAGAGGGTGGGAAAGTTGTGAAGTGTTCTGCTAATTGGATGCATAGTCCTAGTTTGATGAGCTCTGCTGTATGCTCTTCCCTCCGGGGTTATTTGCTGCCGGAGAAGGGGACTCTGGGGACCATCACGCTACCCTACGCCAGGCAGTGTTTGCTTCCCAAGGCATTTATCCCACAGATAAGGGATGGACTCAGTTCACTCATTTGGAGGGTAGCCTTTCTTTGGATCTGCCCCCAAATGTCTTTCTAAAGATGCAAAGCACAAGGGCTAAAATTGCAGCAAGTAGAATGAAAAGCTAGAGGCAATCCCTTCCACATATTTTTGCACCCACTTGAGATATTTTCTTTCTTTCAAAACACACACACACACACACACACACAGAGTAAGAGAGAGAGTAGGAGAAGCAGAGAGAGAGAGATTTTAAGGCCATATTAGAAAGATGGTTTGAAAATTCGAAGTAAATACCCGGCTAACATTGGTAGCAAATTGGGGCCAGAGACAAATCTAAGTGGACCACGTTGTGGGAGGGCACGCCTTCTCCTGAGTACACATGAAGGAGGGCTCATGTTCAAAACCATAATGGAATGAACTAGATGACAAATACTGATTCCTCACAAGTCAAGATCAAAAGTATATTAGTGGTTATCTATTAATAAAGCTGAATTCCACAACATCATATATTCCAAGTCATCTTGCAAACAGTTAGAGGCTAACATACTTACATAGGATGAAAAAGAAATGCATAATTCTCCAATTATAATTCATTTCTCAGCTGACAGAGTCCCACATCTGAACGTTGACTTATATTAATTTATAATTCAGGAATGTGTGGTTTCCATCATGTTTCCAGTCAACCCCACCAGGACAAAGCCATTTTGAAAATAGTAACACATGAAGTATAAAGC
Source organism: Canis lupus dingo (assembly GCF_003254725.2). Taxonomy (NCBI): domain Eukaryota; kingdom Metazoa; phylum Chordata; class Mammalia; order Carnivora; family Canidae; genus Canis; species Canis lupus. The sequence continues at coordinate 32,445,218 of NC_064271.1, forward strand.
AGGGACTCGAGCCCCATTTCAGCCCTCTATGGTGTCCCATAATGTATGCACAGTTTTCTCACCTTCCTTCTGGGACTGTGAGATAAGATGTCTCCGTTTCTTGCTTCTTCTTTCAGGCAGCAAGATAAAACTTTTTTTTAATTCAACTTTTTTATTTTTTAGACCTATTGTCAATGTTTGAAACGGTGACATTATTATAAAGATCTGAGATCATTATCTTTCATTATAGAATAATATATGGCAGTACTAAAGGAAAAAATCACAGTTTTTTTTTTCAATAACTAGGATATTTTTATCACCATGTGAAGAAAAAAGAAGTAGAAAAAAGTTGTTTTTCCCTTTTAAGTGTTTAGTGACCTGACAGCTTGGTCTTCTTGACCTCTTATTTTTAGTTTCCAATTACAAATGCTGGAAGGTACATTTTCATTCAATCAGGAAGTTGGCAGTCTCCAAGGATAAGCCTGCTCCTCCAAACTGCTCTTAGTGAGCTACAGCCGGTTCTCCAAGGACAACCCCCATCCCAAATGCTCCTCCCCCTTGCAACTCCCCCTTCAATCCTGAACATGGGCAGGTTTGTGACGTACTGGTGAGCACAAGAACGAAGTAAAAGTCATGGATGGTGTGTGACCTCCCCACCTCTGTCAACTTCCCCTTATGAGCTGGAATATTCATGCCAGAGCCCCGAGCTGCCCTGCAAGCAGTCCAATTGCCCCAGGGCAGTCATGCTATGAGGAAGCCCAAGTTAACCCATGGGGAAAGACCACCTAGCGCGTCCTGGGATGACACCAAGACAGCTGGTGGCTCCAGTCCCTCCTTGTCCTGTTCTCCACAAGCTCACGAGCACCCTGAGTCAGGACCACCCTGAAGCCAAGCCCTTCTTCCCAAACAATTGGCCCATAGAAATGGTAGACATAAAAAAATATTTCTCTCTTAATTTACTTAGTTTAGGGGTGATTTGTTACATGGAAATAATAACTTAAACATAAGTACTGAGAAGAAATAAATTATAAAACAAAGCAGTATTTCAGTTTCAGAAATTCAGAAGATTCTTGGGAGAATTTCTGAAGCAGGTGTATTTGAATATAGCCACTCTGTTTGGTAAGCTCCATTTTTTTCTCGTTAATATGTTGAAAATTCTAGATCCCAGTTGGCATAGGGATTGAAACATTTGAATCATAGACCTTGTTTTCTTCTGTCTGTAACAAACTATCCCAAATTGCAAATGAGTCAAACCCAGAAAGAAAGTGGTTATATGCCAAATAGGTTAGAGTCACTTTGAATCAACCAAAATTTGTGTTGAATACTTTTCTCTTGTCTAGTAGATAAGTTCTCACCCCATTTCTTCCTTCCTTCCTTCCTTCCTTCCTTCCTTCCTTCCTTCCTTCCTTCCTTTCTTGCTTTCTTTCTTGCTTTCTTTCAGCAGTCTCCACCCCAGTACAGAGCCTGACCTCACAACCCTGAGGTCATGACTTAAACCAAAATCCAGAGTCAGATGCTTAACCATTTGAGCCACTCAGCCACTTCTCTCCCCATTTTCAAAGTGGTAAATAACAGAATGACCTCCTACTATATTTCCAAGATTTTATGTTTCTCCATGGGAAGGAGAGCTATGATTAAGAGATGAAATGGTCTAGGAGGCAACTTTTAAATTATCCTTCCTTAAAGGGTTGTGTGTTTATCATTTGAATGTATTCTTTGGTGCTTCCAATTAAGCTGCTGTGTAAATAGAAGTGTTCTTCGGCATTTGTCTACTGGACATTGGTGGTGTGTGTTTTGTCTCATTAGCAATGAAGAGAGAGGAACTTTGTCTTCTCTAGTATCCTGCTACTCCCCACAACACCTACTGTAGCTCTGCACCGAGGAAACACCTAGAGAATGTGATGCCTGAATGGGAGTATTTCAAACAATTAGACATCCGCAAGATCTTTACAAATGTCTGTAAGATAATAATAAAGGCCTTGATTATCATAATAATAACAATAACGTTGAATATTTATTGGCTATTGACTAAGTATCAAGCACTGCACAAAATATTTGAAAGCATTATCAAATTTACTCTTCATGATATTCACTTAACTGGCATAAAAATAGCTCTAAAGTGTGTGTGTGTGTGCGCGCATGCGTGTGTGTGTGTGTGTGTGTGTGTGTGTGTGTACTGGGGCCCTCAGGTTCTTGGCTATTGCTGTTTGATTTTCTTTGTGGCTTCATGAAGCACTAAAGGTATGAGAAGAGAATCATTTTTTTCTACAGAAAAAAGCCAATGGGAGGATAAGGAAAGCAGAAAATCATACAGCAGGACCAAGCCCAGCAGAACTGCTGTGAGCATCAGATTCACCTAAGCTAGTCTTTGTGTCAGTCACATGGATAGAAGTGAAAAATGGGATAAAATGAGGGAACATGTTACCTCCTTGGAGAACCTTTCTTGACAATCCAGTCCGAAAGATTCTTTGTCCCTCCAGCCCCACAACCCCCCTGCCTCCTGCCCCTTATAAGTTTTACAGATACACACACACACACACACACACACACACACCCTGACACGCGAGGTACTAATTGTTTATCAATGGTCTTGTAGGACTAGATAACATTACTCCTTGAAGTCAGAAATAACAGGGAACCTACTCTGTCCCCAGAGCCTAAAACAGAGACTGGCACAGAGTAGATATTCAATGAATATTTGTTAAATAAGCTAAATTAATAAGAACAAACTTTAAGAAGAATTGAAAAGGGCTAGTTGGATGAGAGAAAGATTTTGGTGAAAACCACCTGCTTCCAGGACTGAAAGAGACAAACTCTTCAATAAACCTTCAGTGGTTTCCCACCCTCCAACTCAAGTGTCATTTTTTTTAAGCCCAGAGTTAGTAAGACAGAGCAAAGGAGCAGACACATGATGTTTCTAACCACACAAGCTTCATTTTCAAAATACCTTCGGCCAGAGTCATTTTCCTTCTCCTGCTTATAGTATTGGTAGACATTATCTTTACATTTTTAGTAACCACTAAAATTTTTCTTGTTTTTAGTGAAAAGCTCCTACCAGCATTCTTATCACTTAGATACCAGAATCCAGAGACTAAAACAATATCCAGTACTGTTTAGATTACTTATCCAATGCCTCTAAGATAACAGGTCAGATTATTCCTTTCCTCCTGCATTTCACAAACACCCACTACAGAGACAGCCGGTGTTAGGCACAGTCAGGAAAGCGAAGATGACTCAGAGATTATAGACTCAGCCCTCAGAAACCAATATGGAGCCCACCAGGCTGCACCATTTTCCGTGAACACCTGTACCATGTTTCTTTTCTGTGAAAGCAAGTGACAGTTTACATTAAATCACTGAGTTTATTTTCACTGATCTCACCAGCTGCAGAGCGGCCCTCGTGATATTCTTTAATGTCATGGAAAATTTCCTGTGGGTTGTGTTGTCCTGTCTCTTTCTTTCTTGAAGCAGAAAGTAAGAGGGAAAAAAAAAGTATTAGGACATCTGGTTTATGTGCTTCTGGGAAAGGACTGAATTCTTGATATTTTTTTGTTCCTTTTATTGCTGCCTTCACCACCATGACATGGAATATTAGTCATTTCAACAAATACCCAGATTACAGGATCTTTATTTTCTTTTTGAATTTCTGATTTCATGAAGACAGTTTTATAGTCCCATCTATCAAATGCATTCACTCTTCCATGCATCCATTCATTCAACAAATATGTCTTGAGTTACTTGTACAGGCCAAATATTACCCTACTCTCAAGGAGCCTGGAGGGAAGATAGGCAAACCCACAATTTTAGTACAATAAGATATTTAATTTAATAAAGATATGTGTAAGCCTGGGCGGGGGGGGGGGGGGAGTCATGGGGGGAGCAAAGGAAAGGAGCCTAAGTCTGCCTTGAGAAGCAGGAAAAGACTCATAAGAGAGATAAGTATTAGGTTGCAAGCTGAGCAGAAAAGCAAGGTGCGTGTGTTGGGAGCCAGAGGGATGTTCCAGGCAGTCAAAAAAGTTCAGAGAGATGGAAATGCAACATAGATGAGTAGAGTTGGAGTGTAAAGTAAAAGTGAGAAGTGGCAAAAGAAACTAGAGAGGAGGGATCCCTGGGTGGCGCAGCGGTTTGGCGCCTGCCTTTGGCCCAGGGCGCGATCCTGGAGACCCGGGATCGAGTCCCACGTCGGGCTCCCGGTGCATGGAGCCTGCTTCTTCCTCTGCCTGTGTCTCTGCCTCTCTCTCTCTCTCTCTCTCTCTCTCTCTGTGACTATCATAAATAAATAAAAAAAAATTAAAAAAAAATAAAGCTATCATTTAAAAAAAAAAAAAAAGAAACTAGAGAGGAAAATAAGATCTACTCATAGAAAGGCCTTGTGTTTCAGGAAAAGGAGTTGATATATTTAACCCAAAGAGAATGGGAAAGCATGAGAAATTTCTGAGCAAGAAAATGATAGAATCAGATTTCATTGGAAGGACAGCATCATGAGGATTGAATTTCTGATAACAGAGGAGTGCTGCGGGGAAGCCAAAGATAGCCAGAGAGGTAAGGAAAGAAGGCAGGCTGTGGAGACAACGTAGGTAGGAGACAATGCAGTTCTCATCTAAACAATTCAGTTTTCACTCTAATTAGCTGAAATCAGATGGTCATTATGAAATAAAGAACAAAGAAAAACTAGAAATCAAGGCATTACTTTAACAAATACCCATTTGTTGGTACATATTACCTGCCAAATGATGTGATAGTCGCCAGAGGGAGAGAGATGAGTAACACGTGGTCCTTTTCTTAAGAAAGCTCCATTCTGGGGTGCCTGGGAAGTTCAGCTGGTTGAGCATCCGGCTCTTGATTTTGTCTCAGGTCATGATCTCAGGGTTGGGAGATTGAGTCCTGCACTGGGTTTCTGTGCTAAGAGTGGAACCTGCTCAGGATTCTCTCTCTCCCACTGCACACTCAACCCTCACTTGCATGCCCTTGAGCTGTCTTTCTCTCACTCTCTAAACAAAATGAAAGAAAGCTCCAAGTCTGAAAAGTAGACAAATCAAGTCAACCTTAGCATACAATGAGATAAGAGTCCTGCTAAGCATGAAAGGCTCTGGGAACAGAACAGCTTTAAGTAGGCCAATGGCAGAGGCTTTACATTCTCTGATCATCACAAGCACTAACTTCATAAGAGCTAGCATGTTTCTTGAATACCTACTATTTGCCAAAATCTGTGGATGTGCTTTATGTACCCAATCTCCATAAGGGCAAAACACTAAAAATTACTTTTAAATTGTCTGTCTCCTTTCCATCCAAAATATCTTAACTACTCCAACAATATTCTAATTAATGACATGGTGGCGTTTTTGGAATACATTCATTTCTGTTTGACTAAGCAATAGTACTGTTGTAGTTCCCAGTTCTCCCCCTTGGCTATGATTATCCAAAACACACAATTACGTTAATAAAAAAAGAAAAAGACATTAAAGATAACCTTTTACAAAGGTACACATTTGGACTACTAATTGCAGCCCCTAATTTATTATTACTTCCATTAACGATGGATTTAGCTCTTACTTAACAAGATCTTAAGAAAACATTAACAGATTGCAAATCTTGTCCCTACTTTCGGACTCCACTTAATAGCTCAGCTGAATATTAACCACCAACTGGTGGTTTTACAGAAGTCAGGAGCCTGAGGTCACTTGGAGTAGTGTGTGCAATCAACGTACCCGACACGCATCATGCTATTGGTCCTTCCACAGGCCTGGTTAGTAGGTAAAACTGGATGTGTTTCTCAAGGACACACCGTGGCTTCCCCTGCGTAGTTACATTGTGCGCTACACTGCTGTTGGGAAGACACATGATATATGTTTGGGTGGAGGTAAATCTAGGTTAGCAGACTATCTCAAATCCTCTCCAAGATCCTTAGACAACAGATGCCTGTGACAGCACCTTTTGTCAGTCAAAAGTATGCTTGGTTTATACTTTACGTATAACTTTATGCAATTCAAAAAAACAGGTTTCTATGAGCTTCAAAGGCTACATGGTCTGAGGACCATGCTCTATCTACTATCTATACACTCTGTTTTCATGGCATCAGTCATTGTCCCAACTAAACTACAAGTTCCCTAAAGGCAGAAACCATGTCTTATATTTATTCTGCAAATCCCAATATGCTGCACATGAAATGTGGACAAAATAATTCTGCACTTGGCTCTGCTGCTTGCCATCTGTGTATCTTAAGTAAACTTCCTTTCCTGCTCTAAGCTTCAGCTTGCTCATGTATAAAAGAGAGAATAATATTTTTTGAGCAATAATTAGGTAATAAATTTAAGCAATGCTCTGTAAGCCTAAATAAATTACCAAATATGATGCAAAGCATATTAATTATATATATATATATACATATATAACCAAGCATTATGCTCATATGAATATAATCATGCTAGTGATGATAACAAGCCATCAGTGAAAACATACCCCCCCCCATGTCTCTCAGAGAAGGAATTTCTGAAAGGAGGAAAAATTCATTTACATGATTTGTACAGTGCTCTCACATGTGGTGAAGATCCTACATGTTCTTTTATCATGATCGTGGCAATGCTATCAATATCTCCAGAGATTACAGTGCTGAGGAGATGTATGATTTTGCCAAGAAAATATGTTACAACTCAAAATACAATCCATTTAAGATATCTTGATTCCAATTAGAAAGTAAAGCACAAAGATATTTATATACACTGCCAAAAATACAGAAGAAATGTAAAGAATGAAAAAACTATGAAATTAATATGTTTAAAGTGACTATCATCTACAAAATAAGTTCCTATTTTTTAAAGATTATTTATTTATCTATTCATGGGAGACAGAGAGAGAGAGAGGCAGAGACACAGGCAGAAGGAGAAGAGGCTCCCTGTGGGGAGCCCGATGTGGGACTCGATCCTGGGACTCCATCCCAGGACTCCAGGATCATGACCTGAGCCGAAGGCAGATGCTCAACCACTGAGCCACCCAGGCATCCCAATAAGTTCCTATTTTTAAAATCACATTATTGGAGTGAAAAACAATTGTAACCTTGTGGTCCCTCTGGTACATTCATTTGGTTTCCATGCATTTGAGTGGTACATTTCTTTTTTGTTTTTGTTTGTTTTAAACTTAGAGGATCTAAAACTCTATTAAAATAAGTGATGTTTTTGAGAGAACTAAGATCAAATTGTAGATGCTAAGTCCAAAACCCCTCATTAGATTGTGTGAAGCACTTTCTTTATAGGCCTCATCTCACTCTTACTATGTATGAAGTCAATGAAATACGCAGTAGAAATTAAAAAGAAGTCATTCAGACCTTAGAAGTTAAGACAGCCAGGTTGTTTATTCCCATCAATATATCATCTATATCCTTTAGAATTCAAAGGTTATACACAGCTGTGTATCTTCTATTTAACCAACTGTAAGCAAGAGAGCTCACTATCTCATCTAATTTCGTGTTCAACTGGGGCTGACCACTTCCCCTCTCTCCCCACTCCCAAATAAGGCCATGCCATAGCAGAGAGTGAGGTAGGTGGGAGAAAATAATCCTACATGGACACACCCTAAAGAGTATTTTACAAAATGCTTGCAAGAATTTCCTTAGTCCTTTATGGACAGATCATTCCCAGACTTGGTAACTTGAGAATTTTCCTGGACTAGCTACTGTTTTTGTTGGTTGGTTGGTAGGTTGGTTTTCTTACTAATGTTTTCCTTATGCAAATAATTTTAAATTGTCATTGTTTTTTGTTGACCCTAATCAAGTCTTATAAAAGTATGATAATGGCAATAGTGTTATCTATCACCTGGCTTATTACACAGCACTGTAGCAATCAATCTTGTGCATTTTGGAAGCCCTGAGGGACCCACTTGGTAAATGGCCACTAAAGTTACAGTGTGAGGTCCCAAGAGATCATAAATAAAAGATAGTCCTGCTGTTTTTACTCAGATCATAGATCCAGCACTTCTTTTTCCTCAGAAAAGAGGGCATTTTCAACACAGCCAGATTATGCTAGGTGATAGACATAGATCCTTTGAACACTAGTTTTCATGTATAAACTAAATTTATTCTGTCAAAGATTTGAGCTACCAATGTGGCTGTCTAAAAGACATTTTAAAAAGTCTCTTTTTTCCTTATCTTCTATCTACAACACCCAAGTACCTTTTGCCAAACTACTGCCAACCCTGAAATTATATGTTAATTCTTTTCTTCTGAAAAATTAATTACCCTCAAGTTTTAAAGAGAACCACAGAGCCTTAATATTGATCACTTTTGCTGAAAATGAAGCATCATGTTCTGATATGAAATGACCAATGAAAATTCAAACAAATGTTCTTAATATTTTGGGTTAAGGATTGATTCCTTTCTAGGAGAAAAACTCTCATCAAATAAGTGAATAACCATTTATGCATCCATTAATGAATCCTAAAAACTTTACTGAATACTATCCATGTTCTGTACTAAACAGGTTATCCAGCACAACTTCAACTGGAGCATGTCTTGACCTATTTATGAATACACTGAAGTTAGACTGATGATTAAGTAGGTAGAGGTTGGCTCTACTAGACCCTTAGAGATACTGAATGCAAAGAATGGACTGACTATAAGCATCAGAAATCTTCAGAGAAAAGAAACACAGGTGGCTCTTTGATCTCTTATCTCATTTCTACTCATATACTATGTTTCACATCCCTCCCCAGTCTACACTGCTTAGAAAGCTGCTTTAAAAAAAAAAAAAAAGAAAGAAAGAAAGAAAGAAAGAAAGAAAGAAAAAGAAAGAAAGAAAGAAAGAAAGAAAGAAAGAAAGAAAGAATGAAAAAAGAAAAGAGAAAGAAAGCAAAAGGCACCCTAGATACCCAATGAGTGCCTGTATACCTTGGCAATTGGTTGATAACCTTGAGAATATGGGACCAATGTTACAATAAAATATGAATGCAACGGTTGCCTATAAAATTCAGCAGACTGAATGCGGTTAACATGAAGCCAAATTTGGTTTTGCAGGTTACCAAAGAAGAATGGTGTGTCTTTCACAGAGGATCCTGAATTTCAATACCTCTAGAAGAGGAAGAGAAGCGCCTTTCCCACAGCAACCTTGTTTTTCCTCTATGCAGTGTTGGCGCCCCCTTCCAGCTCAGGCCAGAGAATAGCAGTCCAAGTGAAGAGGTGAGCAAACCAAGTACTGTAGCTTCACCTCGGTGTGGAAATAAGCATCACGGATAACAGGACTGTTTCATGGCTGTTATTTATTTCCTCCTTGTGTTTATCATTCTTGGGTCATTTTCAATTTTGATTTTAATCCCAAAACCTAAACCTAGTCCAGAATAAAAATGACAACTGGGTATTTTTAGAGTTTAACACCCAAGAGTTAGGGTTTACTCAAGGAAAAAAAAATTAGAGGGATGCCTGAGTGGCTCAGCTGTTGGGTGTTTGCCTTTGGCTCAGGGTGTGATCCTGGAGTTACAGGATCGAGTCCCACATCGGGCTCCTTGCAGGGAGCCTGCTTCTCCCTCGGCCTGTGTCTCTGTGTCTCTCATGAATAAATAAATAAAATCTTTAAAAAAAAAAAAAGGAAAAAAATTAGAGAAAAGAACTCTTCATATGGTGACACGTAATCCATTAACCTAAAAGTATACATCACTGCCTACAGTCTCATCAATATCATTCTTCACAAACAGGATCTGCAATGACTTGTGAAAAATAGGTCATATAATCGCACTCCCTTGCACAATACCCAATTCCAAACACCACCACACCTTCATAAATGAGGTTTAGTTCTCCTTATTCCTTCAGCAAATATGTTGTCATATACCCTTAATGTGGAAACAGAACATAAATCTATTTTAGAACCAAAATTAGGGTGCATCTGTATATATGTGTGTTTGTGAGCACAAGCACTCATACTATTCTTTTTTCTTTAGATGTCATAGAGTTGCCTGCAAAGACCTTTGGTGATCTACATTTTCATTTTGTAGAAGTGAAAGTTCAAAACACACACACACACATACACACACAAATGACTTCCTTTTAGTTTTAAAATTTATTCTCACAAAATTTCCAATAATTTTCTGGTCCTATTCTTTAAACAACTCTGAATTTTAAAATAACATAATTTTGGTTGGTCACATGGTTGCTAGAAAGTGGTTAACTGGCTATTCACGACCCTTTTTATTACAGACTAATTGAAAAAAATCAAGAAGAAACAACTATTTTCAGATTGTGGTAGGTTCCAGAAAACTCAGTTACAGGAAGCAGTTACTTGCTGTAATAGACTTTGTTCCTCAAAATCTTATCCAAAATGCCAACCCTGGCTGTAACTACGGACATAGAGCTTCCTGAGAAAATGAACTCTTAGACACCTTTTGACTATTATTTAAATCTTCCTTAACTTCCTTGTTACCCTTAAGTAACTACTACTGTTTCCTCGGAAAGGAAAATGATGGAACTAGAAACCAGGCTCCCACAATTGGAAAGCCACTGTGTCGGGCATTACTGTCCTCAACTGAGTCCAAATTCCACATTTATCTTTCTCTGCTGAATTTTTTTTCTTTTTCCTTTGGACTAATTCCTCTCCCCAGATTTCAGGTGTTTGCATAATCCACACACCATCTAGTGGTAAGAGATGGAAAAAATCCACCTAGAAAATTAAAACATGGGAGTTCTTCAGAAAGTGAACAATTGACAAAGTACAGTACTTCCTCTTTTGAGGTTATACTTAATAAGATATACCATTTCTTATAAAGAATTAAACAATTCTTTTTTGATAATTATTTTTGATCATTTTTGAACTGTGCTTATCAAGTGGATTACCTATGGCAAGGGGAAGGAGTGTTTCTGGAGAAATTCTTTGGAGACAATTCCTTTTATGTTTTTGGTTGGCTAGCAGTCAATTTTCATTCACACCCTTGCCAGAGTGAGAATAGTTAGGGATTAAGTGCTCAGACTATGGGGTCAAATGAGCTGGGATCAGGTTTCTGGCTCTGCTTTCTATTAGCTGAATGACCTTTGGCAATATTAACCTGACCTTTCTGGCCTCCTGTAAACTTTTCCTGTAAAACAGAGATTAAAATTAAAAATACACATGCTAAGCACTTACAAAAATGCTCAGTGCATATTAACTACTCAATAAATGTTCGGTGTTATTATTATTAAGCAAATCAGAAAAATGTGTAATACTTTCATATTTACCCAGTTCTTCAGTCAAGCCAATAAGGAATACGAAAGCTTTTTTCCTCCACTAATACCATAGCCCTATTTGTTAGCTATGATTAGCTGCTCTCATAGGAACTTCAAAGACCCAATAGTCACTCCAGCCCTCTTAGTAACTCAACAGCAGTGCATCCTTCAGACAACGGATATAGAGGGGGTACTGGCAAAATGGAATTTTTCTCTCAGTGGAGATGGGCCCAACACATGCTCCTCTTTCAGTATTTTAATGGATATTGACCCATTCTTGAGTTTTTTACTAAACTGTTTGTCTGCTTTCTACTGTCAGTCAGTCAGTCAGTCAGTCTGTTCATTACTGGACCAAAAAACAAGGGAGTGAGACTAAAATACATTCTAATTTGTTTTATTATGCTGGTTGCATGAGAGTCAGAGAGGGGGAAATATCCATCACGGTTGAAAGCACTGTATGTTGAACAAGGCTCTACAGGAAAGAAACATATGGTAGATGAGTTTTGATCGATGGAAGGAAAGAACAGAATGAAGATGCTACTAAAAACATTGAGCCCATGATAGATGTCCCAGGGGAAGGTGCCTGGGTAATGACTAGGCCACACGTGAGTACTGATTCCTTGGGTATGAAAGACCTTAACATCCTCTCTTTACAATGTTTTACTTCAGCCTGGGGCTGGCCATTGATAAATTGCTTCTAAAATACATTCTCAGTGTCTTTGGCTCTACCATCAACTACAAACAAAACTGAAAGTGTACGCCTGGGTAGCTCAGCGGTTGAGCATCTGCCTTTGGCCCAGGGTGTGATCCTGGAGTCCTGGGATAGAGTCCCACATCGGGCTCCCTGCATGGAGCGTGGTTCTCCCTCTGCCTGTGTCACTGCCTCTCTCTGTGTCTCTCATGAATAAGTAAATAAAATCTTAAAAAAAAAAAAAAAACCCTGAAACTTGTTCTTTGATTTATTTGACAAACATTTACTGAGCATCTGCTTCACAATCATCGGTAAGTGGTCTCTTCATACACAGACTAGTGAATTACTAGTAGGTCAATGACTGCCTTTCTGTACTTGGCTTTCTTAGTGTTGAAACAAAGTCTGCCCTTTAAACATTTCTTCAACAAATATTTTTGAATCATCTGCCATGTAGCAAATACATGTGTCTATGACTTATGTGTATGACCAAGATGGGCAAAGCGCCAGCTCTCAAGAAGCTTACGTTCTGTGGAGAGACAGATATGTTGACATGTGAAATAAATAAACAAGGACAAAAGATTGTGATTGGGGCTACTTTGAGGAGAGTGGTCAGGAACTCTTTCTGAGAAATTTAAATTTAATCTAAGATCAGAGCAACAGAGGCCAGTCCTATAAACATCTTTCCAGAAGAAGGGCCAGTAAAAAAGATAGAAATAAGCTTGGCATGCTCAAGAGACAGCTTTCTCCAGTTGAAAATGTTCTCCATTGCTCTTTCCAGATTCTCTACTTGTTCTCCATAAGAAGAGACTATTTGTAGCTAGGAGTCTCTGGAAACTTGGGTTATTTCCTGCCCTATTCTGAAAATGCCACTAAAAAGAAATGAAGTAGGTCCTTTCTTAACATTGCTCTCTCCACAGAAAAATAGCTTAGAAAAAGCATATAGTTTTTTTAGTCGACCTTTAGGGGTTTACCAATTTCCCATTGCTATGCTAGACACTATACACATGACCTCATTTGGCCCTCACATCACTCTTATGATGAGGAAAAAATTATCTCTATTTTATAGATGAGAAAACTAAAATACACAGCTATTAAGTGGCAAATTTAAGATTCAAATTCAGATTTCTCTGGGGCCTCTTAAAATATATAGAAGCAAAGAAGCCATAGGTCCCATCTCTGGGTACAATACAGGTGAAAGATCAGCGGGGATCTCCAGCTGTGTGTCAGTGACTAACACACACACACACTCACACACACAGGCATAGAAAACTCCAGCAACCTAAACCGTCCCTATTTTTGATAGGTGATATTCCAACATGATGGCAAGGAACACCAGCATTACTATATAGAGAACAGTTGTTTTGTCTAGAAAACAGGGGCTCAGAAGTTAAGGAAAATGTATGCAAAAAAAGAGGAAAAGATTTTAGGATGTAAAAAATAAGCTAAGAAAATTATCACTTAGATTTGGTATTTAGTAGGAAATAGCATTTCCTTTTTTTTTTTTTTTTTTGCATTTCCTTTTTTTTAAAAGCCAAATATAATCTCTCAAGAAGTTTGTCATCTAAACACAGAGTAAGTTAAGTATAAGGAACTGTATTTGTTCACATAAGAAATTGTCTGAGATGAGGATTTACCTGTTGGAAGAGGTAGCTGAGAAAATCCAGAGTACAAGACACTGAACGATGCCCATGAATAGAGACCTTTATTTTATTTGTATAGAGTGGTTCATTTGCTAACTTTCACTGAAATTTTTAAATCTAATCTGCCATTTTGTATGCAGCTAAATCTAGAATATCAAGTGTATTGTGGACACAAGAGTAGTTCTTTGAGTAAAGGAAGCATCCCGATGTCCTAGGAGACTGAAATAAAAGTGATTTAAAAGAAAAAAATCATACCATGGCAAACGGTTCCTTCTATTATTTGTTAAATATAAACTGGTAGAAATTTTAAAATTATCATAACCATAACCATAACCTTCTCTTTGATGTGAACCCCTTGATTAATTTACAGAGAGCTGGGAGACTGTATTGTATCACAAATCTCCAGATTAAAGCCTGTCAGTAACAATACATACTGATTCGCTGCAGGGCTTCACCATACCTGTGTAATCAAGCAGGGAATCCATGGATCACTGCCCTATGTTATGCATCAACCACTTCTTCTTCAAAAGAGAAACTATAATAGGACATGGCATTGCCACTTTTATAATTGCTCTTTCGAACCATGACTTACTAAAACCACAAAGCTTCTTCCATAGATAGCAAATCCTTTCCTATATAAACTACCAATTTTGTTAGCTTTGGAAGAGTTTTCTTCCTCCAAATCAGATATGCTTGACAATATTGGTTTAAATATCACTAACACTTAAATAATCTTGTGTAAACTCTATTCATCAGACGTATACCACATGGTTATGTAGAGAAACCATGTAAGTGATACATTATTCAAATGTATATATTTAGGTATCTTCAGGAAATATTGGATATTGAATTAAGGAGCAAGAAGTTTCTACTTTATTTTATTATTTTTTAAGATTTTTTAATTTATTTATTCATGAGAGACACAGAGAAAGAGAGGGGCAGAGACATAGGCAGAGAGAGAAGAAGGCTCCAGGCAGGGAGCCTGACGTGGGACTCGATCCCGGGACTCCAGGATCACGCCCTGGGCCAAAGGCGGGCACTCAACCGCTAAGCCACCCAGGGATCCCAAAGATTCCAGTTTTAAAATAAAGAACACTACAAGTAGATGCTCTTAGAAAATAAAAATATATGTATTATAGCGAAGAATAGTCAACAAAAGGACTTAAAAATGAACTTGAAGAGCTCTGATTGAGAGGTCAAATATCTAATAATTGAAGTTCCCAAAAGAAGAAGGAAGGCAGATGAGAAGAAATTGTAAAAGGCATAAGTCAAGAATGCTTCCTAGAACTGAAGAACTTGAACTCCAAATTAAAAGACTTACTATGTACCTCACCTTAACGAGCAACCCCCCAAAAAAATGAGGTACACAGGGATAATTGTCGTGAGATTTCACAATGCCAGGAATAAAGAGAAGATCCCAAAACTTCTGGAGAAAACAAAAAGTCATCTATGAAGGATGAGGTATAAGAATAATATTGTAGTCCTGAGACAACACTAAAAACTAGAGGGAGATGGGGCAACCTCATCATGTTCTTTGTGAAAAGAATTTTCAGTCTCTACTTTATATCCAGTCCAGTTACTAATCAAGGGCGATCATAGAATGAACACCTTTTTAGACACCCAAGTTCTTTCAAACTTCTCCATGGTATTTGGAACTGCAGTTCTGTAAGTTTCCTTGGGAGTTTCTGGAGCATATTCTCTACCAAACTAAGGCTTAACAAATCAAGAAAGAGGAAGACAGAGTATCTCAAGGGAAGAGAAGGTGATCTAACATAGAAGAACATCAGAGAGGGGAACCTGGGGGGCTCAGCGGTTGAGCGTCTGCCTTCAGTTCAGGGCTGATCCTGGGATCCTGGGATGGTGTCCCACATTGGACTCCCCGCAGGGAGCCTACTTTTCCCTCTGCCTATGTCTCTGTCTCTCTCTGTGTGTTTCTCATGAATAAATAAATAAAATCTTAAGAAGAAGAAGAAGAAGAACAACAACAACAACATCAAAGGGAATTCCCTTGATGACAAAAAAAAAGTTTCAGGGTAATAGCTTTAGAGTAGGCCAAGAAAGCAACCAGTATAGACTAGAACAGAATTACTGGAAGAATTGTAAAGAAGAAAACAAACAATAAAATATCTGCTCTCTTCCTGCCTTCAGTGAAAATGGAGGCCCCCACAGGAGTAGTTGTGTTGAGACCACTGAGTCAAGCTAACAGGCTAAGAATAGTGGAATGAAAAGAAGAAAAAGTGAGCCTGGATCTCTGATGACAGAGTTGAGGAATCAAACACATTTTTAACCCAAACAGTGATGCTTTAGGTTTCTTTTGTGTTTATTTTTTACATATACCAAGAAAACCTGAGGATACAAATTTTCATAAAAATTTAAAAGAATTGGGGTGTCTGGGTGGCTCAGTCGGCTGAGTGACTGACTCTTGATTTCAGTTCAGGTCATGATCTCAGGGTCTTGGGATTGAGCCCTGCTTCAGGCTCCCCACTCAACAGGGGGGTCTGCTTGAGGGTTCCCTCTCTCCCTCTCCATCTATCCCTCCCCTGGTCTCTCTTTCTCTCTCTCTCTCCCTCAAATAAATGAATACATCTTTTTTAAAATTTAAAAACAATGCCAACTAAGTACTCACAAAGCACCTCCTTTTAAAAAAAATTTTTTGGAGGGGGTGCCTGGGGGGCTCAGTGGTTGAGCATCTGCCTTTGGCTCAGGTAATGATAAGCAGGGAGCCTGCTTCTCCCTCTGCCTATGTCTCTGCCTCTCTCTGTCTCTCTCATGAATAAATAAATAAAATCTTTTAAAAATTTGTATTTATTTATTTGACAGAGAGAGCAAGAGCAAGAAAACACAAGCAGGGGGAGCAGCAGGCAGAGGGAGAGGAGAACACAGGTCCCCACTTATCAGGGAGCCCCACACAGGGCTCAATCCCAGGAACCTGGGATCATGACACGAGCCAAAGGCTGACGCTTAACTGACTGAGCCACCCAGATGTCCCAAAGCACCCCCTTTTTAAAAAATAATGCCACCTTTTCCCCAAAAATGTTAAATGTGTTAAAGGGTGTGCCACAATCTAATTTCTCCTCATTAAAAAGAGAAGCACGGAAAACAGAGCAGAGCCTAGTTATATAAATTATATATGTATTAACTGAATTCTCGGTTGGAATAAAGTATATCTGGACCATCATGGTTTTTTTTTTTTTTTCCAGTTACGTGTACCGCATCCTATACTCATAAAACTATTTACTGTTGGCTTACCTTTATTTTACTTACTTTAAACTACACCATAAGCCGAGTGAGAGTACAGGCTCTTTAGACTCAGGTGGCATAGATTCCGGATTGCTGCTGACTCACATCACCGTGAACTTATATCACTTCTATCGCTTGTGAACAAGCTACCTGGTCACCTCAATCCTCAGTTCCCACATCTAGGAACTGGGGATAATGATAATATCAGCTTCATCGGATTGTGGTGAGGAGAAAGGAGCTAATAAACACAAAATGTGTAGCACAGTGTAAAATATGGGTTCAGCCAATGTGAGCTATTATTGTAATCCCCACGACTTCACTTGACAAACACATAGCATTTACTGAATGCCAGGCACTGCCCTAGTGCTTGGCAAATACTAATTTACTCATTCCTTATAAAGCGTGGTGGTTATTATTATTGTCTCAGTTTTATATTTGAGGACACAGAGAAATTTAAGAGCTATTACAGGAGCACACAGCTTGAAAGTGGCAGAGCTAGAATTTGGACAACAAAAACCTAGCTCCAGAGTGGGTGCCATGGGCCCCGGCTCTGCTTGCCCCCACCCTCCCCTTCTCCCTTTCCTCCTTTCTAGTTCCTAGCAAATGATAAGTTCCTAGCAAAGAGTTCCTAGCAAATGATAAGCATTAAAGAAATACTTGTTAGATTTGCATTTGTACAGAAAAGAAACAGGCCCGGAACATTTCTAGCACCAGACATGGGGGTAATTGTGAAAGATCTTGAATCACTCTTACTTAAAATATGAATTTTTACCTAACACAATATTTCTACTTGTTTAACTGAATGTCAGTTGTCTGTATTATACGAGAAAGTTGAGTTGGAGTAAACTCCAAAATATTAACTTACAAGGAGTGCTTTCAACGATCTTCATTATTTTTTTCACAGCAAGTGAACAAGTCTCTAGGTGTTTAGAGCAGGGACTCTTGCCAACAGTCTTCACTTGGAAGCGTGGAGAGGATACACATTTTGTAGGCTGAAGTATGAAATAGAAGAAAGCATCCTGGGGTAATTCGTTTTCACTGGGGTTTGAAATTTAACATATTAACCCAGAATTTATTGGCAACTGTTTCATTACCTCTGACCAATGATCTGCTAAAGGTAGAGGCCGATTCTGCTTTAAAGATCTGGAAATCAAAAAAAAAAAAAAAAAAAAAAGATCTGGAAATGCAAGGTCCCCAAGTGACTCATTTCTGGGCATCACCACGCAGAATTTGGGGTTGTCAGGTTGCTTCTGGGACTGGTGGGCAGATTCTTTTTGCCCCAGATGTATATGCTCTCTCTGTACCAGCAACTCCTTAAAAATGTACATCACACGTTCATGAAGTGTCCCCTGGCCGACTCCATGGGCTCTAGGTGGCTGTAAAATGAACATGGGCAGAAATGAACAGGATACAAAACAGCATGTGTGCTGGTGGGTTGGTATCAGCCCCAGGTGAAAAGTCAAAGTTGGGAAGCCAAAATCTTACTGATCATATCCCTCCAACAAAGCCCCTAAAAAGACGTAGCCTTTTATTTTCTTCATTCATTCATTAACTGAGCTACAGTCACTCTTAAAGATGCTAGCTTGCGTGGGATTGCACTTGATTCAGCCTTTGCCTATTCCTCCAAAGAAATCCAGAGTGGCAGATGTGCCGATAAAATTAAGTGCAGAAAACAAAAATAAAGATATGGCTTGTCCTGATTATGTTTTACTTACAATACTCTATAAATTGATTGTTAGATGATTATTTAAAGAGGCAGAGATTCAGCAAATCTGATTAAATTAACTTCTCTGGGGCTCGTATTTCTTAACGCACATACCTTTGCATTTAGCTATACTAAATTATTTGCAGTTTCTCAAAGAAGCCACGTTTGTCAAACGTTTCTATTTCCAGCCCCCACATCTATTGCCTGACTTGTGGAGGGTTTCTTGGTGGATATTTGTTTTTAGAGGTGAAGGAAATTCCACCATACAAATAATTGAGAAAAAAGAAGGGACACAGCTGATCATTTGCTGTTTTCGGCCTCTGTCTCTCATTACGCGATTAGTTAAGCTTGTATGAATGGGAAAATAAATGATTTCCAAGAATTTATTAGAGAGACTTTGCTTTGAAAGAGGTCAGAGAGTTCCAGCAATGTGTTGGATGTTAATCTAGTTTACTTTTACTTGATTTCTGGGTGGATTTAATTTTTACAATGAAAATGAAACATATAAAGAAAACCCAGAAGATTGAGATAGACCAAACTAAAAAATAAGTTATCACGAAAAGGGTAGCACTTGTTTTAACATTTGCTTTTATTTGTTGAGGTGTCTGTCCGTTCTATCAAATGGTAAGCTTCTTGAGGGAAGGAACTGTAAGCCACTTATCTTCATACCCAGGGATGATACTCAAAATATTTAGCGACCAATATAGGAGAGACTCTGACCAATCAGAACAGATGCTGACTGTAAACTACCAATGTGGCCATAGCTGTGTGCTGGTTAAATATTAGACCTAGCTTATTTCCAGTGCCTAGCATGGTGCCTGGGAAAATGCTGGATGCTAAATAAATGTTCGGTGGTAAATGTGTGGGTAAAGGAAAGAATAAGTGCACAAATGCCACAAGCAGGCTATGCCACCAAAACCCAGTTCTTCCAGGATTATGCTGCTATCCCTCTTAGAAGCTCCTTTGAACTCAATGGCCTTGCGCTATGTAGAGAAGAGTTGCCGGTATCATGGAAGCCACATGACCTAGATTGCCCTGGAACTATTAGCAGTGGTTCAGTTAGCCCAGGGCTTTGTGGTAGTCAACTGTGAGTATTATTGAGAGCATAATCTCATTAATACACATAGAAAGTACATCAAAACTCCCTACGTAATGAGGATCGTGGTTCCAGAACATAGGCTGATTGTCTCAGTGCTTTCTATGCAGCCATCCCTAATTTGGATACAGAAATGACTGATTTATAAGAGGTTACTTTTTAATCATTATCTTATGCTAAAATAAAATTCTATTGAAAATATTTTTTATCTTCCCATTCTGTTATTTTGGGTAAACATTCTTCTATGATTTTTTTTATGAGTGCAGAAAAGTACTAAAAATTAGCATCAAAATTTATAAAAAGATATGCTTTTCCATGAAATAAATTTGGGAAATAAATCTTAACTCTCCTATCCATTCATTGATTATCAACAAAACATCAAATAATTATTGAATCCTTCAATGAGAAGTTGTAGTCAGAAGCTTCCCAGAATTCTTAAGAGATGTGTGCAGCCTTGCTGAAAAAATGCAAACCCTTCCCTAGCTCTAAAAAACTTCAAGGATTGCTGTCAGACCTTTCTCACTGTCCACACATAGTGGAGGATGAGCATATAGCTTATCTTGTTCTATTACTCTTTATCTAAGCATTTTTGAATACTGGGCAATGTGACACAAGCATGGAAGAAGCAGATGGGGCTGACATATTGCAGTGGCTGTGCCTATGGAAGATCCTCAAAACACTTCCTGCAGGTCTCCCTACCCCTGACTGTTTGTACCCAGGCTTGGATCTGCAGCTCTCCCATCAAGCATTTAAGCTCTTGCGTTACTTTTTAATGAATGTAATTTTAGTTGAAGTTAAACGTGGTTAGCTTCTGTGCATTGCACTGAAGAATTGGGACTATGTTTGATGTAAGATCCTGGAATTACAAACAGGTGTGCGGTACTACCCTTGTCATCAGTGACTGAACAGCCTTAGTTGAAGAGAGAGAAACATGAGCAAGAATACAGGAAGGAGGCAGAAAATGAGCAAATGTGGGATGGAAACATAAGGTGAGAGTCTGAGTGACCTTGGTAGTCAGGAGTTTGGGGTAGGGAATCCTCCTCTTCACCATCTTCATTCCTTGATTTTGTTCAATTAATTGATGGACAGCATTGATTGTCAGGTGTCCACAGAGGCTGGATCATGGAGATGGAAGAAGAGAAAATGTGGCTGCTCCCCTCAGAGGAGGTCATATCTAGTTGAAGTGTGTGTCATACACTAAAAAATGAGAAAGTCATACAAAAGAGGACAGAGCTCAGTGTTGGACTTGGTTATGTTAACTTCAAGTGCTATAGGACTTCAAAGAAGAGAGAAGGGACAGCAGTAAGAGCAGATGTTAGAGAGAAGCTGGGGCATCAATGAATTCAGAACAACCTTTAAATTTCTCCAATTCAATGAAAATAATCTATTTCTTGGCATTATATAGACCAAAAATTAAATCCTCTGGCTTACATCTTAAAAATCTTATTGCATTTGGTATTATGGATATCTGTAACCTGACTCGGGCTTAATTAAGAAGAATAAACTGGCCTACTTGTGTGTTCAAAATACACACACATACACACACACACACACACACCCCAATAATAGAATTTGCATTTATTTTTATCCTCTAGCGAGAGACTACATGAACAGAAAGAGTAGGTTTCTTAAAATTTCAATTCTTAGAAGTAATAATCTCCCATGAAGATGTATTTCAAAAATAGCTGACTCTTATATAGAAGTTGCGATATACCAGCACTGTAATTTACATATATATTAACTTTACATATATACTAGACTTTACATATGTTAACTCATTCAATGTATGCTGATATAAGTTTACATATGTTAACTCATTCAATGTATGCTGATCAATGTTAGGAGCCTTCCCTGGGTAGGGAGAAAGTGGAATGCTGATTTGCAGAGTCTGTCCATTTCTGCGGTATGAACCTCTGCACTCGCCCAGATTTTACTCTACATTTGTGTTGCTGCAGAAGGTAGAATTAGAAAGATGAGCAGTCTGAGAAAAGAAAGGAAGGAAGGAAAGGAGGAAGGAAGGAAGGAAGGAAGGAAGGAAGGAAGGAAGGAAGGAAGGAAGGGAGGAAGGGAGGAAGGGAGAAAGGGAAGGAAGGAAGGAAGGAAGGAAGGAAAAGAGAAAGAAAGAAAGAAAGAAAGAAAGAAAGAAAGAAAGAAAGAAAGAAAGAAAGAAAGAAAGAAAGAAAGAAAGAAAGAGGGAGGGAGGGAAGAAGGAAGGAAGGAAGGAAGGAAGGAAGGAAGGAAGGAAGGAAGGAAGGAAGGAAAGAAAGAAAGAAAGAAAGAAAGAAAGAAAGAAAGAAAGAAGAAAAAGAAAGAAGAAAGAAAGAAAGAAGAAAGAAAGAGAAAGAAAGAAAGAAAGAAAGAAAGAAAGAAAGAAGAAAGAAAAAGAAAGAAAGAAAGAAAGAAGAAAGAGAAAGAAAGAAAGAAAGAAAGAAGAAAGAAAGAAAGAGAAAGAAAGAAGAAAGAAAGAAAGAAAGAAAGAAAGAAGAAAGAAAAGAAGAAAGAAAGAAAGAAGAAAGAGAAAGAAAGAAAGAAAGAAAGAAGAAAGAAAGAAAGAAAGAAAGAAAAGAAAGAAAGAAAGAAAGAAAGAAAGAAAGAAAGAAAGAAGAAAGAAAAGAAAGAAAGAAAGAAAGAAAGAAAGAAAGAAAGAAAGAAAGAAAGAAAGAAAGAAAGAAAGAAAGAAAAAGAAAAAGCAGCCTTGGCTCTTGGGAGTCATACAAGTCAGCTGGAGCACACCACATGTTCTGACATCCCATATATGGGAGAGATTCATTAAGGTCATGTCTCCATGATTAATGGGTGGGATTTGGGAATCCCTGGGAGGCTCAGCGGTTTGGTGCCTGCCTTCGGCCCAGGGCGTGATCCTGGAGTCCCAGGATCGAGTCCCACGTCAGGTTCCCTGCATGGAGCCTGCTTCTCCCTCTGCCTGTGTGTCTGCCACCGCCCCCCCGCCATGTGTGTCTCTCATGAATAAATAAATAAAATCCTTTAAAAAAAGAAATAGGTGGGATCTGAAAAGGGATTGGGAGGTCCAACTCGTCCAATATTCACAATATAAATTATGAAAAATTAGGCCCCCATGTAGGTTGGTGATAAAGCCAGGGTCACACGAGCAATTAAGAGCTGACTGTGGGCCTAGAGAGTCAATAGGCTGAGTTCTAACCAAATTGGTCAAGTTTCCATTCAAAGGGCAGTCCAGCCCTGAAGGTGGTCTCTGTTTTCTTAGTTGGGAGAGGTGTCCAAATTTCAAGTCACCTTTTCATGTTTATACACCATTTCTGGTTGTTTCCTTTCCCAGAGAGTGCCTGGATAATCTTGTTACTGCCTTCTGGTTTGTTTCTTATACAATGTATAAAAAGATAATAAATTAGGATCAACCTGACCACTTATTCCATGTCTATGTGACTGCCTTGGGGATGGTCCTTGGTCCCAAATGAGCTTCCCCACATTCCTCACACCAGGTCTGAAATGTCACCACTTACTCTTCTAGATCTTAAAGATTTTTCTGGTTTTCTAAGTCCAATACCACCAAATCTCCCAAAAGAATTATTTTGCCACATATTTTAGGGAATGTCCATGGACTAGAGGCTGAGAAAAAGCTATAGAAATCAAATATGTCTGAAATTCTCTAAGGTTCATTATCAAAAGCAGAATTAAGAAAATCCTATAAACCAATTTCATATATTTAACACCTTTGCTTATGTTTGGAGTTAATATCACTAGAAACTGTAGAGTATATAAAACTGTTAGGTAACTTTCACAAACAGTAAGAAACTACTCTTTCTTCTTTCCTGGCTCACTTTTTAAAATAATAACTTGTTTAAGAAATGCTTGCTTTTTAAAATTATAAACTGTTTAAGAAATGCCTTCTGTGCTGCTTTGTCTCTCAAATGACTTTGTTTTCCTTTTTCATTATTATTTTTCAGGACTCTCAGTAAAGCAATTGTTTTGTAAGGGCCTTGTTACCAATGTCAAATTGTGCTGGTTTGGGAACTGGTTTGATTTTAGATATTGGTGGTGGAGTGTGGGGTTCATTATGCTTTTGAAATATTAGAGTGACCTGGCTGGTCATTAGCACTGTGAAAGGCAATCCCCTCAGCTGACTGCTTGGCCAGATTGCTTCCTTTGGCAGACAACATAAAGAGGGTATTTGCTTTACCCGTGAAATATATATTTAGTATAAACAGTAAGCATAACTTTACATCCTTGAGTAGATGAAAAATGATCTATTTACTTTGAGACTATCAAACCAGCGACCTTATGGATCTGAATAAAAAGTAAAAAACAAAACAAAACAAAAAACCCACAGGATTGGATGGACTTGGTAGTAACCAGGATCGTAGACTACCAGCTAAATAATCTCCTATTGCTCCCCTCCCCCCCCACTCACAGATCCTCCTCTGCTTCCCCCACACCCTCTCCTATGAAGGCAGGAAAGATGTCTCAGATATCTACTTTCAACCAAAACCAAGATAGTTGGTTTCTTCTCTTCCCCCATTTCAGGAGGATGATTTATTAATCCCCTCCCTCCTATGGTAGAGCCCTTAGATAAGCCTCCAAGCCCTTGAAGATCCCCTCCCCAAGCCCTAGTACTTTTTGGCTTCTGGGAAGTTATTCATTGATTTCTTGATGGTTTGCTTTGCTCTTGTCCAAGAAGAGAGGTGTTTAAAAAAAATCAACAAAACTGAGGACATATCTCAAATTATATTAAAAAAACATTAAGAACGTTAAGTAGTTGTGCTATCTCAGGACACTTTAAATTAATTTCTGCCCTGCATCCTTTCCTGACCTCAGAGAGTTAAGGTCCATAAGCAGGATTAGAGTAGAGACAGGCGGGGAGAGATTAGATGTGCTCTGGGACAAAAATAAGCAAAGGAAACAGGGCTATGCTTTCAGGCATGGATTAATTTAATTTTCTGGGAGAGAGGAGGGGATTGTTTAGGGGCTGAAATCCATGAAGCATATCAGATGCTGAAGTTTGACTTTTTTTTTTTTTTGGATGGATATATAAAGATGAGCAGAAAACCAACTCATTATCTCTTTTGGAAAAGAAAAACTATAGGAGTTTATTTTAGTTATTTAAATCCTGTTTCCATGTAATACTCTTGGCACAGACTATACATTTTGAGCTCATTGTCAGAAAGAAGCTAATATTTGGTATGATTTCAGTTCAGGGTCTCAATAATTAATTCCTTAAAGATAATAGAATGTCTAACCACTAAATGTTTATTTAAAGCATCACCATTAGAAAATATTCTAAGCAGGCCAATTTTACGATTTACACATGGAATGAGAAGGTATTAAATTAGGGGGAAATATTAAAATATTGAATAATTGAAATGAGTGTTTGCTTATAAATAAAGTAAACTCCCATATCTGTGAGGGGCTTGGGAAAAGGTGGGCATGATGGTGAAGGGGTTTCCTCCTCCCAGATGCCTAACATAAGTCCAAGTAGGAAGCTGGCTCCCTGGGAAGTGCAGAGTACAAAGAGCCCAGGGTAGGGGAACTGGCAGCCTTAAGTCCTGTCCTTTACTGGTCCCTGAACACCCTGTGACCTTCATCACAGGAATTGAGTCCATTTCCAGAAGTGCTGCAGGAGGAGGTAGGGGCCATGGGGGTAAAGGGCTCTGAAATCCAAACAGGCTAAAGCTAAGTGGTATTACCACCACCCCAAACACCTTTATTTTTTTTTAAGATTTATTTATTTATTCATGAGAGACACATAAAGGCAGAGACATAGGCAGAGGGAGAAGCAGGCTCCATGCAGGGACCCCGATGTGAGACTCGATCCCCAGACCCCAGGATCACACCCTGAGCTGAAGGCAGACGCTCAACCTCTGAGCCACCCAGGAGTCCCCACCTCAAACACCTTTAAAGAAAGTTCCCCTTCTGTGAAGAAACTTAGCAACTTTAAACTAGGTCCCAAATACACATAAAAGAGTAGTTAGGAAACTGTCTTCAAGGCTAAATTAGGGCGGTTCATTAAGCAACTCGGGGAAAATAGTACAAAGAGAAAGAAGGCGAATGACAAATCACAAGGACTTACTAATTTAGCTACTGGGGTCACGTCTCATGTCCTAATTTAGATGAAAATGTATGTTTTCCCAAGACACATGTGACAGATCAGAGACATCTATTGGCTGCTAATTAAAGCTAGGTAATGCTCTCGGGAGATGGGAAGGACAGCTTGGAAGACCTTGCTACTTTGAGACACTTCAAACCTGAGTAGTTCCCAGGATGCTGCCCCGTGGGTAACACAACAGAGGAGGCAACTCAAACTCAAGTCAGTCCCTCTTGGTCCCACCCTTAGCTTCCTCTGCTCCAAGGAAAAGTAGTAACTGTTCTCAAACGTGACTTTCTGAGTTTGTGGAACAGGCAACTGTCTGCTCTGATTCAAAGAATACGGAACCTGTTTCTTATGCATCAAGCTTTGCTTGTTGATTGGCTTGTTTAAGGACTTTATTGAAGTGTAACTTAAATACAACAAACTACACATATTTAAAGGGTGCATTTTGATATGTTTTGACATATGCAAACAACTGTGAGACCATCATCACAAACAAGATACCGAAGAAATCCATCACCCCTAAAAGTCTCCTTGTTCCCCTTTATAATCTCTCCCTGCTGTCCTTCCCCACCCCCTGCATCCATCCCTAAGCCACTGTGACTATAGTTTATTCTCATTTTCTAAAGTTTTATGTAAATAGTAGTAGATAGCATATACTCTTTTTTGTCTAACTCCTTTCACGCAACCTTATAATTTATTTTGGATAATAATTATTACCCATGTGGTTACGTGTTGTAATAGCTCATTCCTTTTTTATGACTTCATCAAATTCTCCCATCCAACCTCCTAAAACTTTTAATTCCACTGTGAGATATCCTTTTGAGTCAAGAAAACTTTTTGATCTTTAACTTGTCACTTCTAAAAATGCAGGTGTCTCCCCAAAAGGTGTCAGCTGACAGCTTTGTTAGGGGTTTGTGTGACAGCTTAGCTATGAGTCTGATATACATGGAAAGAAGGGGGCAGGCTCCAAGGGAAGAGTATGAACATTGGGGCAGCAGCAAGCAGTGGATAATAAATTTTGAATTTTTGTTGCTTCTGTGATGACCACACGCACCCCATCTCATGTGGATGCCTGTTTTCAGTAGCTGAATAATTATCTTTCACTTCTTTGTTGGTTTCACTGAGAGCCAGGGTTAGAGCTTTCCCTTCCCCATTCTCACTCCTTTCTGGGTATCGAGGATGCCCACCTTCTGATGCAGAGAGGCTTAGGTATGTCCTGGACTGCTGAGACAACCCCCGGCCCCTGGGATCAGCTGGGATCATCAGAGTCACCTACACTGAGGAGACAAATGGCACCCTTTCCAAAGCAACAAGCTCTGTTTCTCAGGGTTTGCCCACCTTGCTTTGTGCCTGTGGCCCTCAGCAGCCTCCCTGCTGCCCCCAGGTCCTCAGAGGGGTCCAGTCAGCTCCCATTCACTCATCTTCCATCCCCCCCAGTCGCCAGTAAGGAAAGTTCCTAACTCCTGCCACCCTTCCATAACCTCTCTTTTTCCTAGAAATCCAGCTTCTGATTGAAAGGGATGGGAAGACAATGTGGATAGAGCAATCTGTCCTTGTATTTCTTTCCAAATCCATTGTTAATTCATAACATCTGGGTTTTGTTTACTCAGGTCTTTCTTCCTGATGATCATCAAGAGTATGACCTAAATAACTTAAAAAAATTAGTAAATAAGGAGGGGCAAACTGTTACTTCATCTTTTGTTCCCAGGAAAACAATCTTACTTTTTGAATTAATGTGGAAGAAAGGTCACGCATAAGTAAGTAGGGGACAGTAAAATACAAACACTAATATTTCAAGATATTATCTTACTACAGGTATTTAAATAATTTATATGTACTTGCAACTCCTTAATATTAATGTATTTAGAGACATTTTTAAATGGAATTCAGTAAAATATTTCCAAGACTAAGACGTGCCTACAATGTAACAGTAATATTTACCCTTTAAGATATGGCTTTTGACCCCAGGGAGCCTACTTAACCAAAAGATTGTTTTGCAGCCTTTTAGAAGAATAAAACTTGAAATTACCAAAAGAAAAAATCAGTATCATTGTTATCCAAAACCAGATCTCAAATAAAGGTAGCACTGTGCTATTCTCAGCAAGGGCGGCCAACGTGGGCTGAAGCTGCATGAGGTCCTAAGGACCACTTTAATTTTCTTAGTTTTGTTTGATGGGACCACTTTTGATCCCTCAACAAACGAGAGGAATGACAAAGAACAGGATAAAGCCATTTTGTGTAAAGAAATAGCTTGCTATGAGACATTTTTTTTCAAGATTTTTAAATTTTAAGTAATCTCTACCCCCAACATGGGGCTTGAACTTACAGCCCTGAGATCAAGGGTTGTGTGCTCTACCAACTGAGCCAGCCAGGCACCCTTACTGTGAGACTTTAAACCAAACACATTTCAAGGTTTTCCAAAAGGAATGCAGCTTCCCTTGTGCCCCTGACTAGTGAAGAGTTCCCCTCCACCTGGGAGATCCCGTGTTTCACTGAGACCGCACTGGCAAAGGTTTGCAAGTCCTGGAAACCTATCAAGATAGCTAAATGGGCAGATTCAGCTCGAAGGTTTAGTAGAGTGACCTATTATTTCATCTACAGATGTACCCTTACACACACGTCCAAACGTTTCAAAGACCATTCATTCATCAAGTACTGTCTCTACAATAAGCTCATCCGGAAGCCAACAGGAAGTAGTATCTTGCCCTTCATGGAATAACTGTCCCTTCTTGTTCCAGAAGTAGCTCCAGCTCAACGCCTCTTTTGAGTAAAGCTTCTGTTATTTCCATTCAGTCTCCTTGAACTTGCCTAATCTTTCAGAGGCTAACAGGAGATTCATAGTCTGTGAATCATAACTTCCACTCTTCTCATATATATTTTTTGAAATAATTAAATGCTAATATAATAAGTCTACTCTACTTGGAAGCTATGATATTTTTAAGTTATTCTTTTCTTTTTTAAAAAAAGCACATAGAGGGGTGCCTGGGTAGCTCAGTTGGTTAAGCATTTGACTTCAGCTCAGGTCATGATCTCAGGGTTCTCGAATCGAGCCCCGTATCAGGCTCCCCCACTTAGTGGAGAATCTGCTTGTCCCTCTCCCTTTTTCTTTGTCCCTCCTCCTGCTCATGCTCTCTCTCAAATAAATAAGTAAAATCTTTAAAAATAATAAAAATTAAAATCAATTAGAAAGTACATAAATCTCCTTGAGATTTTAAAGATATTGATAAAAATAGTATATAATTGGTTGCCTTTATATGACATTCTGGAAAAGGCAAAACTATGGGGGGAACAACAACAACAAAAAAGATCAGTGGTTGCCAAGGATTAAGGATGGAGGGAGAAGGTGACCATAAACTGCCACCAGGATGAAATTTGAGAAGATTGGAGCTTGGTTATGGTGGTAGTCATAAGGCTCAATGCATTTGTCAAAACTCATAAAACTGCACACTCCAAAAAGTGAAATCTTCCACATGTAAATTTAAAAAGAAAGTGCACTGAGTTCTATTAAATTGTTTTCTGTCAGGGATAAAATTTGGAAAAAAATAGTTGAAATTACAAGACAGTTGAAATAGGATTCATCTCCTATTTTTCTCATAACTTCTGGGAAAATCGTTTGTTTCTATATTACCATTATTAAAATAATTTTTGATCATTTTCCTAAAAAATGAATAA
This sequence comes from Canis lupus dingo, assembly GCF_003254725.2. Classification (NCBI taxonomy): domain Eukaryota; kingdom Metazoa; phylum Chordata; class Mammalia; order Carnivora; family Canidae; genus Canis; species Canis lupus. Next base: position 32,474,481 of record NC_064271.1, read on the forward strand.
TATATTATGGCGCATAAAGAATAGCAAAGTTCAGTACAATGACAGCCTTGCTCCATGTTCATAGAACACCTTAAACATAACTCCTAATCCTCATAAAACCACCTCTACCTTTGTCTTACTAGACCTTTCTCAGCTAAGAAGTTGTTAAGTAGGGACACCTGGGTGGCTCAGTAGTTGAGCGTCTGCCTCTTTGGCTCAGGTCATGATCTCAGGGTCCTGGGATCAAGTCCCACTTCGAGCTCCCCGCAGGGAGCCTGCTTCTCCCTCTGCCTGTGTCTCTGCCTCTGTCTCTCTGTCTCTCATGAATAAATAAATAAAACCTTTTTTAAGTAAAAGGATTATATGTACATTTTTTTCATCATGAAACACTTGGTGTTTACCAGAAAGTCACACATTGACTCTATCAGTGGAGACTAATTAATCATGTTCACATAAAAGATTGTTTACTGATAAAACTCGACCATCTTTGTAGTCCTGATTCACATCTGTGTTTCCAGAAGCCCTTTAGTCTGCTCATGTGTTTAGTAGCCAAAGACCTTTTCCCCCTTGGGTAGAAACTGCAAATTTGCTAGTTAATTAGCTAATTTGTTTCCATGCTTTGTGAACAGTGCTCATTTGTTCTTCCTTTTTCCTCAGATTCATGCTGGTTGATTCCCTTCCCATTTCAGTGTCTTCCACCTCCCCCAAACCCCAGACAAGATGACTATGGTCAATCAGTTTCCTAAAGACTTCTTGAGTTGTGTGGTGTGTGTGTGTGTGTGTGTGTCTGTGTGTGTCTGTGTGTGTGTGTGTGTTTAATTTTTTAAAAATGAGAAATTAAGTAGTCTGGAATACTTTTGTGGATTTCCCTGACTGAAGCCATAGTACCTTTAAAAAAAAAAGAATATTTCTAGTTAGTATGTGGAGATAAATAATGTTAACTAAGATGAATTTAGGGTGATATCTCTTAACTAATTAAAAGGAGCATTTGCAAGTTCTAAACCAGATATTCCTATAGGAATATTCCTCACTGTTCTTCTGTTTAGTCAATAGAAACAAAATACTTAAAGGTCTCCCAGCTACTACTCCTTCTGGTCTTGTCTCAACTCATTTAGCAGCCCATTAAAGAAATAACTTCACAGTGAGATTTAAAATGGTAAAAATATATCAGTAGCTTTTTAAATTCTTTAAACCACATTTTCCCCCCTTGCACTCTTCCCTGAAAACTACTTAAACTCTATGTGAATATTTAGAAAGCTGCCCTTACATGAATAACTGACCTGTTAACATTACCATAGGGTGATTTTGATTTCAGTTAAGCAACCCAATAATTAACCCAAACTGAAAAGCTATCTGTGAAAACAAGTGACCGAAAACATCCGAGAAACTAATTTGTGTTCTACGCATCTGTATTCTTTCCACCAACTTCAGGGCTTGGATTGTATTTCTCCCTGGCCTCAGAGTGCGTCACTGTAGCCTTGACTACAAGGGAGCCATTGACTCAGAATACAAAGAGGGAGTAGGGACTGTCTCTGCCCAAGTGACTCCTTGTACTTGCTTTACATCTCTCCTGGACCTGAGCAAATCAGAACTTGCCAAATACTTGACACTGCTCTGAACTCAATCTGACATGAATTCAAGATTCCCCAACTTCAGAGTACAGGTTGTTTACAAAAGCATCAATGTGTAAAAACGAACCTCCTACAACGATTTCAGCTTATATTCTCTATGTTGGAGGGCAGAGTGGCAGATTAGAAGATGTTTAACCAAGTTTTAAGGCTCCTTGGTATCTCGGTAAATTTTTGAACAGAGATTATATTCCCCAGCTGTGAGGTAATATAGTCCTAATTGATTTCCTACCATGGATAAGAATTTTTTTAAAAAACCTATTTGAATATGAGCTTATATAATCAAATAGTGAAAAATACGTGGGAAAGACTCAAAATTGGAAAACGGGAATGATTTCCCACCAGGTTTCTAAGTTTCTTCTATTGGCTTTGCACTGGATTTTTTTCATTTTTGGCAATTTCTAGGATTTGAAACTGAAAGCCTTAATATCATCTTTTATTCTGAAGTAAATAATAACTTTTCCAAAAAAAGATTATAACAGCAAAAAGACTTTCTGATCTTAAGGTCAGATAATTGATCTTAAGATCAATTTATTTTAGTATCTGGTCACTGTCAAGTTCTTCCTCTAATTTTCAAATATCCAGAGCCAGAGGTTGAGCCAGATGTTCATGTCATTTTGTAAACCACTATGGTTATTGTGTCTTACCATTATTAAATGGAAATTTATTTATATCTAGAATGTGAGTCTATAATTTCACCTTCTGTGATCATATTACTTTGATTATTTTTTTAGCCCAGCCTCCCCTGACATTTAGATCAAAAATGAGCACCCCATCTTCTTCAAGACAATTCATGCCTCTTCCCTGGCCCATGCATTTTGTTTTTTGTTTCCTTTAACTGCATACATTTTGTTCAACCTAGATAAATGCAACTTTGTATTAGGTCTTTATTTTTTCTCATTGTCTTATTTTCCTTTGTTTTTTACGTGCATGTGGGTGAAGTGAGCTCACAAGCTTGTTTCCTTTCCTTTTCCCATATAAATTCCTTCTCAGACCTCACCTTTCTTTTGAGTCAGTTTTGGTCACCTTAAGATTTCCAGCATCCACCAATACTACTTTTCTGTCTTCTGGTCTAGTAACAGCCCCTTGCTCTGGAGTGATCCCCATCCTTTCTCTATGCCTTACCTGTGTCCCACTTTGATTGTAAGCCCCATGGACAAAGAAGGTAAATAACGCTGTGTTCACTACAGAATCCAGCATCATCGGTAGCAGCTATGACCGTAACATTCAGAATTTTAATTAACTTGCAGATTATTGCATTAATATGGCTATATTAAAACCCTCTTAGAACATATTTAACTCATTATAATCATTGCTAAAGTAATAGGCATCAGTAAAAAGCTGATGCTATGTTGATAGCCTCAGGAAAAATTCTCTGGAACAATCTTCAAGGTGCTCTTCTGCCTCAGAATGCATAATCTTGATGGTTGCTAAATCATTTCTATTCTGGACATACTGCTATTAAGCAGCCAAAGCAATACATTGCATATATTCTCGTGTCTTACAGACCATGTATTAATGGGTAAATATGCAGGTTGTGTGTAGGTAATTCAACACAGAAATTATATAATTATTAGTGAGAATTACATACTTCATTCTGTGTGACACTGAGAATCTAAATCTAAAAACCTAATTATCACTTACTGCCTTCTCTTTATATAAAATAATAAGGCAATCATTAAAGACTCATAAACCTTTGATTTTTCACCTTGAAGGGCATGTACAATATCACAAATGTTACTAGACAGCTCATGTTCTGTAGCTAATGCTAATAGAGGGCAGGAGACTATGGGCAAATATGTCCTTGAATTACCTCTGGAAATGAAACCATTCCCTTTTTGTAAAAGAGTACATCTCTATCTGAAAGATAATTTGCCTTGCATGTCAAGAATTTATATAAAAGGGTCATTTCTGAGGATACTCTGTGGACAATCTTCTTAATTTTCAGTGTGGTAAGTAAAATCCTGATGAACCAAACTAAGTTTTATAAATATATAAATAGTAAAATGGGGGTGCCTGGGTGGCTCAGTTGGCTAAACATCTGACTCTTGGATTAGACTCAGGTCATGAACTCAGGGTCCTGGAATCAAGCCCCATGTTGGGCTCTGTGATCAGCATGGAGTCTGCTTATCCCTCTTCCTCTGTTCCTCCCCCCACTGATTGTACTCTTTTTCTCTCTCTCTCTGTCTCCATCTTAAGAAAATAAATAAATAAGAATCTTTAAAATAAATAAATAGTAAAATAAATTCAGTATTTAAATTATTTTATTAATATTAAATACATTTGAGCCACCCATTTCTATAAAGAAAACTACAAAACATATTTTAACTAAATAATGTTAATTATTTAACATCATTCGTTAAATAGAATTTAATTCTGTATAATTTTGAGTGCTTGTGCTAGATGCTGGGAGTACGGCTTTCTGTGAAGCATGTGTGGGGGTCTGCCTTCTTGGAGTTCACAGTCAATCATGGAAACCACATTTAATAGGTAATCATCAGACTCTTGAATTTTATACATGGGGGAAACATATGAAATCGTGATTTAACTTGGACAGGAGAGGATCAACTCATGACCTAGAAAATGGTCCACTGTGGCTGATAAATATTCCCATTCAAAAGTACCTCATTCCACATAGGCCAACTCAATAGTGCAAGGGCCAATCTAGTCATCTCCATTGGCTATAACCTGGAGTTCTTGAAGTTAAGAGTTTAGTTCCATTTTGGATCATGAGGCTTCCATTGTGAGAAGTTTCTCTCCTCTCTCTCTCTCCCTACCCTGGCTGGTTGCCCAGTTTTCTAGCAAAGTGTGTGAACTGAAAATTGGGTCTAGGAATATGAATGATTCACATAAACTCTTCTCCTTTACTGGCAAGTAAGTCTTTTAAAAATGTCCTCCTGATTGGGTCAGTAGCTGCATTTGCATGTGACTATGCATAAAATAAGAAGAAGACTTGCATAAAATAAGAAGTTGAGATTTTGCCAGTTTGTGTATTAAAATCCAATTTAATATTTCGAATGAAGGAAGAAGTGATCATTCATGGAATTCAAAACCAAAAATTAAGTACATAAAAAGACACCCTATATTCCAAACCATCTCGCCATCTAAGCAAGAAAATGAAGGTAGACAGGTTACAATGAAAGCTTTTTAAACATGGGCATATACTGGGACACCTGGGTGGCTCAGCGGTTGAGTGCCTGCCTTTGGCTCAGAGTGTGAGTCCGGGGTCCTGGGATCAAGCCCTGCATCAGGCTCTCTGCATGGAGCCTGCTTCTCCCTCTGCCTGTGTCTCTGCCTCTCTCTGTGTATCTTTCATGAATAAATAAATTAAATATCTTAAAAAAAAACATGGGCAGATATGGTACCTATACAGAGTAGGCAATCAAAAACATTTGTATATTGAATGAATGAATCACTGCAGAGCTAACTCAGTGGGCTCAGGTTCTTGTATGTAAAGTGTCTTATGAAGAATCAACTGTGCCTTCTAAAAGGCTACACAAAATCTAACTCTGTTGACAAGATGGCATTTGTCTCCATTTTTCTCTTGACAACCTCTTTTCGGGGGTCATTTCAGCTCTAATTTCCTCCAGAGCAGAAAGTGATATCATGACAAGATCCTTTGCAAACTATTTTCTCAGTCTTTGGTAAGATTACTGGCTTGAAAGAGCACACACCAACCTTGATGGCCATGAAGTAGCAGCTCTCCATAGGATGCCATGTCAACCTCCCAATCAATACACTGCAAAACGAGGGGAAGAAAAATCAGAGAATAAAGTAAGAAAGGGTTGCTGGTTGGTCTTACTATGGCACTCACATTCCTATCTCAGGTCCAGTTGGGGTCTCATGTTCTGTTCAGTGAATTGGAGGACGCCATCTCCCCACAATGACTCTTAACTCCTCATAAGCACTGAGCCATCCTGACGAGAAGATACATAGCTCCATGCCTTTCAATCTAAGCAGAAGATCACAGAAAAGGCTAACATGTCATTTCACCTAGAAATGAGGAGTTGTCCACATATCATTAGAGTTGTATAGATAATTCCAAAGAAGGAGTTTTGGTGGGACTGGGAGAAGGAAAATCCCACGAGCAGAGTAGACTTTGATCATGTGACACTATTTTACAGAAGCTGATGTGAGTGACCACAATATTTTGTACCATGTTATTCCTCCTACAGGGAGTTATTTCTAAAAACACTTAAATGACTAATACCCTCTTCAGACTTTTCTGGAGAAAAGCAATCAAGCATGAAATGCCTAAGCCTTACACATCTTAAAAGGAGATTTTTGTCACTACATGACCAGATGGTCTGTGTGCATGCTTCCTAATGGGTACTGCATCTGAGAATGGTTGCCAAATACATATCTTATTGTCATCATTATATTCCAAATAAATTGGCCTTCATGAATCACTCAAGTTTGACAGCACATCAATGCATTTAAATTAGGCATAGAGGACACAATTCCTTTTGATAAAAATGTTCATAAAACATCAGAATTGCATGAACAATTGGGATAGTTATATGGCATATTTCTAGTTCTGAGGGCAGAAATAAGTAACATATGGCTTTGAGTAGGGTTTTTCTTAATAAATATTAAATTAGCAAGTGCAATTGCTAACACTTTGAAAAATTTTAAATGCCTCACTTATCTTCATTCTTAGCCCCCTCCTCCGCTCTCCCTCACTTTTCTGTCACTTTAGTATATATGGCAACTATGGATTACATGAAATCAACACTTAGAAGCAGATCGATTAGCATGGGATTTGACCAATGTAATTTCTCATCCAGCGGCATGAATTCAGTTCATCTGACAAGGACAAAATGTGAGCATTTATAGTCCAGAAGGTTTGGTGTTCTTTTCTGCAAGTAGAATATAGCTGGGGACTTCATAATGCATCCAAATAATCTAATAAAATTTTACTCCCAGAAGGAAGGGTTTGAGGTTTCCATCCTCTTTCTCCTTGGGAACCTAAGTTTTCCCTTAGTATGTACATGATCTACTCCTTCAGAATTCCAGTTTCACAATCCTAGGAATACTAATTAAGAAGCAAATAGGCCTGTCTATCAGTTTTTACAACCATGTCCTATTCCACCCTTCCTCAAGGATATTGAATGCTGCCTTGCTTTATGTCCTCATAACTTGTACCAACCTTCCCAAAACACAAGCAGGCAGCTCCAAGGTGACTTGCCGCCTCTGATGTGCTTCAATATTGAAAGGGAACAACAACAAAAAATTATTAAATATAAATCTGAAATTGGGATTTTATCAGCTTCTTCAGCATTTTATACATTAATATGTTCTTGAAATATCTAGAGTAGATACAGGAATGGTTTTCCATAGAACCCAGAAGCAGGATCCCTGGGTGGCTCAGAGGTTTGGCCCCTGCCTTTGGCCCATGGGATAATCCCAGAGTCCCGGGATTGAGTCCCACGTTGGGCTCCCTGCATGGAGCCTGCTTTTCCCTCTGCCTGTGTCTCTGCCTCTCTCTCTCTTTCTCTGTGTCTCTCATGAAAAAATAAATTAAAAAAACATCTAAAAAAAAAAAAAGCAAAAACAAATTTCTGAAAACTGGATATAGAAAAAAAAAACTAAAAAAAACAAACAAACAAACAAACAAAAAAACCAAAACCCAGAAGCAGTCACGTAAAAAAGAAGACAAGTAACATTATTTTCAATGTATCCTATCCAAGCAGGAAACTAAATTCAGAGCGACTTCCATAAAGCCTTTGAAATGGGGCAACACCACATTTCCTGGAGCATAGTAGTCATGCAAGAGGTATTTGTTGATTAAGAGATGAATGTTGGGGAGCCTGGGTGGCTCAGTTGGTTAAGTGACAAACTGTTGATTTCTGCTCAGGTCATGATCTCAGGGTGGTGAGATGGAGCCTTGAGTTGGGCGTGGTTCTCAGTGCAGAGTCTGCTCATCCTTCTCCCTCTGCTCCTCCGCACCACGCTCACTCTCTCCCTCTCAAATAAATAAATAAATAAATAAATAAATAAATAAATAAAATCTTTTTAAAAATAGAGATAAATATAGAGATCTATGTCACTAAAGAGCTAAATCAGTGGACCAGTCTCTCACCACAGACAAGAGACTTCAGAGGATGAGTTTGCCTCTATCATCTACTCATGTCCCACCTATGTAGGTCTAGTCCTGAGAAAAATGACATTTGTTTTCTCTCAGTATCCCTCACCTCAGGGATCATTTTAGTTTCTGATCCTCCCAACGAGGGTGATATAAAGTAGTGGAAATTCCCAGTCACCTGCCTTTGAACTCTGAAGACAGCACTAGCTTGGATAAGAGCCCACAACAGCCATGACTGTGGATCCCCTGGGCATGAGACAGCAGCTTCTCCAGATAACATGCCTGCTTCCCCCCCACAATCAACCTACTCCAAAAATAAGGCAGGTAGAACCAGAGGAGAGGATAGAAAGAAACAGAGAGGAGAGGAAGAAAAGCCTGCTTGGATCCACCCTGTCAGTCTCATTCCCATCTCATTGCTGAGGTCACATGTTCCGGGTCTCCTCTATTCAGAGAATCTGACAGTGTCACCAACCAAGAGTTAATTCTTACTCCGCTAAAACACTGAAGTGTCCTGGAAAATAAGCATATAGCCCTTCAGTCTGGGCAGGTGACCATAGAAAATGTTAATGTGTAACTTGCCTAGAAACAAGGAGTTGATTATATGTTATTAGAAAGTTGTAAAGGGACAGCTGGGTGGCTCAGTTGGTTAAGTGTCTGCCTTCAGCTCAGATCATGATCCCAGGGTCCTGGGATGGAGCCCCACATTGGGCTTCCTGCTCGGCAGGGAGTCTGCTTCTCCCTCTATCCCTCCCTACTGCCCATGCACACTCTCTCTCTAACAAATGTATAAATTTTTTATTAAAAAAAAAAAGAAAGAATGGGCAGACCAAATGGCTCAGCAGTTTAGCGCTGCCTGCAGCCCAGGGCCTGATCCTGGAGACCTGGGATCAAGTCCCACATCAGGCTCCATGCATGGAGCGCCTGCTTCTCCCTCTGCTTCTGCCTCTGTTTCTCTCTCTGCTTCTCCCTCTGCCTCTCTCTTTCTGTCTCTCATGAATAAATAAATAAAATTAAAAAAATAAAAAGAAGAAAGAAAGAAGAAAGAAAGAAAGAAAGAAAGAAAGAAAGAAAGAAAGAAAGAAAGAAGAAAGAAAGAAAGAAAGAAAGAAAGAAAGAAAGAAAGAAAGAAAGAAAAAGAAGAAAGAAAGAAAAGAAAGAAAGAAAGAAAGAAAGAAAGAAAGAAAGAAAGAAAGAAAGAAAGAAAGAAAGTTGTAGAGATGATTCCCCAGCATGGATCTGCCATAGAGTGGAGAAAGCAAAATGCTATGAGAATGGATAGACATTGGTCCCATAAAATGATTTTCCTGATGTTTCTATAAATAACACAGCATCATAGCATCTTAGTCTTCTAAAGAGAGTTATTTTTTAAGGGAATTATGTTTAAAGACATTTAAATATCTGAATAATACCCTCTTCAAAAATCTCCTTGTAGAAGAAATACCCATGCCTTGCTGATCCCAACCATAGTCTTCACTAGGAGACTTTTGTTACCATGTGAGCCTCAGTGTACATGACTTATAGTGAGAACTGCACCTGCCAATGCCTGCCAAATAATAGATGCCTTGATCTTATCATTATACAAAGAAATTACTTTCATATATCACTCAGTTTGACAATACGTTGGCACATTTAAATTAGGAATAAATGATGCTGATTTTCCCTTTGATAAATATTTACCCAAAATCAGGGTTGGAATGTACAAATAAATGATGTAACTATTCAGAATGTCTCCAAATCGGAGACAGGGATAATTAACATATGGCTACAAGCATAGTTTTTCTTGATAAAATTATAATATCAAGTGCAAATGTTGTTACAACTTTTCAAATACCACATTCTACTTTCATTTCCTTAGTGTCCTCATCCCTACATCCTCCCTTTAATACCAATTAATGTCTTGCAATTCTGCATTTTGTGGAATTTTACATATGGCTTAGCTATTGATATATATGCAGAAAAGAGTAAAGGTCTTCTACTTTCCTACCTATTATCATGATCCCTGCCATGTTACAATAATGTGTTTTTGCATCATTGTGTGCTAGAGTTGGAACAGACATGTTGGTCAACCAATAATTTCATATGTGAAATCTTTATTCTCACTAAATTAATGTGGTCTATCATATCAAAATCACAGAATTTGGCAACTATTTTTAAAAATGTTTTAATTAATTAGTTGCTGTGTTTCTAAAACACTTATAAATCTACAGATTTTTCTTAGTGATATCTATATCAGTCAGGGTTCTTTTTTTTTTTTAATTTTTTTTATTTATTTAGAGGGAGAGGCAGAGACACAGGCAGAGGGAGATGCAGGCTCTATGCACCGGGAGCCCGATGTGGGATTCGATCCCGGGTCTCCAGGATCGCGCCCTGGGCCAAAGGCAGGCGCCAAACTGCTGCACCACCCAGGGATCCCTCAGTCAGGGTTCTTTAGAGAAACACAACCAATTGGATATATGCAGAGAGAGAGAGAGATTTTAAGGGTTTCGCCCACGTGATGTGAAGGCTTGGACGTCCAAAACCTGTGAAGCAGACAGGAAGGGTGAAAATGTAAGCGGGATTTCTATGTTACAGTCTTGAGAATTCCTTCTCTAGAAAGCCTCAGGGTTTGGTCTTAAGGCCTTACTGTTTGTGTGTAAGACCTTACTGTTTGAGTGAGTCCCACCTACATTTTTGAAGCAAACTCCTTTACTTAAAGTCAGTTGGTTGTAAATGTTAATGATATCTACAAAATATCTACACAACTACACGTAGACTAGTGTTTAACCAAACAACCAGGCACCGTAGCCTCTCAAAGTTGGCACATAAAATTAATTATCAACAGTCTGTAAAACCTAAATTATCTACAAAATAAAATCAGGTGCCCTTTACTATTCAAATTGAAATAGTCTCCAACTGTTTTCCCACTTATCCCTGAACTACCCTTCTCTTCTCAGAATTTCTACTTCCATGATTCCAAGATGTCTCTTCAGTTCGTTTTGGTAGCTCTCACCATTTGTTTGACCAAAATCTAGCGTGGTTCTTTACAGCCAGGAATCTTCATCAGCTGTGGATGACTGTTACTTGGAGGGCCACACATGTCTTTGAAGTCTAGTCCAGATCAGGAGGGTTGGAGCAGCTCTTCAAAAGCTACTTTTGGTGCCACACATGTCTTTGGAGTCCCCTGGAGCAGGAGGGCTGGAGCATCTGTTGGTGCTCCTGTTGCCTCATAGAGAATGACTCCACCTGCTTCTTCATCACTGCTATGATGATGGAGGATTTGTCACTGCTGACTTAGTCATCGTGTCTCAGATTGCATATCAAGGATACGAGGATATCTTCCCTGGGAGTTAGCTGTGGTCATCCCATGTAACCACTGGCCTGAAAATACTCTCTACCTCTTCTTAAAAGGCCATCAATTCTACCTAATTAGAGCCCCATCCTTAAGACTACATTTAACCTCAATTACATCTAAGTATAGTCACACTAGGAGTTGGGCTTCAACATAGGAATTATGAGGACAATGCAGTCCTTAGAACTTTCCTCATGTCTTCACCGTCCCTTGAATCTAATGTTGCATTCTTGTGACTCTTGCTAAATATGTCATGGCAATGAACTTATTTAACATCTAAAATGCTAGGAGGTGGGGATGATGACAAACTAGGACAAAGTATTTTTGTTATTAGCAAATAGCAATCATCTCAAGGGTATTAATTCCTAATATAAAGAACACTAATATCAGCCTAAGAACGGGCACCCTCTCCTGCATTTATTTCTGCTAAATCAAAGAAATTAAAGTCAGAAAGAAAGATCCAGTAAGGGAGAAACTGTGGGTACCTCACTGGCATTTAAACTTGCAGTCAATGAGCAAACCAACAGCCAAATATAACCTCTGATTGCTCAAGACCTCTCTGCCTCAGGGCAAAATTGATCAATAAATAGATAAGTACATTTTTCTATTTTCATTTCAAGACATTTTATTTCCCAGTCATCAGAAGTTTAATTTTAAATATTTTATACAATGGTAGATTGCTATAAACTAACACATTCTCATCAATAAATACAATAATGCTTTGATTAATTTAAATTCCATTTTCCTAATAATTTAGAAAAATTATTATTACCAAAAAACTTTACAAAAAAAGAACACAGCTTTACCATTGGGAAGATGCACAAAAGCCAAATTAGTAAATTTCACTTCCTGAGATTTGTCCCAACAATAAATTCTAGTTAAAAGCAAACTTCTTGGTAAATAACATAATTTAATGAGGCTCCAAGAGTAGAAAATTAAATCCTTTGTACCAAATAGGCTTTCAAAAGTTAAGACACAGTTTGTTCTATAAGATTTTTATCAAAAAATTTACCCGTAATCTGCATGAGAGCTTGGTTATACCACCAAGCACTTTAAACAAGAGTATCTGCTTCCATGATACTATAATTAAAACTTTTCCACAGTCCAAATTGCTTATTGGACATTTCTGACAAAACTAAGTAATGCTCTGTTTAGCTAAAAGCCATATTTATAGAGCTAAATGCGGGGCCTTTTTTTTTTTATATTGACTCTCTCTTGACCTCAGGCTATGGAGAAATAAATGCAACCTCCCTGTATCATGAAGTAACTGCTATTTATTGACTACTGTATATATAGATATATATAAACATACACACATTTATATACAAATATGAATCTGTACAGACACATATAGATACACACACATAAATATATCTGTAATTTAATTTTCTCAACAACTCTATTGTGTAGGAATCAACCATTATCTTAATTCTCAGATGAAGAAATTAAGACTTAGTAAATGGCGGATCTGAAACCAAGATCTGGTTAGGTTAGTTCCAAAATCTAGACTTCCCCATTTTCTTTCAGCACTCCTCACTATACTTTTTCTAGGCTCAGCAATGGGCTAGAGTTTGTGAAAGATTTAAAAGAAATAGGGGCAGCCAGGATGGCTCAGCAGTTTAGCACCGCCTTCAACCCAGTGCGTGATCCTGGAGACCCGGGATCGAGTCCCACATCGGGCTCCATGCATGGAGCCTGCTTCTCCCTCTGCCTGTGTCTCTGCCTCTGTGTGTGTGTGTGTGTGTGTGTGTGTGTGTGTCTCGTGAATAAATAAATAAAATATTTAAAAAAAAGAAATATAAAGGATTATCAGTCTCTTGAACAAGTTTTAAACTTTGTTTTGACAGCAAGAGAATTGTAATGAAACTATAATAGCTAAAATCTTCTAGATATTTTATGTCAGGCACTATTCTAAACTCTTTACAGGTAATTATTCATTTAATCCTTACCATAGCCAACTGGGTGGTAGTAATTATTCCCACTTTATAGATGAATGTCAAACAGCTATTAAGTGGCCAAGCTGGGATTTGAACCCAAGCAGCCTGACTCCAAAGCCCATAGTCCTACCCACTATGGGTCGAAAGGCTTTGTAGGAGGAATCTGTAAAAAGAAGATCTAATGGGTCAGAAGAGGATGGTCTACCCAGCACAAGAGAACTTGATCATGTTAAGAATTAAGCTCCCTGCACCACCTCCATTCTGACAGCATTGGAGGGAATGGGGGGGAGGGGACATATGCACATTAGGGAGAGATTCAGCAGAGAAAATAATAGTTCTGGTTCTTTCTTCCCTAGAAGCCAGAGGTTGGTTCAGACGACCAGAGCCAGAAAGAGGCACAAAGTTCCCTGACCACCTCTGAGTATATGCAATTCAATCTTGAGAATGTTAGGTGGTTGACGATGGGAGCAAAGACACCCCAAAGTTCAAATGTCAACTGGGAAATAGTAAGACTAAATGGCTCCCATAAATTGGGCTTAGAGAGGAAGTGACTATACAGAAACACGGTGTCTATCTCCTTTGTGAAGTGCCCAGGACAGGGCCTGACACACAGTAAGCTCTGTGTCAGTGTTCGTTAAATGAAATAAATGGATAATCTATACTCAGTGGACAGACTCCATGTCTCAACTCCATCATGTTCCTCCTTCCACACACTCCTTATCTTATTTAACTCTCATGATTTCTCACTTGCATCACTGACATGGCTTCTGTCTGGCTCCTGACTTTATGACGGGCAGGGGCGAGGTACCATAAGTCAGGGGAGACTGGACAAAGAGTTCTAAGACTAAATAAAAATGCAATAAAGCCAATCCTAGCTGCCAAGCAGATGTCACAGATAATAAATGCTCTGAGTTCAGGGGAAATTGGGATTTCTATGGGCAAAGTTGTGGTAAATTTACAGGAGATGAAAGAAAGAATAGAATGAGAGATGAACAGGACGTGAAGGGACCATTTCAGAATACAGAAACAATGGTAGAGAAAATCCAGAACCTGGAAGCTTCGAGTGATTCCCAAAACCACCGTGTCTCCCAAGGTTTCTGCTTCATAAAACTGCTGCCTCTCACACTGTTAATTTAGGTCAGAAAATGTACACTACTTTGTCCATGAGAGAGTACACCAATTTCTGAAAAAGTGGTATCTTCCCATGGTCTTAAACTCAGCCTTTCCAATCTGTCATTAGAGGAATTTCTCCTTTATATCGAAAACAAAGTCTCAAATCCTTGAGCTTCAGTCTCGACTTGCTTTAAGGATGCACATTACTGACACTTCTGGTCTCTCAGAATTTCTGGTCCATGTCTACAGTCATTTTGGGGATAAGAAAATTAGTTATAATTTAAAAGTATTGTATTTGTTATAGAGCCTTGGTTTTTTTCAGGAGGAATACAAACTCTTATTTTCTATTCTGGAAATATGACTTCTTTTTTCCAAATTTCATCCGTGGGCACCTGTTCCTCACTCGGTTTCCAGCAGACACAATAAGAAGAAGCACTTTATGTTCTCCGAGCTGCCACAATGTGGGCACAGCTATTACAGATTTTATTATACTCAGTAGAAAAAAAAAATAAGGCTCTTAACATTTGCTGGTATTGCTTTTGCAATTTATAAAAAGGTTAGTGAAATAGCACTCTGAACATGCTCTCATCTTCCACCATAGGCAGTAAACGTCCATGGGGGAAACTACTGTTAGCTTCATGGCAGATCCTAACTCACTCAGTGGAAATGACACCTCCAAATGGGTTGTTCCTGGTTAATTTGGATTCTCTTGCTCCTTCACAATGCTTTGAAATTTTCCTTTCTCTCTATTACTGCAACTGTCTGTGTAAGCCGTCAGAATTTTAATGTTTTTAAATTTTGTATGGCTCCCCAGAACAATATGAACCAGTCTCCTATTTTCTCCACATCAGCAGCTTTCATGGGTTGGTGTTAGGCTTCAATCAATCCATTTGGGGATTCAATAAATTTTGATTTATTTAAATTAATCCTCTGCTTCTACCAAGTGGCTCCACATTGCACTAGGCAGTAGAAGAAATGCATTTGGTGCTGTTCCTTCTTTGTCCTCTACCCTTCCCTACTCTGACCTCCAAATGACGAAGACTATCACATAATCTTATCTTTGTGTCAGTATATATCTCAATGTTTTTTTTTTATATAAATGCTTTGTTCCCTTTAATTAAATGCAAGCATCACATTGTGGCATTTTTTCTTTCTTCTCAGGGGTTCCTGATTCCACTTGGGGATTTCCGATTTGGAGAATATCCAGGCCCTGAGAGAATATGGATCCACATAAGCCCAATCAGATCCTTGCTGGGCTAGACGCCCAATAGCTTTGTAGCTGCCCTCATTAGAAGCATTCTCCTCTTCTTCCCAGGCACCTCCACTTGCAGCTAAGGGTGGCCATGTGACTAAATTTTCCACCAGTGGGATGCAAGTAGAAGTGATGTATGCAAATTCTGCTTCCTTCGGTTGGTAGGAAATTACTTTCCCTTGGCTTGCTCTATTATTCCTATGCTAACTAGTCATAAATATGCCTGAGATGCAGCTTCAGCCTTCCACACAAGCCAGTGCCTTAGGAAAAGAAGAAAAATCGTGGACACAACGTGTCGCTGAATGACCATACAGAGCACAGCTACCCCACAGCCTCAACCAGGTAGACCGCTGTGTAAGAAGGAAGAAGTTCCGGTCTGTTGCAAGCCACTGTATACTGTATATTTGGGTCATTCTGCTCTGGCAACTTAGCCTTTACTCTGCTTCTCTGAGCCAAGACAGCTTTACCCCTTCTCCTCCCACATTATCCCACAGGGGATTCGGACACCCTGTGGATGCGGGAAGGAAAAACCTCTCTGCTGGCCTCTGCTACAAGCCATTCCACATACAGCCCATTCAATCAATATTTGATATGTGCATGTCTTGTACAACACTCTGGGCAAGGTATTGTGCAGGAATTGATACCAGCCTTGCTGGCTCAGAGAAGATATGAAAACAGGAGGGATCAGGAGAGTCCCTAAAAAGATGTAATGTTGGATAGGGCCTTGCGGCTGGAAAGAATTTCACAGATGGAGATAAAGAGATGGAAATTCTAAGCAAGAGGGAGCACTTGAGCAAAGAGACAGAGGCAAGAAATTCCTCAGCTTGGCTAGAGCATGATGGGAAGGAAGAGAAAATGGAAGATAAAAAAAAAACAAAAAACAGATAGTTGGACCCCATTTTTGGAAAAGCAGCAGACCAGAATGACAGGTCTGGGACAAAGTATGGACATCCCTAAATAGGCTTGAATCTGATATTAGACATTGAGAAAATACTGAAATCCTCTGCAGATGCCATTATCCAACTAGGTCTAGGCAAATACTCTTTTTCCTCTTTTTATTGGAAATGACTTTTGTTGCTGGTAGGTGACAAGTGAAATCATATATTTAGTAAATTGCCTTGAAGATATAAGGCACTTTGTAAATATTGATAGTAAAACACTAATGTTATTTTCAGCTCCTTAGTATTCCTATAAGAAAGCCAACTTTTTCCTGATCTATTTTTTAGTCTGGTCAGTGAATTATAGGAGAAATGTTAAGGTCATTGGAATGTATTTAGAACAATCTAATTTTATCTATGCATTTAGTGTGTGTTTTCCTTTGGTTGATCACATTGTCAAATCAAAATGCATGCCCACATATGTTTAACTAGCATAATTGGTTTTTTTATATTACATTTTTTTAAATGTGAGAAATGTGCATACGTCCTATTTGTTTGTTTTGGATTATACCATTAATAGTGATGGTTTCTTTTCACTACCACTTGCAAAACTAACTCATTATTATTTCTTCATAAAAGTAGTACTGATGGAATAGCATTTACAAGCACATCCTAGCATAAGATTCACAGTAGAACTCCTTTTTCTGCCTGAGTTCCTGCATCATGATTGGAAGAATTATAACTGCATCAGGTGAGTTTCAGCTGAGTATTTTCATGCGTCATTTATGGAGAAATGACGCCTCACAGCAAAATTTTATCCAAGATTATTCTCATTTCCGAAACTAAAATTGATTTCAAAATCCTTAATTTGTAAAAATAAGTTGCCATAAGAATTGAAATTATCAATATTTTAGAGGGATAAAGATGATAGAGATAGAGACAGGAAAAAAGAGTGAGAGATAATAGTTTTTTTTCTCAATTACAATAAGCTCAGCATAGCCAGAGACATAATTTCCCCCATTACCCCTGCCACACTCACCCCTCAAAATTGGGCATCTTGTCTATTATTCTGGTAATATAGAATAAAAGAATAGAAGGGAATTCTGATACTAAAAATAACCAATATCCTTCTCAGGGAGAAAAACAAGAACCATGTTGAACTTTATTGTTCTTAACTCACTTTAGCTTTAATTATTTTCCCAAAACTCTAATTCCTAATTCCCCACCCATCCACACAATATTATTATCTCAAGTAACACTTCTGTATACACCCTTGCCATTGCCCTTGGAAATATTCCAATTTCTCTCCTAGTACAGGAAAAAAAAAGCCACTCTTACCTCATCCTGTTGAATTTTTGTTCCCCCCACCCCTTTACTTACTTAAATTAGGCTACTATTGTACTTAAGTCATTGGGCTAAGGATGCAAAGAATGGGCCATTATCCGAAGGACAAGTTTTGGTACACTGAGAATTTAACATCTCAAATTCCTCCTCAGTAACTGAGTACAAATTCAGCCTAACACACTGATCCTCTTAAAAGTCAAACAAAGAGGATCTGATGAAGGAAGAAGTTAAGAATAGAATTAATTTGCTCAGCACCAAACATCCAAGAGAAACTGGAATGGCTTCACAAAGGATGGTGTAAAATGTGTACACATCTCCAAGAGCATATTAAATCTCTGGCTAATAACCATAGACTAATCCTAAAACCAAAACAACAATAACAAAAAACTGCCCCGACCTATTAAGTTCTAATCTAAATAAGTAAGTAAAATGCAATAAACCAAACAATATACTTAAGAGAAAGAGAAGAAGAGTTAAGAAATATTTTCTTTTTTTTTTAAGATTTTATTTATTTATTCATGAGAGACACAGAAAGAGATAGAGGCAAAGGCAGAGGGAGAAGCAGGCTTCCTGTGGGGAGCCTGATGTGGTAGTGGATCCTAGGACCCCAGGATCATGACCTGAGCCAAAAGCAGACGCTCAACCACTGAGCCACCCAGGTGCCCCCAAAATATTTTCATTATTGAGGCTAATTTGCTATTTAGCCACTTTCATTTTATCTTAGCACCTTTACATTTCCCTTCCTCTTACTGTTCCTTTTCTTTTTCTTTTTTTTAAAGATTTATTTATTTACTTTGAGAGAGAGAGAGAAAGAGCAAGCACAGGTGAGTGAGGGGAAGGGCAAAGGGAGAGAATCTTTCAAGCATGAGCAAGGAGCCCAACTCCTAGACTCCATCCCACAGACCATGAGATCACGATCTAGGTCAAAACCAAGAGTCAGAGCCAACTGAGCAATCCAGGTGCCCCACTGTTCCCTTCCTTCTATTTCCTTTAGAAATGACCCCAACTTGGATTTTAATAGTGAAGCACTAATACTTTCATCAGCAAGTATGTATTCTCAGCTGACCTTGTTGCATTGTTTCCTTCTATAAAATGTGTGCTAACATCCCAAGTGTCTTCACTTCATTTGGCTCTGATTTACCCTAAATCTGAGAGCAGTCTGGCTCTTGCAGCTTTTCTTTGTAACTCCTACCATTACACCCCATTCAAGCCTAAATGCTGAGGTTTTGTCATCCACAAAACTGAGAGCCAGATCCATAGTTGTTGCTTAATAAATGTTACCTTTTCTGTATTACCACCACCACTGCCACCACCACCACCACCATCATCATCATCATCATCATCATCATCTGTAAAAGTCCCAATTCCTTGTCTGGATTTCTGATCCTTTGCTCCCTAGCTAGTTAGCTTAGATTAGCAACTCTTTCTAATTAGTGGCACAGACTCAACTTTGTTCATAAACACAGAATTTCCAAGACCACTCCACATTTTAGTCAATTTCCCTAGTCGTCACTTCCATATCTTCCTAAATCTTCATTATCTTTATTCCTTTCTTCCATAGAATCACAGCTTGTAAGGGGTAGAATAAGGCACCTTAAAGATCATCTTGCCAACCCCTACATTTGAAGGTGAAAAAAGTGAAATCTAGAATTAGTAAGTAGAATAACCAGAAGTACAACCCAGTCTTCCCTCTCTGAATCCAAAGCACCTTTTTCTCTTGCTATGATTCTTAGTCCAAGATGATATTGACACCCAGGCAATGGTGGAAGAACATTTTTCATTATCACAACTGGATGTGGGAGGGATATGCTACTGGCATCTAGTGATGCTTAGCAGCATCCTTGGCCTCAACCTACATTTAACCGGATAACATGTCCTTTCATGTAGAAGGAAAATGAAGTTAAGAAATTCATACAAAAAAGGGGAACACTCTTGCACTGTTGGTGGGAACGCAAGCTGATATAGCCACTCTGGAAAATAGTGTGGAGGTTCCTCAAGAAGTTAAAAATAGAGCTACCCTATGACCCAGCAATTGCACTACTGGGTATTTACCCCAAAGATATAAATGTAGTGAAACGATGGGGCAACTGCACCCCATTGTACATAGCAGCAGCGTCCACAATAACCAAACTGTGGAAGGAGCCACGATGTCTTTCAACAGATGAATGGATAAAGAATATGTGGGATATATATATATATGTTATTATATATATAATAATATTCCATATTATTATAATATATAATATATATTATATATATTATAATAATATAATTATTATATTATATTATTATAATAATATAATAATATTCCATATTATTATAATATATAATATATATTATATATATATTATAATATATAATATTCCATTGTATGTATATATAATATTCCATTGTGTATATAGATACACAATGGAATAATACTCAGCCATCAGAAAGGATGAATACCTACCATTTACATAAACATGGATGGAACTGGAGGGTATTATGCTAAGTGAAATAAGTCAATCAGAGAAAGACAATCATCATATGGTTTCACTCATACGTGGAATATAAGGAATAGTGAAAGGGACCGTGAGAGAAGGAGGGGAAACTGAGTGAGAAAAATTAGAGAGGAAGACAAACCATGAGAGACTCCTAACTCTGGAAAACAAAGGGTTGCTGGGAATGAGGTAATTGAGTGATGTACATTTAGGAGAGCATGTGATGTGATGACCCTGGGTGTTATATGTTGGCAAATTGAATTTGTATAAAAGAAAAAGAAATTAATCCAAGTCACTCAGTGAATAAGTATCATTCCCAGCTCTATCTGGCTTTTAGATACCATCCACTTTCCACTGTGGTGCCCTTCTGAAAAAAAAAAAAAGTAAAAAATCAACTCAAAGTGTTGGTATTGTATATTATCTTTTTTTTCATTTTCCCAAAATTGTACCATTTCTAGTTCTCCTAAGTTTTGTAAACAGAAGCAGCCTCCCCAGGGGAAGAAAATTACTGTCCTCACTTGGTGAGAAGAGGAAGAGGTTCCAATAAGTGGTGTTGGGACCTCAGCCCGGTCTCAGGAGGGGTCCTGCGGAGATTCACTAGCTCAGCAAAGAAGATAAGGCCATCTTACAAAGACCAACTGGCAGTCAGAATAAGTTATCATATTTAGTTCTCATTTGAATAGGAACAACATGAGGAAAGAGAGACATTTCCTGGCCTTGCATGCGCTTTTGTTTCATAAGCTATTTTCTTTGTAAATCAATATGCCCCAGAGGCCCCAGAGGCCTTCTAGCAAAAAGATCAGCCTTCCTGTGTGCTCTTGGATATGAGGCAGGTGGGACCAGGTCCACAGAGCTCGGACAAGAGTGTGGAGAGACAGGATTAAAAATAAAACAAACAAACATGAGAAACAAAAATCTCCTAAGAATGTCTTTCAGAGTTTTATCCTATCAATCACCTACAGGAGACAGAGAAACAAACAAACAGCCTTTTTATTTCTAGATTTCTAGATGGTATTTTTATCAAGAGTGTGACTGGCAATTTCATTGCAAATACTCTGGCATTTACTATTTTTCAGACTCAGGGATTGACACCCACGTCCTCTGTCCAACCCAAGGTCTCATGGTTTATTACTGATTCAAAGTGTACTCATAAGTGGGTTTTTTTTTATTAGTTTCAGAGGTAGAATTTAGTTTTTGTCATCTATGCAATCTGTACACACAGATTTAAGCCTTCAAAATCATAATACTGTGTTGATGGGATCTAGTTGCTTCTCGATGGAATCTGGTCAGTAATTTGGCTTTACTACTACTTGAGTGACATAAGACCTGACATAATCAGAGAAACTGCAATTACCATAAATAATACTTAAAGGATCCCAGCTCTATTTTTCTTTTCTCTCACCCACCAGTATTTCTGACTCTGCACTGATATCTTTTTATTCCTTATTTGCTTACCTGACTGCTTCTTTCAGCAGCTTATAAATTCCTTAAAGATAGGAGCTCCGCCCTGTTTTTCTCTTTATCCCCAGAGCCTAGGAGAGTGTCTGATGCAAATGAAGTATTTAAGAAATACTGGTCAAGTTATCTAATGAGTGAGTAGATAGCTAATTGCATGAAAGGAAGAATAGACAACCACTGGATTTCTCAGCAGGTCTTTGTCTGCCATTAAATAAGGCCACAGAGCCCAAATTTTGCCACCATTAGAGTATCAGAGAATGAGACAAGGGAGGAGTCTCTGAAATGTCAGAAAACCTTCTCAGGAACTGAAAGCTGAGCAGCTTCTGAACACTCTATTCAGCATTCTGAAGAAAGATACCAACCTTCAAGGGCTGTGTTGACGCATGCACTAGATAACTTGACTGTTACACTCAGTAAGGGACAGGAGGGGCTAGGTAGGGAGAGATGGGTAGGGCGCCATGGAATCGGGCTCACAAAAATGCCCAAAAAGTGGAGATGAAGGGAAACCGAAGATAAATAAATGAGACCATCCTGTCCCAGGTGTCAGAGGTAGGATCTCGTTATAGCCCCTACTGGTGACTGACAGAGAATTACTGGACCCTAAAAGGGAAATGGGCCATTAAAGATGTCATCACTAGGTCCTTATTCAAGAGTGCTATCAATAAAGAGGTTCAAAGGATTTAAGTTCCCTGGTTAGCCTTCAATAAAAGACCAACCCTACAAGCCCCTGGTGGCAATCCTGTCGAGACCCCTCTGGCTCCTGAGAGCTTTCTCTGTATCCTCACTTAAACTCCTATCCCTTTACTCACTCTCTGTTGTTGGTGAGATTCATTCTTCGACTCTGTGAGACAAGAACCTCGCTCTCCCACTTAGACACCTCTGAAGAAGACATGCTCACTGTTCCAAACCTCAACACGAATTAAGAGGAGCCAATATTGTTCAAGCACAAGGAGTTCTGTGTCTCTTACCTCCTAGAGGTTAATAACGTGTACGTTGGTGGCAATGAACAGGGTGAGCACCACAATCACACTAAGCTCAAATATTCTATCACCACCAGAACAAATGAGAAGAGAACTCTGGAAATACGATTCTAAAGTACTCTTAATATCAGCGTATCCGGTCTATTCAATTCGGTCCCTGCATGATAACTGGTACATTGCTTAGCTTCCTAGTCTCAGTGTTCTCATCTGAAAAATGGAGACCAACAAATAAGTGATTTTGGGGCACCTGGATGGCTCAGTGGGTTAAGGTCTGACTCTTGATTTTAGCTCAGGTCACAATCTCAGGGTTGTGGGACTGTGCCCCATGTGGGTTCTGCACTCAGTGGAAAGTCTGTTCAGGATTCTCTCTCTCTCTCTCTCTCTCTCTCTCTCTGCCCCTCCTCCTCATGCACTTTCTCTCTCTCTCTCAAACTCAGTTGTTTTTATAAATTAATTTATTTATTTGGGCAGCCCCAGTGGCGCAGCGGTTTGGCACCGCCTGCAGCCTGGGGTGTGATCCTGGAGACCTGGGATCGAGTTCCACATTGGGCTCCCTGCATGGAGCCTGCTTCTCCCTCTGTCTGTGTCTCTGCCCCTCTCTTTCTGTGCCTATGAATAAATAAATAAAATCTTTTAAAAAAATTATTTATTTATCGCATTTGCCAGAGAACCAGACACACTCTAAATAAATATTGACTGATAGGGTTTATAACACAGTCCCTGATGCTAAACACACAAAGTGCTAAGTGTGCTAAGTGCAATAAGAGCCATAAGTTCACAATGTTACAGAAACACAAAGAAAATAACCAACCTTGGGCACCTGAGTAGCTCCATCTCTGCCTTTGGCTCACGTCATAATCTCAGATCCAGTCCCACATTGGGGTCCCTGGTCATTGAAGAGTCTGCTTCTCCCTCTCCCCCTTCCCCACTGCTCATGCTTGCTCCCTCTCTTTCTCTCTCTCTCTCATGCTTGCTTTCTCTCTCTCATGCTTGTTCTCTCTCAAATAAGTAAATTAAATAAATAACCAATCTGAATCTGCTTCAAGGCTGAGGAAGTTCTCCTGAAGATGTCACCTCATCTAACACTTTGAGGATAATTAGGAGTTTTGGTGTCATCGAGGAAAGTGGTGAGATGGCATTGCAGGCATCAGGGACAGTCTGAACAAAGGCACAGAGATTAGAAACTACATGGCATAGACAGGAAGCCAATGCTCTTTGGTGTTTCTGGAGTCCAAAACTGAAGATACAGCAGAAGAAGCAAGCAAGGGTCATCAAGATGGGAGCCATGAAGCTACGTTAAGCCAGTAGCCACTTGGCCACATCTGTCATTCAGAAAGAAAGCTGAGGAGAGAATGGAGACAATGTTGAGTTTTACCTGAGCTCTGCACTCCTAGAGAATGGTGGAGTTTTAGAAGTCCCTTGTGCTCTGTCGACACTTACAAAGAAGTAAGTCCTCAAGTCCTTAGGTAAGATTCATGGAGGCCCCATTGTTTATCTACAAGGCCAGGCACAGACTCTCCAAATTCCCATTTTTTGCTTTGTAAATAATTAGCTAAACTGTTTGGTCCCCCACTGATGAATGAGAACAAAATGCTTGTTAATCAAATTTTGGTAAGGTGAACTTGGGCCCTTATCAGCTTGATGCTGCACACAGCCCCTCCTGAGAGCAGAGTAGCCTCAGACCATTCTCGAGCATACTTTCCAATCATGCCACTCCTGCTCATCCAACCTGCCCACATCCAGTTCTCTCTAGCCTTATTTACTCCTCTGGTGAAGAAAAACTCTTTCGATGCTTGGGATCTTGTGGTCAGAGCCTTCTCCCTGTTGCAGTAATCCATCTCACACCCCCACCTCACCATAATCCTTTTAAATAAAGTCTCTCCTTCCTAAGTCCGGAGTTGTGTTTTATTTTTCAATGGACTAGACCGGAACAAGCCTGGAGAGCACATGGGACCATTGCAACAGTCCAGATCAGAGTTGTAGCATCCAAATGAGGACACTGAAGTGCACCAAGAAACATTTTCAAGGTGAACCCAGTGGAAACTGTTGGTGCTCTAGACAAACTAAATTCTAGATGCTTCTCGAAAGAAGGAAGAGCCTGCTTGTTGCCTGGGCGCCTTCTCTGAGTGTGTGACCTCTCCTTGGGAGGCTGCTCAGAGCTCCCTTGTGCCTCCTCTGAGCTCCCCATGCACCTGCCACACCCTTGCATCCCTGCACAGGCACCCGGCAACCATGTGTTCCTATAACTGTCTCCCTGTGGGCTGTGAGCTACCTGAGAATGGGGTTTGTGATTAGTCACCTTGGTACTCTCAGTGCCAGGTGGAGTGCCTGGTGTCCTAGTAACAGCCACCAAGCGTTCACTGATTCACATTAGACACGAATTCACAAAATCGTCTTTATTTCTCAAGACATCTGTATGTGTGCAAGTTCTCAGTAAATAATTATAAAATGTTTAAGGTGCACACCCTCTGGCTTCTCAATTGATACAAATGGCTGGGGAAATAATTTTACATAATATTTATTCTAGATTTACTGTGTGCCAGTCATCATGCTAAGCAGTTTGATCTCCACTAAAACCCTAAGAACTAGATACAGTGACTATCATCCTTATTTTACTGATGAGTGAAGTAAGACCAAAGCAAGTAATTTTCCATAAAGAAGCAGAGCTAGGAATCTCTTTTCTGTTTGGCCCAAGTTCACACACTTAATCCCTACGTTGCAATTGCCTTCCTTCAACCTCAGAAATGGCCATGACCAGCTCATCACCGGAAAACTATTCTTCTTTACATACAAATGAAAATCTGAATAATAATATGCCGAAGAGAAAGAGAGATGATTAAAATGAGCAATGGGACTTACTCTTTCAGGCAAATGCCAAAAAGACAAAAATCATTTGAGAATGTGCGTGCCGTATTTGTAATTCAATAGAAACATGGACTTGAGGGAGGAGATGAGATTATGAGAGCCTTGATGTTTTGTGCTAACCATCAATCAGCATAAAAATTACCTTCCAAAGAATCACAGCCAGGGACACACACACATTAAAAAAAAAAAACTGAAAAATATCATTTTTGCAAAAATGTTTGCTTTTCCAAAACACTCTGTACGCATTGTGTTTTCTTAGCACATTTCTATATTATGCTGCTAGAAGATGCAGAGATTAAAACAGCCAGCACGGTGCACTGCAGAGCTGATTGTCTGCAGATGTGACACTTCCGTGGGAACAGCCTTGCAGATCTATAATATGTGACTCTGAGGGTGACCCGCACTTTAATTGCACCTGAGATATATTTTAAATTAGCTAAGACACATTCCAGAGTGATGGCCATGTGGTGGGCTTAAGTACAAAAATCATAATTAGCATGAGGCTTGGGCCTAGTCAGCTTCCAGAAGAGAAGAGAGGATTTAAGAACCATGATGATCCTAAGGTCACTTCTGACTGAATTATTTCCTTCTCAGAGGCTGTTGTCAGAGCACCAACCTCACTGACTCTGTTTTCTAACCTCTGGGAGTTCTGAAGACCAAAGAGATGGGGAGAAGGACTGGGGTCAGTGATTATGACATTGCTGAACCAGTGTTCCATAGTTTTTCTTGCTGTTATGCAGGTTTTTAAACTGAATTTCAAATACTCAAGCTCAAGCCTAGAAAATGTAATCAATCAAAATTAGATATCCTTTAATAAATATGATGAAAACATAAAACAGGGGTAATGCAATGAGTGCAATTGTTGCTCAATGACATTTTCACTGAGGAGATAGGTATCGAGAGGCCCAAGTATAAGCCCTGATCCAAGAGCACTTCATGAGGCTGGATATAGAGGCAGGGAGCCCAGGCAGGAGGCTATTGCAGAAGCTGAGACTGGAGCTGCAGCAGACAGTGAATTGAGCAAGGGGTCTGGAGCCCGCTTTCTAGCTATTCCCTGTCTCATAACCTCAGGAAAGTGACCTCATGCATTTCTGTCTCTTCATACTTAATGAGCTGTTTGGACTGCTCAGGTCCTTTATAAACCAAACATTTATATTGCTCTCCTACACATATGCTCCTTGAACTTTGGACAACATTGCAACTTGGTTCTGACTTCATTGAGATCCCAAAAAGTTAAAAAAAAAAAAAAAAAAAGAGAGAGAGAGAGAGAGAGAGAGAGAGATTGCTCTTGAGAATGTGGGTGGGACTCATCCAATCAGTTGAAGACTTTTTGAGCAAAATCTGAGGTTTCCCAGAAAAGAAGGAAATTCTCCCTCAAGAGAGATCTTGCCTGGCTTTGCAGCCTGGGGGCCAGCCCTACACACCCCCAACTCAAAACTGCAGCATCGACATTTGCTTCAGCTTCCAGCTCACGGCCTGCCCTGCAGATTTAGGATTTGCCAGCCCCCACAATCGCATGAGCCAAATTCTTAAAATAAATCTATATCTATCTCTCTATATATTTTTTAATCCCCAAAAGTACTCTTCTTGTTGGATTCCTTATGTAGTCTTTTTCTTAGGAAACCATCTTTCTTTTTTATTGAGTGAATAAACAAGCCAAAAATTCTCGAACAAACAAAACAGCAAAGGCCTTCAACCTCATGTGGGTCTCCCTCGTCCATACCAGGCTGCGTTCACAATACCGTTTACTCTGCTTCTGGATTGTTTGCTTTGTGGTCACCTTCTGTAATGTTACAACAGAACCAAGAATGAAAGCACAATCCTAATTGGTTCAAGATTAAAATCACCATGATACATGTAAATACATGTAAGTCAGGCAATCAGTTACCCAAAAAAAGCTGATATTTCATTTGCTATCCATTAATGTACAGCCATGTGACTACAGGTAAGTTTTTGTATTAGGGAAAGAGCTGTGATTTCCAGTTTGTTATAATCTTGGGCAATTTAAACAACCACCCCATTCATACTTCATTTTGATTGTAAACCAGTGCTTGATAGTCACAGTTGTAATGAACATAAAATGAAGGAGTGTGGTAAGTTGAATTACATAGTCCCCCAACAAGGTACGTTCAAATCCTAACCCCTTGTACCTGAGAATGTGACCTTATTTTGAAATAGGATCATTGGAGATGTAATTAATTGTGCTGGCTTCATGCTGGCATAGGGTGGACCCTTACTGCAATACGGCTGGTGTCCTTGTAGCAGGATGAGAAACAGACACACATGGAGAACACCATGTGATGACGGAGGCAGAGATTGAGGGGCCACAGCTACAAGCCAAGGAGTGCCAAGGATTGACAAGAGACCACTAAAAGCTAAGAAGGGGCAAGGAAGGAGTCTCTCCTGTGGGTTGGACTTCCAGCCTCTAGAACTGTGAGACAATGAATTTGTGTTGTTTCAAGCCACCCAGTTTGTGGTGTTTCACCACAGAAACTTTAGAAGTAGAATGATAACCATGCTGAGAGATGGATCCCTCTGAGTCGAGGGTCTAGCAGCACATTTAGAAACAGTGAGCAATATTTTAACAAATAAAGCACAATGTCAGGCACCATGAGACACACTGGTATCATTTCATAATATTGTCACAACAACCAGATGAAGTAGCTAATAAAATCGTGCACAGACAGTTCATAGCCAAGGTCACATTAGCAGTAAATATAGGGTGTTGTGGGGACACTATGGCATTTCTTGCTCTTAACAACTTTAAAATCTCCTAGGTAAAAGCTGATACATATACAGGTTGACTCGGTCACTTGTTGGTTTTGTTTCTAATTTGCTTTCCCCTTGAAATATTAACTCAAATGATCCAAGGGAGGATTGAGAGAGAGAGAGAAAAAGAGACAGAGAACGTGTAGTGGGGGCAATGCAATCCTCAGCAGACCTAAGAAATATAAGTACAAGCCTATCGGGTCCTCACAAAATCATCACATCAGAGAAGAATTCATTTTCTTAATCCCCAGAGTCACATCAAAGTTCTGGTTTGAGGTGATTTTCTAAATTAACATCCATTCCTTTCTCGAAAGTCCTCAGTTCTTTGTGGATTCGGCACGTGACTCTCTCCCTCCCATGTTGTGCTCACCCTGGCAGTGAATGCAGATGTGCTCTGTGAAGAAAATTCTCTCCCTCATGATAAAATGGGAGGAAATGCCTTTCACTCTTTTTGCAAAAAAAAAAAAAAAAAAAAATCCTTTCTGCATATTTAGTTTTGTTTTCTCTTTTTGCTAATCATTCAGGATGTCCAGGACATCTTCCTAGAGTTATCATTGTCTTTGGAAGCCTCTTAACCAATTTCTCCTGACTCTAGCTCACCCCCCACTCCTTCCAAGGGAGGAGGAGACAGAGATTAATATCCGTTCTTCCGTCATTCTTTTAATTAAGCTCTTCTATTTCAGACTTTCTTATCCTTGGCCTTCCCCTCACCTAGCTGCAACTTTTCCTTGAATTTTCTAAGCCACGTTGTATAAGGATTTATGAATAATTCTCTGTTAATTCGCATGCCTCAGCTCATTTTAATCTTTCATTATCATGACAACAAGAGTAATGACTGCTCCCAAGTAACTTCAATTTTTCTGTTTTCCAGTGACCAAAAACACGATTTTCAAAGCTCTTAATTGTCCCCCAAAATAATTGAGACAAAACTACTCGTATTCCGATTCATGGTCTTAATGAGTGCAAAGTCTCAGAGTTGACAGATGTGCAGAATGGCCGTTGTTCATCATCCATTGGGATTTCATGTAGAACCTGGGAAGGACTGTTGAACAAGGCCCTGAAAAACAGGACTCATTTCTAACTTTAACAAATTTCTCATGTGGTAGTTCTGGAGGCGAACAATGATTAATTCAGGCTCCATGGATAAGACACTGGGTTCTGATGCGCACTGAATACATCTTGGATAATAGTGGGATCTTTGGTTAGCAAATATTATCTCCCCGGTGCTGTAGATACCGAACTAAGCTTTACAAGCATTA
Organism: Canis lupus dingo; assembly: GCF_003254725.2. Taxonomy (NCBI): domain Eukaryota; kingdom Metazoa; phylum Chordata; class Mammalia; order Carnivora; family Canidae; genus Canis; species Canis lupus. The sequence continues at coordinate 32,503,836 of NC_064271.1, forward strand.
TCTTAATCCTTATGCAGCTTCATGAAGTAATGTTATATTATTTTTCGATCCATTTCACAGAGGAGAAAACTGAGGTTTTAAGGGGTTAGTAGCTTACTCAAGTGGAGCCAGGATTCCCACCTAGACAACTGAAATCCGCACTTTTTGCTCTGAGCCACCATCCTCTACTGCTACCGGTCTCTTCCTAGCAGAAGGCCGTTGAGGGATCAGAAAGCTTGCTACTGCACTTGAGACACTTTTAATTGCCAAAGTAACAGTCACATGTATGCTGAATAGTTTTCCTGCTGTATTTTCTAATGTGAGAACCTCAGAAGGGAAGACTCGACCAGAGATATGCCAGCCAAGAAATGTATCTCCCTGGAAGTCAGTAATTGCCACGCTATTTTTAAATGAACAAATGAATTATTTTTCCCATTGCCAACCCTGAAAGATGATTCACACATTTCTTATTCTGGTGCAGAGGGCTCTGCACAATTCAACGACAGCCTTGCCTCCCAGGCTCACTTCTCATTACCCACTGGCTGCCTCTGTCCCATCCACGTCCCATGCCTCTCTCGTATTCAGATAGGCCGCGATCCCTAACACCTTCGTGCCATCATGTGTATGTTTCTTCTTCCAGGAATCCCCTTCCTTCTTTCTGCCAGGGTGCAAGCCCCCTACTCATCTTCAGGACCTGGTATTATATCACCTCCTCTGTACAACCTTCCTCAACTTTCCAGTGCAGAATTCATCACTCCTTTGACTGTCACGCATTTCTACGAATATCACAATCATTGCCCTCATTTGCTTTATTATAACTATCTTTTCAGTTATCCCTTGTCCCAAAAGCTTGTCCGTAAATACGGACAATATTGTACGCCTCACAAGGGCAAACCGTGATTGCAAGGGTTGTGCTCTGCACTTCAGTTTCCCTCTCGCCAACACATGCCTCTCTATTTCTATGCTTATGAAACATAAGTCTTATATCCACAAGAAAACAGATGCCTTTTTTCCTTATCCCAGGTTCAGTCTATTGCTTTCAAAAGTCAATTTATTTTTCACCTTCAAGTTCATCACCAATCTTGTAAGGGGTGAACAGTTCACTTACAACTTAATAATTAGAACTCAGAAAGCCATTCTCTTGGCCAACAAGAAAATTTGTCCTGAGCTGTGTGGGTTTGAGTGGAGTCAATATTTTCAAATATTCCCCTATTGCCAAAGAAGCACTGCTTTTTGAATGTAACCACAGCTGTTAGCTAGCAGAATAACCTCTTTAAAGGAACAAGACTCATTAAAGCCTTCATGTAATAAATATTTAGGATGTCTGCCGTGTGCCAAGCACTGTGTGACATCCTGGGGAAACAAAAGCTTTATAGTTTACAGTCTAGAGGAAAAGAAAGATGTAATAAAGAATCACTCAAATAAGCATGTATTTCCAATTGTGCAAGCACAATAACAAGTAATATAGGTTCTCTGAGAAACAATAACAGGGATTCTCATCAAGTCTCTCTCAAAAAAGGACACTTGAAAAAAAATAAATAAAATAAAATAAATAATAAATAAATAAATGGACACTTGAATTGAGACAGGAAAAGTGAGCCGTAGTTAACCAGTCAAGAATGCAGAGAATGTCCCAGCAGAAAGGGGTCAGCAGTTGCTCAAAGATGCTGACTGTCCATGGCTCATATATACATTTAGTTCTGCATATAGACATGGCCACTAAAGGCAAAGAGGTATTTCAAAGATACTGAGCATAATTTGTCTTTATTTTTATTTAAAGAAAATGTTGGCTACATTTAATTACTCCTTGACTAGGTGATTATTATTCAAGGTAAAAGATAGTTACCCATAAAAGGAACGTGAGAAAGAAATGTAAGAAAAGTGACTGCAGAGGTGATAAAATAAAATAAATTTTCAACATTTTTTTCTTTTTGTTTTTTTAAAAGAGAGAGAGTGAGTGGCGGGGAGAGAGCGGGCTCCACACCCGGTGCAGAGTCTCACATGGGACTCGATCTCACAACCCTGACATCATGACCTGAGCCGAAACCAAGAGCCAGATGCCTAACTGCCTGAGCCATCCATGCACCCCAATTTTCAACCATTCATATTTGTGGGCTTTGCTCCCGGGCTCCCAAGGAGCCCATTAACCAAGGTCAAAATGACTTGCCAAAGCGTCTAACTAAGCATGGGCTCTATTTCTGCCCTGAGCATACCTTGTACACACCTGCTTTATTAAAAATAATAATAATACTAACCAAGAAGGAGCATTCCAAATATAAAGAAAAGAAAAAGAATCACCCCCCCCTCCAGTTTCCATAAGATTGAAGTCACACAACCTTGTGCACTCTATAAACGTGAGATGTGCTTTAGGCTGTAGCTTTCTGGAGCATCCTGTGTTATGACAATATGAGTCAATGTAAAAAAATGCATATCATCCTGCACCAAATGTTCCTTCCCCTGAGCACCCTCTTCTTTGTGAATATTGTATATCCAGGCAGCTGTCCTAACTTGGGCTCAAATAAAAATTCTATTCCATTTTCTTTAAAATTTTGTAAAATGTTTGTTCATTTTGCATCAACATTTCCCAACAGACTAAGAGGAGTGATCCTAATCAGGTCTCGGCTCAATAAAAGCTGGGCCAACCACACAGAATCTCAGTTTCTCAGATTACCAGTGGTCAATTGATCCATGGAAGACTGGGTAGTGAAGCCAAGGAGGTGGGAAACCAAGAAGCCGAAGGAGAGACAGGAGTCTTCAGCAGAGGGAATGGGGGGAGCCAACGCAGAGTGAGAGGAACAGCAACCAAAGCAGGTGCACGAAAGCAAGTAGTTCCTCGGAGGGCTTTTAAAAAAACTCCCCTCAAAAACTGAAATAAAACGAGAACTCGTAGCCTCCCCCATGAAGAACCATCAGACTCAATCCCCACTTTATTGATATGAAGTTTATTGCCCTCCCTCCACCCCAGCCTCCTTGCCTAGGAGTTCCCATCTTTTCAGTTTCCTCTGGGTCCACATGTTGGCAATTCTCCTTGTCTGTTTACACTGAGGACCCAACTTTGGTCCATTTGGTTCTGCCCCAGTCTGTTGGGGTTGTTCTTTTTAACAATTGCCCCTGGTCTGCATACAGGGGAGCTGAGAGGAGAAAGCCCACAGGCCTGAGCACTCTCTGGCTCCCTGGAACAATGCCTTCTCAGACCTGCAGGATGGGCCAGCAGGGGTGGGGAGGCACAGATGGGCTGCTATGTGACTATGGAGGGCCTAACCTGCAAAGGAGGTTAGCCTGGAGCCTTTAGGTTTGGGGCCACCAACACTGCAGGGGAGGGCCGCTATCAGATCTGTGTTTAGAAAGCAGCTAGGTATGGAACGTGGACTTGAGGGGGACAAGGCTGCACCCAAGGAGACTAGGTAGGAGGTACTGAGTAATCCAGGGGAGACTGAAACAGCCTGAGCCGAAGGAGAAGCAATACCATGGGGGAATAAGGTTGAGGGGCATTTGGGGGTTAGAGACAGAGCTTGGTGAACACTTCAATGTAGGGGACAATAGAGAAGATACTGAGGCTGGCTCTGGGGTTTCTAGCTTGGAAAACTGGAGGACCGTGGAGACATGAAGAAAGCAGCAAGTCTGTAGTTTGATGTCTAGACTTGTCCAACAACCACATTGTACACCCGATACTAAGGCAACATGGTGTGTCAATTGTACTTCAGTTTTAAAAAAGCAGGAAGAGGGCACCTCGGTGGCTCAGTGGCTGAGCATCTGCCTTTGGCTCAGGTCATGATCCCGGGGTCCTGGGATCGAGTCTCGCAGGGATCCTGCTTCTCCCTCTGCGTATGTCTCTGCTTCTCTCTCACTCTGTGCATGAACAAATAAATAAAATCTTTTAACAAATAAAGAAAGAAGATTTTAAAAAGCAGGAAGAGGAGCAAGTTCAATACAAAAACAGATACGGCACATGTGAGCGGAAAGACTCTACAGCTGAATTATCAGCAGTACATGTTCCCAGCAGCCTTCGATGCTTTGGTTAATGTGATGCTGCCTATAGCATCCTGTGAAATGTCTACATGAATTGGGAGGGGTATTTGTAAAATACGATATTAAAATTTTTAATTTTTTTAATTTTAAAATTTTGATTTTAAAAATATGGATTTCTAAGGGGAAGTTTTAAAATACGAATTTATGTCATTGGATTAAAAAATGTCTTCATTAAAAAAAAAACTCTTCATTAAAAAGATTCTCCTACTCGTGAATTCCCAAAGAATACACTTTTTGCTTTTTAAGATTTTATTTATTTATTCATGAGAGACACACAGAGAGAAAGGCAGAGACATAGGCAGAGGGAGAAGCAGGCTCCCTGCGGGGAGTCCGATGCGGAACTCGATCCCAGGACCCCAGGATCACAACCTGAGCCCAAGACAGACATTCAACAGCTGAACCACCCAGGTGTCCCAATACTCTTTTTTTTTTTTTTTTTAATTGAGGTTGTCACTGACAGGCAAAGGAAGTTGTTCACATTTAACACCTACATCTTGATGAGTTTGAGCGTAAGTATACATCTGTGAAACCACCACCAGAGACAAGACCATAAACATAACCATCATCTCTAAAAATTTATTTTCCTTTCTCTTTTTTCGTAAAAGTATTTCCATCTTAGATGCATAACTTTTGGAGACCAGGAGGTCAGGACATGGGGATAAGAGTGCTGTGAGGTGGGATGTGGGGCCTGGGGTTGGGGAGAGGACAGACTATTGAAGAGGGGGTGCTGCTGGCCCCTTCTGCCATGGGTCCCTGAGTGGGTGGCAATCATGGGGAATATGTTGGAATTGTCTGGAACACATTCTATGTAAGCCTCTTGCAGGCTTGGCAGCCACAAGGACCATACTCCAGGGACTCACAAATAAAACGTTGACTCAACTAAGTGGTCATATCACTAAGGATGGGGGGCAGAATGATAGGAGGAGAGTGTTTGAGGAAAGCACAAATCCCACATTTTCGACCAACATGTATCCTTAGAGAGGATGGGAATTTCAGAGAAACTGCTTCACCTGGAAAAAAAGAAAGTACAACGTAGCTGCGGGCCCATCCCTCACAGCGGACAGCCTTCCGACGATCGTGATAGGCCAGGCTGGGGAGGCCCTGGAAAGCAAAGCTCACACCACCTGAGAACACCATCAGGTCCTTTTCACCAATTTCTCATTTATCTTTCTCAAGGGAGAGTGTCTTTTTCAAATGGTAAAAATGGACTTCCAGTGGACTGAAATAGAAATAGCGGGGGGAGGGGGGAATCACTCCTCTGAAAACATGAAAATTCTGGATACTTACTATGTAACAAAAGAGTGTTCAGAATGCATGCCTGAGTGTGAAACACGTCCCAGGCACATTTGGATCAAAGCCAAACGTGGGTGCTGGGGCTGTGAGCAGAAGCCAAGGCAGAGAGGCCACTGGGTCTTTGAGCTAAAAGAAAGCCTCAGGTTGGATGTGAGCTGTGAGCTTCTGTGAGCTGATAGTCCCCTGAGCATGGAAGGGATGGGGTGCTCGACTGAGAGATCTTCCCCTGCAAACCCGGGAGCCATGTGAGGCCACCGAGTCCCAAGAGCTAAGACTAGTCACTGGCCCAATCACCTTTTGGGGCTCAGGGACACGGTGTGAAGGGGCTTGGGTGAAAGAAGACTCACTTCTAAGGACTTGGACATCAAGCCCCCACCCTGCATGAGTGTAGGATGGGAGGGGCCATAGACTTGTGCAGGCAAATGGGAATCCATCGCTTCCAGACACTCCCACAGCCCAGGGCACTTTTGTGGGACATCTAAAATGCCTATGTAACATGTATGTCTCTACTCCATTTGTTCTGAAGAATATATGAAGACTTTAGGAAAAAATTTTTTTAAATGTTGACTTTATAAACTGTGCCTTTTTCCTTGATGGTTTCAACCTCAAGTTTGGGTTTGAAGGAGTATCTCTGCAGAGTGCCAAAATACTAACGAATGAGGATCTAAGGGCACCATCTAGTGTCTCAGGGTTATATAGCCAATGTGCTCTACTAAGAATAAGCACCTAAGTGATGCAACACTGAATTCTACTCCTGAAACCAATATTGCATTGTCTGTCAACTAACTAGAATTTAAATAAAAATGTTAAAAAAAGAAAACAGTAAGCATCTCTATCATAGGTATCCAGAGATTCCATGTACCACCGTTTGGAAGGGCTATGAATGCCTGCAATAGTAGGTTGGCGGTTCTTTATCTCTGTTAAAATCACCTTCTGGACATACGACCTGTGGAGTCCATGTGTTTTCTGCTCCCCATGCCCGTTTCCACTGTGAGGACCTAGCCGAATCCATTCTCACTCCTGTCTGGGGCTGCTGAGCTGCATACAGGCCCTGAAACAAACTGGAGCCAAGTGTATCCAGATGGATGAGAGTAGAGGCATCAATAACTTGGTAGAATGACGCTGCCATTTCAAAGGAAAAATTTGGATGCCCAAAGCAATTGCCTTATAAGAAAAAGTTCTGTCTCTACAAAGAATGGCAATAGTCTCTTGCGGTAAAATTCTATACAGGAATTTCTTCTGTAAATTGCGTAATCGAGGCTTTCAGCATCTTGAGCTTGATAGCCTGACTGTGTTATCAAGGGTTCTTCTTTATCCACAGAAAATGCCTCTGTGCCCTACATTTATAGGGCATTCTAGAAGGACAAACTGAGGTCAATGATGGCATTTGCCAAATCAGAAGCACATGCAAGTCTCAGTGCTCTCTCTCTCTCGCTCGCTCTCTCTCTTCTAAGGTTTTATTTATTTATTCATGAGAGACACAGAGAGAGAAAGGCAGAGACACAGGCAGAGGGAGAAGCAGGCTCCATGCAGGGAGCCTGATGTGGGACTCGATCCCAGGACTCTGGGATCACGCCCTGGGCCGAAGGAAGATGCTCAACCATTGAGCCACCCAGGTGCCCCCTCAGCTCTCTTGGTCTGCGCCCATTGGGATGGCATGCCCAGGTTCAGTGAGGAAGAGTCAACCCATTCGGTTTGTTCGTCTGTGTTTTTGCTTATTTGTTTTTCAGGGGTAGGAGTCAGTTTCCTAATTGTAAATTGAACTACTGTCTCAGATATTTCAACAAAATAGAGTTTAAAAATTGGTGTTTTCATCTCTTGTGAGAAGTTGCCAGCTACTGGTAATAAGGGTTTTTACAGTTCCCATTTCTTTCAAAGGCAAGTGCCTGTTAAAGAACGATAACTTCCCAAAATTGTGTAAAGCCACTTGACTGAAGCTTAACTGAAAGTATAAACAAACTGTCATATCCACAAAACGTGGTGAGGACAGTGGCAAATACTCCAGAGTAAACAATAAGTCCAATTCCTTTCAGCTCATGGAAATGTAGGAGCAAATGAACAGGCTAATCCTGCCCCTGCCTCAAATGGAAAGACTTTTTTTTTTTTAAGATTTTATTTATTTATTCATGAGAGACACAGAGAGAGAGGCAGAGACACAGGCAGAGGGAGAAGCAGGCTCCCTGTGGGGAGTCCAATGCAGGACCCCAGGATCATGACCTGAGCCAAAGGCAGATGCTCAACCACAGAGCCACCCAGGTGCCCCTCAAATTGAAAGTCATAAACCATCACTGCTAATGTTCCTCCAGGCCAGGGGTTAGCAGGCCACCACCTTGACTAGGAAGTGCCTCTGGAAGCCTTCTCCAGACTCTGAGGTGGGCAGCAAAGGGCAGGGCAGGGCGTTACCAAGAATACTTCATGAAAATAAACAGTTTTGTACAATTTATCAATAAATGATAGAACAAGCAGTTATAGGTCTATATCTGTTTGTCTTATTCCTGGTAGGCTAAAGGGTGCAGAGATCCAATTTAAAAAGCTCAAAATGACACATTATCCTCACATACAAAATACAGAAAGAACACCATCAGAATATTTATTATACCATTTGTTTACGATGGAAAACAACCTGAATCCTCAAAAGTAGGATAATGCTTAACTAAATTATGATATATTCACATGATAAAGCCCCATGTAACCATTTAAAAAGTATATGGAAGATTATTTAAGGAGATAGAAAAATTTCACAGCATAAAAATGGAAAGGAAAAGACATACTAGCAAACAGTGTGTCCAGATGTATAAAATACGGTAACGTGAGCAGTAGATATCTCTAGGTGTTGGTATGGGTCACTTGGTTTTCTTTCTGGAGTTTACAGATTTGTCCAATGAGCATGATGCCTGCAGTATTCTGAAAAATAAACAATAAGTTAGATATTAAAAAAAAAAAACTCTAAAGAACAAGAGTCATGTGTTGGACAGAGTCACAGGCCTGAATGAAGAAACAAAAATACCCATTGTTCTTCCCAAATAATCAGGACTCTGTAAACTGCAATTCAGCAACCGTCGCAGAGGCCAGCCAAGTGTCACTGCTGTTCGTAACTGATGTGATGAGATTACATGAATCTACTTCAGACTTCATTTTCATAACTTACACTAGTATGGTCCTATAGCAGGATTATATTAAGCCATGCACATGCGTAAGATATATGCTGAGACGAGAACGGGGCTCACACAAGTGTGGCAAAGCTTCCCGCGTGTTTCAATTACCCAAAAGCTACAGCATGACCATGACAATTGGTAGATGTACAAGCAGGGAAGGGGGACGAGATTGGAAAGACGACTTAAAATGTTCTGGATGACTAGAAAGATGGTGTGCGAGGACTTTAGCGTTTGGATACGTTCAGTAGGTTATTGGCAGGAGTTTGTCAGCAAGCATTTTAAGCACACTGATGCCACAGTTCAAATCTGTGTTTTTAGGAATGTGCGTGCATGCATGTGTGTGTGTGTAGTATGGAAGATGAATGAAGGCAAAGAAACCAGAGGCCAAGCTATCAGTACGAAAGCTACCGTAGTAGCCCAGAACTTAGAAAAATAAATGAAAATTCCTGAAGCAGTGCTAAGACCACAGAAATGCAATGCAGGGAACATTAGAGAGGTGTTGTAGATGTAGAGGGCCCAGGGCTTGGTGATCAAGTGGAAGCAGAAGGAGACAGAGGAGACACTTAGAAGGTGGCTGCTCAGGCTGTGATGGTGCAGTTTGCACAAACCTTGGAATTTTTTATTAATTATTATTTTTATTATTATTATTATTTTATTATTTTTATTATTTATTATTTTTATTATTACTGTCCATCTGACTAGACAACTTCCACTAGTCTGTTCCCCTTTAACAAGTGATCACGTGCCACTCGACTCCTAGTTTATTATAGCTACATAGAGCCCCTTCCAACCTTGGGGGACATGATATTTGTTATTATTATTTTTTTTTTATTTCTTCTTTTTTTGTTTAGATATTTGTTATTATTATATATGTTACTATCTATGTTATAATATGTGCTACTATACATGTATGTACTCTGTAGTCCAGCTACCTCTGCATCAAGCACAAGGTTAGATGAGCAGAGGTATGGATAATTTAAAAAGGGATCTTTTTAAAATACAGTTTTCGAATACAGCTACATTTATAAAGAAACAAATTTTGACCTAGCCAAAAAAAATTTTTTTCGTTAAATTTATATGTAGTATTTTGTTGTTGTTTCTACTGCTGCTGTTGTTTTACTGTTAAGCAGTGTGAGAGGCGGACCCTCTCAGCTCTTCCCCGAGTCACACATCACCTCTCACTCAGGCACAGAGCCTGGATGCGCCAGATGGAAGGGAGCTGATGGAGGGGGGGTGCTGGGTGGTCACCATCCGGTAGATAGGCCACAAGTGACCAAGGGTCATGTATCGCCTCGCTGGCTTCTCGTACAAAGGGCAATCAAACTTCTAAGCAAAGTGTGTATTTTCTGGTCATTGACTTTTACAGACCACACCTCGCTTCTCATGTTCCTCTTGTATGTTTACAATGAAAATGTTCATCGGCCCAAACAAATTTCAAAATTAGCATATCTTTTGGAACACCGATTGGCGGTTGCCAGAGGTAGCGGGCAGGGAATATGAGAAATGGGAGAAGGTGGTCGAAAGGTACAAACTTTCAGTTATAAAATAAAATAAGTCCCAGAGATGGTGACTATATTTACTAATACTGTAATGCATATTTGAAAGTTGCTAAGAGAGTAGCTCTTAAAAGTCTATACCATACAAAAAAAAAATTTTACAACTTTTTGTGATGATGGACATTAACTAGACTTACTGTGGTGATCATTGCTCAATATATATACATCTTAGCTCATTATGTTGTACACCTGAAACTAATGTGATGTTATATGCCAATTATATCTCAAAAAAAAAAAAAAGAACTGGCATATTTTTTGAAAGTATCATATCCATCATTACTTGGAAATGTTACTGCGATCCAATGAAGACTTAAAATAGAACTGGTAAGCCAACAGTTATATCATTCTTAAAGATTTAAAGTTGGTTTTAGCAAAACAAAACTTTTTAAGAAAAAGTCTTAAAATACTAGTGCTTTGTATATATTGAAGGCTAAAAAAAGTGATTCTGAGTGACTTAACGAGGTGATGGTCTGCCCCCAGAACTACGGGAGGAAATTTGGGCCTCTGCCTTCTTTTCTCTCATTATTTCTAGAATATCTACAAGTTGGTTCCATCTCTCCACAACCAGAGGTGGTCTTCCCCATTTTTAAGAAAGCAATCCATTTCCCAAGTAGAAAACTATTAGCTTATTATATGCTACCAAAAAAAGAATGCCATTCTCTATTTTCTCTTCTTGATAAGTGTTAATAAAGTTGTGTTCATAGGTCTCTCCCTTCTTTGAAGACTTGACTGAGTAGAAATTTTGAGGACTCAGTTTGGAACTGATTTTTGTCTATTTTCCTTTCTTTTTTCATCCAGCAGACATCAAGTAGTCTTTAAAGACGCTAAGGAAAGCCCTATTTTTGGAATCACCCATATTTAAACATAGAACAAGAGTTGCTTCTGTAATACTGTCTTCCATGGAAAACAGTTCCCACTGGGGCAACCCACTTTCCACCAAGAAGACAGCTCTCTGCACTGGCTTGTGGGTTCCAACACTTAGCAGCTGGCACTTGTGCACAGTCACGTTTCCACACTGCCACCTTCCTCCCTGGCTTTCCCACCAAAGAGCCACGAGCATGGCCCCTCAGCTGTTAGCATCTCCTGCTTTGCCTGCGAACACCAATTGAGATAGGCCCTTGGAAAGATGCCAGTCCCTGGTCCTTTGTCTTGACAGGACGCTGGATTCGTGAAAACCTCCAACCCAGGCTGGAATTCACAGATCCCTCTAGGATTTGTTCTCCACTTTGGGGGAAAGCTTTGCTTCAGCTTGAGTCTGGCTGGGAAACAAGAGTCCCTTGATTGGTTGGTTGGTTGGTTGGTTGGTTTCTTTCTTTCTTCTTCCTTTCCTTCTGAGATTTTATTTCTTTGAGAGAGAGACAGAGAGAGCATGAGCAGGGGTGGGGTGGGGTGAGGAGCAGAGGGAGAGTGAGAAGCCTGATACAGGGCTCAATCCCAGGACTCTGGGATCACGATGTGAACCAAAGGCAGACGCTTAACCTACTGAGCCACCCAGGTGCCCCAAGTCCCTTGGTTTCTTTAACAACATTGGAGTACATGCTAAGAAGGGACCATGTCCTTGACTTTCTTCCCTTTTATTTTCTGTTTCCATTCTGAGCATAAATGTCTCCTAAAAGGCCTAAAAGGCCTTTTCACTCTCCTAAAAGGAGTGAAAATCACTCTCACATACCATCCACACCATTCTCATTATTCTGCTTGTCCCTAGCCCACACTGATGGGTATGGATAGATGGTATTTATTATGGCAGGGAATGCTCTTAGCACTGAAGTGATGATAATGCAAAGCATCTAGCACTGAGCTTCACTAATCCCTATAAAAGTGAGGTCAGCTCTGGCACGGAGTGAAGCAAGGCTCTTCTGAAGTTACTTTAAACTGTGGCCAGAGCCGCCGCTCAAAGCTCATACCATGGGAACTACCTGGAGCATGAATCTAACTTCAGATGGTTTGTGAGAACAAACAGAACTCTGCCTCTAGATCCAGAGGAGAGCTACCCAACAGAACCCTGCAAGCTAATCCCCTGGGCAGCTCCACGAATATGGCACAGCATCTCCTCCCATCTGTTCCAGGCTTTCTGCTCCATTTTTTTAAATACAAGATGTCCTGGTATTGAAGTAGGGAGGAGATGTGAGTGGTCAAGGACCCAACATCAAAGTCTATGATCCTTTTACTCATCTCAAACTTTTCCAGTATCATGGCAAGAAAATGGAATTGGCTTCTGTGGACCTGCTATGGCATAACGTAGCCAAGAAAAATGTCCTCACTCTTTGGCTAAAACAAGGATTTTCCTTTGTCAGTGAAGACAATTCTATCTGTAGTTAGATCACTTATTTTATTAAGAAAATGTGTTAATAATTGGATAGGAATCCAATATAAAATAAAATCAGGGACGCCTGCCTGGCTGGCTCAGTCAGTAGAGCATGTGCCTCTTGAACTTAGGGTTGTGAATTTAAGCCCCATGTTGGATGTAGAGTGTACTTAAAGATAAAAATCTTAAAAATAAATAAAGTCATAGGTAGTTGCTTATTTAAATGTAGCTTACAAGGCTCTATTGTCACAAGCCAGGTATGATTTTTTTCTAGTTTTTAAAAAATATTTTATTCATTTATTCACGAGAGACACAGAGAAAGAGAGGCAGAGACACAGGCAGATGGAGAAGCAGGCTCCCCACAAGGAGCCCGATGTGGGACTCGATCCAGCATCCTGGGATCATGCCCTGGGCCAAAGGCAGATGCTCAACCGCTGAGCCACCCAGGTGTCCTGCCAGGTATGATTTTAATAGATAAATGACTCTACTACCTAATACCTGCTGAAAGAAGAGTTAGTGATCTTTTAAGATCAAAGTCATCATTTTTGTCAGCTGATCCTCAACTTTTAACTAGCATAAAGGCATTCATTCTATACAACATGCTAATTTTTTGTTACCTTAAGAAATAGTTCTCGATGCCATTTTATTTCAGAAGAAGGGACACTAAAAAGGGGATACTATCACTCCTTAGTAGAGAGACGAAGTAAAGGTTCTATGAAACATGTTGACATTTTTTTTTTTTAAATCTGAAGTATTTTTCCATAGGCGTTCAAAGATTTTTCAAATAGAAAATTACCCACATCATTTGTTGTAGAGTCTTGGTGGTCCTGTTGCCCTTTCCTCAGGGCAGGGTAGCGGGCTCCAGTTTCTGGAGGAAGCCCTGGGGACCCCCAAAGATGTGCCTTCATCCTGTCTCCATACGGGGAGCAGCTTCTCTTCAGCATGTGTGCGCCACAGCCTGTGGGTCCAGACCCACTGGCTGCCAGATGGAGTAAATGACTGTGCCCTGAGCTAGCACTTCAGGACAGCCACCCTCTAGGTTCTTGTCACCAGTACATCCTGGAATCACTGCTGTGCAATATAAATCAAAATCGTGTTGAGAAACAATATTTTGGTACACCTGTTCCTTTAGATTTTCTAAAAATCCCACTCTGCAGCAATTCGGACCTACGTGTCTGTACCTGGACCATAGGTTTTTGAGCTCGCTGAAGCTATTTTAACAAATTACTCATTGACCAACTTTGAGGGATATTATGAACAAGAAACTTGTTGAATCTCTCAGTGTATTTACTGGAAAGAGGTTGCTAATTGCATTGCACTTGCTAATTACATGGCATATCCTCTCCAGGAGATCCTGCAGAGTCAGGAATGAATTTGTTTCCTCTACGTAACTAATTAAAATTAATTTGTTTTAATTTTATTGTCATTTTGAAGCATGTTCTCTTTCTTCTTTGAATGGACTGCTGAAAAGCTGAGAGTCAAATCTGAAGTTTATCCTTAGCAAGCCATCTTCTACAATATATGGTTTAAAATTTTTAAATATTCTCTCCTCACTGAAGGAAACAATCAACCAAACTAAAAGGCTGAATAGGAGATGATATTTGCAACTGGTATATCCAATAAAAGGTTAGCATCAAAAATATATAAGGAACTGATACAAATCAATGCCCAAAAAGCAAATAATCCAATTTTTTAAAAAGGCAGAAGACATGAACAGTCATTGTCCAAAGACATCCAGATAGCCAACAGACACATGAAAAAATGTTCAACATCACTCATCATCAGGGAAATGCAAATCAAAACTACAATGAAAATAAATAAATAAATAAATAAATAAATAAATAAATTTTTAAAAACTACAATGAAAAAAAAAAAAAACCTCAGTGAGATATCACCTCACATCTGTCAGAATAGCTAAAGTTAAAAACACAAGAAACAAGTGGTAGTGAGGATGTGGAGAAAAAGGAACTCTCTCGCACTGTTAGTGGGAACGTAAACTAGTGAAGTCACTGCGGAAACAGTTTGGAGGTTCCTCAAAAACTTTAAAATAGAATGACCCTATGATCCAATAATCATACTACTGAGTATTTACCCCAAAAATACAAAGACACTAATTCAAAGTGATACATACACGCCTATGTTTATTGCAGCATTATTTATAAGAGCCAAACTATGGAAGTAGCCCAAGTGTCTGCTGATAGATGAATGGATTAAGAACAGGAAAGGTAGATAGATGATAGATATAGATAGACGATAGATAGATAGATGATAGATAGATAGATGATAGATAGATAGATAGATAGATAGATAGATAGATAGATAGAAGATAGATGGTCAGCTACAAAGAAGAATGAAATCTTGCCATTTGCAACCACATGGATTGGGCCAGAGTGTATACTGCTAAGTGAAATAAGTCAGTCAGAGGAAGACAAATACCATATCGTCTCACTCATGTGTGGAATTTAAGAAACATAACAAACAAGCAAAGGGAAAAAAAGAGAGAGAGAGAGAGAGAGAGAGAGAGAGACAAACCAAGAAACAGACTCTTAACTAACAGAGAACAAACTGATGGTTACCGGAGCGGAGGTGGATGCGGGATGGATAAAGTAGCTGATGAGGATTAAAGAGAACACATATCCTGATGAAAATAAAATTAAAATATTAATATTTTATTTATAATTTTTTTTAATTCTTTTTAATTTTTTTTTATTTATTTATGATAGTCACAGAGAGAGAGAGAGAGAGAGAGAGAGAGAGACAGAGACACAGGCAGAGGGAGAAGCAGGCTCCATGCACCGGGAGCCTGACGTGGGATTCGATCCCGGGTCTCCAGGATCGCGCCCTGGGCCAAAGGCAGGCACCAAACCGCTGCACCACCCAGGGATCCCATATTTTATTTATAATTTTTATATAATAATCTTACCTTCTAGCTTTTCCCTATACCTTCTACTCTCATTTTAATTTTTGTCCTGCTTTTCTCTTCCATTCAATTCAAATGAATTTTTACCTCAGCTTTATCTATTTATATAAGATAACTAAAAATCTTTGAAATAGGGAAAAGAATAAATAAAGCCAGGAATGTCCAGTACCTTGATTTAGTTATTTCTCAGAGGCAAATATAGTATCTTTTTTTTCCTGAATTGATATACCAGGAAACAGAACACAATTATAGAATTTTATCAAGTTAGAATAATTAGATAGAATATTGTTCCAAACAAATCCACTAGTTAATATTCAAAGCACCATTTCTTGAAAGATTGAACATGGACCCAAAGCCAGAAGCAAATACAACAGAAAGAGGAAGACAATGGTTTAGGAAGCCAGATCTAAGGGAAGACACCAGGCGTTCCCTCCAGAGTCACAAACCAATGTGTTAATTCCTTTCTCTAGTGGGTTGAACAGTGACCCCTAAAAGACATATCTGAGCAGAACCCCAGAGTGTGACCTTGTCCGTATCCAAATGAAATGCAAAGGGAAACCAGGCTTGAAAATTCCCTGAGCAGACCAAACCAGCTTAGTCATACAAGCAAAGCTTAATTTAGCTTATTTTGCAAGACTAGGGAGGCTAACTTAACCTTGTCACTCTTGCTTGTCCCTGGGAAGATCGTAAGTGAAACTTAAATTGCTCCCCAACTTTGATAGGACAGAACCACTAATCAAGTCCCTTTCATTTAAGAAAACTCTAATATTGTAACCGGTCACTGTGAAGAATAAACAGTTACTGCCTCCCTACTGTGTGAACTGCTGTATGACACCTACCTCCACGCATCATTCCGTGTTTTGCTTCAGGTGCTCCTGGTCTGCAAACTTGTCTTCTTGGTGTACACACGATAAACTTTTACTAATTACTATTACTGTGATTCATTGGTTTTACACCTGTTTTTTTTTTTTTCTTTTTTTCTGAACTTCTGGAATAAGGGTCTTTTAAAACTTAATGAAGGACAGGACCTAATGAGAAGATCATCCTAAATCAAGGTGGGCTCTACAGGCAACAGCAAGAAGCCCCGTAAAAGCCAGAAGGAGAAGACACAGAGGGGAAAGCTGCGTGAAAATAGCAGCAGCAACTGGAGGGCAGCCACCTGCTAAGGAGAGCCAAGGATTGCCAGCAACCACCAGAAGATAGGAGAGAAGCAGAACGCAGGTTTTTTCCTTTTTTTTTTTTTTTTAAGATTTTATTCATTCATTTGAGATAGAGCAAGAGAGAGAGAGAGAGAGCCTGAGTGGGGGGTGGGCAGAGGGAGAGGGAGAAGCACGCTCCCCACTGAGCAAGGGGCTTGACATGGGGTTCCATCCCAGGACTCCAGGATCATGATCTCAGCCGAAGGCAGACGCTTAACCGACTGAGCCACCCAGGCACCCCAATTTCTGGTGTTTTAAGCTATGCTGTTTGTGATCATTTATTACAGCAGCCCTGGGAAACTAATGCACCATCTTAAGTCTCCAGATTAAAATTCACACTAATTTAGGGCGCCTGGGTGGCTCAGTTGGTTAAGCGTCCAACTCTTGATTTCAGCTCAAGTCATGATCTCAGGATCCGGGGGTCGAGCCCCCCCAACGTGCATGCATTGGGCTCTGAGCTGAACTTGGAGCCTGCTTAAGATTCTTTACTGCTCCCTCTGCTGCTCCCTATGGCCGCGTGCACTCTCTAAATAAATAAACATCACACTAATTCCTGTTTTAGATTTTAAAAACATTATCTGTGAATTAAACTCTAGGTTACAGTGACTTTTTCAAAGTGAAGAAGCTTAAATATTAAATATTTGTAACAAATATCCCAAATACAAAGCAGTAACTATTTGTCATATTAAGTTGAAGATGTTTAGATGTTAGCCTACGTATTTTAACGTTCCAGAAGTTTATACACTTAGAGGCTATTCACCATCACATTTGTATATGACATATTTTAATAGACAATGGTATGATAAGCAATAGAATGAAAAAAATACAACTCGTATGTGCATGATTCCTATTATTCAGATTATGTCAACCAGACATAGAATTCCCCAAAATATAGTTATCAACCTTGTGCTTATATCACAGAATGTACACCTCCTTGACAAACATTTTTTACATATGCAAGCAAAGATAATAGTAAGTCATTGCACAACTGCCAGGAGACAAGGAGAAAGGGTAAGAGAGACTTTACTAAGATGAGAATATTCCAGACATAATAATACAAGACAAAATCCAAATGCATATAAGACGGTGATGAAAGATAAGCTAATACTATTGTTAAGGATAAATTTGTTTTTCCTATTTTAGAAAAAAATAGAAATCATTTCATGAAAGTAATAAGAAAAAAGGAAACACAAGGCTTCTTGTATTTTAATTTTTTTAATTTTTTTTTACAAAATAATCTGGGTGTTCTTTCTATTCCTATTAAGCTTGGTGAAGGAAAGAAAAGAACATCCAAATAAGTATTTTGAAATTCGTTTGCAATACCTAATTTCACCAGAGGATGGTAGGATTGGGTCAAAACATATGCTCAAAGAGCTACTTTCTCTTTTTCTCCCAGGAGTTCACACAACAAAGGCATAGGTTATCTCTAACTTGTGGAACTGTCAAAATCTGTTTATTCAAAAGCAAATACTAGCGCAGGGTGCCTGGCTGGCTCAGTTGGTGGAGTGTGCAACTCTTTTTTTTTTTTTTTTTTTTTTTTGAGTGTGCAACTCTTGATCTTGGGGCTGTGAGTTTGAGCCCCACATTGGGTGTAAAGATTAGTTTAAAAAAATAAAATCTTTAAAATAAAAAACAAAATAGGAAGGTGATACATGCATACTGTTGGTTGTTAGTACGGTTGATTTGCTTGTTAGTGTGTTTCTTTATTTTATTTTATTTTTTTCACAAGACACACAGAGAGAGATGCAAAGACATAGGCAGAGGGAGAAGCAGGCCCCCCACAGGGACCCCAATGCAGGACTCGATCCCAGGACCCTGGGATCATGACCTGAGCCGAAGGCAGATGCTCAACCACTGAGGCACCCAGGCATCCCTGTTAGTGTGTCATCTGGGACAGGGGGAGAAGGGTGGGGAACACTCCCATCCTGGGACATTAACATACATCCTACAAGTTCCTTGTCCCGTCAGACCGACATAACAAGAAGTTCAGCCTGTGAAAGAACATTTTTCAAAGAGACATTTATAAACAAACTGGGTTGATTCTTAAGAACTTTGCAAAAGTTGGAGAGAAGGGCACTTGTGACCCAACCACAATCTTCCGTTCAAAACCCTTAAAGGGGGATCCCTGGGTGGTGCAGCGGTTTGGTGCCTGCCTTTGGCCCAGGGCGCGATCCTGGAGACCCGGGATCGAATCCCACGTCAGGCTCCCGGTGCATGGAGCCTGCTTCTCCCTCTGCCTGTGTCTCTGCCTCTCTGTCTCTCTCTGTGTAACTATCATGAATAAATAAATAAAATCTTAAAAAAAAAAAAAAAAACAAAAAAACCTTAAAGGGTTGGGGGACACGTTGGGAAGGTCCAGGAGCAGCCAGCAAAAAACAGAAAGGTGTCTCTTCCTACTCATGAAAATGCCCCATGTGCACTCCACTAGGCATCTTACGCTCTTCCCATCTAATGCACCCAACTTCTAGGAAAAGATGGAGAGATTTTGGTCTTCAACAGGAACTGGAGCTGCTGGTGGGAGAATGCTTGAGGGCAAGGGTAGGCCTTGAATCGTCCCCATTTTATTCTCAAACAGTCACTGAGTTCCTGGTAGGTGCCGACTACCGCATTCTGGGGTTCCAAAGGTAAATAAGGTCTGGTCCCTAAGCCTGAGAAGTGAAAGATGTTGAGCTAAGCACTGTCAGCCATCGGCCCTCTGGCCTGCGGGTTCTCTCAATAATGCTGTAGTTACCCTGAGAAACCATGGGGCTCGGTGTCAAGCTCCCCCACTAGCCCCCCAGAGGCTCTGAGTCACTGTCATCCCTCTACCTGGGATCCAGGCTTTTAGGCAAACAGGCTTGAGCAATGGGATGCATAAGGGGCCCAGGCGACCCCCAACCAGGCTGCATACAGACAGGCCCAGCAGGGGACCCACCTCAAAACATGCATAGGTCCTTCCTGGCCAATGGGCTACTTACAGCCAGGCACAGTCCACCCAAATAGGGAGGATTCCTTAGTCACCTTACTTCCTCATCTTCCCCCTTTAAAAACAGACTCCTAACTCTGGGAAACGACCAAGGGGTGGTGGAAAGGGAGGTGGGCGGGGGTGGGGGTGACTGGGTGACGGGCACTGAGGGGGGCACTTGATGGGATGAGCACTGGGTGTTATGCTATATGTTGGCAAATTGAACTCCAATAAAAAAAAAAAAGAAGAACTATTCTGTCTAGAGACGGAATAAAAAAATAAAAAACAAGTGAAGGGCATAATCCTTCAACTGATGTTGAATAGGGCTGGTGGGGGTGGCGGTGGAGGGTGGCTATGATGGAGACTACTAGGACAACAGATGAAATTTGAACATTGACTGTGAGCTAAATGGTAGTATTCCATCACAGTTAAATTTCCTAATTTCTTCTTAATTGCACTGTGATTCTATAGGAAAATTTTCTCCTTAAGAAACACAAACTAGGGATAAATAGGGAAAAATGAATGGATGAATGGATGAAGGGATGGATGTTGCATACATCAATCAATCAATCGACTGACTGGCCTAGTGAAAAATTTTGAAACCTGTCAAGTGAAACAGAAACCTCATTGATGTCAGTGTTTAGAAGAACAATAAGTAATTAGTAAACAGATGTGTCAAAGAACCATATGCAATAAGAAATAAATCAATAAAAATTGCAACATCTACTATGTAAGCCCTAACAATATATAATTAATTCAATAAACAAAATGAATAAACATTTAAGTTGAAATGCAAAGATTTATTGAACTAAAAGCTCTTGTAATTGGTTTCATTGTTAATAGATGTTATATTAGAAATATGCTATGACATCATGTCAATTTTAAGTTAAAAAAATAATTGGGGGATTTTAACCATAAAATAGTCCACAGAAATCAAATTCCAGATATAGGTTGATGATTTAAATCCTCAGTCACTGTCCTTAAAAATCTTAATTTTTAAACTGAAGCACTAATAAAAAAATGATACAACTAAATAAATATAAATATAAATATAAATATAAATATAAATATAAATATAAATATAAATATAAATAAAAACAGCCCCCATCCACTGCCTGGAGGCAGACAGCCTGCCCACCTTCTGGTGGCTTCCATAAACTTCCATCTCCTTTGTTCTGCCTCCAGTGAATTCTTTCACCTCCTGTGCCACCAGCTTCCACGATCGTCACCTCACATTTGGGGGGCCCCCATCCCATCAAGAGACACCCAATTCAGGTACCACATTCCTGACCCTTCTTCTCTGGCCCCTGCTGCCCCAGACAGGGATAACTTCCCTGGATAACCTCCTGCCTGTGCTCATCTCTGAGACTCAACCCATCTTCCCAGGTCGGCCCTATCTCCCCCACAACCTCGCTCTGCACCCCGCAATCAGTAACCTCTGTTGGCTGCAATAACTAGTCCTTCCTGACTTTGGCCCAGAGGATACCTGCAGGCGGGCTCTTTAAGCCTGGCTTTTGATAGAAAGGCACCTCAGGGTAATCGGCATAAGCAAAGAACACAAAAGTAAATTACTCCTAGAAATGACAAATATTTACATCATAACTTCAGGCAATATTGAATCTTACTATCTCTTCGCGTGGACTTGGACAAAAGGGCCTGCCTTTTGCATTCTGACCTTCTGGAATTGATCCAACATAGAGATGGAAGGAGGAGTTCTGAGTTTTTAACTCCAGATCTGCTAATTCACCTGCTGTGCGACCATGCAACAGTTACCGCGCATCTCTGAGCCTAGGCTTCCTCACCTGGAAAATCAAATTAAGGATAATACTTCATATAGGGTTGTTGTGAGGTTGTTGTGAGGACTAAACGAAATAATATACGTTAAGGGTATTGGGCATAGCACTCGGCACAGAGTGAGTGTTCAACCAACGTTAGGGGAGAATAACCTGGCTACATGTTAAAGCTATTTTCTAGCTCTTTAAAAAAATCTGAAAGCACTCACATTAGATTTTTTATTGCTTGTATTTTTATTCTGAAAGGTTCAAGTGGAAAATAGGCAAACTATCCAATTATATAAAGAACCAATTTTCACATCCGGTTAGTCCATCCCCAATTCCTCTAGGGCTACCTACTCAGGCTTCTCCCTTTTGTTATTTTTTCCCTCCTGCCACTTGCATTTTGTAACCGGGTTTTCTTTTACTATAAAGACAATGCATCCGTTTTAAAACTTTTAAGGTAGAAAGAGGTATAAAATGAAAAATGAACTTTTCTCTTCCATCACTGACTTCCTATTCTTTTTTTCCCCTGAGATAATCACTATCTCTATCAAATTCTTACGAATCTTCAAGCTTCCGAATATATATTCCATACAAATAAGGTCATACTACAATACCCCCTGCACCTTGCCTTTTCATTTAACACAATAGTATGTCATATAACAAAAGATACAGATCCACCATGGCTTTTTTAGTCCTTTGCTTAAATGTGACATGCTTTATTTGAGTTCCCCTATTGATGGATATTTATTTGTGATTCTTGTTTACATAAATAGCAGTGTTTTCTATGCTTTGGTACACATGTCTTGACACCCTTTGGCAAGAATATGGGTAAGACAAATTTCTAGAAATGCCTGCTATTAGGCCAAAGGGTCGATGCATTTTTAATTTGAATAGATATTGCTGCCAAACTGTTCCCCTATGGGGTAGAACCAGATTGCACTCTGATCTCTCAGTGGAGCATGACACTATCTGCTCTCCTGTAACCTTTCACCAAATGTATTATCCACGTTTTGAACTGCATTAATCTGATAGATGAAAAATTTTTATCTCTTTGTTGTTTGAATTTTCATCTTTTTAATTAGGAGTGAAATTGAGCATTTTTCACCTACTCATTGGACATTTGTGTTTTTATAAACTACTTGTCAAAACATTTGCCCATTTTCCTGTTTTTTTTTTTATGACTCTAAATTCTTAGTAAATAACCCACTGTTTGTTGTATGTGGTGCAGCATTATAATTTATAGTGAAAATATTGCTGTCACTAATTATACATTCACATTCATATTTATATATCACACAAAATTATTCCATTTATGCAACCTAAAGTAGAAAATTGAGACTGATTTTATAGTTATAGGAAATGTCTACTTTAGCATTTTATTTTTTTATTTTTTTATTTTTGTAAAGATTTTATTTATTTATTCATTAGAGACAGAGAGAGAAAGGCAGAGACACAGGCAGAGGAAGAAGCAGGCTCCATGCAGGGAACCCGATGTGGGACTCAATCCCGGGTCTCCAGGATTACGCCCTGGGCTGAAGGCGGCGCTAAACCGCTGAGCCACCCGGGATGCCCTACTCTAGCATTTTATTATTGTGTGTCATTAAACATATTAAGTGATACCAACTGATGAACCATTACGTACTATATCCATTCATCCAAGTGTCCCACAGATATATTTATTAGTAATATTTCAGTCTATGTACCACTTTACAAAAATTTGCTGTACTAAAGATCAGACCATATTTGCCTTGCCTGGAGAACTGAGTTTTAGAGCTTACTTCTCTTAATATGCCTTTTATAATTATTCCAGGGTAGGTATTTAGAGTCATCAAGATATTTGATGAGATGATTCTAGAAGGAACCTGTGATAATCAGAAAGAGTTGACAGGAGAAGAATGAAGCAAGAGGATCACATACTGTTTTGTGAACCATAGTGGGTGACAAAGGCTAACACTAGAAAAAAAATCACTATTGTCTGACTCCACAAAATTCCCATTTCCAGTGAGTCATGCCCCAATTAAACTATGAGTGTCTTAGGAATAGAAAATGTATTTTCAGATTCTTTTTAAAAAACTTATATTGTGGTAAGATGAAACCTACCTTCTTAACAAAATTTTAAGTGTATAATACATTTTCATGGACTCTGAGTACTAGGTCATATGCCAAAGCTCTAGAGCTTATTCATTCATCTTGTTTAACCAAAACTTTGTACTCATTAATTAGTAATTCCCTATTTCCTCTCTCTTCAGCCCCTGGCAATCACGAAGCCACCCTTTGATTCTGAGTTTGATTATTTTAGACACCTCACACGGGGGGAATCATGTAGTGCTCATCTTTCTGTGACTGGCAGATATATTAGCATAATATCCTCCAGTTCATTCATGGTTGTCACATACGGCAGAGTTTCCTTATTTTTTAAGGTTGAACAGTATCCCATCACATGTAGGTGCCACATTGCCTTTATTCATCTGTTGACAGACATTTAGCATATTTCCACACGTTGGTTTTTGTGAATAGTGAAACAGTGAACACAGCCTTGCTGATACCTCTTCCAGATCATGATTTCAATTATTTTGGACAAATATCCAGGAATCGGATTGCTAGATTATGTGGTATTTCTATTTTTAGTTTTTTGAGTATCCTGTATATTGTTTTCCACAGTGGCTGCACCATTTTGTGCTCCTACTCAGAGTGTACAAGGGTTCCTTTTTAACCGCATTCTCACCAACAATTGCTGTCTTTTATTTATTTATTTATTTATTTATTTATTTATTTATTTATTTATTTATTTTTATAATAGCCACCCTGACAGGTGCAAAGAGATATCATTAGCCATTTGATCTCTTCTTTGGAGAAATGTCTATTCAAATTTTTAGGCTATTTTTTCAAATCAGGCTGTTAGATTGTTTTTTCTTTTTTTTACTAATGAGTCTTAGGGGTTTTTGACATACTTTGGAGATAACCTCTTATCAGATATGTGGTTTGCAAATATTTCCTCCCATTCCATAGGTTGCCTTTTCATTTTGTTAATTGTTTCCTTTGCTATGCAGAAGATTTTTAGTTTGAGATAGTTCCACTGTTTCATTTTTGGTTTTGTTGCCAACTAAGTTTCTTTATATGCCCCATAATTAACAATTTCCATTAATATTGGCAGACTAAATATGAGCGTAACAAATTTGTAATTTTTACATAGTGGTTATTAACACCATACAGTAGTTTTAAGTATAAATCAATAATGTCATTATAAATACACTTATTCCCCATTTCTAACTATGCCTGCTAGGTCTCTGATTTATCATTTCTTCACATTCATATCCCTATTATCTCATATTTTATTTAATCCATCAATTCCTAAGAGTTTTTCTTCAACTATTTCTAATCGTATAAACAGATTTAGTATTTACTATATTAATTATCTTTTACAGAAGTATATTTTGGGGAATAAATATAGACATAGGAAGCAATACAGACCAAAACATGGTTAAGTTAAGGTCAACATTATCCAACAAAAACCCCATGGTCCCATGTCCCATGTCCCCAGTTTTAGGTGCTTTAATCGTGATGAAATGGTCCCTGTTGACCTAATGCTATTAATAAAGTTAACAGATTTGCCTTAAAATTGGTTAAAGTGGTTTTGGAGGTTATCTGCTCACAAAAGTGCAGACAGTTGTGATTCTTCTACTCTTACGTTTCTCATGTTCCACATATGCTTTGATTTGTGATAAGAACGTGACTTAGAAGACTGTGCAGATCCAGGACTCTGAGAGTGGGGAGATGCCCTCCGCATGAGGTTCCTGGATATGACCCTCTGAAGATTCTTCATGGAAGACCCTGCAGCCCTGGTGATCACCCAGGGATGATCCAGGACCTGCCCGGCTGACATGCGATGACTAGCCTCCAAAATAAGTAGTTTGTCTATAAAGTCCTTCGCCAAGTGGGAAATATTTGGCCAAGGCTAGGAAGGAAAAATAAATAAAATAGAATAAAATAAATATATAAAGTAAAAATGCACAAACACACATAGAGAATCATCTTCTTAATTACATAGATCAATGCATATCAAATCCAAAAGACTCTTTTTTAAAAAGTAAGTTAAATACTGTAGCATTAAATATACAGGGAATCGGAAAATCTACTTTTGAGAGCCAAAAAAAAAACAAAAACAAAAACAAAAACAAAACAAAAAAAAAACACTCTATTTGGCAAAAGGAAAAAACAAACACAAATTGTCTTCCAAACTCTCTGTTCCCGAATGAGAATTCCTTTCCAGAAATCTGTCCAGCGTGCTTCAATTAGCAGTGTGAGTTCCCACATCACATTGACGTGGGCTGGACGAGGCAAAGCAGCTGTGGTCCAGACAGTACAGCAGAATCGGGTTTGTATTTATCTCTCTGGTCATCTCAGAGAGTTCCCGGGACTCTGAGAATGAGCTAGACTGGGAAGTGGAATGGATAGAGAAATCGTCAGCTTTTTCTCTCCCTTTAAAAACTTATTCCAGACTTAGGACACCTCCATCTCCACGGCCTCCAGAGAGAAAGAGTAAAACATAAAGGGCACTTGAGTGAAGAACCTTCCTGCAGTGCATTTCTTCAACACACACTCAGAGCCCTCATTACTCCCAATCAGTTAGCTACAATACAATACAATACAAGTGGGATTGGTCATGTGGCAGAGAGACTGCAGGGTGCCACGTGTACAACCAGCTACTTGATGTTTCGGGGATTCATTCTGGCAATATTTACAGAGTTTGCACATACTTTACAATAGCAGCAATTCATAGTGACTTTTGTGAGGATGGAGACAATAGAGCTGTTGTTTTACACTTGTTTTCTGCATTATCTATCAACACATACCATAGACCTAGGAGGAAAAAAGAAAACTGTAGTTTTGTATCCGTTGTCATCTACCACAGAGAAACATTGAGAAAATTGCCAGTACAGTCACTGTATTTCAAACAATAATTTCTGGTTGACAGGTGTTTTTTTAAAAATTGCATCTCCCAAGAAGGATAGGAAATCCTTACAACCTATTGTCTTTGCCCTCATGTAAGAAAAAAATCAGACTCAATTCAGATGTCACACTCTCGATCTCTTAACACTCTATTGGCCTGGAATTTGAATCAAAAGAAGCCAGTAAAGCAATTGCTCCTTTTTTTTCCTTTATCTTATTTAGGTAAATGAGATATGAGAAATATTTATCTCCAAAATAAAAGGCATGAAATAAATGGACACATTTGCCAAATACTCAAACACAGGGAAAATAAAATGTAAACACTACATGTCTAGACAAAGTACGTCAGTGGCTGACACTCACAATGGCATATCCTCTGCTTTGGCTAGACATCTATTTGGCTCTGGATCCAGACACATTTATCTAGGCTCAAGGTTAAATTAGATGTCCCCAATGGAACATTATAAGACAAGCAACTGAATATTTCTGGAAAATATAAAATATGTGTAGTGAGATTTATGAAGAGCTCATTAAGATGACCCCAAATGAATATATACTTAAAATGCAGTTGCAGAAAATAAGGCAACATTGAAAAGTTCTTTAGCCAAAGTGCATTTTTCAAAGATGAGTTATAAATTACAGGATTCCTGAGCCATAATGAACAGCTAGAGAGCACCTGAGAGTCAATTCCATATTACACAGTAGAAAATGACAGGTATAGAAAAAAATGTCAGAACTATCTATTTTTAGCTTCTTGATCTAAAATTTATTTTTGTCTATGTTATATAAAGTATGAAATAAATTAACATACATATCTATTTTATAAATGAATAAAAATTGAGTGTGCATGCTCATAATTTTTTGACTAATAGTGCTGTATGATGAGAAATGATTTAGAGGGGCGCCTGACTGGCTCAGTCAGTAGAGTATGTGACTCTTGATCTTGGGGTTGTGAAGTTGAGCCCCACACTGAGCATAGAGATTACTTTTTTAAAAAAATGATTTGGAGACCAAACATTGAATTAAATTCATATCTTGGACTCTCACTTGATGACATCATTCAGTCCCTTTACCAGCCTGGACATCCACCTTGCCATTTCCACTTTTTGCCTAGAAAATTCCTCTGTTTTGCTTTGCTCAGGAATCTCAAAGAGACATTGCCATCAATCAGCCTATCAACCATTAGTCAGCCTGTCGACCCATCTTAAGGCGGAAAAAGTCTGGGATGAGGCAAGTGGATTTGGACTACACAGGCTGTCCAGCCCTATACAGCTCTAACATAGGGTCTCAGCCTCCTCATCAAAAAAAATGGAGACCATATCTCTCTCACTAGATTGCTATTACAACCAAATTAGATCAAGTATGTGACAAATGGTTTTCAAAATATAAAATATCATGTTCTTGTTACTATTAAATCAAAATATAGTTCTTTCTTCAGTTCTTTTGTGGACACATCCACCTACTATATTCGGAGAACTGGAAGAAGAAAACTATCCAAAACTTCTCATACTGATTCTACTTACTGTTATCATGATAAATGTGTGTCCTCAAAAACAAGTTCTGCGTTAAGAGGTAATGAACCAAGTGGAAAGAAAGGTAGCAAGACATCCAGATGGCTAACAGGCACATGAAAAGATGCTCAACATCACTCATCATCAGGAGAATACAAATCAAAACTACAATGAGATATCTGTGAGAATGGCTAAAATGAACAACACAGGAAACAACAGATATTGGTGAGGATGTGAACCCTCTTACACTGTTGGGGGGAACACAAACTGGTATGGCCACTCTAGGAAACAGTATTGGGGTTCCCCAGAAAGTTAAAAACAGAACTACCCTACAACCTGGCAGGCTCACTACTAGGTATTTGCCCAAAGGATACAAAATTACTGATCCAAAGGGATATATGCATCCCAATGTTTATAGCAGCATTATCAACAATAGCCAAATTATGGCAAGAAGCAAAGTGTCCATTGACTGATGAATGGACAAAGAATATTACTCAGTCATCAAAAAGAATGTATCTTGCCATTTGCAACAACATGGATGGAGCCAGAGTGTATTGTGCTAAGTGAAATAAGTCAGTTATAGAACCACAATTACCATATGATTCCACTCATATGTGGAATTTAAGAAACAAAACAGATGAATGTCAGGGGGGGAAGGGACAAATAATAAGAGACTCTTAACTATAGAGAAGCAACTGAGGATTATGGGGGGGCGGGGAATGGGTTAAATAAGTGATGGGAATTAAGGAGGGCACTTGACAGGATGAGCACTGAGTGTAATATGTAAATGATGAATCACTAATTCTATTCCCGAAACTAATATTATACTATATTTTAACTAACTGGAATTTAAATCAAAACTTAAAACTATAAAAAAAAAGAAAGAAAGAGAAAGAAGAAAGAAAGAGAAAGAAAGAAAGAAAGAAAGAAAGAAAGAAAGAAAGAGAGAGAGAGAGAGAAAGAAAGAAAGAAAGAAAGAAAGAAAGAAAGAAAGAAAGAAAGAAGGAAGGAAGGAAGGAAGGAAGAAAGAAAGAAAGAAAGAAAGAAAGAAAGAAAGAAAGAAAGAAAGAAAGAAAGGTAGCACTTGCTTTTATTCTGAGGTCATTCAATTAATTTAGTGACAAGCAAACTGTAATATTTATGAACAATTCAGTCCTTCTTTATTCCCTTTGCTCTTTCTTCCTTTCCTCATCTGGTTCTTTGTCTATTTGTCTATCCTCTCCAATAGAAATTGATTAAACTGTATAAAACACAATAACAAAAAGAAGGTACAAACTGAAATTTAATACTAGCAGTTGCACTATCTATTCACTTTGGAAGAATAAAGGGAACTTAGAGGAATGGTATTTTATATTCTATTGGTCTTGATTCTTTCACCTTTAAGCAGAGAAGTAAGGAATGATGTTAGTTTTTTGCGTTCTAATTTCTTGATGAATAATTCCTCCTAATGTAGTTCGATTGCAGAAATGATTGTAGAGAATCAGTAGTAAATCATTATTAAGAAGCTAGATACTAACACACACACACACTCACACATGCACACACATACACAGCTCCTAAAATTCTAGATGCAACATCTCATAATTTAAGTATTGTAATTAACATTAAAATTTGCTAAATAAGAGCTTAATGAAGTACAGGGTAATAATTATTGATGGATTTAATTATAGTTTTCAGAAAACTACAAATATCTGTTTTTAAGTAGACAGATAAGCTACCATTAAAATCCCTGGACTAAGAGCACTCAAAGTAGAATTTATCTCCTTAAAAATAGTAGCACTTAGTGGTGCCTGGCTAGCTCTGTCAGAAAAGCACATGCCTCTTGCTCTTGGCCTTGTGAATTCGAGCCCCCCATTGGGTATAAAGATCACTAAAATAAATACATACATACATACATACATACATACTTTTTAAAAATTTGTTTTATAGAATATTTATTCAAAACTTCTACTGAGGGCACGTGGGTAGTTCAGTCAGTTAAGCATCCAATTCTTGGTTTCAGCTCAGGTCATGATCTCAGGTCCTGGGATCAAGCCCTGTGTCAGGCTTTGCACTCAGCACATAGTCTGCTAGAGATTATCACACTCTCCCTCTCCCTCTGCTCCTCCCCTGATCACCCTCTTTCTCTAAAATAAATAATCAAATCCTTAAGGAAAAAAAAACACTTCTACTGATGACAATTCTCTAACTAGCATTTTCCTTCCTTAAACTTCAGTGACCAACCTTGGTAGGATTTCACTTAAGCTTTGCAATTAAATTTTATATAAATGTGCCCAAAAGTACCAATTAACTCTCCATGATTTTATTAGTCATAGACCAGAAAAAAATCACTCTTCCTCATGTCAGAAAGCAGGAGATTCTATCATCTTTATATTATAAATACTTAAAATTTAAAATGTTTTCTCCCCAATCTAAAAGCAGACCTTAAATTGTTTTATCTTTGCCAAAGTTAAAACTGTTCAAAGACAGAGCTAATTGCGTCAGAATGCTTTATCTATCGTGGCATTTGTAAACCCTAGAAAAAGTCAGGAGATATATGCAAGTTATTACAAGTAACATCTAATTAAAAATGGAAAAAGAATCAATCCTATACCAGGCTCACAAAAAGAATATTTTTGTGAGTTAAGGAGTTCCTGACAGGAGAGAAGTGATGCTTCCAGTTTTTCTTATAAGGAAAACAGTGGAATTTAGAGAGGATTGTACAGTCTAATTTGCTTGAGTATTATCACATTTTGAAACACTCAAGGTTAAAAAGAGATGTGTTCACTTTTTAAATAAATAAATGGATAAATGGATAAATAAATAAATAATAGAACATAAGACGAGAAACTGAACTAGTCTTTGAAATCTAAATCAATAGTTGATTTGTTGCCCCATATATAATATATATTAGAACCCAGTTCCTATTATACATCTCATAAACCAGAACACAAACATAATATTAAATTTTGATATTTGTAGGTTGGCAAAAACGTCATGCAAATAGTTATTTTCTCTTCAACTCCATGAATTCCGTTGATGATATCAAGGTCAAAAAGTGCAACATAATCAAGGAAACAGATAAGTACTTTACACTCTTATAAACTACCCGTTATACCAAGGGTAACATCTACACAGCCAAAATGAAATGCACATGGTTTCAATGCCAAGAAACACTCACTCAGATTGTGTTTAAGGGAAGAAAATATACTTGTACAATTTAAGTCAGAGAAGAGATGAAGAAAGTGATCAAAAGAAAATGAGGTGCATTTGATGTATGTGAAAGATGTGAAATGAAAGATTTTATAACCATTAAAATTATTTTCTGTAAAACAACTTTCAACTTTCAAAGTAAAAATTTCACTTAAAAAGTTGAGCACCACATTTTTGTGAGTATAAGTTTTTAAGAACTAAACCACAGGAATGGTAACCAAATTACAAGAATTATGGCCTAACTGAAATGTGGTTCATTTCATTATTGAAATTCTAGTCATGATGGAAAGAGGATAAAAGAGAATCAAAGAGCCAAATCTTCTGTTCTCCTTTCCCTTTTTCCTACTTAATAATCTCAATGGAAAAGAAATACAGCAGAGAAAAAATAAAAGAAATTAATGGGGATGAGGATATAGAAAGAAAATTGGGGTCATGGCTGGTGAGCAAAATCCATCAGATATGTTACTTTTAAGTCAGGGCATCAATAAACCTTTTCCTACCAGTAGGGCAATCATAGGTGAATCTAAGTACATGGGGACCATTTTCTATTAATATCTATGTAGGATTTCTTAAAAATGTTTTTAATACCAGTGTTTATCTTTGCCAGCTGGCTAATATGGTTACGAGACTCATTTTATTATCAATTTTTTTTCACATCAAAAAAGATTACTGTGATATAGTGCAATATAATTAGACAATAATACAATTCCCAACTCCTTGGCGAGAATGTGTAATTAATTTATCATTAGCATTAAAATGTTAACACCTCACTTTTCACACTTTCCACTTAAAAGGTGATAAAGGTATACTTGGCCTATATATAGGCCTTCATATATATATGAAGATACTGGTTATATATAGGCCTATATACTGGCCTATATATATATATTTATATATAAATATAAAGATTTTTATATTTATTTATAACTAGTAACTTAGTTAAGTAAAATTCAAACTTGTAGTCCCACTGTTTCCCACATTAATAGTAATAGTAACAGAAATAGCTAACACATATATAGTGCCCTGTACTAATATCTGAAACTATTCTAAGCACTGGACATTTTTAAGCTCGTTTGGTCTTCACAACAACGCTGTGAGTAAACACTGTCATTATTACTATTTTACAAATAAAGAAACCGAGATACAGAGAAATTAAGAAATGTACCCAAAGTCACACAGTTAGTAAAAGGCGGAGCTGAGAATGGATCCAGCCAGCATTGCTCCAGCCCTTAACCATAACACTACACTGTTTTACAAAATACCCACATAAATATACACTCACCTGCACACAATGCTCTAAAACTGTTCATTTTTACTACATATTCCCTTTTACGTATTTTTGCATATATCGTTCTGTCTACTTGGAATGTGTCAATCTCCCTTGCAGAAACTCCTCCCTTTCCTCCAAGACACAGCACAAATGTCCCCTCCTTCAAGAAATCTGACTCAAATTTCCTAAGCAGTAAGACTGTCTTCCCTTGTTCCATGGACTTTGCACCTCTGCTCCTTCATGTAGCAGAGCACTTACATTTGAAGAGATACATAAAAATCCTTGGTCTCTCAGGCACCTGGGTGGCTTAAGGATCCAACTCTTGATTTTGGCTCAGAGCATGATCTCAGGGGTGTTAGATGCAGCCCTGAGCCGGGCTCCCTGTTCAGCAAGGAGTCTGCTTGAGATTCTCTGTCTCCTTCGGCCTCTCACCCTGTTCACACTCTCTCTCTCATTCACATAAATAAATAACTCTTCAAAAAAAAAAGAGTACTTGGTCCCTCAGACAAGACCATTTGCTTCCAAAGAACAGGGAAACAGGGACACCGAGCATTTTCATGTGGATGTGGATATTCCCAGAGCTAACCACAACTCGTGGCCAGAGGAAGGCCTGACAAGGAGGGTGGAGAGCACACAAGAAGGCTTTCCAACAGTCTCTGGGAGAATGATGGATGAGTCTTTTACTTACTATCTCCAGCATGAGCCCTGCTGCCAAGCTGAAAGCCATCGTGATGGTACTGGTGATCCAGTAGCTAAGTAAAGGCCTCCCTCACACAGGAGACAGGATTTCTTTTTTCTTCACCAGGCGCTCAGTCATTCTACCCTGGTTGCCTCCTGGCCATTGCAAGAAGCGACTGAAAAGGGGAACTCCTACCTCTACCCTGAGAAGCCCAGTGAGTGGAGTAAATGTACCCTTCCAAACCATCCTAACATTCCAGAATGAATTTAATAAATTTAGCAATTGAAGATACTGGTTATCTAAACTTTACCTTGCTATAAATTAAAATTTGAATTCTATGTTCAATGCAGTTATAGTTGAGATATATTTATTCATGTAGTTATAAATCAGCATCTCTTAATAATTTTTTAAAGATTTTATTTATTTATTCATGAGAGACCCAGAGAGAGAGGCAGAGACATAGGCAGAGGGAGAAGCAGGCTCCTCGCAGGGAGCCCAATGTGGGACTCGATCCAGGACCCTGGGGATCACACACTGAGCCAAAGGCAGATGCTCAACCGCTAAGCCACCCAGGCTTCCCAGAATCTCTTAATAATTTTTTAAAAGCAATTATTTGTGTTAAATGCATTCTCTCTGCTTAACTCTTCATGACATCTTATTGGATCTAAGGAGGAAATATGATACAGGCCCAGCCTTCAAAGACCCAACAATGTCTTAGAAAGATTGCATAAATGTCAAAGCAAAAGAAATTCGTTATAATCCTATACACTATTCAGGAAAGAGAAAGAATAACACAAGTGGAATGGTCATCAAAACTCCATGAAGGAATATATTTCACCTAAAATCAAGAAGAATTAAACATTATTATAGCTAATCTTTTGCTTACACATGGATATATATATATATTATATTTGCTTATACATGGATATAGATATGCATATAATATATTTGCCAAGTGTCTAGCAAAATATTTGCTATATATATATTAAACACATTCTTCTTCTTCATCATCATAGGAGCTACAGCACTTAAATCTCAGGAAGTTTTGTTCTATTTATTGCACTTTTCCACCTGACTTTTAGAGAAAAGAAGTGATTCACGCAATGTGTCATACTTGGAATTTTATTTATAAACAAAGGGACTTTAAAAAGCAACCCACATTTATTATCTTACAGTTCTGCAGGTCAAAAGGAGTCTGACAAGCTAAAATCAAGGTATCAGCAGAGCTGCCTCCTAGAGGTTCCAGAGGAGAGTTCTTTCCTTCCCTTTCCTGTGTCTAGAGACTGCACACATTCCTTGGTGCGTGACCTCTTCTTCCATCTCCAAAGCACATCGCTCCAATCTATGCTCCCTTCATCACATCTCCTCTTTCTATCTTTGACACTCCAGCCTTCCTATTGTAAGGATCCTTGTGATCACCTCGGGTTCATCCAGATAATCCAGGATAATCTCTCCATCTCAAGATGCTTAGTCTCATTTGCAAATTCTTTTTTGCCACGGAGGGTAGCACATCTACCGACTCTGGGTATTAGTGTATGGACTTTGGGGGGCTATTATTCTGTCTACCACACTTATGCTTCCAGAATCAATGGTCACCCTGGTATTTAAATAATTGGTGCATTTAGAAATTACTTTGCTTGCTGATAAATGGTAGGAATACAATAATATGATGACAGAGAAAACATGATGATATACTTTTCTATGTCTACTAATCTATGTTTCTATGTCTACTATCTTGTTTTATGGATTGAATATTTGTGGACTGAATATTTGTGTCCCTCTGAAATTCATATGTTGAAGCTCTAATCCTTGTATCACTATATTTAAAGAAGGCTCCACAGAAGTAATCAAGGTTTTAAATGAGGTCATAAGGGTAGGATCCTGATCTGATAGGATTAGTGCCCTTTTAAGAGATACCAGAGAGTTTGCTCTCTCTGTCCCTCTCTGCCTCTCCCTACCCCACCTCTCTCTCTCCACACACAGAGGTCACGAGAGCACACCATGAGATACCAGCTGCCTACAAGCCAAGGGAAGAGGCCTCTTCATGAAACCTACCTTGTTGGAAATTTGATCTTGGACTTCTAGGCCCCTAGAACTGTGAGAAATAAATTTCTGTTGTTTAAGTCATCCAGTCTGTGGTATTTCACAGCAGCTTGAGCTAAGACACTTAGTTTGTGTCTTGTAAAAGAATGTGAATATGATGGACATAGGTGCCTGACAAACACAGGAAAGAAAGCCAATGGGATATAAACCCAGTAATGTATTTCACAATCTGGCAATCTGTGTTGCATGTTGTCTGAGGCTACAAACAGGCATCTCCTCAAGTAGTAGAGGGTGCCACTGTGGAGACAATGTCAATGCTCCATCCGGATTATGAGCTCCTCTTTTCTGTATGTACACACACCCCCTTCCTTTGGAGTACTTTGCTTCTAAAACCCAACACCTTGCTTTTTTTCAATGACCGTGCTGTGGCTCCTGGAGCTACTTGCCTTTGATCCTCAGAAAATGTAAAAATATACCACCAGCTCCCCACCACCATCACCCTCACTGACTAACAGAGAGAGGTAGGTGTGAAAATCCAGCTCACCTGGGTTGGAAGAATGTTGAAGAATTCTTCCCTGCAAGATGAGGCTGACCTTTATGGCTTAGTCCTCCTCACCTTCCCAGTCCTGCTTACCCCACTCCCTGACCTGTCTCCCTGGGAGTTGACTCTTAATAAGTCACTTGAACATGAAACTTCTTCTCAGGGATTTCTCAGCCTTTTAGGGAATCCAACCCTAGAAACCCTCAGAATTGAAGGACAAACATTATATGGTCTCATTCATTTGAGGAATATAAAAAATAGTGAAAGGGAATAAAGGGGAAAGGAGAAAAAATGAGTGGGAAATAACAGAAAGGGAGACAGAACATGAGAGACTCCTAACTCTGGGAAACAAACTAGGGGTGGTGGAAGGGGAGGTGGGCACTTGATGGGATGAGCACTGGGTGTTATTCTATATGTTGGCAAATTGAACACCAATAAAAAATAAATTTATAAAAAAAAGAAACCCTCAGAATTAAACCTGATGAAAGGACTTTTTAAACAATATATTGCTCATTATTTTTGCACATTAAAAAAGCAATAGCAATATCCAGTCCACACATGGCCCAATAAAGCACACCCCCGGTACTTAGACTGTGTGTGGTCTCTTTCCACATTGAAGCTGGGCTAGCCTAAGGCTCATAGAACTCACAATAGAATGAGACAGAGGTAATGCTGTGCCATTTCCAAACACAGCCTTGAAAAGCACTGGCAACATCCACTGTCTCCCTCTTGGAACACTCCCTTTTGCAAGGCCTAAACTACCATGTAAGACTACTACTACTCCGCTGGAAAGATGCCATGAAGAATCCCCCAGGGAGAGAAGGCCCTATGAAGCAAAGAGAGAGGAAGGTGAATAAGGCCTACGGTTCTGGTGACCTAGTTGACCCCAAATTTCCAGCCACCCCCACCAAGATATCAGACATTTGAAAGACCATCAGGGACATTATCTCAATCAAGGCCCCATGACTGTAATTCCATCCCACATCACATAGGACGGAAGAGTCACTGAGCTATAAGCAAAACAGAAATATGAATTCTTTGTAAATAAATGAACAACAGAGACAGAAAGATATTCGAACTATAAAGAGAAAAACCAAAATGATCTATAATCCCCACACCAGGAAAGAAGTTCTGCTAACATCTTACTGTATTTCTTTTAAGCCTTTTTCCTATGCATACATTTTTCCACATGATTGTGACATTCTCTATATGGTTTATGTTCTGCCTTTTTTTTTTTTTTTTTTACACTTGGTAGCATACTGAGAACATTTTCCAACATCCCTACAATTTTTAAGCAGGCATAATTTAGGGACTATCATACTCGATCATATGGATGTTTCATAATTTACTCAAATGTTCTTTTAGGGTTTTTTAAAATGTTCCACTTCTGTAACTGTAGGTCAGATGAGCATCTTTATACTGAAACCTTTGTCGCATCTGGAATTATTTCCTTAGATTCTAGAAGTGCAAGGGTGCCTGGGTGGCTCAATGGGATGGACAGCTACCATTGGTTCAGGTCTTGATCTCAGTGGGCCCTAGGATTGAGTCCAAAAAGGGGTTCCCTGCTTAGTGGGGAGTCACAAATTATATTTCTAAGAATAGAATTGTGCTCTGTCTCTCAAAAAAATAAATAAAATCTTTTATAAAAAAAGACTCAAACAAGTGGAATTACTAGATCAAAATATATAAACTTTTAAAAGTTCTAGATATATATTTTAAAATTGCATCCTAAGAAATCTGTAAAATCTGCCCTCAATCATCAGTAAATGAGATGGTTCATCTCTTAGTACTCAGCAGCAATAAGCAGAGCTGAAGGGGTTTTCTTTTTATCTTTATCAATTTGAAAATTTTTTTAAACAAGACTTTGTTTTCATTTGTATTTTTTGGTTATTAGGGAGGCTGGACATCTTTCCAACTTTTAATAAAATGGTACTGCATTATCTGTGAATCCTCACCATCCTTTCCCACTTCCCTATGTAAGTCTCAGTTCTCAATCACCAATTTGGAGGAGTTTTTTAAAATGCATACATATACAATAAAATATTAAAGCTTTGTCAAAGTACAGAATATATAATATTTAAATTAATTTATATAGATTTAAATTAAAAGTTATTTAGCTTTTGATTTTGCTTAAGATGTTAAATATATAGATGTTATACCTTAAGTAGATATCATCAAACTGTCAAAAATTTCCTTCATGAGACAAAGAATCCTTTCATAGTTCAACATACACTATATTTGGTCACTTGCTGAAGATGAAATGAATTTCCCCTTTTGTCAGGCTTCCTACACACAAGCATTCACAACTTCCCTTCTCTACCCCAAAACAACAAGAAGTGAACACATTCATAAACACCGGGAGTTCCAAGTTTAAAGAGTAGATAAATATTTTACACAAGCTACGAGATTAAACATTTCCTACCGAGGAAACATTACATTACAAAAAGGGCTTGGATCACCTAGATTCAAGGCAGAAAATCTCTCACCAAACACCCAAGGGTCATGCTGAGCTTCTGAGTACACATCAGCCTACTCAGCTGATAGAAGAAAAACTACAAACTCACTTGTCTACTTAATTATCAATGTCATATGCTAACCACAGACAACTCAGTAATCCAGGCCTTTGCTACCTTGAGACCAAGAGCTCTCAGCCAGGGGTGATTTTGCCCCCATAGGGGACATTTAACAATGTCTGGAGACAATTTTTGTTGTTGCAACTTGAGGAAGGTGTTGAATCTAGTGTATTTACTAGATATCCAGTACATACCAGTATCTACAGTAGCGTATGGGGGCTGGCATGGAGACCCACCCAGTATGCCGTTAAACATCCTGCAATGCACAGGACAGCCCCATTCCCATCCTCTCCCCTCCCCTCCCTGTAAAGAATCATCTGGTATCTCTCCTGCCCCACACAAACTTACTGCATGGCTCTGGGCATGCCATACACCCTCCAGGACTTGTAATAAATTAATAAATCCTGTTTTTTTTCAAAGTTAAAAAAAAAAAGAATCATCCAGCCCTAAATGTCAATAGTGCTGAGGTTGAGAAACTACACTAGGTTAACTCAATAGGAATAAAATTATTTCTTACCTCTCCCGTATAATTATATTTGCCTTTCAGAATCTTCCTGTAAAGTCTTGTATGGCTTTCATCATCAAAAGGCAGGACTCCGCTAAGTAAAACATACGTGATTACACCAAGAGCCCACATGTCCACTGCACTGGTATAAGGTCTCCTTAGCAAAATCTCGGGGGCTACATACTCTGGGGTCCCACAGAGTGTCCTCATTGTCCAGTCTCCACTTTTGTTCCCAGAATGTGCCAAACCAAAATCTGTGATTAAAATCTTTGACTCGGCACCCGGATGATAATATAAGAGATTTTCAGGTTTTAGGTCCCTGTGGGTTATTCGCAATGCATGCAGATACCTGATACCATCAGCAACCATCTGGAGAATTCTGACAGCATCGTGCTCTGTAAAGGATCCCTGAGTCATGAGTCGGTCAAAGAGCTCTCCTCCAGTAGCCAACTCCATCACCATGTAAACTCGATCCTGGGCCTCAAAGATCTCCACGAGCTGAACAATGTACTGGTGGCTCACCCGCCTCAGGATGGTGAGCTCTGAATCACACGCTTCTCGGCCTTCCCTCACTCTGGTTTCCACCACTTTTATTGCAAAAGGTTTCTTGGTGGTCTTCTGCTCCACCCTGACAACCTTGCTGAAATTGCCTGTCCCAATAAGAGCCTTGATGTCGTATCTATTGGGAAGAAAAGCCAAATTTGTTATCCTCTGAAGTGATGTTTCTTAAAAATTATCTGAGTTGGTGCTTTATATCATCTTTTCATCTTTACATCTCCCTATCTGATTCTTTGCTCGCTATTGCTTAATTATATTTATTATATTTGAAAGCCCCCCCCCAGATTCATCTTTGAAATGGAGGTAAGCAATGTTAAAGCAATCAGTTGGCAGAAAGATAACTATTAAGACAACCATCTTAATAACAGCAGCTACCATTTAATTAGATACTTATTGTATGCCAGAAAATTTACTTTTAAAAAAATATTTTTTAAAAAATTTACTTAGTAAAAAAAATTTTTTTAATTACTTTTTTTAAAAATTTACTTTTTAAAAAAAATTCTTGGGATCCCTGGGTGGCTCAGTGGTTTAGCGCCCGCCTTCAGCCCAGGGAGTGATCCTGGAATCCCAGGATCAAGTCCCACATCGGGTTCCCTGCATGGAGCCTGCTTCTCCCTCTACCTGTGTCTCTGCCTCTCTCTGTGTGTGTCTCTCATGAATAAATAAATAAAATCTTTAAAAAAAATTCTTCTTACAATGTCCCTATCAGCTAATATAATACTATCTATCCCCCTTTTTCAGATAAGGAAATGAAGAATAACATAAGTTAAGTGATTTCCCAAGGCCACGTACATAGTAGTTGAAATGGATAGGATTTAAATCCAACCCCTTCAAGTGTGTTTCACCAAAATTCCCTTGAACTTTGGGACAACCTTCTACCATTTTCGTTCCTCCCTCCAGCCCTTGTTTTTACTATTCTGAAACAACAACCAACCCAGGTGGAAAGAGTACAGAAAAGAAACCTAGTCCTGTTTATAGCCTCTCTCTCATAAGAAGTAGGAAATCATATCAAAAGACAGGGCACAAAGAGTCTTCTTCAGGTTACTTGATTGTGAGCACACATGCCCTACTGCGCCCACGATAGCAACCTTGACAGATGATCACTGATAAACACGTCTGATGGGGGTGGTGTTTGAGCCACCGTTTCCTCCCAGCTTATTCCCTACACTTACACTTTCTACCCAAGAAACCGAATTTTATCAGGGGATACACGTTAACGTGTAAAGTCATTATCTCTCAGCTAGTATTTCAAAGGCTGGTGATCTTACACTTGAACTATCTGTGTAAACGTCTACGCCAATTTAAGAATTTTATCAAGTTTAACTGCCTATCTGAGAGATGTTGAGAAAGTGCATCACTTAGAATCATGATTTTTACAGCTGGAAAGAATATTGGAGAATGACCGAATCCAACCCCTCATTTTACAAATGAGGAACTCTGAAGATCAGGTTAGCAGATGGATTAAGTTCTAGAGTGAGGATGAGAACCCAGGTCGCCTTATTTTTATCATAATTTGCTGCTCTTCCCCTTTATTAAAACTTCTCCTGGGAGAGGAGGCCAGGGAGTGGAGTGTGCTGAGGGGAGTGTGCAGGGAAAGGTAATGCTTTCAACTGCACACTCAGTACCAGAGATTCAAATGCAAATATAAATCTGTGTTGTAAATAGCCTTACTTCTTTTTTGCTGAGTTCATTCTTCCAGTAATTTCCCCCCCTACCTCTCTGTTCCTTATATTTCTATGCTTCCTGAATAAAAATGGCATTTGGCTGCACTGGCTTACAGAAAACAGCTTTGTTCTATGCAATGCATTTAATTTTCTGGCCAATTACTTTATCAAAACAGACAGCAATTTACTCATCTTAAATAGATTCTGTTGCCTCTTCTCTTTCCAACTTTGCTTT
This sequence comes from Canis lupus dingo, assembly GCF_003254725.2. NCBI lineage: Eukaryota > Metazoa > Chordata > Mammalia > Carnivora > Canidae > Canis > Canis lupus. The sequence continues at coordinate 32,544,715 of NC_064271.1, forward strand.
TTTATTCACGTGCACACTCAGGTTGATTTTGAAGATAATCACAGGCATTTCAAATGCTACTGCTTTGCAGACCGACCAAAATTTACATTTACCTCTAATGTGGATGAAAGCACTTTGCAAGTACTAATTTTTCACTACGCCTTCAAAACTGCAGGCAAATTCATTTGTTCATGGAATTAATCATCCATTATCAGCTGCATTACCATCTCTGAGGAACTACACTCTTTTGTTTAAATAAAAGGAGCTTTATTCAATGCTGCTAAGGGGCCCTCATATACCAAATACTTGAAAAAATGCTAGTCATCTGGCATTGAAGGAAACCGTAGGCTTAAAGCCAAAATGTAGAGTACTGGAAATAAATGGTTTCAGACTGAACAACAAATGTCCCATAACAAATTCCTGTAACTGCAGCCTTGCTTGATGGCCATGGATGGTGACCATTTTTATGACTTGAGTGGCTATATCTTTGCAGCACCTGGCCCAGAGGGTACAGCAATAAATGTTGAATGAAAGAATCACTCACTAAATACATATTATTTCCAAATTATCACTTATATTTCGAAAACATTAAGGATCAAATCAAGCATTGGAGAAGGCATTTACAAGGCCATTCCATTCCTTCCCCTTCCACTCTTCTGCTCCTCCCACCGCCCGACCCTCAAAGTTAATTTTGTAGGTGGTGCAATTTTACATCATCCTCAGAATTGAAATCATGACTCTAACTTCAGCTGCTACAGACTGGGAATTTTTTGAACATGCATACAAAAATGAAACACGGAAACAATAATAATATCACAACCTATTTGATAGAAGCAATTATAATGAACTCCCAAGAAGAAAGTGCATATAGTCAGATTTAAATTCTATCATCTCTATTCTGCAAGAGTTATAAATAGAGTCACAATGGAGAAGAAAGACAACAGTATTTGAGACTCAAGTCTGCCACTGACTTGAACAAGTCACTTTATCATCTGGGGGTTAACTCTTCATCAGGTCAAAAGCCTTGAGTCAGTCGCTAGAGCCCTTACAATGTTGTGACCTTCCCCGTCTATGACCCCTGCACACTCTAAAGAACTGGGACTACCCTGCACATGGAGGTTATGAGAGTGGGTAAGACTAGACCACAGCAGCCTCATTTCTCTGGCTACAGATGACCAGAGATGCCATCTAACCAATTCAGAAGTGATAAGATCCCTCCCATGTCCATTCTGATTTAGGTACAATTGGATCAGACAACTTTGTCTCCATGCTTAGCAGCTACTGGACTAATCCACAAGGTCTCCTTGTATTAGAAGTTCCCCCGTAGGCCAAGAAGTGGCTCTGCACAGACTCTATTCACAGCACTGCGGGGAAGTGAGCATACAATTCAAGAGCTGGAAATGTCCCTGAGAAGCCAGATGAGCCACCCACCAAGCCCTGCAGGGTGGAAGAGGATTTCATGATTCTCTTCCTCTGTACGTCTGCCATGATACACTCTGGAAGTTATTTTTTCAGACCAACCAACCTATCATCCCTGCTCATTTCGTACATAGGGGTCAGCTAGGTCTTATGTGCACCTTAGCTCAGTAAAGACTTGATTTGGGACGCCTGGGTGGCTCAGCGGTTGAGCATCTGCCTTTGACTCAGGGCATGATCCTGGGGTCCCAGGATTGAGTCCCACATCAGGCTCCCTGCATGGAGCCTGCTTCTCCCTCTGCCTGTGTCTCTCTGCCTCTCTCTCTGTGTCTCTCATGAATAAATAAATAAAATCTTAAAAAAAAAAAAAAGACTTGACTCATGAACTAAGCAGCACAATTTGAATGTATCACTTTAATTATCCTCACAACATTCATATGGGGTAGATATTATGATTATTCCCATTTTACTGAGACCAAAACTGAGGAAGGAGAGAGGCTAAGGCACACTCTGGTCATCCAGACATATGATAAAAGACACAGGAGTGGATCTCAAGTCTGGCTGACTCAAAACCTTATTTCTATTCTATGAATTACGATCTCCTTTTCCAGAATGTGGTCAAGATCCTTCACAAACAGGCCTGTCTGGACCCAGCCCCAGCGTATGTGTGGCAAGGCCCCCATCAGCCATGTAGGGCTTGGGGGACCCTCTCCTTCCTTCCCCAGCTCTGAAGTCCCAGATTTTCCCTCTTTCCTTGCTTCTGTCCCTCCTCTACTTTCAGTCTGGAATCCTCCCACTCCTCTGCCCTCCCTGCTCAGAGGGTCAAACAGAATCTGCCCCAACACTTGTTTAAAAACCATGAGGAAGACTCTGTCCCAAGACTATCAGGACTGGAGTCCAAGCTATGGCAGCAGGGGAGGGGGACTGGCTTCAGCCCCGTTGAGACCAGAGGCCAGTTTTCAGTCCTGGGCGAGCTAGTAGAAGAGGAGTCCTAGAGGAAGGGCCTGCGGAGGGAGCCGGTCCGGCAGGTGCTGGCCCAAGGTGGGCAGAGACCCGGAGGAAGCGGCCCCCTGATTGCATTTCAAGGGGAGGGTGCTCCGGTCCTCGGGAAAGACCTTCCTGCAAGACTTTTACATCTCAAAGGGGTTAGAGAAAGAACTTAGGGCCCTCAGGGGCCTTGCATCCCAAAGCAGCCCGCCTGGGGTTTAATCAGGCCTCCGGGGGAGGGTTCGGGGCCTTCCCCGCCCGGGCCCCGCCGCGGGGCCCTGCACCTTACCTGGCCAGGACGCGGGGGTGGAAGTGGGCGCGGAAGCGGGCCACCTGCATCCTGCGAGCCGCCTCGGCCACCGCCTCCGGCCCGGGGCCCCCGGAGCTGCCGCGGCCCTCGCGCTCCTGCCCGCCCGGGACCCGCTCGGGCGCCCCCGGGGTCACCTTGGTGCTGGCGCCGCAGCCCATGCCCGTCGCGCTGGGAAGGGCCGGGCGGGCGGGGCTGCGCTTAACCCCGAGCCCCGGGGTGGGGGGGGGGCGGGGGCACCTCCATCCGCCCCACCCCACCCCCCGGGCCCGCTTGGAAGGAACCCCCACCGCGGGCCTCTGAAAACAAGCTTGCAAAAGGTCTGGCTGCCAGTAGGCCGCCTGGAGGGGTCAGCGACCCCTTACCTCCGCGGAGAGGCCGAAGCCTGGGCCTGTTTTCTCATCTGCAAAGTGGAGATGTGAGCCCCCAAAATGATGGGAGTCAATGAAGGATCTCATCATCTCTCAAGGATCTTCCTGTTTCCAGGGCCGAGCTCATATCCAGATGGCAGGAACATTGAATGCGTATATGGTTTAAACTCTAAGAGCTTGTGACATCTGAAGTATGTAATAAGAGGCTGCTCTATTGCATTTATTTTTTTTTAAGATTTTATTTATTTATTCATGAGAGACACAGAGAGAGAGAGAGAGAGAGAGAGAGAGGCAGAGAAAGAAGCAGGCCCCATGCAGGGAGCCCGACATAGGACTTGATCCCGGGTCTCCAGGATCACACCCCGGGCAGAAGGCGGTGCCAAACAGCTGAGCCACCCCGGCTGCCCTATTGCATTTATTAAACACACTAGTTTCTTTCTGGTACTGCACTAACTCTCCTACAGCGGGAAGGGCCTTCCCTCTGGATGAGGCATTGCAAAGAGAAAAACTGGGAGAAAACCAGATGTCTAGAACCCAGCCCAACACGTAATGCAACTACAAGAACAAAATATATAAAAAGAAGAAGAAGGAGAAAATGATATACTCTCTTTATATTATGTGGAGACTGTGTAATATTATCACATAATATCTAATATAATTATATTATGAATATAGTTATTATACTATATATAATCTTATGTTTTAGATAATTCAACTTTGCTTTCATAACTATCCCTACATGTATGGGTGTGCATATTGTATATATCTGATAAATATTTCTTTTTTGATAAATGTTAGTTTATGTATTGATTAGTTATCAACATATTGATTATATATAATTTACATTGCTAAATGTTAAGTAAAAGATGTGTGGAAACTGAGATTCAGTCAAGACCAAGCTAATCAAGATGAGGCACCCCTAGCAAGTTGTAGAGGCGGAACCGGAGGCCCAGTCCCAAACTTCCAATGTGGCACTCTTTCAATTTGCTTTATAACTTCATTTAATTTTTAGTTTGACTTAACAGAATATCTCTGATGAGTCAGTTAGCCGCGAATTTGCCCAGAAGAACTCTATTTTGAAGGAAAATTTAAGACATGTCTTATGGGTAACTGAGAGAAAAATGAGCCTATCCTGCAAAGGGAGCTAAACTACCCAAAAATGAATTTTTCTTGATAAAGAACCCCCAGGATTCTCCAAGTACTGGGAAACAAAGAGAGAAGATTGGTTTTAAGCAGGTTTTAAACTGCTGCGGGGGTCTCAAGCTTTCAAACTAAGTTGCAGAATAAAAAACATAAAGCAAAATGGAAATGAAAAGAAAAAGGGAACAAATGGACAGAAGTAAAATGTCAAGGTGCTGTTTAAAGAACAGTTTTCCATGGGGCAGCCCCGGTGGCGCTGCGGTTTAGCACCGCCTGCAGCCAGGGGTGTGATCCTGGAGACCCAGGATCGAGTCCCACATCAGGCTTGTTGCGTGGAGCCTGCTCCTCCTTCTGCCTGTGTCTCTGCCTTTCTCTCTCTGTGGCTCTATGAATAAATAAATAAAAAATATTGGGGAAAAAAAGAAGAAGAAGAAGAAGAAGAACAGTCTTCGTTACCCAGAGAGCCCTAGTGTATGGGGTGTTTGGATATGTGTGGCCCAGCAAATAGGAAGCATTTACTCTAAATGCTGAGCCTGGGCAGCAGGGAAGGCGCCGGGGCGCTATGAGGCAACCCTTCTGTGGTCTGGGTGCTATGTTGGCTGCGCAAGCTCTGTGTCATGGCCACAACTGGCTGCACAGCAGGAAGAGATTTGTCAAGAGCCTCTCACTAAGCCTGAACCACATTCTTTGAAAATTGGCCAATAGGGTCACTGATCTTCAAGTCTTTAAGAAGGAAAACAGTAATAGAACCATTGATTAGTTCTCTTTTGGGAAGCACCAACTAGTAACTGGAAGTATTATTGGCAAAAATAAATCTTGTGCCCGGAGGAAAAAAAGATTAACTACTTAATGCATTCAAAACTTGTACTTTAAGGCTTGTACCAAGTTTTGAAATGCTGAAATGTTAAAATCACGGGTAAGTATGCTCTTGGAGCCTAAGTTAGCCTTGAGAAAGTTTGTTAACCTAAAGTTATATGCAGAGAAACACCCTACTACAGCCTTCTATGTGTATTCTTCTCTCTCTTTTTTTAAGATTTTTATTTATTCCCTTGAGAGAAAGTGAGAGAAAGCATGAGAGCATGAGCTTGGGGGAAGGGCAGAGGGAGAGGGAGAGGGAGAAGCAGACTCCCCGCTGAGCAGGGAGCCCCAGCAGGGCTCCATCCGAGGACCATGGGATCATGACCTGATCAGAAGGCAGATGCTTCACCAACTGAGCCACCCAGGTGCCCCTGTATTTTTCTTTATTGTGCATAATTGCTTCATTATTTGGGAGACTTCTCAAACACAGTTATTTTTACATGCTATTTATACATTATTTATAGTTAATTATATATTTTATCCTAGTTGAAGTAATAAAATTGTTAAAATGAACTTTAGACTCAAGGCCAGTTTTAAATGAATTTTTATTTTTACATCAAATGTTTAGCGCCTATAAGTTACTTCCTGTAACATTCATACAAGCTGAATAAATGGAAATGGTGTTTGGCTCCTGGTTCTGAGCTAAATTCTACTCCTGAGGTGTTTTCTGAAGAGCATTAGATGAATCGACCCTCCAGCTGCTAAAGAAAAAAAAAACTTAGCTCATTCTTAACTTCCACCAGTTGCCCAAAAGTCACAAATTCTTATGAAGTAGTCAGCCATAATATTCATAACAGTATGGAATATATTGCTGTAATAAATGCCAGGTTCCGTCTTACAACTAGTTTTTAAAAATCAGAATTTAAAAAAATAAAAATAAAATAGATAAAAATCAGAATTAGAAGCCAAATCTTAAAAAAAAAAAAAAAAAAAAAAAAGAGTGTAAATCCTAAATATTGTTCTGGGCGATACAGATTCTGGACCTGCAGAAACTTCCTACAATAACGCTCTGGCTTATACCTCAAAAATAGATTTCTGTAACTTGACCTGTGAAAGCTATATTCCACAGGTTATAATCCAACTCTTCAAGAGTATTCCACTGAGAGCATGTAAAGAATTATGCCAAATCAAAACCAATTAAAGACTTAGATTAGAAAAAATAATAATAATAAAAGACTTAGATTAGAATTTAGAGAAAATTCACATAACTCTTAACGTGAGTGATGTTGGTGGAAAACATGAAAAAAATTATAAACATTGTGTATTCTAGTCTATTACCAATCTTCAGTAAAGGAGAGCAAAACAAGAAATTAAAGATATCACAAGGAGTGATGCACTGGGAAGCCCTATAAGTCTATACCCTCCTGTATCTCAAAAACAAAATGTCTATGTATATATGCATCTATAATCAAATGACTTTTTAAACAGATAACATGAAGAATTTGTTTTATCTCAAGTTAAATCCTCTTGGAATAGCTGCAATTTTTTGTGGCTGTTTTTCAAGTCTTAACTTCTCTTTAGAGCCCCCCCACCCCAACTCCCTGCTGGGATCCATTTTCCCTGAAGTGATCTCATGCCTGAAACATCAGTTTGAAGGTATTCATCTGATTGACTTCCTTTTCCCAAGGTGTAGGATTTGTGTTTGTAATGGCAACTCGCTTGGGGCTCTTTTAAGCCAATTTCACATACACAGCGATGCGACTGCAAGCAAGCAGCAGCGCAAACCTGCTGGATGAGCTTTGTTTCCCCCGAACAAATAATAAAAGAGTCTCTAAGTAGGATGCCTTTGTGTGAAAGTCAGAGATGGGAGAAACTTTCCCCCCTTCCCTTGGCAGACGTTTCTCACTCTCATGACACCTTACCAAAAAAGAAAGAAGAAGAAGAAGAAGAAAGACCATAATCCAGGCAAGTCAGGAAGAAATTTTCAATGACTGAAATGTTTCTCCTTCGCTACAATAATGAATTATTCATTGCATTTGGCACTAAATAAAGAGTACTTAATTTTTGTAGAATATCAAGTTTTAAACATTCTTTATCTTGTAATTACAAAAAAGAAGGTAAATATTAGTATATAGTACTATATTGTACGTAAGAGCTCTGCTGTCAAAAACACAAATTTCACTTTTTCTATAGTAGCTGACAGCCATCGTGGTGAATCAAGTTTCCCTGTCTTACTGCATAAATTAAAGCGGGAAAGTATTTCACAATTTCAGTTGATTTGCCTAAAGAAATCTGTCTTTTCAAGGTGGGAGTTTGTATACAAAGCCTTTAAAAATTGATGGTTAGAAACGTTTAGTTATATGGAAAAATCTTTACAATATGTTGGTGAGTGAAAAAAAAGAAAGCCCTATATGGTGTGATCTCATTTTTAAACTCGCTAATGAGATATATTCCTGTTGCGAGGAAGGAAGCCTCTGGCTAATAAACAGTAAGGAATTAGGCCTGCTGACAACTATGTGAGCGATCTTGGGAACGGATTCTCCAGCTCCCACCGAGGCTTGAGATGGCTAGAGCCCCAGCCTACAGCTTGATGCAACCTTCTGAGAGCTTGGCTCAGAAAGTCGGACTCCCACCTTCAAGTCCCAGTAACACTCTTAACCTGCTCTATGACCTTAGGAAGGCTACTTAACCCTCTGGGCAACCCCCCCCCACACACACACACACACAATTTTTCTTATCTAGGAACCTGAAATAGGGACGCCTGGGTGGCTGGGTCGTTGAGCATCTCCTTTGGCTCAGGTCGTGATCCCAGGGTCCTGAGATCGGGTCCCATGTCAGGATCCCCACAGGGGAGCCTATGTGTCTTTCTCTCTCTCCTCTCTCTCTCTGTGTGTCTCTTATGAATAAATAATTTTTTTAAAAAGGAACCTGAAATAATAAAAATATAAATTTCATGGGGTTGTTGTGAATAACTTAACTCATGTAAAGTGCTGAGAACAGTACTTGGAAACTCAGTAAATATCATTATTGCTATATATTATATATAATTATTATATATTATATTAAAAATGAATGTAAGTAAATGGCTTTAAGGGGTAGTATTAGTTATCTCTTATTACATAACAAATTCCCCCCAAATTTAGCAGCTTTCAAACAGCAAGCCTCTGTGTTTTCCCAGTTCTGAAGAGCAAGTGTCTAGGAGGGGTACACCCTAGCTGGGTCCATCTGACTCAAGGTCTCAGGAAGTTACAGTCAAGCTGTCTAATGAGGCTGCGGGCATCTCAAGGCTCGACTGAGCCTGCATGCCCTTCCAACTTTATGTCTGGAACTATCAGCAGGTCTCAGTTCCCCACTGGCTGTTGGACAAACAGCCTCATCACACATGCTTCTCCACAGGTTGCCTGAATGTCCTCTCTACACAACAGCCAGCTTCCCCCACAATAGGGAAGGAAAACAAGTGAGCATGCACCAGTGAATGAGTAGGAAAGGACCCAAAACAGAAGCTGCAGTCTCTTACAGCTTCATCTCAGAAGTGACATCCCATCACGGTTGCCATTTGTTCTTGGTCACACGGTAACTCTGGTACCATTTGTGCAGGAGGCACGCAAGGGTGTGATGACTACTAGGAGGTGGGCATTGGAGGGGGCCGTCTTGAAAACTGGCTTCCTCCGGGGCAGAACTAAGACCAGAGGGTGAAACTGCACTAGAAAGAGGAACTTAGAAAGTCAAAGATAACTAGGGATGAAATGGTAGGCTCTCTCTCTATGTGGAGTTAAATAGTCTTGCAAGCACCTGGCCTTGCGGGGGAAGAAAATATTCAAAGTGATTGCACTTGATGAATATTCAAACCTCTTTTAAGCCTGGGCTTCTACGCCTTCTTCTTTCATGTGATCAAGTCTCATCATAACTAGACAGTAAGTCTCTTGAGGACCCAGACCACTGTGCCCATCCAACTGTTAGAAAAAAAGGGAAGATCTCTATAAATACTTGTTGATTCAGTCTGCAGCCAATTAAATCTATTATCAGTCTGAATCAATATGAATTTAGGTACATCTGTATGTTTATACATTTTAAAATATATTTATAGGGATCCCTGGGTGGCTCAGTGGTTTAGCTCCTGCCTTTGGCCCAGGGCTTGTTCCTGGAGTCCCGGGATCAAGGGGACTTGATGTGGGACTCCAGGACCAAGCCCTCATCAGGCTCCCTGCATGGAGCCTGCTTCTCCCTCTGCCTGCCTTTGTGTGTGTGTGTGTGTGTGTGTGTGTGTGTGTGTGTGTGTGTGTCATGAATAAATAAATAAAATCTTTTTTAAAAATTAAAAAAAAATATATATTTATATCCATATCTTTGTAATCAAATTCTTTGATTTTGCCATGGTAAGCCTTTTATATTCATCTTTTTAAAAGGTAATTCTTTTATTTATTTGAGAGGGAGCATAAGAGGGGGGTGGGGCAGAAGAAGAGGGAGAAGCACTCTCCCCACTGAATTGGGGGGGGCTCCATCCCAGGACTCCTGAGATCATGACCTTAGTCAAAGTGAGACACTTAACCAACCGAGCCACCTAGATGCCCCTGTTATTTACTTCTGTTGCAGTTCTCTAGGGACTTCATCTTATACACTTTTCAAAGGTCTGAGATAACTACAGAAACAATTAAAAAAAAATTAAGTTGAGATAACTACAAACTCACGTGATTTCAAATAAAATCCCTTGCAAGGAAAATGTGCAGTTTCTAGGAGATAGAGGAATGAAAATTTCAAAGAGGATTGAAGATATTTAAGAGGAGAATGGAAATACAAAGGGGATAAACGACTCCCAGCAGCATCTCGGCAGAGTAGGACATATTGTAACTTTTCATCACTGCAGTCTAGATCCTAGTTCCATATTCTTTTTTTTCTTTTTTTAAAAGATTTTATTTATTTATTCATGAGGAACACACAGAGAGAAGCAGAGACACAGGCAGAGGGAGAAGCAGGCTCCATGCAGGGAGCCCGATGTGGGACTTGATCCCAGGTCTCCAGGATCACACCCTGGGCCAAAGGCGGGCGCCAAACCGCTGAGCCACCCAGGGATCCCCTTCTTTTTTTTTCCTAGCTCCAAATTATTTATGAAAAACAACAACAACCACCAATGCATCTCTACTCCTACACTTCAAATCCAACCACTTTAACCTCCAATCAGAATGCAATTCTGAGAAAGAAACCACCAAAGAGATGACCATGTTATTCCAGACTCTGGGAGAAGCAGATGTCAAAATAGGAATAAACGTGCAAGAATTTTATTCGGTGAAATGATTGTGCAAAAGGAAACAGGGAGGGAGCCAAAAAAAAAACTAAAAGAGCCATCAAAAAAGGTTGAGTCCTCAAGTGCCATGCAGAAAGTCATTGGGAAGTCCTTGAGCCAAAGTCAGCTGAGAAGAGACCCCCCCTCCCCATCTCTCAGGAACAGGTGTTAGTATTTCCCTCACACCGATCTTGGGGGAGCAAGTGGCCTCTGTGCAAATGCAGCAGTGGATTTCAAAGCTCAGAGGCTGGACCTCAGTCAAGTTCCCAGAAGTAAGAACTTCTCAAGGTGCAGTTCTCATGCCTGCCTCAGATGCCAAGTGTCAATGCAATCATTATGAAACGAAAGCAGTATTTGAATTCACTAGACGAGCCATTTTCAGATGAGCGTTTTAACAAACATAAATCAAAACTCATACTCAAAGAACTTTTGCAAAGTTTTCATAAATATTTCAAACACCAGGGGCTTAGGGACTGATTTCTAATTTAAATAAATCAACGCTTTGTTACTATTTACTGAAACATGCCCTGGGTTTCCTTGCTGTACTATTTAAGCCAAACAAAACTCTTTAAAAGAAGTTAACAGGGAAAAGAACCTGGATCGTGATTGACTTGTGGCTCCAAGGCATTTCCACACTTACAAGATATTGTTCATTTACCTACAATTCTCTCCAGGGAAAGAGCTTTCTCTTCCTAGAACACCGTCCACTGCATTCTTGGCAAAACTTTTCTCTCCAACTGTTAGTCTGTGACCAGTGTTTTCACGCCAACATTTTGGGGAAACCTGCTGTGGATTGAAATTGGAAGTCACAGTTTCCTTCCAAACATTAGGCCCAGAATGCAAGACAAAGCCCTTCTGCCCAAGACAAGCCTGTGGTCAAGCTGAAGCCAGCTGTGAAAGCTTTCAAGACTAATTTTCTTCACTCTATTATCAACTCTTCTGGTGTCCAAATGTGTCAGGTGCTGTTTGGCTTCAGGAATAGCAGAGAATGTTTAGATCCAGATTTTATTCCTCCATTTATTCCTCCAGCATTTATTTCTGAAACGCTGTTTTGTTTTTCAAGACGTTCTTTCTCGGTTTATTCACTTCAATTTCCAAATCATGCTGGTGCTTTAACGTGGTCAATTTCTGGGGAGGGGGGGGACGGGTGGGAAGATCTCAGGTTATTAAAATTACATCATTGGTTTGTCCCTGTACATATGTGCTTTTTAAGATGTTGAGTATATAACCATTTGTCAGAAAAATAGTTCAGACAAGAAGTCTAATAAGCTTAAAATCATTCACTAGTTCAAATATTTTTGCTCTCATTTTTCTCACCCTTGATCCCAGCCATTCCCGTTTATTTTCAAACTTAAATATGCATAAAAATAACCTAGGGAGCTAGTTTAAAATGCAAAGTCCAGAATACCATTCCCCAAATTTCAGATTCATCGAGCCTGAGAAAGAGCCCAAGAATCTGCATTTATAACAAGCACCCAATGCAAATGGTCTACAAACCACAGTTTGAAAATACTATTTTAGGCATTCAAATTAAAAAGTCATTAAAACGTAAACCAAAGATTCACAGCCAAAAAAAAAAAAAAAGATTCATAGTGATATTCTGTGCTATAACTCATAACAAAAAGTTAATTCATAGACTCCTCCCCCCCAAATGCCTTACCTTCAGGGAAATAAGGGTATAAGGTAGCAACCACAGGAGGAGGGGGATGGAGAGGAGAGAGAGAGAGAGAGAGAGAGAGAAAACAGCTTTAACTTATAGATGTATATAAATGTCATTCATTTCCATGTTTGTATCTTATTATTTATTAAAAATATCATGGTGTATATAATGCAATGCAACATTTTTTCTGCTTGTCACTATCCTTATTTTCCTATATCAAAAAAACATGTATTTATCTAAAAGATGATTTTAAATGGCTGACCAGCATGCTATCATGTATGTACTCTATCACATAATTAAGCATTCCTTTATTATTGAATATTTGGTTCCATTGCGTGGAGGACACTGAAATGTGCTTCCATCATCCCCTTCATCACACAGGATTGCTGTTTTGTTTTTTTGTTTGTTTTTTTTTTTCAGGTAAGCACTAAGCCTGAGATGAAGAGTCTCCTGCCCTACTGACTGAGCCAGCTAAGCGTGCCATCACAAAGGTATTTTAAATATTTGTGTAAAAAAAAAAAAAAAATATTTGTGTAAAAATCTTTCAGCGCTTTTCCTTTATTGTTTCTGCCTCTTGCATTGTACTCCAAAAGGCCATCTACAGTGGAAACATTCTGATGTTGAAATGCACCGTGCAAATCAGCCTCAGTACTTTTGATTAAACACCTCCTCACTTTCCACTCACCACACAGATGTGAGATTCCCAAAGTAAATTGTGTCCTGGGGTGCAAGACTCATTGGAACTGGCTCTCACTGCTTTCCAAGTAAAGTGGGGGAAACGATGACCTCACTCTCAGCAAGCAAATCCCATTCACCTAAATCCTCTCACTTCCTTTCTTTGGTGACTTTGCAAGTCACCACTCTTCATTGACCCTGTTTACCTCTCTAGACCTATAGGAGGTCCTGTGCTTTTCGCGTGTCATTTAGTAACCTGCCATCTAGTGGTGTAAATAGAGAAATAGGGTGTCCCCCCCCTCCCCAAATAACTCCATTGCAGACTATAGCTCTAAGGTCAACTGAATAATAAACTCCTATTTGTGTAAAATTACGAACAGTTTTATAAATCACTTTTAAAGTAATGGAATGAATCATAAACCTGAATTCAGAATAGCTTTGTTTTAAATCCAGTTCTGCCATTACTGATTTCTCATGTCTGTTTTTTTTTTTTTTTTTATTGTTAACTCTTTAGAAGCTGAGCTTCCCTTTCTTTAAGATGAGAAGGATTGTTTCTTATGTTCCCACGTTCTCGGTCACTTCCCTATATGTTTTATAATTCTATTCCATGTGGCATTTGAAGCACTCTTACATCAAGAGGTTTCTTTTCCAGAAAAAAAAAATAATTTCAAATATTTTTAAGAGCCATTTTGTAATAATTTTTAAGAGAATTTGGTGAACCAAATATTTAAAAAAGGAACCTATCCTGCTGAAATAGACTAGTGGATTGGAGTTCTATGGGAGCATGTTTTTCTTTTCTAAGAAATAGATATTTTAATATTTGGAAATATCTGATAATTTAATGATTAGCTTCAAAAAGCCATGAGTTCCTCCTTATTTCTGGAGTTGGTGTGACATTATATCAAATGACATCCAAGGTCCCATCCTATTCTGATTGTAAGGTTTATCAGTTAAAATTTTTTCTGACTATAAATCTTTCTTCTGTGACATTTTTCTAGCCTTATAATCATGTAAAATAATGACCTTTCTTCCTATAATAATTTAGTTTCCTTAGTTCATACTTTCTCATAGAAATATATTCTTGGCATAATAATACCATTTATTATATCTAGTGGTGAATTTTCCATCATTCATGTAATTACCATAAGCTTACCGCTGTAGCAAGACAGGTCCTGGGATCTTTGCTATCAAGATAGAAAAAATTTTAAAATGGCAAATATTTACAGGAGAGAAGAAAACATTGTAAGGTTGTTACATTTTAAAATACATGTGAATTCATATATATATATATATATATAAAATTTCTTCAAGTTACAGATAGATTGTTCATATAATAGTACAAAATGAATTTTAAAACATTTAAAAATATTTCATGTTATAAATCAGAATTTCCCAAATGTTCCGAAGAATGCTACTTCAGGTTGTTAAAGGCATGAATTCCCCAAAGAAAGTGAGCTACGGTCCAACCAATTGTTTGAAAAATGCTGTTTTAAAGTAAAACAACTTTAATCACCAAAAGACATCTCAGAGAATTTTTATGTTAATATGCACTTTGGCCAGGGTGGGATATACTTATCTATTGCATTTCTGAAACCTGTTTGTCCACAGAGATTTTCTTCCCCTGCGTCCCCCAGAACATCTTTCAGGGATGCTGAAGACAAGATAAGCTGCTGTGAATATAAAGGGCAAATCAATCCAGTTTGTGAAATAACTGCTGAAAAAGTTAAAAAAAAAAAAAAAAGTCTAGAAAGAAGGAAAGAAAGGCTTGCATTTGTGAAGACCAACGAGGGCTTGGAGAATGGAGTAAGAGATAGGTCATGGTTGGACTTCTTGAAATTAGTGGGATGTCTAAAAGATATCTTTTAACATAAGTAACTGGAAGTCACTTGTCTAAATTTTGATGTGACATTTTTCAAATGAAAAAAATTAACAGGTAAGGTAAAGCAAATGAAAAGAGGCTTACTATAATGTTATGGTGACCTCTTGTGGTTGCAAAGCAAAATGATCCTCTCCTTGGAAAATTAATTCTGACACCATAGCGGCAAATAGTTTAGAGCTTAAGTAACCTTTTCCAGTGTTCACCCAAACTATTATCAGGGGTTATCTCTTCAGGGTAGTATTAGAGGAAATTTCATCTTATATATTTCTGTAATGGGTGAAGTTTTACAAGAAGTACGCATTGCTTTGATGAGCATAAAAGAAAACAAAAAAGAACAAAATGTAAGAGGAAGTGATCATCTTTCTCAGGTTATTACTCAGAATATGGAATTTGGATTAAAGTACTAGCTAGTGTCCTTAAGCTTTGGAAGCAAATAGCCATTCCAAGATTGTGAGCTTTTTAACTTTGCATAGTTACACTTGTGTAAATATTGTATCTGGATACTATGAGTGATGATTAATTTTTGTTCTTTTCTAATCAGATTAACAATTTTTGCCATAGAGCAAATTTTGCAATAAGAAATGAAATAGGGTCACTGAGGAACAGTGAGGTATTATGAAGGAAGACATGTACTGTATTAGGTATAGGTTTAATTAATATATGGAAGCAAAAATATTATTTTGTTAAAGTACAAAAGGTGAATCATTAGAGCAGATAGCACATTGCAAATCACTGACAGAAGAGACTTCATAGCCAGCCAACACCTGAAATACTTTTAGTTTCCTCTTCAGGAAGAAGAAAATAGGGGCACCTGGGTGGCTCAGCGGTTGAGCGTCTGCCTTTGGCTCAGGGCGTGATCCCGGGGTCCCAGGATGGAGTCCCACATTGGGCTCCCTGCATGGAGCCTGCTTCTCCCCCTGCCTATGTCTCTGCCTCTCTCTCTGTGTCTCTCATGAATAAATACATAAAATCTTTTTTTAAAAAAAAAAAGGAAGAAGAAAATATTAAAATACCCTTACAACTTTGAATTATCCAAACTCAACAAAATGTAGATGGTTCCACTTCTAATCCCAAACATAAAAAATCCTTCTCACTGAAGTAGCCCAGAAAAGTCAACGATCCTGATGACAGTTTGCAAATTCTCCTGTTTATATGAGGTAAGTTAAACCAGAAGTGTGTTCTTGCCGGGTAACACGATAGCTGTTCTGAATCAACGTCAGGGGAGCAATCTTGGTTTGCCTGTAGCATTCCTGTGCTGAATTCAGTCACAGGCTTTCTGTTCTTTCTCACCGTAATTCACTTTAATCAAATTGAGATTCTTGAAGAACATACACAGGAGTTCAGTTCATGTGGCTTTCAAACTCATTTTTTTTTTCCAGGATAATGTTTTTCTTGGGCTGACATGGGGGGTTTGTTTTGTTTTGACAAGTCTAATTAGAAAAGCTGAAGTACTGCAGGAGAATGTTAACGAAAGGTAATGGCAAACACATCTGCAAGAGCACTGCCTCTACTGAGCACATCTGCTCTTAGAAATCGGCCACCCCTGGTTTCTGACCTTCGCTTCCAGTGAGCAGCGTGGGGCCATCACACCACCTGCTGCACTGCCCACCACACTGCAGAGAGTTTGCCTTTTTCTGAACACACAGGAAGGACTGCAGTGTTAAACCAGAACTTTGGGAGGAATGGCTGATTCCAAGTCTGGGCAAAAATTGTACAAAATGAGCATGGAACATCCTGTCATTACAGAAGGCAAGGAAGCTATCAAAGACTACCAGGGTTATAGCAAAAGAACATGCTATGTTTAAATCCATAAATTAATAAATTAAAAATACTCTTTTGGGGGTGCCTGGGTGGCTCAGTTGTTTAAGCATCTGCCTTTGGCTCAGGTCATGATCCCAACATCCTGGGATGGAGCCCCGGGTCAGGCTCCCTGCTCAGCGGGGAGCCAGCTTCTCTGTCTCTCTCTGCCTGCTTCTCCCTCTGCTCATTATCTCTCTCTCTCTCTCTGTCTCTCTTTGTCAAACAAATAAATAAAATCTTAAAAATACATAAAAATTAAAATACTATTTTTTATTAAAATAAAACACCAGTTACTTTTGGAGGAGGCTAGGTGACAAACTCATTATTTGGAAAAGTGGTAAGTAGTAGTTAATTAAGATTTCATCCTACTTTCCTATATAAGAACTATACATTAGGGGTACCTGGGTGACTCAGTCTGCTAAGCAACCCAACTCTTGATTTCGGCTCAGGTCATAATCTCAGGGTCGTGAGATCAAGCCCTGCATCAGGCTCTGCACTCAGCAGGGAGTCTGCTTGAGATTCTCTCCCTCTGTTCCTCTCCCCACTCATGCTCTCTTTCTTTCTCTCTCTCTCTCTCAAATAAATAAAATCTTAAGAAAAAAAGAATGCTAAGGGTAACCAGTAGTTGATACTAAAAGTTTCTTTTTTATACTAGTCCAGCTAATCAATGAAGACAGAATGATAAACTAAAAAAACAAAACAAAACAAAAAAACCCATTTTGTTACTTCAAATGAAATAATGGATCTAGGTAATAATCACAAATAGCGGATGACATTTTTAAAAAGTGAAATATGAGGGGCCTGGCTAGCTCAGCTGGTAGAGCATGCAGCTCTTAATCTCAAGGATCATAGATTCAAGCTCCATGTTGGACATAGAGATTACTTAAAAATAAGAAAAATTTTTCAGAAAGAGGGAGAGAGACAGATGTTACATGCATGCTGATGGAAATATTCAATACCACTGTGAAGTGTTCTTACAAAACAATCTAACATAAAAAAGACCTAGCTTCCAGATCTAACTACCAATTTATAGGAATTACAGGAGACAGAGCATCAAGTTAAATAACACCTCAGGTGCAATCACCAAATTCCAAACTGTGGAAAAGTCTATAGAACATGTGACCCAGCTTCTTAAACAAAAAATAGCACTAATGGGAGGGGAAGTATACCTAGAAGAAAGTTAAGAGACATATAAACCAAGTGTAATGTCTCTTCATTCAAACAAATCAAATTTAAAAAAAAAACAAAAAAGAATGTTGAGAAAATTTGAACATTGGATATTTAATGTTAATAAATAACCTTAGTATTATAATAGAATTATAATTATATTGTAAAAGGGTCTTTATCTTTTAGAGATACTGAAATCTGTGCATCAAAAAAATATGATATATTGGGTTTACTTGAAAATAATTCAGGGAGAGGGGTGAGTGGACAAGGTTGTAAATCAGGTGGTGGCTAACTATGGACCAGAAGCCGAATCTGGCCCACCACCTGTTTTTGTAAATGAAGTTTATTAGATCACAGTCATGCTTGTTTATTTATGTGTAGTCTTTGGCTGCTTTTCTGCAACAATGGCATAGTTGAGTAGTTACAACAGACAGTATGGCCCACAATGGCCTAAAATACTTCCTATCTTGCCCTATACAGAAAAAGCTTGCTGATACCTGGAATAGCTAAATCAAAATTGGCTGTGAGTGGATTATTACTGAAGCTGGGTGATGCTTACATGGTAGTTATAATTCTTCTTATGGAACACCTAGTGTTTTAAAATTTAAACCAACCCACCAGTACTACAGCTTTAGGAAAAGACTTTGACTTGGCCTTTGACTTGATCATTGAGGATGGCATCCTTTCTCCACCCCAAGGTGCATCCTACCCAACGCTCTACCGCTCAAGGCCTTCCCAGGGACCACTCAGGAGTGGGTGTGGCTGTCCACTTGGAGAACTACCTCAGAGCTTAGCAAGGCCTTGGCCTGCTTTAGTCAGTTGCACCACAACAATCCAAAAGACTATTCATGGGAAGCAACCTGGATGTCCTTTGCTTATTCACTGTCCTTTAAAAAACCTACTATATCTAGAAAGAAAGTTTTTGTTTTCAGGGCAACAGACACTGTACCTCTCCAAGGGGTATCTCTATTTCTTGGAAAAATAAGTTGATCCTCTAAATGCTCTGAAGCTAATGACACTTAAAAGCTCCTAAAATTGATGGAGCACCTGAGTAGTTCAGTCGGTTAAGCATCTGCCTTTGGGTCAGGTGGAGACCCCAGAGTTCTGGGATTGAGCTTCACATTGGGCTCCCTGCTTGGCAGGGAGCCTGCTTCTTCCTCTCCCTCTGCCAGCTGCTCCCCCACTTGTGCTCTCTCTTTCTCTCTCTCTCTCTCAAATAAATAAAATCTTCAAAAAGAAAAGCAAAGAAAGTTCTTAAGATTGAGAGAGCTCTTAAAATTGAGAGAAAGTCACAATAAATCTTATATATCTTATAGATAAGCATATACATGTATGTATCATGCTGTAAACATCCCCCCCCCCCCAAGATAACCTCATTCCTCAAATAATACACTTACCAAATACAGGGTTTCCTAGAGAAAGGCAGAGCTAACGACTATACGAGCAAGTTAGGTCATTCTAGAAGTCCAGTGCTGCTTCTTCCAGCAAACAGCCCCCCTCAAGCTATGCTACTTAGCAGTTGAGAGACAGAAAGGTGAGTAAAAAACTGTTTCTGGACTGAGGATCTAGTGGTACAGGGTTAAGATAACAGTGGTTGGTAGTAACAGGAGGAAGAGGAGAAGCCATTGCAGGAGTTTCTTTTATTACCTACTTAGTACACATGCCTAAATGTGTTAAGCATTCTTTTTTTTTTTTCCTTAAGATTTTAAAAATTTATTCATGGGAGACAGAGAGAGAGAGAGGCAGAAACACAGGCAGAGGGAGAAGCAGGCTCCATGCAGGGAACCTGCCTGATGCAGAACTCGATCCTGGGACGCTGGGATCATGACCTGAGCCAAAGGCAGACACGCTCAACCACTGAGCCATCCAGGGGCCCTTGGGTTAAGCATTCTAAGGATTTTATCTCACTTAATTTTTACAATAAACTATGAGGCAAGTATTATTATGCTCATTTTACACATGGAAATACTGGTGCTTAGAGATGAAGTTACTTACACCCTTACTCTGCCACAGTCCAAGCTGGTCTCCTCAACATCGTTGGTAGTTTAAACACTGAAATAAACATTTTTCTTTTGTTTGCACCATGGGGACAGATTTACAAAGAAACTCCAGATACATGTCACTGTGCTGGGTTCCCTCTCATCTCTCACAAGTTGGATTTCATCTTTGACAAGTACCTTTAGCAGGAATGAGACATTTTTGTTTGTGCCAAGTTTGAAGGATAATGTGAAGAAGTACTTGGCCTGCCTCATTCATGAATTTTGCAGTTGAAAAGGAAGTTGACATATATCATTTTTTTTTATTGTTTTTTAGTCCTTAAAATATATTTTTTTAAGTAACCTCTATACCGGACATGGAGCTCAAACCCACAACCCTGAGATGAAGGGTCGCATGCTCTACAGCCAACGAACAGCGCCCGGTATCTGTCATTGGAACTTGGCTCTACATATAAATGTAAAAGTCTTTTTACACACACACATACACAAAAGTCTTTTTTGAGCATGTTGACATGCAAAGATAGCTCTGGGCAAAACTATGAGGATTGTATGTTGTACTATAAATGTTTTAACAATTGGCTCTCCCTCCAAAATATGTGTGTATATGTTTATTATAAATTTTACTAATATAAAGGATGCGTACCACCCGATCTACAAATAACAATGAAATAATGCTGCATGTTGTAAATTCCATATAATCGATTGATTTTCACAGAATGCTTTCCTTGATCTTTGTTCAACTCGAGTATCTGTAGCCAATCTTTGGTTTGACAAAATAAATGTAGTTCCAACATGAATGGTGCTGGATATTTTTATTTACATTAAAGAGTAGGATGAAAGTGAATCAGTAAAGACATGTATCCGAACTACACTTGTTCCTTATTACATGAGGGCTATCTTTGTTAAATCAGAAAATCATCTTTGAAAACTGAAAGACTTATGTCTCCAAATTTTACAATTCACAATGTAATGGCTAGAGGTACCACATACTTTAAAGCTTAGTTTGCATTACTAACATTTTCTCAAGCCTGGACAAACAAATGAAGTGAGAGAGCGAGGTTCTTGTCTCACGGAGTCAAAGAATGAATCTCAAGGACAAAGCAGAGCAAGTAAAGTGATAGAAGTTTATTAAGCAAGAATACAGAGAAAGTTCTCAGGAGTGAGAGAGATCCTGACAGGGTTAGCAACGTGGGCCTCCACTGACAAGTCTTATTTATTTAGAGATCTTGTGGTCTTACCATTCTTGTGTTGTCTTGGTTTGATTAAGAACTCATGATAACGTCCTTAATGGCTTACTTCTTTTTTTTTAATTAATTAATTAATTAATTTACTCATGAGAGGTAGAGACACAGGCAGAGGGAGAAGCAGGCTCCATGCAGGGAGCCTGATGTGGGACTCGATCCCGGAACTCCAGGTTCACGCCCTGGGCTGAAGGCAGGCGCTAACCCACTGAGCCACCCAGGGATCCCTAATGGCTTACTTCTTTAAGGTCTGGGCATTCTTTGTTGGTCACAGATGACTGTCATAAAAAAGACACCCTCCCCACCCCACCACCCAGGGCAGGTGGTCTAGCCTGTTCTGTTCCCTTATCTCTGGTTTCCTTACACCTCAGTATTTTGGGGATTTCCATGAGCTTGATCACATAGCCCCCTATTTATCTCTCCCTACCTAACCTTGCCTCTCCTTTACTCACAACCAACAAATCACCAAGCCCTGATTTGTACCATTTGCCTATTTCCATGTTCTAATCACTCTCACCATGGTCAACTTCAAGCTACAATAGTGATACCATTAAACCTTGCTTGAAAAGGAATACACAGCAGCAAACCATTATATAGATTATCTACCAAATATATACAGTAGACTTAATCTCAAGTGCATAAATAATAATATAATAAAATAATCAGAGGATGATGAGTTTGATTTATAATTTATTTAATTGTGGGTTTGTATTAAACTGAACTGTATAAAATTACTGACAGGCAACCACTTTTTTGAGCTACAAGAGTTAGAAGTTCATAGGATTCAACCTAAAACATACTCAGGGAGCTTGGAGATGCTGGAAATGTTGGGGGTAGGGTTGGATAATGATGGATGGTAGTCAAAAGGACTTCTACTATTTATTAAATGCTCTCAAGTGCTGAGCATTGTACTAACTCAAGTCTGACTCTGTGATTTTCAACAACTAAAGCAGAATTTGTGATTGTGATTCAATCTTATGTAGCTTATCCCAGTTTGAAAATATGGAGACAGAGGGACGCCTGGGTGGCTCAGTGGTTGAGCATCTGCCTTTGGACCAGGGTGTGATCCTGGAGTCCCGGGATCAAGTCTCATGTCAGGCTCCCTACATGGAGCCTGCTTCTCCCTCTGCCTGTGTCTCTGCCTCTCTCTCTCTTGTCTCTTATGAATAAATAAAATATTTTTTAAAAAAAGAAAAGAAAATACGGAGACAGACTAGAGAATTTCTGGCACTTTAAATTCAACTAAGAATTTAACACAATATATATGAAAGTGAATTACGATATATGTAAAATAGTGTTCAAGGTATTTGACACAGTTTTTGAGCTAAGTATAGAAAAGAACAAGCACTCCTTTTTGGAGCATGAAACTCAATAATTAAGTCCTGGCTTAATTAAGTACGTACTGTATTACCACCTGTGCATTTTGAGGTGCCTCATGGATGTTGAGATCTGATTTCTTATCTGTGATTTGGGTGATAATACTATCTGCCCAGATATATGTTCCATTGACTGTGAGGTTTAAATGGGAAAAAGAAAATAGAGAGTGTCTTATAAACGGTCCCATTTTGCAAAGGTAGTGGCTTATTATAGGATCCCAGCTCTGTGTATTTGCCTTCAGGATTGCTTTCTGGGCTCTGCTCCCAGACTTGGGGCTGGGGGCAGGGGACAAGGGGCGGGGGCAGGGGGAGGGGTGGGCTGGGGGGTAAACAACTATCTGCCTTTGCAAGGGTTAAGAGCTCCTAAACATTTGCTTTACAAACAACTGCATTGCTGAATTTGCTTCTCAGGATTCTTCAAATTGCCGGCTCACAACCGATCTATTTACAAAACTTAATTTTTAAAAAAAGAAGAAAAGCCCTCCCTTCTTTCATATTAACAATCCTCAAGAAATTTAGGACAAATGCAATTCACAATGGAAAGCTCAGGCACTCAGATGGAGGGAGGAATGTTCCCAAAACACAGAGGTGTCTCAGGCCTTCCAGTGGCAAAACTGGGAGGGGGCCAGTTGCTCTGGGAGGGAAAGAGCAGAGCCCTGACCCTCCCTCCCTCCTACTCTACTTCTCCCTGTGGAGGTTTCCTTGGCTTGTCTTGCTGATTCACTGTTGCTGTGAAAACAGGGCTGAGCATGCTGTTGAGATCCACAGAAACCAGAGGAAACTAGTCATAAAAACCCTGAGTACTGACTATCAGCTGATAGATCTCTTCCTGATAGCGCCTCATAACAGCTCACACTTTTTTCCAGACTAGAGCAAATCTTCAGGAGCCGACCAGGATCCAGAGCTGTGTCAGCCCCACTTGGCAGTGATCTCTTTCCCCATGCTTGAGGGAGCCGAGCTGTACTTCAACGTGGACCATGGCTACCTGGAAGGCCTGGTGCGTGGGTGCAAGGCCAGCCTCCTGACCCAGCAGGACTACATCAACCTGGTCCAGTGCGAGACCCTGGAAGGTAAGCCCTGCTCTTCCCACCATTTAAAAAGGGGGAAAAGGAAATGATGCTGCCCATTGGAAGCCTGGGGAAGGGACTGTGCTCCTATGGCCTGAGAGTCCAAAACAGGTTCTTATTCCCAGGGCCCAGATTTCAGCGGCCCATGCACTTGGAGGAAGGGGAAAAAAATCACATCTTTCTTTTCCATTTTCTCTAAGTGAAATTTAGCATTTCCTTTTATTGTGAATGTAGGCAACAAGTCACAGTGGTCAGTTAGTACTTTGTCACCAACAGAAATGCAATATTTTCATATCCCTCTACGATTCTCACAGATATTTTGAAATATTTATATTTTCATGATTTCACAATTAAACTTGGCATTGCACTTATTCTTTAATCTTGATATTTAATGTCTTAATAAAGTACAGTGTTACGCCTGTTTTATTTTTTAATTTTTTTTAGAGAGAGAGCACACATGCTAGAAGGGGGAGGGGCAGAGAGAGATAATTTTTTTTTAAGATTTTATTTTTTTATTCATGAGAGACGCAGAGAGAGAGGCAGAGACATAGGAAAAGGGAGAAGTAGGCTCGCTGCAGGGAGCCCCATGTGGGACTCGATCCCAGGACCCCGGGATCACGACCTGAGCCAAAGGCAGGCGCTCAACCACTGAGCCACCCAGGTGTCCCAAAAGGGAGAGAATTTTAAGCTGACCCTGGGTAGGGCTCACTCTCACCACCCTAAGATCATGACCTGAGTTGAAATCAAGAGTGGGACACTCAAACAATTGGGCCACCCAGGCGTTACAGAGTGTGACACATTTTAAAACATCTTGATCACTATAGTTAACACATTTTGTTCACTTTGCAATCCTATGTATTTTCATCCTACATATTTATAAATAATATCTGGAGAAGGACTTCATCAAACTGCTCAACGACACATGCTCCCCCTGCCCCTCAAAATGCTAAGAAATTTGGTCTAGAGAATTTTATTCTATATGTAGTTTTTCAGTATATATTGATAATAAGATTTATTTGAGGTTTATCTCTAACTGAAGCTTGAGAAAAAAGAGATGGGTGGGTGGTGAGGCCAAGCCCTGTATTCAAAAGTACTAACCTTGACTTCTGCTAAGTGGAGACAGGTGGCCTAAGGCTCACCACCTCTGAGCCTCAGAGTCCTCACTTGTAGAATGCAGTGGTGATGCCTGCTTTGCCTGCTTTGTTTGGAGAAATAAATGAAGTAATACTTGAGAGATATGTTAGAAAATGTGAAGCACATGTGAATGGAAATTATCTTTTTTTAAGCACTTTATTGAGGTGTGATTGACATACATAAAACTGTGTATATTTAATGTATTACAACCTGATGAGATTAGGGGTAAGTATGCATCCATGAAATCATCACCACAATCTATGCCACAAATCTATCCACTACCTCCAAAAGTTTCTTCCTGCCCTCTATTATTTGTGTGTGTGTGTCAACTGCATTCTCTATGCTGTACAGTAGATCTCTAGAACTTATTAATCTGTGTTTCCAAAACTTTGTACCCATTGACTAAAACCTCCTCATTTCTCCCTTTACTTTGGAAATGATCTTTAAGCTATGGTTTTTTCAAAACTCTATCAAACATTTTGCATCTATAATACAGCATTTTTATTATAAAAATATCTACACTAGTTCATTTTGAAATGTACTTATAAAATCAATATATGTCAATAGTAAGGTGCTTTAAAACTTCCAGATTATTCTAGAAGAAACAAAGTAAGAAGGATCAAACTGCTAGAAAGTGTGTTGAAAGCAAAAAACAAAACAAAAAACCTGAAGGTGACTTTGCTGAGGCTGAAGGTCCTGGGTCATTTGCTTGTGGTTTTGACTTGTTAAAGCCAGAGTTAATTAAGGTGGAGCTGTTCAAATGGAGATAGATGCTCTCCTTTCATTAGCAATGGAGACAGCTAAAAAATCTTTCAGATGATAAATAATTCTGTGGTCTACAAATAATTGCAATATAATCCCAAATCCTAAATCATTTCAACATATTAAATTAGAAGCTTAATGACTAGAGAATATTAATCATGTACAGAAAATCTACATAAATATTGCGATAACTTTGTAGAGTGATAGAGCGTAACTAATACTTATCATGGTGAGCATTCCATAATGTATACAGTTGTTGAATCATTGTCATAACCTGAAACTAATATAATGTATGTCAACTCTACTTGAATAAAAAAGAGAGAATGTAAAAAAAAAAAGAGAGAGGGAATGTGCTTAAAGAAGAAAAAGTGAATGAATGCAGGGAAGAATGAGTGTTTTTTAACAGAAGCCACTAGAATGATTTGTATTTAGTTTTCAGTCAAGCTTTTATTTTTTTAAATTTAAGTAATCTCTACACCTAATGTGGAGCTCGAACTCAGGACCCCAAGGTCAAGAGCCAGCTCTCCTCCAACCGAGCCAGCCTAGCGCCACCAGCCAAGCTTTTAAACGAGTTTAGGAATGCAAATTTAACACAAACAATACATAAAATGTGATACAAAATCTGGTTTAGCCTGCTCACCAAAGAATCCAGAGAAACCACCCTCAGCTTCAATTTGGGAGCGGAAAAAGGTTTTCAGACCCTTTTGAAGACCTGAAGCAAGAATCTTTTTAGAAAAATACACACAAATGCATAACATACAAAATTTTCCATGGAGTATCAGGGGTCATGGTTAAGAAACCCTGGCACATACACCAATTGTTTATTGTCCCCGTACCTCAGGTTTCTATCCTTCTTTCCTCCTAATAATATATTTTTTCAGCCAGTCATTTCACACCCCTGTTTGAATCTGTGTACCAATCTGTTTGGAGACTCCCAGGAATATCAAGTGTGAGTCAATAAACTGCGGGTTATAATGGCTGCTGAGAAAGTAAATCTAAATGAGGACTTCATGTCTGCAGTTAACAGTTGAGGATACTGAGGCTTAGAATGACTGTGTCTAGTCTGACACTCTTGTCAGGGAGTATAGACGTATCTGCATCTCTTTTCCTACTAAAATGTCTGTGCCTCCTGAGCATGAACTGGAGCTAAATGATTGTCTGTGTTGATGCTAGTTCCATTTTGATATAGAAAATAATAAGGCCTGCCCTATCCGATTATTTCATAGGCTGCTGGGAGATAACTTGTGAAAAGCAATGCACTGTTTGCATCTGCACATGTACGGAGAGAAACTCAACTATCTTCTGAGCTGGATTACCAATTGAGAAGAGGGGAGCCTGGCTGGCTCAGTCAGTACAGCATGTGACTCTTTGATCTTGGGGTTATAAGTTCAAGCCCAATACTGGGTATAGAGATCACTTAAAAATAAAATTTTAAAAAAAGGAGTTGAGGGACGCCTGGGTGGCTCAGTGGTTGAGCGTCTGCCTTCGGCCCAGGGCGTGATTGATCCTGGGGTCCCGGGATCGAGTTCCACATTGGGCTCCCTGCATGGAGTCTGCTTCTCCCTCTGCCTGTATCTCTGCCCCTCTCTCTTTCTCTGTGTGTGTGTGTGTGTCTCTCATGAATAAAGAAATAAAATCTTTAAAATAAAAAAAAAGGAGTTATTCCTTACCAAAAAAGGGGGGAGGAGTTGAAGAGAAGAAATCAAGGTCAAAAAAAAAAAAAGAAATCAAGGTCATTTTTGGGGGGGGCCAGCTGGTAAGGACTTCAGGGTTTCTGTTTCCGTTTGCATAAAATGTGCACTGTACCAACAATGGATGAAGAAGAGTAGGTAAAGAAAAGCTAACTTGGCAAATATTAAATTTGCCTTTAGTCTTTTCAAGTTCTCTGGGCTTCAAAGGGGTTCTGACGCCAACAAATTGCTTTAGAATTACTTAGAGAGAACACATAAGGTTTCAGGTAAATTTAGAAGAGAAAATGAAGATTGTCTAGAAAAGCTTTTTGAAAAATCCTAGAATTCATAACTGCTTAACTGGGTATATAATTGTGCCAGTGTGATCAGAAATACTCATCTGTTCCAAGGTCTGCCCCTGACTAACAGCGACCTGAATCAGTTGCTAGAACACTCCGTGACTCAGTCTTTCCCAGAAACAAAGGAGCAAAGCTAGTTCACATGGTCTGGTCCCACTGGTAGTGCTGGGAGGCTGTATCACATGGAAACTTTAAAGTCTTTAAAAGTGATTTTGCAGCAAAATAATACTGCTAAAGGGACATGAAATACTCTTTTAAAGAATTAACACTTTTTAAAAAAAATATTAAGACTCTGTTTCTTAGAGCAGCTTTTAAGTTAGCAGCAATTTTTGTTGTTGCTGTTGTTAGCAGCAAAATTGAGGAGAAAGTACAGAGATTTCCCATATAGCTCCTGCCTCCACACGCAGCCTCGCCACCGCCAGCATTCCCCACTGCAGCCCACAGTACACTTGTTATAACTGATGAACCTACACTGATGCATCTTAATACCCAGAGTCCATAGTTTATGTTATGGTTCACTCTCGGTGTTATACATTATGGGCTTGGACAAATATATAATGACATGTATCCGTCATTATGGTGTCATACAAAGTATTTTCACTGCCCTAAAAATCCTCTGTTGCACCTGTTCATTCCCGGCCCGCAACCCCACTTCTGGCGACCACCAATCTTTTTGCTGTCTCATAGTTTTGCCTTTTCCAGAATGTGATATAGTTAGAATTATACAGCGTGCAGCCCTTTCAGATTGGCTTCTCTCACTTAATCACATGCATTTAAGTTCTCTTCATTTCTTTTCATGGCAACATTGCTGTTTTCATTAGAATTTTTAAAATTACAAATAAGACTGCGGTAAATATTCTCTCCTCTTCAAAGAAGACAAGGTGGTAAAACTAATACTTGAGAGCTCTAGAATTTAGTCATTGATCTTTTCTAAAATATATGGTGAGAAGTGTCCACTGGCCTTGTGGATTGAAACTTCACTTTGTCCTCTCTTGCCATATATTTTCTTTTAAGGGAATGAGGAAATCTAATTATATCTCACCAACAATTATGTCCCTTTTAGGGGACATGACCTTCCTTCCTTTCCAATAGGAATTATTTTAACAACAATATATTAATCATTTCTGGCCAGAGTCGAGGAAGTAAAACTAAATAAGATAGAGTCTCTGCCCTACAAGGGTTCCCACTCTGAAGAATAAAAATATTAAAAAATAAGAACTCTTAATGTGGGCAGTTGGGCAGGACCTATCAAAATTCCAAATGCATACATGCTTGGCCTGGGACCTCATATAGCATTGTTTAGAATAGCAAAAGATGGAAGCAAATCAAATGTCCATCTGCAGGGAACTGATTAAACTACTTATGTAACATTCACATAACAGAATATTCTGTAGCTATTAAAAAAAAAAACAACACGATGACACCCCTTTAAGAGGACTGATATGGAAATTCTATTAAGGGGAAGAACTATGTGTGGCATAGTACTCTTTAGTAAAAGGGCAGATAAATTTAAAAATATTTTTTCTATATGCTGGTCTAGATACAAAGAAACTAAAAGGTTCCAGCAAAACTAAAAATAGTAGTTACCTGCATCTAGGAATGAGTGGGCGGGGGTGGTGGTAGATGACAAGCACAGGCAACCTTTCACTTTCTATCTATATTTATACCTACTATCTATTTTTAAATGAAAAAATATATATAGGAGGAGGACTTCATTCAAAGGGCTTTCTTCATGCTCCCTTAAATGCTATTTGAACCTCCAATTATAGCACTTAGTTTTTCCACCTTGTATTAAAAATGCATATCTAATGCCATCACATCCCTGTTCAAAAATACTTCAGTGGCTTTCATCAGGCAGGATAAACTTTACCCTTGGTTCAAAAGGCTGGAGCAGTCTTGCTGTTCTCTACCTTGCAAGCAATTTCTCAAAACTCTTCTACATTTTGTGAAGTTTATTCCTTCGGTGACAAATTCCGTTCTCTAACCTGTCTGCCTGGAGAACACTCATTCCTCTTTACAGTCTCCACTCGAGTTACTTCCTCTGTAAATCTTTTGACTGCAGGCCTGTTGGTGTACAGTCGACAGGCCTTACCTTCGTACTCTATTGTACCTTGAAATGGACCTGATTCTCTGACATGCATAGATGCGTCATGCTGGGAGGACACTTGTCTCGCTTGACTATCTAGCCCCTGGAAGTAACAGTTAAGGGCTTAACTCATAAATGAATAAATGAATCTATCGCCTCCTATACTATAAGTTTCTCAAGGACAGAAACTATCAATATGTGAGGCCACCAAGGAACCAGATAGGTGGTGGGGGGGATACTTTTACAATGTATATGTATATCAAATGTACACTTTAAATACCTTACAGTCTTGTTTGTCAGTTGTACTTCGATGAACCTGAAATTTTAAAAAGAAATATCCATTTTTTTAAAAGGAGCAGAGGCTATATGCTTTACTGTGCTAGTTCCCCTAGCCTACAGCTGTGTTTTGCACATGGTAAGAATCTGAAAATTCACCTTAGAAATGCCTGCATGTTTGGGTTCAAGTCCTAGCATTTCTACTTTCTGGCTCTAGGATATTAAGCCAGGTTGCTTAACTTTTAGCATGAGGCTTTCTTATCTGATACTTAGATAATATCTCCCTGGCCTAACTCCCAGTGATCAGGAGCATCAGAAAATTCTGAAAATGTTTTGTAAACTTTAAATCATAAGAATTCCTAGGAAACCATAAGTACCTCCCTCAACTACAGTGTGTGTACAACAAGAACTAGTTTCCCCTGTTTTGCTGGACTTTTGAATTCCTGGAATAATTCTTCCCATCTCATGGTTATGATTAGTGGTGTTTTGTGTATATATATATGGTTCTATGTAGCTGATTCTGTTCTTCAGAGAGCACCAGTTTGTTTGGTGAATAAGAACCAAAATGAGGAGTTTCAACCCTGGTTAACATGCATGGAATTGTATAATGAAGTACTATGTGGTCCTAAGTTTTTAGCACAAAATAAATCTACCAATATTTGTAGTTTATGTGATAAAAATCGTATTAGGTGATAGTAGAGAATATGATAAGCAGTAAGATATTATTCACTCTCTAAACAGTTCTCTAGTTGAGGATCTCATAAATAAGTAAAAACAATCCAAGTTTTAAAATGCAAGAATGAGGGGCAGCCCGGGTGGCTCAGTGGTTTAGCACCGCCTTCAGCCTAGGTTGTGATCCTGGAGACTGGGGATCGAGTCCCACGTCAGGCTCCCTGCATGGGGCCTGCTTCTCCCTCTGCCTGGGTCTCTGCCTCTCTCTCTCTCTATCTCTCTGTGTATCTCTAATAAATAAATAAAATCTTTAAAAAAATAAATAAAATACAAGAATGAGTTGAACCTGTAGATGGCAGATATATTCAAAAGGGAAGCAGATCTTCAGGACTAAAGGCTAGAAAAATGCCAATGAAATGCGGGCAAGCAGGGTTGAGGTGGCTGGGCATTCTGGGCCAGCAGGGAAAATTAATGAACTACAGATTCCTGTACTTAATAAAAACATGGATGAGGAGTAAACCAGTTTGGCTGCAATACTAGAATACATGGAGATAAGGCTGGAATTTCAGCTGGGAAAAACTTTGAAGGACCTTGGAGACCTGATTATGGAGCTTTAGGAAAATGAGTGAAGTCAAGGGACCTGTTTAGATCGTTGGTCAAATACTCATAAGCATAGAAAACATGAACATGCTATTTTTCTGAGCCTCAGTGTCTTCATCTATAAAATAGGAATATTTGTTAAGGTTAAGAGATGATGTCCATTAGAACCACTCTGTCAGTGGTAAAACAGTACAAATATTAGGAAAGTCCTTTTTGATCTGCCTACAACTGTCAATGACTCCAAGATTCATATAGGGTCATTACTAACTCAAAAGAATTCTTAGGAAAGATGAAACTGGAGGCAGGGAGTAAGTACCTGAGGAGAAATGAGCTTGGGAAAATCAATTTAGAGCTCACAGCAGTAATCTTGATGTCAGGTGGCCATTCTAAACCAAGGGCATGAAGAGTGGAAACCAGAGAAGACATGAAGGAACAAGGCAGGGGATTTGGCTTAAGAAAGCACCAAAAAGGACTTGAAGTTTTATCACTGTAAGGATGGCAGTAAATTAGCAAAAATGGAGGGAGAAGTTCCGGTTTTATAGTTACTGGTATATATATTAATATCTGAGTAATTATAAGATCTGATGGCCAATGCCAATACATCAGCTGAGAATATTCTGATTTAGAGAAAAAATACCAAAGTCTTTAGCCAACAGAAATAAATTATTGCTGAAGTGGGTGGGTACACATGAGAAGAAAAAAAAAAAAGGTAGTATTATGTAGTAGCTTCCACATGCTGGCTCTTCACCTACATCATCTTGTTTAATTCCCTCAACAACCCCAAAGCATGGGTTCTATATCCATTTTGTAGGTGAAGAAACTGGGCTCAGAAAGGTCAGATTACGTCTTATTAAGTTCAATGCCAGCAGAGTGTAGGGAAAAGGCAGGGGATGCCTCAAGGATAGCACCCCCTGCAGGTACCTCTGCAGGTGCTTCCTTGGCATAAAACTTACATGAAGTGTGAAAGTCTGGACATTCACTTTATTAGAGAGCCCCGAACAGGAAGCTGCACAGGGAAAAAAAAATTCTCATTTTTAAAAACTGATCTGACCAACAAATTAATGGAAGGTGATCATGACGTCCCAGATCACTATCCTGCCTCAGGAGCCAAGTAGATCACTCCACTGAACCCAGTGACTGCAACCCACAGAAGACACATTTTTACACTATGACCCTGTGTGCACACATATGTATATGCTGTTCTGTGTTATACACTCATGTTTGTTATAAAAGCCTAATCCAATACTTTTATTCTTTGCCATTTGGGACCTATTAAATTGATTTAGTTTGTAGTGATCCCAGTTTGGAAAACATTTCCATTTCCTCATTTGAATGAAAAAGAAAAAAAAAAAACGTCACTTCTCTGGATGAAAAAGCAGTCTAATTTTCCAAAGCGAGCTCCGTGGGTGGCTCCATTGTTTTCTAGTGGGCTCGGGAGGTTCTGTACCATACTCTTTTCAAAAATCACTCAAAGTAATGTGTTAAAGGCTTTCCATTCCTACAGCTGAGAAGCCTGTTTATTTCAAATTTATTTGACCACAAAGTCCTTTTTATCACGTACCTATTTAAATAAGCAGTTGGGGAAATGGAGAAAAAAAATTATGTGAACCCATTTTGAAAACTATAAAACGATAAGCGTTGCTGATATTGTTAGCAGTCTATCATCAGCTCAGAGCAAACATTTCAGATTTTGAGATGTTCTTAGAATCTCCCTGCAAGCGTCCCTTGGATTGTTTTGGTGCTGGGGAAAAAAAGGTTCCTCTTATTTCATTTGCCTCTCCATTGACAACAGTATTACACGATTCCTGTGGGATCTGAAATACTTGAGATGTTGAATTTCAGGATATCATTGGCAGCTAAAAGGTTTGGAAGTTATTTTGCTTAAAAGAAACATATGCCACATGAGCAAAATATCATGGTTTTGAAAGAAATAACATTTGTATTTCTTCTGTTGGCAAATATTCCTCAGTGTTGAGAACGCAACCTGTCAAATTGTATAAAAATCCAAGCTGCCAAAATAAAAGCCAAGTAAGACGTGTCCCCCCGCCAAAAAAAAAGTATAATTTTTAAAAACCAAGTTAACTAAATAGCTAATTGAGCAAATAAATTCTGCAGTCAGGTAAAGAATATTTCCGGCACATAATCTCCTCCAGATAGTAAGAAAGAATGCCTGTCCACTGAATCTCAGATACATAAGAGTCGCTTGAGGCCTAATTGCAAATCCACTCTCTCATCAGCTACCACAGCAATAAGTTCATAGCCAACAATGAAATCCGGTTATCCTCGGGATAAAGGAAGTCATACCAAGCCTTTCTTGAGACAACCCCTGCTTGTTTCTCTGGCTTCATTTCTTAACCTCTCCTTCTCTCCCACTTAATGCTTCAGCAATTACCTGGCATTCAAAAACATTGCCATTTACAGGATGCCTGGCATGGTCTTCTGGAAATGATGTTCAATTTCAAGAGTAAGGAGATCCATCTCCTAATTCAAGCCTTACTACTATAAAACCCCACCACTTAGCCTCATTGAGACTCAATTTCTTCATCTATAATAAAAGGATATTGTTGAAGACTGCCCATTCCACCTCCCATACCCATGGTAAATATTACTAAGAAACTTCTTTTTTCCATCAAACCAAGATGAAGCTTTAGACTCCTTCTCAACAGTTTTCTGAGCAGCTCTTTCCAAATGACTACAACTGGCTCAGGTAAACTTAGGACTAGGTGGTTGTTAATGTTTTCACCTGTGTTAAATAATTCTAGATTACTTGACTAATTGAATTTTTTTGTTGTACTAGAATATCTGTACTAACATTGATTTTCTATTGCTTTAGATAGTAACACTCAAAGCTAACTCATACGTAGACTTTATGTTAAGGTCTAATAAGATAATTAATATGCAAATTATCATAAAGTCACAATAAATTCAATTAATGTTGTAAAAGTTACTTAACGCATGTTCAAAATTTAATCTGATTTGAGGTTTCATTTAATTTCAGATGTGAAAATTCATCTCCAGACCACTGATTATGGCAACTTCTTGGCTAATCAAACAAATCCTCTTACTGTTTCCAAAATTGACACGGAGATGAGGAAAAAGCTATGCAGAGAATTTGAATATTTCCGGAATCATTCCCTGGAACCGCTGAGCACATTTTTTACGTACATGACGTAAGTGGTAGCAGGAAGCCCTATTGATCCCCTATTAGTGCAAACAACCCGTAATAGTTATAGGTCGGGGGGCATTAGGTTGGCATGAGGCTTAAAACCTTTTTCTCTTGTTTGTAAATTTGAATACATTCAAATTTTGGCAACTGATAAGCTCACCGAGCCTCATATTCATTGTTAGAAGATAGACTTCATTTATTTATAAACATAATTTTGTAGGTGGTGGTAGCCTCCACAAAAAGCCATGTTTTCAGGGCTGCCTAGAAGGCTCAGTCGGTAGAGCACGCAACTTTTGATCTCAGGGTCATGAGTTCAAGCCCCAAGTTGGGCGTAAAGTTTAGTTTGTTGTTGTTTATTGTTTGTTTTTTGTTTAAAGGCACTGTTTTCAGTTTACATTTCAAGAAAAATTGTAAGCATGCTTATTTAAAACATTCTGGCTGCTGATACTGAAGGTAAATATTATGTGACATTTTTGGATCACTTGTCAGGGTGGAGCTGAAACATCACAAATTATTGTTAAGGCTACAACTACCCTTTCCTGATTCCCTTTGCAACAAGCAGAAGTAGCTCCCATCATAGTCACATGTTTTATTTTTATTCCTTTCCATCACCAGTAGTTGCAATTTTTCACTATGAAGGCTTTTCATTCTAAACAATGTTTGAATTTCTACACAATAATAAATTGTACCTTTAGTAATCCAGTTAATAAATTTTATCCAGTGTTCAATACTTTGGGCCTCTCCAGTTCTAACAGAGAAGCTGGGAACAAATGTCCACAATAGATGAGCTGATTATTATGAATATACCATTTCAATGTAATATACGAAGTCGAGAATATTAGATTCAGGCCTTAGACTGGTTTAGAAAGGTATAAAATTAAAATATTCCTCTATTCCACATGCCCCTTTCTTCCCCACTCAGTTCCTTTCTACAAAAGTAAATGCTTCTTCATTTCATATGTATTTTCTAGAAAAATACTTACAGTTGAGTATATTTATTGATACACACTCAACTGACCTCAATTCATAATTCAAATTTATGCAAATGGATCATATTCCTTCTGCACTTTTTACCCCACCTAATATTTCTTTTTTAATATATATTTATTTATTTATCATGAGAGACACACACAGAGAGAGGCAGAGAGACAGGCAGAGGGAGAAGCAGGCTCCATGCAGAGAGCCTGATGCGGAACTCGATCCCAAGACCCTGGGAATACACCCTGGGCCGAAGGCAGATGCTCAACCACTGAGCCACCCAGGCGCCCCACCACCTAATATTTCTTAGAAATATCCTTGTCAGCATCATTCTCTTTATAATTGCCTAGAATTCCATGTTTGGTATATATCATGACTCGATTCACCAGGCATCTATTAACAAAGAACTATTTTTTTTCCATTGCAAAAAGTTTTGCAACTAGCTTATTACTGTGTAGGTCTTGAATTTATTTTTAAGCTAAATTTTTAGCAGTAGAAATAGTGAATCAAAGGAATTTTTAAAATTTTTATAAATTTTGCTAAGTTGTACTTAAGTATCACCAATTTGCACCCCCCAAAACAGTGCATGAGAAAGCCTGTGTCCTTACACCATCACCAACATTGGATATTATCTTTTTAGTTTTTGCCCATCCAATAAGTTAGAAGTTGTATCTTTTGCTTTGACTTCTATTTCTTTGTTAGCAGAATTGAGTTAGCAGAATTGAACATCATTTTGCACTTATTAATCATGTGTGTTTGCTACCTGACCAAATACTTTGTCCAATTTTTTTATTGGAGTATTCAGCAGTTTTTGTTGCTATGGAACGGCTCTTGGTAACGTAAGAAAGCTAGCTCTTCCTAATATATGTGGCAAAATTATTTTCTCAGTGTGATATAATTTAATTTTTATAGCTTTTCTTTTCCTGTAGAAACATTGGAATTTTTAAATTAGCTATAATCATCAGTCCTTTCATTCGTTGGCTTCTGATTGTCTGATTCTAAGCAGAAAGCCCTCCTCCACTCCAAATTTTTTTTAAACATTTATTTATTTATTCATGAGAGACACAGACTGCGAGAGAGAGGCAGAGACACAAGCAGAGGGAGAAGCAGGCTCCTCACAGGGAGCCCCGTGCAGGACTCGATTCCGGATCTCGGGATCACAACCTGAGCCAAAGGCAGGCACCCAATCGCTGAGCCACCCAGGTGTCCCTCTACTCCAAATTTATAGCAAATTTGCCTGTCTTTTATTTCATTTATTTGTTATTGTTGATGTTTCTTTTTTCTTTTCTCTTTTTGTTTTGTTTTGTTTTTTACATTTAAAACCTTGGTTCATCTAGAATTTATTTTAATGTAAGGAATGAGACTAGGGATCCAGCTCAAATTGTTTTTCCCCAATAGCTATCCAGTTGTTCTGATTCCATGTCCATAAATAAGCAAGTAGAAGAGATGACCATGGGTTTGAGGCAGGAAGTAATGGTTGGTATACCTGAGACATGTGGTTAGTGCCGATATACATTGTTTGTGCAATCAGACCTCCCATCAGTGCTATATAGGTTAGGATTTTATTTAAAGACAAGACCCCAGGTGCTGATTTCTTAAAGAATTTGCAAATACACAGCTAGTCAGAGATGAAAGTTTGGGTCTGACTCAATCCAAAGCCCAAGCACTTTCTTTGAGAAGAAGTTTCTTTGAGAAGCCTTCCAAAGATCTGACATTGTTGCTGAACCTGGAAAAATAGTAGAATTTGGAGAGAGGGAGAAGGTGGAGCATCTGAGGTTGAAGTATGTAGATGGGAAGGACGCTGCATGCATGATGAATAACAGGTCAGTTTTGGTGGGAGTGGGCCATGCCAAAAGGGGAAGGGAGAAATGGAGAAGGGAGGTTAGAAAAGTAGGTGCCCACCAGAAAATGCAGTCTTCAATGGCAGGCTTAGGAAGTTGGGCTTTATCACACTGAAGAGTATTTTTCATGTGTGTGTTAGTATCTGCAAGACCCTTCCTTAAAAATAAAAATCTGAAAAAAAGAAAATAAAATAAAAATCTGAAGGGGCACCTGACTGGCTCAGTCAGTAGAGCATGTGACTCTTGATCTTGGGGTTATGAGTTAGAGCCCCATGTTGGGTGTGGAGCCAACTTAAAAATATATATATTCTTTTTTTTTTAAATATATATATTCTTAAATAAAAATCTGAAGCAGAAACCTAAAATGTAAAAGAGACAAAAGAAGAGGCCAGGTTTGCTCATAGGACTCTTACCTCCCTGTATGGCTGAGGTGAGGAACAAAGTGCTTGGGCTTGGACTGGGTCAGCTCCAGGTTCATATCAGATCTTCAGTGGCTGCCTGGGAGAGAGGCTTTCTAAGCAGCGATGCCTCCTGCCAAAAAATTACCCTGACAAAGGTAGTTATGGAAACATCATTAAAGATTCCTCAGTGGGAAGACAAGATGGCCCTATCTGTGTGGAAGTAGAAATGACAATCAAAATACTAGACAATATTTATGGAATATTACTATATGCCAGGACTCTGCTGAGTGCTTTACAAACATTGTCTCCTTTAAACCTGACAAATCTTAGTTCTTATCATCACCATTTTAAGAACGAGGAAACTAAAGTTAAGTGCAGTAACTTGCCTGAGTCACAGATCAACAGATGGAGGAGTCATGCTTTAAAATTAAAATAAGGCAAATGTTGGCAGTAGGCTTTGTATACATATTTTGCTCAGATTTTAGATGAGTTCAGAAAACCTGACCCATGGTAATGACAGAGGACAGTTGAATTTTAATGGAGTCAAAAGGCTGCCAGATTTCATACTTTTTGGGTTGATAGACAGGTCTCCTGGGACAGAAACATGCTCAAAATGTATTAGGAAGTACTTTAGCTCTAAGAATGACTCTGAGTCACTTGGTCAATGTTTCCTCTTATGCGATGACTCCACGGTTAGTGTTTTAACTAAAGAATCTTAAACTTGGAGGAAGCCTTAGCATTAATTAAGCAAACATGTTTATTCCACAGCAAACAACCATGTTGATCTAGTTAAATAAAATGTACTCTGTTTCTAGGGTTGCCTGGGTGGCTCAGTCAGGTAAGCATCTGACTCTTGGTCTCCGCTCTGGTCTTGATCGTGGTGTTTTGAGTTCAAACTCCGTGTGGGGCTCCACTTTTAAAAAATTAACTACATAAGACTGAAAAGATAAAATGTACTCTGTTTCTAAAACAAAATCATTGGGCAGCCCGGGTGGCTGAGTGGTTTAGTGCTGCCTTCAGCCCCGGGTGTGATCCTGGAGACCTGGGATCGAGTCCCATGTCAGGCTCTCTGCATGGAGCCTGCTTCTCCCTCCCTCTGCCTGTGTCTCTGCCTCTCTTTCTCTCTGTGTCTCTCATGAATAAATAAATAAAATCTTTTAAAAAATAAATAAAATAAAACATAATTACTTAAAATTCTAAATATTTTTGGTCATTAGCAATGTTTAAAAACTATATACTAAGAATACAGGTGGTCACAAAGCCTTTCATAGAATATTAACACAAAGCTGAAAATGAAAAGATGGTCTAGGTAGTATTGGTACTATTAAAGGTGTTAGTCATGGACATGTTTTAATTTATCTACTCTCTTGGCTATAAATTATTTGAATTACTTCTTTTAGTATCTCTATCTATACTTGCTAGTATGTAATGGGCACTGAATATTTGTTGATTCAATATGTAATTCTGTATTTAGCAGAACCTTACACAGAGTGAGTAGATACTTCCAAACAACTCAGGATATTATATTTTATATAGCACTTGAATATTGGTTAGATGTCATGCCTGCAGATACATTTTGTATAATAAGGTCAGCGTTTAAAATAATTTTTAAAAATATATTTAGTCTAGGCTTGCATTCTTCAGTGGCCATGGTCTCTAACACTCGCTATTGTCTTTTATGATCTTCTGATCTGTCTTGTCTTACAATCTTAGGTTACTTATTAGACCCCCAAAGATATTCACTTTTACTTGAATGTTTTATTTACATCTCCACACAGGAACCCTGCAAAGAAGATGTTTACATCTCCATTTTTTTTAAATTAGAGAAACTGAGGGTCAATAAAATAATGAATTTTCTAAAGTCACACTATAATTAAGAGATTTGGAATGGATTTGATTCCAGGTCCATCAATCTAGAAAGCTAAAGATCTTGCACTGCCCTGGTAGTTTATAAAAAAGCTAGTAATTCAGAATCATCTGTGGGCATTTAAAAAGTTTGTATGTTCCTGATTCATATTCCAGGAAATTCTGAGCTTATTGGCCTTGGAGTGAGGCAGGCACCCTTTTGGAAGACACCCAGGTTATTCTGATATGCACCTCTGATTAAAAATGTCTCATCATGGTGCCTCAACTTTATGACTTGGAAGTCGCTTTCACAATTATTCTCATGAGCATTACCTCCTCGTCAGAGACCTAATAGCTCAACTGCACCAAAACCAAGGTCTTCTAAATGTCAGTCCATAATTTGTCCCACCATATCCTGTGAGTTGCCAGTCCAGGCAGCATCCAGATACTCTGTGCAGGACCTAGAGTTGTGTTACTCTAACAAGATGTATACATATGAAAAACAGTTCTTTTTTTTTTTTTTTTTTTTTTATTATGATAGAGAGAGGCAGAGACACAGGCAGATGGAGAAGCAGGCTCCATACACCGGGAGCCCGATGTGGGATTCGATCCCGGGTCTCCAGGATCGCGCCCTGGGCCAAAGGCAGGCGCCAAACTGCTGCGCCACCCAGGGATCCCTGAAAAACAGTTCTAAAACTACTTTTCTAATTTCTCTCTGGAACGTTTTGTGAAGTCAGGTGTCTAGCACCCACAAACTTCCATCAAATAGGATTACTATTCTATCAGGAATTTGCCCAAGGCATCCTTATGAAGATGTGAAGTCAACCTTAGTAGATGGTCTAAATTTAAGTTGTTATAATAAATACAATCTAAGCATTGCACATTTGTGTGATATAATTACCGTATATGTGAAACTTATTTTGAAAATCTGGAATGGATATTTTTAAATGCTTAATAGCAGGAAGATCTGGGGGTTTTGTATACTATAATTATACACAGTTGTGTGAAACAAAGGAATGAATCCATAGCATTTTAATGAAGAGACTATTTAATATAGGACTGAATTGTTTTATTTTTCTTCCCTCCTACTTAACACTTCCTGGCAGCATTTCAACTTCTCATCCCTTTTGAGGCTAGCCATCTTTTAAAAATAATATTTCAATATTCAAAATATTTCACCTCA
The DNA here is from genome assembly GCF_003254725.2 of Canis lupus dingo. Classification (NCBI taxonomy): domain Eukaryota; kingdom Metazoa; phylum Chordata; class Mammalia; order Carnivora; family Canidae; genus Canis; species Canis lupus. The sequence goes on from NC_064271.1 coordinate 32,584,829, forward strand.
GGGGATGTAAATTTTCTGAATACAGGAAAATCAAGAGCGAGGTCAAACATAGCCTTTAAGTACTTGGACTAATAGTAGCCAAGAACTGTAGGTTAAGGACCACACATTGAAGAAATCTTCCAAGATTGGTTCAGAAAGGCTAATCAAAGTTCTTGACTATCTTGATGATGCATTATAAACCTTCCACAGGCTTGTCACTGCACTATATATTAGGAGACTGTACACCTTGGTTTACCTGGAGGGGTTTCTCAGGTCTTCTACTACTAAAACTGGATGAATTGGTTGCCCCGTCACTTACAGTCACAAAATTAGTAATATAATTCCCAGGCACATTCTTAGGGCTCCGACTTTGTCTCTATGATTTAAAGTCAATAAAGCAAGGCTTTTCAGAAAGGTTTCCAGCTGACATGCTTCCTATGTGCTGTTGACTATACTCCTCACCAAGTAGTCACCACCTTATAAGGTGGAGCATATTCTGCTGGGAATCATTTGGAAGAGTGGTTGAACACTTACAGGCCCTCTGCCTACGGCAATGTAATGCGGCATTAGTTTCTCCTCTAACCAATGGGACAGTATCTGTTCTTATAGTGTACAGAGTGTTTGTTCAATAATTGGTAACTTTTTTATTATGCCCATTTCCTGGAGCATATTTTAAGAGCCTTGTAGCTGGTAAGCAGAGAAGCTCATATGTGACATCAGATCACTGGATAGCATGCCACAGGGGTTACTTTCTCTTTTTTGTTTGTTCATTTGTTTTTTCTTTTCAACTCTTACACTGCCTTGAAAAGTGAGGGGACTGATCTTACATATTTAGAAAGATGATTCTGTTGATACTGTGAAAGGTGCGTTGATGGAGTGGAACTGGAAACAGAAACCAGAGGAAGATATTTTTAAAGTCTGGACTGGAAAGAGCAGCCAAGATAGAAAGGAGTGGACAGTGGTTAGATACATTTGGGAATTAGGTGTTAACAGAATTTAGCATCTTGACTTATGATCAGTGAGAGAAAATAGGCAATGATTTCTAGAAATTCTAAGCTACAGAAAGAATCTGCCAGTAAGATAAAGGATTTTGGTTTTGTTTCTAACCAAAAAGAATAGGAAGCCTACTAAATTAGAGACAGGTATACAAATTACCCTTAATCTCATCATCATTTGGCATTATTTTCATACATTTTAAAAGAACAAAAATCACTCTAAATATAATTTTGAATCTTAACTTTTCCATATATAATATCAGCAATTTTTTCTAGGTCAAAAATGTTTCTAACATTTGTAAATGACTATATAGCCTTCCAGGAAAGTCATGAACATTTTAGAAGGGCCGAGTTTTGTGTCTTCCTGACCTCAACGTCCCCATAGTATTTAATTTATTAAATTTCGATTTTAGCAATAAAATTCCCAATAATATTATATAATCGACCATTGGACACCACTTTGCATTTGTGATTCTAAATCTTTGGCCAGAAAAATCCTTCCGAAATCTTAAGGACTGCAGCATCTTTAAGGTTTTATAGCCAGATTCCATGTGGATGTTCAAAGGCAAAAGCAAGTAGGAAGCAAAAATGTCTCAGTTGTAGAAGCTGATAAAGCCTCCAGCATTTAAAAGTCTCAAGCACTTTGAGAGTTGAAAAACCCTGGTGCTATCCTGCAATAGCAATACTTGATCTGTCTAGAACTGGATGACATTCACTTAATCAGCATACCATATACTAAGTGACTGCTAGGAGAGAAGGTCTATGCTAGGTTCTAAAATTAGAGAGTGACTGAACATAAACTTGTTCTCTGAGCCAATGGAAGAGTTACTTAAAGTGCAGATCCCAAGACCATGCCTCTAAAACTTATGTTTAATTAGGTCCTGGAATGTGGTCTGTGAATCTGCACTTTTTATAAGCCCTCCAGGGGACACTGCTGCAGGTGAGAAATTTTTGTAACCATTTGTAGACTCTAACCTGAGTCTACAATACATCAGTTGTGGGATTTTGAAAACAAAAGTTCCTTAATCATTCAAAGCCTTAGTTTCCTCATCTAGAATAGTAATAATTATAGTCAATATAAAATTGTGAGCATAATTTGAAAACAGGGCCGGCTAAGGATGTTGCGAGAACTAGTGCAAATGAAAATACAGGGCCCTTGTTAGAAAAAAAAAAAAAATGTTTAGTAATTTCAAGAGAGCAACAGCAGAGAATTAAACTAAGTGTGGGGCCCTTCTCTGTGTTGGACCCTGTGTGACTATATAGATTGCAGGCCCATGAAACTGGCTGATATACATATATAATATATGAATATATATACATAATGTATGAATATATCCACACTTAGAACATATCCACATACACATACTCCCAAAAAATGCTGCTATTTTTTTTTTTTTTGCATTAGTATAACCTCTGGTGAAAGCAAGAAAAGATTGCATAAAGGAGGTGATGCCAAAGCCAAAGACTTGAAGGATGAGACCCTGTTTGTAAGTGGATGTGGCTGGGAAGAGGCAAAGCAACCGGTGCAGAAACATGGTGCTGCTTACCCAGCACTACTATTGCGTTGCCGATGCCACGGGACATCAGCAAATTAGTGTCTGCCAGTTAGGGATGTCAAGGCAATGGATGTAAAAGAGCTTAGGATGCTGTCCCTACAGCAGTTCTTCTCGAAGAGAAATATATCAGGGCCATGGTAGACATTTTTTCCCTGGTTCTTCGTCCACATTCCAGGTGGGGATGATAATCAACCACCAGGGGTCATGATTGAGCCCAGTAGCCTGTTTTCCAAAGCACTGTTCCTTCCCCAACAACTGTTGAGTGAAAGAAATTTGAGACTGTCTCCCAACCTGGAAAGATTGAAATTCACCGTGCTACTGGTCCAGATATTCACTGCCTTACTTGTATTTTGTTTTATCATGTTTATTTTCTATTTTTTAATTGAAAAAAAAGCCTATGCCTGTGTTTCTTAAGAGTTTTTTAAATTAAATTTTATTTAGTGCTCATTACGAGCCAGCATTTACATAATCACTATACATGTATTAAATTCGTTTTTAATTCTCATGACAACCGTATGAGTGGCACTAATATTATTGGCATTTTAGAAATAAGGAAACAAATTTAAATAATCTCTACACCCAAGGTGGGGCTCCAACTTTCAACCCTAAGTTCAAGACTTGCATGCTCTGCTGACTGAGCCAGCCAGGTGCTCCAACTCTCATGCTTGATGCATAATTTTTTTCTATGTGAAAAAAGTTTTATATGTATGCATATGTTTATATGTAAACAAATATAAGTACACATAGCTGGTTTTATTGTTTTAGAACAGCAAGATCATGTATGTATTGTCTGCACTTTGTCTTTTTTACATAATCTCATCAGAATTTTCTACATAAGCACACAAGATCTTATTTGAAGCACATATATTATATCCCATTGTGTCGTGTCTACCATCATTTATTTAACCATTTCCCCTTTGTCCATCTAGGTTATTTCATTTCCTTGCTATCCCAAGTAATGCTGCAACAAACATCATTGTACATATATCTTTGCTTCCTCATGCCAGAAATTCTTTTGCATGGTTTCCCAGAAGTGAAATTGTCAATAGATATGCCAGTCTTAGATTTTGATAGATATTAGCAGACTGCTCTCTCATATTCCAACAATATCTGAAAGTTTTGTTACTTTCCTAGTCTCTCACTTTTTTTTTTCTTTCCTCATCAGAAGATATGAGATTCTCCAATATCTATTGTTACTGGTGTCTTGAATCTAATAAAGATGAGATCTGCCTGTTAACTGTTCTTCACCAAATGAACAGGCTCTACTAGACACAGCTTGTTTAAACCCACGTAACTGGAAAGAAGAACCACTCCACTGATGTTTTCCTAGGAATTATCATAATATTTACATGTATGGCTAAAGAGGAGGTGACAGTTGAGTACTCTCCCTTATGTTCTAATTCTCCTCAATGGAAAAGTACAGAAAAAGCAAGGAATAGGCAGCTATGACCTCTAGAAAGGGACCTCAGGCTAAGACACGAGGTAGCCAGTTATCTCCTTCACTTCTATTTACCAGTATCAGAGTCAATGTACTTGAATGAACATAAAGAAAAATTTATTCATTGATTGAAAAACATCATCATTGTGTTCCTATTCTGTACACGTATGGTTAGGCTTCTAGAAGGCCACAAAAAATAATAAAGATTGGTAGGAATTATCTGTAAATAACTACGTTTGAAATGAATATGCAAAATGACTTACCTAAAAGCACACAGTTGAATAAAGGCAGAATTAATATTTGAGTCCAGGTCTTATTTCCTCAAATATGCAATAAATATTGGTGAATGAATGAGCTAACTATTCATGTTCACCATCAATACTGCCAGTATACATTGATAATTAATTTCACCCCAGGATAAATATAAATGCAAAACTTAGACAAAAAAAAGATATCACTTCTAGCTGGAGATATTTTAAAAGCTTAATGAAAAATGTGATATTTGAATATGACCATTAAAAGATGGGAAGGATTCCATTTCTAGCAATTGGTGGGGAAGGAAGGTTTTATACATCTAGAGAGTAATAGAAACAAAGACACTGGAAAAGGATAAACAAGTTTGAGGAATTTTTAAATCCAAATAGATGGGTTAAATCAATATTGTAGAGAAGTACAATATTGAGAAAAGAGTTTTCTAAAGATTCCAGAGCTACCAAAGTTTTGGGAAATGCATAGTGATCAGCTTTCTTGTTCTAAAACATGCTATTATAGGCAATGCTGACTTCTTTCAGTATTTTATTTTGTGAGAAGGAAAAATGAGCATGACAGCAAAATTAATTGCTTTTAAAAATTATTTTAATTTTCACTTCTTCTATTTAAAAAAGGGAAACTTTAGGGAAGTAAGAAATGCTACCCAAAAAAGCCAAATTTCAAGAGGCAGCAGATGTTTATAGGGGATATTCTAAATCTCAACAGTCTATTTAGCAAGTCAGACTAAATAGCAGAACTGCCCATGTGAGGATAATGGAGTTAGCATTGGATTAAATAAATCTGTAGTAACAGAAATGTTTGCCAATGTGATCAGGGAAAATTTTCATTTGAAAATTAATACTTTGGAAAACACTTCCAACATGGCTGTATTGTTCATGTCACAATAAATACTGTTGGGCCTGTCAAGGGTGGATCAGCTCCTTTCATGAGGAATGAAATAACTTAGCATACACCAATACACCAAGTCTATTTCACGCATAGCCCAATCCTTTCCATGAACAATTACGTATTGTTTTTGTATTGATTATGTATTTCATGTCCCTGTCCCTGTATTTTCCTTCTGTACAAGTGTGGCCTAGCAAACCTATCACAGTTCTGGTCACCTAAAACAGAATTGTTGGTATCAAGAATGCTATATATTATGTGTAGCAGATGAAAGGATGCTGACCCAGCCTCTTGGTTGCCTCTTGCTATAGGAACCCATAGCAATCAAGTCCTGATCTCAGGATATGGCTCTTGTGATAAAGCCAAATCCAAGTCATAATGTTTTCAGATAATGAATCTGTTGTAATCGCCAAGTTCACCAAGTTATCTACTATCCAGACATACAGACGCACCCAATGGGGAAGTTCAGGCTGAGTCTTGAAGAGCCTCCATCAAACAAAGGGACTCAGGCCTTTTAATATATAAAAAAAAGTTATCATTTATGACAACTAGTTAACAGACATAGTTTGAGATTAAGGATTACATTCCCAAAGAGATAAACATTAAACTATTTGAAGTCCAGCTATCTTAAAGGAAACATCATGAAGTAATGGCCACACAAAGTTCATGTACGGAACAGGATGGTAACAGGTTTTCTAAAATAAGTATAAGTCAGATTTAATATTTAATATCCTAGCAAGTAACATAATTTATGGTCTTGTGGATGATCCGGTCTTCCACATGACTACCATTCAATTCCTTGTCTCTAGACCACAAAAGAGTTGATAGCCTCTTAGCTTCTAAGAGCAATGGGTAAATTTAGAAAAGGTTCTATTGGCTAGAACTTGGTGTAAAACTAGAGAGGTGTAGAAATCTTGGAAAATACAAGAATTTAAACACTGTACATTTTTTTATATCAAAGATTATGTAGCTTATAATTTCCTGTTCCCCTTCTTCCAAAGTCTGGTTTATTGTCTTTTTCTAAGAGTGTACGATTGCACACGCCTTCTTTATCTGAGGCCTTCTACTAGTGCTCTCATATGTGTTACTAATCCAAATGCCAAACATTCAAAGTTGAAGAAATATTTCCATGTTAAGCCACAGAAAATGAAGCTCTTGTTAAACTGGTTTTTAGGTAACACAGTTGGGTTTAGAATTAGGTTTCTCAGGACGCCTGGGTGGCTCAGCGGTTGAGCGTCTCCCTTTGGCTCAGGTCGTGACCCCAGGGTCCTTGGATCGAGTCCCACATCGGGCTCCCTGCGGGGAGCCTGCTTCTCCCTCTGCCTGTGTCTCTGCCTCTCTCTCTCTGTGTCTCTCATGAATAAATAAATAAAATAATTAAAAAAAAAAGAATTAGGTTTCTCTGTTTCAAAGCTTGATGTCCTTCTACTGTGACAATTTAACAATTGACAAAATGTATGATTTGAGTCAGTTTACACAACGACTGTATAAAGATGGTGATATTCTCTACCCTTTTCCACACCTTGATGCTAAACTTCTTTTTTAAAAAAGTTTCCTACCCCATTGTACCCCCCCACTCTAATTGCTAGGTCCAACGGATATATTTTCTGCCCTTTCACAACTTGCTATGGTATTTAGTTGTCGATGTCTTCGTCCCATGCATTCTGTGATGACACTTTCTCTTTGTGCTCCTTTTTCCATCCTGGCCCTACCTCAGTCGAACTTGCAAAGTCTCTTCCTGCCTTTTAAGAGCTTTTAGGGGGTCTGTTCTATTCACTTGTCTAAAATGCATACTTTTTTAAAAAATGATATTATTCACATCCATAGCTGGAGAAGTAACCAGAAGCCAGGTAATCAAAAGCTTTGTATACAACGGTGAGAAATATGTGCTTTATTCCAGAGGCCAAAGGAAGCCATTGACAGATTTTTAGGAATGACAGGATTTTAGGAATGAAAGTGGTGATGTTGCTGATAGAGATAGAGATTACAGAAGAAGGAGAAATACTGGAGACATTGAGGCTTTCAGATCATGGGCCTGAGTTGTATGAGAAAACCAGGCAGTGATAGCCACAAAAAGGAAGTAAAAGAGTGGATCTGAGGCTGGGCAGAGAGATTTTGACTAGAGCTGAAGAATCATGCCTCTAACTCACCAGTGAGGGCTCTAATTGACCTCTGCAACTGTTGTATCAGCTTAGAATTTGATAGTTAGCATACAAGAAATGTGTTTTAGTTAGCTTCAAGATCCTTAAATAAGTTTGGGAACAAAAAGGGAAAGAATAGCACTAAGACCAAAAGGAAATATTAAAATATCATCTGCCTTGAGCTGTTTTGTTTTTGTTTTTTTTCTGAATCTAATCGGAGCAAGACTTCTGGCTTTGGGGTGCCAACTCTGCCTCTTTCTAGCAGGGTGACCTCGGACAAGGTATTTAAATAAAGTGATGATAATAATGGTCCTTAGAGCCTTGAATCATGAGGCTTGAATAAGAACACGCACGTAATACCTGACAGAAAAAACCTCAAAGAGGGCTAGCATTTTAAAAACTATAATTTTTACAACCTAATTTTTTAATTGAGTTATTCACTCACAATTCTAGGTGACTGAAGTGATTTTCACAGGTGCCAATATTAGAGTTATAGAATAAAATGTTTAGAAGGGGCTATTAAATGAAAATGTTTGTCTAGGCCACTAGTAAGAGAAAAATTAACCCAACTCATCCTGGCTCTGTCACTACATGTGAATGCAATTATCTAAAACATAAGGACTTTGAACTAGATGAATACCCCAGTGTCTTTAAGCTCAAAAATTACTCAAGCAATATCAGCAGTGATTTTATTCCTAACTACTATATGTGTGGCCCTGAGGATCTATAAAGATTATAGCCTGGAAAAAGTAACCTGTTTTCTGGGCACATCATTCCCCTGCCACCCAAGATAGTCAATGATAATTATATACCTAGTGCATATGTGTGATGGGGATGCGGAAGGGGGCAGGAAAAAGACCCCTCCCTTCGGCCTCCTGCCATGGGCTGTCCTGGGTTTTCACTTCATTTCCTGAACAACACTATGAGAACTGGTGTTACTGCTCCATTGTAGAAACAAGGCCATTTAAACAGTGGGTTGAAATAAAACAGAATCCAGTTGTTATAGTCCTTGCTCTTTACAATTTAGAGTCTAGACTAATAGTAAAAAAAAAAAAAAAAAAAAAAAAAAGGTTTAATTTTTCTTTTCTTTTTTAGTAAACTCTACCCTTAACATGGGCTCGTACTTATGACCCCAAGATCAGTCTCCTGCCACACCGACTAAGCCAGCCAGGCACCCCTAAAAAGAATTTTTAACTCAATACATACACGTACACATGTACACATGTGCACACCCACATGCACACACTGCAGAGACATAGGCTTGAGTGTTCCATGTGGGCTAACTCCTCACAGCATTGACATTGGTTGCCCGTCAACGTTTAGTCTTAACAGTCTTCTGCGAGTTGGGAGTGTTGGCAGCTCATATGCTTTTACATTGCCGAGGTGCTGTGGGGAACAATTAAATGTCTGGAGCCTGCTAAGGATTATTAAGTGCTAGCAATTCCCCTCTCAGGTAATAGCTTTTGAGCCATAAAGGGACAGTTAAATAAGCACTTCCATTTTAATATCATTTTCAAGAGATAAAAAGGAGTCTAAAATTCTATAATGTCTAAATTTGGTACTGCTGTTTGGGAGGTGAAGAAACTTTAGAGTCATGTGCCTTTTAAAAGGGGATAATTGCCTGCTTCTCAACTTCTTCAGATAGAATTTTTATTGAAGTAAATTGTAGAAGCTCCACAATGAAGGAGACTCTCTTCCTGCTGGATATGTTCTCTTGCAAACGAAGTCTGTGACCCATGCAGCCAGGCTCTAGTGATAATGGCTTCTAACTGGCTGGGCTAATTTTTATCCAGTTATTTTTCAAGCCTGAATTGTGGAGCAGTTAGTCCCATCACAGTCAGACCTGAAGGACCTCAGCTCTTCAGTTGGCTGCCTCTTCGCTCTCCTTGATCCAAAACCTCACCTTCCTGGCTCCCTCTTTCCTCTCAGCTCTGGAGCATGTTCTCTTCTCTCCCATTTGAAAAAAAAAAAAAACTGAAGTCCAAAGCTCCTTGGCCCCTGGGTCTCCATAGAACTGTCTTCCCTTTCTTTTAAGGTCAGCTTGTAGCTTGAACTCTGTTTTTCTTTTTAAACTTCCTTATTTCCCTCTCACTTTAAACATGAGATCATGTTTCTGCCACCGTCTCCCCTTTCTCCTCCACTAAACTCCACTGGAAGTGTTTTCACTGTTGTCAGATGGCCTGTTAGTTACTGCATCCTATGGACACTTCATTGTCTACCTTGACTTTCTTGTGGCCTTTGATGCTCTGACCGCTTCTTCCTAGAACTTCTACAATTATCTCCCCTGGTTTTCTTCCTATTATCTTGTCATTCCTTCTCAGGTTCCATCAAGGTCCTCAAATTGTGAGGTTAACCCAGGGTTCTCAGGGCAGAACTCTCTATGTGCACTCTAGAATGTGATCCCAACCATTCCCCAAGACTTCTGCTTCCACCATTAACTTTCCCCTTTAGACCCCCTAGATGTCTGGTCCTGGCTGTCCTCTGGACTCAGACTTCTGAAGCCTACTTAACATCTCTTCTTAGATATTTCCCAGGCATCAAAACTCATCCTGTCTCAAGCATCTGCTCCCATGACAACCCGCTCTTTTTCCAATGCTCTCATCTCAATAAATTTGGGTTTCACAATCTGTTAAACCTAGAAACCTATGTATCATCCTTGACAGCTAAACACATCATAGTATAAAGGCGAAGAGAAAGATTCCAGAGGCAGACTGCTTGAGTTTCTCAGCTCTCTCATTTGTTAGCTGTGTTATTGTGTGCCCCGCTGGAGATAAAAGCAGTATTTATTGTCATCACAGAGTTGTTATCCTCATTAAATAATAATAATAACTTCTGTAGAGGCACCTGGGTGACTCAGTGGTTGAGCGCTTGCCTTTGGCTCAGGTTGTGGTCCTGGTCCTGGGATCACATCCCACATCAGGCTCCCCACAGGGAGCCTGCTTCTCCCTCTGCCTGTGTCTCTGCCTCTCTCTCTGTGTCTCTCATGAATAAATAAAATCTTTAAAAAAAAAAAAAAAACTTCTGTAGAGCACCTCACTGTTTACTCCTTCTGTTTTAATCATTATTCTACATAGATTGTAACACGCCTTTCTGTTTAAAGGCATCTAATATCTTCCATCACCCTCCAGGCCCAAATTACTCATTTTGCCCATCAGAACCTTGCATGCTTAGCCTGGGCCCCACCTCCATGGCCCAGTCTCTGGCAGAAAATTCCTTGTATTCTCTTGTCTGGGGCTTTTTGCATACTCTTCTTTCTGCCTTGAAGCCTTCTTTCCCTCAATTTCCCACCACTTTGCCTGAACAGCTACTACTCATTCTTCAAGTTTCAGCCTGAATATCACTCCCCTAGGAAGTCCAATCTTTGCTTTGGTGCCCAGCTCAGAATCCCCACACCATCTTATAATTTGCCTAGCATCAGTGCTTCATTACATTATGTTGTAATGGATTCTTTGTCCAGTTTCTCCCTCAAACTACATTCTCTGTGAAGTAAGGGATTGTTTCTTTTACTTTTCAGCCTCATTGCTTGGACTATCCTGGGTGCAACATAATCACATATAATATGGTCCTATGGACTCTTGGGGACCTGGGGAGGGGGGGAACTGCTAGGAAGTCCACTACTTGGGCTCATAGCAGGAAAAGAATACAGAATATTTTAATTTTTTAATAAATTAAATAGTAAATATTTTAATATTAAATTTAATAAATATTTATTTTAAAATATTTTAAATGTTGAATCAATGATGAGCTTTATTATAGGTTTAAAAAGTCAGTTTTGAAGATTGCATGAAATGCTCCAGCTCTGTGTTTCTCAACTTTTGAAGTCCATAGTCCATTCTGAGAAACCACACAACTTCATACTCATCCTCACCTTACGGCATTTGACAGTTACAATGTAGGGGTCATCTTCTGCCTATCCCACCAGCCAAGGTTACAGCCTAGTTATTACAACATTGATTTTCAAACTATGATGTCCCCAGAGAGACATTTTACTCCATTCACATCTCTCAAATCCCAGAGTTTAAAAGAAGACTCATATATTTCCTTAATGAAAGAGTGTATGTGCCTGAACTATACATACTTTTTTTCACTTGTGGTATGCTTCTTATTCTCATACAGTTGATTTCCTAATGATTGAGACTTCTTCTAAATCAGGTGCAGTTACATGATAGACAATGTGATTCTACTGATGAATGGTGCCTTGCAAAAAAAATCGGTGAAAGAAATTCTGGTCAAGTGCCACCCATTGGGCCGTTTCACAGAAATGGAAGCTGTCAACATTGCGGAGACACCTTCTGATCTCTTTAATGCTGTTCTGGTTGAAACACCATTAGGTATGAAAGCATAAGCAATCATATAGCTCCCTGTGCTTGTTATCATAGTCATCAGAAAATGTACATTTAATTCATAGTTTTCCCCATGGATACAACATCATACTATACAGCTTCCTAGGTGCAGAAGACACATTAAGAAATCTAGTCCAGCTCCCTCATTTTTCAGATGACAACAAATGAAAGTAAACTTCCCAGAGTCACATAAGAACCATTTGTAGCCAGGTAGGAGCTGGAGCTCATCTCTCAACCTCCAAACCTTGGTACATTGTACAGATCATAGTAAATAAATGATAGAACTTGTAATTTTTCAAAAAATTAATTTTCTAGCTCAGTTTTATATGATTAATTTCTTATCCTTTTGTTTTAAACTTCTATCTAAATAAGGCTGCATATGGACAGCATTTTGGTTTAGGAAGTGTAGGAATGCCATTTTTCTGAGACACTCAGGGGTGCCTGTCAAATGACCTGGAGCAATGATGAAATAAATGCTAATTCCATAATAATTTAGCACCGATAATAGTTCTAGCATTCAAAATGCTAATGGAATAGTTTTATCCACGTTATTGTCAGGAAACCTGGGTAGTAGCAATTCATAGCAATTCGCAGTTGATCATATGTCAAAATAGTTGCCGTTGAAAGCAGAAATTTTAAAAAGAAAAAACAAATTGTGTCATCATTAAATGTGTGATGCTAAGGGAGCATGGTAGGAAGAGGGTAAGTTTATAATCATGGATGTTTGATTCCAGGCTCAGCCTGGTGACTTGAGCCAGTGCAGTTCCCCTCAGTTTCCTCATTTGAAAAATAATGGCATCTTAGTATAACAGAGCTTTGAAAACTAAATAAGACACAGTTTGAGTACAACTCAATGCTTAGCACGTAGTAGGGTTGCAAATGACAAATACTACAATTAGATGAGGGGTAGAGGGTCTTCAAAAAGGAAGCCATAAAGTGAACAGTTCCAAGGTGTTGTGAGGATCAAGTAAGTTGAAATATAAGCAATGTTTAGTGAACAGCTTGCACACAGTAAATGCTCAATAAATAATCACTCTTTCTGTCATTATCCAGTCTGTGGATTGCCACTCTAATGCTCTAGTCAGGAGTGAGCACAGGGCGACGTGTTCAGGAAATCTTTTCTACAGTTTATAATCATGCTTTTCATTTATTTATTTTATGTGATAATTTCTGCTTTCAGCTCCATTCTTTCAAGACTGTATGTCTGAAAATACCCTTGATGAACTGAATATTGAATTACTGCGCAATAAATTGTACAAAGTAAGTATTTCCCAAACCATTATGTTTTTTTTCTTTATTACATAATACATCCTAACCAGAGTCCTTTGTTAAAAGTTACTTTGGGGAAACCTGGGGGGCTCAGTGGTTGAGCCTTTGGTTCAGGTCATGATCCTGGGGTCCTAGGATCAAGTCCTACGTCAAGCTCCTCTCAGGGAGTCTGCTTCTCCCTCTGCCTATGTCTCTGCCTCTCTATCTCTGTGTCTCTCATGAATAAATAAGTAAAATCTTTTAAAAAATAAAAATTAAAAAAAAAGTTACTTTGCCCATTAGCCAACTCCTACAATTATGAAGGTTGGCATACTTGGAATACAGCTTTTACAGTCCTAGTCTTCTAGTTCAATACATATGTGTCCGCTTCCCCTGAAGCAGCAAGATCCTTAAGAGGAAGTTACACTTCTCATTCTTCTCTGCATTTCTAGCTCCTTGCCTTGGTGTGCCTGGGACAAAAAAGGTTGCAACTGGATAGATGGATGGTGGGTGGACAGATGAATAAGGTGAACCATATCCATTTTTAAAACACTGCCTGGCTGGTTCAGTCAGTAGAGCATGGAACTCTTGATCTCGGGGTTGTAATTTCGAGAACTGTGTTGGGTATAGAGATTACTTAAAAACAAGAACTTAAAAAAAATTTAAAAATAAAAACCAACCAGTATACATAATGATCCTTGTGTTACGTAGTATCTATCCCTGTCCTTAAATTTCATCTTGCATAACCTGGCCAGCTATCTGTACTATGCCACCACCATTTGAGTAGCTCTGTGTCCTGGGGGCTGAGCAAAATCTGCCCATTTTCACTCATACAACCATAGCATCTTTGATACTCTCACTGAGTAACTGAAGGAATACATACTGTATACTGTATATATGGAGAATATAGTGTCATGCCATATGTGTATATATAAATATTTATGCTAAAAGTATGGTCCTTCCAAGAGCACTGTGTTGCAGGCAATTTTCCTTTTTATAAAGAGATGTATGGACTTAGAGGAGGCATCCTTGAGGTATAGCTAACAGAAGGCACCTTTCTAAGCAAATTATAGGCATTAGTTCACTTAATCCAGCCAGCAAAACTATGTGCTATCCTCATTTCTCAGATGAGAAGTCACTTAGCTAGTAAGTAACTGAGTTGACATTCAAACACAATCATTCCAATTGTTCAGCCCAAGCTCTGCCTTCCCAGTATGTCCTCTGCATTCAAAGCCATCCCAAACATGTCTCCGGGGCACCAAGAGAAATTAAATGTCAGCACAGGAACAAATCTAGAATTATTTGTTGAGTTCATGAAAGAGTTTGGCACTTTTATTAGAATATCAAAAATTAATCATGTGAAATAAACACAAGAACCATGCAAAGAGTGCTTGCAAAAAGCACTTGCTTGTTAAGGAATCATAAGGTATGATAAGTACAATTTTGTTCTTTTTTAAACCTGTGCAACATGCTTCAATGCAAAAGTTTGTATCAAATTTTTAATAAAATATTGCCCTACGGGACAAGTAATTCAACCACCATTAAAGTATTTAATAAGCCATGAAGAGCTGATCTAGAAATTTCCAAAGGAAAATATCTTCATTTTATTGTTTTATGATCTTTCTTCTTTTTAAGTCTTACCTCGAGGCATTCTATAAATTTTGTAAGAATCATGGTGATGTCACTGCAGAAATCATGTGTCCCATTCTTGAGGTAAGAAAGTCTTTCGATTTCTTTATGTCAAATAACGTGCTTACATACTTCTCATTTATATAATCTTACTTTTATTTCTTTAAGTTAGAAGCTCCTTTATCTAGGAGCTGGGTGCCTGGGTGGTTCAGTGGTTTAAGTGTCTGCCTTTGTCTCAGGTCATGATCCTGCGGTCCTGGAATCAAGCTCTGAGTCAGGCTCCTTGCTTAGCAGGGAGCCTGCTTCTCCATTTCCTTCTCCCCTTCTTCCCTGCTCATGCTCTGTGTCTCTCTCACACAAATAAATAAAATATTTATTTTATATTATTTATTATAATAAAATTTATTTTATATTATATTATTATATTATATTACTTATATATATTTTTATATTTATTATAAATAATATAATTATTTATATTTTATGCCACTACTGCTTTCTACCTGTCTAAATAAAATATTTATTTGTTTGAGAGAGAAAGATAGCAGGAGAAAAGCTCCTTTATCTAAAAATAACCAAAACATATTTAATCATACATATCATTTGATGCCTTCAGTTAAGAGTGATATTTTCCAAGTTTCCTACATAAAAGAGTTATTTTGGAATTCGAAAAGAACAATGCTGGGTGGCCTGGGTGGCTCAGTGGTTTAGCGCAGCCTTCAGCCCAGGGCCTGATCCTGGGGACCAGGGATCGGGTCCCATGTTGGGTTCCCTCTGCCTGTGTCTCTGCCACTCTCTCTGTTTCTCTGTCTCTCTGTCTCTCTGTCTCTCGTGAATAAATAAATAAAATCTTTAAAAATAAATGTATAAATAAATAAATAAAATTTTGGTCATGATTCATTTTGATATAATATGAACAAAGTACAGTATAATTAGTTAAAAATTTGGTATACGATGAGCAATTGGTAGACTATGAGTACTTGTAATAATAACCCAACTTCCATCCAACAAGGAACATGGGGCAAGTTGGGAATTCTCACAACATGGAACCAAAGTCCACTATGGGCCTTGTTCCTAATATAATCCCAAAATAAAGGACACTAAAACAAAACAGTCCTTGAGCATTCCATCTCTGGGTAGGAAGACTTTGGGTGAGATGATTCACAGTTGGCATGCTTACTTAGTTATATATCAAATGCCACTACTGCTTTCTACCTGTCTAAATGATGCTGTAATCTTTTTAATTCCTCTTTATCATCACAGATTTCATCTGTGCTCAGAGATCCTCTTGCTTGCACATGTCGATCTCAGAGATTAGGCCAGAGTTCAGAAGAACCTAGGGACATCCTGGGCATAGTTTGTATTGTGTTTCATATAGATCTCTTTTGCTGGCTTCAACTTGAATTTAAAAAGGGGGCAGGGGCAGATACCATTCTAGACAGAAAAGCCCTTTGCTTTGTCCTGTGATACGAAGTTTTGTCTAAAGAATATCTTTAAACATTAGACTGTCACGGTGACTTCATTGGTAGGTAGATTAAATAATTCAATGACTTCTGATTTCAAGAAAAGCCTGAAAAGAACTGCCCTTTTGGCAAAAAGGAAAACAAAAAACCTGGATAACTTCATATGCATATATTTTATTTTATTTTATTTATTTTATTTTATTTTCATTCTTTCCTAGCCTTTTTTTATATGCACATATTTTAATGTTCTGAAACTGCATATGATAAAATTAGTTCCCCTCAAAACATCTGATCATTAAAATTGTACAATTAAAGATACTTTGCTATCCTTTGTTAACTCTTCAAGCAAAAGCAGTCCTTGAAGTAAAAATTTATCACTGGAAAACTCTAAAAAAAACCATTTTTGCTTTATTACACAGGAAGTGGGCATTGATAAATAAATAACATTTTTTATGGTATAGTAAACGTCAGAAAGTGAGCTGGTCTCTTTCATTCTGATCACATAACATAAGTAACCTGCTGGCCCTATGAAGCCCTCTCCTTCCTTCTCATAAATTTTTAACTACTAGCCACACTATGAGAAGCCACATTATCTATGGCTCGAAAGTGTGATTTCTACTGGCATAATTCCTGTGGTTTAGAAATGGCTTGTGTGCTTTATACCCACAAAATATGTGAAATAAGAGCTATGGCAAAGCTCATAACCTTACAAAAGATCTACAATGACACTATTAATAGTTAACATTTATTATGTGCCAGATACTATCCTAAGTGCTTATACACTTAAATTCACTTGGACTTCAAAACAGCACAGTGAAAATAAAAAACCAGCACAACAACATGGGAGATTAGTATCTATTTTTCAGAACAGGCAACTGGGGCACAAAGGAGTCTAGTAACTTACCTGATGACACACAGCTAAGAAGGGGTTATGTCAGAATTTGAACCCACATAGCCTAGCTCCAGATCCTCAATGTTTATCCACAATATTACTTCTACATTAAATTCGCCGTTCGCAAAAGCAAGTTCTAATTCAGGGCACCTGGGTGTCTCAATCGGGTAAGTGTCTACCTTGTGCTCAGGTTATGATCCCGGGGTCCTGGGATGGAGCCCCGCCTTGGGCTCCTTGCTCAGCAGGGAGCCTTCTCCTCCCTTTCCTTCTGCTGCTGCTCCTGCTTGTGCTCTCTCAAAAAAATAAGATTTTTTTAAAAAGTAAATTCTAATTTATAAGCAAGATCATATTGTGTGTGCTATAAAAATCAGAAATAGGTAAGAATTATATCTGTAATCTTCAGTAATGAGAAAGGACAGCATAGTATTAAAAGAATCCTTATCACTCTAAGGGTTTGCTCAAACTGCTATATATCCAGTGTTCCCATTATCCCTTTCCTATGCCCATGATATTACCACATTAGATTAGATTTTATTCAAGCTGTGTTAAAGATAAAAGTCCATTTCATTATCTTTATACATTATATAGAGGTATTAGTTACACATAGCATGCAATTATAATGATTCTAATGATATGATCAGAAGAGATTTGTCAAGTTTATGTAAATATATCAGACCATGTAATTACCCCCCATTTTATTTGTGCAACAGAGCACTTGCAGTCATAAAGTTCTTCCATATATGTTCTTATTTAATCTCAATTGACTTCAAAAGACTTAATATGGTAAAAGAGAGCATTGACCTGGCCTTGCATGCAAAAATTTGACGTAATTACAAGATTGGGACTTTATAAGGAAATAAAAAGAAATTGACTTATGTTCACTGCAGCGTACTGTTTGCTTTTATGCCTTGTATTATTTGTTTTGTCTTTGCTCCTCTGACAATCTATATGTTTAATCAAACAGTGAAAACAGGGATCCCTGGGTGGCGCAGCGGTTTGGCGCCTGCCTTTGGCCCAGGGCGCGATCCTGGAGACCCGGGATCGAATCCCACGTCGGGCTCCCAGTGCATGGAGCCTGCTTCTCCCTCTGCCTGTGTCTCTGTCTCTCTGTCTCTCTCTCTCTGTGACTATCATAAATAAATAAAAATTTAAAAAAAAAAAACAGTGAAAACAAGCACAGAATACAGTTGTTTTATCTTCCTGACTAGCAAGCCTGGACTCTATTCCAGTTCACTCCACTCTCTTGCACTGCCATTGACCCCTCCACACACTGCCCCCACAAGGTATTCCTTTCCTCTAATAATGAACCAGCAAGAATGTGTGACCTAATCAGCCCAATTCTATCATGTGCAACTGATAATGATTTTGAGTAAGTCAACAGTACACTATTACCTTTTGCAACAACACCCAAAAATAAGTTATGGTTTTAAAATGAATGAGTGTAAGGAAGAGGGAAAGGACATGGGACATTTGGCATCATCTGTGCCACACAGGATGCCAACCCTCTATAAATGATAGAGGGAGCTTAAGTGAAATCTAATACCACCCCATTCACTATCTTCCATAATCAGTTGTTATGTCAAACTGTCTGCCTGGGGGTCAAACAAAATATAGCCCTTTACACAATTTCAAGATTATAGTTCTTTTTTTTTTAATTAAGATTTTATTTATTTGACAGAGAGAGAGAGCAAGACCATGAGCACAAGCAGGGGAGTGGCAGAGGGAGAGGGAGAAGCAGGCTAGGGAGCCGAACTCCAGGCTTGATCCCAGGACCCTGGATCATGACCTGAGCCGAAGGCAGACACTTGAGACTGAGCCACCCAAGCTCCCCGTATAACTGTTTTCACTAAGAATAGACATACTCGGGATGCCTGGGTGGCTCAGAAGTCGAGCGTCTGCCTTTGACCCAGGACGTGATCCCTGGATCCGGGATCGAGTCCCACATTGGGCTCCTTGCAGGGAGCCTGCTTCTCCCTTAGCCTATGTCTCTGCCTCTCTCTCTCTCTCTCTCTCATTGTGTCTTTCATAAATAAATAAATAAATAAATAAATAAATAAATAGACATACTCATACACAAAGAACATCTAGACTAGAAAAAAGTACTAAGACACACGATTATAATAAAAGGGAAATTAAGGTATAGTAGGGAATCAAAGGAAATCATATTCAACTAGGGAAGAAATAGAGGGGCTACTTGTAAAAAAAAAAAAAAAGGCATTTAATGGAGCCTCCAATGCAGGTAAGATATCAACATGGAGAGTTCTGGAATGAAGTACACACGTAGGCAAAAGGAAGAAGTATTTACAAGAACAAGAAGTTGGAGTGTTCAGATAACCTGTTGTGTGGGGATGTTCAGATCCCTGATTGCATCAAAGTCCTCTCCTGGCATGGCCTGTGAAGCCTGTCCTGTGCTCTTCACAGCTACCTGTCCAGCCTACTTCTTCATATATTTTCCTAGTCTTGAGCCTTGACCATTCCTCCAAAATATCATGCTTTATAACTTCATGCATCATCCTCCTCCAGAACGGCCTCTGCTGCCCGGTATATCTGTGATGCTGCTGATTCCACCCTGCTTCTCTCCTGAAAATCCTAACATCTTATAGAGCAATGTATGTCAATTATTTCTCAATAAAACTGGGCGGAGTGGGGGCAGTGAAAAAAATAAAACATTTTAGAGCTAGAAAACACATAAAAGGGCATGTGGGACAATTAACTCTATTATTGCTCCCCCACTCTAATTTTCATTTCAAGGTTTCTGATCACCAGGAAATCTCCCTCTTGCATTTCTTCTGTCCCTGGAAAGTCTAAAATTCCTGACAGTACTGGTTACGTTCAGTAGCCAGAGGCAGCTGCCTTTGTTTCCAAATGAGGCCACTCCGGACTTCTGGGTCACCCATACTTTCCATGAGATCAATCAAAAGGATCAGAAGGAACTAACTCTCACCCTCCTGATAGGAAACACCTGTTCTAACAAGAGTTCCAGTAAAATCTGTGGCAAGTCTGGATTTGTTAATTAGTCAAAAGTAAGCTGCTCAAAGGATATCGCAGAGCAGTTTATTTTAGCTATTGTGTGTGTACAAATAATCTTGGAATCCTGTTAAAATGCAAGCCCTGGTTTAGTAGGGCGGGGCTATGGCCTGAAACTCTGCATTTCTTTTTTTTTCATGACCTGAGGCGAAACCAAGAGTAGGACACTTAATGAACTGAACCACCCAGGCACCGGGAGACTCTGCATTTCTAATAAGCTTCTGGGTTACATCAAAGCTACTGACCTTTGAAACACACCTTGAGTAGCAACGTTGTAGAGAATATTAGAGAATATTGAAAAACATTCTCCAATAGTAGAATCACAGGCCATTCTGTTGGATTCAGAAAACAGTTATGTATCTTCCTACATGTCAGGTACTAGATATTAAAAAATAAAAACAAGAATGGCACGATTTCCCTCAGATTTTACAGTGTAGGAAAAAAAAAATTTCCAGATTTGAAAATAATGTAAGTGCAGGGTGTATCAGGTATATAGAGAAGAGTTTCTCAGCTCAAGGACACTGTGACAAACTCCTACGAAAGGCAGAGAGGATCCCATGAAGGACAGACTGAGAAGGAATGAGCAGAAAAGATAGGAGAAGAACCAAGAGACAGAATATATATGGAGACCAAAGGAATAGTAAGAAATTTCCAGAAAAACTGAGTGGTTAGAGGAAATAGGTCTGGCGTGGAGCTGTTTGCTCCAGTGCCTAGTGGTACTCAGCACAAAGACAGGACGTGAGTATATGTGACCCACTTGAAAGATCATGAGATCAAGCTCTATGATCTTACAAGTGAGGAAACAGTCCTCAAAGCAAGATAATTTGTCCTGAGCCATATAATCCTGAGCTACAGGGTTAGATTTATTGATATCCAATCTGGGACTTTCAAGAAGAAAACCCCAACCATCAAAGTACAAACAAATGGCAAGTAGTATGAAATCTCATTATGTAGAAGAAATCAGACCAACATCAATAACCAGAAAGAGATGTTTAACATCTATGACATGCACTCTGTATTCTGAACACCCTGACAGGCACTTCCGCTTACATTATCTCGTCCTATCCCTGAACAGACCCCGACAAGTAGGTATTATTCCCATTTTTATGGAAGAGACATTTGAGACTCTAGGGACCTACGTGACAGAGTCACATGAGTTCCCAGAGTGCCTGGGAACTGAAGTTTAGTGGGGTTTCAAGAGTCATGGGCCATTATCACTGTGTGATCCTTCTCTGGCAAACAAAGTTACTCCATTATAAGAAGAGGCTAAGGGAACATTAATAACACATGTTTGTATTATAATTAGACATAAATCCGGAAAGGAAAGCAAATCGCTCTGGAAATGAATTCGTCTACTTATAAATGTTCTGTTCATAGCATTTAGTACATGGTTAGATTTCACTGATTTTATGTCTTGCCAATTCAGTTTGAGGCTGACAGACGGGCTTTTATCATCACTCTCAACTCCTTTGGCACTGAACTGAGCAAGGATGACCGGGAGACCCTCTACCCGACCTGTGGCAAGCTCTATCCTGAAGGATTGCGCCTGTTGGCTCAAGCAGAAGACTTCGATCAGATGAGAAGAGTAGCAGACCATTATGGAGTACGTGACTAGACCAGGGGCCCTGAACATCTCACGTTACTTCATCACATGGACTTTAGAAGTTCACACATCAAATTTACATGTCTTCTCTAAAACAGTTAGGTTTGTAAGGTAGAAAGCAATGTCATTCTAGAACTGTCTCTCTCTCTCTCTCTTTCTTTTTTTTTTTTTTTTTTGGAGGTTCCTGCCAAGCAAGTACTTGTTTAAATCTCCAAGGGACAGTCATCTGAGCACGTCTTTTGAAGTGCTTGATAAAGCAAGTTCCCCAAGGAACTGGTGCAGTGTTCTGGATATGTGAGCTCATGGCAAAGTTATATAAAATAGCCTGGCCCAGCAGTCTTTTCAAGTGCGCATTGGGTAAACCGGCTTAGGTACAGAATGTCTACTTGAAATACAAGAGAGAATATGAACATATTGGTTTCTACCATTCCCTTTAATCAGTGGCCAGAAATAAGGAATGGAAGGAGGGCTACTGTGTCCTTCCCTTATTCCACATCCAAATGCTCTCTGAAGAGCCTGCAGCTTCTCAGCTCATCCCCTGATTCCATTCCTCCTGATTTATGGTAACATATGCCTTCCAGGTAACTTTTTCAGAACTGAAGTGACACTCTTACCTTTTCTTATGGGTTTCTGAAGTCTTCGGGGAAAGAGAAATCAGAAATCTGCATAAACCTTTGCAGTAGCTCATGTCATCACAAGAGGCTATTTTTAGCATAATATTAAATTTTGAGCTTCTCAATTTCCACCTCTTCCATACTTGAAATTCCATATGAATTTTACCAACTGTCATTTCAAAGAGCCCATAAACCCATGCTGCTTAAGCCATGAGCATCCATTTATCCTCAGTAAGGTGCCCAACTAGCCCTAAGAACCTAATGTAGAAATTAGCTCATACAATGTACATTGAGAGTAGAATTGCTTTTGCCTCTTGCCCTGTAAGCCTGAATAAGCTACTAGACTAGAAATCCATCTGTACTCTTTTATCTGGATTTTTGGGTATTTTTTTTAGGAGACCAAGAGCCTACAAAAAACATTCAGTCTTTTTGGACAGGTTTTTTTAAAGAACAGACACATCATTTCTGTATTGCTAGGAAAATATCTTTATGTTTATAAGAAATGAGAATTTGTTTAAAAATAGTCTCTGTTTTTTAGGTATACAAGCCTTTGTTTGAGGCTGTGGGTGATGGCAATGGAGGAAAGACATTGGAGGATGTGTTTTATGAGCGTGAGGTATGATATACATGGAAATGTTATTAGCTTATATATGTTTTTTTTCTCTTGCTCTAGGTTTTAGATGTTTTCTTACTTTGGGGTTTCTTTTGGGGGGCTTCTTTTTACAGTTGATCAGTTCCAGTGATTAAGCACAGAATTTGACAAACAAATGGGTATTAATATCTCTGCCTTGGAGGCCCAGGGTTCACATATGATGGCTTTCTGCTGAATTGTCCTACCCAGAAACCCATAGTACATATAGTGAAGCTCTGGAAAGAATGCAGCTATTCCATAGTTAACTGAAGAATCAGAACTAGGACATTCTCATGATCATATATTGACTATCTTCAAGGTGTATGCTCTATTAGGTGCCTCTCTCACTCTCTAATCCATCCCTTCCTTAAGAAGCCTTTGTCTACAATTATAATTTAGGAATACAATTATCACACTTAGGAATTATTTGTATGGAAATCCATCTGGAGCATCTAGACTATTCTCTTTCCTTAAAAAGCAGAAGAGTACTTATTCCATTTATAGTGAATTCCTGGGCTACCAAAGTATTCAACAAAAGGGCTTTTTTTTTTGAGGTGGATGGGGATACCAGATAAGGTATCTCAAATCTAGAGAATTTTTCTAATATATTCTATTCATTTCTCTAAAACCACTGGCCCTTCCCCTTCAATTGATTGACAGAGAACCCTGAAATCTATCCAAATTTTAGGGTAGGACTGACTCCGGAAAGCAGTTTGGGCCCCTTCCTGTAAGTCCTACTCTAAATATTTTCCAACAGCTCTCTACTGCCTGTCACAAAAAGAGTAAAAACAATGCAAGTTATTCCCATATATTAGGGATGTTTTTAAAATTCCACACTATTGCACAACTGCTTCAAAGAAGGCTGTTAAGAAAGCTGCCCTTGGCAGGAAAAATAAGTATCTGTTCCTGAAAGCAAGGACCTCCACTTCCTGAATATTTAGCTTGACGTTTTCAGGGCTGCATGAGGGACTCAGTACCTCTCATACTTTTTTCAAAATGGAAAAGAATAAAAGAATTGTTCCATTGTTCAGACTTTACCCCAGTTGAATGATTTTTTTTAATTTTCTTTTACTGATATACCTTCTGCAGAAAAAAAAAAAAAAATCAACCATATGTCAAGTTGCTGTAGAGTATCCTAAGAAAGCTCAAAATGTCACTCATTCCAAATTCCAGAGGCCTGTGGCATTGCCCTGGAGGAGAGTTAGGCAGCCTACAAACTTTTTAGAATTTTCAAAGTTGTGGCCAAGAATGAATAGTCTACCTAAATGAGATGTGCCCACTAGCTAGAAACCAACTCTGTGTATTACTACAAAGTTCCGCACTTACATTCACATACAAACACCAAGATTTTCCCAGGAATCTTTTCACTAGCAGTGCTGAGAAGATTTGGAGTTTGTCTTGTGATTCTATAAACCTCCTTTATTTTATTTCTTTATATTTTTATAAACTTACTTTTAAAACTACTATGGTCTATCTGTAGAATGACTCTAAAGTTCCCTTTAGAACTTGATGAGTTGTCACCGCTTTCTTTTATTTGACCAAATTTGGACATTGCCTATTTAAATACAAATAATCACTATACAAGCGCAAGCCAGTCTGCAATTTAATATTATTTCAAAAATGTAGTATGTTCCCAATAAGTGACGGTCAGTTTTTTTTTTTTTTTTTTTCTTTTCCTTCCTCAGGTACAAATGAATGTGCTGGCATTCAACAGGCAATTCCACTATGGTGTGTTTTACGCATACACAAAGCTGAAGGAACAAGAAATGAGAAATATCGTATGGATAGCAGAATGCATTTCACAAAGACATCGAACTAAAATTAACAGCTACATTCCAATTTTATAACTCATTGTGGGGCCTCAAATGTAGAAAATCTTCAATATGAAGAAGAGGTTCTGAGGAAAATAAAAAGAATTGTGTTACAATTATCTGGGTTACACAAAAATAATTCACACTACACCTTCACAAGCTGCAGACCCACCAGAAATATAGTAAACCAACAAAGTGGTTTTTTTTTTTTTCCAGTAGCCTTAAATTTTGTTTCCACATTTATGTCTTCCTCTTTACCAGACTTTAGACATTAATTCTAACTAACTGTATGGTACTTTTCCTATTCTTGTTTGGTTGTATTAACAATCAGATCTAATTAAAATGTTTTACTTTTGCTTTCCCATGCTTCTCCACAGGCCCAATATTGTCTACTTTATTTTTTCCTCACCTAGGTCCACAAAAACCCAGGATTGTATGAGGCTAGCATCGATCACATGTGATGAAAATACTGTATTTTTTCTTTTTTTTATTTTTCAAGATTGATTTTATTTCTTTTTTTTTTTTTTTTGAAAGAGAGAGAGTGTGGTCCCACGCAAGTAGGGGGTGGGGCAGAGGGAGAGAATCTTCAAGCAAATTCCCAGCTGAGCGTGGAGCCCAATATAAGGCTCAATCCCGAGACACCTGAGCCACCCAGGCACCCCAAAATTGAAAGAATTTAAAGTATACAGTGTGATGATTTGATACACATATACATTGTGAAAGAATTCCCCTCATCAAGTTAGTTATACATCCATCACTTCAGGTAGTAGTCTTCCAGCCCCCCACCCCCACCCCCTGTGAGAATATTTAAGTTCTACTGTCTTGGTAAATTTCAGTTATACTATAATGTCATCAACTATAGTCACCATGTTATACATTAGATCCTCAAACCTTATTCATCTATAACTGAAAGCTTGTCCTCTTTTACTAACTCTTCCATATTTCCCCATCCCCCAGCCTCTGGCAACCATTTTTCTACTCACTATTTCTAGGAGTTAAATTTTTTACTTTTTTTAGATTCCACACATAAGTGAAAATTAAAAGGAAGTGTATAGCTAAGATTTTAATAATCTTTATGATTAGATTTTTTAATTCAATAATATTTTTCTTAAGATTTATGGAGACATGGAAGAGTAGATAATCATGACTCTCAGCTATCAGTGTCTAGACCACGTGGTTGTACACAAGCTTCATCTTGTTGGTGTGGTGACAGTGATTGATATCGAATAAAATTTTCAAAGCCTCAAAGGCTTTTCAGTAGAAAGATCAGAGGAAAGTTATGCAATATCCACAATGCAAATACATAGACGTAAATCATATTTTAGAGAATTACTGTTTTGCAGATTAATTGTCCCTTGTGCTAGATATAACTGTGAAATATCAGGATTATCTGAGTCATAGAATTTAACATGAGATGCTAACAGTGGCTTTAATCATTCGAGTTCACATAACCCTTTAAGAATATGATGAGCACTATGGATACTTTCCCTGAGAATAATAGACATCTGCATATTCATCCCAAATTTTACATAGTTTTTGAAAAGACTATGGATCCTCTAAAGTCCATTCATGTGCAACCTAGAAGTCCAAAGACTCCAGGTTAAAAAACTCCATTGCACAGGCCAAGGAATAAAAGAATACAACAGGTTAGAAAGTCATGGATGAGAAAGGATTTGATTTAAGAAATAAAATAGAAGGGGGCAGCCCAGGTGGCTCAGCGGTTTAGCGCCACCTTCATCCCAGGGTGTGTTCTTGGAGACCTGGAATCGAGTCCCATGTCAGGCTCCTTGCATGGAGCCTGCTTCTCCCTCTGCCTGCATCTCTGCCTCTCTCTCTCTCTCTCTCTCTGTCTCCCATAAATAAATAAAAAAAATCTTTTTAAAAAATTAAAAAATAAAATAAAATAGAAGTACTTGTATACCCTTCCATCTCTTGAAAGGGCATCCTGTTTGGCTGAGCAAGCATTTTCAGGATGGAGGCCCATGAGCTTTGGTAGAAAGGGCTCCTCATCTGGCCAGCAAGGTCAGTCATGTCAATCATGGAGATGACAGAGGGACAGAGGTCACAATCAGTTTGCTGTCATACTAAATTGAAATTATGCTCCAAAGCATCCAACTCTACTTTTTGAAATGATGTCCATATTCATCTGATGCATTAACCAATGTTACTATTTTTTGCAAGAAGAGTGGATGAAAACTCTGCAGATTGGTTAAAAATAAATTCTGATCCATAAATACAGTCAACTAATCTTTGACAAAGAAGTAAAAGCAATACAATAGACCAAAGATGGTTCCTTCAACAAATGGTGCTAGAACAACTAGGCATCCATATGCAAAAAAAAAAAAAAAAAAAGACACTAGACATAGACCTTATACCTTTCACAAAAATAACCCAAATGGATTATGATTTAAATATATGACCTATGTAATAACCTAAATATAAAACATGAAACTATAAAGCTTCTAGAAGCTAAGAGAGGAGAAAACCTTTATGACCTTGGGTATGGTGATGACTTTTTTGATATAACACCAAAAACACAATCCAGGAAAGAAATAATTGATAAGCTAGACTTTGTTAAAATTGAAATATTCTGCTGGGGACAGCCCCGGTGGCCCAGCGGTTTAGTGTTGCCTTTAGCCCAGGGTGTGATCCTGGAGACCTGGGATCGAGTCCCACGTCGGGCTCCCTGCACGGAGCCTGCTTCTCCCTCTGCCTGTGTCTCTCCTCTCTCTCTCTGTGTGTCTTTCATGAATAATAAATAAAATCTTTTTAAAATAAAATAAAATAAAATACTCTGCTGTGCAAAAGACAATATCAAGAGAATTGCAAGACAAGCTATAGACTAGGAGAAAATAGTTGCAAAAGAGACATCTGGTAAAATATTGCTATCCAAAATATATTTAGAAAAAACTCTTAAAACTCAACAATAAGAAAGCAAACAACCTGATTAATGCATGAGCCAAAGACTTTTTACAGACCAGTTCAACAATAAAGATATGTAGGTGGCAAAGAAACATGAAAAAATGTTCCATGTCATATGTCGTAGGGAAATAAAAATTAAAACAGCAATAAGATACTATTACACACCTATTAGAAGGGCCAAAGTCCAGAACATGGGCAACTCCCAAAGCTGGCAAGGGTGTGAAGCAACAGGAACTCTCATTCATTGCTGGTAGGAATGTAAAATAGTACAGCTACTTTGGAAGACAGTTTAGTGATTTCCTAAAAAGCTAAACATACTCTTACCATATAATCTGGCAATCACACCTGTTTGTAAGTTTCAAAAGGAGTTGAAACTTACGTTCACACAAAAGCCTGCACATAAATCCTTATGTCAGCTTTATCCATAATTGCCAAAATTTGGAAGAAACTGAATGCCCTTTAGTAGATAAATGGATAAACAGTGGTAGACCCAAACAACGGAATATAATTTAGCTCTGAAAGTAAATGAGCTATCAAGCCATGAAAAGACACAGAGGGGAATGCCTGGGTGGTTCAGTGGTTGAGCATCTGCCTTTGGCTCAGGTCATGATCCCGAGGTCCTGGAATCGAGTCCTGCATTGGGCTCATCTCAGGGAGCCCGCTTCTCCCTCTGCCTATGTCTCTGCCTCTCTCTCTCTCTCTCAGTGTCTTTCACGAATAAATAAATAAAAGCTTAAAAAAAGAAAAGACACAAAGAAACCCTTAATGCATCTGAAAGTCTACATATTGTCTGATTTCAACTATATTACATTTTGAAAAAAACAAAAATATGGAGACAAGAAAAAATTAGTGGTTACCAGGGGTGGAGAGGAGAGAGGGAGGAGATGAAGAGGCAAAACAGGATTTTCAGGGCAGTGGAAATACTCTATATGTTATAGTAACAGATATATGCCATTATGCATTTGTCTACACACCGGTCATATACAACACCAAGAATGAATTTTAAGGTAAACTATGGATGTTGGGGGATTATGATGTGTTAGTATAGGTTCACACTAGGTTAAAAAGGAAAAAAAAATGTACCACTCTGATGAGTGATGTTGGTAATGGGGGAGGCCATCTATGCATGAGTGGGAGCAGGGAGTAAGTTAGAAATCTCTGTGCCTCCCTCTCAATTTTATTGTAAACCTAAAACTGCTCTAAAAAAAAAAAAAATCTTAAAGAAATAAATTCTGGGCAGCCTGGGTGGCTCAGTGGTTTAGCGCCGCTTTCAGCCCAGAGCCTGATCCTGGAGTCCTAGGATCGAGTCCCGCATCGGGCTCCCTGCATGGAGCCTGCATCTCCTGCCTGTGTCTCTGCCTCTCTCTCTCTCTGTGTCTCTCATGAATAAATAAATCTTTAAAAATAAATAAATAAATAAATAAATAAATAAATAAATAAATAAATAAATAAATTCTGACCAGCTGATATTTCCTGAAGTTTTATCTTCAGGATTGAATGATCAAATGGGAAAAATTACTTTTAAGCCTTCATCTTTGGTGAAATAGAAGAAAACTGTACTCTCACATTTCTTCATGGCACCTAGAAATGAATCATTTCTATCTTCTTGGTCACCTTTTATTGCTTAAAGCCAAATAAAAGTAAGTCAAGTGGAATAGTAACGAGTGGGCAGGACAGATGCATAACCTCCTTGGTAAATATTATAAATCCGGAAAGTGCAGGTGGAAATTTAAATCGGTGTATTTCCTGGAAGGAAATATATATCTTTATGTTCAGGAAGTAGCCTGTGCTATCCTGCACTGATGAGGCCATTTTCAGGCAAGACTTCGGAGAGAGATGGGTTGTATTTAAATCAAAAACAGCTGGGCATGGGCTAACCCCCTCCTGAGCCACATGGAAAGCATAAATTGACTTAAGACTGGAGTAATTGTAAAATATGGGAGGGCAGCAACAAGGAGAAAAGGGATGCCTGTAAAAATAAAGCAAACGTCAGCACTTAATTCAGAGAAAATGACTTCTTTCAAAATTAGCTCTCTGTCGAAGCCACGAGAATAGACTCCTCTGAGACATAACTTACCCGAAGAAAAATAAGTAAAAGTAAATGTCATGAATGTTGAATGAGGAGCGTATTCTTTCTAAGTCAAATTAGTGCTTTCACCTTTTTCCTCCCTTAGTCCTTTTAGGTTTTCCCTGCATATCTTCCCAGGAGGATATAACCATTATAAGCACTAAATTAATTAGGAAAGAATAGGCTCAGAACAAGAAAATACATGCTGATTTCAAATTATAACTCCTAGGTACTATGGAAACAACAGGGTTTTACTTCTTGGAGACCAAGGTTAGGCAATTTGACATCTTTTGTTGAGAATCCAAAGGACATACCCTAAGAGCTACTTAAGCGCTCTGCATACAGCTTATGGAGGCTTATCTCAAAATCAGCAAGTGGTTAATAGGAAGTGACCCCCTGCCTCTGGCATCCTATGAATGCGGTTGCAGGTAAAAAGGAAAAGCTCCCTTTTTATTAAATAGACATTATAAAAGAGGCTGCTTATTGTATAAAGCTGATGCAAACTGAGGGTCTTTCTTTTCAGGCTTGTGAAGGACTAACATCCCTGTTAGACTGTTTTAGAGACCTCTGATACTATACCCCACGTAAACCCAAAGCAAGAATTTAAGAAAAGAGATTTTTGAACAGTCACTAAGAGAAGTAGTAACAACAGGGACTTACAAGTCACCTATATTTTTTAGACCATACATCCACCAGTATGTCAAAGCACACAGCTGTGTCTCGCATGGGTGATGGGGTAAAGATGCTGATCCGGTAGCCTTGGGGTACCCATGGTCTCCAGTCTCCGCTGACCCTCAGCAGTCTTTCCTGCTTGCTGCCAGATGCCAAACAAATGCTATCATTTTATGCGTACATAATGATGTTGAAAGAAACCAAGTAAGGTAACAGATGAGTATCCTATGGTTCCCCCAACAAGATAAAAGCAAGACTAGCAGAGTCCATTTTTATATTTTTATGATACCCTTTATGGATCTGAGAACCCCTGGTCAGCAAATTTGATATCTGTGTTCCCGAGAGATTAGCATTCCCCACGTTCTCTGCGGCTGAGTCTTTGTCTTACAACACAAATTCAAACTACCATAAAGAATTAACATATTTGGGGCACTTGATGAGATGAGCACTGGGTGTTATTCTATATGTTGGCAAATTGAACACCAATAAAAAATAAATATATAAAAAAATAGAATTGACATATATGTACATACGATCCACTGATTTTTTTACAGTAAGTTTCTCTACTTTAATGGTCATTTCTTGATCTGTCCAAGTTAGTATATTAGGCTGAATATTCTTTTGTTTCCTTATTCAATATAGCCATCTAAGAAATACGTTTTTATTTTTATTTTTTTATTATTATTTTTTTAATGATAGTCACACAGAGAGAGAGAGAGAGAGAGGCAGAGACACAGGCAGAGGGAGAAGCAGGCTCCATGCACCGGGAGCCTGACGTGGGATTCTATCCCGGGTCTCCAGGATCGCGCCCTGGGCCAAAGGCAGGCGCCAAACCGCTGCGCCACCCAGGGATCCCCGTTTTCATTTCTTACCAGTCAAAGCGTTTCATGTAAACTTTTGCAATTGTAATATTTATTATTCTACCAGTATTTGAGAAATCAGGAAGAATTATGAAAATTATTGTTAATTTACTTTTATAAACTAAGATTTGCACAATTAATCGTAGCCAATGAGGTTTATCTGAGGTGCGATTATTGCTAATTAAAAACTTTACTTTTATAAACTATTAGAATGGTAGAAACACCACCTACTTTAATTGTTTAATATGTACCTGAGTATTCACTTTTATAAATTAGTAAAATAGGAGAAACACTATCTACTTTAGTTAATCATTTAATATGTGCCTGAAGATCCACTGTGCTTTATTTAATCCTTTAATATGTACCAGGCCTTAACACACTCAGTGTAATTTAAGACTTCCAGTTGGAAATAATTTTGCCATTGTTCAATGCTGAGGACCAAATGCATAAAATTATTTGGAATGCTAGTTATCAAAGCTTTGATTTATTAAAGTTTTAAACTTAAAATGTTAATAATTAAGTTATATAATGACACCTCAATCTCCCTCATCCATCATTTATCCTGGGACTCCAGGATCACGCCCTGGGCCGAAGGTAGGTGCCAAACCGCTGGGCCACCCAGGGGTCCCCCCTTCAGGTTTTAATGTCACCATGTTGCCCGACTCTGATGGGCACCTTTCATAACTCCGGAATTGTGCAAACCACCAGAGTACAATAATAATGCATAATAATGCAATAATAATGCACAAGAGGTCCTCCAGTCTTAAGGAGATATCTCACATTCGTCTCTTCACCTCATAATTCTTCCCCTCCCGCCTTTTTTCACCTCACAATTTGTAACCATAAATTTATTTTTTAAAATATTTTGTTTATGCGTGAGAGACACAGAGAAAGAGACAGACATAGGCAGAGGGAGAAGCAGGACTCAATCCTGAGACCCTGGGATCACAACCGGAGCCAAAGGCAGACGCTCAACCACTGAGCCACCCAGGCGTGCCCATAAATGTATTTATATGTTTGTCTTGTAATGTCGGTCTTCCTCATCCAACTATGTTCTATGAGACTAGGAAATTTATCTTTTTAATCACTGCTGTATACTTAGTATTTGGCATAGAGACTGGCATAGGGCAGCATTTAATATATATTTGTTTAATAAATGAATGAGCAAATTCCTCTACCTGTAAAATTCTATAAGTCAAATCACAGAACTATTAAAAGAACCATATTACAAATTTTAAGACTTTATTTGATCAAAAATCTATCCAATTGGGCAGTTCCGCACGGGAAGTAGGTAGAAGGGCTCCAGCGAAGGGAATGAGGAGAAAGGCTTACAGAGGCAATGCTGAGGCAAGGTGAGGAAATCACTCGTTGACTATAGCTTAAGCATTTGCCTTATTTGGAAAAGTCTATCGGCTATTTGGTTTTTTTAAAAATAAATTTATTTTTTATTGGTGTTCAATTTGCCAACATATAGAATAACACCCAGTGCTCATCCCGTCAAGTGCCCCCCTCAGTGCCCGTCACCCAGTCACCCCCACCCCCCGCCCACCTCCCCTTCCACCACCCCTAGTTCGTTTCCCAGAGTTAGGAGTCTCTCATGTTCTGTCTCCCTTTCTGAGATTTCCCACTCATTTTTTCTCCTTTCCCCTTTATTCCGTCTCAATAATTTTTATATTCCCCAAATGAATGAGACCATATAATGTTTGTCCTTCTCCTATTGACTTATTTCACTCAGCATAATACCCTCCAGGTCCATCCACCTCGAAGCAAATGGTGGGTATTTGTCGTTCCTAATGGCTGAGGAATATTCCATTGTATACATAGACCACATCTTCTTTATCCATTTGTGACTTGTCCTTAGGTTTTGATTTCTTAACCTTGAGTCACTTACGGGCCTAGGTTTTGCTTTGCTTACTTAGATCCTGGAACCACCTCAGTCTAACGGCCTCCTTGTTTAATAAATCTAACAGAGGGAAAGACCAAAACATAACTAGGCTAGGGGACCCATAAATTGCCTTTGGGCACAGATATTTCCAGTACCCAGGAAGACAGGAAAAGCAAAACAACTAGACTGAGAGATTGCCACAGTCTCACTCCGTGGAGATACAGAAACACGCTGAAAGGTAGAGACCCTGGGGCCCCTGCACATGCATCTGGAGCATACTGCAATACTCAGCCCACACGAGGCGCACCCCACGGATCTGCAATGAATGAATGAATGAGTAAACCCATATGTGAGGCAAGTATTGAATCAGTACCCACATCTGACCCTTGCAGCAAAAGGGAAACCGTGACGTGGGATCTGCATCAAGCACAGCATTTGCTGAGACAGTGGAGCAGCCAAATTGCCACTCCTGCCTGCGCTCACATCTGGCAGGAGCGCTCACAGTCAGAAGCCAAGCCAATTTGATCACAGGAACATACTTTGGCCAAGAACTCCTTAACTAAATGGAGCCTACTTCCCGTGGTCTACAAACACAGGTGTTTACAAAGGACAAACCCAAAGGACAGGGAAATTCACTAAAATGGTTTCATGGTGTTCTCTGAACACCAGGATAAACTCGGGTAATGATTCCCAATCCAATCTGCCTCCCTGCTCAAACACTTAACATCTACCCCGAAATTTATAGGACTCTGAGAATGTATAAAGAATTGGTTAGGTCCCCTGTTCTGAAGCGTATCAAAAGAAAAAAAAATTCAACTGAATTATCAAGTGGGATTTACTCTGCATGGCACTGTTTGTCTATTCAACTAATTATGTTACCTCTCTCCTTCAAAGGGTTCATGTAGGTAAAAGCAGAAGTACGGAATATTACGTGCTGGTGATGAAAATCAGTATATTAAGTAAAAGGTAAAATGGTATTTAGAAAAGGAGAGAGAAACTATTTCAAACAACTGCAAATGGCACATAAGGTTAATTGCAAAGTCTCCAATGTTGCTGAAACCAGTGTCTGCCTGTCTAGCAGGCACCGAGCCACACCCCATTCATCGTACCAAGACCAGAAAGGCACTTAGAGAGGCCACTCGACTTTCAACTAAGAGGGATAGCAGAGATTTTCTGAAATAATTGTTTTGGAGGTTTCACATTCATTACATACTCTTAGTATGGTCTCTTGATAGCAGGCAGCAGTTAGATATCTGTTCGAAACAAACAATTTTCTTTACTTAAATGTGGAACCCTTGACAGGGAGTGGAGAGTTATTCCACACTAGACTCCTTCGAGTGTAGGTGAAGATGAAGTATACCATTGCCCAAACACAGACTAAAAGCCATATAAATGCATGGAGTCGTAGGAAACCTCTATAGTTCTACAACTCTTTTTTGAGATGAAGAGTGCTAAAAATGCACTCACTCTGGACGAACATTGTATTTCTTCAATGACATCTGCTCTTCCTAGGCACTTAAACAATAAGTCTAATCTGCTGAATGTTTCTCAATTGCATCCATTCCAAGAGAAAAAAGCTTCAAAGTACCACTCCCCTAGTTAACCAGTTCAATAGTCTTAATACTTTAATTTACTTAAATTTAGGAAGATGTGAAGCATAGACCTCGGTGCAGGAAAGCAATCAAAGACATTTGGATATCCTGGTCATGACTTTGCTGTTTTTCAAACCTTCTGTCATAAGTCCTTTCTCCAGAACTTACTTCACAGTTGGGGAGTAATATTTTGAGACAAGTCTACCTCAAACACTATTATTTGCTTTGATAGTATGGGGGAATGGGGAGTTAAAAAAAAAATCAAAGTGTAAAATGGTTTCAGAGGAGAGCTTCATTTTCCATAGTCATCCTTCAGAATAATGATCCACCCCTCAAAACAGATTGCCTTTACTCTGCTAGGCGGAACTCAGGAGATGAAGGCCTCAAAAATTAATATTTCAAATCTTGTCAGACATCAAACAAACACTCTTTGACTCTAAAAAATTAATTGCTTAGAGCAATTAGAGAAAAGCCTTGAGGAGTGTATGAGTCAGAGGAATTTGGATCTATCTTCCCTAACTTCCAGAACATTGTGGCTGTCGGCAAGTTAACTGAACTTCTAAGACTCAGTTTCCCCATCTGTGAAAGTGAAATAATTATATCTTCTTTTAGGATTGCTATAAGACTTAGATAAAATAATTTATTTAATGCTTAGTACACAGCCAGGCACAAAGCAGGAGCTCAATAATTGCTCTACTCATACTTCCTTAGACAGACTTGCACTAGATTGACTTGGGCACTTGCCTATCCCAGTCACTGGACTGAAAACACCTGGGAAGTGAAGATCATCTCTTTGTGTTCCTATTAGTTCACAATACAGTGTTTGCTTAAAATAAATTATACGTGCTTTTAATTATTTTTAAAGAGTTTATTTCTTTCTTTCTTTATTTGAGAGAGAGAGAGAGAGAGAGCATGAGTGGAGAGAGGGGCGGAGGAAGAAACAGACTCCCCATGGAGCCAGGACCCCAATGCAGAGCTCGATCCCAGAACCCTAGAATCATGACATGAACCAAGGGCAGCTGCTTAACCCACTGAGCCTCCCAGGCACCCCCTCATACATGCTTTTTAGATAAAGTCAACATTTGCTTGATGTTGATAGATATAGACATATGACTAAAATCATTTTACTTTATTCTCAGATTACAGTTGGCTAAATATTAATTAATTAAAATAAAAGAGGACCCCTGCCTCCCATATCAACTTGCACAACACCGGATGGTCCCTTTGGTTCAGTAAGTACCTTCTTCTGCTTCCAACCCAAGGCATCCCCTCTCCAGACTCCTAGAGCAGCTCATGGGCCTGCCTCCCAGTTCCTGCTCCTTTGCTTTCCCATTCCTCCCATTCATCAGACCCATCTGCTGCTACCCTGCTGCCCCTCCTCATGTCTCCTACTTTGTGTCGGGGCTCATCACTTCAATCTCTCTCTCTCTCTCTCTTTTTTTTTTTTATATCACTTTTCTTTTTTTAATATCCTCTGCCCCCCACAACCTCAACTCGGTCCTACAATCAATCCTAATGGAAAGTTGGGCAAATAGGCCCCTACCTTTTTAACTAGAAGTCTGCCCGCTGGATATAAACTCTTCTAGATGGTTCAAGTTACTTGCTTTTACTACCTCAACCTCCATTTTTTTGTTCGTTTTCATAACTTATATTTTGATAATCTGCCTTTTTAGAAAGCATCGGTGGACCCACAAAGCCTGAGTTAAAGAGAGATCCCGGGGAACCTGGACACGTGGAGTCTTGCCCCCTTGCCTAGTCCTTAGGGACAGGGGGTACCTCCCTGCACCAGGAGGGGTGAAGATGCCCACAGACAGTCAGCCCCCTGAACGTGCCCCACGCCGTAGGTCACCTCCCTGTGTCCTGAGCCCTCTGCCTGACACTTATAAGCAAGTCCCCCTACCGGAGCCCACATAAACCCCAGCACCCTCTCCACAGCCCTCCCTTTGGGGGCTGTATATAGGTGTGTCTTATTTTCAGTGCACAGTATTAACATGTGTTCAAGAATGACATTTATATTTAAAAAGTAATTAAATAGCTAAAATTTTTTTAAAAGTTAAATTTATACTTCCATTCTAAAAAACTACTGTTAGAGGGACACCTGGGTGGCCCAGTAGTTGATCATCTGCCTTTGGCTCAGGTCGTGATCCCAGGATCCCAGGAGCCTGCTTCTCCCTCTGCCTGTCTCTCTGCCTCTCTCTGTGTGTCTCTTATAAATAAATAAATAAAATCTTAAGAAAAAAATCTGTTAGTAAATATCTTTCATTATTATTTCAGAATATAAAACAGCAAAATAACACAGTGTTGCCTCAGAGGCTGCTAAACTATAAATAAACTCATTTGGCCTCCTTTGTTGTTACTGTTTTTCTAAGTGAGCTCCATACCCAACGTAGGCTTGAACCCTGGGCCGAGATCCAGAGTCACATGCTCTACCAACTGAGCCACCCAGGCACCCCTGCCTTTCTGTGAAATGATTCCCAGCAAATACATGTTTTGTAGTTTGGGGATCACCTTTCCTAGAACTTCCTTTTCCCTCCTCTCCGTGCCAGTGTAATAGAATTATTTTTTATCATTTTTCTCTGGTTTCTTTCCTTGAATCTGATTTGCTGCTCACCTACCTGGGAGCAATAAAACTAAACCTTTATATCGGTTCCAATTAGGTCTAAAAGAAGAGTAAATAGAGCTCAGTGTAAACTTTAATACTTGGCATTGTGATGCAGCTTGGAATTCTCAGTAAACCCTTTGGTTTGATGGATTATTTTCTATTTCCTGAGAGCTAAGATTACTTTGTTAAATAACTGCTGGGTACATGAAGAGTCTTTATATTAACATTCTTGTTGACAGGAAGTGGTGGGACCCAATCAGCAGACTGAAATGTCCTCTAACTCAGTATTAAATCATGTCTGCGTCGGTTCACAAAGACAGCGGGTAGTGGAGATGCCAGTTGCCAAACTGCATGACAAAATCAGCCTTTAATTCCTTCTGATTATTAAGTATTCCACTGAGTGTGTGATAACGAAACAAGAGAGGATATTTTCTTCCCAGGGCACAGCCAATTCTCAGCTTGGATTTAACACTTTGGCTGAGCACATTTCCCCTTTCTGTTTCATCTGGGTGACTTTTGCTTTTCTGGTTTCCTGTCATATGAGGTTATGTTTACCAAGGGGCCATATCATCTTTGGGTAGAAGGTATTTCACAGGGCACTGTCAGGCTAATTAACAAGTAAAGCTGCTTAGCCCAAGCTGCTATGGAAACGTCAGATACTACATTATGTCAGACCGTGTCATTTTAATTGGCATTGAGGGAAAGTAGACCTAATCTCTAGGAACAATTTAAGCCAAAATCCTTCACTAACTTGATGTGGCATTTTAAGTTTGAAGTGGAAATTCAGTTTCTTGAAGGGGAAAAATATATTCTTTTTATAAAAAACATCAAAATAGGACACCTGGAAAAGAGGGAAGAAAATATTTTAATTGAGTTGTTAGGGTTTGTAGGAAAGACTGTTGTGTGTTTGCCTACCTTTGCTTCTGCTCAATCTAATCCCTTAGAGGGCTATCGAATCTGTAGAGTCAACGAGCTTCACCGTGTGGGTTTATGAGAACCTAGTCATTAACCCACAGAACAGGGAATCTACCAATAGTTCGCAGTCCTTCAGTACTTTTCTAATGGGTGCTCTGGTTAAGATTCTTTTATTCGCAAGCAAAAGAAACTGACCGCCTAATCCAAATGAAACAGGAGAGGGTGTGTTAAAAAGTGTCGCCCTCAAAATCAAAGGAAGGGCAGGAATCATCGACCTTGAAGATGACAGACATTGGAGCAGATGCAGGGAAATCATCAGGATTGGTTGTTCATGAACCCTCTCTCCAGGACACTCACATTAGATGACTCAGCTCTGAGAACTTTCAGTTTTTACATACCTCGCTTTATTTTCAAATTTCTAAGAAAGGACTATTCTATGGACCCAGCTAGATTTAGCATCTCTCTAGCCTTGGATTAACAGCATAGCCAATGCCAAGAATAAGGAGAAGAATAAAAGGGAAAGCAGTACAGTCAGGGCCACTTGGAGAATCATTGTGCACCCAGTAGCAACCTCACTTTGCAACTTCCGTTATCAGTGAGCTTATAATCAGGCTTTAGATTCATGTGGTTAGAGCATTGATTTTCCTATATATTTTTTTGAAAATTAATAAGCCATTTCAACACTGCAGTACGTACCTATAGTATACCAGGGAGAAGACAAAATGCCAAGCATAAAAAGATAAGCTCATATTCCAGAAAGAGACAGAGATGTGTAAGTAATGTAATTTGAATCATATCAGATACAATTCAGGTTGTGTGTATTTAGGGAGTTACTAGAAGCTTTGAAGGGAAGTGTCAATGTACATATTCCTGAAGATGTCAGGGAAAGCTTCCTAGAGGAAAGACTATTTGAGGCGTGTCTTAAAGGATAAATGGGAATTTGTTACATAACAGGAGAAGAGAGGCATGCCCTATAGAAGAGGTGCATTTTTGAAACATGCAGCACCTACAAAGGATAGAAGAAAAGGACAGCGTGGCTCATTTGGGAGCTGTGAATAGTTTGGTATTGTTGGAGGAGAACCTGAAGAAGAAGTTGCCAAAAATAGGTCTGAGGTGAGAGGCAAGTCCCTGAAGTTTCTCTTATGAAACATTACGGTGAATGAACTAAATGCCTTAAATAATGGATAGTCTAAACGATTTATGATTTGGTAAAGTAACACAATCAGGTTAGAAAAACTAGTTCAGGGGATGCCTGGTGGCTCAGTGGTTGAGCATCTGCCTTTGGCCCAGGGCCTGATCCTGGAGTCCTGGGATCGAATCCCACATCAGGCTCCTCTCAGGGAGCCTGTGTCTCCCTCTGCCTATGTCTCTGCCTCTCTCTCTCTCTCTCTCATGTCTCTCATGAATAAATAAGTAAAATCTTTAAAACAGAAAAAGTAGTTCAGCAGTAAGGTGGAGGAGAGTTTAAGAGACGAATACCCTGTCAAAGACCACTACAGTAGAGCAGGAGAAGGAGGTCCAGGGAAATTCAGTCTTCTTTCTGAGGCAAT
The DNA here is from genome assembly GCF_003254725.2 of Canis lupus dingo. Lineage (NCBI taxonomy): Eukaryota > Metazoa > Chordata > Mammalia > Carnivora > Canidae > Canis > Canis lupus. The sequence goes on from NC_064271.1 coordinate 32,624,420, forward strand.
AGTCTAGAGAGTGGCTTCACTAATGGAGACACACAACTAATGAAGAGAACCTTCAGAAGGTCAAGTGTTCAGCGGTCAAGCGCTAGGTCAGTAGCCAAGAGAAGATAGAAAGACTGGAGACTTGTATTTCTGAGTCAAAAATACTATTTGGCTATCAAGGTGTGGATATTTATGAGGCTTTGCATATAGAATATTGAGAATAAAAGCACAAGCCTAAGGATGGAACCCTGGAGACAAGTAAGGGGGATGATCAAAGAAAAGTCTGAGCTGAAATTCAAGAATAATAGGAAAGACCAGTAAGGAGCAGAAATCACAGAAAATAAACAGAGAGAAGGGAGGGGAGTTTCGAGAAAGAGCATGTGTTGGTTAGGATTAGATTTAGCTGCAGGTGACAATTCTTTCTGACATCGACTAGATGTGGAGTTAGGCAGCAGATGCTGGTACAGGGGCTCCATTATCATGCAGCTCTTTCTCTAGTCTACAGCATCTTGATAGGCCAAGTGGGTTGTCCAAAATTCAGCCCAGTGTGAAGGAGGACATATTGAAGAAGGGAGCACCACTCCCTTTTAAAATAGTGACTCTACATTTTGTACAATTTCTACTTCCAGTGCATTGGCAGAATTTAGCCACATGGCCACATCTGACTTTAAAGGAGACTGGACAATGCACATCGTATTCTGGGCAACCATGAGTCCAGCTTAAAATGGGGTTCTACTTGATTTGCTAAGGAAGAAGGGGGAAATGGATCCAGGGAAGCAGCTGGAAGTCTTGGCCACAGAGGAATTGATGAATAATGACATAAACTGAAGAGAGTTCTTGTAAGGTAAAGACTTAAAAGTGTTTATTGTGATTAGTCAGTGATGACCTTGAAAAAGTAGTTTCTTAACTGGTGAAAACAATAAATCAAATTATAGTAGATAGAAGCCTGACATTATGATAAGGAAAATGAAGAGGAATATAGATTCCACTTTCAACAAGCTGGCCTATGAAAAGGAAGGTAAGACCATAGTTAGCTCAGCACCCTCGAGAATGGAGTTCATAAAGAGTCAGGGCTAAGATTTTGATGGCCCCTGTGCAAGTCTGAAGCCAGTCATGAAAAAGAGGACAATGGAGCAATCTTCTTCTTCTAGAAACTGATTCTTCTACCCACCTTCTCCCAGTTTTTATGTTTTTTTGAGATGTTGTATTCTTATATGACTTATTTCCTGGTCTAGGTTAATTGGTAGAGGGTAAATCTAATCAAAATTGATCCCACGAACCCAACTTCATGAACCAGTTAATTAAATGAGGAATGGCTAAGTTACTTAAATGAAAGTAACTCTACCATGGGATTTTTAGATTTCATACCAGAGAAAATATCAAGTCATTTCATTCCCGTAATCGAAACTAAAAGCTATAAAAATAATTTTATAGCCATGTTTTCTCTCTTGTGTTGAGAAGCAATGTGCAATGAGAAAGACAAATGAAGCCAAGATTAAGAGGAATATAAAGGTATAAAATGACAGGAAAAAAGAAAGGATCAGAGTCCTAGCAGCATTTAGATCCTTGTGTCTGGTTTTTCCTGAGATCCAGCAACATTCTTTCCCTTGAGATGTATGATGTCATTCGGGTCCCTATAATAAAATTCCCTCTTTCTGCTTAAGTGAATTCTAGCTGGGCTTCTGTCATTTACCATCAGAAGTGTTCAATTAATACTGAGAGGAATATGCTTCTAGGTTTAGGAAAGAGACCCAGGAGAAAGGTCGAAGACACAAAAGACAGAATTGGACAGTGTATCCCTGTTTCTGCATAGCTCCCTTTGAACTAAATGTCCCTGCCCCAAATCCTTCCTGTCCTTGTGACCTCAATCCCTGTCCACAGCTGTTTGGATCACGAGGGGACACCTGACTTCCTTGTATGTCCTGGATGACCTTGTCTTGATTGTATTCTTTTGTGGTGTTTGGAACTGAGATGTGTAGACACTGAGCTCGTAAAGAGTAGAGGCTGAGACTATGTTGAGCCATGTGCAAGCTGAAACTGAGGGAGCAAGCGACTGAGAAGGAATGGAGCATTCCCAGAGGGAAGCAGAAGGGACTGTGGGACCCTGAAAGAGAGGGCGATGGAGGAAGTAGCTACCTTGTAATGTTCAGGGACGTGAGTTTCAGAATCAGAACTAAGTTGGAGCCCTGGCTCCCTATCAACTAATGTAATCTTGCAGAAGTGACTTATATCTATAAATCTCAATTTTCTCATCTGTAAAATGGGAGTTGATGGTAGCATCATTCCCATTGGGCTGTCAGTAGAATCAAAAGGAAGATATCTATGAAGTACTGAGTTTCCCATGTGTGACCCATGGGAAACTTGTGTTAATCATATGTTAAATACAATATGATCATCAAAACCACAAATAATAAAAAGTACCTCTTAGTTGTACTAAGTTGGATTAATTCCCATCAATCCCAGATCCTTTCTTCATTTCTCAATGAAATCTATGTATCCTTGTAATAATCTTTCTTTCTGATTGACCTGAATAGATTGAGATTTTTTTCCCTCACTAACACGGAGTTAAGAATGCTTTGCTCTCGGTCCCAGGGTGAGTTTGGACAAGTTACTCTCTGAATTATTATTTAGCAATATTGCCCCCTCTGTCCATCCTGAAGCACTCTTGCCCTTGGCTTCTGTGACCCTACTCTCCTGGCTTCCTTCCTACTTCTCTGGCTATGGTGTTCCCTTGCTGGCTCAGTCTCTCCTGCTTATCCCCTAAAATGCTGTAGTCCTCAAGGTTCACTCTTTTTTTTTTTTTTTTTAATTTTATTCATTGATTCATGAGTGAAACAGACTGAGAGGCAGAGACACAAGCAGAGGGAGAAGCAGGCTCCCTGCAGGAAGCCCAATGTGGAACTCGATCCTGGGACTCCGGGATCATGACCTGAGCAGAAGGCAGATGCTCAACCACCTAGCCACCCAGGCACCCCTCAAGGCTTACTCTTAGGTGTCCTCATTTTTCTCACTCTGCATTTTCTTCCTAGACAATGATGTAAGCGCATGCTGTCAATCATCTTCTAATTGAACCCTTGACTCCCAAAGAGTTATCTTTATCCCAGACCTCTTTTAATCTCCAAATCTATGTATCTCACTGCTCACTCAACATTTTACTTGGAGATCTGAAAGGCGACTCACAATCTGCAAGTCCCAAACTGATCTCATGATCTTTTCCCTCCAAACCTGGTTTTCCCCCAGGGTTTTCTATCTAAAACCACTACCCACCCACCCATTCAGTTTTGCAAACAGGAAAACTGTAAGTCATACTACAGACCGTTCTCTTCCTTATGCCCTGGTCCATCACTAAGTCCTATCGATTTCCCCATCAAAATATTTCTTCAGTTTTTCCTTTGCTCTTTCTCCTTGCCACCATCCTTGTCCAAGCCATCATCATCTTTCACAGGACCCTCCAACAGAAGTTATTTCATTACTTCCTATCATATTTTTCTACAATCCTTTCTTCATACTACATCCAAAGCTCTATGGCTTTGTGTTGTTCCTTAAGATAAACTCCTTGTCATGACATATAAGGCTTGGATGACCTGGCCCCTGTGTGAGAAAAAGGATATGTTGGAGTGGGCTCAAGTAGGCTGGCACTGGCATACGGGCAGTTAATCTGGTTAGTTTTCCAGGATTTTGCAAACTGATTTTTGAACGGTTGGTAATTTAAAGTTGGATGAGGTAGGAGAAATTGGCAAATGCTACAAAGCAGGGCTGTTTCCCCCCCTCTGGGGGAACCAGTTTACCAGCACACTGCTTATCTCTCTCGTCAGCCTCAGACTCCCTTTAACATTCTGTGCATTCTGTGCACTAGTTATTTTTAAGTTCCTCTAATATGTCATACTTCCTCCTATGTCAAATCTATTGGCCCTTTAAGTTCCTCTAATATGTCATACTTCTTCCTAATATCAAGTATATTGGTCCTTCTTTCCCAGGAAACTATAAACCATAAAAGGTCAGTGACTATCTATCTGTTGGCCCAACATTATATTCTCAGTGCTTACCAGTACCTGGCACCTGGTAGATGCTCAATAAATACCTGCTGAATGAAATACCTGTTCTCACGTGGATTTTATAAATCTCAAAACAAGTACCTATGATAATGATTTGAAAATGATAAAAATAATATTTAAATAAGATTATTCATCTTAAAAGATGTTTTGCTTTTTTGAACAAATATATTCCTATTTTTACTAGCTTTTCTATTGTCCACTTAGGATAGTATCACAATTTATCTTCTAAATGATGAATTTTTATTTATATAAAACAATCATAATTGAACCATGATATTAATGTTCATTAGCTTGAATCAGATATGACTTTTATTATCATAATAAAATTACATCAGAATAGATGAGGGTGATATTTAACAATGAATTCTTTGAAATTTCTTCTTTCGTATTTCAAAAGTCAGTTTTTCAGAAACACATATTCTTCCTCTTTATTCAATGAGGTAGTTAAAACATGATGTTAAACTATTTCCTCTCAAAAGAGATTGTTTAAATTATCAGAACTCTCTTGGAAAACATTTCCAGTTAACTTCTAATGAAGAGAAACTTGCATCATCATCATCATAATTATTAAGATTATATCCATCATTAGAATTTTCCATCTATATGAAAAAGAAATATGTTCATAACTATTTCCCTATCGATATTTTTAATTATTTATGCATTTTTTCATGCTACTTTTTCCCTCACAATGAATATTTTTCTTTTGTCCTTAAGGCACTAAATGCAAATCGGATTTATTTAGCATGTGAGCTAATTAGCCAAGGCAATACCTTTTTACAAATGTCATAGTTTTATACATTATTTCTTCCACATGATTGCAACTTAATTTTGGAAAGAAAAAGTTGCTCCGTCATAGCATAATATGTGATAACATTGTAAAAGTTAAAGTGATATACAGTAATTAGCTACTCTTTACCATAATCACTAGTTTTTGTTGTATTTAATGTTGGTACCAGATGTGATTGAGTAGACATCTTTAGATTAGTGCTGGGGATCTAGCCAATTTTCTGTGGTTCCAAGTTCAAATTATCTCCAAATAAGGCATAACAGAAATAAATATGCTATGTAGAATAATAATCTCAAGCTCACATGGAACATTGGGCAGGATGGATCACATTCTGAGCCTCGAATGTATCTTAGCAAATTTAAAGGAATAGAAATCATACAGAGTCTGCTCTCAGACCATGAAGGAATTAAGCCAGAATAATCAGATGTGCTCAACTCTTAATCCATGCATTGGTCTCTCCCTGCTGGTTTTCTTATTCTTGTATCTGGATATGATCCAGCAATGCAGTGTTGCTTGTAAAATTACGTATTTCTGCATCACTTTATTAAAGTTTCTTATGTGTCTATCACTTGAAAAGTGTCTCCTGTTCTTCAGTGAAGCATTTTATGACTTCTATGTCCTCTTACCCTGTCGGTACACTCTATTGGATGTAATTAGTCTCTGCTTCCAAGTGTATGTGAACAGACCGTTGCACACAGTCCTTCAGTTATATTTGATCATTGTGGACAACAAGCCAACAATTTAGACAAAAATAACTTCATTCTTTTCCTTAATAAGAGAAATAGCTTGTAGTTTTTGTTTGGATTTTGTATGTACTTCAGCTGTCCCCATATGTTTGTCTATGTTGATTTACCTTATAGAAACATTTTTCTCTGCTTTTTTTTTTTTAAGCTGAGCATTATAATTTAAGTACAAATAATGTTGGTCTGGTAAGAATTTAAGATGTTTTCCTTTTTATAAGACTTATGGCTTACACAGCTTACTAGATAATATTGTTTGGTACTTTATCTTAATTTAGTGTCTTATAAGATGTGAAGTATTTTTCCATTTATTGTATTACTTCGCTCAATTATTCTATATATACTAACATTTGTAATTGCTCTCTCAGGTCCAAGGAACACATCAGGCAGGGAAATTTATGCAGAAAAGTATCATTGTTTTACGAATTGTTAAATACTATACCCAACACACCTCTGATGCTCATTTCATTCCTGCTCTTTCTGCAGTCTTCCCTAAGCTCCCAGACTAAGTCATATCTCCTCATTTATGCTTTTATAACACCACATTCTTTTCTTACATAACTTTTATCTCAGTTTGTAATCATATGTTTATTTTGAGATTAGTTGATAAGCATCTCAGTTTCTCTGCAGATTGTAAAGATCCACGAAGGCAGGGATTGCATTAATTAAGGTACAGACTAAAATACTTGAATAAAGAGAACCTCAAATAATGGAACTTATACAAGTTGCAAGTCTATTTCTCTCTCATAGAACATTCCACATAAGGACAATATGGAGCTGATGGGATGGCTCCCCTTTTCCAAACACATGGCTTCCATCTCTAAGTCAAGGGAGCTGACAGTTTCTTACTATCTCCCTGTCAATTAAAAGAGAAAAGGACCAGAGCAGCAGCACAAGGTCAATACTTTAAAGGGTGGGACCCCCTAAAGGAGCATACATTGCTTCTACTCACAACTCATCAAACATAACTTAGTCACATGACCACAACTAATTACAAAAGAATCTGGGAAATGAAGTCTTTAGCTGGTGATCACCTATCCTAGGGAAGAAAGAGATTAACTCTAGGGGGACAGTTAGTAGCCTGCCACAATATCTCTATTATTACTACATGTTGTATCTCCAGAAGCTACTCCAGTGCCTGTCCCATAGCAAGCTCTCAGTAAATATTTCAAGGATGAAAAGATGAATGGATTTCACATTTTCATACCATTGCTGACCTTCCCCCCAACCTTTGACAGCTGTGGACTCAGAAGAGCCAATGGCCCAGGAGAGTTACAGTTATGGGAAAGTGGCTGTACAAGCAACCCAGGAAACAGCTTTTTCTTTTTTTTTTTTTTTAAGATTTTATTTTATTTTAGGGACAGAGTGCATGAGTGGAGCAAGGGAGAGAGGAGGTGGTAGGGGCAGAGGGAGAGGTACAGCAGACTCTCCACTGAGCGCAGAGCCCCAACTGGGGCTCCATCTCGGCCCTGAGATCGTGAACTGAGCTGAAACCAAGAGTCAGACTCTTAAACCACTGAGAGACCCAGGCACCCTCAGGAAGCAACTTTTTTTCCAAGAGTGATGAGATAAACTGAGACGCTGTGTGAATCACTAATCCCTAAGGTAAAATGAAGACGTTTCAGCACCTAGCCATGTGGGGGCATCTTCCATTGTGCCATTACCCATCACTCTTAAGTTGAAGGCATGTCGATTTTTTCTTCCAGTTGAATGCACAGGATTGTTGAAAGGGACACACATATCTCCAAAAACCAAATATTAATTCTGAGAGAATAGTGCAGAGGGAATAGAAATATTTTTCTCTTATACAACTCAATTGTTACTTTCCATTATCAATGGAAATAGATGAGAAATAAGACCATGGCTCTCCAAGGAAAATTTAATTGCAACTTTCTCCATGCCCACCTCACATCTTCTATCACACTTTTCACGTGGTATTATAGTTAACTACACTGTGAGATATTTATGTACTGATAGAATAACTTGTTTATATTTATCTAACCCCCTAAGTACCAAGTAGCACATAATAGTACTCAACAAATGTCTTTTAAATGAATCAGTGAATGAATGAGGAATTAAAGAATGAATGAGTTTCCTGAGTCATTGTGCTACCAGAAGAATAGAAGGTTAGTTGAAGAATAAAATTTCCTCCTCACTCCTTCAAGAGAAGGTGAAGGAATCTCAGAGCTTCAGTAGGGCTTTTGTGAAGAAAAAGGGTTGCCCACTATAAAAAAAAAAAAAAAATTAGAAACAAGGGAAGAAGGAAAATGCTATTTTTTCTGCTTAACCTAAAAACTGTGAAGTATTAATTTAGTTATGAATGAGAAAAATGTTTCTCAGGGCAACTGGGTGACTCAGTCAGTTAAGCATCTGACTTCAGCACAGGGCATGATCCCAGGGTCCCGGGATGGAGCCCGTGTCCCACATGGGGCTTCCTGCTCAGTGAGGAGTCTGCTTCTCCCTTTCCCTCTGACTACTGCTCCCCCTGCTTGTGCTCTGTGTGTGTGTGTGTGTGTGTGTCAAATGAATAAATAAAATCTTTAAAAAAAGAAAAATATTTCTCTGCTTTATTATATGATTGGAATTTACTATCTATCAGAATTAGGATGTGCTTTGGGAGGTGGGGTGTGTGTGTGTTTTAAGTGTTCCTCCATGCACAATTGGGGGAAGAAACTGCCATTCCATGAACTTATAGTGCTTTTATCTATTCCAGCCGTTACTAAGCTACTTAGGGAGTGTCAGCGGGGATCATTGACTCCCCACCTCCCACCTACCCATCCAGAATGTTACTTTGAAATGAATGACTCAGATTTGGGAAAATGTACTTTTCTGAAGAGAAGAATGGATTGTGGGAGGAGACCAACCTCTGTAGTTAAGAGGCATAATTTCCCAAAAGGAAAGTAAAGATTTGCAGGGCAGAAGTCAGAAAAACGAAGCATGGGGTATAAGAAACCAGATTAGAAACATGGATGTGTCCAAGAGGGATCCTCTATGATGTTTTGGCCTCTTTGGTGCTGTGTCTCTGGACCTTGATAAGGCCATATTTGGTGTATGTTTAGGAACTCCCTTGACTTACACTGAGCTGTGTAATCAAGTGTGAGAAAGTTATTCTGTGTACTATAGTGATGGTGGCAGTAAAGAGTGGGCCTACCCTTAGTTAACCTTGCCCACCTTGGTGCCTATGGACAGAAGCCTATGGCCTTTCCCCAGGCCTGGGATAGAGCAGGAGAAGGGCAAGGATGCTGGCGGGGGGAAAGGGGAGTGGTGGCGGGCAGAGGGTAGCGACTCGCACACAGAGGGAGGCAAGATATGAAATTAGAGAAAGCAGCTCCCCTTCCCCAAAGGGCAGCTATTTTTTTTTTCCTCTAAACTACCCTTCATTTGAATCTCATTTGGATGAAATTGTCAAAAGGTTTAAAGATTTCAGATTCTGAAAAGGACCATGACTGTAGCTCACTTTGTCCTTAATATTTTCATTTCCAAAGAGTTTGTCTATAAGTAAGAAGCCAGGGAGTCTACAGATATTAAGCAATTTATATTTGTCATTGAGTAGTCCCAGAGATTCATGAGATCATTGGTGGGAAGCAAGATGTCATAATAATGCTCCACATTTAAAGAACATAGTACTCTAAGGACCTGAAACAATTTCATGGTGGATTTTTATTAAATATCATTTATTTCATAAGCATAATGTCATAGTAATTAGTTCACTAACCATTAAAAAAGATTATAAAATACTTTCTGAAATTATACTGCTTTCCATATAAACTGATTATTACCAGTTCTCAATTTGAATGTATCATCTCCAGTCTGGACACTAATTCAAAGCTAAAATAGCCATTTGGCTACCAATATGCATTCATTTTACATGGATGTGTGTACTTACACTCAATTTTTATGTTTAATGCACAACCACTCATTTCTCTATTAAATCTCCTAGCAAGTCTTGATCTTTTTTCCATGGTTTTTAAAGGCTCATATTCCCTAGTTAAAGGTCACCTATCCAGCAGATTGATGATGACCATGCTAATAGTAAGTTAGGATGTAAGATAAGCTAAATTCAACATTTTCTTCTCATCCAGCAGAGATTTCTTTTTTTTTTTTTTCCCAGAGGAATGCTGGAATTCCAGAGGCAGTGATGAAATCTCAAGGCTTCCACAGCAGAATTTGCCCCTCATTTGTCTGCACTTCTCTTCTTTTTGCTTCAAGCTTTCTTCCAGGGCATCTTTCAGTAAGTTGTACTTCTGGCCCTGCCTGCAGCTCTTCAACTGCTGTTTGGAAGTTGATTAGCTACCTGCAGGCTGGAGCACCTCCCCAAACCCCCACCATCAACATCAATTAGAAACAACTCCCAAGACTATCATTTGTGAAGGTGACACTTGACCTTGGAAAGTTCTCTGGCTCCTAAAATGATTAGTTAGATGGATAGATCACTGCAGTGCCATCACTGATAACATTCAGGGAAATGTAACCCAACTTGCACAGAGGAGTCACCACTTTTTTGTCTGACCAGGTCTGTGTATCCACCAACAATTTGGCATGAGGTCAGCTGTGAGAAGTTTCTTGAAACTTTAACCAGTTAATCTGAAATTTTGTTTTTCTTAAGCTCTAAGCCAATAACCTTAGAGTCTCTTTTCATGAATTAAGTAACTTTTGGTTGGGCTAATTATAGAAGTAAGTTTAGTCCTACATAAGGCATAATGCTGACCTGGTCTCTTTGGTACCTCTATCTTTAATCTCAACTGAAACTGTATCATATAAATTCCACATTGACTCATGGCATTCTCCTTAGGTACCAGGAAAACAACACTGTGTAAAGAGGAATAATCATGTTGGATGGGCCATGATACTTTAGCTTCCTATGTATCAGATTATTTCCCATTTCCACCCTTAGAATACATTTGAAGTCTTTAAAAGTTTTTGCTTGGCAAATAGTAGGCATATAAGTATTTCTTAAATAAAAGAATCATCTTAGTTTTATACTTCATAGGACAAAATTTTTTTTCATTTATTATTTTATATGTAGGTTTTCCAAAATGGTAGGTATGTACCATTTTGTTTTAAGAGGAGTACAATTAAAGGGCTTGCTGTGATCAAATTTTTTTGAGAAGCCTCAAGAAAGGTAACGTTAAGGAAGCTTACTTACTGAATCTGTTGGGAGAACTAGGTTGTTTAAGGTTGTAAAGATCAAAATAAGGTATTTTGCAAATGCCCAGGGCATGATTTATTTTATTCCCTGAAAATCAGTGTTAATTTTCATTGACCATCATAATTGAATATGCCCTGGCTAAGCTAATTAAAACCAGATGAGCTGGGTTTTCCCACTCTCAGTTTTCGAACCAAGAGTTTTCAAATACTACTAAAAATCATTCTAAAATTGAAGGACTGATAAGTTAAACCTTAAAGTTTATTAATAAACCTAGGTTTATTAGAAAACATAATAATTATCCTTGTAGGAGTTATCTAATTGTGGAGATTTCTCCCAGATTTCAAATTTGTTTTATATTTTCTACACAGCAGTAATCATATTTATTTAATGATTTATTGTTTTCTAGTATGGTATTTACAAAGCACTGGCTCTTGGCATTTTATGAGAAATGAAGATGGATAATATGAGGAAAATTTATCAAAGACTTGGAGATGGTTAGGAGGTACTGCTGGGTGTCCTAGCAGGAAGGCCATCTAGGGGTTATCTGATTGTACAGAGGTGAGACCTTTGACTCTCTTTGTTTGACTAGTGTTTTGCAATTCTGTAAAGACAGAAGAAGATGTAGAAAACTGATAGCAATGTAAATAATTTCAGTTCCTGTCAATGCAAATTAGTTTTGTCATGTGAAGAACATAAATCTCTATAAATTAAATTCTTACTTGAAACAGTTTTAACATCTTACTGGTTCTCTCATTAATGACTTAAATAACGTTTGGTGCATGTTCATTTTTCATTGGTGTAAGAGTTATGATTTCAATATTTTGAAAATTATACCTTAACAATGAAATATGTCTCTGCCCTTTAGAAGTTTATAATCTGAAGTGAGGAAATAGACATATGTGCCATATCTGTAATACATGTCAGAATTTGGGAAATTCCCTATAAGAACTGTGTGTTCATTAGACAGGTTATTTTTACTTGGAGAACAGAGATTTCAAGCAAGGATTCAGGCCAATGTTACTCTGATGACAAAGATAGAAATAAAGGAAAACATTCCGGGTAGGGATATTATAAACAAATGCGTTGGGATGGAGAAAATAAATTGAATGTTAAAGGAACAGCAACCAGGTCAGTTTAATCAGAGCACAGGTGTACATAGAGAAATTGTAAAATGAAAGCTAGTAAAGGAGAAGAGGCAGGAGAGAAAGAGCAATTGCTTTTGTTGGGCGTCCCTCCATAATTCATCCTATTTTACAGTTTTTAAGGTAACATGGTCACATAATGACTTTTAAGATTAAGATAAAAATACATTAGAGGGAGAAATGTCAAAGCAGCAGCAGCCTGGAACACTTAAAAGTCAAAAGTGTTGCCATTTTTATATACAACACCTCCCTTTACTTACGCACTTCACCTCCTCTCTGCCATCAGGGCAACTTTTCTTTCCTGGCCCAGACGCTCCCTCTCTAGTATTAGAGACTGGCCATTTCAAGGTACAAAGTAATGCCACGATGAAAATATTATGAGTGTTGACACAGACAGATTTAGGTTCAACTATTGACACTGCCACTTACTAACTGATGTTGAGAGCTTCCCAATCTTCTGTAAAATAGCTGCATCTGAATCTTTAAATCCTTACTTCTGGCCTCAAGGCAGCCAGTCTAAGGGGCAGGGAGGCTGGGGAAGGAGAAGACAGGTAAGAGATTTGGCATTATTTTTTGTCTAGCTGAGCTCTCAGAAGAGTCCCAGTAACCTGCTATTGAATTGGCTCCTAGGCATAATAAGGAGTTTCTATTACCCCACAAAGAAAATTCCAAGCCAGGTTCAAGAAGTCCTGTCTATCTATGCTCAAGTTTCCAGGGATAAAACCCAAATGTTACAGACATAGGGAGGGGGTGGCATTACGTACTCTATTCTCATTATCCTATAAAGAAATAAAGAGTTGACCAAATATCCATCCACAGGTGAATGGATAAACAGAATATGGTATATTCATACAATAGAATATTATTCAGTCCTAAAAAGAAAAGAAATTCTGACATAGGCTACAACAAGGATGAACCTTGAAGACATTATGCTAAATGAAATAAGCCAGTCATAAGAGGACAAATATTGTGGGATTCCCCCTACATGAGGTAACTAGAGAAATCAAATTCATAGAAACACAAAGAAGAATGGTGATTTCAGGAGCTGGGGATTGAGAGTTAATGTTTATTTAATAGGTACAGAGTTTCAACTGGGAAAGATGGAAAAAAAATCTGGAGATTAAAAAAAATCTGGAGATGATGGTGGTAATGGTTGCAAACAATATGAAATGTACTTAATGCCTCAGAACTATACATTTTTTAAATGGTTAAAATGGTAAATTTTATGTTATGTCTATTTTACCACAGTAAACAGAAAACAATATAGAATTGAGCCGCCCAGCTCTCAGGATGTCCTCAAATGAACACTTTCTAAGTTAGGAGATTGTCCTGTACTGACCCTTCTCTCTATTTCTTATACTCCTATCACTTTCTCACCCCCAGAGTCTCCACTTTCTTCATCATGTTACTCTTCTTCCTTCTCCACTTCCTGGGCACTGCAATTTTCTCAGCAGCTAGTTATTCATAAGCTTTCTTTAGCACCTGAGAAATTTTGTTTTCTTCCAGTGTAAGTTGTAAATCACAGTCATTTCCTTCTTCCCCATGGTTTTCACTGCTGGGTAGGGAAGAAGAGGAAGCTTCAAGCCTCAGGATGGGGGAGGAAAGGAAGATAATCCTCCAGTGTGAGCTGCAGTTTGGGTCTTCCGTTTGTTTTTCTTTGGTTGTCCTCAAGAACATGAAACAAGTTAGATAGCCTCCCTGCAGCTACCTAAGAGATTCATATCTCTCCTACTAGCATAACTTCAAGTCCTTGTGTTAAAAGAAAAGTTTCTTCTCTCCTTGGTTGCATTTCAAAACTCTCCTCCGTTGATTCAGCGTGGGAGGCCTCCATCACCAACTGCACCTTCCCAATAACTAGAATACACCCACCCACCCCACCCAAGTCAAGGAGTGGGGGATCTGTTGGTAGAGTCTTACCACACTGACCTAATAATGAGGACAAAAGATAACACAGATGAAGCCTCCACCTATTCTTGACATGGAAGCTCAATAAATGATGCTCATTTTAAAGATCAGAACTATATGCAAGTATCACAGAAGAACTTTAAACATTACCCAAATCTGTTTAGTATGGACACTGTACGATTTTTGAACAAGGGAATGACACGTTCATAGCTCTCCTTCAGGAAGATGAAATTAGCACCAATGAGGAAGATAGATTGAAAAAGAATGCAACTAGATGCTGAAAAATTAATTAAATGATGAAGGGATTTTCATGTAACACTGCTGACATCAACTCTAGAGTGTTTTCTAAAACATGAAGCAGTCACTTTTCTGATTCTCTGAATACCAACTGGGTGTTCAACAATTCAATTCAATACTGATACTTAACTAAAGTTAGTGCAAACTCCACAGATTAAGGGCTCAGTCCCACAAGACTATCCCCTACTTCAGATGCTAATCACAAATCCTGAACCTCCCCCTACACTTGTGACCAACGGGCTACAAAACTAAGGGTCCCACTACCCCTCTTCGGGTTTGATAATTCACTAGAACAGCATGCAGAACTCAGAAACATACTTTATTTACTGGTGTATTATTAAGGACATTTTAAATTATACAAATGAATAGCCAGATAAAGAGTCACATAGCTCAAGGTCTGGAAGGGTCCTGCTCCCAGGAGCCTCTGTCACCCTAGAGATGCAGTGTACCACCCTCCCGGCATGTGGTTGTGTTCATCAACCTAGAAGCTCTCTGAAATCCATCATGTAGCGGTTCCTATGGAGGTTTTATTACATACGCACAATTGAGTAAATCATTGGCCATTAGTGATTAGCTTAATCTCCAGCCCCTCTCTGCTCACCAGAGATTGGGAAGGTGAGGTTGAAAGGTCTAGGATTCTAATTAAAGCTTGTTATTTCTGATGACCAGCTCCCATCCTGAAGCTACCTAGGGTCCTACCAAGAGTCACTTTGTTAGAACAAAAGAAGCTCCTATCACCCTATCACTCAAGAAATTCCAAGTGTTTAGGAAGAATGCCAAGAATGGGGGACAAAGACCAGGTATCTTTCTATGATATCACAGAGGAGTGTTGCAGAAACTGCTAGGGAATTAAAAAAAAAAAAAAAGCATTGGTTATTGGTGTTGGAAAACACCCCAGAATTGATGGTCAGAAGTTAAGGACTTGTGTTAGGAAAGTAGATGCAGCAATGGCAAGGAGTAGAGCAATAATGTGAGAAACACTGTCACAGTAGATTCACTATAATGCAGATGGTCAACTAAATATGGGGAAGTGAGGGAAAGGAGGACTCAAAGATGACCCTTCAGTGTGAGTCTACATTGCTGGGAAGATATTGATGCTGCCTACTGAGAAGTAAAGGTAGAATAGATTTGGTAGGGAAGATGTTCAATTTTATATTTGCGGAGTTTGAAATATCAGTAAAAGATTCTAGTGCAACAGCTCAAGTAGGGACGTGAAAATACTAGGATACAGTTAGATAACAATTTTACATTATATTGAAAGAACTGCTCCTTTGAGATTGGATCAACCCACGTAAAACTTTGGGACATGTTGACATTTTATACTCTCCACCTACAACTTTTGAAAGAAACTCACACATTTGGCAATAATTTTCACTGCTAAGAAAGTAAGTTGAGAAATAGGCATCCCCAAAATAAGAAGAAAATATCAATTACAAATGAATCCTTAAAAGACCGAAGTTCAGACACTTTCCAGAAAATGTCTTTCATTGACCTAAATGGCTAGAGAATGCTTTTGTGTGTGTGTATGCTAATTATGGTTGTATTTCTGAAGATCAGTTCATATCTTCCTTTGCCCCTTCATGCAGCTTTGTGAGGTTTTCTCTTCTTTCTGATTTTCTGTATTCTGAATGTACCCCTTCAAAATTTGAAAAGAACACATGGGTGGGCCATGTTCTTTAACATACTTAACTTTTTCTCGAGTTGACAACCATTTCTAATAGAAATAGAAAGTTGGCAATAGGAAGTTGGCAAGATGTAGTGGGAAGGGGGAGAGAGGAGAGGTGAAGAGAGAGGTTTTGAGGCAGATGAGGCTGGCAGGTAACTTCTGCAGGCTCTCAGACACACTATTTGGCAATGAGCTCTGGCTCTAGTAATCGGCATTATCGTTTTCAACTTTGCTGAACGTTACCTACGCTTGTTTAAGGAGCCTTGACACTTGTAGAATGAAAGGTAATTCTCTTCTAAAGTATCAGAAATTCTTTCATCCATTCTATCTTGTTATAAAAATGAGAAATCAATAGGGCATGGATGTCTAAGATCAAATGACTGACTTGCTCATTTCATAGTTGCTTGATTTAGAGTAGTGTCTAAAAATAATCTAAATAATTTGCCTCTATAGAATGGCTATTTTTACTACACATATGTAACAATTTCTGGGTACTTATTAGAAGCTGTGCAACTTGTATGCAAAATTTTCTTAAGCCTCACAACAATCCCATGAGGATGGGATATGGTTTTACACACCTCCATTGTCGATGTGAATCTGCAAACAAAATCTCCACCTCCAAAATGAAGACTGGTAATTGTCGTTCTCAAACTTTTTCTATACCCTAATTTAGAAACTCTGGCTGAATATTCTCTCACACTGGAGTCTGAAGCCTCATTCTACTAGCTTTACCAAAGCTAAAATCTCCTCAACGTAGTCAGGGTCTAACTAAATCTGCCACACTGTCCCTCCTGTCATTACTGATTCACAAGTTTGTGAATGAATATTTTCCCTCATCAGACCACAAGTTGAGTCTTCCAGTGACTGGCGTTTGAAGACTACTCATCCCATGAGACTCAACAAAGGCCATTTTTCAGCTCATATACACAAGATGAAGAAAGCATATGGTGCTACCCCATTAGTGGCTTTTTCCCCTCAACCACAGATGTGTGCCCATAATCTTTCAATGGCTTTCCAGAAGGGCAACCAAAGAAATGACAGCATTAATTCTTCGATGGCTTTGGCTTTTCAAAACTGCATGTCTCAGATTCTGCCTTTAGGCTCATAAAATATTTAGACATAAATCATTTACTTGTTTCCAGAGGACTTCACACAAATATAATCATTGGTTTAAGTCATTTCCTTTATATTGACCTGAGGTAACTTGGATGCTGTTGAACCAGCAACAAAACATCACAAAGTTTTGAGCTCTTACGTTTTAAATTATGATTTCTGCAGAACTTGCAATCAGGCTTTTATAAAATTCCAAAACAAGAAGGGGCTTTGAGTTTAGTTGTGACATCAAGAGTTATGTGAGCCAGAATTTTTCAGTGAGAAACACAAAGTATGTTTCCTGTAAGCAAAAGAAAATAATATTATCTTTCAATTTTATGTATGTCTTTTAAAAGTACAAACTGCTGTGATAAGATTGAGACCAAAAGATGATGAAATTCAAGTTGGAACTCTGATTGCTGCCCAGAATGAGCCCATCAATTCAGAAGAGGAAGAGAATTATAGAGGCTACAGGCTTTTATAAGGAACACCTTGTTCTGTAGAAATCTCTCTGATGCACTCAATTTGTTTTAATGAGTTCTGTTTATGGCAAAATGCTAAATGCATATTATATAAATTGAAATTTGATACTACATAAGCCTGTAAGATTTTCAGATAAAATTCCAGATAGGGTGAGAGACAAAGTCTGTCCTTAACACAGTTCAAAGAGATTTCTCATGAGCAGCTCCAGGATAATTTCCCATGATGCAATAGACTACTTTATTAGCAGTAAGTGGCACAACACAATCTTCTATGGAGGGTTAATATTTTTCTATTGATACTGATATTCACTCACTCACTCATTTATTTATTTGTTCCTCTGGTAAAAATGTATTACATACCTACTGTGTTCACTTGTTTTATACATTTTATGGAACATTTACCATGTACCATATAGTGAACATGAAAATATTTATATATAAGGCTGGGCCTGACTCCAATTAGCATAGTCTCATTAGGTCAAATCATGAGTAGTAATCTAAATTACGATGGCAGACTGAAAAACCATCTATTTCAGTCCCTCTTCTGGAATCCAACAAAAATTATGGTAGTGGAAACTTTGAAATAAATAGCCCCATAAGGAAGGAGAAAAAGAGGAGAGCAATAAAATATAGGAAACTGGAAAGTGTGTTCATAAAAGGCAACTGATTAGCAGACTCAAGATGGTGGGTCTCTAAACTAAAAGTAAGAGAAGCTGAAATGCAATGTGAGGTGTACTACAGAATGCTCAGTGTATCATATAGAGCCATGCAATTATCATGACTGGAGATGGCAGCCCCTAAATAAGGAGGATTAAGTGGAAATAACTTCTAGATTCCCCACTCTACTCTTCACCCCTAGTAACTGCTCTTATCCTATGCTACCACAACGAAGAACTGGGGACGTATTTCCGGGAGTCCTCAGCACAGTTGGTGTTCTAGGTACCATGTAAAAATAAGAGATTTAAATGTGATTATATATACTGATTACGAAGTGTTGAGGCTCTGCTCTCTAGTCCTGTTCCAGCACAGCTCCCAGTGGCATTATAGCAGTCAGTCTTGCCCTTCAAGGAGAAGATTTGAAGATTTTTCTGGGGAACCTGACTAGCTCAAACTGATAGATATACAGATTTTATCTTTGGGGGGTCATTAGCAATTAGTCCATCCATATCACCATAGACAGTTACCCCTAATCCATGGGTTCTTCATTTCAAGACTCCCATTGGCTGCTTGAAACCAAAGATACTACCAAACCCTACATATAGTTTTTTTTCCCTATATACATACCTATGATAATGTTTAATTTGTAAATTAGGCACAGTAAGAGATTAACAACAGTAACTAATAATAAAATGGAATGATTTCAACAACAAACCATAATAAAAGTTATGTGAATGTGGTCCTTCTTTCTCTCTCTTAAAATACCTTATTGTACTATACTTACCCTTCTTGTGATTAAGAAGGTAAAATGCCTATGTGATGAGATGAAGTGAAGTCAGTGACATAGGCATTGTGACTTGGTGTTAGACTACTACTGACCTTGTGACAAGAAGTAGGAGAATCATCTGCTTCCAGACCACAGTTGACTGCAGGTTAACTGAAACTGTGGAAAATGGAACTATGGATTAAGAGGGACTACTATAGTCAGTTTTCAATCTCATAAACCTCATGCATACATTCGGACAGTTAAGGCACAAGACATTTGAGAAAAGCCCTAATTCAACATTGACAATAGAAATACAAATGCAGGAATGCCTGGGTAGCTCAGTGGTTGAGCATCTGCCTTCAGCTCAGGGAGTGATCCTGGGGTCCTGGGATGGAGTCCTACATCAGGCTCCCCGCAGGGAGCTTGCTTCTCCCTCTTCCTATGTTTCTGCCTCTTTCTCTGTGCCTCTCATGAATATATAAATAAAGTCTTTTTTAAAAAAGAAAAGGGAATACAAGTGTAGATATTGAATCTATGAGCCAAAACAACATGTTATTAAAAAGAAATATAAGTGAGACAGTGAAAATTAAAAATATAATAAGTAAAATGAGAGAAGAGAAAAATGAAGAAGAGAGAAGAGATTTTCTCGTGAGAAGCATGAGGAAATATCCAGAGAATAGGAATAAAAACAAACAAATAAAGATTAAAAATAGGAAAGAAAAGACAAAATCAGAAGACCAGTCCAGGAAGTCCAATATCAAAATAATGAAAATTCTGGAAAAAGAAAACAATAGAAAGAGAGAGGAGGCACTTATTAATGAAATGATTCAAAAAAATTTCCAAAACCAAAAGAGAATATTTTCTGTATTGAAAAGGCTCTCTGAAGGTCCAACACCATAGGTTAAAATAAAGGAAAGCTTGATTTTCCCCTTCATCTTAAAGTTACAGAAGTGCCTTATTTAGAAATATAAGGTTGAAGCTTTATTCTCTACAAATTTACTGTGTGACTTCTCTATATTTAGGACATTGTTACCCGTGCTTCTAAATAAGCACATAGCTATATGCTGGGAAATATCCCAACATGCCCAATCCATTGGCACAGAGCTGACACTGAGGCAAATTGAATAAAGCTGCAGTCTGCAGCAATTCAGAGGGATGTCATCTCAAGAACCCTATCTTCCCGGCTTAATGGAAAGACATGAACAGAGTCACTGAAGCACAATTATTTTCTTCACAACCACATCATTAGCCTAGACAACAAAGCATGGCATAAATAGCAACATCAAGATTCTGGCTTCTCAAAATTCCCAGGGTGCTCTCTTTGCTGGAGTCTCTGACATCAGGATCATAATAATCCAGCTCTAGAGATTACCTGGCTATGATCCTCAAGTCTACTTTATGGTCTCTTTTGAAATACTGATCCTGTCCTTTCAGGACACATTGCTAATATGGAGGCTCACAGTATTACATCCTGGGATGGAGTTTGAGATCCTTCCAGATTGCATATTTTAACTCCAACTCTAGCATGCAGATGAGTTGGCACCCACAGAAAGAAGTAAAAATGGGGTAGCCTATATGAATCAGCCTGTGTGGCTGTCAGAGAATACCCTGCAAATTGGGAATTGAATTTGATGAGTAGGAAGACCTAGCTTAGTGGGTTGAATAGTAGTTCCCCTAAAAAATACCCATTTGGAACATCAGAATGGGCTTTTATTTGGAATAAGAGTCTTTTTGATGTAATTAAGGGTCTCAAGATGAAATCATCCTGAATTTAGGGTGAGTGTCCTTACAAGTGAAAGGAGGAGATCTGACATACAGAGACACAAGGGAGAAAACAGAGGTAGAAGCAGCTAGAAGCCAAGGAATGCCAAGGATTCCGGCCACCACTAGGAGCTAGAAGATAGTCATCGACCAGATCCTCCCTGAGGGCCTCCAAAAAGAACCAATCCTTACAACACCTTGATTTTGGACTTCTGGATTCCAAAACTGTGAGAGAATAAATTTCTGGGTTTTTAAGCCACCAAATTTATGATTTGCTATATTAACCAACCCTAGAAACAATACACCCTCTCAGACCTATTCTAAACCTGCTTTGGCTAGAGAGGAAGTCAAAGTTCCTCAGAGGTCATCTGCTTTGCTGATTTCATGATGCAAACAAGAGCTAATATCTCTAAGGTCCTATTTACACAATAGAGATGAGATCACTTTTAAACTTCAAAGTACAGTCATGTACAACTTATTAATTTCCACAGTATGCTTGGGTCAAATAGGTACGTGTCATTAACTGCACTTCAGAGTATAGCAAATAAGTCCCTTGCTTAATGTGATCAAAGGAATTCTTGACAGATTGGCTTCAAAACAGACTCCCTTTAAAGTAAATATGACAGGAAAATGAAGCATTCATGGTCCTGAGTGATACAAAAAGAATTGGAAAGCAGAAGATTTGCTATGTAAACATTGTAGAAGATCTTATTTCCTATATATATACATATAAATGTGTAAATATATATTTGTATGTATAAATATATGTACATATATAAAAACCATATAAAAATACATGTTGTAATTTTCCTTGAAAGGCAAATGTTAAAACCCTGGCTTTTGCTACCATCAAGATGATTTCTCACCATCTTATTAAAATAAAAGTTTCCCTGGGAACTTTTATCTACCTTACAGACTTGCAGAGGGGGTATCTATCCCACACAATCTTAGAGTAGGCATGTCTCAAGCCATAATTTATAGGAAAGACTTTGGGGCCAAAACAGCAAACAAAACTGTAATGTCTAGAACAAGGGACATGGTAGCTGTGGTCTACCCTGCCATAATCAGACTGTATCTAGAAAAGCATATGTTATTTACGACACAAAAAATTAGACATTTCTTAACATAAAAAGATCCTAGGGCAGCCCGGGTGGCTCAGCGGTTCAGCGCCGCCTTCAGCCCAGGGCCTGATCCTGGAGACCCGGGATCGAGTCCCACGTCGGGCTCCCTGCATGGAGCCTGCTTCTCCCTCTGCCTGTGTCTCTGCCTCTCTCTCTCTCTGTGTCTCTCATGAATAAATAAATAAATAGATCTTAAAAAAAAAAAAAAAAGAAATGCTTTTGGAAGGTAGAACTATCCAGAGATAGGATAGGCATCTTTAATAAGTATGACCCTCTACCCCAGGGGTATATAGGCACAGGCAGGTGAGTTACTTTGTGGGCATGCTGGAGACATTTAAGCTTTTTTCTAATTCTAATATTAATCAAATCTGTGATCTTCTCACTTGTAATTTAAATATATCCCAGGTCTCCAGAATCTGAAGTTCTGGTCCTGACTCTGAAAAATGTAAATGATTTCTATGAAACTAAAGTCCAGGAATGACTTTGTCACATACTGTGTTGCTGTACCTATCCTGCTAACTTGAATATGTTATTGTCTAGATGCGAAAATGTTTAACAATATGCCAAAAGGAGATGGAGTGTGAAGACCAGGTAGGGGTGGTCCTTAGTGAGCAAGAATAGGGTATGTGAGTTGGCTGGGAAAAATCAGGGTTCTACAGAGAAACAGAACATATAGGATATCATATATC
This sequence comes from Canis lupus dingo, assembly GCF_003254725.2. Lineage (NCBI taxonomy): Eukaryota > Metazoa > Chordata > Mammalia > Carnivora > Canidae > Canis > Canis lupus. Next base: position 32,646,708 of record NC_064271.1, read on the forward strand.
ATATATATAAGGAGAGAGAGGAGAGAGAGAAATTTAAAGAATTGCCTCATGGGATTATGGGGGCCAGTTAGTCCCGATGCTGCCATGTGGGTAGGTAAGCTTGAGAGTCAATGTTGCATATCAAGTCCCAATGCCATCTGCTGAGAAGTCAGTGTTTCTATTAAAGCCTTCAACTAATTGGATGAGGTCTACACACATGGAGGGGGTACCTGCTTTATTCAAAGTCCACTGATTTAAATGCTAATTTAATCCAAAGAACACTTTCACAGAAACTTCCAGAATAATGTTTGACCAAATATCTGGGCACCACAACACAGCTAAATTGACACATAAAATTAGTCATCACACCAGGGGATGGTACCTGGGAAGTTCTTTGACATATGTGGGTACCACCGCTAAAAGATGAGAGGGGATGGGAAGCAGAGTTGGCTAACAAATGTCACTGAACATCTTCCCACATTGCCCCTGTGCTTTCCAAAAGGGTATCTCCAAACCCAGATCCTTTAAAACTCTAAGCTAAGTAGACAGATTTTGTATATTGAATGATACCAAGTAAGCGCCATAACCGAGATACGATCCACTCTACATCTGTTACACACACTTCATATACACAACTCCATAGTCATAAGTAAATCACATTTTAATCAAACAAAGACATGGTAAACCTGTTCCTCTAAGGCACCTCAGAATTCAGAGGAAGGAATACAAAGGAAAATAACCTAAAACCCATGCTTCAAAATAGTTTTTAGGTTGAAAAAATACCACTGGTAGGGAAAAGCTAAGACAAATGGGGTTATTCTTTTATCTTTAAATCAGGACCATTAGAAGGACTCAAAATGATGAAGAGAATGCTTTTTAATTTTAATTGCTAACTTTTATCACAAAATCACCACAAATTTGGTAGTAAAAGGTTAGGGTGCAGAAAAAAATGGAAGAGGGAAAAATATCATCAGTGTATCAAGCAAGGCTAACCAAAACAGCTTTAGTTAGACAATGACTTCTGCATGATTTGTATAGCTAGGTACTATCAGGGGAATGCCTTTATATGCTATTTCATTGGAGAATGAAAGTTACCATGGGTATTTCATCACTAATGCTCCATCAGGTTCTTGATCTTTTTCTTTTTCTTTTCTTTTTTTTTTTTTTTTTTTAATTTGGCATGTTTCTGAAGGCTATTTTCTTAAAGTTTCTACTTCTGGCATCTGTTTTTCAGACACATCAGAGATGCAAATATTAAACAGCAATTGCAAATAGCATGTCATCTTTTCAAACCAAATCAGCCTCAATTTGAAATATATTAAAGGTCTGTAATACAGAAGTCCATTGAGAACAAAGAGACACACGTAGATATAATGTATATGTGGAGACTTCACCAAAGGGATCAAAACCAAACATAGGTAGATAGCTGTTGTTACCAATGGTAATGGAAAAGACATCTGGAAAAAAGAAAAAGCAAAATTCAAACAATAAAATATGAAAATCCATATAATATATCTGTATATTTATATAAACAAAAAAATAAGATATAAGCTAATGATAGAAAATGGGCTAAGTTATCTGAGTTTAAATAAATCTGGCTTAGTAGTTAGTAGGTTGGAGACTTTCTTTGTCAGGGTATTGTTGAAAGAAATGAACAATGTTTGACTGTTCTTGAGTGGAAATAATCATGATCATTTGTTAGTAAGATAAGCATCTTCTGATCTAGGCAGAATGAATTCCTTAAGAAGTTGCTCCTAGAACTCCATGAAAGGCACAATTTTCCTGGGAAAATATCTCAAGGCAGCAAGAAATTCATGTCAAAAACACAAAGTATCCTTGGACCCTCTGTTAGGCAGATATTGACAGGTAAATATTATAACTTTATAGGCTCAGGATATTTTAAAAAATCAAAACAAAAAACTTCAGCCAAGACCATTCTCCCTATTTCTAGTGGATTTTTACTTTTGTTTTTGTTTTAGCCAAAAAACTTGAAGCCCTATTCTTGGTACCTGCTTTGTGTTAGGACTGTGAAGTGTCTTGCACCAAACATAAACCAACCTAGGGAGAACGTTCAATAGGCAGACACTTTTAATATATCTTTAATAAATAGATTCCAATCTATACTCTCAAAATATAACTATTTTCATATTTATTAAACCCTTTAACTAGAAGGTCATTCCCTTGGGAAATTTATTAAGAATTTCCTCTTGGGGCACTTGGCTGTCTCAGATAGTAGAGCATGAGACCCTTGATCTCAGGGTGGTGAGTTGGGTGTAGAGCTTACATTAAATAAACAAAAAACAAAAATCTCTTCTTAATTTTTAAAACACTCTTGAGAAAGATAACTTGTCATCTCACAGCTCATATAAATTATCAAATAACTGAGGGAAAAGAAAAGAGCATTCATATGGCATTCAAGACAAACATTAACTACTTATAATTGCCCTTGCCTTCCTTTTTGATGCAAATGTGTATCAAATAATAATATAAATCATTATAACCATCAATGTCAGACTCTGGACTGTTTGCATGTCTTAGCTTACATTCCACATTCCTAGCGTGTAGGCATTATTTATTCCCATTCTAGATCTGAAGAAAATGAGGATTAGAGGTTAAATAACAGGTGATTCCTCCTTCTTCATGTATTTTCTGAACACTCTCTGAAGGTTACCACGTGGCAATAATCATACTATGATTTTTGGTTCACTTGACCAGATAGATTATGCCCTAATGGCAGGAGCCATGTCTTATTCCTTTCTGCACCCAGAATACCTGGTAAGATACTTAAGATATAGTTGCTTCTCAAATATGCTAAAGTTACAGGATGGCTGGACGGAAAAAGTAGAAGGACTGAATACAAAAGATGGTTATAAGTCAACCAAGGTTGATGGTTAGAACATTGCTTTCTTTTTCCCTATGTTCTTTCTCTCTTTTTAAAAAGATTTTATTTATTTATTTTAGAGAGAGAGAGAATGCAAGCAGGGGAAAGGGTAGCGGGGGAGGAAGAGGGAAAGAATCCAAATAGACTCCCCGCTGAGTGCAGAGCTTGACACAAGGCTCCATCTCACAACCCTGAGACCATGACCTGAGCAGAAACCAGTAGCTGGAAACTTAACCAACTGAGTCACCCAGGTGCCCCTTCCCTGTGTTCTTTCTTAAATTTCTTATATTATATATTTCTTACAGTTGTTTATATCTGCTAAAAGTCAAACACTCCAAAGAGACTGCCTAGATTTCAGTCCTGCCTCTACTCCATGCTGTGCGAGCTTGGGCAAGTAACAACTTTTCTAAACCAATTTCCTCATTTATAAAATGAAGATAAGAGTAGTATCCACCTTTTGTTTTACTGAGAGGATTACATGTGATAATGGAAGCAAAGCTTTTAACACGATGCCTAGCCCACCAGGACTATTCTGATAATCAGAGCATCAAGGCCATGTTTCTCCAGTAGTATTCTTATGCTCCTAAATTTTTGCTTATTTCCTTTTCCTTTTCTATGATTAAAAGGCTCTCCTGTAAAAACAAAAACAAAAACAAAAAACTTCCTGATCCAGACTGAGAGTAAGTCAAAGTAAGTAAAGTGGAAAGGATGTAATTTTTGGTGATCAAATTAAGTTGATGTTTCAGGGGATGCCTGAGTGGCTCAGCTGTTGAGTGTCTGCCTTTGGCTCAGGGCATGATCCTGGAGTCTCTGGATGGAGTCCCACATCAGGCTCCCTGCATGGAGCATGCTTCTCCCTCTGCCTGTGTCTCTGCCTCTCTCTGTGTGTCTCTCATGAGTAAATAAATAAAGTCTTAAAAAAAAAAAAGCTGATGTTTTAGGATAGGAGGTGCTATCACCTGTGACCCCACAGCAGCACTTGTCTCTTCTATTTCGCATTTGCCAAATCTGACCGTGTGTGTGCAAGATACCCATGTGCATAGGGAGCTACATTGGTAAACAAAGTAATCTCTGGCCAAAAGACTCATCATGATCTGTCTAATCACCCAGAAGACTAGCCTTCCCTCTAGTAAACCTAACAGAACCTAGGAGATTTTAGACTGAGGAAAATCTACCCAATAAACATGAAAACTAAGGCCAGACTACCTTTATGCGCTTCACAATTTGGTAGTAGTGAGAAGGTCTACCCACAGATGTTCTGAATATAGTCTTCAAATATGGTTACACCTGATACATTTTATTTCACAAAGAAAAAATGAGAAAACTCACTTTTACCTTATAAGGTCTAGGTAGATTGGGCTCTTGGTATCGCAGTTTTAGTATTCCTATCATTGACAATATACAGACCAAATAGAAACTACAAAATAAAGATAGTTTATCAGATTAGGTTTGTAGAGACAATAGCCATGGATGCCATAGTGACAAGTACTAGCACAGATACAAATGGAGAGGAGTGAAGATTAAGCATATTAAATAACAAAGGCAGTTGGCCCTCTTGGCCAGGCATATATGTCACTCTTGAGTATTCAAATACATTAACCAGAAGGTTGCTAAATATTGAGGCAGACATACTACAAGGAATAACTCACGTTAATGAGGGGATAACTCTGTCAGTCCACATTATAGCCACAGCATCTGCAAAAAAAATAAGAGCACACAAAAGGCAGTGTATTAAGAACCAGAAACTAATGATAAACCTTTAAAGATTATTTCTGAATAAAAGCAGAAAATTCAAAAGGAATTAAGAAAGTTAAATTTTGTTTAATTTCACTGCTTATTTTACACAGACCTAACACCATACACACATGTACATTTTAGCCGTATCACACTGTATCATAAATGCTTATCATCTCACACATTGTCACCAATAGACCAGAAACTTCACTTCCTGCGGGCAATTTCTTTTCTATAAAAACTAGCATTTCAAAAGTCTCAGAAATATTGTTTCAGTTTTCAATAAGACCTGTGAAATGGATGGTTGAATCGAAGATTGCATGCTTATTTTCTAAAACGAGTTTACAGAGTGCTAATAGTTGCAATCAGAGTCAAAAGAGCACAGTGCAATATTACTGACACAGGAATGAGCCTTACAAAGTCTCCACATCAGGATGCAAGTATTAGAAATATCAAATATTTCTATTTGAAATACTTAAGAGAAATTTAAAAATCAAACCTGTAGACAGAGAAAACAAATTATACATAGATTAAAATACTGATGACATTTGGTTGCTTGTCTAAACTATAGATCAGTGGCTTTCAATGGGAATTGATTTTGCTCCTCAGGGGTCATCTGGCAATATCTGGAGACATTTTTTTGATCGTCACAACGGAGGAGGTAGGAGGTTACTACTGGCATCTAGTGGGTAGAGGCCAAGGATGCTCCTAAACATCCAACAGTGCCAGGAAGCTGTCCATAACAAAAAATTATATGGTCTAAAATGTGTAGTGCTGAGATTGAGAAACCTCCTATTGACCAACTATTAGAGAATATTCTGATTTTCATACTCAAAAGTGAAGAGCTCTTATAAACACTCTTTCAGTATAAGTCAGTAAACACACACACAAAAAGGTGTTAATAAAGAAATGCATATCCATTGTTTATGAGACTCTGAGTCCAATTCCTATTACATAGATATAAGCTAAGACAGATCATTCAGATACAGAAAAATAGGTTCTCAGCTTTTCAATGGAGTGAGTACACCAAGATCTAGTATCTTTGGGAGTAGGTGTCCTCTAGTGCTTTGCCCTGGTGCCAACATTGCCTCTAGGACATCAATGAAATGACTTATAACAGATAGTAAAGCCTTTTCAATATGACAAAATTAAATTATCATTAATGGTTCTTGTTCCTAAAAATCTTCATTTGTGAACCCATTTTAAACAGCCTTATTAAGTGCTGTTTTCACTTCTCTCTCTAGAACTATCCTACAATGTTGGGTCCTGTTTTAAAGTGTTTCCTGGGGGCACCTGGGTGGCTTAGTTGGTGAAGCATCCTCCTTCAGCTCAGGTCATGATCCTGGGATCCTGGGATTGAGCCCCACATCAGGCTCCCCATGGAGAGTCTGCTTCTTCTTCTCCCTCTGCCTCTCCCCCTGCTTGTGCTCTCTCACTCTCTCTGTCAAATGAATAAATAAAATCTTTTAAAACAATAATAAACTATTTCCTGTCTCACTTATTGTTCATTTCAAATAAGATATTATTGGCTGTTCCTCCTGGACACCCATACCTCCCCACATTTTCCATTTTCAAACACATTTCAGAAATACTTCTTTCCAGTAGTGAAGTCCTTATTCTCCTTTGATTTCCTGTCATGCATTCTACAAACCCAGTTGGTTATAATTAGATGAGGTTCTAGTTCAACTCCGCTATAATCTTTATCTCTATTCCACAAGTAATTTTTTTCTCTTTTTATTCTTTTCCTCATGGCATTTTTTTAAAAATATTTCTTTATATATGTTTTGGTAAAAAGTAAAATAAATAGCAGTGAAAAACATAAAGTAAAAACTAAACGTCTCTCTCCTTACCAACCCTTCATTCATGCACCCCAGATATAACTACTGTTACCCTCTTTTTGGATATTCTTTCAGAAATTTTCTAAGCATATATAAGCGTCCATGTTAGTTGTGTACATGTATGTGTGTTCAGACACTTGCTTTATTTTTAACTTTCCAATATATCTTGATCATATTATATCTATGCATCCATCTAATTATTTTAAATAATTCTCAATATTCCATTATATAATTAAATTATTTAGCAATTGGTGGATTTTCAAGTTTTTTTGTTATTGTTTTTTGTTTGTTTGTTTGTTTGTTTGTTTGTTTTTGCTAATATAAGATGTACTTTAATGGACATATTCTTCAGGTCTTAGTAGTTGTGCAGTTCTCTTCTTAAATTCTTAGAAGTGGGACTATGAGTCCAAAGGTGATACCTTCTTAAATAAGTAAGATATTACAAAATTACCCTCTCAAAATGATTACACCAACTCACTTGTAAGTGATTCTGACATTTCTGTTTTCCTCTCAAAATTTCTAACCACAAAAATAAATAAATAAATAAATAAATAAATAAATTTCTAACCACATTTGGTTGGCTAGATACCTGCAGGCTATTTTTGGTCAGAGGAACCTCCTTAGCCTCTGCTCCCATGCAATTTATTTACTGTTTTAGATTCACTCTTACCATGCCAATATTCTCTAGTTTTAATGATAACATGGAACCCTCAGGAAGGTTCTACTAAATGGGAGCACTCTTGTCAGGAGTGTTTTAGCAGGACTTCGATAACATTGAAATCCTCAAGCTGAAAAAGGCAGGAACGAGGGTTTCCCACTATGACATTTCCACACACCTCATTCTAGAGGGACATCCTTCCAACTGGGTTACAAAGCTTATTCAAAATTAAGGCTATTTTTTTCTTCTAAGAGAAGAATCAGCAAAGAAACAGGTCAGAGCTCTAACATTGATACAGATAAAAACACTTCATGATTAATAGCACTGGTTCTTTTTCCACATAAACTACAGAATCTAATATGTATCACAGCTTGGTACAATTTTTTTCAATGTTCATCAAAGACTACGTAGCACCCAATTCACACCACATCTTAGATAATTCTATATTCTTTTGGAACTTTTCATGTCTTTTAAATATACCCATTTGATTGAAAACATTCACTCCTTAATCCTTAAATTTCTTTAATTTAGGAATTTATTTCCTTTGCTTATAATTTCTTTCTTTCACTGCATAAATTACACAGTTCATGCATTCATTAAAGAAAATTTGGGAAATCTAGAAAAGAATAAAGCAAAAACCACCCACAAGATCATTCCAGCATATCTTGACCATTAACTATGTACTTTCTGTTCCATTTATTTATTTTTAAACATTTTATTTATTCATGAGAGACACACAGAGAGGCAGAGACACTGGCAGAGGGAGAAGCAGGCTCCCTATAGGGAGCTTGATGTGGGACTCGATCCCAGGACCCCAGGATCACAACCTGAGCCAAAGGCAGATGCTCAACCACCGAGCCACCCAGGTACCCCTTACCTTCTGTTTTATATCGTAATAGATCCTGACTTTTCATCATTGTTACATTATAAACATTGTCTCTTTACTTTAAATATTCATAGCAACATGATCTTTGAAAAAGCTCAGAATGGCCTATTATATGGATCTCCATAAATTATTTCCTTCAACTCTACTAGATACTTTGGTGGTCCTTAATTTTTTGTCTTATATATAATGCTATGATGGTTGTTCTTATGCATATATTTTTTGTGTATAGCTCTGATTATTTTCTTATTTTAAATTCCTAATACAATAAAAGATGGATGTTTGAATTCAAGAGAATTATTTCAGAATCTAAACGAGGTCTGAGGATTATATGCCTAGAGGAGTAAGCATTAAAAACCAAATCACAAGCATTAGTCAAAACACTTCATGGGTCTTCCACACTGGTGGATCTTCCACACTGGTGGGTCTTCCACACATGTGGAACAATTGTGCCACTCATAGAATTCCTGCAACTATTAGGATGCACCAGATGAGATCATCATAATTTTTAACAGCCAGTATGACCAGAACACCGGCAGTCATTACACATGCCAGAATCAATGAACCATAAAGTCTGGGTCAGCTGATCAGCAGTCCTGACCACACCCATAATTAATTTTGTAAATTTATTCTTTACATAATCAAAGTAGTTAATAAATCACTAATTGTTCTTATCCAATTTAGCATTTTTTCCCCCACAGATGCTCAGAATCTTGATCATGTCTAGTTTACAATTCCCTAAGAGAGCTGGACCATTGTAAATCAACACTAATACCATGCATATGGCAGCTTCCTGCATGACACTAACACAAGAATGGAGGCAAAATGTGTTAGGACACTTACATTAAACCTCTCTTAGATTTACCTCCAGTGCTTCAAAGATTTACCGAAACAGTAATAGCTACTCAAAGATTAGTTCTAAAAAAAACAAAAAACAAAAAGATTATTTTTAATGGTACTGCATGCTAGTTTATCTCAGAAGTTTATTGCATATTTCCAATATGTTCAGGGCCACTTGGTCACCATAAATTTTAGAGTCATTTATAATAAACATTATATTATGCATTATTGCTATTAATTATACCCATCAATTCACTATTATCATCTATTCTTTTAACTGCTAATATTCCACAATTCAAGTTTATCATTCTTTATGTCACATAGAAGAACATTTTTTAAAAGATTTTATTTCCTTATTTATTTGACAGAGAAAGAGAGAGAGAACTAGAACAAACAGCGGGGAGCTGCAGTGGGAGAGGGAGAAGCAGACCTTTCACCGAGCAAGGATCCCGACGTGGGGCTTGATCCTGGGTCCATGACCTGAGCCACCCAGGTACCCCTCACGTAGAAGAACATTTAGAAAATCAATATGGTAAAAGCTTTAATAGACTGATGAAAGTACAGATTACATAGTGTCAATACGGTGAGGGAAGATCACGAAAGGAATATAAATATTTTGAACTTAGTCTGCATCATATGTCAGCATTACAAGTATTTTTCCATATCACCAGGAATATGGTTTTCCATATTAGCTGCTTAACTAGAAAATTCTTTCCTAAGCCAAATCATACTCTTTGGCCTCTTCGTTATTTTTGAGAATTGCAAGTTGAGTCTCTATATAAAATAATTAAAAACAAACAGCAGTCTGCCCGTTAAAGTGATATTTACATGTGCTAAAATGACCAGAACTGTCCTTATTATTATTTATTGCCTTAGTCACTTGTATACAAACCTGAAGAGAGAATTTCCTTGGGTATCAGAACAGTCAGGTAGGAAATACTAACCTATAGATATATGATAGTCACCAGAGGTAATGCAGTAAATATGCATCTTGGAATCATCTTTCTGGGTTTCTTCAACTCCCCTATAACACATAAAACAGCAAAATCACGATGGGTAAAAATTATGTCTTAAATTTATCATTTTTTAAAGGATTTTATTTATTCATGAGAGACAGAGAGAGAGAGAGAGAGGCAGAGACACAGGCAGAGGGAGTAGCAGGCTCCATGCAGGGAGCCCGATGTGGGACTCGATCCCAGGTCTCCAGGATCAGGCCCTGGGCTGATGGCAGCGCTAAACCACTGAGCCACCCGAGCTGCCCTAAATTTATCTTTAATATTGCTTCATGCATTAACTATCAGTTGGAATTCCTGCAAAGCACCCAGGCCACCGCCACACTTATTCACACACATACACAAAACACAATGGTGAACTGCTACACAACTATCTCCTTTCTGAGCTCGGTGATAAGTGCAGAAAGGGGGGGAAATTTTCCTCATTTTTCTTCTAGATGGTAATATTTCTGAAGAAAATCACAAGAATGAATATCAAAGCTGAGTCCATGGGGCCCTGTACGGTTTGGAGCCTACCTGTGCCTTGTACCTCATCTATTAGGTACAAGGTAGTCTGGTAGTGGAATATGATAGTGAGCAAAAACAAACATGAAGCCTAACCTCAAGGGATCAAGGGCTTTGAGAACATATTATATGATAATTTGATGGTCCCCTTTGCTGTCTGTGTCAGAGGCTCATGGGCTTTTCTTCAGGTTCTCAAAAGTGTCATGACCTCTGTATCCATTCTCTCATGTGGAATGTTCTTTCCTTTCCTAGTTGCTAAGCTGGACCCTTACTCCTCTTTCAGATCTCAGCAAAATCATAACTTCTTCTGGGAACATAGGAGAGGAAGCTTTCCTTGGCTAGCAAAACTGTCCTAGTCTATGTACTTTCATAACATATATGAAGAGAGTACTTTCATAACATATATGAAGAGAGTAAAAGAATCAGTCATAAATTTTCTTTTCCTGTAGGCTCTTTGCCTTCCCTTTATGTCAGTATTAAGTGGAAAAAAGGAGAGAGGTCATGATTTAACATCATAGATAATGGACTTTCCAGAATAGTCTTATTTTCAAATATTATTCCATTTGTTATACCATTTTCCCCAATTTTGCCATTCTCTGAAAATTATCCCTGACATGAAGAATTGAACGTTATAGTTTTGTGTATAAAATGTGACCCTGTGCCCTGCCTACTGGTAATAGAACTGAGTCCAGATCTCTAGGACTCACTGACAGCCAGTCACCGTCAGCATACACGAAGATTCCTCGCAAGAATTTGAACTAAATGTCAACAAAACTGAGATAAAGAGGGAAAAGGCAACATAGCAGTAGCAGAAAAGAAAGGGGGCTGATAAATCTAGTTTTTAAGTCTCAGAGCTTGCCTAACTCCTGATGCTCCTGAAGATCAGTAACTCTGGTCTTCCTTGAAAGACGGCATTATTCTTCCAGCAAGTTCTTCTTTTATTGTTTAAGCCGATGTGTGTGGTTTCTGTTACTTAATGCCTAGTCTCTCTGATGAATAAATATCTGTCCTTTGACATATGTCAAATCTGTTTCATTTGCATCTGCCCAGAAGTAGAATGTAATGTCCATGGTGTACACCCATATGAGCTGATTAAGCACTCGAAGAGTAAAGAATTAGAGTGTTCTCAGTTAAATGATGCCTCAACCATTTACTAGTTGTGGGCTTCTGGACAATTTATTAACTGTTAAGGTTTCAATTTCCTTACCTGTATATTGGGGAGAATGGAAAATATAGGGACAATAAAATTCCAATCAAATGCCTAGCACTTCATAAGTTAGTCATAAAGATGGTTATTAGTCAAAGGTTTTGAACAAGCATAAAGGCAACTTTCAGGATTAACTATACTTTCCTCTGGGCCTTTTACTCTTTCTTATTATGTGTTAGATTTATAGAGAGAGGATAAGAAATATAATATAACATAACATAATTCAAGGTTATAATGGCCAGACCGTGAATATCCTTGGTCTTGAACTTAGAAGATAGATGTTCCTACAATATGTTAAGTCAGCTGCCTACATACCAACGTTTTACAGGCAAAAGTGTTACTTAGAACTTAGCTGTACTTAAAGTTTATTAAGTAAATTAACAATCCTAGCATACGCTGAAATTCCTCCGGCTTTTTTCACTGCCAGCTGCTTGTGAAGAGTTCTATAATAGTTTATAGGTTAGTAAATTTTGTGAATCTATTTTCAGCAGAGAAAAATTATCTAGCAGTGAAACATCTCTGGCAATGGAACAAGATGAATGAAACAGAAGTCAGAGATATCTCTTCTATCCTTCTAAGAGAGACCAACGAAGTGAGAGAGAGAAAGGGGGAGTTGAGCTAATTCTTCTAGCCTCTCAAATTGCACTGGCACATTTAATCACAAACTGCTTAAAAGAGTAACTTCATCTCATGGCTTTCTTTTGTCAATGCTTCACTTTTTAACTCAATGCAGACTGACTTTCCTCTCATGTCCAAAGTTCACCAATGACTTCTTACTTAGTGAAATGGCTTCTGCTCAATCCTCACACTCCTCAACTTCTGAAGCACTTCACCATGTTGATTACACCCTTTTTTTGGAACATAGGGTGATTTTTCTTTTATAATTCTCTCAACTTTGTCTGGCTTCTTCATTGCATCTTCTTTCTCCACCTACCGCCTAAAAGTTGGCCTACTCCAGTCATCTGTCTCTAACCTTATGCTATTTTATTCTACTTTTCTCTATATACTTGCCTTAGTAATCCTATCTTAACCAGTTCATCAGATGCAGACCATTTTGCAGTCACCCAAGATGACATAATGGGTCTTATATGTACCTGCATACTTCTGGTCTCCACGGCTTCACTCACATTATTTTACTGCTGGAATTTTCTGAGTTCAGTGAAAGTTGCCACTTTTTAGATAACACAACAAAAGGTGATCTTACCATCTACTGAATTCTCATAGTAATCACATTGTTCTTTTATTACCACTTGTTAAATACTATCATGCCATTGCTTATCAGGACAGAATTATACTGATTTTAAGTCAAAATGGCTGTTTTTCAGATGAAGGAGGAAAAAAAAGTAAGTCCAGAGAGGTAAAGATACTTGCCACAGCTCACAAGTGGCAGAGGTCAGACAAAATCGAGATATTGCTTTTTCCATTAAACTGTTAACCTCTTTAGAGTAAAGAATATATCTTACTCATTTTAAGGAACTATTATAGGGTTTCAAAAATATCAGTGTTTAAAACGATATTTGCTGACCAAATAATGTAATGCATAATGGACACATCAGTGACGGGGGGGTGGGGGCGCTAAATTTTTTTTAAACATTTTAAAAAAGATTTTTATTTATTTATTTGAAAGAGACAGAGAAAGAATAAGCAGAGGGGAGGGGTAAAGGGGCAGAGGGAGAGGAAGAAGCAAACTCCACTCCACCCTGAGCAGGGAACCTGATGAGGGACTCAATCCCAAGACCTTGGGATCGTGATCTGAGCCAAAGGCAGACGCTTAACCAACTGAGCTACCCAGGCACCCAGGGGGTCCTAAGATTAAAGGAAATATGTGTTTTAAGAGTAGAGCCTACTTCATGTCGAAATGTCAAGGAAAAGAACTGAAGTTGGAAAAAAATTAAATAAATGAATAGGGAAGATCCCTGAGGAGGTGAGAGGGAAAGAGTCGAGTTCAAGAGAAGAGACTAATTTCAAAAATGAAGAGAGAAATCTTTTGTCTTGACATTGAAGGGAAAATATTAAATCTGGCCTCTGGACAATTATATTTACGATTCTCTTCTCTTTAAAAGTACTTCAGAGCATAAATGTGTCACAACCATTCACAAGACAAACATAATCTGGCATTGGATCATTCCTGGAGAATATACCCACAACCTCAGAATTCATCCATTGACAGAAAGGAAACCAGATTAACATGGAGATCTCATATCTCTGGTCCCAGAAAAGAAAGCTGAATAAAAGAAGTCATTCAATAAAACAAGCACTTTTGAATGAATGGGGGAAAACATTAAGACTGGGTGGTAAGTACAAGACTGCCATATTCTGACTCAATTTAGAAAGTAAGAAAGAAGAATAAACACTGAATCATCATGTACTTAAAATAAAATTCAAAATATAAAAAAATGATGTACATTGCACATTGCTTGCAATGTCATGACTTGAGATTTTCTTCCTCAATGAATTGTTAATTATCAGCTATAAATGTAAAACATCCCCCGCCTGAAAAAGCAAAATATCCTTGGAAAACAGCTTCTATAAACTGGGAGGCTTCAGGAAACTCAGTATCAAAAGAGTCCTGAAAGTTTTCTACATTCTCCTTCCTTCCTCTCACCAGCAGCACCACTCCACTCAGGGAAATAAGGCCGAGTATGGCCATTTTCAGCACTAGGCTGGCTGTCTGAAGCCAAGTCACCTCTTTCACACCACAAGAATTCAGAATTCCCACAGTCCACAATATGGCTAATGCCAGACATTTCTTTGGCAGCTTTGGAACAAAGCAGATGGGATAAAAAAGGCTCGATGCTATACTCAGCGAGGAGTAGGGCTTGGCTGGCAGCTAACCCTGGCCCCAGAAACAAAGCTGTCCAGAGATTCAGGAAAGAGATAAAGTTGCCAAAACATCTTTTGAGAAAATAGTAGTGAGCTCCACTGCGTGGGAAGGTGATACCTATCTCTGCTGAGCAAAGTGGTCATCATGGACAACAGGGCACAGACAGGCCAAATACACAGGGAGAGCCCCACATTCATGCAAGTCTTTCAATACCCCTTTTGGGGCCACAAAAATTCCTACACCAATTATATTAACAATTAAAAACCTTGTGCCCAAGCAATATCCAAACATTCTTTGGAGTTGTATCTTCTTCATCCACTGTAATTATTTTTTAAAAAATATAAAAATATATATAAATTATAATTTCTGAATTTTTCTGCCCAAGTTGCTGAAAAGGATGTTCATGGACTCTCAGAAATAAAACAGTGCTTTCCTTTTTGTTCCAATTTGTTAAATATAGCCTATTTTCAATCATTAACAAAATATATGTGATGCATCCAAGCAAAATAATGTAAAGTTACTTGGAAGGGTTCAGTTTCACTTGTTTCTTAATTATTATCAAAATAATACATTCAGATGGAAAAAGGAATTTCATAAAACAGTATTACAACAAAAAACAGGAGTTTCTTACTCTAATTTCACTCCTTTCCAAATACATTTCCAGTTCTTTTCTCTGGAAACAACCATTTATGTGTGGTTTTAGTTATTTTCGATAGTTGCCTCCATAACTCTAAATAATATGGGAAGACTTTTAATACTAAATATCTCAACTTTAAAAATCATCTATTGACTTCCTCCCATAAATACTGAGGAGTAACTCACTTACTTTCCTCTTACTTAACCTATGCCTTTTTCCTACCATTTTTTACCATTAAGCTCTCAAGAAACAAAGTATTTACCTTTCATCAGGCTCATGGAAACCAATTAATACAGTGAGAGAGTGAAAAATCCCGCAACATAAGACTGTCCCTTAACCAGCCATCATTCTGGTAGCCTGGGTCATACACAGGAGATGTGAACCTGAAGTATAGGAGAAAGCCTAACCCTACAGATGGAGGGAAGGAAGTTTCTGAACATCTGAGCAAGGCCTGGACCTTGGTAGTTCTTTGTTGGCTTTACAACACAAAGCATTGTTCTGAGTATCTGCAAAGCCCTATAAGCTTGAGGCACACCCCCAGCCTTGGAAGTATATTATTTTCAAATTATCCTCTAAGAGTGAATAAAAAGGAAATTGTTTATGTTTTCTTTCTTTTCTTTTTCTTTTTTTTTTTTTTTTTTTTTTGGCTATAGCTATTTTCTGGCAGATTGCATTCAAGAAAAGCCACTGAAAATACTGTATACCTCTCAATAAATATGACAACGTCCTCTCCCCAATGAAACCATACCTCTCATCCCATCCCAGAAAGCAAAGACCTGGGAGTAGGGAAGGAGACCAGAAAGCTCACCTTAAGATAGAAACAAAGTATGAGAAGTAAACCAGACATAGAGAGACAAGTACTGCATGATTTCACCTATATGAGGCATCTAAAATAGTCACATTTATCAAATCAAAGACTGGAAAGGTGGTTACCATGGGATGAGGGGGAAAAGGGAAGTTATTAATCAACAGTCATAACGTTTAAGCTAAATAAAATGACTACTGTAAAGGTCTGCTGTACCATAGTATACCTATGGTCAACAATAATGCACACTGAAAATTTTTTAAGTGGATAGATCTCATGTTAATTGTTTTTATCATAATAAAATGTTTTTTAAAAGAGTAAAATATAATTTAACTTACGAAAAAAAATTAGAAATAGGAGGGAGAGTTAGCCAATGTCCTGCCCATTAATCTCCCACCTACTTGTTGCTTTCAGGAGAGACAATAAGAGAATCCATTACCCATGCCCTGAATCTTGCAGCAGGAAAATAAGACAAGAGGAAGAACTATGGCCTCCAAATAAGAGTATGGTAGCTTTTCGGTGTGTCACTTTGGCTAACCTGAACTACATTTGACAAATTTCTCAGTTAGAATGGACCACAAGGACGATTCTTGTGTGAGAGTTAAAGTACACAAGTGCAACAGCAGTTATTTTGGTAGTTCCATTGACAAGTTGTTTTGGTAGTTCCTTGACCAAACTTTAGTCAGGCTCCATTGAGCACTCTTCTCAACTAAGCTGCATCCCTGGCCTGTTCAGTACCAGTTTAGCAAGAACACCCACACCCTTGATATGTAATCAAGTTCCTCTTAGTAATTTCCATCCACTGACCTTCTCACTCTGCCCATTGGCTGTACATCCTTAGATATCTTTGCTACATTTGGGATTAGGCTCAGTTCTAGACTGAAGTCTCTCTTTTCTCTACTACAGTAGCTCGAATAAAATCTGCCCTGCCATTTTTAACAAGTGTTCTGTGCAATTTTTCTGTCATACATCGTCTTGTATACAATGGCCTACCTCTTTGCTGTAATTATCATGTATCTGCTGGCTTACTTCACTGGTATGATGTGGTGACCAAGGCTTCAAGTGCTCCACCTTCACCAAGATCTTTCAGCTTCACCAACTTCAGGGTCTAGTGTATGTTTAGCTCTGTGATGAAGGACCCCAACTTCTGTAATGTAGCCACACTATCAAGTTTAGTGATAATGAGAACTGACACAGATTTCAGTTCATTCTCTTGGGCTCCAAGAAAATGCCTGTAGGTTCCAGCCTGTTCTTGTTCTTCCCTACTTTCACACCTGTCATTCCTTCTGGATTCCTTGAACTTCAACTTCCCAGCAGGAGACTTGAAGGCAATAGCCCTAACAGAGACAAATTAATCAGCTCCCACAACTACATAATGTCAAATCTTTATAACAAACAAATTCTTGTAATTATAAAGGTGTGTAATTAGGGAGAGATTCAGATATAGATATAATGATAAATAGAAATATATGTAGATATTGTTACAGATGTAGATACAGATATAGATAAATAGACAAAGATACAGATACAAATTTCCTAATGGTTCTGCTGCTCCAACTGATACAGAAAGCAAAAGGCTATGCCATCTCATGCATCCCTGGAGTCCTGAGTATTCAGATATGTCTATGATTCTGAAAATGTAGAATGTGAAACTGGAGACTTGGTTGAGGTATCAGTCCCCATTTTGGCTTTCTCAAGACTATCAGAGATTCTTCAAACTCAGGGAAAGCACTCTTTAAACAGTTCCCCTGGTCTGAGGGGCATATACTTGAAAATTCTATGTGAAACTACTGCATCAAAAGGGAAAATATGCAAAAATCATCCAATATTAGGTTCCCTGACATAGCTCCTGCAATGCCTGAAGGAATATCTTCCACACAGCATATATATAGATGAGCTAAGCTCAGCCATTGGACAGAAACTCTAAAAGGCTAAACAAGAAAATGCCATGCCAGTGCCTTCTTACACATAACTTAAGAAACAGAAGACTGGGAATGTGGAGGAGACATTTTGAAGGACATCAAATTTTACAGTGACATGCCACTCTCAAGGGTTTGCAGTGTTACTGTTTTTTATATTTTTTTCTTTTTCTATAATTGATCTACTAGGAAAAGATCTGTCATGATGGCAGATCGAAAAGTGTCAGTCTTATTGAGTGTATACCATCAACTCAATTGTACAGATATGCAAAAAAAGGCTTATAGAAGTTCAGGAATGTATCCAATTCATGTGCCTCTAATTCCATCTTATTCCAGAGTTCATGATCTTAATGTCTAAACTCTACTTTTTTGTAGCCCTGACTTAAAAATAACTTTGACAGCTCCAATGGCAGATGGAGGATCCCCACTTGTCTGCTTTTCAATAAAAAGCAAGAAAACACTGGAAAATTTGCCAAAATAAACCTTTTCTTTACTTTAGAAATTAATATAAGACTTGTAACAATTTGAGGAGAATTTATTCAAGAAAAATGTCTGAATTTTGTGGGTTTTTTAGCTTGTCTACTCCAATCCTCCTTCTCTCAGCTCTAAAGCAGCCTTGAAAACCAGCAGCCCTGATATCATGGTAGCTGTGAAAACTCCTAGTACCGCAGGGACAGACCAAGAGCCCCTCGAAGAGTACCGTCTCCAGCGCATTCTTCTCAAATATCTCCTATCTTTGAAAAAGCCCCATTTGCAGGGCTTAGACATTACTCAGAGCTTGCTCTGGGAAAATCCCTATCTGTAGGGCATTTGTCTGAAATAGTCAACTGCAATTGATTAACACAACAGCTGCCTACAGCAGCAATGCCACTTTAGTGAAAAAAATCCCAGCCTAAAATTTAAAAGGCAGATCTGGAGGATTGAAACATCCCGAAGGGCCTTTGAAAAGTGTTCACATGTCCCTGAGTAACCAGGAAGCCATGTACATGTTGAGGCTATCCAAAGCCGGGGAAGGACCTGATAGGGCCCCAATCCCTTACCTCTGGCTGACCTTGAGGCTGTACAAACAAGAAATGAACCCCAAGGCAGACTGGTAAATTGCCTTAGCCTCAACACACACACACAGAGCTCCTTGGCAAAGAGTAGAAGAATTACTATTTCCAAGCATTTGTGGAAACTTCTGATCAGTTGTTAGCTGACTATTGAGCCAGCACAGTAGAGAGTTCAGTGGTTGCACACTACAGGGAATATAGACTGTATCAGGTTCCCAGGGCTATAGTAATAAATACCAAAATCTCAATGTCTTTTTTAAAAGATTTAATTTTTTAATTCATGAGAGACACAGAGAGAAAGAGACAGAGACAGAGGCAGAGGGAGAAGCAGGCTCCCTGAGAGGAGCCCAATGTGGGACTCGATCCCAGGACTCCGGTATCTCAACCTGAGCCAAAGGTAGACATTCAACCACTGAGCCACCTAGACATCCCCAAAATCTCAATGTCTTAAAACAATATAAATATTCTGTCTCATTGTTCTAGAGGCTAAAAGTCTAAAATCCTCAGCAGGGCTATGTTCTCTCTGACAGCTCTAGGTAAGGATCCTTCCTGGTCTCTTCTAGCTTCTGGTGATTTCTGGCAGTCCTTAGCATTTCTTGATTTATAGATGCAATCTCTAATCACATGTCTTTTTTGCCCTGTGTATCTTCATACTTCCTCTCATCTGTGCCTGTCTCTGGGTCTAAATTTCCCTTTTGAAAAGGATACCAGTCATATTGGATTAGAGTCCACCCTAAAGACCTCATTTTAAATCAATTACCTCTGTAAGGGCCCTATTTTAAATAAGGTCACATTCTGAGGTACTAGGTGTTAGAACTTAAACATACCTTTTTTTGAAGGACACAATTCAACCCATAACATAGATTTTATAGAATTAGTCCAGGAAGGTGATTAAACACACAGGCATGCACGGGCACACACACACACACACACACACCAGCAGCAATAACAACAATAAGCTATGGGAATGAGGGCTCTGATTTTCAGAGGTGCCACATTATATTATCTAAAATGTCCAATTTTGACAAAAATTTATGTAACCCATAAAAGAAGCAAAAAAGTATGCCCACACACAGGAAAATAAGCAGTCAATAGAAAGTCTATTTGAAGAAGCCCAGATGTTGGACACATCAGAAACATTTAAATCAACTTCCAAAAACATGTTCAAAAAAATAAAAGAAACTGAGTTTAAAAAATGAAAAGAAAGTATGATAATATCTCATTAAATAGAGAATATTAATGAGGATATATAAAGTATTTAAAAACCAATAGAAATTCTGTAGTTGAAAAGTAAAATAAGTGAAATGAAAAATTCAGTAGAAGGACTCAAAAGCTGATTGAAAAGCTGACAGAAAATAGAATCACTGTACTTGAAAATAGATCAGTTAGGATTATTACAATCTGAAGAGAAAAAAAGAAAAAATAATTTAAAAAATTAACAAAGCCTGAGAGACCTGTATGGTGCCAATAAACACACTGGCATGTATGTAGTGGAAGTACTAGAAAGAATTTGGAAAATTGGGAAGAAATTATATTTTAAAAATAATGTCTGAAAACTTCCCAAAATTGATTAAAAGCAAATGAAACCCAAGTAGAATAAACTGAGAGCTCCCCACCTATGTGCATCATAGTTGAACTGTAGTAGGACATAGACAGAGAATTTTGAAAGTATCAAGAGAAAAAAACAACTTATCATGAATTAAAAATTCTCAATGAGATTAATGCTAACTTCTCATCAGAAACTATGAAGACCAGAGGGAATGGGATGACATATTTAAAGTGCTAAGGAGTTGAGGAAGACCACCAACCGAGAATTCTACATCTGACAAAACTACTCTGCAGAATTGTGGGGAAAATTAAGATATTCCACTGTAAACAAAAGCTAAAGGAATTCACAATCATCACTTCAGTCCTAATGGAAAGTTTTCAATCTTAAAAAAGACACTATAGGGTAACTGAAATCCATATAAAGAAATAGAGTTTTAGTAAGGTAACTACATAGATTAATATAAAACACAAAACAAATGAAATCTTGTAGCTTTTTTTCTTCTGATTTAGAAGACAACTATATAAAGCAATTAATACAAACCTGCATTGATGGTCTTATAGTGTTTAAAGATGTAATTTGTTTAACAAAAATATCACGTAGGAGAAGGGAAGGAATGGAGCTGTATTAAGGAAAAGTTTCTGTATACTATTGAAATTAAACTAATATTAATCTAAACTAGATTAATTTTTTTTAAAGATTGATTGATTGATTGATTGATTGATTTGAGAGGGAGTGAGAAAGAGCATAGCAGGGGAAGAGGGAGAAGTAGGCTCTGCATTGAGCAGGGAGCCCAACATGGGGCTCGATTCCAGGACCCTCAGATTAGGACCTAAGCCAAAGGCAGACACTTAACCAACTCAGCTACCCAGGCACCCCTAAACTAGATTACTTTAAATTAGGATGCCAGTTATAACACCCAAGGCAACTACTAAGAAAGTAACCTTAAGAAAAGGGTAAAAGAGGCACAGTGTGACCCTGGTGTCTGAAAAATGGTAGAGTAGGGGAAGCTGACCTTGCAGTTTCCTCTGTCCCCTTCCCTTTGAAGCCAGCTTGAGCTCCATCTCCTCTAATGGTCCAATGAATGGGGCTCAGCTATGGAACTCAGGAAAGCAGCAATGGAAGAGACCATGGAAGAGGTCATAGCACAGTGTGTATTTAGTTCTTGAGCATCCCCATGTCCCAGCCCACCACAGATCCTCCAAGCACACAGTTCAGGCTCTTTCCCAGTACCGAGGACCTCTACAGGGCACCAACCCAGAGGATGTAGCAATCCACTAGATGTGCTATACCTGTGGGTGCATGGTGAAATATTTTTTTTAAAAAGGAATTTAGATGGTACATTGTAAAATATCTATTTAACATAATAGAAGAAAGTAATAGAGGAACAGAGGGACAAAAAAGACATACAGAAAACAAACAGCAAAATGGCAGGCATAAATCCTACTTTATCAGCAGTGCACTAAGTGTAAATAACTAAATGCTCTGATCCAAATTGCAGAAACAGGTAAAATGGATTAATGAAAAAAAACCCATGATCCAATTATATACAGTCTATAAAAGACACCTTAAATTTTTAAAAAATAGGTGAAAAGTAAAAAGATAGGGGAAAAAAAAAACCCATGTAATACAAATAGTACCCAAAAAAGAGCTGGAGATGCTATACTAACAAAAAACAAAACCAGACTTTAGGAAAAACTTGCTACTAGACAGGAGAGACATTTTTAAATGATAATAGGATCGACATAGCAAAAACAAATAATAATTATAAGCTATAAACACCTAACAATTGAGTCCCAAATATACGAAACTAAAATTGACAGGATTGGAGGTAGAAACAAAATTCAACAATGGTTATAGAGTTCAATATTCTGCTTTCAAAAATTGATGGAAAAACTAGAAAGAAAATCAGCAAGTATATATACAGCTTAAAAAATATCATCAACCCATTTGATCTAACACCCACTAATAGTAGAATACAAATTCTTTTCAACCACACTTGGAACATTCTCCAGGATAGATCATATATTAAGCCATGAAATAAGTATTAACAAACTTAAAAGAATTTAAGTCATACAGATGGAGTTAAATTAGAAATCAAAAACAGAAAAAAAAAAAAGAAAGAAGCTACAGTAATCAAGATTATGTGGTATTGGCAAAAGGATAGACAAATGGATCAAAGAAGCAGAATAGAGTCCAGAAATAGACCCACACAAATATAATCAACTGATATTTGACAAAGAAACAAAAGCAATTCAATAGAGAAAATAGAGTCTTTTCAAAAAATAATGTTGGAACAACTAGACATCCAAATGCAAAAAAAAAAAAAAAAAAATTCCAGACAGAGATTATACACCTTTCACAAAAATTAAGCTAAGGAAAAAGTATTTGCAAAATATCCCATAAGGAACTTGTATCTAAAATATACAAAGAACTCTTTAAACCCATCAATAAGAAAACAACCCAATTAAAAAGTAAAAAAGAATTGATCAGATATCTTATCAAATAAGACATACAGATGGCAATAAGCCTATGAAAAGATGCTCCATATCATATGTGATTTGGGAATTGCAAATTAAAACAACACTACACATCTCTTAAAATGGTGAAAATCCAGATCACTGACAACGCTAAACGCTGGTAAGGACATGGGGCAACAGGAACTCTCATTCACTGCTGGTAAGAATGCAAAAAATGGTACAGTCCCATTGGAAGATAGTTTGACAGCCTGACAGTTTCTTAAAAAACGAAACATTGACCCACCACATGATCCAATAATTGCACTCCTTGATATTTACCCAAATGAGTTGAAATCTTACCCCCACACAAAAACCTATACACGAAGCTTTATTTATAACTTACGATAACTTGGGAACAACCAAAATATCCTTCAATAGGTGAAGACATAAACTGTAATATATTAATACCATGGAATATTATCCATGATTAAAAGAAAGAAGACATGGAGAAATCTTAAATGAATATTACTAAGTGAAAGAAGCCAATCTAAAAAGACTACATACTGCAGGATTCCAACTATATGACTGCTGAGATTTGGAGTAAGCTACTCCACGGTATGGCTGCCTTGGCATCCATTTTGTTTGGCCAAGTAGCCTTCAGGGACCTTAGCTGACCTTAGCCCCTCATGCAAGCACATGCTCCGGTTAACAGCCTGCAGAGTCACAAGTAAATATAAGTTCCTGATAGGGCTTCCCCAACAACCCTTAAAATAAAGTCTCTGCTGCCTGTCAGAGCTCTCCCCTTGTGCACCCCTGAGATTAGAGACCTGTATCTTATCAAAATCCTGCTGTTTTGATGTGAATTGACTAATCTGACCAAAACCTGGGAACTCCAAAGTACTCCACCTCTGGACCTTAACAAAGGCATGCACCCTAGATCCTGTTACTCTCTGCCTGCATGCTGCCTTGACCACTCCACTGACCCCTCAAGGTATGCTGTGTACTTCTTCCATTTCCTATAAGTAACTCACTTCTCTATTTGAATTCCTTTGTGATCTCTTGTGAACCAAGGTTCACCATTTGATACTCTGGGACTGTACTTAACAAATACTAATTTTACAAATACACAACAAACATTCTGGAAAAGGCAAAATTACTGAGATAGTAAAAAGAAAAGTGTCTTCCAGGAATTTGGAAGAAGGCTGTAGCATGGGAGACTTTAGAGGAGTAAAACTATTTGTATGACACTGTAATGACAGATGTATTTGTAAAAACCCATAGGATACCTGAAACTAATGTAATATTGTATGCCAAGGATATATTTCAATTAAAAAAAATAAGGTGTACAACACAAAGTGAACTCTATATTAAACGAAGGACTTTAGTTAACAATAACGCATCAATATTGGCTCATTAAGTGTAACAAATGTATCACACTAATACAATATGTTAATAATAGAGGAAACTGTGTAGGAAAGGTGAGGAGGTAATAGGTGAGGTAATAGGTAGAGGAGGTATGTGGGAACTGTACTTTCTGGTCAATTTTCTGTAAACTTAAAACTGTATTAATAAAATAAACTGTATTAATTAAAAATAAAGTACAGTAAAATTGCTGGGTAGAAGATCAATATACAAAAATCAATTTTATTTCTATATACAAACAAAATTAAGAATATAATTTCACTTACAATAACACTAAAGAGAATAAAATATTTGAGAATAAGTTTTATAAAAGTGCAAAACATACACTGAAAATTATAAAACTTGGCTGACGTAAATTAAAGAAGACCTAAATAAATAGAGACATTCTGTGTTTATGAATTAGAAGAGTCAATCTTGTTAAGATGGCAATTCTCTCCCAAACTGATCCATAGGTTCAACAAAATCCCTATCAAAATTCTGTAATGTGATGGAGATGCTAATTATCACTACAATGGCAATCATATTACAATATATAAATGTATCAAATTAACATGTTGCACACCTTAAATTTACACAATAGATTTTTTAAAGATTTTATTTATTTATTCATGAGAGACACACAGAGAGAGGCAGAAACATAGGCAGAAGGAGAAGCAGGCTTCCTGGGGGGAGCCTCATGTGAAACTTGATCCCAGGACCCTGGGATCAGGACCTAAGCTGAAGGCACACCCAGGGGCCCCTAATTTACACAATATTATATGTCAATATATATCAATTAAGAAAACTACTGGTGGGCTTTTTTTTTCTCCCAGAAATTGAAAATCAGGGGTGCCTGGTGGCTCAGTTGGTTAAGTTCCCTACTCTTAGTTTCAACTCAGTTCATGATCTCATGGGTTGTGGGATCAAGCCCCACCCCGGGCTCCACAGTCAGCTGTAAGTCTGTTCCAAGATTCTCTCTTCCTTCCCCCACATAAATAAATAAATAAATAAATAAATAAATAAATAAATAGTTAAAAAAAAGGAAATTGGCAAATCCTAAAATTTGTATTAAAATGCAAAACACCTAAAATAGTCAAAGTAATTTTGAAAAAAATAAGAACAAAGTTGGAGAACTTTCACTTCCTAACTTCAAAACTTATTATAAAAGATAAAGTAATCAGATAGTCTGGTACTGATACATAGACATGTAATTATACAAATTATGAAAACCGAATTGAAAGCCCAAAAATAAAGCTTTCTATTTTAGTCAACTGATTTCTTTACAAAGGAGCAAAAGCAATTCATTGAGTGGAAGGATAGTCTGTTCAGCAAATGGTGCTGATACCATTAAATATCCACACACAAAAAGATTGACTTAGACCTTCATCTCAGACCTTACATAAAAATTAACTCAAAATGGACCATATGTTTGAATGTAGGAGTTAAAATAATAAAACAGTTAGAAGAATATATAGAAGAAAATCGTCAAGACCTTGTTAGACAAAGGCCAAAGCATGGTTCATAAAAGAAAAAATGTTAAAATGGACCTCACCAAAGATTAAACCTTCTGTACTTCAAAGGCACCATTAACAAAATGAAAAGGTAAACAATAGATAGGAAGCAAATATTTTCAAAACACATACCTAATGAAGGACTTACACCCAGAATTTACAAAGAATGCTTATAACTAAATAATAAGAAGATAGTCAATCAAAAATGGACAGACATGTGAATAGACATTTACAAAATAAAATATATGAATGGTTAATATAAAAATGCCACAAGAAAAGATACTCAATAATATTAATTATTTAGGAAATGGAAATTAAAATCACAATGAGATATCACACCTACCAAAATAGCTATAATAAATCAGGCAGGCAGTAACAAGCATTGGCAAGGATATGGATAAACAGGAACCTTCCTACATTGCTGACGGAAATATAAAGAAATGTATTCACTTTGAAAAACAATTTGGTCATTTCTCAAAATGTTAAACATGAAACTACCATTTCACTCAGTAATTCTACTCCTAAAACCCAAGAGAAATTAAAATATATACCTGCAAAAAGACTTGCACAAAAATGTTTATAGCAACATCATTTATAAAAACCAAAACTTGGAAACAATTTAAGTGTCTGTCAACTAGTATGTAGGTAGGGAAAAAAAAATATGGTATATCCATACAATGAAAAACTATTCAGCAATAAAGAAGACAACCTGCCAACACGTGGCCCATCATAGATGAGCCTCCAAAACATGCTAAATGAAAGAAGCTACCCAAAAAGACCACATATCATATATGATTCTGTTTAAATGAAATGTCTAGGAAAGACAAATTTAAAGAGATAGAGAGTAGATTAGTGGTTTTCTGGGACTAAGGGTGGGAAAAAGAATGACCTGTAAATAAGCATGAGGGACCTTATTGAGGTAAAGGAACATGCTCTAGAACTGTTTTATGGGAATGGTAACAC
This sequence comes from Canis lupus dingo, assembly GCF_003254725.2. NCBI lineage: Eukaryota > Metazoa > Chordata > Mammalia > Carnivora > Canidae > Canis > Canis lupus. The sequence continues at coordinate 32,673,362 of NC_064271.1, forward strand.
TACTTGGTAAAATCACGAAAAACCATTGAATTGTACACTTGAAATGGATGAATTTTATGATATGTAAAACATACCCCAATAAAGTTAAAAAAAAGAAGTATGGAAACGTGCTATGTGAAGTATTAGTTTGTATTTTCCCTTATCCCTCCTGGTTTCCTGCTGATCTTCCCAAATATAACTACATACGAAAAAAAGTATGTATTTCTTCAAGTGATTTTAAAGGTTAAGGGGGAAAACTGGATGCCAATTCTTTGTTTCTAAGCTATAAAGACTTTTTCCAGACAGAAAATATTTTAGAAGAGAAAAAGTGATGTGAACAAGCCCCCATTGGATAAGGAATCTTTTGAGCAAAAAAGTAGGAGACTTTGGTGGGGAAAAGAGAGTTACACACATTGTAAAGGACATGCTTTTTGCAGACCAACCAACTCCAGGACTTTCTGTGTCTTCAAACTGGAAGTCCTGCATCCTGGAAATCCTTTCATTCTCAAGCACATCCGGAGATTTGGTCACCCTACTTTTAGTTCACACCTTCTGAGTCATGTCCTGGGGGATTGGTGCAGGGGTGTTGGTGGGAAACCAAGAATAAAAAAAACTTGTGTCCTGGTTTCTACCTGGGATTTCTGAAAGTCAGGAGCTTACTGTACCCCAAGAAGATAGGAAAAGGTGAAGAACTAGACATGGTAGTGTGGCCTACTTAGGAGTACACTCTGTTCCAGGACATATATGCCACCTGCAGGGTGAAGAAGGGAGTCTAAAAGTTCCTTTAAGCCCCACATGTGCCTTGAAAGCTAACTCATGGTTATCTCTGTGGATGTCCAAAATTAGGATGAAAAGAGGCATATCCAATAAGGCCAATACAGACCATCCTCAAAAGAGAGGTGATAAGAATGGGCTCAAAGAATCATAGATGCCAAGATAAGGCCACATTCTATCCAGGTTGCTGTTTGAGAAAGCATCATACTCAGCTTTTGCCATGAATCTGATAGAATAAATCCTATAGAGAGTAAGGACCCAGTTCGGGAGCGAACAAATCAAGACCCGGGTGAGATCAGGCCTCTCTCACACCACCCACAGTGGCAGATGCATAAGCCCCTAAAATTGAAAAATCTACCCAGGGAAAAGGATAGTAAAAAAAGACTGAATCGGGGAAAGGGTGGGGGAGGGCATCCTGAATATAATTAAATTTCAAAATTAAATACTGAAAAATAACTGAATTTATTTTTACCTCGAAATGACTAAACTAAGCTTTCTGCCTCAGGCAAAATGAGAACTCGAGACAAAAATCAAAGTGAATTATATAGACAACAAAGGCATGGACATTTGAGAAGTTCCTAAAGCAAACACTCTGCCCTCCACTGAGGTTCTCAAACTTTAACTTTCAGGGAATGTGGAAGAACAGTTGGCCTGTAATTTGCATGAAGATAAGTGCTGGCAGTCATTGAATCCCTGCGTCTCCTTTGCAAATAAATCTAAAAATGCCAGTACCATCTCTAGGAATGAAATACTGGAGAGTGAGACGCACCGGGAAACAGCTCATTGCATGTACAAGAAGATTTAATGAGGAGACCTGGGAGCTCATTATGTGCTCATTTTAATAATTTACAGACTGGGAACAAAGGTTTACTTCTACAAACAGAGATTTTAAAATTAGAGATCGTTCAACAATCTTGCCCCTGAACTTTGGATTCTGGTTAATGTCTGTTCAGGTTTTCAGATGAATATGGGCAGAGAAGCATTGTTTCAATGCACTATTTTAAGCGTTCTTGAATTTAGTGAAGACTGGAAAACGTGTTCTGTGTTGTTTCTCATATTAATAAACTAAGTGACCATTCTGATGCAAGGAAATGGCATAGGCTCGCTTTCAAATGTTTTACTCAGCATTAAGCATTTTTTCTGATCCTGTTTAGTTTAAAACATTTAAACATACCAAAAAATGTTACTTAATCCTATCTTGTTTCTCAGACACTGACGGAGTTACATCATTTAGCCAATAGGCATAACATTAAAATACACGATATTTTTGTATGTGTGAGTGGAAAAATATTGGCAAATAATCCAATGTAATTATCCTTTGTGATCTCATATTTTGGCTTGGACCAAAAATCCACAACTCTGATATAAGAGAATGTACTTCAAACAAGAATTGTATTTTTACAAAAGAAAAAATGGGGGAAAATAACTTGAAACTAAAAATTTTAAAGACTTTTCCATTACTGGCTCTGTTGTATAACACGTTGTGTAACATGTTGGCAAAATCCCCACAAAATGCATAAGGAAAAAATGTCTGCCACAAAACTACATAAACACTAAGAAAAATATCGATATTCTTTATGAAAAATATATCACATTATGCTGATAATCTAATAAAGATAGAAACATGGAGAGTGAGAAGACTAAATAAAGAAAAACAAGGGTACCTGGGTGGCTCAGTGGTTGACTATCTGCCTTCAGCTCAGGTCGTGATCCTGGGGTCCTGGGATCGAGTCCTACATCAGGCTCCTCGCAGGAAACCTGCTTCTCCCTCTCCCTAAGTCTCTGCCTCTCTGTGTCTCTCATGAATAAATAAATAAAATCTTAAAAAAAAAAAAAAGAAAAGAAAAACACTGAGAGGAAGGAAAGAATTAGAATGAAACAGAGAACAAAAGGATGGGGAAAGAAAGGAGATCTAATTTATTCTTTCGCTATTAATTAAAGTGTACTATTCAAATTTCAGGAGTTCTTTCAAAGTAGAAGCTTTTATATTGATCTTTGAGGGAAATAGCTAATTTATAAAAACCACTGCTTGTATAAAATAAATACAATTTGCCCAGATCATACGAGATGGTACTTACAAAGACAAAAATGGTGAATGGAAAGGGGAGATACTAAATGAGTAAATGCACTTTTCAATTTTGAAATTGGTCTTGAAATTTTTCATTGTGTTGAAAAAAAAAAGGGACAATGTCCAGTTTGGCTTCAATACCATCATCCTCTAAGTCCTTGGTATAACCATATTTAGTATAATTATATTTTATTGTAGGAGTTAGGAACCACATACAAATCAACTTACAGGAAATCTGAGTGGCTTTTTAAACTGTAGTCATCTTTTTTCTTGCATCAGAGGAAAACTAAGGTAGACATTAGTTCGGTGGCTTATCTCCACTAAAGTTCCTAAGGGTTGCAAGATGGCTGCTAGGGCTTGGGCATAGCACCAGGAACCAGGGCAAGAGGAAGAGGAGAATGGTAGTGCTGCCTCACGTGTTTCTTTGCCAGAGAATCAAGAAAATTCATGAAAATTCTCCAGCTCCAGGGGTAGGAAAAACTGTTACGTCAGCCAACCAACAGTTGTCAGCAATAGTTTTTTTAAGATCTGTTTTTAATTCTTTGTTCTAAGATCCTAATTATGAAGTAAATCAAGTTCAAGAGCTCCATAATAAATTATAAGAAATTTATTTCAAAAGAACTAAATATTCAGGGAAGTAGGTTAACCTTTAAGTTCCTACTTGGTACTGTACCCCAAATGCCGATCATACTTAGTGTTGCAAACTGCTTTCTAGGAGAACTCACTTTCCCTCAACATGTGTATCTAACAGGAAAGTATCTATCGGCAAAACAAACACTGTTAAATTCCAACCCATTCACCTAGAAAATTAAACTAAGTCCCTTGCTGATTAACAACAGTATTAGAAGATCAAAACCCAGTATTTCATATGAACATATCAAGCTCTACCAGGTGGGAATTTAGAAATCCCTTTATATGAAAGAACACTGAAACACATCTTTTTTCTGGACCCAAGTAACATTATTTTTCTAAGTGGAGAATAGCACCAAAGTATGGCTCCCTAAGTATTTTGAATATGTGTTCTCTAGTTTTATTTCATTTCTTTTTTATGTTTTTATAATTCCACATGACTAGCATTCTAGAAAATATCTCAGCATTGCAATCATTTTTCTTCTTCTCCACTGGCTTCACATACAGATGTTGGTCAGAACTGTTCTCAGGGGGAAAGTTCATAAAATAGATTTAGAAATGTTGGAACCTATCTTCCAGGCCTAACCTAACAAGAAGGGAGCAAAGCCATTGGATCATACTAATGCTTCTTCCAGGAAATCATTAGACGAGTTAGGTAAAATAAGTTAATGAATAATACCAGAGATTTTCAAGTTGTCTATGAAAGAATCTTCAGGCCTCTCTCTATGGCTGTCTCTGTTTCTGGCTGAATATTCTTTTTTTTTTTTTTTTTAAGATTTTATTTTTATTTATTTGACAGAGAGAGAGAGAGAGAGCACAAGTAGGGGGAGCGGCAGGCAGAGAGAGGGAGAGGGAGAAGCAGGCTCGCCTCCAAGCAGGGGGCCAGATGTGGGGCTCCATCCCAGGACCCTGGGATCATGGTCTGAGCCAAAGGGAGACGCTTAACTGACTGAGCCACCCAGGTGCTCCCTTGGCTGAATATTCTAGTGGAAGCAAGACCTGACCACTGAGGCCTTGTTCTTTACCTTAGAGATATTTTGTGGAAAGAGTGATTCCATTGAATTCAGGGAAATCCAAGGGCCTCACAGGGCTCAGTGTTGACACCATGTTTATGATTATCTAGATTTTAAAGTATAGCTCATATTTGAAAAAGTCATGAATTTGCCTCCAGAGATAGGCAAAGCAGAATAGGCTTTATGGCTCAGTGTCTGTGGCCAGGGAAGGTCAGACACATAAACTAGGAAACTATTTTTGATAACTTGGACTTGGAAAGACCAGCTGAGCTCCCTGTAAGCTATTTAAAACCTGCTCCGGATTCTCAGGCAGCACCAGATCTTCTGATTACATGTTTACAAGCCAGTCCTTAAAGATCTGTGTGGCTCTTCGATCCACAGCCAGGACACCTAATGCTATTCACCTTTAAAGTGAAATCCAGATACTAATGGAATAATCTCCATAAATATCTGTGTGTCTAGATGAGTGCAATTAATCTATTTTAGAGACCAGCCAGTAAGCTCTTTGTCTAGTGTCATCAGGAAAATCCACATTAAATCTGAGTTCAAATCTTACATTTTTCCAACTTAGTCAAATTGCTCAGCATAAATTTGATGTTCCAGAAATAAAATCTTTGAAGAAATGTAAGACACATGCTGAGGAGCATGAGAAAGCAGTGGTTAAGCTTATAGACTCCAAAACCAGACTGGCAGCTTGCTTCCTCTTCCTGTGCCTTAGTTTCCCCATTTTAAAATGGGGCTTATGGTGGTAATAAGCACCCAATAGATTTGCTGTTAGTACAGAATGAGTTTAATGTTTATAAAATGGTGAAAACAACTCCCTGGAACATTGTGACTGCATCGCAATTATTAGCCATCCTTAGCGTAAAGCAAGAGATCTTATTCTTCAGAGTGATTTATTTCTCAAAAATAATTCAGTTACATAGTCTCTGTGAACAAAGAAAATTGGCATTGTTTTCTGTGAGACCAACGATCTATTTTTTTTTATCTTGCTCTGGAATAAAGATGTCCCTACCAATTGTGAAATAGTGGTGTGAAGATTTATAACTACAAATATTACAAAAGTTGTAAATAAATTTAATTTCTCCACAACTGCAATTAATTTTACTGTCAAACCCTAATTAGCATCTTTGGTGGAAAGTTCATTCTTGCCAATTCAAGGTAACTTAATCACTTTCAGTTTAAAACTCACTCTCTTATGACTCCCATCTATCTCTTCTCTTTTGCCCCCTTTACGTCTGTGTAAACTTTTTTTTTTTTTAAGATTTATTTATTTATGTATTTGAGGGGAGAGTAAGGGCAGAGGGAGAGGGTGGGAAAATCTCAAGCAGACTCCATGCTGAGTGCAGAACCCAACATGGGGCTCGATTCCATCACCCCAAGACCAAGAAACCACGAGTCAGACACTCAACCAACTGCGCCACCCAGGCACACCTCCCCTCATGTAAAGTTTTTGAGATTTTTTTAAGTTCCTGAGAGATTTGTCTTATGTCTATAAGAGAATAAAGGTGTTCTGTGCTCTCTCAGGTATGACTGCAGTAAGGGTAAACCTTGGGCTACTTGACCTTGGACATTGCCTCTATCTCCACTGTCTTCCATATAGTCCTCAACTGGTTTAATGTGGAGTCTCTTGCCTTGGCAGGGCTAGTCCACCCCACAGACCCAGCTAGAGGCTCCATAACCTTAGCCCTGGGCTCCTCTCTCAGATCTTAGTGCTTGACCAAAAAGATTCGGGCATGGGGGTGAACTAGCTCATGCTCTTTTTTGCTCAAACATGCCACACCACCATTTCTATCAAAACCACCTCTTGTTGGTGCTAGACAACATTAATCATCTATTACTGCATAACTTATTACCCCAACACTTAGTGGTTTAAAATAGCAAATATGTATTAACTCAGTTTCTGTTGGTCAGGAACTCAAGAGCAACTTAGCTGTGTGATTGTTGGTCAGGGTCTCTCATGAAGCTGCAATCAAGATGTCAGTAGGACTGCAGTCAGCTGATAATTTGGCTGGGGCTAGCAGACTCACTTCCAATATCACTCATGTCACTGTTGGCAGGAGGCCTCAATCCTCACTGGCTATTGGCCAAAGACCTCGGTTCCTCATCATGTAGGCTTCTCCATACAGATTCTGAGGATTCCTGGGGACATGGCAGCCCGCTCCCCCAGAGCAAGTGATCTGAGAGAGAGAACAACAATTTTATGTAAAAGACTAATGTATTTTACTTGTATAACAATATTACATGGGATTCAATGGTTTATGTGGCTTCTAAAGCAATTAAGGGAAGTTTGATATCTAGAATTAAAGAGATGATAATCCTGCTCTATGATTATTCTCGTTTGTTATTTAAATAACTGCCAGACATTGTCAATTTGAAGCTGTGAGACTGAACATCCAAAAAAATGGGGATAATAACAACAAACTTTAAATCACAAAAATCCAATTTTGCCATATAATTGTGGTACTTGAACAAGAAATAGATATGAGTGTTATTTTAAACTGAATCACATACAAAATAACATTGTTTCTATAAATCTTTTGAGAATTTTTTTAAAGATTTTATTTATTCATGAGAGACACAGAGAGATAGAGAGGCAGAGACACAGGCAGAGAGAAGCTGGCTCCATGCAGGGAGCCTGATGTGGGACTCGATCCCAGGACCCCAGGATTATGCCCTGAGCTGACGGCAGACGCTTAACCACTGAGCCACCCAGGCATCCCGAGAATTTTTTTCTTTAATGCACACAGGAAAAAAAAGACAAATATCCTAATATATCAGCCTTCTCCCAGGAATAAAATAGGGAAAAAATGTTTATTGGGCAAATGACATTACTCTCTTCTTCAAAATAGTATCAGTAGAAACATTCAGGAAAGCTGGAGAGGGTATTTCATTTAATTGCAATTATTTCCTTTAATCAAGCATAATTTACAAATTCAATAGAGAAAGTATAGGAAAAAAAGGACTGAATATGAACAACTCCTTTATTTAACAAAATGATCATGCAGATCAATATTAAAGAGATACATCTGGTTTAAAACAATATGAACCTACAATAGATGAAGTATGAATTTAGGCACATTTACATAATATCTCCTTTCAGAAATAAGTATTATAGTGTTTTCACCATTATTGATTTAGCAGACATTTAATCTTTATCGGGAATGTGGACCATCCTCACAAAGCTGTGCTGTTGGGCGCCTGAGTGGCTCAGTCTGTTAAGCATCTGTCTTCAGCTCAGCTCATGATCCCAGGGTCCTTGGATAGAGTCCCCCATTGGGCTCCCCGGGGAGTCTGCTTCTTCCTCAGCTCCTCCCCCCTGCTTGTGCATGTTATCTCTCTCAAATAAATAAATAAATAAATAAATAAATAAATAAATAAATAATCTTAAAAACAAAAACAAAATTGTGTTGTTGTTTCTAGCTTCCTGCTCTGTTAGCAATTCATCAGCTACATCAGATAAAGAAGACTTTGATAGCAATCAATGATTTTCATCAAAACAAAATGAAATATAATTTAAAGAATATTGAAATTAAACACATCCCATAAGGAAAAATATTGTACACAGATCATATGGAGACATGATCATTGGTATCCAAATCAAAACTGATGAACAGTTTAGATATGAAAACCCATAAAAAGGTATCTGCATATTTCTCTGATGATACAAAAACAGCATGTAGGTTAATGAGCTACAGCAACTTAAGCTACCTCTGAAGCTATACAATGAAATTAAATAAAAGGAGATGATTTCAGAGGGCATCTTCGTCAGAATTTTGGTTAAAGGGAAGGAGCACTCGTGAGTCATAAACCCCATGTGTGTGTCAGGATTATGACTACTTGCTGCCCTTGCCAGCATGTGCTTATAAGGAGATTTTGTTCAAGGCAACACAAGTAATCAAATCTCATGCTAGAAAATGTTCAGGTCATAAACCCATAAGACATCATCTAGCTGTGTGACGGTCCGAATGTAGCAGGTTATTGGTGTGATTTAAGAGGCGTGTGGTGGTGGGGGGGTGAAGAATAAAGAGAGATGCTTGCACCAACAATTCCCTCAGCCAATTCGGAGCTTTATTACTTCCCCTCCCCCAAATCCCTCCACCGCTGGTGCCACTGCTTCAGCCACTAATCTCAAACCACACAATTAAGGATTTATCCTTCTGGTGTGGAATCATTTTGTGTTAAGGCATTTTCTCTTAATTCTTAAATATCAGTGTGAAATATAAACTTTTTACCTAATACCTTTTAGGGCAGCCAAAAACTAAGAATAACAAAGAAAGACAAACAGAAGATAGCAAGGACACACAAGACAAATGTTAGCCAATTCTCCCTCATAACTTGGGCTAGCTTTGCCACTTTGAAGATGCAAATGTATGTCAGGTAATAATGATAATCACAGAAGCTCATCTTTATTGAATGTGTACTATGAGCTAGACACTGTAGTAAGTGCTTTGCTGTTATTTATTTATTTATTTATTTATTTATTTATTTATTTATTTAATACTAAATGCCCAATACTATTCTTCGTTCGTGGATTATGCTAATGAAGACAGTAGATACTACCAGGCTTTCCTGGATTGTTTATTCTAGTGGGGAGAAGGCAAGCTGATAAACAATATATCAAGAGGTGGTAAAGAGTATGTTGAAAATAAAGGGAAAGATGGTTAAAAAACAATGTCACTGTCTCATTTAATATTCAGAGCAAACCTAAGAAGTACAAGTGAGAAAACATGAGGTGCTGAGAGGTTAGGTAACTAGACCAAAGTCACACAGTACTTTTGTGATAAGGGTTTAACAAAATTCATTAATAAAACTTATAAAAATAAATATTTAAGATTTTTCTCAGTTTGAATTGTTTTCCTTTTCCACCCCTGAAGAACATGCAAAATTATTAGCATCCATATACATATACTCAAGCTATAGTGACATTCTCTGCACATGACTACATTAGAGTTTAAACTGTTGAAAAATCAAGACAATTCCAAGAAGTGATTGCAGGGATGATTTTTTTTTTTATTTGAAAAGTAGGTGACAGACAGTGAAGCTATTTAGATAAAACTATTTTCTGTGGTGGTCAAAAGTTTCTCAAAGGTCACATTTCAACTAAAAGAAGATCCAAATCCAAGTTCTCCTCTCCCCTTGCTAACAATCTTTAGGGCTACATTTCCTACCTGCTCCTAAGGAAAAAAGTTGGACTTCCTGATACGCTCAGTTTTCTTTTTTCCTTTTTCTTTTTTTCTTTTTTTCTTTTTTTTTTATGCTCAGTTTTCTATGCACACTTGAAATTTGGGGCAGATGTGTCCAAATCAATGTGAACTTGACTCTTAACCATTGTATGGCTTTCTCGGTTATTTTTATTTAATTATGTTCACTATTTGATGAAGAAATGGGACAAAGATTAGCAAAGGAGAAAGAATTTAGAATTTCTAAAGAAGGACAAATCCCACTGCCAGTCATAAAAACCTTTCAATGCTAGCTAGCTGCAGGGTACCTAGCACTCTTTGCTTGTCCCTACATGGTCCTTACCATGCTGTATTTTCAATTCTTTATTTTGTAACTGTTCCATTGGGTCATGAACTACTTGATGGAAGGGATTATCTTCCATTCATGTTTATATTCATAGTATCTAACACAGTCCCAAGATCAAAGTTGGTGGCCAACTAATAACTGTTAGATGAATAAATTAGCAATTAAGTTAGAATTTGAGATGATCCTCTTTTTTTAAGATTTTATTCATTTATTCAGGAGAAATACAGAGAGAGAGGCAGAGACATAGGCAGAGGAACAAGCAGGCCCTCCATAGGGAGCCCCATGTGGGACTCCATCCCAGAACTTCTAGATCACGCCCTGAGCCTAAGGCAGATGCTCAACTACTGAGCCACCCAGGCGTCCCTGAGATAATCCATTTTTGAAGCAGACAGCCCAAGTAATCATTGCTCCAGGTGTTCTTTCCTGCAGCTCAGAATACTCACAGAGCATAAGGTTAAGAGCTCTGACAGCAGAGTCCAAAATCTAAGGTTAGATTTTCAGTCACAGAACTCATGAGTTGTATGCTCAGGGCTCTTTAGTCAACTTCTCCAAACTTCAGTTTCTTTATCTGCAAAACAGATAATAAAAGCATCTTACTTTTTACTGATATATTAGATATAATAGTTCATGTTAAATTCTTAGCAATAAACCTAATACTTTGTCATTGCTTTGTACACATTAGCTATTATTATTATTTTTTTAAGTATTTGACACAAAGCTTATAATTAGAGCACCACTTAAGAAGGTGCCTGTTCTACTTGCTATCTGATTAAGAAGAAATACAGAGTGCTAATTCAAGAGTGATCCATAAGTGCCTTTCAAACTTCTATGCATAACTAGCTGCATAACTGCTCTTCAGAAGCAGAGTGAGATCCTAGGACACAAAGTTTCCCCAGGGGTATTTTTTCTCTGTATGGTGCTCTGAGAAATTCAGTAGCCCTAGTTTGTCTTTGATGGCATCAATATCTTGTCCTCTCATAAATATATAAAAAATTTTAGCATGATGAAATTAAAATGACATAATATGGATAAGACACTTTAATAGCTTCACTGAGTTCAGTTTTTAAAGGCCTATGAGGTATTTTTCTTCTCTAATTCAGTATACAATAGTCTCATTCTTAGAGTTTCCTCCCTTCTTACTGTTCATGTCCAATACTGATACTGATGCTGGTTGCCCCTGGATACTCTTACTTCTACACATTGTCCTACACTTTTCTACAAGATCATTGTCTATGAAGAATTTTGAAATAAAAAAAAAGCAGCTTCAAAACTGTGTCTCCACATTTGACTAGTTGAGCCAAGAAAAAGCCAGACAACTAAACCAGACAATAAAACAGGTGCCACCTATTATTATGTTCTTAATAAAAAAATGATGAGAAGGAAAAAAAAAAAAAACACAAGAAGCAAAATTGGGCAATGCATTGTGGCAATGTTCCTAACCCTCCTGTTCTTACCATTTCCTATTCATCTCATTAGTGTAGTAGGGATCCTTCACCCTAAATAGTATGAGATGGCTGAACACATGACACCTAACACTGAGAATGATAGCAGTTTATTAGTTATGTAACTCACACTCCACGGAGGAGAACACCACATGCCCTGCAGGGTCACACAGGTATTATACTCAGGAGTAGAAAGAGCCAACAAGAGCTATGGAGGTCTGATTTTGTAGGACCAAGTGGATGAGGTGCCTTGACCAAGTGGATGAGGTGTCTTCTGCTTCCCACTGGAGGATGTGACTGACTTGCTTGAAAATTTTTCCAGGGATCCTTGGGTGGCACAGCGGTTTGGCACCTGCCTTTGGCCCAGGGCGTGATCCTGGAGACCCGGGATCGAATCCCACATCGGGCTCCTGGTGCATGGAGCCTGCTTCTCCCTCTGCCTGTGTCTCTCCCTCTCTCTCTCTCTGTGTGACTATCATAAAAAAAAATTAAAAAAAAAAAAAAGAAAAATTTTCCAGTCTGACATGGAAGCAAAAATCATTAGGTTGATGACTAGGTGCGGTGCAGCTGGTCCAGCTGGGAGGGTAACTAGTCAGGTAGGAAGTCTCTCCTGTTAGGTGGGAAGTATTTCTGGATACAGCAGGAGGACTCACAATAATGACTTTTGGCTCATTGATGTCAGGACAGCCCTTAAAATTTTATGTCTTACCCCTCTATACTATTGAGTCCATAAATCCCTGAGAATTCTCTTGAATACTCCAATACTTAGTTTTTGTAGTAAAGCTAAGTGAGTCATCTTATTTTGTCATAGAAATGAGTGATGAAAAAAAAAAGAAAAGAAATGAGTGATGAGGGGTACCTAGGTGGCTCAGTCGGTTAAGGGTCTGCCTTTGGCTCAATGACCATCTCAGGGTGCTGGGATCGAGCCCTGAGTCAGACTCTCTGCTTAGCAGGGAATCTGCTTCTCCCTCACCTGCTCCCCCTGATTGTGCTCACTCTCTCTTTCTCTGTCAAATAAATAAATAAAATCTTTAAAAAAAAAAAAAAGAAAGAAAGAAATGAGTTATGGGAGAAACTGGTTCAGTAGGGGAAACTAACCACAATGAATCACTTCAGACTGAAGAATGGATCAGCATCATGACTGTACTTACTTTTTTCCAATTGTTTTATTATTATCAAAGCAGGGAGTGAACCTGTGTTCATCAAATTCATCTACTGTTCCTTAGGAGCACACATTTTCTCTGTATCTCCAAGTCACTTTGCAACTACCTTGGGGCCATGAAACTGAGATTCAGCCAATGGAATGGGGGCAAAAGTTACAAATGCCACTTCCAAACCCATATGAGATCCTCTATTTTTTCTTCCCTTTCCATAGTAACCATAAAGTCACAGGTTGAAGATGATAGCTTCAAAAATAATAGTCCCTGAATGACTATGGTCCTCTTCCCCAACAATATCCTCATTGGACTAGAATGTAAGTGAACTATTATAAACTTTTATTATATTAAATCTCCAAGGTTTGAGAATTACTTCTTATAGCAGATAGCTTATCCTAATAGATAAGCCCATACAGAACACTAAGAAAACATAAGATATGAAAGTACAGCCTAGGTATTGTTACAAATACTGGATACCATTTCCTCTGAGTCATCCCTTTCTCCTAGCATGCCTTGAGCTGTAGAAAACATCTCTAAATTATACCACAGAGAAGAAAGTGAACTCCTCTTAGAGACAGTGGAAAAAGAATCAAGAATTAAATGTAATAGAGCAAAGATAAGTTCTGAACAATACTACCCAAGCAAGAGTAAGGTAAAAAGAAATGGAAAGACAGTCTACTATGTTAATGAATAAAATGAGAACTAAAAACAAAATGATAAGAGAAGAATGGGAGAATAAATAAGAGATTGTAATAATTTAACTGAGGGCCCAAAGAGCATCATTATAGATAAAGCAAATAAATTAGTAACAGAATGAATAGAGATGAAAATTGAATTACTGAGATAGATAAAAACTTGACCAAGTCACCAATAAAATCAATCAGCAGATAAAAAAATAAGAAAGGGGAAGTGAGTATTGAAACTATCAAATATAAACAAATAGATAAAGAACATAAACATCTACGATTCAACAAAAGACATCCTGAAACTAGAGAACTTAACAAATGCAGCCAAAAGTCTTCAAAGAATCACTACCAACAAATAACCCTCAAATAAAGAATGATTCCAGCACACTGAACACACATAATTAACACTAATGAAACCATAGTTTAGTGCAATCATTATATTTTAAAAATAAAGGAAACAGAAGGAAAAAAGGGGGAGAGGATAGAGAAAGAGAGGAACAAAGAAAGGAAAAGTTAGGAAAAGAAGAAATTCTTTAGGCATCAGGCGAAACAAAAAAATCTCTAGAAAGGAAAAAGAAAAAAAGTTGAGGGACAGCAAAGACCCAAGCCAAAACATAGGGGAGAAATATATGAAGAACATTTCTAAAGGAAAAAAAATAACATACAGCCCAAGGAGATTATACTCAACCAAGATGTCAGAACATCAAACGGACCATACAAATTTGATGGAATTCTAGGAATATAGGATTCCTGAACTCGACTAAGATAAAAAGAAGGAGGAAGAGGAAGGGGAGGAGAGGAAGCAACAGCAGCAGAAAACACACACACACACACACACACACACACACACAAATCAAATTACCAAATGCAGAAATGGAAAATCCATGTAAAGGGACTGGGGATGGGACGAAATCCACCTAACTAGGGAATAAATACTATACTGGTGTGATCAAAAAACAATGCCATGTAAGACAGTAGAAGTAATATACAGCTTGAATGTACAGAACAAAAAGTTCCACTAATTAGTGGGGGGGGGGGGGTGCAGGCACCAATGTAAAAGGAAACAAGTGGGAGTTAGAGCCCACTTAAAAAGAAAATTAAAAAAAAACAACTAAAAGAAAACTTTAGTTTTCTCATCTAAAAAATGGGGATGATACTTCTACCTCATGGGCATGTTTTAGGGATGATATGATTTAATACACTTAAGGCATTTAGAATAGTGTTTGGCACATTGTAATCTCTCAATAAGTGTTAGCTATTGTTAGTAATGACCTCATTTCCCATAACAAGGACTTCGATCGATACTGTTTAAAATGGAAATAAGTAATTTTTAAGAATGACTCTAACTTCTTAATGTGTTTTATTACCTCTTTTAAGCTGAGAGAAACCTTTTAGAATATAATATCCCAGCAATTTCATTTCTCTTGGACTCAAATAAATTTAAATTTAATATTTTAATTTAGACTATAATCTCATTAAAAAACTGCTCCCACCAATTTACATACCTATGCTTCCATCTGTATATATGTGTAGAAAGATATCTGGGGTAAAGTTGTTTTTATGCAGTGGGATTGGCAGTAATTTTTTTTTGACTTTTAAAAAATGTTTGCATTATTTAACTTCTTTATATTGATCCTGTGTTATTAAAATAAAAATATTACTCTAGAACAAGGAAAATTGTTTCTTGCACCCCTTCGATTAGGTATTTTTTGGTATTATGTATTTAGGTATATT
Source organism: Canis lupus dingo (assembly GCF_003254725.2). Lineage (NCBI taxonomy): Eukaryota > Metazoa > Chordata > Mammalia > Carnivora > Canidae > Canis > Canis lupus. The sequence continues at coordinate 32,688,374 of NC_064271.1, forward strand.
TAGTGTTGAAAAATTAAGGTATTTTATACAACCAAACACCATGCCCCTGGCAAAATTAATTGGTTTACACTCAATAGATTGTTCGTTCACCTCTTTACCCTAGTAAGGTCTTCAAGGGCTTTTTATTAATTGCATTTCATCTGTTTAAACTGGGCTCAGCTGGGTGGCTATGCTTCTGGCTTGGGTTCAGACTATAGGATAAGTTCAGGTTTGTTCTACATATTTGATCTACCTAAGGCATGACCCCCCTCATGGCAGATAACTGGAATGTCAGGACCAAGCCAAATTAAGAACCAAGCACATTTAAAGCTTCCTGCTCACAGCAGGACTACTAACATTCCATTGGTCAAGGCAAGTCACAAGGCCCAGCCCAACATCTTGAGATTGGTGAAATCTACTCCACCTACAGTGTGAGGGCGAGGGGAGTGAATGAGAATGAATACTTGCTGAACAATTATACAAATTACTACAGACTAGTTCACTCAACATTTAGCTGCCACCTCACAGATCTTTGATGTCATTGGTTGTTTTGAAAACAATCACTCAGCATTTTTTTAAATTTGAAGAAAACTTGACTGGAGATATCTTTTCCAAAATAAGAAAACAATGTTGAATAATTTTTAAAAAACACTATAAATGAAAATTGCCTATACTAATATGAACAACAGATCATTACTCTGAAGTCTGGTGCGATTATCTATCCATAAGGAAAGCTATTCTATATCTATGTTTATATAGGATATTTTATAGCATGTCTCAGTTACCAGTAAGTTATGAACATTTTATTAGGTCATTAAATATTTTTCATAAACGTGGGCTGTGTAATGTTACACCACATATTGATACCAAATTTTTTCAGTAATACCTATCATTGGACATTCATGGGCATTAATCTTTGTGCACCTCTGATCTTTCCCTCTAGTGCTTACTGCCTTCTCACTCCTTACTCTTTTTGTTCCAGCCACACTTGTCTCCTTGCTTTTCCTCAAAATTCCAGGCACATTCCACACTACATTGGCTGTTTTAAAAGTCTGGAATACTCTTCCCTGAGATATCTCACATGACTTAATCTCTTACCTCATTGAATCTTTTTCTCAAATGTCACCTTCCCTATAAAACCTTTTATGATCCCCCCCAACTTGAAATTATAACCCAAGCTTTGTGCTTTTTCTCATTCCCTCTATCCTGCTCTTTTTAAAAAAATAATAAACATATTCTAATACCCTGAATAATTACTTATTTGCTATATTCACCATTTGTCTTCTTCTTTCTACTAAAATGTAAGCTCTATGAAAACAAAGATTTTAATCTTTTTTCACCAGAGATCCCCAGTACCTAGAAGTGTCTAGCATACAGTAGGCACTCAATAGAGATTATGAATTAATAATCATCTAGGAGTAGAATCAAAGACCATACTTTAAACTTCTAAAAATTTATCTATGGTCAAAATTGGTCTAAGGGAATGCATTTTAAATAAAAGTAATATAGGTCATATTTTATTCACTATACTTTATAGGGTTTCCATGCCCAAATAAAACTCTGTACTATATGAAAATTATTTTCTATTCACAATTCATTCTTCTTGAAAGTTAATTGATAATTATTCTTACATAACGCTTTCAAATTTTGTTACCAGAAATTTCAATCCTATTTTTTGTCTAGTTGAACACGCTCCTAGCATAGCTAGATCATTAAAATCCAAAACATTCTACTCTTCACATAATTTAAGATAAAACTGAAAAGCATTAATAGAGTCTCATATAAACTTTCTCAAAACTCTTAAACATTTACTGAAGAGGTAATAGTCACGTATTCAAAGGAATTTGCTTTCAGTGTTTATAGTAGATAAGTAAATGAGGTTTAGTGTTTTATTTAGGAAATTACTAATATCCTACTTCCTTAGTTCTCTCTTTTTTCCAAATTTCCTTATCTTTCTCAGATATGTAACTCCTATTCTTAATATATGTTCCTACCTTTAGATTTTTGTGGAGTACACTCTTATTTTTTGTCCATTTTCTCTGTTTAACAGGGACTCTAAAACACTGCTCTATCCAATTGTCGTTATTTTACAGATTCATTTTCAAACCGATTTTACATTAAATATGCACAAGAATATCAGGAATTACTGATTTTTTACATGTGTTTCTCTTAGTCTTTGGTATATACTCTTCCAAAAATGACTTGTAAGAAGAAATAACTTAGAACTGTTGTTCATAAAGGAGAATGAATCATAATCATCTATTCTTAGAGCTTGAACCTAAGAGACAATAGAATAAATGCTTTTTATTTTTTTCTGTATTTCAATCCAATCCAAGCCTCCTTTACATTATCCCTCTACAGGATACATTTTATTTTCAAATGAAAAATACCACCCATGCCAGCCGTGAACACCAGCATTTTTCTAACTGTAGCTCTGAGACAGATTCATTCCCACTGAAATAGCAGTAGTGGGGAACAGACTAGAGGATAACTTGCCTGCTAATAACTTTTCTAAAATAGTTTTTAGGGAAAGTGATGTTGACTTCCATTCTACCCCATCGAGCAGTGGAACAAGAAGAAATTGGCTCTGATTGCAGCCAGAAAGATTTGCTGTTATTATGGAAGTCTTCTTCATGCTGCTCTTCCCTCAAATTACCATCCTATCATGCCTTTCTTTCATCACAAATGTCACAAAAATAACTCCCTCTTTCTACCATGTAATCCATGCCATGTGGCTTCCTTCTCCTTCATTCTCAGAGATCACTAGTAATCTCAAAGCAGTCTCAAATGCCCTCCTCCTACTTTAGCCTCTTTAATTTCTCTGTGGCATGTGCCTTGTTTGACCTTCCTTCATGGAATTAGACTGGTTGTCACTGAACATAATTGTCTAGCATCTTGACTGGACCTGGGTCTTAAGAGTAGGCATTCTCGAGCCTATGTCATTTTCTCTTTGTCTCCTTCATCGCACACTTCCTTCAGGATTTTAGTCATTTCCGTGGCATTATAGATGTCCCATATTATAGCCAGCTTGTGTTAAATGCCAATTTCAGTACACATCCTGTTGTTTTGTTTTGTTTTGTTTTTTCCTGTCTCCACAGCCTCGCTTCTATTGTTTGCTCTGGCTAAAATGATCTCTTCAAAATCAGTTTTCAAAACTCATCTCGAGTTGCCACTTTCTCCGTAAAGCTTTCTCCAAATGGAAGTGAACATTCTTTTCCATGAATGTCCACAGTAATTTTTTTTTCATTTTTTTCTTTTAGTGAGAACATGAAAGCTCTCTCTTAGAAAATTTCTATTATACGATACAACATTAACACCTATGTTTACCATGTTCTACATGAGATCCTCAGACCTTACTGTGAATTGTTGTAAAGTGGCATTTTTCTGGGACCTGATCATCTCAGCTGCTTGCAAGGTTTTGTTTGGTTTGGTTTGGTTTGGTTTGGTTTGGTTTTGAGCAATGGTATTCCAAATCAGGGAATCCATTATGAGAAAGTGTTCAAAATACAGATGGCAGGGTGAAATATCACCTGGCTTTCTTTGGAGATGGGGCAGCCATGCAGGCAAGCAGGATGATAGAGATGGAAAGGTGGGTCTCTCTTTCCCTATGGGCAGGGCAAGAAGGTTAAAAGGATGCTGCAAGATGGGATCTGAGCAGTGGGTAAGGCCCCTCTGAGCTCTCAGAAGAGCACAGCCAGAATTTCCTTCTTTTTTAAGGTTAAAGAATATTCCATTGTATATATACCATGTTTTCTTTATTCGTTCATCCCTTGATGGACACTTAGGTTGTTCCCTTGGCTGTTGTGCAAACGCTACCCTGAACATGGGAGTACAGATAGCTTTTCAAGATGATGGTTTCATTTCCTTTGGATATAAACCCAGAAGTGGGATTACTGGGTCATTTGGAAGTTTTACTTTTAATTTTTTGAGGAAACTCCATATTCTTTTCCATAGTAGTTGCAGCAATTTACATTTCCACCACCAGTGTACAAGAGGTCCTTTTTCTCCACATCCTTGCATTTCTTATAATTTGTCTTTTTTATACTAGACATCCTAACAAGTATGAGGTGATAGCCCATTGTGGTTCTGATGTGCATTCTTTTGAAAATCAGTGATGTTGAACTCCTTTCATATACTTTTGGTCATTTGTATGTCTTCTTTAGGAAAATGTCTATCCAAATCCTTTGCTCCTTTTAAAAATTGGGTTGTTTTTTGCTATTGAGTTGTATAATTTCCTTGTATATTTGGGATATTAATATTAATTGAATTAGTGGTTTGTAAATATTTTCTACCATTGCACAGGTTGTCTTTTCATTTTGTTGCTTGTTTCCTTTCCTGTGCAGAAGATACGTAGTCTAAGGTAGTCCCATTTGTTTATTTTTGCCTTTGTTATCCTTTGTTTTTGGTCTCAAATCCAAAAAGATTGTTGCCTACACCAATGTAAGGAGCTGACCCTCTATGTTTTCTTCTAAAAGTTTTATAAAACGAAAAAAATTTTTTTAAGTTTTATGGTTTCAGGTCTTATATCTAAGTCATTAACATCTTTTGAATTAATTTTTGTGTATAATGTAAAATGGGAGTCCAACTTCATCATTCTACATGTGGCTATCCAGTTTTCCCAACACTATTTATTGAAGACTAATCTTTCTCCATTGTGTATTCTTGACTCCTTTGTTGAAAATTAATTAACCATATATGCATGGCTTTATTTCTGGGTTCTGTTTTCTGCTCCATTGATCTATATGTCTTTTTAGATGCCAGTACCACACTCTTTTGGCTACTGTAACTTTGTAGTAGAGTTTGAAATCAAGAAATATGCCTCAATCTTTATTCTTCTTTCTCAGAATTTCTTTGGCTTTTCAGGGTCTTTTTAAGCTGTATACAAATGTTGGGCTTATTTGTTCTATAGTAAATTCATTGGAATTTTTATATAGATTGCATTTAATGTGGTATGGACATTTTAACAATATTAATTCTTCTGTTCCATTAGCATGGAATAGATTTACATTTATTTGTGCCTTCTTCAATTTTTTTTCATCAATATTTTACAGTTCTCAGGGTATAGATCTATTATTTCCTTGGTTAAATTTATTTCTGTTCTTTCAGCAATCCAGTCTGTGGATCCAGTCTGTGTCATAACTTTGTATGACAGACTAGCAAACTAGTACTGTACCATATTAAAATATAAAGTATTGGTATCATTTGATTACAGAAAAACATTCTAAATGATAAAAGTTAGTTACCTTATTTTTTCTTATCCCTTCCTTTTGACTTAGACTAAAGATTTGCAATTGTAATAGGCAGTATATACTCTAAAAAAGAATTAATTTTCTCCAGAAGAGATATTCAGAGAAAGTGGTTAGATGTTAAATATCTGGAAATTCAATGGCCACATTGTATCATAGAATGAACCAAGTAAAAGCCAGACTAAAAGTTAGAGGTTAAGATAGAGGAATAAACCCAAAAAAAGGAAGGAAGAAAAGGAAAAAGAGAGTAAAGGGAAGGGAAAAAAGAAAAGAGAGGAGAGAGAAAAAAAGAAGAAGAAAGGAGCAGGTTAGGAGAGTGAGAGAAAAAAAGTCTATTAAATTATTTTTCTTCTTTCTTTACTGTTACCAATAAAAGCTCATGGAGTTCTTCCAGAGTGGAAGTGTTTGTATGGGTTGATAACAATGTTTTGGTGAAAGTGGCTGATGTGCAAAAAAATAATACTGTGAATGTTTGTAAAATAACATATTTAGTTTGCTCATTTTGCAGAAGTGTTCATAACAGTGATGAAGAGTGGGGGGGGGGAAGTAAACGGAGAAGCAGAAGTAAATCTCAAATATGATGACTTTTCAAAAAACAGTAATGCACAGAAAACCAGAGAGAGGTTTTTTCCTCTACTGATTGGTTTCAGCAGTATTGTGCCTTTCAAGCACTTGTAAATATTGTTTCCAATAACCATTTTAATTTTTGTTACTTGATGATAACAACTCATGGCTGTCTCCTTCTCCAGAGTGCTGCCCTCAGCCAAACAAGAGCCACCTTGCCTAGAAAGATATTTTTTTAAAGGAGACATTATGACATAATTTCTGTTCTAGAGTTCCCCTAGGGGAGATTGTAGTTGAAATCACATTTTTTGCTTAGCGTTTTATCCCCTGCCCTATCCTGCTTCCTTCCTTCCCCTTACCCTGAGCATATTCCTGCAGTAAATCACTTCATTAAGATACTCAGTTTCAGGCTCTGTTTGTGTTCTAGGATATGGTCCTAAGAAGCAGCATCTAAAGACGAGATTCTGGAGTTGGATACTTGCCTGCTGAAAGGCAATGAGGACACATTGCAGGTAACATGTAAAGCATTCATAGTCACTGGTTTGCTATAGGAGTGCCATTGTTAAATTTCACTTCCGGTAAAGAGTAAAGACTTGTAAAGGCAGGCAAAAACTGGTGCTATGTTTTGGGCATTTGAGAAGCATAGAGAAATAGCAGATGCAAAGATTAGAACAAGTTGCTAAGTGTTACCGATTCATTGAAAAGAAAAACAGTCTCAGATTTATTCATCAACAACTTAAAGCAAAACATGAAAGTCAAAGGACCTCTTTGGCTGTCATTTTTTTCAAGATATATTTATTTATTTGAGAGAAGGAAGGAGGGAGAGAGGAAGAGGGAGAGGGAGAGAGAGAATCTCAAGTAGACTCCCCACTGAGCATGGAGCCTAATGAAGGGCTCAATGTTATGGGCCCAAGATCATGACCTGAGCAGAAATTCAGAGTTGGGCACTTAACCAACTGTGCCCCCCAGGCACCCCTGGGGCACCCAGGCACCCCCTGTCTTGGCTGTCTTTAAAGAGAACTTCATTTTCTGTTATTGAAACATTGAAAATCAGATATAGGATTTAATTATAAAGTGGCAGAGCCACAGGGAAGGCTAAATTCTCATTCTAGCAAATCTCCTATGATAAGGTCTGGGTCTGATGGGGAAGTAGAAGGAAAATTTAGGACAGGGATAGCTGAGTAGATGCACTGCAGAACCTTGGACCTCTAAATTTTTGACCCACATTCTCTTACTGGAAGATAGACTCACCTTCACTTCCTTGCTTGAGGCCTATGTGGAGGACTCACATAAGGCAGAAACCTTAGATGACCGTATTGCCCTCCTCAAGATCTGCCTCCATCTCCCTGGTTCCAGCCACATGATTAAGGTCAAATCTCTATATAATGAGATTAGAAAAATGCAAGGCTTGCTGAGGGTGAAAAGAGAATATATGCTGAAGTGGCTATAGGCCCTGACTAATATGTCCCAGCAGGAACTGAGGAAGCGAGTGTATCTGGAGAGTATTGGATCAAGAGAGATAGAATATAAAACTGAATATGGACTCCCTGCATGGAGCCTGCTTCTCCCTCTGCCTGTGTCTCTGCCTCTCTCTCTCTGTGTCTCTCATGAATAAATAAATAAAATCTTAAAAAAATAAATAAATAAAACTGAATATGGGTGTTTGTCAATATGGGGACATTCTTCCATAATACAGGGCTAAACATCTTGGTCAGGGCCGTGGGTAAGTGCTCCAGTGTGCTACTGGGATAGTTCTTGGAAGCTTAGGAAAAAAAAAAAATGACCCATATTAAACAAAGTAAGGATGCCAGATTTGCAACGTTATTTTAATGGGAGAAGGGATTGAAAGGCTCAGAGAAGTGGGCACACTAGAATGGGTTCACTATATAAAACTAGAAAACCCTCCCCGTGACCATGTTCAATTTCAGATACTTCTGATTTTAAAAGAAGTAAATTCAGAATTTAATCTCGGCCAGTGCAAGACTTTCAACTTTGCTTTGATTTCGTGTTGTTCCTAGTAATGTGAGAAAGATGGTGATAGGTAAAAGGAGATGCTTTATATAGCTTTATATGGAAGGGGAATGAAGTGCAGGTGTCCCATCCCAATGCCATCTTCTGGTCCTCAAAGATCTCCACTAAGGTATAGCTCTTTTTTTTTTTTTTTTTTTAAGATTTTATTTCTTTATTCATGAGAGACACAGAGAGAAAGCGAGAGAGAGGCAGAGACATAGGCAGAGGGAGAAGCAGGCTCCATTCAGGAAGCCTGATGTAGGACTCGATCCCGGGTCTCCAGGATCACGCCCTGAGCTGAAGGCAGGCGCTAAACTGCTGAGCCACCCAGAAATCCCAAGGTATAGCTTCACTAGATTAGTCTTCAGCCCTTCAGTTTATTGTCTCTATTAGACAGCTTAAGATAAGTTTTCCACAATTACCTGGAAAAGGCTTTAAGAATACTCCTCTGTTTTTTAACCATTTGGGTGAAACCAAATTTTCTTTATATACTTCAACCGAAGCAATGTGCTGCAAAAGATTGAATACAGAATAGATATGAGAATTCATCTGTCTTCTATCAAGCCAAACTTTAAAGATATTTACAAAAATGTAAATACTAGTTTTCTGTTTAGGACAATATAATTGTTTTCCATAAGAGTATGTTATCTATGTTAACATGTAATAAGCCTATTGTTAATACTTTTAAATAAATTAGCAAATGAATGTTTTAAAATGCCTCACTTTTAGCTTATAATACAGTAAATATAAATGGATATTACCCATATTAACAAAAGTTCTTTGGAGTCTTCAATAATCTTTTAGAGTATAAAGACTTCTTAAGAACAAAAAGCTTGAGAACCATCGATCTAGAGGATAGTGATCAGGGTCCTACTTCATCCATAAACAAGCTGAACCAAACACAATCTTGAGCAGAGAATCATAGACTGAAAATGAAGAGCATGCATCTCATTGGGTCAACAGCTCCCTGGCAAGACAATTCCTGCCATGAGCCCATTGATGTGTGTGTCTTCAGTTCTTGCCCATCCTCAAGTCCAGTTCTTCAGAATAATGTCCCGTATCTTTCTAATAACTTGACTTTGTTTAAGTTAACTGGGGTTAATTTCTGTTGGCTGCAATCAAATCATGCTAACAGATAAGAATGTGTAATAATACTCCTTTATTAGGTCTGAGTCTAAAATCTTTCACTTATAGTCCAAACTCTATTTTGTCAATGAATTTCTGCCTATGGAGGCAAGCATTTATGCCACCAGGCGATCCACACCTACAAATGAGGAATTTAATTGAAAAACTTGAAAAACTCAATTCTGTTCTCCCTGGACAATTTTAAACCAATATTGAACTGTAAGCTCACAAGACATTACCTCTTTATTATTATTATTATTACATGTTGACAAACCAGTCATTAAAGATGTACTTCACCCCAGAGTCAGGGTGTCTGCTACATTTTATCTTCAAAGCATGGTACACACATCAGTGGAGTAATCTACACAACAAATATGGGCATTGCTGGAAATGCTATTAGCCCCATTTTGGAAAGTGTAGCAATTAAATCTCTTCCCTCAGGTCCTCAAGGGGATACATATTTTAAAACTCTGGCTCCAAACCTCACACCACTCAACATAACCACGGCTCCCTGAATAAACATGGATGTTCAGAATCTGTACAGAAAGAATTTGAAGACAACAAATTTACTGAACAAATTTTTTGTAAGCTCTCATTTTAAAATACAATAGGCAATTCATATTGCAAATTTCCTTTACTTCCCCCCAAGACTAATTTTTTTAAATTTTATTTTAAAGATTTTATTTATTCACTCATGAGAGACACACACAGAGAGAGGCGCAGAGACACAGGCAGAGGGAGAAGCAGGCTCCATGCAGGGACCCCTAAATTTTATATTTCTCTTTTCAGACCTGATTATCTAATTTCTTTCTATATTTTTCTGAAAGAACATGTTCCATGGGAGGGCTTATTTACTAACTTTGATTAATTTAATAATCACGCTATAGATTCAGTAAAAGATTTATGAATCCATGAACCTATTCATAAATTGAGGGTCAAGATACTTAATATTTAGAATTAACAAAGACACAGTCCTGCTCTACACCTCCTTTGTCAGATTATATTAATATTCTTATATATTATAAAGAAAATTGAGCCGGTTGATAAACTGGATTGAAGGTAGACATTTTACAAAGAAATTTGGAATGATTAGCCTAGAGAAACATGGGCTAAGGAGCATGACAATGATTGCTCTCAACCATTTAAAGAAAAGAGTCATTAGATCTCACCAATTTGTCACCAATTTGTGAAAGCTACAAGCTTTCTGAAAATAAAGAATTTCCCATCCCTGGGACTATACAAGCTAGGCACACTATAGAAATGTCACCATCCTCCTCATTATGGATGCTTTCACTCTAACTCTTCTTGTTTGTTATTTAAATACCTTCCACATCTGAATCTGAAAGTGATGTTGAATTAATGAGAGCAACTATGCAATTTAAATCATATGAAAAATCTTGGGGCTAAAGTTAATAATCTATGAGAATAAAATAGCTTTAGGTATGTACCATATTTTTATTTGTATAAACACATAGTAACGCTCTTCTCAGACATTTAAGAATACCAGGAAATACACACAGAACAAAATGAATTAAGGTTTAAGATGGTGGTATAGAAATTTAACAAGCCAACAGAGCAAATGAAGTTATCCTCTGAACTTGAAATCAGGGCCCAAAATAGGTTTTAGGAAAAGAAAAAGATTTTATTTTCAGTAACTTTTATTAAGAGTGTTGTATAGATTTAACAGAGATGGGCAAGAGAATAGAAAGAACAGATGAGTGGGAGAGGTAGGTTATAATTTACCAAGATATGAAAATGGAAGGTCTGTAGCATAAAAAGGGCACCCTTTCTGGGCAGATGCAGCCTCCACTTGTGGGCAAGAAAGCAAATGTGCATGCCAGCTGTTTGGATTACAGTCCCCACTAACCTGCACATCCTTAAGAAGCTTGAGAATAAAGGCATTTGATTTTCATTTAACAAAAAAGTGCTCAATAAGTATAAATTCTGTGCAGTTTTTAAAAATATACCTGTTACCCCCATATGCTTGACACTGTATATTGTTAAAACAAAAAAAGGACAACAGGCCCAAAATGGAGTCACTTATATAAGCCCCCTGTCAGCAAACAAAGAATTAACACCTAATTTAATTGAGTTTCTGCCTCTCCCAGCAATGTAACCTTTAACTAGTCAGTCTGGAATTACCTGGTCAGCACTAGTGAGGTAATATGCTGAGTAGACTGCTGCTGTCCCCAAAAGGAAGGTGACGTTGCCTAAAGCAATCAATCCACTCTGCCAGAAACTCCCTATTCCCATCCTCTTCTGCCTATAAAGCCTTCCATTTTGTACAGTGTCTTGGAGCTCCTTTCTATTTGCTAGATGGTATGCTGCCCAATTCATGAATTATTGAATAAATTAGGCCTTCAAATTAGATCTATTAGATCTTCAAATGTACTCAGTCGAATTTTACTGTTTAACAATATTTAGGTATATATAGAAGATCTCACTCTTTAAACAAAAAAAATATATAGAACTTTCACACCAGTGGTTTCACCAAGGATTTATCTTTATGTAGAATTTTGAGAATTCAATTCCAGACACTTCAAAGAAGGAAGCATTCAATAGTAATTTTTAAATATTAAGTGATTTTTCCAAACAAAGTGGAATAAAACTGAAAACACTTTAAGTAAATTACAATAAAAATTCTTCTAGAAAAAGGAGAAAACAAAGCTGAAAATGTATCTACAGAGACTTGATCATTAGGATCGAAGCCAAGCAGGGATTAAGGCATTCTGGCCAATAGAATAAAGGCCGTTTTTGTTTGTTTGTTTTTTTAATGCTACTTATCAAAATTCAGGTAACTTTATATTTCCTCTCCTAAAGATATAGGAAATAGCAGATGATTTAATGGGGAAAAAATGAGCTAATATTAAGTTGTTAGCTAAGACTAATTTTCAAAGAGACATTATAGGTTATTTTTTAAAGAATATTGGTCCAAACATTAACATCTAAGAATTAGACTGCTGAAGCCGTGTGTCCCTCTTTTGAAACTATGACAATAAGGCCAACATTTTGCTGATCAAAGTAGAAATGATCATTTATGAAAGTTCCTATGGAGCCAGTATAAGTATTAGTATGTTTCATTGACGAATCTCAAGGCAGGAAAGCATCAATGATGAAAAACAAAATAATGTATTCGTGTTGATTATTACTCACAGTTGAACAAGATCGACACCAAATGGTGTAATTTCAGGCCCGTGAAAGGGTGGAGTGTAGAGAGGAAATTTGGAAACCTGGCCAAAATAATTATCCTTAAAGTCTGCCAGCAGAAACATAAATCTCCACTATTACTCTCTCCTTTGATTTTGCACTTTGAGAATCCTGCACTAAACTGTGCAGCTTGAGAAAAGAAAATAAGCAGACGCTTCTGACATATAATTTGAGAAAAGCTAGCCCTCTCCTCTACCCCAAAAATATCTCTACAGCTAGTCTCAGATTTTGCACCCCATAATTAGATGTGCATTCTTCCTGGGTCCTGAAGGGCTTTTGTGTTTTGTTGTCTTGTGCAACTGGAAAACATTCCTGGGAAGAGTAAATCTGTCAGTTCACACTTTAGAGAGAATTAGTTACTAAAGAAGTGAGTGAGAGGTCTGAAGCAACACAAAAGGAAAGCACTAAGTAGGGTACACCTGAGCCCGATTTCAAATACTTCTCAGCTGTTCCCAAGACTTTGTAAACTGACATGCATAATACTGTTAGTAACAATAAATAATGCTAACTGAACATATTCTATGTAGCACTGTACCAACCCCTCACATCGTGGGCAGCTGACCTGAAATTTACCTGTCAAAATGCCCTCAGAGGCTCCAAAAATACTTCATTCATTTTTCTAGAACTGAATACAAATCAGTCTGTCAGCACCTATGCCCACTAATTGAGGAAAAATATAAACATGCCCAGTCAAAGTAATTCCAGGCACTTCTCATTTTAAGATAAGTATATTCAGAATTTCATCTCAGACAGTGGCAACTTGCAACCTCCCCCTTGATTTCATCTTTCTCTCTGTTAGGGGTGTGAGATGAGGATAGGCCCAACTCGATGCCTTCCCGTGGTGCTCCAAGGCCTCCACTGTGAAGGTACAGTTTCTCTAGCCTGATTTTCAGGCTTTCAGGTTAAGTTATTGTCTCTATTACAGACTTTCACTGGCCATTTGGAAACTTAAAGATAAGCAATACTTTTTATACGTAGGCCAAATCCTCCTTCCATCTCTATATTAACTCTAAGGGGCAAGTCGGTAAATCCCAGGAAATACCAGGAATGCTGAAGGTCTCTGTTAATACTGCACAGGGATTTTTCCACTATGCATGCATTATTTTTACTTAAACTTGTCCATGTTTTCAATGGCTCATGAGTGAAAAATCAGGGATTTTCCTCAGGTGGGGACTGACTTCAGGGTCTGAGCAGTTACATAGCCCTATTTATAAAATCACTCAGAGGAGCAACAAAAACACCATCCACTATTAACACCTCAACTTTTAATTCACTAAATCCAATGACTGGTTAAATCTGATGCTCTAACAAAGGTCTAGGATACAGAAAAGAAAAGGTGGAGGGGGTTGGGAAATACCAGGTGTTACTCTTTAAGAGAGACCCTAGAAATACGCTAAAATGGGCAACCATGAAAACCTTCCTGTCAAAATTGGATGCTCTTCAGGGGTTGTATCCATTTGGGAAGACAATTCTCTGAGGGTCTCTCATATTTCTGCACTTGTGTGCAGAGCCACTCATGGCTTTTGTTCTGGTTTGTCTTTCAAGAATTTTGTATAGTAAACAGCCTTGGAATATAGAAATGGTCTCTTCCTCTAGAGAAGGCAAGCTTGTTTATTGTCAAATATAATTAAGATAATGTCTCAGGTACCTGGGTGGCTCAGTCCATTAAGCATCTGCCTTCAGCTCGGGTCATAATCCCAGCATCCTGGGATTGAGCCCCGCCTCAGGCTCCCTGATCACTGCTTCTCCCTCTTCCTCTGCCCCTATCCCGTGTCTGCTCTCTCTCTCTCTCTCTCTTTCACACTCTGTCTCAAATAAATAAGTAAAATATTTTTTAAAAATAAAGATAATGTTTTCCCTCAAGGCAAAAGTTGGGGAGGTTTGTTTGCAGTGCATTTAAAAAGATTTAGAAAAAAATAGAAAAAAAAAAAAAAGATTTAGGTTTCCTAAACTGGAGTTGCCTTAGCAGTGACACAAGCTCATTGCATATACAGCATCTACTTGGGCTGTTCCACTTCCCTTGTGACTTTGGGAACAGCAGAAACACATGTGAACATGAAGCTTATGCTGCATTTTGTGCCATGAGTAACAGTCATTTATCTCCGATCCAGGAGTCTCATGTCCTCTCCCAACATCCATGAAATTGGCAGGCTAATCTGTGGGTGTGCGAGAAGGGTAAAATCTCAGAGCGTTCACAGTTGCTGACGCCCATAAAATCTTGTTCTTGCCTTAAGGTAGCCTTTACTATAAAGTTATTCTATTTTAGCCTATTAATATCTACCACAGGTTATAAACCGTTTGAGAATAGTATATCTTACAATGTAAGCAAAGTTGTGAGATGGTAACAAATAACTTCAACTACTAGTGACTAAACATTGGTGTATTGATAAATATTTAACAACAAGCTCCCCAGAAATAAAAGTCTTCATCTGTAGCATTTGGCAATTTTCATAATGTAAATACTCCCACTTTGGCCAATTTTAAGCTACTAACATGGCATCACCTAATACAGAATTGGGAGGAGATGCATGCAATCATTTCCCACAAGCCAGTACAAGCCAACTCTAGCACACCACTGGCTTTAAACAACAAAGGTTTACTTTCTTGCTCACAATACGTACTTTTTGCAGTTCAGCTTTAATTCTGCCTAAGGTCATTCTCATTCCAGGATATAGGCTGAAAGAGCTGCCTTTTTTTTTTTTTTTTTTGGAACAGGCCAATTAATGGTAGAGGGAAAAGAGTAAGAATGGAGCCGTCAGATGACTCAATGACTTTGCTCGGAATTGGCATAAGTCACTGCTACTCACATTTTATTGGCCAAAGCACATCACTTAAGCAGGCATGTCAGTGGGTTGGGAACTATATTCCCCCTATCAAGACAGATCCAGTAAGGAGGGACAGCAAGTATTTTGACACTAATACAAATCAACAATGATGTGTCTCATGTCTTACTTCTCTTTAAATTCACACCACCCCAAGACAATATTTTGCACATAGTTGGTACTAGGTTAATGATAAGACTAAGTAAGCAGTTAGTGATCACTGAGTCTTAACGATAACATTAGAAGGGTAAGCTAAAATGTTTGCTGTGGGGCGCCTGAGTGGCTCAGTCTGTTAAACGTCTGCCTTTAACTCAGATCATGATCTCAGGGTCTTGGGATTGAGTCCTGCATCCAGCTCCCTGCTCAGCAAGAGGATCTGCTTCTCCCTCTTCCTCTGCCTACCACTCTGCCTGCTTGTGCTCTCTCTCTCTCTCATTCTCTGTCAAATAAATAAACAAAATCTTTAAAAAATAATAAAATAAATAAAATGTTTGCTGTAATATCAGCTACTATTGTGATTTGAACTTTGGTTTCCTTTATTTCAGTCTCTTCCCAGAGGATTACATAGCCCTCTCCAAGGAATGCAGTATATCTAGTAGTTAAGACTGTTAATGGCATTGTTTTGGACTTATGAATAGATAGAAATATGAAGAAAACCAAGTGTTTGCTCTCACTTAAAATCTATCAGGAAACATATCCTGAAGCAAATAAATAAATAGACATATAATATGCCATTCCATGAAAAGTTCAGTGAAGAAAAATAAATATTTCACTAACATTTATGAACCCATTTTTGTAAACATTTATGAAACCATAGCAAGGGTACAAAGGGAGTCTCACCTCTATTGCCTTTGTTCTAATTAGTAATTAAATCTTCATTTAGCAAAGAATATGAAATTGCACAGATTAATGACATGTAGAAGTTGTAAATTTGATCAAAATAATTTTCCTTATAATGTTTCTTTGGGGTAAATCCCCAGCAGTGCAATTGCTGAGTCATAGGGCAGGTCTATTTTTAACTCTTTGAGGAACCTCCACACAGTTTTCCAGAGTGGCTGCACCATTTCACATTCCCACCAACAGTTTAAGAGGGTTCCCTTTTCTCCACATCCTCTCCAACATTTGTGGTTTCCTACCTTGTTAATTTTCCCCATTCTCACTGGTGTGGGAAATGTGGTTTTGATTTGTATTTCCCTGATGGCCAGTGATGCGGAGCATTTTCTTATGTGCGTGTTGGCCATGTCTATGTCTTCCTCTGTGAGATTTCTGTTCACGTCTTTTGCCCATTTCATGATTGATTGTTTGTTTCTTTGCTGTTGAGTTTAATAAGTTCTTTATAGATCTCATTCATTTGGGGAATATAAATAATAGTGAAAGGGAATAGAGGGGAAGGGAGAAGAAATGGGTAGGAAATATCAGAAAGGGAGACAGAACATGGAAGACTTCTAACTCGGGGAAATGAACTAGGGGTGGTGGAAGGGGAGGAGAGCGGGGGGTGGGGGTGACTGGGTGGGGGGCACCGAGGGGGGCACTTGACGGGATGAGTACTGGGTGTTATTCTGTATGTTGGCAAATTGAACACCAATAAAAAATAAATTTATTATTAAAAAAATAAAAATAATTTTCCTATGTGTTTTTATTGTTTTGATCATTAGTTAAATCTCCATTAAATAATTTGTAATGTGTTTTCATAAATTTTATGTGGGTTGTACTAGTTGTTTTTAGTTTCTAAAAATTTAAGCACAGGATGCCCGAGTAGCTCAGCCATTGAGCATCTTGCCTTTGGCTCAGGGTGTGATCCCAGGGTCCTGGGATCAAGCCCCACATCAGGTTCCCTGCATGGAGCCTGCTTCTCCCTCTGCCTGTGTCTCTGCCTCTCTCTGTGTGTCTCTCATGAATAAATAAATAAATAAAATATTTTAAAAATAAATACATACATAATAAAAATAAAAATTTAAGCAGTCTGCTTTTTTGGAATTTTCCTGTTTCATTTTTCTTTTCAGGTTCTTTTTATTTTGCGGGATCCATTTTGTATTTTTGGATTTCTGTCATGCTTCCAACTTGTCCTCATTCCTAAAGATCTAAAGAATAAAAAATATGCAATGATATTCAATGTATTCAATTTGAATTTATATTTTATCCAAAATATAAAAATTAAAATTATTTTCATTCATGTTTTCAAAAGTGTTCTTTTTTTCTTAAATGTTTAGAATTACCCATTAATAATCCAAGGCAAAATTCAAAACTATGGTTAATGGATTAAAATTTTAAATTAATAAAGCCAATATTTGAATTTATTTTTCAAAATCGTAATGAAATCTTACTGAATTTTTGTCAGAGAAGGAAAACTATTTGCAACTTTACATTTTATGCCTAATGCCAATGCAAAGAACTAGTATTATGCTTTGTAAATTATGTTTAGTTCTATATATAAGTTTAAAAGTAAATACAAATTGTTTAATATTGCAAAATGTCTCTCGAGCCCCATATGCAACTGTTGTTCTTTAGGTCCCACGTGTCATTTTTCCGAACCTGAAAAATATATTTAAAAAAAGAATCACCAGTGATGCATGGAACAGAAAAAAATGCAGGGCACTGCTGGGAAATCCTGTTTCATTATGCAAGAATTTATTGTATTCATATTATCTGAGAGAAAGGATTTGAGAAGTTAATGAATCTTAAAGTTCTTCCCCTGCCTTTTGAAGTCATGTCAGTCTCAGATGTTGGCAACAGGACAATCTGCAAATATTCACATCACTCACAGTATCCAGTTGCCTTTTATTATGAAGACCTTGCTTAAAAATGTAGAAAGACACTTCCCTAGGGCCTGAATATGTAAGTTACAAGAATGGATGTTTAGGATGGGGCTGTGTTGGCAGGTGCTGAGAAATGGCTCCCAAGTGATAAAGATTACCTGTGTATCCTTTAAAAAATCTGTTTTTGTGTTTTTGTAATATGGGGGCAACTCTAAAGCATGGAACCATGTAGTGCCTTGTAGGCTTTCGTGAAAAGTTTAGATTTTATTTTAGATGGAAAATCTTTGGAGAATTTTGAGCAGAAGTGTGACTTGACCTTATATCAATTTAAAAACTATTTTTCTGAATGCAATGTGAAGAATGGATTATAAAACAGCAAAAATAGAAGCAGGGAGACCAGTTTGAAAGCTATTGCAATGGTCAGGTGGAACATGAAGATGGCTTAAATAATGGTGATAGATGTGGTAAAAGTGGTCCAATTCTGGAAATATTTTGAAGGCAAAGCCCAAAGGATTTGTTGGCTCAAACCTCCAGGCATTTCTTTCTTTCTTTCTTTCTTTCTTTTTTTTTTTTTTTTTTTTATCTCTGCGCACTTCTAAGATTATTTTTCTTCACCTTGAAAGGGGACCATTTTTAAAATTTGGATTTATATAAAGAGTAAACGTGATAGTTCATGTAAAGTTATTCTTGTGATGTCTGATATATAACAAGCATAGAACAAATATTAACCATTAAATTACCTTTAAGGCATCACCTAATAAAATAACTTTTCTCAAATATACTTTTTTCAGCCTCTAGATTTTTGCACATTTATTTTTCTATTATTAAAAACCCATTGATCCTATTCTTTTCTTGTCAAACATCCCTATCTACCAAGACTTTTAATACCAAAAAGCTTTCCAATCTCAAAAGAATGAAGACAAAATACTGAAAATGATAGGAGATGAGTTGATATCTGGGGGACAGGAGATCTTAATCTTCATGAGCAGTTATCTATTCTACTAATTACCTGTTAAATCTGAAACTGACTATTGAATACTACAGAATACTATTTCATTGGCAATTCATTAATTTTTTTTCAATCTCACCCATATGCATGAATAGATCCACAAAGATAAAAACTAATCTTGTCAAGAGACGCATAATGATCTTTGCCTAACTGCTCCAGGAACCATCTCCCCTCTCATGAGAAAATATTTTGCACTGTATTACAGAAACCTTATATTGAATAGGGCTTATATATGCTACACACCAATACACTGGAAAATTAGACCTAGACTACATTATCACTATATGTTTTACAATTGGTTGGGTCGTAAGTAATTCTCCATATTGAGGTTCTGAGTATATTCTTTCAACATCATAGAACTAAAGTTGTCTTTTCAAACAGAGGACAAATCATAAAGCCTATTACAGCCTAAAACTAGTTCTTCGTTTTTAACATCTTATCACTAATTATTCAGTCTAAAGGGGATTTGCAAAGTAAAGATAATTTATTTGTCAGAGTAAGTAAACTGATGTGATAGTCAAAATGGTTGCTACTGTAGTCATTACTGATACAATCATAGTGAGAGAAAAAGGAACTTTAAACTTTGTGAACAATAAAAGCAGCTGGCCCTTTTAGCTGGCAGTTCAATTCAGTTTTGTAAGGAAAATGCATGAATCAGAAAGACACTAAATTCTCAGGCAGAAGCACCAAAAGGAATGACCCATGTTATGGAGCAGATAACTCTATTAGCCCCTAAGACAGACACAGAACTGCAGAGAAGAAAAAATATACGTAAAAGGAATCACCAGGGATGCATGCTTTTATCTATTTTTAAATGATCAAAGGAAATTCCCCTCTGATGAAGGATACTGACTTCTACGTTCCATTGCAGTTAGCTGCATCTAATGTTCCTTCTTAAACACATATATCTTGTGCCTAGCTCCATTCCATAAATGTTGATTTTTATCTATTTTTTCTACTAGATTGTGAACCACTTATTGAAGTAAGGAACACCAAGAAAGGTCCGAATAAGGATACGAGTGATTCGGTTTCAGACATACTAAGTTTGAGATGCCAATGAGGTAGCAAAAGCAGCCTATTTTACCAAATAGATCTTCCAAGTCTGGGACACATTCACGTTTCCTTGTATGTTGATTATACAGCTCAGATCATTTTATATTGGAGGTGCTCAATAAATATCTGTTAGTTGACTTAATAACTAATGAAAATTTCATTACTGGATTTGAAAGCTGATTATTTCATTCTGCAACATAATAAAATTTACTCTAGCGTCCTGCTTTCAAAGAAAGAGATCACATCATCATGATCATCATATAAAGTAGATGATCTCTCAGTGTCTACAAAACTTATCTTTATTAACAGAATGCTATTTTCACTTTATTACACCATCTAAAGAAATGTGTATTTCAAGAGGACAGTGTTCATTCTAATAAATAGAGTTGCACTACGTGTCAAGAAGTGCTGGGCCAAGCTGTATTCATGCAAAAAAATTTTCTAAGAAAGGAAAAGGAAATAGGGAGAGGAAGGAGGCTGACTCAGTAGGAGGCTGTTTGTTAATTGGTAAATATGTGCTATACACATATTGAGCCATGTGGCTGCTTTTTAAAAAAGCAAAGTACGTGGAGAAATTTCAGCTGTTTCCTGAAAATATGCTCACTTACACTTCCCCAATAGAAAGATTGTTTATTGACTATGAAAACTGAGGACTTTATTTTATTGAGAAGAAAGAGATAAAATGGGGAAGGGGGAAGTAAGTACTAGGGAGTCATCTCAGCAGCAAGCTGAAAAAAAGAAAATGTTTGGGGCTAAGGGCTTGTTCAACAGAAACACGTAGATCCATATTCTTACCAGAACGGCATATCACATTTTTTTCTTCTTAGAAATTTTGCAAAATCGGAGTTGAGGACAAAATTTGGGCGTGGAGAGAGTGGGAGGTTGGTGACAGTTGTTGGCACCCTGTTAAGTTTTTCAAGTGTGTCTAAAATGTAGACAAGTTTAAACAAGGACTGCCAGGATCACCAGGGTTTGGACTGTTGTCCAGGCCCTTAGCCCATGACTATGTCACCGAGTTCATGGACTTTTGTTTATTTACTCAATAAATATTTACTGAGAACATACTAAGAGCCAAATATTGTTCAAGGTGCTAAGACCACAGCAATGGGGAAAAAAACAGATTAATGTCTCTGCTCTAAAGGAATTTACATTTTCCTGGGGGGAGGCAGGACAATAAGCACATAAACAGGATTTTCAGATGGTGATAAGTGCCATGAAGAAACTAAACTAGGGTGATGTAATAGGGAATGACCTTGACAATCAGTAGAACAAAATCCCCTCCAAGGTGCCAGACTGGCTCCATTGCTGGTATGAGCAATTAGAGTCCCTGTGGGGATCACGGACCATTCAAAATCCAAGTGTATGCAGAAGACAGGGTATTCATCCCTATTGGACAACAACTTTAAAAGCTCCTGACTAGTCCTAGACCTATACTATCTACAAAAGGCCCTTCATGATCCAGAAGCAACTGCTGTCCAATAGCTCTGAGTTGCTCTGAAATTATAGGCCTCTTACAGCAGATGCTTTTGACTAAAATAACTGCTCCCTCCAAGCATGCCCTGATTTATGGCTGGCTTAGTTTTCTTGATTGCCTTAATGTTGTTGATATCAAATTCCATTTAACCTTGAGCCTCACCTCCTTTCTCTACTGCACTACCTAGGCTATCCAGCTTTCTTTCAGCAACAAGGCAAGCTTGACTAATCCTATTTTGGGCCTAACTCTGTCTAGTTGTAACTTGGATGAAACACGCTACTGACATGCCCCACAATTATGACATCCTTGGCAGAACCTGGTCATTGTTTTCCCCGTGCCAGCACCAAGACTTTTGCCAGCTTGCCTATTTGCACAAACGCTCCAGCAGTGCTTTTTACATCTATACTATCTAGGATATTTTGCCAACTGAGGTTAAGATGTTATGCTTTGAACACTCGGTAGTAAAGGATCTTGACTAGGATATCTAAACCAAGATTGCTAATTTGCAGAGGAAAACCCTACCCATCAATACCAAAAATGTCAACTGTCTCAGAGGTATACCCATGGGCACAAGAATTCAAACTAAGTGACAGAAAAGTCTGACTTAGAAAGCAGTAATGGTTACTGGAGCAGCAGCATCAAGTCGGTGCCAAAATGGCTCCAGGGCAGGGCAGAGGCTCATGTTAAACTGAAATTACTCAGGAACAGAGACTAAGAGACTTTTGAAATAAACCTGGCTGCCTAAAGGAGAAAGAAAGGTAGGTATGGAGAGAAACATGCAGAGAAGAGAAATGGTGCTGCCTGCGAGAAAAAAGAAGAAAGGTAGCTTGTCTGAAGTCGTGTTTTCTAGCAGTTATGAGGCCTAGTAGTACTATCTACAGTTGGATTATATGAGATTCCCACAGAGCCTTCAAATAAACTCCCTTTCACCTGGTCTATTAGAAACTTTTTCTCAGCACCCTACGCAAATATTTTTGGAGTCAAAAGCTACATGGCCATTTCAGGGTATCCCAGATTCTTTGGTATAATGATCACTCCCCAGCCTAATGAGTCTCAGGGAGTTCTTCCCATGCTATTTGTGCTTCCTCCACCTGTGCCCATAGGTCTACCTCTCAGACAGTTGACATTTTTTGGTACCGAAGGGTAGTTTCTCTCTGCCAACTAGCAGGCCTAGAATTCAGCTATTTCCCCTCAAGACTCTTCACCACTAAGTGTTCAAAGCATAACATCTTACCCTCAGATCCTCAGAAAAGAGAATCTGATTGGCCCAACTGTGCTTTGGCTTGTTTTTCTCTGAGTTATCTGTCCAGTCAGCTGTGGTAAGACCCTAAAGTTAAGTATCTTAAGACCCTGTACTATACACATGGCAACCATGGGTGTGGTCCAGGGAGAGATTTTCTTAGATGGAGGGCAGGGTGAGGTAGGCAATGATTAGCCAACAGGTCCAGTGACACTATAAAGTCCAGTCCTCACTCACAACTACCAATGAGGCCACACTTTCCAGGTCAATGACCATAAAGAATCTTGTGCCTCCAACTTATATGAATGCTTAAATTGTCCATTGTTAGTGAGCTTGTAGTTCTAAATGTTTCTACTTTCCAAAGGCAAATCAGATTACAGACATGCTAAAGATAGATGTTTTGTAAATCTTGATCTAGCAGAATTAGTCTAGCTAAGCCAAAAGCTGTGAAGCAATGGTGAACAAGAATGTGAATAGAAAATAGTTATAAGGAGCTGGAAAATGGTGGCAGGCTTGCTTGCACTTACATATGCTGGTTCATCTCCTTAGAATGTCTTTCCTTCCACCATTTTGGCAAAGTCTCCCTAATTCTTCAAGACCTAGGTTAACCATCATTTCATCTGAAAGCCTTTCCTGAGACAGCCCAGTTTCTTTTCTTTCAGGCAAAGATCATCAGTCTCTCTTTTGATCAAGTGCAACATGCACACCGTTTCAATTTTTATTTCAGGAATCCTCATGCTAACTACATGTATTGCTTTACAACAGTGTGTCTGCAATGCTACTTTAAGTCCCTTCAAAGCAGAAACCCTGTCTTATTTGACTGCGTGTTCTTTGGCAGCTCAGTGCCTGAAATAGAGTTGGTATTCAAGAATTGTTGATTGAATGAGGAAGAGTAAAAGAAAGTATATTATTAGTTTGGCACAAGTGTAGTCTGAAGAATATTCCAGATAATTGAAGTTTATACCTTCAGGAATCAAAACTTTTAAGATGCTTTATAAAGACAGAAATCCAGGGATCCCTGGGTGGCGCAGTGGTTTAGCACCTGCCTTTGGCCCAGGGTGTGATCCTGGAGACCTGGGATCAAATCCCACATTGGGCTCCTGGTGCATGGAGCCTGCTTCTCCCTCTGCCTGTGTCTCTGCCTCTCTCTCTCTCTGTCTCTGTGTGACTATCATAAATAAATAAAAATTTAAAAAAAAAGAAGACAGAAATCCTTAT
The DNA here is from genome assembly GCF_003254725.2 of Canis lupus dingo. Classification (NCBI taxonomy): domain Eukaryota; kingdom Metazoa; phylum Chordata; class Mammalia; order Carnivora; family Canidae; genus Canis; species Canis lupus. Next base: position 32,712,077 of record NC_064271.1, read on the forward strand.
AAATTATCTTACAGATTTTTCTGCCTCATGAAACAAAATGAAACAACATCATAAATACTTTCTAATTTATTCAAATTCCTCATTGGATCAATTATTCTATTCTCTAATATATGCTTAAGAAAGCTTAGTTCAGGCACCACCTCCACCAGGAGGCCTTCTCTAGCCCTATCACATCAGACTTCCCTAGATACCATCTTAGATATTCACACAACCCACTTGTATAGTGCTTACAATACTTTATGGAAATTACCTGTTTATTCACATGATTCCACTACTTCATATGGTCACACGTGCTCTATTTCCCCCATTAGGCAGTGGGTGGCTCTGGGCACAGCACCCCACCTTATTCATCTTTTCATTGCCAGGGCCAAGCAGAGCACACCAGGTGTCCAACAAATGTTGAACTGGAATGAACTTAGTAGTATTATAAGAGGGTTTTGAAGTGTGTAAAACTACTGATCTCTACACTAAATTATTCTCAGTTTTTTTTTCTATTTTATAGTATTAAAATTTTTTTATATTGCTTCTGTTTTTTTCCCAATTATATCATTTTACTCCATCAGGTTAACAATCTCTAGAAAGCCCTTTACATTCCTTTTATCAATCCAATGATTTCTAAATTTTTTAAAGAAAAGATTTTATTTATTTATTTGACAGAGAGAGAGAGCACAAACAGGGGGAATGGCAGTCAGAGGAGGGAGAAGCAGGCTCCTTGCAGAGTAGGGAGCCTGATGCAGAACTCGATCCCAGTACCCAGGGATCATGAGCTGAGCTGAAGGCAGTCACTTGCTTAATTGACTAAGCCACCCAGGCACCCACCATTGAACCTTTAAGACTTGACTTTGGTAAATTAGAAAACCTTGTATCATTCTTCAGCCACAATATCACATATTAATAAAAATATTTTCAAACACTTGTTTTTCAAATACCTTTTCCATAATACCATTTCCCCAAAATTGTTTACTTTCTGATTTACTGTGAAAAAAGTTTGCTTTACTTTGATAATTCCTAAAGAATAAGCGTGCTTGTTTTTAAATATTTGCTAAGTAGCACTTTATTGATAAGTCATTTGTCATCAGTGGAAAGGTTAGCAAATTTTAAACACTTATCTTTTTGTAAATAAAGAGCTTAATTTATCTTTAAATTCAACAGCAGCTTTAAGTATTTTTCAAAGAAATGACCAGTAAAACTCTCTGCGGTAGAAAATATCATCATTACTCTCTATTTCATTACAAAGGCATGTAAATATATGACAATATTTTAAAGGCTCATGATTTTATGAAATTAAGAACCAGTGTTGATGCACTTCTGGCTTCAGTTTCTGTGATGAAAGAAAAGTTGCCTATGAATATAAAAACATTACCTAGAATATTTTTGAATTTTCACTTGCAGGCAAAATATCAGCTCCATCATAACATATATCTCCCATGAAACATTTTAAAAAGAAATTCAGTAAAGATTTTCTTATTGCTGAGAATTTACCTTTTTCAGTAAATTATTTCTTTAAAAGTTTTTCATTAATTTCTAGTCAGTTAGCATACTGTATAACATTAGTTTCAGGTGTACAATAAATTCTTTTTTAAAAAAGATTTTATTTATTTATTTATTAATGAGAGGCACAGAGAGAGAAAGAGAGGCAGAGACACAGGCAGAGGGAGAAATGGCTCCATGCAGGGAGCCTGACGTGGGACTTGATCCAGGGTCTCCAGGATCAGGTCCTAAGCTGAGGGAGGCACTAAATCGCTGAGCCACCTGGGCTGCCCAAATTCTTCTTTTTGAGGCACAAAATTGTGATTCGATCATGAATTTTCTTTCTGAAATACAATCGAGAAAATACAATCTGAGACACAATAGAAATGCTGACATAGCCACACTATTCCACCACTCCATGAGTTCTAATGCTACATAATTTGTCTTACCTGTTTCTCAAAGTCTTCAGCTTCAACAATGTTTTCTATGTATTTTTCCAACACTGGTGACCAAAAAAAAAAAAAAAAAAGATGTTAGTTTGCTGGCTTATTGCTTTATGAATTATTTCAGCCTTATACACTCTGGAAGGAAAAACAGTTTTCTAAGTGCTCCTCCCATTTTTTCACTAGAAATTGTTTGTTCTCCATCAAACTTATCTCCATTTGGTTTGTCTTTGTGGAAGAGCAGCTTAAGACCACTCAGTGGTTGTTGCTGCCCATTCAGTGGCCTGAGCAGTGGGAGCTGCAGACCAGTCTGAGCACGCTCCAGTCTTTGGTAGGGAACTGCTGAATAGCCACAGAGGGCACCTGCACCCCTTCATGCCAGTCTGTGACTCCAGGTTGAGTAGCAGTGACCTCAGGAGCTGGAGCAGTCCACTCACCCTGAAACTCCTCCTTGGTCACAGCCTTTTGGGCAGCAGCCTGCTCTTCCTTTTCATTTCTTTGGGCTCTCTGTAGAAGTTGACAGCAGTGGTAATTTCCCACGGATGTTCAGGGGAAAGGGTGCCACGCATTCGCAGAGCCTCCCAGGCCAGCATTCAATCACATCAGACTCACTGAGTGAGCTCCCTTTTGTTGCAAGGGATGTCAACGTCCACATGGTGCAGAGAAGCATCTGTGTCACACAGAGTGATGGTAGGTGGGTTGACATAACATGCCTCTGTGAGAGGTTGGAGTTGGTGCTGGGATCAGTAGCCACCAGAAGTCTCAGTTCCCAGAAGGCTGCCTGGGTCTGGTTAGTGAAGTCTCCAGGAGTGGGGCAGCCAGCAACAGCAGTGGCTCTAGTAGCAGCAGCACACTTCAGCACAGCTCCCTGGCCAGGGATATGACATTGACATGAGCCAGGTTTTCAACGGCAGCAATGGTATAAGCTGCCAGCAGAAGCTTCTCCCAGGTTCTCTTCAGATTTATGATACAGATGCCATCACATTTCCTTTTGTAGATGTACTGTTTCATTTGGAAATCAAGGTTGGTGCCAACTAAGTAGGTTCCGGCTGCAAGGAATTTGAGGACATCCTCCTCCTTCGTTTGCAGCCATCAAGTGCTCCGGATATTGTGAAAGATTCTCTTGAAGACAATGCTATATGGACCCGTCCCTGCATGATGTGGAAAGCCCAAGCGGTCTTTTGTAATAAATAAACTTCTAAACATTTGTTATTAAGTTTAGTGACGTTTCACTAAGTGCCAGATTGAGTAACACTTGACTTTGAAGACTTCTGAAAAAATTGCAAAAGATCGTCTTTATGTTTTGGATACTTAGTTTTTTAATGTCTTGCTAATTGTGAGCTATCTCAAGGCACAGTATATGACATGAGGATCTTCATTAACAATAATAACACAAAAAATCCGCACTTCAAACAGTTTCATCATAACTTTGAATCTGAGAGGAGGGAACTTTTGGTTATATCTGAATAAATCTTGTTTAATACTGTAATTGCCAAAAAGCATGTTCACAAAGAAAAGCGTCACAGCTAAGATTTTCTTTTTAGTCCAATTGTGCTTGTATTATTAATTTTATCTGCTGTTCCTTTGGAGGATTTTTTGAGTCATTTGTCTATTTCATGAAGGTTAGTTTAGTTAGAACTTAAAGGAGCCCAGGTAACCCAGTATGCCTCATGAAAAAGAAATGGAAGGAGGTGCCTATTGTTCTGGGAAATGCAATTCCCACTCCTTTCCTCCCATGTGATACCATGTTAAATCCTAACATCAGACATCTACAGGCTACAGACTATGATGGCCTGTTGTCAATCTTTTTTGTTAAAGGTTACTAAGGACTAGTTTCTTTTTAAATAAGTAGAAGTGTTAACATTTTCTTCTCAAACTACAATGGATTGCCTGGTGCTCCTCTGAAGTTCACACACCTCAGTTTGGCGTAACTGTTCTAACGTTTGGCTGAGAGAAAACATGCCAACCCTTTGAAAGATTTCCATCCACTGCAGTACTGAGACTCATTACCTTGAGCACCAGAATGTATCATTTTTTGTTTGGCATTATTTTCATTGTAAATATATTTGTCTTGTCTCCTCAGCTAAATTATAAGTAACTGGAGTCATAGTATTCTTCACATTACCAAGCATAGTACTTTGTCTGAAAGATATATGATACATATGTTTTCTTGTGCTAAATGATTAGCTTCTCATGTGCTATCCTCTTGTTTGTCTGAATTGCAATTTCTGTAAGGACAGGAAACTTTTTATTCTTCTTCCAATCCCCCACCTCTGCCACATGACTTACATGAACTTTTTAATGAATATTTGTTGACTAAAATCAGATAACTCAATAGATTTGACTAATAATCTCATTTTGCACGGAAATTAAGCCAATAAACTATGGATCTGGGCTGTAATAAAATTCATGTATTCTTTCATTCATTCATTCAAGTGATGTTTATAGTGTATTTTCTATGTACCACATAGTAATTATAACTGTGGCATAGCAAAACAGAAAGTAGAGACCACAAACTAAAAATATGATAGAGTAAACATGCTGTATTATCATTACATATAATCATCAGTAATCCATATTGAATAAAAGCTAAAAGAAGCTGTTAAACACTCTCCTAGGGACACCTGGGTTGCTCAGTGGTTTGGCACCTGTCTTCCGCCCAAGGCATGATCCTGGAGACTCAGGATTGAGTCCCGCGTCAGGCTCCCTGCATGGAGCCTGCTTCTCTCTCTCTGCCTTTCTCTCTCTCTGTATCTGTCATGAATAAATAAATAAAACTTTAAAAAAAAATAAATAAACACTCTCCTAAAACTATTCAATTTTGTACGTAACATCCAGTGTGCTTGTAAATTATTTATGTAATACTGGTCTGTTTTCCTTATACTGGAAAATAAGTTCCACTGAGGCTCAGACCAGGTCTGACTTGTTACTACTCTACCCTGGGGTGTAGCACAATGCTGGCACATAATTAAGTATTCAATAAGTGTATCTTGGATGAATACATAGATGAATATATAGGGAGAAAAACAATACTAATGGTTGCATATATTTTAAAATCCAAAAATAGGGAGAGTTATAAAACAGAAGATTAAGCTTTTATTGAAGAAAACTAGGAAAGACAAATTATTCAAGAAAATTACTCTATGAGTAAATTAAAAAGAGTAATTTAAAACATAAATTTCTGTTGAATTTTGGCTAAGGCTGACAGGTTCAAAAATTCAGTAATTTGTTCAACAAATATTTACTGAATGTGTATGAAATGTCAGGCACTGTACTAGGTGCTGCAATGCAGAGGAGTAAGATAAATTTGTGCTCTGTCCATATGGAGTTTACAGATAGGTGGAAGGTACTGAAAGGCACAAAGATCGTTTTTCCAATATGTAAAATAAAACAAAAATCTCTATTACTAAAAATAATTGCATATTTGATAACACAGGGAAATGTCTAAGAAGTCTTTGACTTATTTTGGCATACATATGTATTTTGGTTACATATATGTAACTTCAGGCCCATATTATGTTCTGTGATTTCCTCTATAACTGATACTGTTCTACACTCCAGATCATTGTTCATGCTTTGCTCTTGCTGGAACTCTTTCCCACTTATCCTTTAAATTTCTTAGTCAAATACAGCCCCTACCTACCACTTGATACCCCTTCAACCATCTTTGTGTGCATGACCCTTCATTGTACTTACAACAGCATTTATTTGTCTGTCATGATTTGTCTCTTTTCCGAACTCTAAGTGTTTCTAGGGCAGAGGCTAGTTTTCACTGATTTTGTATTTATGATGGCTAGTACATAATAAATGATCAATAAATGTTTGTTAACTAGAGCTGAAACTCCTATTTTCTATTTAGAAACTTGTATCTATCTAATAGGACTTCACCTGACAGAGTTCGTTTCCAAGATGTCTTTAAAAGACAGTACAATCTACTAGTCATCAGGAAAAATCAGCTACAAGCATTCACACACCTGATTACATTCTCACTTTTCACCAACAACCTAAGCCCACATGAGAATTTGAGGCAGAGAATGTAATGTATCTTTACCATCCTGATCACATAAATTCCATTTATCTTCTTAACACTTCAAGTGCCAAAAGGCTGCATAATAAGCAAAGTTACACTTCTTTTTTGGCAAGTCTAGTGTCTAAAACACTGCTGAAATGCTACAGGGGAACATTCTCTGTACCACTACCTGTCCTGGGTTAATAAATGAGTTTTTCCAGAGACAGAAGATTAGAATACAAAAAGAGCTATGAATATATGAAAATATCCACCATCTGTGAATATTATCTCTGACTTGGTACCTCAGGTACATAGCGAGGTCCCCTCATTGATTAATTAATATGTTGGTATCTCTGTATTATTTGTTGCCACAATAATGTTTCATACCAAGCCATCCAAAACCATCGTCTTATAATAAACATTTATCTAGTTCACTACAGGTTGTTGACATTGGAAAGGTTTATCTGGAAGCTTCTTCTGATCTCATCTGGATTTCCTTATGTATCTGAGGGCTGCCTGGTAACTGGCTGAACCAGGATGGCCCTAACTCAGATGTCTGAAACAACTTAACCCTGTTCCATATGTCTGCCACAACCTTCCTGCAGGCCAGCTGGACATGTTCTCATGGCATAGCACAGGGGAATAGTGAGTAGACCCAATCATACAAGAAGGCAACAGAAAAGCATATGCACCTTTCTATAAAGTCTAGTTTGTGTCATGTTAGCTAACATCCTATTGACCAAAACAAGTCACATGCCCAAGCATAGAGTCAGAGTGAGAATGGAACTTTAAAGTCATAGGAAAAATATAGTGGATTCAAAGAAGTCATTAAGTGGGGTCATTAACGCAATCATCCTGGATCCCTGAAATCTACCATGATCCTAAATTTTAAAAACCTGTGCAAGAAAAATTGCATGATATTTCCATGTAACGAATTCTGGATAGTTTAGGAAGTAAAGTTCCCTAAGAAATATACTACATTGGTTTAAAGTTTTGAATTTTATTTGAAATTTGGCATTCAGTTTCACAAAGCTACAGATTTTTAAAAATATATTCTCCATCTGATATAGTCTCATCAAATATAAGGGTAAAGGAAAACTATGCAATAATAGCAACTATAAATTACAAGTGATTTTGTGAAATCCAGCAAAGTAAAACTGTTAAGACAGATAATAATGAAGGTCCACTAAAGAAAGAAATAGGATGTAACAGAAAAATATGTAATCTACAAAAATAGTGTGCATGTGCATATATGCGCGCGCACACACACACACACACACACACACACGAAATATTAGAGCCAGATAGGTTCTCTCCCATATGGCTGAACTCATCCCTGCTTCCAGTGACTATTCTGATCTCACTGCCATTTCCCACTACCTGTTTTTACTTTTACCTCTTGACTTCTGTTACTATTTCTTTCCATAAAGGCTCTGTTTCCATGTCATTCTGTTACCTGTATCTCTCTGAGTGTCCAATACTGCCATCATCTTTGAGGAGGGTGTTGGCAAAGCCTTTATTCCAGGCCATGTCTTAAGCTACAGGCTAATTTTTAAATGAGTATCTTTGGCTCCAGAACCCATCATTGTTCTGCTCAGCTATTGTCCAGTGTCAGTGTTTTTGGATAAAAATGAATCCCTCAGTTGAGGCTATCCATATTTCATGCACTTTGTGGCCTCTCAAAGGAAGGTAGCCTAATGTCAAGAGCTCTCAGTACACTGTTTAATATAAAAACACTACAAACGAGAAAAGATGAATCCAGTAATGCAAAGATATATCACTACAAGGAAACCTGTTTATAAAATTCTAGTGTGTGTTTTATTTTCAACACTAAGCAATTCTCCAATTCTCAGGGGACACTGACAGGATATCTGACAATTTAACTCAATTCTGTAGTTATCTACCTGGAGATAGCATCAGATCCCATAGATTATGAGATGAGTCATATAAGACTGCCCCCTGTTTCTCTACAGGTGTCAGTCACAGGTCCAGGTTGTCACCTGTTTTTCTAACCTACTGGCTAGAGATTGGAGGTTTCCGTGATTTCCTCTTTGGGTTCGATAAATATGCTAGAATGGCTCACAGAACTTTGAAAAACATTTTACCAGTTTATTATAAAAGAATATATCTCACGAATTGCCAAATGGAAGAGATGCATAGGGCAAAGTATACGGGAAGGGGCGTGGAGCTTCCATGCCCTCTTCAGGTGTGCCACTCTCTGCAAGTCTTCATGTGTTCAACAACCCAGAAGTTCTCCAATCCTTGTTCCTTGGGCTTCATTATGTAGACATGACTGATTAAATCATTGGTCATTGGCAGTTGATTCAACCTTCAGCCTCTCTCCCTGTCCCAGAGATCAGGAGAATGTTTTGTTGTTGTTTTCAAATTAATCCATAAGTTTAGTGCAATCCCAACTGCAATCCCGATGAGTATTTTTTTAATTAGACAAAATGACAAATATAACATAAAAATCATGTGAGAAAAAAACTAGAAATTTTGAAAAGGAAGAATAATGAAGAATATTTCCCTTAAAGGCAGACTCTACATACACTCTTATGGTTATAACCTATGACCTGTGTCAGGCCTTTGTTATGATTGTTCAGTTCATTTGGTTCATGCTTATGCTTTATCGGTTGTTAAACATTTGGGGGACACCTGGATGGCTCAGCAGTTGAGCGTCTGCCTTGGGCTCAGGTCCTGATCCCGTGACCTGGGATGGAGTCCCACATCGGGCTCCTTGCAGGGAGCCTATTTCTCCCTCTGCCTGTGTCTCTGCCTCTCTCTCTCTCTCTCTGTGTGTGTGTGTGTGTGTCTCATGAATAAATAAATAAAATTTTAGAAAAAAACATTTGATATATTAACCCTGCTCATAGGTGTTAAACTATATATCATAGGTATAGTAATTAAGAGTATGATACTAATGGCTGCAAAAAAGAAAGATAGATAAAAGGAAGAGAAGATGGTCCAGAAATAGATTATCATTTAATGGAATGAAAAAAAACTAATTTTAACATTTCATACTAGAATTTCTCTTGGGTAAGAAATCCTTTTGTTGAGAAAGATATCTCAATATATTGCGCACAGTAAAAGGTGAGAGCCTAGTGACCTAGGCTGGAAGAAGATAATGTAACAGAGAGATAGATAAACTACTCTGCCCCAAAATGAAAAATTTGTATGAAAAGAGAGTGAACAGAGGAAAAATCACATGCTTGTGGAGAGAGGTGGCCAGTGAGAAATTCCTGGCTGTAGATTGGCTGAAGGCTTTCTGACAGCAGGGAGTTTTTAAGATCAATTTTATTTATTTAATTTTTCTTTTTTAAGTTTTTATTTAAATTCCAGTTAGTTAACATATAGTGTAATATTAGTGTCAGTAGAAGAATTTTGTGATTCTTTTTTTTTTTTAATTTTGTGATTCTTAAGATAATTTTAAATTGTTTGCATTGCTGCATGAAAATCCCCTTTGTCTCCCTCTAACTGTCAATGAAGAATGCTACACACAGGGAATAACTTTCTTGAGTGAGCTTTTCTTTTTTGAGGGGGTGGGGGTAGTGAGAAGGAATCCAAGAAAAATAATCTTGAAATTCATGTCTAGTGTGAAGCAGAGAAGTGGCCAGCCATGTGAGATGAGCTGTGTGTAAAAGCAGAAGTTAAATAGAAGTTGATTCACAAAGCCAGAAGAAATCATGTGGATATAGTCTCTTGGAGATTCAGATAATTTGTAAGAGGAAGATGGACTTCTCATAGAATGCTGACTAAGGGGTTGGAGCCAACTTTATTTAAATATCAAAGGGTAGGCCAACCTTAACTGACAACTGGGTTAACTTGTACATGTAGTAATTCAGCCTGTGCTAATAATAATAATTTTTAAAGGTGGCATTATGAATCAGTGGGAAAAGAAAGCATAAATGAAGGAAAGAACCCGTCTTTTATTATAGGTTTAGCTAGAGAGGGATAAAGTCTTACCTAATCAGATAATAACTTGTATAGTCAAGGTATTATCATTAAGAGTTATACAGCTTAGGATCTACTCTATGCTAGGCCCTGTCTTAGACACTGGGGATACAGTAATGAACATAGTAGACAAAACATCTGCTCTTAAAAACTTTTCATTCTAGACAATGGAGACAGCCATTTTCAAAGTGAGGGGCATACATCTTAGTGATGGGCTATTTTTTGGTATACTGAAAAATATACTTTGAAGGCAGAGAAAATGAATGAAGAGACTTTACATGGTCAGCAAAATGACATGAAAAACTACCGTAAGATAGCAAGGTAGGGGATCCCTGGGTGGCACCGTGCTTTAGCGCCTGCCTTTGGCCCAGGGCGCGATCCTGGAGACCCGGGATCGAATCCCACGTTGGGCTCCCTGCATGGAGCCTGCTTCTCCCTCTGCCTGTGTCTCTGCCTCTCTCTCTCTCTCTCTCTCTCTCTCTCTCTCTGTGACTATCATGAATAAATAAATAAAATCTTAAAAAAAAAAGATAGCAAGGTAGACGGCCTTGAAATTATGGAGTAATTAATTTGTGTTTTAAAACTAGGGTCAGAAAACTTATTCTGCAGAGGGCTACTTAATAAATAGTTTAGGCTTTCTATGCCATACAGCCTATGTTGCAACTACTCAACTCTGCTATTGTAGCTCAAAAGTAGCCAGAGACAATACAAAAAGCAAATGAGCATGTGCTTCCTGTCGTGATATAGAATTTTACTTACAAAAGAATGGGTGTCAGTTTGTAGCCCATAGGTTACCAACTCCTCCTCTAGCACTAGACTGCCTGTACTCAAGTTTGATTTCATCTGTTACTGGATGTAAGACTTTGTACAAATTATCCGAATTCTCTAAGGTTCATACTTCATAAGAGGAAAATGAGATAATGCATTTTAAACAGATAAACTGTTTTTTATTTTTTGTATTTGTTTTTACAGTTCCTTGCTCATAATAAATTCTCAAAAATTGTTAATCACTATTACTAAATTAATGCTTTAGTTGTTTATTTATAGTCTTTGATTATAAATTTTGTCCTTGATGAGTACATGTGTGCATACATGTGTTTGTATGTGTATGCATGCATACATGGAAATGTATGCTTGTGTGAGACTGACCTAATATCCATGTTCTGGATTATAAAAAGATTTAAGAGTGTGTAAATCACACTGGTGAAATGACCAGTGTGACCACTTCATCAAAAGTGAAGGCATTGGAGTCTTCATGGCCCCAGTAGACTGAGTACCAAGCTCATTCCACATTATGAGATTATTCTACTAGTCTTGGAGGACCAAAAACTAACATGGATAGAATTTCTGGGGTCCCAGAACATTACTCTAGACTGAACATCTTATGCTTAGGAATTGTACTGCTTCAGGGGTGGTGGTAGAGAAAGACTGAATGAATTTTAAGTGAATTTAACCCCCTGAGTTGAAGAGACAGAAAATACAGTTTGGGAAGATTACTGGAGTTTGTGGAGTGGAGCACTGAAGAGAAGAAAGCAGCATGAAGAAAAGATATTGAATCCTGTCTAGTGGACTCCTTGAAACTGCTATTGAATACAATCAACACATGCATAAGGTGAAACTCTTCAAGGCTGGACAAAAAAAGGACCAGCAAGCTATAAAGTGAATAATTTTCAAAGTTCACAAACAGCTTGGAGATATTTGAGTCTGACCAACCAGATTCTATGAGCCTTATTGAATATCCAGGGTACAATCTACTCTAAATCAGCTCACAGACAAAAAAAAAAAAAGGCTTAAAATCAAAACTCAAAAGAATCTAGCTGATTATCAAGTAATTTAGCTAGTATGACTAAGTTTCGAAGGTTAGCATTCTTAAAAAACAAACAAACCAGTACTCAGCAAGCCCACACTGACAATGTCCAGCATGCAATAAAAAAATTACTAGACATGTAAAAAAGCATGAACATATTTCTCACACCAGAATGATCAGAGTCATTATAAACATGTTCAAGGCCTATAAACATGATCTGGATGGCTCAGTTGGTTACATGTCAATCTTTGGCTCAGGTCATGATCCCAGGGTCTGGGATTGAATATCAGGTGTTGAGGGGGAAGGTCACTGCTCAGCAGGGAGCCTCTTCTCCCTCTCCTTCTGCCTGCTACTCCATCTGCTTATCTTCACTGTTTCTGTCAAATAAATAAATAAAATATTTTTAAAACATATTCTAGAATTTAAAGGAAAAATAAATATAATGAAGACAGAGATAATATTTTTAAAATATCAAATGTACTTTCTAGGGTTGAAAAGTATAATATCTGAAATAGGAAATTTACTAGATGGTCTTAACAGTAGATTAGTTACTACAAAAGAAATGTAAAATTTAAGATGGCAATAGAAATCATCCAAACTGAAGTGCAAATGAAAAAAAAGTCCCTAAAAACAAATTAAAATATTAACAACAAAAACAGAGCTTCAGTGACCTATGGGGAAAAAATTAAAGAGCAAGGATGTAATACATGTCATATATGTTTAATTAGAATACCTGTAATTAGAGCCCCAGAAGGAAGAGATATCAACAGGAGGTAGGAAAAAAGCATTTGAAAAACAACAGCTCAAACTTTTCTAATTATAATAAAGCATATAAACCCACAAATTCAAGAAGCTCAATGAATCTCATGGAGGATAAATCACATAAAGATACATAATAATCAAATTGCTCAAAACCATTGATAAAAAAATATTTCAAAGGAAACAATAAAAACAAAATGGGAGCAAAAGACCTCCAATAACAACAACAAAAAGGCATATTACTACAGAGAAGCAAAAATTTTAAATTATTTCAGACTTTCATCAGAAACTACAGGCCAGAGGACAAAATACAACATCTTTAAAGAGCTGAAGAAAAATAATTAAAGTAGAATTCTTTACCTTGCAAAAAAAATTCCTTTAAAATGAAAGTGAAATAAAACTTGTTTGGACAAATAAAACGTAAGATAATTATTATCAAAGGAACTTTACTGTAAGAAATATTAAAGGGAGAGTTTCAGGCTGAAGGAAGTTGAAGTCAATTTGTAATCCAGAGCTATATAAAGAAATGAATATCATTGGAAATATATATACATGGGTAAATATAAATCTTTTTTCTTTTTTAAAAGAATGATTCTTTAAACATGCTAATGTATTATAGAGGATTTAATGAGCAGAACTAAACTTATGACCACAACAGCACCAAGAAAAGGTAGGGAGAAGTTGAAGTACACTGCCATAAGGTTCTTACATTAAATATGAAGCAGTATAAGAGTCCCTGAGTGGCTCAGTCAGTTAAGTGTCTGCCTTTGGTTTGAGTCATGATACTGGGATCCTGGGACTGAGCCCTACAGTGGGCTCCCTGCTCAGCAGGGGGTCTGCTTCTCCCGCTCCCTCTCCCCCTGCCCCCTGCTCATGCTCTCTCTCTCTTTCAAATAAATAAAATATTTAAATAAATACATACATACATACATACATACATACATACATAAATAAATAAATAGTGGTATAATATTATTTGGAGTTAGACTGTGTAAGTTAAAGATGCATTCTATAAGCCTTAAAACTAACACTAAAAGACTACCAAGAGCTATAGTTAATAAGTCAGTAGTGAAGATAATAAAATGGTACATTAAAAAATACTCATCTAGGGGCACCAGGGTGGGGCAGTCAGTTAAGCATCTGACTTGGTTTCAGCTGAGATCGTGATCTCATGATCATGGGATCAAGCCACACATGAGCTCTGCACTTTGTGCAGAGTCTGTTTGGGATTCTCTCTCCCTCTTTCTGCTCCTTCTGGTCGTGCTCTCTCTTTTTCTAAGGTGAATAAAGAAATCTTTTTTTTTTTTAAGATTTAATTTATTTATTCATGAGAGATACACACACACAGAGGCAGAGACATAGGCAGAGGGAGAAGCAGTCTCCATACAGGGAGCCCAAAGTGGGACTTGATCCTGGGACCCCAGGATCAGGCCCTGGGTCAAAGGCAGACACTCAACAGCTGAGCCACCCAGGCATCCCAGAATAAAGAAATCTTATTTTAAAACATTCATCTAATCCATTACAATGCAGAAAAAAAAGAGAAAAAGAAGTAAGAAGAGATAGTAGAAAAATAGAAGAAATTTTAAAAGCCAAATAAACGTGAAACTAATTGTATCAATAATCATTAAATTTAAATGGTCTGAACATTTCAATTAAAAGGCAAAGATTTTCCTGACTGGATGAAGAAAATCAAGGTTCAAACAATGCTGCTTACAACAAAACTACTTTAAAACATAAAGACACAGTTATATTAAAGGTAAAATGTGGAAAACAATACTATACAAACATTAATCATAAGAAAGCTGGGGTAGATTAAGAAGGAAATTTTCTACTGATAAAGAAGATAAAACAATCCGAACTGTGTATACACTTAATAATAGACTTTTAAAATACATAAATGAATGGCTGACAGAACAAAAGGGCAAAATGGTGTATCCACAATTACAGTTAGAGACTTCTTAGTAATTGATAGAGCAAGTAGATGAAATTCAGTAAAGCTATAGAAGGCTTGAAAAATAGAATCATTCAACTTGATCTAATAACCATCTATAGAACAATTTTCATTCTCCCCAGCAACAGCAGAAAATACACTATTCACATGCAAATGAAAAATTCACCTAGAAGCTGGGGGACAGAACAAGTATCAATAATTTAAAATGATAGAAATAATAGAACATGTTCTCTGTCCATTATGGAATTAAATTAGAAAATAAGGACAAAAAGATATCTGGTAAATTCCCAAATATTTGAAAAATTATGCAACATATCTCCTAATACTTCATGGGTCAAAGAAGGAATCACATGAAATATCAGAAAATGTTTAGGAATGACAAAAATAAAATATATCAAAATTCAAAGGATTAATCTAAAACAGTGATCAGAAGGAAATTTGTGCTCATTAAATGCTTATTCTAGAAAAGAAGTAATGTCCCCTGGTGCCTGGCTGGCTTGGTTGGAAGAATATGCAACTCTTGATCCAGAGTCTGAGTTTGAACCTTATGTTGGGGGTAGAGATTACTAAGAAAAATAAAAACTTAAAAAAAGGTAAGTTCTCAAAGAATAATGTATACTTTAAAAGAAAGAGCATATAAGCCCAAATAAATCTAAATGTGGCAATAATAAAGATGAAAGCTAAAATTTAAAAAAAGAAAATGGAAAAATTAATGAAATCAAAACTTATGCTTTGAAGAGATCAGTCAGACTAAAACACCTTTAACTAAACTGATGAAGTGAAAAAGAAGACATAAAGTACAAATATTGGGAATAAAAGATAAGACATCATTACAGTCCTACAAATATTAAAGAATAATAAGGGAATATTATGAATAATTTTAGGCCAATAAATCTGGCAAATGAAATGGAAAAATATCTTGAAAGACACAAATACCAAGACCAGCACAAGAAGATAAGAAAACTTAAATTGTATTTTATCTACAAACAAATTACATTCAAAATTTAAACTGTCACAAAAAGAAAACTCCTACCCTAGATAGCTTCACTGGTAAAATCTTTTAAAAATATAAGAAATAAATAATAAAAATCTTACACAACTTCCTTCATAAGTAGATAAGGGGGCTACAGTTCCAAGCTTATTTTGTTAGGCCAGCCTTATGCTGAAAACAGACCCAGACAAAAACATTACAAAAAAAGTACACTAATATCCTTTATGAACTTAGGTTCCTTAAAATCTTTCAAAATTTAACATATGAAACCTAGCAATACATAAAATGTGTAATACACCATGGTCAAGTGTGGTTTATTTAAAGAATGGAAGGTTGTTTTAACATTTGAAAATCAATCAATTTAATCCATCATATCAAGATGAGTTCATATAAAGATGAATCTATCAAAAGTTTATCTCAACAGATGCTCCCACCTAAAGAATTTGATAAATTTAATATTCATTCATGATAAGAACTCTCAGCAAATAGGAAAAGAAGGGAACTTCCTCAACCTGGTAAAGGGCATATACAAAAAACAATCTATGGATAAATAACATCATACTTAATGGTAAAACACTGATTTCCTTAAAACCAGGAACAAGGCAAGGATTTCCTTCCTTCCTTCTGTTCAGCACTGTGCTGAATGTTCTAGTCAGTGCAATAAAGAAAGAAAAGGAAATAAAAGCATACAGAATGGAAAATAAAGAGTAAAACTCCTTATTTGGAAAGACATGACTGTGTACATGCAAACTCTCAAGAAATCTATATAGTCATGAATAAATAAATGAAATTAAAAAAAAGAAATCTATATAGTATTAGTAGAACTAATTAATTCATTAGCAAAGTCTCAGACTACAAGGCCAATATTCAAAATCTATTTATTTATTTATTTATTTATAAAAGATTTTATTTCTTTAGCCATGAGAGACACAGAGAGAGAAAGGCAGAGACAGGCACAGGGAGAAGCAGACTCCATGCAGGGAGCCAGACATGAGACTCGATCCTGGGTCTCAGAGATCACACCCTGCGCTGAAGGCAGCACTAAACTGCTGAGCCACCCGGGCTGCCCTCAAAATCAATTTAAATATACTATCTTTGAGACATTAGAAAATGAAATTAAAAATAACATTTATAATAGTATCAAAAGTGTGAAATACTTAAGGATAAGTAATATGCAACACCAACACTATAAAAAACACAAAAATTGCTAAGAGAATTTAGAGGCTACTAAATAAACTGAGATCTAGTCTGGGGATTTGAAGACTAAATATTGTTAAGAGGTCAATTCTTCCTAAATTGATCTATATATTCACAATCCCAAGCAAATCCCTGCAGGTATGTTTTAAAAAATAAAAACTAATGAGTTAATTCTAACATTCACATGGAAATGCAAAGAATCTGGAAGAGTCAAAATTATTGTGAGAAAAAGAACAAACTTGGAATATTTATACTTCCTGATTTTCAAAACTTTCTAAAGTTACAGTAATCAATATAGTGTGATATTTGCATAAAGACAGACATATAGTTAAATGAAATGGAATAGAGTCCTGAAATAGTCCTGAAACTTTTTACTAAACTTGCCAAAATATTCCAATGGGCAAGAATTATCTTTTCAACAAATGGTGTTGAAACAACTGTATATCTATTTGGAAAAAAATTAACATTGACTCTTTCCTCATACCATACGCAAAAATTGATCTTAAATGTCATTTAGACCCAAATATAAAAGCTAAAAATAAAATTCAAGAAGAAAGATTAAAAAAAAAATCTTCCTTATCCTGGAGTAGGTAAAATTTCTTAAATATGTCACAGAAAGCATAAGTCACAAAACAAAGAATTGGTAAGCTGAACTTCATCAGAAACTTCTGTTTTTTAAAAGACATTGTTAACAAAATGAAAATACAAGCTTATGTGTTGCTGTGTAAAAAATGCCTTCAGAACATAGCGGCTGAAAACAAAAACATTTATTATCTCTCATAGTTTCTGTGGATCAAGAATCTATGACTTGTGTGGCTGGCCATTTCTGGCTTGGAGTGTCACTTGAGATTGCAGTCATCTGAAAGCTTGTCAGAGGCTGGAGGATCCACTTCCAAGGTGCCACCCATAGCTGGCAAGTGGCTATTAGCTGTTTATCAACAGGCCTCAGTTTCTATCTGTATGGGTCTTTCCAAAGGCTGGCTTTCTCTAGAACAAGCACTCCAGGAGGGCAAGATGGATGCTGCAATCTCTTATGATCTAGCCTCAGAAGTCACATACCATCACTTCTACAATTTCCTGGTCACACAGGTCAGCCATATGGAGGGCGGGGGGCTCTATAAAAGTGTTGATACCAGGAGGCCAGGATCAATGGGGTTCATCTTGGATAGACATATAGTTTATATATGCTTATATACATAGTTTGATCACCTTGGTAACCCATAAACTGGGAGAAAAGATTTTATACATATATATCTCATGAAGGATTGGTATATAGAACTACACATAGAAGAGACAAAAACAATGTGAAACGGGGAAGATATTTGAGCAGAAACCTCATCAAAGAAAATATACAAATGATCCATAAGCAAATGAAAAGATGCTCAACATCGTTAGTTATCAGGGGAATACAAGAGACAACACCATGACTTACCAATACACATCCATGATAATGGCTAAGATCAGAAAGGAGTGACATTACCAAGCGTTAGAAAGGAAATGGAACATCCAGAACATACATTGCTGGTGGGAATGTAAAATGGTACAACCACTTTGGAAAGCAGGTTGGCGATTCTTTTAAGGTTAAATATATACTTGGCATATGACCCAGAAATTCCACTCCTAGGCGTTATTTAGCCAAGAAAATAAAAACATATGTCAACACAAATATTTTTAACCACATAGTCATGGAATCTTTAGTCACAATAACCAAAAACTGGAAATAAACAAACAGTCCATGAATAGAACAAACATTTAAAAAATTTGGCAAATCCATACAATAGAATAGTGGTAAATGGTAAAGAAGGAACATTGCTACATACAATATGAGCAAACCTCTAAAATATGCTGAGACGCAAAGAAGTACATAGTGAATGAGTCCATTTATGCCAAATCCTTGAAAAAGTAAAATTAGTATCCAGTGGTAGAAAGCAGAAAGCCTAGAACCAGGGTTAAAACAAGGTGAAGCAGCACCCAAATGAACATAAGATATGAAGCAAACCCACCTCTTTCATAAGTACATGTGAAAGAGGGAAATTTTAAGGTGCAGGGAAAACAAGTTAATGAGAGATTTCTCACCTTGGGCACCATATTGCCATTTGAATCTGATAATTCTTTGTTGCTGGAGGTGTGTGTGTACTATCTTGGGCACTGAAAGATATTTAGCGCTCTCTGGTCTGTACCCACAAGATGGCAATGGAAATCTCTCCCTCCACCAGTTGTGACCATCAAAAATGTCTTATAACATTGCCAAATGTCCCCATGGATGCAAAATTGTCCCTAGTTGAAAACTACTGGGTTAGTGTATTTGTTATCTATTGCTGCATAACAAAATTATCTCCCAAATTTGGTGGCTCAAAACAATAAACATGTATTATCTCACCATTACTATGGGTCAGGTATTTGAGAGTGACTTGGTTGGGGGATCTGGTTCAACTTTTCTAATGTGGTTGAAATCAAAATGTCTGCATCATCTAAATGCCTGACTGGGACTAGAGAAACTGCTTCCAAAATGGCTCAATCACATGGAGATTGGCAGGAAGCTCAGATCCTTGCTGTTATTTGGCAGGATATTCTGTTCCTTGCCATGTGGGCATCTGATAAAGTTACCTGACATGTCCTCATGACATGGTAACTGCCTTCCCCAGAGCAAGTGATCTGAAAGAAAGTAGGGAAGAGCCATAATACCTTTTTAAGATCCCTTGGAAGTGACAGTCTGTCACTTCTGCTATATTGTATTCATTAGAAGCAAGTCACTAAGTCCAACTCACATTCACTTGGAAGAGGATTAGTCTCTACTTTTTAAATGAAGGACTATGAATAAATTTGTGGGCATATTTTAAAATCATAATAGCTGTAGAAGGATTCTTAAACAAGCTAGGGAAGATCAAAGACTATGTAGAGAAAATAAAAAATAGATCATGTTTCCAAAATAAATCTGAAGGGATTAAATTATTTAATGACAAAAGTGAAATTACTAAATAGAAAAAAAATAAAGACAGATATCCATATGATCTCAGGATGGGAAAGGACTTATGAAGCATAAAATAATAGAAGAAAACAAAAATGGAAAAGGCCAATCATTTCATCTGGGATCAATATCCATACTATATATAGGTTGTCTTTCTGTGAATAAAAGAAATAAGAAAATGAACAATGGACTAATGGCAGGATACCACGTTTGCTCATATGAAAATATACCATGATGAGTTGGCACAGTGAAGGACAATCATATACTCTCCAACAGCGCTGTGGGAAAATTGATAATAACAATATAACAAAAGCAATTTATTATGTGCCACATAATTCTTGGTATTTTATTTGTAGCAACTCATTTGCTTTTCACTACAATATCATGTAGTAGCATTATACCAATTTTCTAGTTAGGCACTGTTAGATTAAGGAATTTGGCCAAATATCCTAGTTTGCAGGTGGCAGCAAAATTGACTTATCCAATTGTCAGTAGGCACAGTGGCTCAGGCTACCATACTTTTAGGCACCCGTAAAAATGTTTTAATTTCTTTTAAAATCAGAAGGGAAAGGCTGAAGAAAATATTTTCATGTATAGTATTAATATGTTTTTCTTTAATTTTTAATATTATTTTATGGAAGAAGAGGCCCACAAAGGTAAGGGCATCTGGGAACTCACAAAAGTTTGAATATGGCCTTCTTGGGTAGCAGAGCTGCATATTGCATGGTGGTCCACGCAACGTGACACCTAAGCCTGTGTTCTTTCTGGAAGGCAACCTGCCAATATGTTTCAAAGGGCTAAAATTATTTATACTTCTGATTACTTTTAAGGATTTAAACTTAGGCAGTAAGTAAGGATACAGACAATGATTTATAAAAAGGATATTTATAATAGTATTTGTTTGAAACCAAGGAAATATTTAATAATGAAAAGTTAGCTCAACATTGACTGCAAATTTAGGGGCCTTGGTGACTATTAGGAGCTTCTGAGGACTCAGAGGGGAACTGAAAGTGAGCAGGAAGTGGAAGGAGGCCTGTAGGCATTCTGGAGATGGCAAGCAGACCTCTGCTGGGTATGTGTGCGTAATATCTGAGAGTGCACTTGTAAGCATGTTTTTGAATTCATTTTTAATGAGAGCGGACAAACAAAACAGTGAGGAAGGGTTAGAGGAAAACAGTACTCATTTAAGCAGAGATCAGTGAACGCAATCAGGGGAACTCTGAAGACAGAGCTCTGAACCCCAAAGACAGAGGGACCTATCATGCGACAGTAAAGAAGCCTGGAAGATCATGTTAATCCTTCTCTTGAAAGCTCTGAAGAGCCAATGAAAGATTTTAAACAGTGAAACGACACGCTCACGTGTGTATTTTAGAATAATCGTAGTGGATATGGTGTGCGTTGGGCCCTGGTATCAATTCGGAGTGTAGAAACTAATGGAAGGGAGAGGAAGAGAAGGTACATTCCTTCAATCAGAGTTATTATTTAATCTTACAATTCTTCACGGGGCGTTGATGCTCTTCTTGGTACATAGCTTTTTCAAGAGCTTAATTAGGATGGAAAAAGAGGGAGAACTAGAGAGAGGTTTTAAAGCCGAGGAGAAATTTAGGACAGAACATAATTAAAACATCATCATGCTGAGGGGGCACAGGAGGGAATGGACAGTAACGAGGTCCTCTTTGGAGAGAAGCAGACACCCAGCCTTGGAGTCAGAAGGAAAACCAATAGGCTCGGGTGTGGATGTAGGTAATTTATGGGGCGTGGGTGAGGCGGGTGGGCCAAAATTGTAGAAACCCATGCTTGATGGCCTTTCTCATTTCTGAAGTAGAAGACCAGTCATCTGGTGAGTAATGTGGTCACCAATGACTTCTATTTGCAGGGCGGTCTTCTAAAAGCAACGCACAGAACCAACAGAACTTCTAGAGACTTAGTTAACTCGTTTTTATAAATGGGGAGAATGTACTCTTTTTCATGGCGGCACCGTGCGAATTTGCTGCACCGACACCTGTGCCTGCTCAGTACCAGTTTTATCACCGTAGCGTTATGGGGGCGAACGTTTTGGTGACTAATGAGAGTAAAGTGGAAGTCTTCTGTGGCCACCTGTCAAATGCAGGATTTACTCTTGCAATGGGGTTCTAGGTCAGATGCTCAGGTCAAGGAGTATTTATTAAAAACAGCCTACTTTTGCAGTAAAGCACTCGAGATGAGAAGGCCAGCGCCGGGGGCCCTGACCCGAGGTCGCTCACCCGCGCTGTCCCAGTCCCGGACGGACGGGGAAGCCAGGTCAGCAGCAGCCACCTCGCGCTCAGAGGCCTCTTCCCAAATCTCAGCGGTGGCCCCGCCCCCTCCACAGGTTTGGGCCCCGCCCCCCTCCTCCCATTGGCTGGCCCTCGGCTCTCCTCGAGCGCGCTCCGCAGCCCCGGAGGAGCGGAGTTTTCCGAAAGCATCCTCGCGGGGGCGCCCTCGCTGCGCATGCTCGCGGGAAGCCCGGGTTCCGGGTCCCGGCGTGGGGGGAGGGGGGCTCTGAGGCGGCCGCGGCGCAGGCGCGCGCTCGCGGCGCGGCGCCGGTGACGCGAGCACGCGGCGCGCTCCTGAGGCGGGAGGTGTGGGGTCTGCCGGGGGCGGCGCGCGGCCGGGGTGGGGGTGGGGGGAGGGTCGGGTGTCGCCGAGCGCGGCGAGCGGGTTCCAAGTGGCTGCAGGCGGCCTGGGCTGCCGGGGCCGACGCCTGGGTGGCTGCCGCCGCCGCCGCCGCCGCCGCCGCCGCGCCTGCTGCGAGATGGCGATCTTGGGCGCGGAAGGGTGAGGGCGCCCCGCCGCTGGAGTGGCCGCCCGACCGCCGGGAGCCGACGGCTTTGCGCCGGGTAAGGACGCCGCGGCGGGGGGCGGGGGGGCGGGCGCGGCGGCCCCCGGGCCGGAGCCTCTGAGGGGCGGCCGCCGACCGTCCGCGCCGCGCCGCGCCGGCCGCCCCCCCCGGCCCGGGGGCCCCGGAGTTTTCTGGGGTGGGGTCACGGGGCTTGCCCCGCGTTGGCCCCGGCGCAGGCCCGAGCTGAGGATCCCGGAGGAGCCCAGGGTCTCCGTGACTCTGCAGCCGCCGTCCTGAGGCTCCCTCAGCCTCCCCTCAGCGTTCCGTCCGCCTCCTCGTCCTCCCCCCGCAGCGCCCCTCCGAAGCCATCCCCGCGCGTGGACTTGCACCGCTGCCCTGACTTTCACCGCAAGACTCCCGGCCGTACAAAAAGGCGTTTTTATTTTCCTGACGTGTTTTGATCCCTCCGGGTTCTTCCCTGACTCTGCAGTCCCCCCCCCGCCCCCACACACACACCCCAACACAACCCCCACCTCCACCTTTGTGTGACCTGGTAGGTCCCAGTGACCTTGCAGTTTTTACTCCTTATCTCCTCAGTGACCTGGACCTTCTCCTTTCATCTTTAAAAAAAAAAAAAAAAAAGGTTTTAATTTTGTAGTTTGTCCATTGTTTTTTTTTGTTTTGTTTTTTTGTTTTTTTGTTTTTTTTACAACCTCCGAAGGATCCTCAGTCCTTCCTTGACTCCATCGTCTGGAGTTAGTTGAGCGTCCTTTGCTTCCGTAATTACAGGGAAACCTTTCCTACCCAAGACGAGTGTCTTTTATTTTGACATTCTTACTCTTCCAGGATAAAATATTTTCCAGGGGCTTGGTGTGACTTTTTCTGCTTGGTGAGTTTTTATCTTTTTTGTGTGTGTGTAGGCTACTGTGCAAAAAAAAAAAAAAAAGATTTTGAGTTTCGGCTTTAAAAAGCTACTGGTCAGAGTGGAAAATAATGTCCAAAGTTCTCTTTTTCTCCCCCTTTGGTGTTTTTTTTTTTTTTTTTTTTAACCTGAAGTACCTGCTGTACAATGTATGCGGGTTTCTGCAAGCACTCATCCTTCTGTAGGAATCCAGTTGACCTGTCTCCTAAGGCTCTGTGGATGATACAAGCAAAATGCACCTTTAAAAAATAAAAATAAAGGCATTCTCTTACGTGACTTTGCTTTGGCTGTAAGGTAGATACTAGTTGGGACTGCAAATTATCACTTCTCGTAAACAGTTAATATTTTTTGAACTGAAAAATTCCTGGCCGAGTGTTGGGAGCTACTCACACTGAGAAGTGTAAAAAGTATGTAGAATAGTTACTTGGTATGTAGCTTATTGATGTTTTCACGTAGCTTTTCCCTTAAAATACAGAACTGTTTATAAGACATCTAACGCCAAGACTTAAAGGGCAGTGGGGTTATGTTTTTTAGAATCCTGGTATGATAGAGGATGTCACAAATAAGTTCTCTGCCTTCAGAGAGATAGTGATCTTTGCTTTTTGCCCCAGGAAGGCTGAAATTTCCTTCACTTCCTTGCACAATTATTAAGCATCTCCTGCATGATTGTGTGAGGTAGATGGAGTAATATGGATTACAGCAGTTTCTGCCTTCCCAGAATAGTTAGGCAGGTAGGACTATCACAAATGCCTCCTTTATCTTTTAATACATCCTTACGTTTCATATAGAATTCAAATTCAGAAGAGGAAGAGCTCACATCTTACTTGGCAAGGTGAGGTAAGGAGGGTTAATCCATAGAGCTTCTGGCTTTTGAAATCTTTGTTTTGAAGGGTGACTGAGACTTTTGATAAACCAAGAAAAGTAATCCAAGCAGAGAAAAGGGACTAAGAAATTAGAGCACAGAGTTCATATGTTTGGGGAGAGGGAAACAATTATATTTGGGTGGAACATAAAGTATTTGTACTAACATAAAGGCTGATAAAACGAAGTAAAAGTTTGAACCGGTTTATGATTGCTTTTAAGGCTGGGCTAATGATCTTGGATATAATAGGTTTGAGGGGTTTTACAGATGATTTTTTGAGTTGCGAATGAAAAGCTTAAAATACTGTTTTCAGAGGATTAATTTAGCAGCAACGTGTACTGTGAATTGAAGTAGAAATCTGGAGGTAGAAAGACCTTGATTGCTGTGGTCATAGGTAATGAGGGTCTGAACTAAGGCTGGAATATTAGGAATGGAAAGGACAGAATTTGATGGTCAGAGAAAAAAATGAAGAAAGTAAAAATAACAGATTCTGACCCAGGTTGGGAAAATAATGGTACCATTTTGAACAGTATCCATGGAAGCTTTATCTTCGGCAGATGTATGTTACTTTACAGCAGTAATTATTAGCCTTTTGGTGATTGCTAATCCTTGGTGAAACTAAAAAAAATCTGGCATGGAAAATTTCCATATGCACCTGTGCTTTCTGTATATAATTTTAGGGAAGTCCATGAACTCACCTGAAGCTCACCTATGGAAGGGTCAGTAGGTTGGGCTAGGAGCAGCTCTCAGGATTACTGGAGGCTTTTTAAAACCATAGAATTTTCAAATTCTTCCATTTACTGATAACCCCTACTGTAGAGACTTACTTTATATACACTTAAATACAATATCTCTACTTTGTGTTGTGGTTTACAGTTTACCAAGAATTGGTACTGTTATTTGCTATTATATAACAGACTAGCCTAAGAGGTTAAATGATTTGCCCTGAGTGTTTCAGTTAGCAGGTGGGAAAAGTGGAACGACGAACTGATTGACACTTTTCTTTCTTGTTAGAAGATGTATAATTTACCATCAGTTGCATATAGTTACTGCCTTTAAGTGACCTCATCAGTAAGACTAAGTGATCCTGGAGGTTCCTTTCAGTTTTTAACATTTTGTGGTTCTTGGGTCTTTGATTTTTATTGTACTATCTGTACTGTTCTTGTTTTCCATGTGGAGGAGAGCAGATAGCAATATTGGACCAATCACTTACTTTTTTATTTCCTTGGTATCTTAGTTTGGGTTTGGGGGAAAGAGGGGAAGTGATATATGAAATCTTAAGAACTTTTATCTTTATTCTATCTTCTTACGTTCACATATGCCTTATTTAAAAATATTCCTTTCACTTCATTCATGAAGCCTTATCAAGTAAAAATGGAAACTTTACAAAAGAAATGAAGTGTGGGGTCCTACTCAGTGCATTTCTTCATCAGATTAAGGAGCTAACTCTCCCCAGTATGATTAAAGCATAATTTGATTAGTAAATAATTAACTTTTCTCCACCTATAAGATTATCTTCCTGATAGGGAACCTGAGAAAATTATTATTTAGTATCTTTTGTAGCTCTAGAAACTTTGATTCCATTATTATTAGAAAGACTGGGGTCTTTTTTACTCTTCCTATAAAAATATGATGTAATAACAAGGAGTGGAAAAACCAACAAATTGGCCTTTATAGTAGTGTTAAAGGAACTAGTTGCTAATACTTAACGGAGGGAAAATGTCTAGCAAAAGCACGTACATAGATGATTTTTCTACTCTTTGCTGGCATTAAGAAGAGGATCATATCTTTTATTTGTATAGCATTTGACATTTTTCCATAATGGTTATATAGACTGTATTATTTGATTTTTATGACACCTGAGCAGTAGGTGTGTCAGGAGATAATCATTGCTTTTTTAGATGAATACACTGATGCTCAAAGAAGTTGAAAAAAAATTCCGAGTATATGACTAGTAAGTGGCTAAAATTAGAACTAGAACTAAGACCCATATTTTTGTTCCTAGGCCAGTAAATTTTTTTCTTCCTAACTCTTCATCTAGAATGGAAATATAACTGAAGGCTATATATGAAGAGTTTGAAATCTGTGTTAAACTTTTGTACTATGTAAATCTGAACTTGTCTACTTTTTCCTTTGTGTTAAATAAAATGATAACCTCATTGCAGTGGCTGTTGATGGGTAATTTTGAAATTTGTAAGTATTTATCAAAGTAGTTATCCTCCTGTCAACGAAAGAGCAAAAGTTGATTTCTTGTCTAAAAAAGCCCTGGGTGGCGCAGCGGTTTGGCGCCTGCCTTTGGCCCAGGGCGCGATCCTGGAGACCCGGGATCGAATCCCACATCGGGCTCCCGGTGCATGGAGCCTGCTTCTCCTTCTGCCTGTGTCTCTGCCTTTCTCTCTCTCTCTAACTATCATAAATAAATAAAAATTAAAAAAAAAAAGTACATTAGTGAAATGTAGGTATCAATTTCCCTCTGGAAATTTGTTGATTTTAATTCAGCTGCTTTTACTGATGAGGTTTGTTCTCCCATTATAAAAGCCTCGTCTATGGAAATTTGTATTTTTGGAGCGTATAAATCAGGATGTGATTTCTGAAAGTATGTATCATGATTTTTACTGTCACATAAAAAGCTTTATCATTAAAAAAAAGATTTGCCGTTAAAAAGCTCTTAGTATATACTTCAAATTCACATGATTAAACAACTGTTGGAGCTTATTATATAAAACCATATGCCAGATAACTCCTAAGTTATAAGGAAGACTAACATTTGTCTTGACATTCCTTAAACTTATTGTTTGTTCATAACACAGCCTGTACCTATTACATGCCAGGTATTGTGCTAGGTGCTGGAGTACAGTGCTAAGAGGACAAACAGGAAGCCTGTCCTCTTGGAACTCAGTTTAGTGGGGTCACTAACATTAAGAAGGGCATAAGACTTTTATCTTGTGAGATTGTATGAATGTTTGGGGTTATAATTCATTACTTCTCTCCTTTACTCTGGGTTTTGAACAAATTATGCCAAAACGCAAGGAACCAGGTAAACATTGTTTTGGTCACTTACTGCTCTTTAACAACCCTAACACTAAATGACTTAAAACAATCATCTTATTTGCTTATAGTTTTGCTGTCCTGGGCTGGGCTCATTTGAGCAGTTTAGGTTTTGCTGGTGGTCACTCTAAAGGGTACATTCAGCTGGCAGTTCAGCTGGGAGATGATCTTCTCTCTTTTTCTTTCTTTCTTTCTTTCTTTCTTTCTTTCTTTCTTCCTTCCTTCCTTCCTTCCTTCCTTCCTTCCTTCCTTCTTTTCTTTTCTTTTCTTTTCTTTTCTTTTCTTTTCTTTTCTTTTCTTTTCTTTTCTTTTCTTTTCTTTCTTTCTTTCTTTCTTTCTTTCTTTCTTTCTTTCTTTCTTTCTTTCTTTCTTTCTTTTTCTTTCTTTCTTTTCCATATTTCTTAAAGTTTCAGGGACCTGCTTCCTAAGTGGCCTTTCCACCAGTGTGGCTGGCCTTACATAGTGGCTTAAGATGCAAAACAGTACAAAAGAAGAAGGACCCAGGCCTTCCTAAGGCATAGGCTTGGCATAGCATCATTTCTGCCACATTCTGTTGGTTAAAGCAATTCACAGATCCATCCCAGATTCAAGGGAAAAGGACTAGACAAGTATGTGAATCCCAAGATTAAGACAGATAGGTGTATTATACTAAAATAGGGCGCCTGGAAGACTGTTTATGTAGCTGAGATTTAAGCTGCCTAGTACTTTGGTACTTTGAGTCCAGGCCTGTCGGAGAGAAAGTGGAGTCTGAAATGCAAATAATAGCATATTTTGCTTATTATACAGATAGAAGTAGCTGGCACTATCCTTGGGTAGAAAAGAAAATTTTGGATCTCTGGGATTTCACCATGAATGCTACCATAATGGGGCAGGATTGACTTGCTTTACTTGGTGGCAGAATCTAAAAAGTGCATGACCCAGAGCCCAGGCTGCCCTGAAGCAGTGAGTTACCCAAGTCTCCCAACTCGGATGAAACAAATGTCCCAGTCAGCACACTATGCAGTGGCTGCTACAGGTGGGGAGAGACCCATCCCCTTAGCCCTTGTGATTAGATATGACACTCAGGGTAGCAGAGCTCCTTGGCCAGTCACTCTGGCCTTGACAAGCCTTGAGCAACCTAGTGCCTCACAAATACTATTTTCTGTTTGCAGTGTCTTCGAAAAAGGTTAGGATGAGCCCTCCTCCTTGGAGAGGAGTCGTTAAAGAGGAGAGAATACTCTTTCCTTGTGGAGACTGGGATGGAACTTCTCTTTCCTCGGGGACATGTAAAGCATAAAAGTAATGCTCATCCTTACCAGGAACAGGTATTCATTGATTGCTTAGCTGCGTTTCTCTCACTTTATCTTCATCACTTATCTTTATCAGTTTATCTTAGTTGTTTTTTTTTTTTTTTCCGAGTTATCTACTATGTAGTGTTATGGCTAACTGTGGAATGAAGATGAGTGTTACATTATTATTGCATTATATCTTCTGAGGGGAATAATGAATCAATATTTTATTTAAAGAATTTAGTAGATTTGAAGTATTTCATATATATGCTTCATATGAAGCATTTCTCTTCATACTGAGAAATGAACTCCTGCATTCTAGTGCAAATGTCTTTCAAATTTCTGAAAATAGTATGTTGGCTATTGTGGAGAGGAGCTTGGTAATTGAATGTACTGAGAAACAGGATTTATATAAATAGGAAAGGCTAGGGCACAAAGAAGGGGACAGATAGAATTACCTTAAGGTGTTTCTTTGTGACTCTGCCCTGCCCTGAGTTACATGGTAGTTACAAGGTAGTTTAAAATGTACTAGCATTAACAGAATTGTGGATGTGATAGCTTTTTTGTTTAACTAAGGAAAACCAGTTCTTTTGATAGCTGTCTAGTATCCCCATAGTTATGATTGAATAGTATGTGTGGAAGCAAACTGTTGAGTCCTGACTTGAAGTAGGATACTCCGGTCATGTATTAGCCTCTGCTTGCCAAGTTGCACTACTTTTTGTGCTCATTGTGAGGAGAATTAGTTAACTGAACGTGTTCTGTATAAATTAGGACATACTTTACCAAGAAGTAATAAACTAGATCACTGCACTTTTAAAGTTTAAGAATTAAAGGCATTCTGGCATGTGTTAAGAGCTGTAGCTTTAAAGTCAGGCAGAGTGGACTTAATAGCAGTGTTGCTTCAGTTTCTTCTGTAAAATGTAGAGAATATTCTTACTGGATTTTTGTAAGGATTAATTGAAATAATGTTTGTAAAGCAGGAAAGCTGGTCTCTGTGACGTAAACAGCTCTTAAATCATTTTTATTGCACTTCATTATTATTAGTGAGTTAAAATTCAGACAAGTAATCCACTTTTTCTGTGAGCCACTCATTTTAACTCAGAGATAGTTGTAGCTTAGCTTTGGCATGATCAGAGTTGCATGTCTAATCTCCCCTCTTACCTTAAAAAATAGGTGCTAAAAGGTTAGGAATGAGTCTAAGAAGGATACTGACTCAGCGTGGCTGGCAGTCTATCAGCTGGTAATGGTTTGGCTGTGCAATTTGGGAACAAGAAATTGCTAACACCATCATTAGATGAATTACAGTATAGAACAGTGTTTGTCAGTGTGCAGCCTCCGCATCACAGTCATCTGGGATAGTTGTTAAACAGCAAGATGCCTGAATACTTTTCGAGAACTATGTTATAGTCCTTGATAGGGTGGAGCTCAGGAATCTTCATTTTTAACAAATATATTTGATGGTTTTTTACATATTAGAGACTTGCTGGTAGAAACTGAATCAGTAATTTGGGGTTCTAGTGAGTCTGTTTTTTAAGTAGTCTTCTGTAAACACATATATATAATGTAAACAAAGAGAGCTTAACATCTGAACCTTTCAGATGTTTAAAGAGGCTTAAGATAATTGCCAAGGACTTGATCCAGACAAACTATAGAAACCTGATATTGGGTGATTATGTAAGGAATAGGCAGGAGTAGTAACCCTGCAAGAGGTATCCATCAGGCTTCCTTGTTCAAAAACATTTCCCCATTCTTCTACAAAAGAAAAAATTCTTTTGAGTAAAGATATTTCTTCTTAAAAGAATGCCTACTGAAACAGTTAAATTAGATATTGTGATTATCAGATCCTCTCATTGCTTTTCACTTTGCTAAATAATCTACTCAAAATAGAGATTCTCATTGAAGTGTATCTGCTTTAGAATTTGTTCCTTTGGGTAGAAAGTAGGTTGGATGGGAACCATAATCTGTCTTTTGTGGGGAAAATCTATTGCTTAGTTTAAGGGCATTGGCTTGGGAAAAATATTTTGAGAAAAGACTTAAATTTTAAATTGATCAATTAAGAGAAAAAGTTGATGCTTATTTTCTCTAACTTTTGCTTAGGACAGTGATGATGATAGCCTGGGTTTGTGTCACTTAAACCTTTCTCAGTCCAGTGAGCATATCTGATGAAACAAGAGATCTTTAAGTTTGGGCTGTTTCTGGAGAAAAACTTGACCTATGTTTATATCAACTGTATTTATATGGTGTTTAGTACATTTTGTGGTTAAAAAAAAAAAGTCAGATCCATGATTCTTTCTAAATTCAAGTGGAAGGGATTAGTTGGCATTTGTTTGAGGAACGTACTACTTTTGTGTTTGTTTTCACTGACTTTGTGGCTAGCGCTTTGGAGAGAAAAACAACAGTAAACTCATCTCTTTTTGTCCTGTGAAGTGTGGTGATGTATGGTGTTAGTGTTTGGATGTGAATACCTAGGATGGAAAGTGTACATTTTACTCAGGAATTTCATTGTTCTAGGTTAAAAGTTTTGGTAATAGTAACTTATTTAAACTTCCTATGTGATTTAAGTTTCCTTTAAAGTGTTGACTTTTGAATTGCTTAGGCCTTAAATTAAGACAGACCTAGATTTGAGTTCTCACACTTCTTTATGGGCTAAGTGATTTTGGTCAAATTAACCTTGGATTAAGCCCTGATTTTATCATACGTAAACTAGGTATTCATATGTAAAGTAGTAGTAATAATACGTAATTCATAGATTTATTGTGTGACTTAAACCTGTCACTTAGAATTAAGTAAATATTCACTGGAATGGGTTCATAATACGTTGGTAATGTCAGATGTGTTTCAGAATTTATTTTGTTTTTTAATTTGGAAATGTAATCCAATCCACATACCATGTTAGGTAAAACTCCAATGAAATGTAGGGTAGCACCCTGTACTTTCTTTGGCAGATGTTAGAGTATGGATAAATAAGACAGTACAAAGCAACACATTCAGTCAGATTTTGCTGTTAAATGAGTCCAGGTCAGTTTAGTTTTTGCCACCAAATGAGTTATGAAGTAACTTTATGTTTTTATAGCTTTCTGGGTTTTAAATTTATAGCCTTGTATATGTACCGTATTTTAAACTTGAGAAGAATTACATTATTCCAGGAATAAAGTTTTAGCTGTTTAGTTGATTTTCTCATTTTGTACATTTTCTATGTGTTTTGGATTCTGATATTTTTCTCTGAGAGTGGGGGTATCTGACGAATGTTTATTCTGGCAGCCTCCTTTAAAATTCTTAGGAAGAATATTTGTAAATAGTAAATTAACATTGTGTTTCAGTTACTTGAGTAGCTTGAAAACCCCGAAATTTTGTATTTATAACAAACATTTAGCAGTACTATATTCCTCTTAAGTGCTTAAGTCTTACTTTGATCTGGTCCTTACTTACTGCAGATACGGGGGGTTTTGCTACATACCATTTTGCAGCATGATCATGTGACTGAAATGCTTTTCTTAACCTGCTCTCCTCTACAACTGTGGAAGGATGGTAAAAAAAAAAAAAAAAAAAAAAAAAATACTGGAGTGTCTCTACCTATTGATAGTGTGGCTAGAGAGGCAGTGGTGATGGGATGTTAGGAAATGAATACTCATCGCATACCTTCTGTAGTCCAGATTCTAGAAACAATTCCAGTTTCCTAGAGTTGATGTTAACACTTCCTTTCCCCTCCTCAAAATTGTGTTTGTATCCTCATTTTACAGGTGAGAAAACTGAGACTCCGAGAGATTAAATATATACAAATAATAGAGTTGAAGTTTGGACCTAGGGTCTATCTGAC
The DNA here is from genome assembly GCF_003254725.2 of Canis lupus dingo. Lineage (NCBI taxonomy): Eukaryota > Metazoa > Chordata > Mammalia > Carnivora > Canidae > Canis > Canis lupus. The sequence goes on from NC_064271.1 coordinate 32,744,340, forward strand.
TTTAAATGACATTCTCTATATTACATTACTCCAACATGTTCTTCTCACATTAGAAATTGGCACTTTGGAATTGAAGAATTTGTAAATTTGTAAATTTCCATGGCTACTTAAATTCTAGTAAATTAGAATCTTTAATGTATTAGGAAACAATCAGGAAATGTTTTGGCGTGAACTTAACTTTGGGTCATGATACCCTAGTGAGCTGTGCAATGCAGAAGAGCGGTAGGTAGCCTCATCAGCAGGCCTGGGTTTGGCCTTAAATTAAGAAGCTTTGTGTCCTTAAGTAAGTCTCTTAATCACCTCTCAGCTTCGACTCTAAACTTTCATGAGATGTAGCAGATACTGTGTATTTTACTGGATTGAAGGGAAAAAAGTCTGGAAAGCAAATATGCCATTAAAATACCATACTTTGAAACAAACAACCAATTATCTACGGAAATGTTCGTGTCATTTTGAAATATGAGATTGTGCATAATATAATTATATTAAGTTTGATCCTTGTAAAAATAAAAATGTTATGTGCCCTGGATTATTTTCCCCAGAATTTATGAATCATGATCCCAATACTAAGGTATTGGGTAATCTTTCATTGTTAGTGTGTTTACGTTTTACATATTATCTTTTTTAGATTACTTGTTCTTAATTTTTAGCAAAAGCATTTTTAATGACTAGCTTAAAAGCTCCACAAACCACCGTACTATGAAGTTGCTTAATCTTTAAGTGGTAAAATAAGAGAAATAGTACTATCAGACTGATACAGCAGAATGCTCGGTTTAAGGCATAGATTTTGCTTAGTATTTTGTTTTTTATATTCAGTTTATGTAGTGAAACATAGTAAAAAGAACATTGGCTTTGAGCCAAGGAGATCTGGGTTCAAAATCCTGACTTTCACTAGTCTTAAGGCCCTAGGCAGTTTAAATTCCTAAAACTTAATTTTCTTCTTTTCTCAGTCAGTTGACTGCAGGGTAATTGAAAACATTAGTTTGTTTGTTTGTTTGTTTTGTTTTGTTTTGTTTTGTTTTTAGTGTGACTGACAATAAGAGACAATAGTCCAGTAGATAGTCACTGTGTTCTTACTACTTTTGGAGTTAGAGACATGATTTAGATTATAGAAACAAAGACTAATTATGTTTCTGAGCCACTCATACACCCCACATAAGTGCAGATGATCTCACATAAGTGCGGTAGTTACACTCTATCATCTTAGACTTATGCTTAGGAAGTATTTACACAGTTCTTTTTATTACTTTAAGTTGATAGTGAAAGTTTGGAACTGAAGTTTCAAGATGCTCAGTGTTATTTGAATTTTATTTTGTTAATTGAGTAATGTGGCACAGGAGTGGGAAACCTGTTTCCTACTGATATCCATGAAGGCATGGGGAAAAATGATCAAATACAAAAATGTTTTGCTTGAAAAGTTTTAGTATTTTGCTATTGGAGACATATTATTGCATTTTATAAGAAACAGGAATTATTGCAAATTAGAAAAGAAACTATCTCATTCTCATTACTGATTTCATTTTGGTGTAGTTTTCCTTTTTGATGTAAATAAATCTTAGTGTCAGTTCTTTTAAAAACAGAAAAATAGGAATCATCTCCCTAAATTAAGAATAATTATGAAAATAAAGTTAGCCAGTGCAGAAGTAAAAATGTGCTTCACTTTTTTATTATGACCTGAGGAGCAAGAGAATGGAGCAAGGAAAAAAGGAAAGATTAGTGTGATTAAAGATACAATAATATTGCCAAAGTCCTGTGTTTGTTTTATTTTTAAGGGTCACTGTTTAGCTTAATTAGAATAATTACTGCTAATTTTTGTGATTGTCTTTGTCCTCACTAATGTTTTCTAGTAAACCAGGTACAAACATTTTTATATACCTACTTCCAGCAGAGGAAAAGTGTTCATTTTATTTTGGGGGAAATTGGTATAATGTATTTAATTATATATTTTTAAAGGTGTGTTTTATGGAGCAATATCCCCATCTTGTGGCCTTCTAGAAAAGTGCCAACATTTTTCTACGACTATGTTTTACTACTACAAGCTTTCTCTGATGTTGGCCAAGGGTTCAGTCAAGTTTGAAATAGGCAGTTCTTACTGTAAATGGGGATGGGAGTAGAAAACAAAATGATTTGTATACTTGGATTGCAACTTTGTAAAAAAAAAATAAAAAAGCAGCAGCTTATTAGAGGAAAATAATACTATAAAAATGAAAACAGTTGTGCGTTGGGTTGGTGCAAAGATTCTGGATGATTGTTACTCTTTTATGTTTTCATGAAATATGCAGTGTTTTTAGACAAGCAGTTGTAAGCTAGAAAATCTCAATATGTTCTGTGCTCTAACATTTTAATAGGATTACCAAGGCCCAGAGAAATTTAGATGCCCTGTCTCGCTATGCCATATTTAGTGAGGCTGTTGCCTTGAGCGGTGTTTTCTAAGTTGGTGACTCAGAGGAATATTTTCTACATGAATTTTTACACTTAATTTTTCATTTTGATGATTTTAAAGGGAAAAAAATCAATTTGAGAAGTACAGTAGTTCATTTAAAAGAGGACATAAAAACTACATAAGACTATACTTGGCTTTAAGCCTGGGGTTACTTGTTTTTGAGATTCGGTTGTTATTAATTAACCTTCATTAGCAAGCAAGTATTAAACACTACTCTGTGCCAGGCTTTGTGATAGGCAGGGTAGATATAATAGTGAAGATTTGTCCAGCACTCTTGGAGTTTACAGTCCAAAATGCAGATCCAGTGAGAAAAATAAAACTATTTTGAAGAACACAAAAGGGTAGAAATCAAGGATTCTGATAAAAATAGCTGTAGTTTTTTGAGTATTTACTGTGTGCCAGGCACTATGCAAAATGATGTTGGTACTTTTTCTCAGTGTCAGAAATTTATTTTGGAATTTCTTTGATTTTGGCAGGAACAGTGCATATTCACCTAGATAAGTATTTGTGGAAGCTCAGAAACATCTCTGTAAAACAATAGATTTCCTTGTACAGTACAGTGGTTCAGCTCTTTTGAGTCTGGTAGGCTATTGTGGCTTGGTCTTGTTATCTTACCACTATTTATAACATTTCTGTGAAAAGATTTGTACTGTATTCTAAGCAGCCATATTTCCCCCAGACTTTAGAGTCCAGTTGATACATAATTTGAGGATTAGCATATGACTTCTGAATTATTTTGAAAATTTAGTTAGGGCTAGAAGTTTTTAAGTTTAAACTTGAAACTTCAGCTTTCTCTTGTTTATGTACTTTTGGATGTTTAAGTATTTAATAAGTCAAGTAAGCACTTCAGGTAACATTTATGCTTTTACTTTTATATTGGATATTTTTGTATTGTGCTGTTACTGTGGGTTGTGACAATGAAATCACATTGGTAGGGTGGACATGGACTTGGAGGCTAGAATTAGGATGAAGATAGGATATAGGTGGTTTATAAGATCTTCCAGGATTTTCTTTATAACATTTTAAAATTTTAGTTCTGTACTATATGGGGTTTTTTTTTTTAACCTAACCACCCTAACCAATTCTACAGGGTTAATGTTTTATTAATTGTGAATCTTCCTTTTTATCATAAATTTATTGAGTGTTAAGTAAGTAGGCTAGGGGCTGGAATTATAAAGATGAGTTATAATAAAAGAAATTTACTGTGTAATAAGGGAGAGAAACATGGTTATAGTGCTGTGAAACATGTAGCAGTTAACTAGTTAACTACTGCTAGTCCAAAACTAGCAGTTAACTAGTCCAAAATTGGAGAAATGACACTTGAACTGAATCATGAGGAATGATTAGAAATTAGGTAGATGAGGGTCGAGAGTACCCAAATATTTCTGTAAGAATCCCCGTGGGCCCCCAGCATGGTTCCCCAGATGATTCTGACATGCAGCCAGGTTGGGGATACTGGTAGTGGATTAGAAATAGTGTCATTAGTGAGCCTTGAGTAAAGAGCTTTTCTGGAGAATACCAATTATCTTATTTTCTCTAGCTGAATTTTAATGAATGAAGGTGGCAGAAAGTGTGTGTATACATGATATATTTGAATAACCAGGACTAGTTTGACAGTAGCTAGAGTATGCCCTTTTCTCTTCTGGAACCTGTGCTCTAAGCGGCTCTAACAATTAGTGTCATTGCTTCTAAACATGAACTATTAAAAATGAAGTGGAAAAAAATTCACATGTCTGTGGAGATTGGTGCTGCTACTCTCCTGGACCCAAAAGTCTTCACTCGCTCTCAAAATTCCTTACCTAACCATCTGGCTGTTAAAACAGGGAATGTTGTCTATTTTTATTGACCATTGTATTCCCAGCGCCTCAAAGATTGCTTCCTTCGGAGAGGAAATTGGTAGGTAAAACCTCTAACTTTCTTCTCACTTTCAGAGATATCTGTATTCTCATCCATTCTTTTCTTTGTTTAGCCTGTGTGAACTATTTATGTCTGTACCTCTGTTAAATGTCAACTAGCTCTGCCCTCTCAGAAATCTTGTCATAGTAATCATTTCTTCTATGACTTCAGCTCCTTCCTGTCTGAAAATATGTTCAAGTCTCTTCCATCTTCCATCACAAACAAACCCATGAATACCTCCCTTTAAGTCTGTATCTGTCTTTTCCTTTACAGTCACACATCTAAATAATGATTTCCTAAGCCATTGACTTCTGGTCTTACCATTGTATTAAAATTGCCCTTGCTAAGGGCCTCCTAACATCTATATTGTCCAGTGGACAGTTTTCTCTTTTTTACCTGTCTTACTGTTACCATCTCTCAAAAGCCTTTCCTGGGATGCTTGGGTGGCTCAGTTGGTTAAAGGGTCTGCCTTCAGCTCAGGATCCAGCCATCATACCTCACTTGGACTCTCTCTGTCTTTCCCTTTCTTTCAAATAAATAAATAAAATCTTTTTAAAAAGAAACTATTCCTGACATTTCTTCACCTCTTCCCACCAAATCTAATTTAGGTGCTCCTCTTTTGTACTTCTGTAGTACTCTGCACAACCCTGTCAGTGAGCTTAAAGCTACTGATTTCCTTGTCTGTTTCCACTGCTATATTATAAACTTGCTGAGGACAAAGAGGATATCTCAGGTGATTTTTGTGTTCCTTCTATTTAACACATTACCTGAAAACATGTCTAGTGTGTGTGTGTGTGTGTGTGTGTGTGTGTGTGTGTGTATGTATATATATATACTGAAAGAATTCAGAAAAATTGTTAAAAGAAATGCTTAATATGTAGTTTATTGTGTGCTAGGTACTTTTGTTAGCACTTCATCAGTATTAACTCATTAACTCATAAAGTAGGTGCCTTTTCATTTTATAGATTTACAAACTCAGGCACTGTGAGGTAAAGAAGCTTGCCAAAAGTTGAACATACTAGTCAAATGAGCCAGGATCTAGGCAGTCTGGCTGCAGAATTTACACTCTTAACCACTCTTACACTGCTTCTTCGTAAATGTGAGAGTAGAAATTCAAATCCAAATTCAAACTAGACTTTGGCAAATGATATTTTCTTATTTTCAGTAGTTTACTTCCCCCTCCTCATTAGAAATAATTGGACCACCAAACAGACTGAAAGGCTTCTATAAATGACAGTTTAGTTGTTGACAGAGCTTGACTTTTGTTTCTTATAACTTCAAACGTTACTGGATGTTTAGAGTCTTACATTAAGTTTGCAGTAAGTGTAATTTTTTAAAATTGTTAACCTCTGACTTGTCTAAGAGCAAAACCTGGCACTCTGTCAGTTCAGAATATGAATATCTTGGCTCTTTGATCCTCTGAACTGGACTTTACTTCAGTATGTCATCGTTACTGCTAGTTGAGCCTCTAGACCCTGCCAAGTCCTGTTATTAATTATTTATTACCTATTTTGGAGGAAACTTGCATTCTGTTTAGAGCAGAAGACCCTATACGTTTTGCTGGTTGGAAGCTTATATGAAACACATTTTTTTTTTTTGAAACACATTTTTTTTGAAAGGATAGGTGGTTAGTTTTGCTTTGGATAGGTAACTATTTTGTAACTTTCTCATCAATGGACGGCAAGCACCTTGATAAGAAAAGCAAGTTAAGTTACTGTGATCATGATTGTGCTGTGACTGGAATCTTGCTAAGTGCGACGCAAGACTGATTTGAAGGCAAGGAAGTAGATGAAATTTGAAGTAACCAGACTCCAGAAGTAACTTGATTAGAACTAACTAGAATAAGAAAGAGAATGGAGTTAAATAGCTTGACTAGCTATTGGACATAGCTTTCTGTAAATAGAATGAATTTTATGTGAAGAGCAATGAGAAAGTAAATTCTGGAAATTAATGGGCAGCAGTTCATTAGGGTGTGTGCCATGGTAATTTGAGGAAGTATAGGTTAAATTCAGCAAGGCTTTTGGCTACCTCAGTAAGGATATACACTGACAGTGTGAATGAATGTTTATTGATTTGAGGAAGAGAAGGAAGTTTATATGAACTATATAACCAGTGTTTAGATTGGTCATAGAATAATTTTGAGAGCAAGGAGTTCACATGTAAAATTTTTTATATTTATTTTTGATTCCTAGCTTGAGGTGGCAGCAGGTAACATTAATGAGAGGAAAATTTTCAAATCAGTTTATGGTAAAGCAGGTTTTCTGTATAATTGTTTGAGAGGAATAACAGTTAAAAATGAAAGCTACAGTTGAATATTAACTCACTGGACACAGGAAAGTGAAATTAAAAAATAGAATGAATTTGTGAAAGGGGAGATTTGAGACATATTTGGAAGAAAAAAGTCAAAAGAGGCCTAGATTTGTGTTGCTGGAAAAGCAGAGGTAAAAATTGGAGGATGTGTAAAAACAGACCCATAAGGTTTGGAGAAAGTTAATGTATTTTCCTTCTCTGGTTGAAAATCTGAAATTGGATGGAGATAAATAATAAGAGTTGAAAGTAGTGATTTAGGAAATTTGGCATTTTGAAGATAAATACATTTTTTCTCATTAAAAAAAAAACCTTTCTGTGCTCCTCCTGTGACATGCCATAATAGTTCACTAAGACAAACTTTAAAATTGACTGAAAGTGGGGATCCCTGGGTGGCTCAGTGGTTTAGCGCCTGCCTTTGGCCCAGGGCATGATTCTGGAGACCCAGGATCAAGTCCCATGTCGGGCTCCCTGCATGGAGCCTGCTTCTCCCTCTGCCTGTATCTGTGCCTCTCTCTCTCTCTCTCTGTGTCTCTCATGAATAAATAAATAAAATCTTTTTAAAAAATTGATTCAAAGTATAGAAGAGTAGAGGAAAGGTGAATTCATTAAAGCCTGTGATTAAATAGGTATTTTTAGATTAATATAAATGCCCAAACTATAGTCAGAAGTGACAAAGTACCTGTAGATGCCCATCTTCATTTGCCCTTTGTCTGGTAGATACTGCAAGTGCTTTATAAGTCACAGAATGGCAGAGATTAAAAGTGTTTGTGTGTGTGTGTAATCATGGTGGCACTTGTTTTGCATTTAAGAGAATCAGTGATACTTACACAGGCAGGTCAGTGTGAGCAAGTGAACTTTTTAAGAAATTTGCTAGCTTCTATCCCAAACAAAGGTATGTGAAATTTTGAAACTGGGAAGTACTATGAAAACAGTAGTGATGATATTGCTACTAGGTGCTAATAGGACAAAGAGGAGCTGGAGGGACTGGAGACACTGAATTAAGTGGACAGATTGTAAAGGGAGCATGCGCTGGTGGAGCAGGGAGTCAGCCTTGCTGGTCAGTGGAATGAGATTGGCCAGCAGGATACAAGGCCGGGGAGTTGTTGACATTGATGCGGAGACTGGACTGAGGATAGTGGTGTGGTAGGGGGAAGAACAGTGGACCTGAGTATTGAGAAGTTATTCAAGAAGTTGGAAATGCCTTTGGATCCTTGGGAGACCACAGTGCTGATTATTTGGAGTTGGGTAAAAGCAAGCAGTTCTGAGGGCTAAAAGACACTAGGTATTGAGAAAGCTTCTTGCTCCTTCCTCTTCCTTTGTCCCAACATGTAGTCCAAGTGGTGTGATATTGAAGTTCACTGATGAGTTGTACTCACTGTAAAGTTGATTTTTCCTTTCTGAATATTTAGGTTATACAGAAATATAAAATTTAACCAGATTATGCTTTATTATAACAGGATTCCACAAGAAAAATCTCTTTGAGGTACTTCAGAAAAGTGTCTACACAATTAGAGCCCTCATACTGTTTACTAAGTTTACCCTGGTGTGCCCTGAAGCAAGAGGTTTCCCATCGAGCAGAATTAAAACCTGTATGGTCCTGGCAAATCAGTATGAGTCACCCTCTTGTTTACTGTTACTTCAATTTATAAATGAATTGAAATTATCAACAATATCTTTTGTAAAGATATTGTAAAAGTAACATTCCTGTATTATTAAAATTAAATCCCCTATTCTGTAGTCTGTGCTTTTATGAAACACTTATTTTCTGTTTTAGAGTTGTTAAATCTTGGCTACTTTAGGGGCAGGAAAGCTGCTTTTTTCATCCATAAATTGGCCACTTTCATTGAGTTTTAAATTTTGTACAATTGATGTAATAGCTTTGCTTAAATGCAGGCTTTCCAACCTTCTGGTTCTACATTCATTAGATGAAATATCTCTAGTACCTGTGTACCATCCTATCTTGTTACTGAAGTGTTTACTATGTATTAATACTGCCTTTAAAAGTAGACTAAGTATTGAAGTTGAGACTTTGTCTTCTACCATTTTTGGGTCCTTGCCATGCCCACTTTACAGACAAGGCAGCCAGTTTAAGTGTGTTTATTAATTGATCCAGGCAGATAGGTATGTGACAGTAGCTTTCTGGGTTTTCCAAGCCTTGATTCTTTACATAGCATGCAAAATGGATCAGACTTGTTCTTTTTTCTTAAATTTTGCTTCTGAAAGTAAAAGTCTTCTTTAGTTAAGCAAGCCATCTTGAAGTAAGCAGGCAATTAAGATACATCTTCTAAGTGAGGGTTCAGTAGGCCTATAACCTTGCAGGACTGGAAGCATAGTTTATTTTCTACATTCAGGAGTGTTCTTTGCAGTTGAATAATAATAAACTTTTATACAATTCTGTGGCATTTTTGAAGGGTTGAGCTGGACATAATCGGCTTACATATAACTGGCCATATTCTCTGGGCATAATTTATGACCTATATTCATTTGGATGAATAACTAATTTGCTCAGAAGTTTGTTAAAACTCAGACTTTGTTTTTTCTTTTTGCCATAGTTCGTCACACAGCTGTTAAGTGGAAGAATAGGTGATTAAATCAAAGTAGTATGACTGCAGAGTTGGCTCTTAAACTTTGTACTGTATTGTCTCCCACAGTTCGCTCTTCCTCTGCTGTTCACTGTCCTGGTTATAGCACCTTCATCCACTCAGATAGTGAAGTAGGAAATTTTAGTTCAGAATCCTCCTCCTTTCTAACTCTCAGCTTGTCCCCAAACCATCTGGTCGAAGATCTTTTCTATATCCTAAGTTTTTTTTCCCTCACACTACCTGCTCTGGTTTAGATAAACTCAGTATTTTAAATCTAACCCCACTGTTGCCAGTTATTCTTCTCAAATGTGATTCTCAGTATTGAAACCCATTGGTGTCTATCAGTTACCTTTATGATAAACTTTAAACTACTACTCTCGGTATATTTCGAATACCATATAAACAATTCCGTAGGATCCTTTATAATTTAGGTTACTCTGTCACCCTCATCACTTGACACTATCCTTACCTTCCATTTTCCAGCCATTCCAATAGTTCTCTGAATGTTTTGTTTTCTGTAGTTTTCTCAAAGAATTATACTTCAAGACACTGTTCATTCAAAGGTTGATTATCCTCTGTGAACCCTTTCCTGATTCCTGTAGTTTGGATTATCCACTTTTTCTTGTGTGCCTCAGATGTACTACTTTACATTTTGCATCTGTTTTAGTAACTGTAATACTGAAAGCTGTTTATTTGTTTACAGGTTTGTCTCCTCACTAGACTATGAGCTCCTTGAAAGAAGGAATCGTGTCTTACTCATCTTTATATCCCCAGTGTCTAGCACAGTTCCTGGTACATAGTAAGTGATGAGCAACTTCTTTTTTAACTAAGACTATATTTAACACTCAGACTCCATATATTGATAGTTAATTATACCTCTCTAGACTACATTGTCATAAAAAATATGAGTGTAAACTTTGAACACTTTTGAGGCATAATCTCCTCATCTGTCAGATGAGAATAATACCTCCCTACTCATACATTGTTATTATAATGCCAGATTAAAGAATATATATATAGTAATACATTGTATTTTAAGTGTCCTGCAACTTTATGTTATTAAATGAAGTGTGGGAACTAATTGTATGTTGGATTTGATTATTTTATTGCCTTTGTTTCTTCCCTTTGAAAGCAAAATGGTACCATTTTTGAACCATCCCTGCCATATTTTGCTGTTTAAATTTGCAGTTACTAATCATTATAAGTATCTACTTAAAATAATCATATGCCTGTTTATCTTCTTTATTCTCACCTTTCTAACTGACTAATGAAGCTCCTCAATTTCCTTTTAATATACCTCCAAAGACTTAATATCTTTACCTTTCCTTTAAAAAAAAAAAAAGATTTTATTTATTCATGAGAGAGAGAGAGAGAGAGAGAGAGAGAGGCAGAGATACAGGCAGAGGGAGAAGCAGGCTCCATGCAGGGAGCCCGATGTGGGACTCAGTCCCGGGTCTCCAGGATCACATCCCAGGGGCAAAGGCGGCACTAAACCACTGAGCCACCAGGGCTGCCCTCTTACCTTTCCTTAGATCCTTCATCCATTGTTTAGAGAAAGAGTATCTTTTTCTTTGAAGACTAATCACATCATCTGTGTGAAAGCTATGTCCTTTCCTTCTTTTGCTTTGCAAGCTGTAGGCATACTCTCTTACCATCACACTTGATGAATTAGTGATCTATACTTTATCTACTTCCTTGCCTTCCATGCATTCTTGAAATTTTTAAAAATTCTATAATTTGAACCTGCCAGTAATGTGTAACATATGGAAATTAATAATAAAAACAAACATTTGGGCACCAACCAATTACGAACTAGGTCAGTACCAACACAGTTGAAGAAGCTGCCTGTGAGCACCTCTGTAACTGCATGTTCCTGTCTTTCCCCAACACCTGAAGTAATTGCTTTTCTGAATTTTTTTAACCTCTTTTTAAAATGGTATTACCACAAATGTATTTTTTGTTTTGAATTTAATAATTGTTCTGTTTATAGACTTTGTAAACTTGGCACAAACTATATTTTATTATAGAGAAAAACCTATTTTACAAATCTTTATACATTCCAAAGAAAACCTTCAAGTATCTTAAAAGAATACATAGAAAAATTTCAGTGTGCACATTTAAATTTACAACAGAACAGTGGTGGTGAATTATTTTTGGACTATGTTGCTGTGTCACATACAAAATAAAATACTTTATCTGGAGTTTAGAAATATAGCAGAAATAATTCCATACATTAATTTCCTTAGTTTGTGCAGAAATGTTTCCATTATATTCAGAGTGTACTCCTTGGAAGAGTGACACTTTGTCATTTGATTGCCCTTTGGACCTCAGCATTTCTTCAATGGGTTTCATTCAGTTTGTTGATTGTATAAGCATTTGAGACTCAGGATTCACAATGTCTCTGTTTCTGAATCTCTTTCTCAATCATGGAATTGTGTTTTCAAAGGAAATGCATAGGAAAAGATGAAGTCACGATAACCGCCAAAAGAATTCATTTCTTTCTTCTTTGTGTTTGAGAGTTGGAAACATTTCTTGATGATCTCAGTGTAGAATATTAAATCCTAGAGGTGGGACTGAGCAGGAGGAAGATATTAATACTCAGAACTCCATTTGTATTTTTTTCATTCACTATTATATTTCTAAGACCCATTCATGTTGTTGCTTACAGCTATATAGTTCTTTCCTGTTGTTGCCTATAGCTGTAGTTCATTCATTCTCACTGCTGTATAATGTTCCATTGTATGAGTTAGCCTAATTCATTTAACCATTTTTCTACCAGTGCACATTTGAGTATTTTTTCCTTTTGTTATTTTTAAGTATGCTTACATTTGGCATACAAGTAAAAAATGCCTGTGGTATGTACCTAGAATTGCTCCTTGAAGGCCATGCAAATCTTCAATATCATGTGACATCAGATTATTTTCCAGCAATGACACTAGTTTTAACACCTACCAGAAGGATTTAACCAATTTAAGTACCTAGTTGCAGTGTGTAAGAGCCACCATCTTTACGTTTAGGTTTGTTGTGATGGTGGTGGTGGTTGTTGTGGGGGTGTTTTTTTTGGCCATTATTTTGTACTGTTAATGTTTCTAGTTTTTATCATTCTAGTGAGTTTATTTTTCTATGAGTTTAAAAATAACATCTCATGTGGTCTTGTATTTCACTGATGAATAATGAGATTCTGCATCTTTTTATATATGAATTGGCCTTACAAGTTTCCTTATAGTATAAAAGTCCTGTTCAGGTTTTTTTGCCCATTTGACTACTTAAGTTGTTTTTATCCTGTTTTTTTGTAGAGCTTCTCATATAGTTTATTTTATTTTTAAAGATTTTATTTTATTTATTTGAGAGTGAGCAAGAGAGAAAAAGCACAAGCAGGAGGAGGAGCAGAGGTTGAGAAGGAGAAGCAAAACTGCTTGCTCAGCAGGGAGCATACCTCAGAGCTAGATCCCAGAACTCTGGGATCATGACCTGAGCCAAAGGCAGACTCTTAACTGAATGAGCCACCCAGACACCCTTCTCATAGAGTTTAAATACTAATCTTTAATCAGTTTTATGTTTTGTAAATATCTTCCAGTTTGCAGCTTATCTTTTTAGTTTGCTTTCTTATGTTTTACGGTAAACAGAAGTTCTTGGTTTCCACCTAGTCCAAATATTCACACTTTTCCTTTTTGGTTGATATGCTTAAGATATCCTTCTTTTCTGGGATGGTATAAAACAGTAGTTTTCTGCTCTTAATTTCTTAAAAATTTTAAGGTTTGCCTTTCGTATGTATATCACTAGTCCATCTTGAAGTGATTTTGTATATGATGTGAGGATCCAATTGAATTTTTCCACATAGGCAATTTCAGTACTATTTGGTTGTCCTTTTTTCCCTCAGGTCTGCTTTGTTACATCTGTTACATAGGATGTCTTTGGTCTCCTTTGGGGCTCTGTTTTGTTTTTTATTTACCCTTCATTAGTCTTGCTAGGCATTTATTTGTTTTAGTCTTTTCTAAGAATTCTAACTTTATTAATCACTTCTCTTTTTTAAAGATTTTATTTCAGAGAGAGAGCACCAGTGTGTGTGTGTGTGTGTGTGTGTGCGCGCGCGCGCGCGCGCAGAGGGAAGGGCAAAGAGAGAGGGAGAGAGAGACCCAAGCTGACTCCGCACTGAGCATGGAGCCCAGTGCAGGATTGAATCCTATGACCCCAAGATGATGACCCTAGCTGAAATCAAGAGTTGGATACTCAATGAACTGAGCCACATGGGCACTCTTTGTTAATCCTTTTGTTACTTCTTTCCTAATTCATTAGTTTCTTTTCTATATTATTCTGTACTTCTTGGGGATTTACTCTGTTTATTTCTATCTTAACAAATTTACCTGTTATCTAATTTTCAGCCTTTCTTCTTTTTCCTAGTATAAGTCTTTAAGGCTGTAGATTTGCCTCTAAGTTAACTTTTATTGTATCCCACAAAATTTTATATGGTATATTTGTTATCATTCAGTTCTTAGTATTTTTTTTTTTTTAATTTTCAGCACGGTTTCTTCTGACTCATGAAATATTTAGAAGTTTTTGTTTTATACTTGTGTTTTTAAAATTTATCTCCTATTACTGACTTTTTAAAAAAATTTATTTGAGAGATAGAGAGCACATATGCATGCATATGCATGCACAAGAAAGGGGAAGGGACAGAGGGAAACAGAGAAGCAGACTCTCTGATGAGCAGGGAACCCAATTCAAGGATCCATCTCAGGACCCCGGGATCATGACCTGAGTGGATAGGCAGATGCTTGACCAGATGAGCCACCCAGGCACCCCATAGTAGTAGTTTTTTTTTTTTTTTTTAAGTTAATTATATATAGTCAGTGCCTGGGAACAACATGATACATACTCTTTGAAATTTGGTGATATTTTCATTATGTCCTAATATGTATTAGTTTTCTGTATGTCTCATTTATGCTTGAGGAGAATGTTTATTTTCTAATAGTTGGGTATAAGATTCTGTTTATGTTTTTTAAGACCCACTTGTTCATCGTTTTGTTTTTATTTTTATTTTCAGGTCTATTTGACCTATGAAAAATTGAAGTGTGTTGAAACCACCCACAGCAATGACAATTGGTCAGTTTCTTCCCATACTAAAAATCCTTTGAGGCTTTTTTCCCTTGCCAACAGATGGTGAACTGGTCTGGATATTTTGTCTTGTCTAGATAGATACTTGGTTTTCTCAGGAATGCTTCAGGGTCGCAAGAAAATAGGAAAAAGTGCAGGATGTGAGGTCTATTCTGTAAAATCTTCCCTCTCATTTCAGTCTTACCCATCAGCTGGAAGAGCAGCATACTTACAGTACTGAATTTACAGGCTGAATTCTTCAGGTGTCTGGCTCAGGTGCAGATTTGGAAATTTTTTTTTTTTTTTTTTTTTTTAAAGTAGGCTCCACATGCCTAGTGTGGAGCCCAACTCGGGGCACAAACTCATGACCATGAGAGCAAGAACTGAGCCAAGATTAAGAGTCAGACACTTTACTAAGTGAGCCACCCATCCATCCCCAGATTTGGAATTTTGATCCTTTTCGCCATGTTTCCTTTCAGAATCCTTCCATTAGTGTTTATTCCCTTCATATCTTGGGTTATGCTGGCCTTCTCGCTTGTACTTTTTGGACATTCACCCCATCTAGTTTGTTTTTTTCCAAGTTGATCCTTCCTGAGATGATTGAGCTGGAGCTACTCCCTCCGCACCCCGCCCCCCCCCAAATCCTTGTAAGAGATTGTTGTTCTGTTTGAGCTCTGAGATCAAGGATAAGAATTAGCACTTCACTTTACCCAAGCATTGCCTCTTAGTGGAAGGGATTACCTTTAGCAGCTGACCAGGTTTGGGAGGATTAGAAGTTGGAGAGTGGCAGTCTTCTGCTGTACTATTTCATTTTTCAGACTTCTCACTTTCTCTCCTTCGTGCTCTGCTCTGACTTCTGATACAGCTGAGGTCCCAGTTTGAGATGATAAACTTCCTATCCTTGACCATTCTTGTTCCTCAGTTTTTTCACTTTGTCAGTATGTGTCTCTCCTAAGGCCATCATTCTAGTTCTGGTTCATCTAGCTGATGTTTTGATTTCTCCTTCTTCTGTAGCTGCTTTTCTACTTCTTGTTCTTTTATAGCTGGGTCAGTAGGCCTTGCTGCTCCAAACATCGAGGCTGCTTGACTAGACTGGGAAGTGCCAGCCAAGTGGTCATCTTCCTTGAGAGTACTCTGAATGAAGCTTTAGATTCAGTTTGGTTCTTTGGGAGAGACTTCTGTCATCACATCTGTAATCATCCCCAGAATAATCATCTTTGGAGCCCCTCAACTGAACATCATGTTTATCATATTTGTCTTCCTTGTGGTCCCACTTCCTCTATAGTCCATATTGTACCCCCTACCACATACACTTTGCTGCTGTTTATCCTGGAGTCATAGCCTCAATCATAGTCTCTGCTATGTTAGTCTTCATAACCGTCCTGTTCTCCATAATGATCACGATGTTTGCCTTCAGAGCTATCGTCACCTCTTCTAGGTAGATAGTCATCTGGGCTGTCTGTTGGATATTTTCTGAGAATCTTGATTTCATGCTCAGCCAAAAGAATGAGCATCCATGTCTTTGTATTGAGCTTGATCAAGATTGGAATTTTGTTAACCAGAGACTCTTTATTGAGGCTTAGAGCACTGAGTAAGAAAGGCAGGTTCTCAAACTCCACGCAGTCAAAACCTTTCAACCTCTGGCTTGCTGGATTCAAATGGTAAATGCACTGCACTGATATTTAATCCTCTGAAGAATTCCTTAATGAGACTTCTGTCACATTACAAGTTATGTTCCCTAGAGAAGCAACACAGAGTAGCATTTTGAGAAGAGGGCTCCGTTGATAGTAGGTTGCCAGGCAGCCTGTGATGCAGTGGTCAGGTGGAGGTGCCTTATACATGCTGCCATCATTAGTGTTCCAAGTGGTTGAGACATTTTCCAGATCATTCCAGCTTACTGGTTGGGGGACAGAGATGTTTCTGCTGCCATCCTTATCCAGGAAGTCTGTTAGGAAAATAGTCTTCCCTGTCTTTTTTGCTGAGGCCACTATGTTGGGGAGCATTTTCTTTTAAGCATGCAGATTTATAGTTTTAGGTCTACTTATTTGAACCTTGAATAATTCTCTTCTCCTTTTTTTTTTTTTAAGATTTTATTTATTTATTCACACACACACACACACACACACACACACACACACACACACACACACAGGAGCAGGTTCCATGCAGAGAGCCCGACATGGGACTCTATCCCAGATCTCCAGGATCACACCCCGGGCTGCAGGCAGCACCCAAACTGCTGTGCCACTGGTGCTGCGCATTCTCTTTGTTCTCCTAAGAATGCTGTTTGTCTGCTATTACAACTAATTTCAGCTTTCTTTTAGTTTTTATTTGTCTAGTATGTTCTTTTCCATATTTTGCTTTCATCCTGTCAGTATCTTTGCTTGGTAGGTGTCTCTTGACTTTTGAATTTATCCATTTGTTGTGATTATTTCTGTATTCCAATTGTTTTCTGTGTTTGGACTCTCTTACTTTGTGCTTTCTGTTAGTTTTGGTTACTTATGCTCTTTTTTTTTTTCTGTCTAGACTTTTTTTGGATTGAGTTGTTGGTTTTTTAAAATTCTTTTCTACTCTACTAGCTTGGAAATTCTGTTTCTATTCTTTTATTATTATTCTTGAAATTCTGCTGTGAATGCGATATAGTCTAAAACCAGATTATAATCCCACTACTGAACGATGCAAGGATTTATATAATTAACTCCTTTCCTTTTCTCCCCTGCCCTACTCACTATATGCTTCTGTTTCTTTGTTCCATATATTAATGGTTTGTTTAAATACCGTAATGAGATGTTGCTATTTTATTCAGACAATATTTTTTTAGATTTATTTGTATGCTTACCAGTTTCTTCACTCATGTTTCCCTTCTTGCCTCTTATAGCATTCTTCGTGGTAATTTTATTCAATTATGAAACACATTATTTAGGTTTTCTTAAAGTAAAGGTCTCCTGTTGATAAACTCTCCTTTGGTGTTTTTGGCAATGTCTTAATGCCTTCCATATTCCCCAAAGAGAGTTTTGGTGGTTGAATAATTTTTGTCTCAGTTCTTTGTAAATAAGTTTGTTCTCTACCTTCTGTGCCTTCATTGTTTCTGTTGAAAAGTCTACTGTTACATTATTCTCTTTTCTTGTGTGCAGTCTCTTCTCTGGCTGTTTTTTTTTTTTGTATCATGGTCCCTTTTTGGTGTCTTGCAATTTCATTGCTCTGTGGCCATCCATGTGTGAATGTCTTTGTTTATCCCACCTCTTTTATTTACACACACATACACAATGTATTTCTTAGAATTGTGGATAAATGTCTTTCATTGTTTGTGTAAAATTAAGTCATTTTCTCTCCTAGTATGACTTCCTCTTTTTTCATTTCTGGGGATGTTGAGTAGAAATTTATGTCCAGTTAGTTTCATGTCTTTTAGCCTCTCTTTGCCTTTTTCCGTCTGTTTGTTTCAGTACTACTTATAAATGACTTCTTCAGATTTATATTCAAATATGCTGATTCTATCTTAAGTTCTATCTAATCTGAAAAGACTGGAATTTAGTTAATATATTGATATTGGCTCACTAATTATGACAAATGTGGCATACTCCTGTGAGATGTTAATAGGGGAAGCTGGGGTGTATGAGAACCCTCTTCACAACTTTTTGTAAATCTGAAACTATTCTAAAAGTTAAAACATGCTGTTTCTTTTTTTTTTTTTATATGCTGTTTCTTTTTCAGATGTTCAGCGCCATTTTTCTTTTTGTTTGACTAGGTTTTATCATTTATTGCTAAAACTAAATTTTTAAAAATTTATACTTAATAGTCATAGTATATAAAATCCATGTAGGATCAGAAACTATTATTTTTTGTTCCTGCTCATAGTGGCTTGTTTTATTATAAGTTTGATTTTTTTTTAAACCTCAGTCTCATAATTGGTTACTCTTTATTTTAGATAATCCCAGTGGCATAAATTAGGGTGCTTTCCTGCAAGCATATGTATATGCTTCTGTTGTGTTACAGGTTATGTCTGACTTGGACCCTTGCTTTATGTGGGAGTCTCCACACCATTACCTTGCAGCAGGCCCAGTGTTGTATCTCTTGATCCCAGTACTACTATCAACATGCACACCCAGGGCAATACTGTAATTTAAAAAATGGTTTTACTTAATACTCACAGTCTTCTTCTGTTTCAACTCCGTTAAAAAAAACTATTTTTTTTTTTTTTTTGCTACTGTTATATGGGATGGGAGCAAGTTTGATAGTTTCTTATACTTCTTGAGAACATAGTAATGTTCGGAAACTACACTGGTTTTAGTTTACCCAGGATCTTTTACACTGAATCAGGAGGACCTTTTAAAATGTTTAGTATACCAGCTGCTTGAAATTGAAAACCTTCCATTTCTATTGATTTTCTTCATTGTCCATTGATTGTCTAAAGCTTCTATTCCCATTGGTTTTCTCACATGCACATGACAGCTGATGTACCTGCAGGTGATGTAATTCTTGAGTCCGTTTTCTCCTCTGCAGATTGACAGCATTGGCCTGAATGAGATCTCAGAATCTGTAAATATATACTAACCAGAATTAGTTAACCAAATAGTATGCAACTGTTTATATTATCTTTTTTATACACATATTTGCATACGTACAGACACATAATATATGCAACAACAAATAAGAAAGTATAATGATTTTAGAGTATTAGATTCCTGAATTTGGGGGAAAGATCTAAAAGGAGCATAGAAAGTACTACAAACAGGGAAAAACAAGATAAACATTATATTCAAAAGTATTTCTCAATCTTGACCAGAATGTTCCACTTCATCCTTTAGTAGGTTAAGCATGGTTAGAAGTTTTAGCTTTAAAATATTTGTCATGCAGAAAAAAGCCAAAGTTGCTTGGCTTTGTATTTTATTTAAAAAGTAAAAACTGAAGTGGAAAAATGAAGCAGAACATGAAAAAAATTACGTATAAAAAGAAACCGGTAAGATTTCCAGAGGACATGATAACTAATGCAATATATAAATCTGACCTAGGTACTGTGGTGAAAAAATTATGATAAAATGTCTTGTTTGGAACAGTTGATAAAATTATAGAATATAAACTATATAAAAGAGAATAGTAATGTATTAAATTCCTGAATTTGATCATTGTTCTGTTGTTATTTAAGAGAGTATTTTTATTACAAAATATACACCGGAGTATTAAAAGATGAAGAGACAGTTTACTTAGGATAGTTCGGATAAGTAAGCAAGTAAATAAATGAAGTATATAACATATAAAAAAATTGTATGTTTTGTTTGTAAATCAACACTGGATTCGTAGTGTCATCATTTATTTTGTTCAAATTGACCCAGATACGGTTTATTGGCCATATTCTTCTGTAATGCTTATAGTGCTGAGTTTTAATTTTAAATGGAAGTCAGCTATGAATATGTCATTTGATGAATTGAAAATATTTAGGTTTGATTTCTAAATTGATTCAGTTTTAATCATATTGAAAGTTACACTCTTGTCTAACACATGAATAAATTAACTTTTTAATAGGCTTAAGCTGAATATTGGGACATGGCCACTGCTTCACCACGGTCTGATACTAGTAATAACCACAGTGGAAGGTCACAGTTACAGGTAACTGGTAAGTTATTTTCATAATAACTTAAAATAGTGATTCCCTGATGAAACTTTTTAAAAATACCTAATTCATCAAATTCCTCAAGTATCTTTCTCCTGGATTCATACTTGGTGTATTTGTTGCAATAGGCCTTAAAGGTAGAAATTTTCTAAAAGTACTTTTATTTATTCAGTAAATATTTATTGAACCTGTGCTGGATGCAGAGAAGATACATCCTCTCTGGTGGTGAGAGAATTTGGATATTAGAATAACCATGTTTGAATTGGTTCTTAAATGGTTATTAAGATGGAGAAGGATGCTGAAGGCCTTTTTTCATCTATTCAGCCATCCAGTCATTGAGCAAAAATTTAAGTGGAATTATGTGTATGAAAACACAGGGCCCTGGTTCTCCAAAAATTTACTATGTAGTGTTGAGACAGGTTTGTTTGAGAATTCATTTCAAATTATATTGGCAGCAGAAAGCATTAGAAGGAGAGGAAAACAACATTTGCAGAAGATGAAAGAGCCTTGGTTAGGAGACTTCGGATAATTCATTCATTATATATAAACAATATAAATATCTGTAAGATAAAAAATTCCTGGAGGTAAAATATATATTGGAGGGGCAGGGGCGAGGTGGGGAAGGGAGAGTTTGTAATTCCAAAAGACAGGCAGTGGAATCCTAGTTAGAGAATGAAATAAAATAAATATATGTACCCAAAGGATCCAGGTTTTAAGATAATATTGTTAAATGAAAGGTGTAGAGTAGTGTGCATAGTATACAACCATGTGGATGTAAAAAAGGAAGGTATGTGTATGCAGCTCTGTGCTTAGAACATTAGAAGTAACATTTGCCTCAGGAGGGGTGGAATTGAAACCAGAGTAAGAAAAGATACTCTAATTCCTGTGGTACTTATTGCTGTGAGGTCAGTTGTTTCTAGGAGTTTTCAGTGACCAGAGCTAGGACATGTTTATTGTCTTAGAAAGCAAAAAATAAATCCTGAGTTCATGTGTAATCTCTAAGTACTGTGTTCCACTGAAAGTAGAAAGAAGATATTTTTACCGTGTTCCAGTGAAAGTAGAAAGGAGATATTTTTACTTTATTTGACTTTATATTTGTTTCTTTTAACCCAAAAATCTTAATCCCAAATGATAGTAATGTATCTGTTTTATCCTAACACACATAGGGATTGGCAACATTAAAATTACTAAAAACGGGATTCCTGGGTGGCTCAGTGGTTTAGCGCCTGCCTTCGGCTCAGAGCATGATCCTGGAGTCCTGGGATCGAGTCCCATATCAGGCTCCCTGCATGGAGCCTGCTTATCCCTCTGCCTGTCTCTCTCTCTCTCTCTCTCTCTCTTTCTCTCTCTCTCTCATGAATAAATAAATAAAATCTTAAAAAGATAAAATAAATTACTAAAAACAATGGCCCACTCGTTGCAGTTTAAGATTTCTTTGAGAACCCCCCCCCCCCCTTAGGATGTATAGTCCGAATACTACATTTCAAAGTAACTTAAAGTAGTTTCCCATTTGGTTACTACCAACTGCATAATCAGGTTTATTGCTTTCACTTATTTTTGTTTAGTTTTGTTTATTATGTGTAAAGAAAGCATTTACATAGCTCTGGAGTAAAGTTGTTAAATCGAGGTACATTTGAAGGGATCTGGCCATTCTAATAGGTATGTAGTGGTATCTTATGGTTGTTTTGTTCTTTTCTGATAACGTATGATGTTGAACAGCTTTTCATATGCTTATTTGCTCTCCATAATATTTTTTTGGTGAGGTGTCTATTAAGGTCTTCGGACCATTTTTTAAAAATCAGGTTTTTGGAGTGTGCCTGAGTGCCTCCCTCAGATGAGCTTCTGCCTTCAGCTCAGGTCATGGTCCCAGAGTCTTGGGATCAAGCCCCACATTGGGCTCCCTGCTCAGTGAGGTTTCTGGTTCTCCTTCTCCCTCCCCTTGCTCATGTTCTCTCTCATTTGGCTCTCTCAAAATCTTTTTAAAAAATCAGATGGTTTTCTTACTGTTGAGTCTTAAGAGTTCTGTGTATATTTGGGGTACTAGTTCTTTATCATATGTCTTTTGCATATATTTTCTCCCAGTCTATGATATGTCTTCATATTCTCTTGACATTGTCTTTTGCAGTGCAGAAATTTTTAACATTAATGAAGTACAATTTATCAGTTTTCTTTCATGGATCGTGCCTTTGGTGTTGTATTTTTAAAAGCATTGCTATAACCAAGGTCATCTAGGTTTTCTCACCTTCTCTGAGTTTTATAGTTTTGTGTTTTACACTTAAGTCTGTGATAATTTTGAGTTATTTCTTGTGAAGGACTTTGCGTTTGTGCTTAAATTAATTTTTTTGCATGTGGGTGTCCAGTTGTATGGCACCATTTGTTGAAAAGATTTTAACCACTGTGATTTTAACTACCATGCAGTACTGCTTTCCCCTTCTTCTAGTGTTTTGAAAGACCTGCATATTTTGAGGAAATGACTCTTTAATTTGGAATGAGGAATCTTGGTTGGGGGATTTTTTGGGAAGGAGGTGTCTGTGCCTTCTATGTTACTTCAGTGGTGTTGAACTTAGAGCAGTTTGAAACAGAGAAGGATGGGAGTGAATTTTGCCAAAACCTCGATTGTAACACTTGACGTAGAACACTGAATACTCTTTGTTTTATGTTGCCAATCCTTAAATACAGTATTTTCCTTTGAGCCTCTCTTGCTATTCTTCAGATACTAATTGAAGACTCTAGGGTACCTGAGTAGCTCAGTCAGTTAAACATCTGACTCTGATTACAGCTCAGGTCTAGATCTCAGGGTCATGAGATCTATCAAGTTCTGCGTCAGGCTCCATGCTGGGCCTGGGGCCTACTTAAGATTTTTTTTTCTCTCTCTCTCCCCTACACTCTCTCTTTCTCTTTTTTCTCTCAAAAAAAAAAAATTTTTACTTGAAGACTTTACTGTATTTCAAATACTTCTGCAGCATTTATCACTTCATATTTCAGTGATTTTTTTCATGTGACTATTAATGTTACTATTCTTTCATAGTAGAATAGAAGCCTACATTAGCTTACATTCATATCCTTAACATGTGATAGAGGTATGACATGGAGGGGGCAGGGCAGGGCATTCCCCTTTCTCAGACCCATAGTATTCATAGGTAATACAGGATAGAGGTGATCTTGATAAGTTATTATTACTGCTTAGTAGTCAGTACTTTGCCCTGAAAATTTGTATTCCTCATTTGAATTAGTAGTTGCAAAAATTATTTAAAATTAATTGTTTAGCCTAAATTAAACAGATTTTCCTCCAAATCAGGTAGATTTTATATAAAATTAATTTTCTGTGAAGGGTTATTATGATGAACTTCTTAAATGACTTTTTGAGATTTTTTTTTTTATTTGAAAAAGCAAATACTTCCCCTTTTATTGGAGACCAACTTTCTTGGTAAAGCATTTTTTAAAAATTGCCAAAGTTTATATAATTTTCAATAGGCAAGTATGAAACACTACCTGGCAGAGAGGTTAATAGGTATGTTGAATCTGAAAATACTTACCTTTCTCTTGACGTTTGATGCAGTTCGGTATTAAATTGAAATGATTGGCAAAGATGTGAAGAAATTGGAACCCTTTTACCCTGCTGGTGGGAATGTAAAATGGTACAGCCACTTTGGAAAACAGTCTGGCATTATTCAACAGAGTTCTCATATGACCCAACAGTTCCACTCCTAGCTATACTATAGGCCAAGGGAAATGAAAACATATGTACACAAAAACTTTGTGCAAAAATGTTTGTGGCAGTATTATTCACAATAGACAAAAGATAGAAACAACCCAGATCTCTATCAACTGATGAATCGGTAAATAGAAAGAATACCCATATAGTGGAATATTACTTGTTAGTAAAAGGAATGAAGTACTCTGATACATGCTACAATATAACATGGATGAAGCTTGAAAGCATGGTAATTGAAAGGAGCCAGTCACAAAAGGCCATATGTTTTATAAATCCATTTCTGTGAAACATCCAGAATAAGCAAATCTACAGACGGGGGTAATTAGTAGTTACCTAGGGCTGAGGTGGGGAGGCACTAGGAGGAAATATGGTGACTGTTTGTGTGGGGTTTCTTTTTGGGGTGATGAATATGTTTTTAATGTTGCTTATGGTGATGGTTGCACAACTCTGAATATATTAAAACCACTGAATTGTACAGATTAAATGGGTAAATTATATGGTATGTGAATTGTTTTTCAGTTAAATTGTTAAAAATTCAAATGGTTCTCAGGCATTATCAATGGTCCTTTTGTATTATTTCTCCATTTCCAATAAAGAGAGTTAGAGTGCCTAAGAAGCACAGTTCCATTTTTATTGATTTATTACTACAAAGTGCTACTTTTTGTCCATATATATTCACTAGTGATTATCATGTTTCTGTTAGTTTCTAGTGCCAAACTAAAAAGAAAAAAGAACTGGTTTGGAACGGCAATATATACAGAAGTAGTTGTAGATGGAGAAATTAAGAAAACAGCAAAATCCAGTAGTTCTTCCAATCCAAAATGGGATGAACAGATAACCGTGTAAGTACCTTGTATAGAGAATGCAGAATTTTCAAAAGGGGGAGTATGTTCTTAGGATGTTTTTATATTTGTTCTGTTGTTGTAGAATAATTTCAAAGTTAAGTAGTATCATTTTCCAGTGTGACTAGACAATTTTAAATAAGAAAATATTTTTGGTTAATCTCATTTTCTTTAGAGGAAAAGCATAATAATTCTTGCTTTTTGCTTTATTAACTGAACTATTCCATACAGCCATATTTTCTGTTATTGTCTAATGAAAATTAATAGGGCAGAAAATCACTGTTAATTTTGTCATATCTGAAACATAATGTTACAAATTTGTATAGAATAAAATTATTAAAAATAACACCATCAGTTGTCTTAAATATTTAGGGATTTGTTCATATAGAAGTATTTGTGTTACTGTGAAATCTCAACAAGATGCTTCATCTATTGCTGGTGTTTGGTTTGGTAATTACAAAAATTCTTATCTAGTTATTGAAGTCCTAATGTACTTGAAAGTAAATAATAGTTTTTATTTATAATTCATTTTACTGTTCCATACAATATTTTTTTTCTCAAACTCAATTCATGGCTTTTTAAAAATTATTGAAGTAAATGTCTACTCTATCTATATTTTTGTTATAATTTTACCCTTACAGAAATGTGACCCCACAGACTACATTGGAATTTCGAGTTTGGAGTCATTATACTTTAAAAGCAGATGCTTTATTAGGAAGAGCAACAATAGATCTGAAACAAGCTCTGTTAATGCACAATAGAAAATGTAAGTTTTTGTTCTAATCTTTGTTTCTTTAAAAATTTATTTTAGATATGTTTCAGGGACACCTGTGTGGCTCAGTGTTTAAGCGTTTGCCTTTGGCTCCAGTCGTGGTCCTGGGGTCCTGGGATGGAGTCCTGCATCAGGCTCCCCAGAGGGAGCCTGTTTCTCCGTCTGCCTATGTCTCTGTCTCTCCCTCTCTGTCTTTCATGAATAAATAAATAAGTAATTGGGGAGAAAAGTAGATGCCTTTCAAAGTATCCTGAAGTACAGAAGCAAAAAATAGTTTTGTATTTACAAAAGAGAACTTTAGTTTTTGCCTATGATTGCTTTTAAGTTTGTGGTGCCGTATGAAATAGGAAATACTTACTCTGGCCTTTCTCCTTCTTAACAGATTTACAAAATGATCTCAGTCATCCTTTTATCAGTGATCATCAGTGATTTGTTATTTATTATATACTTTAAAACTTGAAAAAATGATCATAATCTAAGACTACTTTGAAATTTGGTTGATAATTTGTACAAAATTCTATTTTAAACTTTTCTCATTATATAACTAGTTTATTATAGAAAATACAGAGAGTATACAAAATTACAGAGGAATATAAAGTACCTGTAATTCTACTATCCAAGAATAACCACTCCAATAACTTGGTCTCTTGTCTTTTTCCTTTTCATAAACATTTTTTTTCTTTGCATCTACTGATTTATCCCCTGCTTTTTTCATTTAACAAGTTTTTTGTTTTTTGTTTTAAGATTTTATTTATTTGAGAGACACTTGAGTGGCTCAGTGGTTGAGTGTCTGTTTTTGGCTCAGGGTGTGATTTCTGAGGCGCAGGATTGAGTCCCATATTGGGCTCCCTGCATGGAGCCTGCTTCTCTTTCTGCCTGTGTCTCTGCCTCTCCTCCTCTGTGTCTCTCATGAATAAATAAATACAATCTTTTTTAAAAAAAAGCGTTTTATTTATTTGAGAGAAGAGAGAGTGAGTGAGCAGGGGAGAGGGAAAAGCAGATCCTCCCGCTGAGCAGGGAGCCTGACATGGGCTTGATCCCAGGACCCTGGGATTTTGACCTGAGCTAACGGCAGATACTTAACTGACTGAGGCACCTGGGTGCCCCTCATTTAACAATTTAATATGAATAGGTTTCCATGATACTCCATTTTTCTAGCCTGGGTAACATGGTTTAAGCTTCAATTATTTGTAAATCTACTATCATTGTATACAAAAATTGAGGAGTATACCTATGTTTATAATTCTGGAATGAGAGTTCGTTGCTGTTAGCAAGTTCTCAAAATATTGTGTGATCCAAAGAAGATTAAAAGCCACAGTTCTAGTTTATGATTGAACTAGTCTCATGTTATTTGACATTTAGGAAGTTTCACTAAAACCAGTGCCCCTGCTCAAATATGCAAATCTTTCTGTTCATCTTATTCTTCGAAATTTTCTCATTCCTAAGAGATATTCTGAGTCACAGGTTAAAATGCTAATGTTTTAAATAATTTGGTTTTTCTGAGGGTTTTTTTCTGTTTTTAACAAAAATCCACTTGTAACTTAAAAATCTGTTTTTGATGTAGTTTTTGGACATAAGGAGTTAATGGGTCAAGAAAATGTAAAAGCCATACTAACTGTAATGTATACAGATTTTTTTTAAAAAATGTTCTTTTGAAGCAGTTAAAGTTTAATTCTCTGCTATGCCATCATAGCTTCTGTTCATGCAGTTCATCTTGGTTATAGAAATAGGGTCTTGTAAGCATATAATACCTTTCCTGGTCTGGTGGTGGTTGGATTTGTACTTTTTTCTTGGCTTTATAGCATTATTGGTGTAAAGAGTAATACGTCAGTTAACTTCTGTTATTTCAGAATTAAAGGTTTGGTTTAACCAATTTATATCCTATTTCTGCACTGGACTTAAACATTTGCATGGGACCTCTTTTATGTGTGTGTGTGTGTATAGCAGTATAGTTGACATACAATATTACATTAGTTTCAGGTGTACAATGTAGTATTTTAACAACTCTATACATTATACTGTACTCACCACAAGCGTAGCTACCATCTGTCACCATACAATGCTAATACAGTACCACTGACTATATTCCCTATGCTGTACTTTTTTGCCAGTGACTTATTCATTCCATAACTGGGAGCATGTACCTCCCACTCTCCTTCACTCATTTTTGCTCAGCCCCCCCACCAACAGCCATCAATTTGTTCTCCATATCTATGGGTCTGTTTCTTCTTTTTTTTGTTTTGTTTTGTTTTTTAGATTCCACATGTAAATGAAATCATATGGTGTTTCTTTCTTTTACTTGTTTCACTTAGCATACGACCCTCTAGACTATCCATGTTGTCACAGATAGCAAGATCTCATTCTTTTTTATGGCTGAGTAATATTCTGTTGTATATATACCACATTTTCTTTGTCTATTCATCTACTGATGGACACAGGTTGTTTCTATATCTTGGCTGTTGCAACTAATACTACAATAAACATAGGGGTGCATATATCTTTTTGAGTTAGTGTGTTTTCATTTTCTTTGGGTAAATGCCCAGTCATAGTATTACTGGATATCATATGGTAACTCTGTTTTTAAATTTCGTGATGAAACTTCATATTGTTTTCCACAGCAGCTGCATCAATTTATATTCCCACAGCAATACACAAGGGTTCCTTTTTTTACCAAATCCTTGGAACACTTGTTATTTCTTGTTATTGTGTTAAAGCCATTTTGACAGGTCTAAGGAGATATCTCATTGTGGTTTTGCTTTGTATTTCCCTAACGATTAGTGATATTAAGCATCTTTATATGTGTGTGTTGGCTATCTGTACATTTTCTTTGGAAAAATGTCTGTTTAGGTCGTCTGGCCATTTTAAATTAGATTATTTGTTTTTTTAGGTGTTAAGTTGTGTAAGTTTTTAATATATTCTGGATATCAATCCCTCACTGAATATATCATTTGCAAATATCTTCTCCCAGTTAGTAGATTGTTTTGTTGATTATTTCTTAGCTGTGCAAAAGCTTTTTATTTTGGTGTACTCCCAATAGTTTACTTTTGCTTTTATTTCTCTTGCCTAAAAAGACCTTTCTAAAAAAATATTGCTAAGGCCAGTGTCAGAGCAATTACTGTAACCTATGTTTTCTTCTGGGAGTTTAATGGTCTCACGTCTCACATGTGGGTCTTTAATTCATTTTGAGTTTATTTTTGTGTGTGGTATAATAAAGTGGTTCAGTTTCATTCTTATGCATATAGTTGTCCAGCTTTTCCAGCACTTTTTTTTTTAAGATTTTATATATTTATTCATGAGAGACAGAGAGAGAGAGGCAGAGACAGGCAGAGGGAGAAGCAGGCTCCATGCAGGGAGCCCAATGTGGGACTTGATCTCAGGACTCTAGGATCACACCCTGAGCTGAAGGTAGATGCTTTAACAGCTGAGCCACCCAGGTGTTCCATCCAGCACTATTATTAAAGAGACTGTCTTTTCTTTTGTATATTCTTGTCTCCTTGGTCATAGATTAATTGACCATATAAGCATGGGTTTATTTGTGGGCTTCCTGTTCTGTTCCATTGGTCTATATGTCTATTTTTGTGCCAGAGCCATACTGCTATGATTATTATAGTGTTGTAGTATATCTTGAAGTCTGTGATTGTGATACCTTTGAGCTTTGTTCTTTTTCAAAATTGCTTTACCTATTTGGGATTCCATACAGATTCTGTGGTTCTATACAAATTTTAAGGCTGTTTGTTTTAGTTCTGTGAAAATACTATTGATATTTTGATAGGGATTACATTAAATCTGTAGATTGCTTTGGGTAGTAGGGACATTTTAACAGTATTAATTTTTTCAATCCCTGAGCATGGTTTGTCTTTCCATTTGTGTCATCTTCAATTCTTTCATCAATGTTTTATGGTTTTCACATGATCAGTCTTTTTTACTTCCTGGTTAAGTTTATTCCTGGTTATTTTATTCTTTTTGGTGCAACTGTAAATGGAATTGTTTTCCAGATATTTCTTTCTGCTACTTCTTTATTAGTGTATAGAAATGCAACAGATTTCTGTATATTAATTTTGTATCCTTCAACTTTATTGCATTAATTTATTCTGGTAGTTTTTTGGTGGAGTCCTTAGTTTTGTGTGTAGTATCATATCATTTGCAGCCTGATGCAGGACTCAGTCTTAGGACCCTGGGATCACGACCTGAGCCACCCAAGCGTCCCAGCACCTCTTTTTTAGTACACATACTTATTTCTCATAACTGAACCCAGAGATAGTAAGTGCTAACAGTTTGATGAATTTTGTTTGTATATTAGTGTAACTATTGGGACTTTATTCAGTTTTATATACTGCTTGGCTTTCTTAATGTTATCTTATGTGCATTTCCCTGTATCTTTCAGTGGTATTATTTGCAAGCTAACTTAGTAATTTCGTATTTTATCACATACTATAATTTATTTAACCATGCTTCTGTCATTGCTATCTAGATTGTTTCCTATTTTGTTATATTAGAATATATTGAACCTTCATATAAAGATTCTAGTTATCTTCCCTACAAAGATTGTGCCAAAATAATTTTGTAAGAATGTCAATATTCTTTGAAAGAAAACTTATAAATTGTATAAACTTGAAATTATCTCTTATAATTTAATTGAGCCGAATAGAGGAAAAATAAAATTTTGTAAACAGTCCTACATTTCTGAAGTTGATGGCTTCAGAAATGCTAGTAGTAGCATCCTATACACTCTAGGCAGTCCATATTTTGTTTTGAATAATTGAAAGTTACATTAGTTTGCCAGGGCTGCCATACCCAGATACCAAAGACTGAGTGCCTTAAACAACAGAAATGTACTTTTTTTTTTTTTTTTTTTTTTTGCAATTCTGGCAGCTAGAAGGCTGAAATCAAGGTATTAACTGAGTTGGTGTCTTCAGAGAACTCTTCTCTTTTTGGCGTGTAGATGGTCATGTATTTTCACATGGTCTTCCCTCTATGCATGTGTCTGTATCAAAATTTTCCTCCTCTTAAAAGGACATCAGTCATTATTGATGAGAGGCACCCTAGAAACCTCATTTTAAATTAAATACCTTTTTAAAGATGCTATTCCCAAATAGAGTCACTTTCTAAGGTACCAGGGGTTAGGACTTAAACATTGGAATGGGAGAGTGGGGGATATAACTCAGCCTATAACAGAAGATAAGTAACTTAATTTTTAAAGTTAAAGCTTGTGAATCATAGTACTTTAAAGGTAAAAGAATGACTATTTATTAAATAACTTTTAATGTAAGTGGCTTGCTCAAGAACAGAAGTAATTGCAGAGTTTTGACTAGAACACTGGTTTTCTGATCCTTAGCTTTTAATTTTAATTAGAACAATAGAAAGTTAATGTAGTTCTAGACAGCCTTGTAGAATTTAAAAATACACTTATGATTGATTAAATTATTTGGTGCTTTTGATTTAGCCTATTGCCGTGGCACTTGGACATTGTCCCTCTTCAAATTTATGAGGCTAATTTCTTCCTGTACTCAAGGCCCTGACATTTTCTTCTCATAAATTCATGTTTTTACTATCCTTTCTCCTGATATATTTGAGGTAAGGGTGTAGGCATAATTCGTTTGAATAGATATTTCTCCCAGTTTTGAAGATATTTACTTCGTTAGCCTTCAAGGTGTCATGTGAGTTGTTGCAGCATTAAATAAAACCCACAACTAAACCAACATAAAATCATCTGTTTTCCGAAAAAAAAATCCAACAGCAGCCTACTGGGAAATTCTTTCATTTCTTCACATTTAAATCCCAGCAAGCCTTCTAGTCCTTAACCTTCATTTTTCTCTTGTCATAGCCTAGTTGGATAATGTCCAAAGCTTTTACTCATGCAATCCTCTAATATATTTTCTCAGATCTTATGTAGATTTAAGCCCTCATTTACACTCCACCCTTTAGTTATGTCTTCAGATCACTTGAATGCCATTCTAAATTGTGGAAGTTGTTTAATTGGCTCTGCAGAGATACGTGGTATATCATCAGCCTAGGATACTGATATCTGAGATTCTTTCTCTCAATCCCACTATTTCTTAAACTGCAAAGGAAAAATCCCTCTATTATTAAAGATAAAGTCTGATACTAGTTAAAATGGAAAGGACAAACTTTAATCAATAATATACTATTGCAATAAGGAAGAGGATTCAGCTTGATCTGAACTCAACTTCTATTGGTATAGAGGTGGGTGGGTGTGGGTGGAAGCTAAGTCAGGGAAGTGAAAAATTAGAAAGGGTTGATTGGAATAAATGTGAGTAGGCAAGTTTTTTTCTTGCTAGTTAGAATTCTGTTCTCCCATATAGACTGTGTCCTAGGCCTTGTCTTTCCTGATGATTACGTTTCAGAGGAGTGGCTTTCAGGTCCTTAATAAATACACTCCTGAGTTACAGGAGATAACATATACACTTGACCCTTTCCAACACAGGCTTGGACAATGCGGATCCACATATGTGTGGATTTTTTACACTACAATATAAATAAATTTTCTCTTCCTTATGGTTTTCTTAATAATACTTTTCTTTTTTCTAGCTTAATTTATTAAAAGATAGAGTATATAATACATATAGCATTTTAAATATGTGTTCACTGACTGTTTCTATTATCAGTAAGGTTTCTGGTTATCAGTTAGGCTATTAATTAAATTGGGGGGGTCAAAAGTTAGAGGGGGATTTTTAGTTCCACTGGGAGTCAGTGCCCCTGAACCCTGCATTGTTCAAGGATTGACTGTACGTGTCAAAGGGACAGAGGAAGGATTCTCACCATTTTAAGCCTTTTTTAAGTAGGTGCTCCAAGATGGAGTAGTCAGGGGCCTCTCATGGGTATAGCCTGGAACAAACATTGAATTTTTTAGCAACCCTGAATTTTCTCAGGCAGGCACTTTAAGTGGGGCTCTAGTTATCCTTGAGTTGTTACAACTCTGTTAATGTATGTTCAGGTTTTTTTAATGTGAGGGGAGGAGGTGGTGGATGAGGTCTTTGTGCTGAGTGTTTATAGATATATAGGTGAGGGTTGAGGCCTAGTCAAGAAAATGGCTCAGAAGAGCTTGAGTTTGTTTAAGGAAAAAATCTTTGTTACCATTGATGGGTGAAGAGTGTTTAAGAGTAGTGTAGCTAGTCTCACATCAGAGTGTATATAGAACTTCATTTTGTATTTCAGTTTTGAAATTGACAGGGCTACTTTAAATACCCGAGAGAGAAGTCCGATGGCTGCCAGTCAAACACTGGGGACTACCCTGGGTTTTTTTATGGTGTTAGTAGAATTGAGAACTTAGCTTTTATCAAGGAAAGCATTTTGAAATCCATTAAGTTCACTTTAAATTAAATTATGTCCCAAGTGATTTACAGTAAGCAGATAATTTGAAAATTATCTCTCTACATCTAATGGTAGGGAAACACAGCAGAGAAATATGTCATTTATGACAGAGGACAGAGCCTAAGTCAAATTTTATTTTATTTAAAAATTTGCTTTAGTCTTACTTAACTGATTTGTTTAATTTGCTAAGACTTAAGTTCTCTTTTCACTTAGTATCAGCACAGTCTAAGATATGTTAAAACCAAGCTTTTGAATAAATAGTATTTGCATATCCAGTTATATAAATGCATTTCTATTCTTCAGAAAGATTTTTAGGATTGAGATTACTAGGTCAGAGAGAATGAGCAGTTTGAAGCCTCCAGCTATGCATAGCTGTCTCATTGCCTTCCTGAAATGTGACTAATTTGTACACACAGTGAAGCATATGAATGCCCATTTATAAATATTTGTCATACTAATAGATTTTTAAAATAGATTGTTTTTGTCAGAGCATTTCTTTAATAATTAAAAAAGTTGTATTTATTGATCATCTATATTTTATCATTTGTGGTGGTTCTTTTGTTTTGTTTTTTAAGATTTTATTTATTTATTTGAAAGAGCACAGGCAGAAGAAGAGGGAGAGGATGAAGCAGACTCCCTCTGAACAGGGGGCTCGATGTGGAGCTTGATCCCAGGATCCTGGGATCATGACCTGAGCTGAAAACAGATGCTTAATTGACTGAGCCACTCAAGTGCCCCCATTTGTGATTGTCCTATATTCTTTGTACCTTTTTTTTTTTATTGGTTTTCCCTTGTTTTCTCACTGATTTATAGGAGCTCTTTTTTCTCAATTAATCATTGGCCACTTTTTTTTAATTTGATTGATAGGCATTTAATATTTTCTTCTATCATTAAGGTTTATCCATCTTCCATTTTTTAGACTCAGAGTGTTTTTCGATCCCTATATTTCAGTTATCTTCCTACACAATTATTACTTTATTTTTAATTTCTTTTATAAATTCTTATTAATTTTGTTACATGTTAGGAAATGGGCACTTTGTGAGTTATTGCATATTGACTCATAGTGTGATATAACTGAAAGACTTGGCATTTAAAACACCCAGTTATAGCACTGTCATGGTTTGTAACCCAGTATACTTGTTTTGTTTCTAAAATTCTGTTATAAAAAAAATAATAATAAAATAAAAAAATAAAATAAAATAAAATTCTGTTATAATCATACATATGTTGGCCAACCTCAAAAACTACCCCAGGCATTCCTACCTTCTGGTGTTTGCACCCTGTGTGGTCCCTGCCACATTGAATCAGAGATGGCCTGTGACAGAATATGATAGAAGTAATGGTATCGGACCTCCAAGACTTCCAAGACTTGATCATAAAAGACATTTCAGCTTTTGCCTTAGTCTCTTGGATTATGTACTCACAAGTCACCATAGCGAAGACTCAAGAAGCCCTGTAGAAACACCTAAATGGAGAGGAGGTGAGGCCTCCTCTCAGCTCTCAGCACCAGCTTATTAGCTGTGTCTATGATCCACCATTTAAGTGGATTTTCTAGCCCCTCCCAAATTTCTGGCTCATAGAAACTGAGCAGTAATAAATGATTATTGTTATTTTTAATGACTAAACTTTAGAAAAGTTTGTTACTTAGCAATAGATAATACAGTGTGCAAGCAACTTTTAAAAATGGCTTCAGAATATGATTGATTTAAACCTAAATATGTGAAACACCATAAAAAACAAGATTTCTGAAGATCTTTTGTTTTCTTTTCGGACAGAGTATGTTTTCAACAAATCAGTGATAGAAGGATAAATTATCTAGTCATATACCTAGCCTTTCAGAGTCTCAGATTGTTCCTTTGCCCTCTTAGAACTAAGAAAGAAGTCTAGAAAGAAAAATCAGATTCTGCCTTAAAAGTTTCCTAAAGACAGTCCTATCTTAATAATTTATTTTAAACAGTAATTAAGCACCTACCTTCAGTCAGATACTGAGGATATATTACTAAATTAGATGGATACAATTTCTGCTCTTTTGGAGACTTCAGTATCTGGAACACATTAGGCATTTATGTACTGAATAGATGAATATGTCTGAGTTGCTTCGTCTAAACTGTTAGAATAATACTCTCATTCCCCTTACCAACATACATACATGTACTTGTAGATGGGAATTATTTACATGATAGTCCTCCCAATTTTATGACCTAGAAATGTTATATCCCAATTTTCCACGTTCAGAATTGTGAAAGACTAGATACCGTAAACAATCTCTCACTGCAGAACAATTATATCCTGGATAGAATGCATTTTTGTGACATTAATGATTTTTGCAAGGAGGCAAAGTGATCTTCAAGGCCCCCCTTTTTCCAAAAAAATAAACAGATAAATAAATCAAGGCAAGGAAGATCTTACAATCTGTAGTTAGAATAGTGAATGATGCTGATAGCAGATTCAGGATACTGATCTTGTGGCTAACCAGATTGGGGAGCTGAGCTTGGACTCCTGTAGTCCAGATTTTTGGGAGTGCCCTCAAGCCATTGACAAAATTAGAAATAGTCCCCAACTGTACCAAAGCCCAAAGATTACCCTTAGTCTAATATCAGAAAATGAACTCACCATCAAAGGTAAATTTTAAGAAAGCACCATAAGCAAGGGTTGGCAAAAGTTTCCTGTAAATGCCAGGATAGTAAATATTTAAGCTTTGTGGGTCATATAGTCTTTGTTGTACCTATTCAGCTCTTCCATTGTAGTGGGAAAACAGCCATAGAAGATATATAATAAATGAATCAACATGACTATCTTCAGATAAACTATTCACGAAAACAGGTAACAGGCCAAATTTGGCCTGCAACCAGTTTACTAACCCCTGCAGAAGAAGGTGGAGTAGAGGAGAATAATGGCTGTGTTTGAATACTGATGAAAAATAAATTCTAAGGTCCATAATATCCCAACCAAGATGATAAAGAGAAAGTCAGGCTTTCATCAAGTGAACTGCATGACACCAAAGACAAAAATAAAACAAAAACAACTATAGAGAAAAAGATAACAAAATTTTTGGCAAAGAATTTCTCTGTCCAGTGATTCTAGTGATTCCAGATTTGTTTTTTTGGTCTTTTCTGTATTTGGATAATAAGTATGCTTATGCTGGACATTTGATAAATGAGGGAGAAAACACCCAAATTTGTTAAATATATGAAAGACCAAAGTCAAGGACATAATCTAAGAAAAACTACTTTCCATGGTTCCAAAAGCTGCAGAGAGCCAGTAAATATCAGGCTGAAGTAATTGGCTTCATTTTGGGTAGTAAAGGGATCACTAAAAACTTAATGTATTTTTTGGGATAAAAGTCAAAACAAAATGACCTTGAGTTAAGTAAGAATTATTTGCCAAAAATTTAAGAACCACATAATAGAAGAAGACTTAGAGATTACCTACCCCAAACTTTACACCATTGTAAACCTCATTTTCACTCCACATCACAAAAATATATTAATAAAAACAATTAGAGACTAGGCAAAATATAAAAGTATGGAAAAAAAAAACCCTACAAATGCAAGAATTTCAGCTTTACCTGATATCCTGATAACAGGAAGGAAATATTTGTGATCTTCTATGAAAAAAATAATAAATATTATCATAGTACTTACCATTTATTGAGTGCTTAAAGTGTGTCAAGCATGGTACTAAGAACTTTCTATGTGGTTTTGCATTTGGGCCTTATGACAGTCCTTTTAGTTTGATGTCTTAATTATCTCCCATTTTATAATGACTGTAACTGAGGCTTTATTCAGATTGACTAGTTACTCAAAATACTGTAAGTTTCAGAGCTGGAATCAATAACCAGACCACCTGATGCCCATGCAGAAATTTTGCCTTAACCACAAGTCGTATGGGCTGAAAGGCAAGTTTAGGTAATTGTTGTGCTTATTATCTGCCTATATTTATATGTTCTCTGTGCTTTAAAAAGTGCAGAGGAGCAGTTAAAGATGACCTTGAAAGCATGGGTGAGGGGCAAGGAGTTTTTTAACTTGGTGTGAAAGGGAGGAAGCCTGGTGCAGTATAGAAGAGTCCACTG
Organism: Canis lupus dingo; assembly: GCF_003254725.2. Classification (NCBI taxonomy): domain Eukaryota; kingdom Metazoa; phylum Chordata; class Mammalia; order Carnivora; family Canidae; genus Canis; species Canis lupus. The sequence continues at coordinate 32,781,006 of NC_064271.1, forward strand.
ATAAAAATGAAAATAATTTTTAAAAATGAAAAAAAATTCTTTTTTAAAGATTTTATTTATTTCTGAGAGGGACAGCACCAGCACGAGTGGGGGTTTGGGGGTATAGGGCAGAGGGAGAGAGGACAGAGAGAGAAGCAGACCCCCTAACTGAGCAGGGAGTCCAATGCTGGACTCAATCCCAAGACCCTGAGATTGTGACCTGAGCTGAAGGCAGATGCTTAACCAACTGAGGCACCTGGGGACCCAAAAGTGTAGATAATTCTTTGTACATGTAGCAATCAGGTACTGAACTAGAGTGACTCTTATATGTAGTTTTGATTTCTTACACATAATTTTGTATATGGCAGAAGCTTTTAACTTAAGTTTTTTTTTTTCTAGTGGAAAGAGTAAAAGAACAATTAAAACTTTCTTTGGAAAACAAGAATGGCATAGTCCAAACTGGTGAATTAACAGTTGTGCTCGATGGACTGACGATTGAACAAGAAAATCTAACAAACTGCAGCTCATCTCCAACCAGTAAGATAACTTTACGTGATTTTAAAATTTGAAGGGGAAAAAAAATCTAGCAAGAAGTATATAAAAACCTGCTTGCTTGCTTTCTTGTTGTTCAGTAGAAATACAGCAAAATGGTGATGCCTTACATGAAAATGGAGAGCCTTCAGCAAGACCAACCTCCAGGTAGATTATCTTATTTTAGTATTTGTGGCAAGATAATGTAACATTTCCCATATATGAAGTTTTAGATTTTATATATAATCTTTAGTTTAGAGTTTGCTATACAATTTAAAAGTTTCTATCTAAACAGGTCATTTCTTTGAATTCTTATAAAAGTAATTTTTAAAGAAATAACTTCATTGAGATATAACACACATACCAAAAGGTTTATTGTTTTTTAAAGTCTATATCTCAGTAGATTTGGCTGTAACTGTTACTACTATCTAATTTCAGAAATTCTCATCAGCCTTAAAAAGAGATGCTATACTCATGAGCTGTTTCTCCTCATTCCTTTCTCCTCCCAGATTCTGGCAGCTGCTAATCTACTTTTTGTCCCAGTGGCTTTGCCTATTCTGGCCATTTCGTAGAAATAGAATCATACAATATGTCACCTTCTATTACTGACTGTTTTTACTTAGTCTAAGGTTCATGTTGAGACATGTATCAGTTCTTCATTTTTTTTTTATTGGAAATGGCTTCTTAAAATCTGTATTTAGGCATATTTTATCAATAAATAGACTCAAATAATGTGGGAAAATGGATTCTTTTTACAATATGAATTGGCAGCTTCCTGTAGATCACTATAAGATACATGCTCCACAGATAGTGGTCTTTCCTCAGAAGTCACCCTGCCATCTCCAAGCTGCCTTGCATTCATGTTTGATGACAATTAATAAAAGCTTTCTACTTAGAATATTTTAAATTAGAATAAAACATATAATAGGTCAAATGTAATGGAGTGAATCCCTGAAAATGTAAAAGTATATTGCTGTAAAATTGACTTGTTAATTTGAAAAAAACATGCTGGTAGGGGTGTCTGGGTGGCTTGCTTAGTTGAGCATCTGACTCTTGGTTTCAGCTCAGGTCATGATCTCAGGGTTGTGAGATCAAGCCTCATGTCAGTCTTGAGATTCTTGAGATTCTCTCTTCCTCTCCCTTTGCCCCTCCCATTTGTGTACGTGCTTACACTCTCCCTGTCTCTCAAATAAATACATAAATCTTTAAAAAAAACCATGCTGGCATATGACAAAGTGTTGCTTCTAGTAATACACAGAATTACTAACATCATTACTCCTAAAATGACAAATGATTCTCATAGAACATTTGAACAGATAACTATATCTTCTGAATATATATTTGGCTTACATATGAGGAAATTAAGAACTAGGAGGGTACAATTAGGTAGATTAAAAAATTTTTTTAAAGATTTTATTTATGTATTCATGAGAGAGACAGAGAGAGGCAGAGACAGGCAAAAGGAGAAGCAGGCTCCCTGTGGGAAACCCAGTGCAGGACTCAATCCCAGAACCCTGGCTGGGATCATGCCCTGAGCCAAAGACGTTCAACCACTGAGCTACCCAGGCGTCCCTGTTTTTATAATCTTTGAAATACAATTTTAGATGGGTAAAGGAGCTTGAATCACCACCAGTCTATAACCTAATGTTGTTTATTGCATAGAGATAGTAAGACATTTTGAATGAAAGATTAGATCTACAGCTTCAGGGAGAACTTCAAGTGAGTTCTTATACTTAAACTCCTGGATCACTGATTCTTGCTTAGTGGCTGGGGAGGGCTGTACAAACCAGAAGAATCACTTGGGAGCTTCCTTCAAACTTCACTTACACAAACTTCTTCCTGAAGACATCTCGTTCAAAATATATAGGTGACAAAGGAAAGGAGAGTGGCATTCATTCATTTATTCATTTTTCATAAGATATTTATTAAGTGCCAGACACTAGTCTAACCACTAACAGTCCTGGCCCTGTTCTGGTGAAATTGCATTCTGGTGGGATGAAGGTAGATAGTAAACAAGTGAAGAAATAAAGTAGGTAATTGGCGATAGTGGTAAGAACTATGAAGTCATTGAAATAGGACAAGATGACAGGAATGGAACGGAGCCTGTTTTAAAGAGAGATGTCAGGGGAATCCTCTCTGAAGAAGTGCCATTTAAGCTACAATTAAAAAGCCAAAAATATGCTATCCGTGCAGAGTTCTGACAGGAGAGCCTTATTCTAGACAGAGGATAGCAATTGCAAAGACCTTGAGTTTATCTTTTGTTAATTTATGCTCTACAAGTTCTTCCAACTCTAGAATATAATATTTAACCTTTTTTTGGATTATCTTGTAGTCATTATAATATTACTATCTGTGTATAATAATTTGTAATTAACATTTGAAGATTTTACAGCATGTTTTCGTATTCTCTAAAATTGATACATAGTATATTTGCTGCAAGGTAAGCAAGGAGGAAGTTGAAGAGAAATAGATTACAAATAGATGGGCAGGGCTTAGGGACATGATCTGATTTTTATATATTTTAAAAAACATTAAGACTGCTTTGTGGAGGGCACATACAGGGTGGCCTGTATATTTGGAAAAACTCTCCTGTTAACTTATGTGACATCATCTAACTCCCTATCCACTGCCAGTAAGATTTAAAAACTTTGGCAGTTGTAGAATTATTTATTTGCAGTTCATGTGCTATAAATTTTTGTAACTCTGCAATATAATACTTATGTTTTCTGATTATCATGTACCCCTTAGTTTAATGCCAGTACATTGTAATGTGTAATCAGTATTTGAAGACCTTTTCACCTTATTTTTCAGTATTCAATAAAATTACAGTAGTTTGGAAATGATTTTTAAAAGTTCCATAAGCTTTTTAAAATACTTTTAGAGCATTTTTTTTTTTTTAGATGTTATTCATTTATTCATGAGAAACACACACACAGAGTGAGAGAAAGAGGGGGGCAGAGACAAGGCAGAGGGAGAAGCAGTCTCCACACAGGGACTCGATTCCGGGACTCCAGGACCACACCCTGGGCCTAAGGCAGGCACCAAACCACTGAGCCACCCAGGGATCCCCTAGAGCATTTTAATATAAAGATTATTCTTAGACTTTAAATATTTAAAATGTACGACTTGATCAAAATGGATTCATTTTGATTTAGTATGTGTATATATCTGAGTGTACAGATATCTGCTAGTGTGGATACACTTGGAAATGAAAGTAAATTTTAATGTAATAAAAGTATGCTCTTTTTTTCATTACTCTTTCTACCTATCACTTTGCTTTAATATTAAGAATTTGGTAAAGGTTTCCTATGACAATTTTAATGGAAAGTTAATTGTACTTATTAAAGAAAAGCATCTTTTTTTTTAAGGTTGGCTGTTGAAGGTACCAATGGAATAGATAATCATGTACCCACAAGCACTCTAGCTCAAAACGCATGCTGTTCATATGTAGTTAATGGAGACAACACGCCTTCATCTCCGTCTCAGGTTGCTGCCAGACCCAAAAATGCACCAGCTCCAAAACCACTCACATCTGAGCCTGCCAATGACACTGGTAAGCATGGTGATTTATGACTCATTGTTTAAATGAAAACTAAATTAAACTTTATGTACCTGTGCCTACACTTTTTACTGCACAATCTTCCTTAATCTTCAGTTTTATGATAGGAATGTAACGATCACAATACCTGAAATATTTTCTAATAATTTGAATTTTTCTAGATTATTTAGTAGGATATTCCAAATATATATTTAGCTTAGAAATAACAATACATTTCACTAAGCATGTTCTTATATGTTAGTTAGATTCTTAGGCTTCATGCCACAGATATTTTTGGAAATAATTAGATAAAGGGGCAGTTATTTATTAAGTTCACTCCTAATTCATGAAAAGTATAAGAATGATGAATGCTTATTTCAGAAAGGCTTATATCACTACTCTGTATCATTCTTGTCATCATCCTCCATTTAAACTCTGGAATTTGGTGTGTTAGCTTTTCTTTCTAAAATACTTAGCTGTTTGAGTAGATTGGTGAAAGTATCCACTGACCAGTAGATAGTTGCGTGGTTTAATGTTTGAGTATAATCAGATGTTGATGCAAAAGGGAGGAGGACTTACTAAGGCTCTCCCTGTTGCAGGATCTCTTATTTATACTCCATAGCTTGTCAGGTACTTTATAGGCCCTTCCCATTGGGAGCAAATTCACTTCCCACGTTCTTCTCTTATTTATCCTTGCCCAAAATTTCAGGGTGACAGTAAAACACAAGGGGAACTAGAATTGAAGGCTCCATTATAAGTAATTCCCACAACATTCACAGTAACTACTAGGAAACATAGGATAATCATAATAGCTAATGTTTGTGCTATCAATGTTCTAAACACTGAATGTCTGTTTAGTGATTTAACTTTCACCATAATAAATTGAAATAGATACTAAGATCTTTCCCTTTTTTCCTGGGAGGAACTGAGGCACAGAGATCACAGTTAGGGAGTAGAAGAGCTGTAACTGACATCCACCTTGACTGACCCTACCTCTTTCAACTCTCTGCCCTCTGCCTCCCTGTTCACTGTGTTGTGTGTGATTTTTATCGTGTCTCAAAGTCATACCATTCATCTTTTATACTCTGATGGGCTTCAAATAATACTCCCTCATCCAGCTTAGTGATTGTTTTTAACCTCTTCTGATAAATGTTGGTGACATCTGACAAAACAGTCCCCTGTGTCATCATTCTATTGGCTGGTTTACAGAGACTTCTGGAATCTCTTCTGTTGGTAGCAACCACTCTGCTAATGTTTTTTGTGTGATCTGTCATCCTTTAGAAGGAGGATGAATTCAGGTACTTCTCAAGGAGTGGGGTAATCTTTAAGGCATTAGTGCAAATATGGTATTTATTTTTCTAACCAAGAACTTTAAAAGTCAGTTTTCATGTTGGAGTGGGAGTATGGGTAGGAGTGTGCATATTCAGTGTATAACTCATTACATGTTTTAATCCCATACTAAAATCTTTAAAACCAAAAGGATGTTTTGGTAAACAACTTTGATGGCAAAACGACTAGAACTGATTTGAAGGTATTTATATTTCATCATGATTAGTGTATCTCTGCATTTTGCCACAAAAATATTGTGTAATTACAGTGTGTAGCTCCTAAGCCTTCTCACATACTACTGTAATATACAATATATGTGCCATATTAATTTCCTAAGTTCTGAAAAGTGACAGATTCTGGAATATACTTTGCCCCCTGGGTTTCAGATAAGGGATTATGGGCCTGTGCTAAGGAATTTTAAGACAAATAATTTCATTCTACCAGAGACAGTATTATACAAGAGAGTTTTGCGGGGAGATTTTTTTCTCTCTCTCCTGTTCATTTGACAAAGTTTTTTTTTTTTTTTTTTTTTTAATTAATTAATTCATGAGAGACACAGAGAGAGAGAAAGAGGCAGAGACACAGGCAGAGGGAGAAGCAGGCTCCATGCAGGGAGCCTGACGTGGGACTCAATCCTGGGTCTCCAGGATTATGCCCTGGGCTGAAAGAGGCGCTAAACCACTGAGCCACCAGGGCTGCCCCATCATTTGACAAAGTTTTGATTAAGAAGGTCCATTTGATAAGTAAGTTGCTATAAATATTAATTATTTTAGGCTAAAATAGGCAGTTTGTATGGTTCTGTATCTTGATACAGTTTGTAATCTCTCCAGTTAAATTGTCTCTCCATACAATTTCAAAATCAGGAAATTGGCGTTGACAAAACATTTCGCCAGTTACACCTGTGTTGTGTGTGTGTATATAGTTCTGTGCAGTTTTCTCATGTCTGGCATCATGTAGCTGCCACTGCAATCAAGATACAGAACCGCGCCATCGCCAAAGGCCCGTGTACTCGAACACTACCTCCTTCATAGCCACCCACTTCTTCCAAGTGTGAATAGACTTTAAAGAAACTTAAAGTGCTTATATATAGAAGTAGTTCTTCATGTCACACTTTTAAAAAGGAGTAAGAATGATACGCAAATACTCCAGTATTTCTGCCTTTTTCTACTTTATTTGAATAGTTACAGTAAGGGCAAATGCATGGTGCTTTGAGATGTACATATCATAAAGCACAAGAGAAACTTCTCAAGGATTAAACAAAGTAGGCAGATATGTCTTGTAACCCACATGTCATAATGGCTGAATTAAGGATTGGGATACATTCATTAAGAAACCAAGTCAGTGAGTGGCACCTGGGTGGTTCAGTCAGTTGAGCATCTGACTCTGGATTTGCACTTGGATCACGGTCTCCGGGTCCTGGGATCAAGCCCTTCATTGAGCTCTGTACTCAGAATGTAGTCTGCTTGGACTTCTCTCCCTCTGTCCCTCCCTCTGCCTGGACATGTGCTCTCTGAATAAATAAATAGAGATAGATAAATAGATTAAATAAATAAATCACCCCAAGTCCATGGGTGTGGTCTTTTATCTATAGAGAAGGAAATGCTTCTTTGCATAAACTTCTACTACCCTACCTGTCACACATTTTAAATACTAGCTTACATATAATTCTCCATATTCTTTCATGAGCAAAGAACCTATGATCCTGACCTCACTCCTCTTTCTCTGCCTTCCATTTTCCTTCAAACATCTTTATATCATGTTAACAGATGTTTATTTTGCAGCTACCATAGATAGATGTTGATTTTACAGGAGGACGCTGCTTGGTGGCTGGGTACATACACATCAGAGTTTCTCAGTTTAAGCACTGTTGACGTCTTGGGCCAGAAATTCTTTATTGTGGATGGCTGTCCTGTGTATTGTACATTCCTGACCTATACCTACTAGATGCCAGTAACATCCTCTCTTTCCCCTAGTTGTGACAACCAAACATAGCTTCAGACATTGTAAAAATGTCTTTGGAGTGGGGGACAAATTTGTTTCCAGTTGAGAACCACTGATATATCTATCTGTCTATCTATCTATCTATCTATCTATCTATCTATCTATCTAATCTCTCCAGTTAAAGATATGCCATCCTACCCTGCCCAGAATTTCCCATTATTAACATTTTGCATTACTGTGGTATATTTGTTACAATTAATGAACCAGTATAAATACATTATTATTAACTGTAGTCCATAGTTTTCATCAAGGCTCACCCCTTGTGTTATATGGGTTCTGTGAGATTTAAGAAATGCATGTTGTTGGGGCGCCTGGGTGGCTCAGTGAGTTAAGCGCCTGACTCTTGATCTCAGGGTTGTGAGCCCCGTGTTGGGCTCCACGCTGGGCATGAAGCCTACTTCAAAAATAAAATAAATGAAAAGAAAAGACATGCATGTTGTCATATACTCACCAGTACATGACATGTTGTACTGTACTCACCAGTACAGTATCATAAGGGATTGTTTTACCATTCTCAAACTCCCCCATGCTCTACCTGTTTATCCTTTTCCCCATATTCCTAGCAACCAGTGATCTTTTCACTATCTCTATAGTTTGGCCTTTTTCAGAACATCAGATGTTTGGAGCTTTCTTTGACTTAGTAGTATGCATTTAAGGCTCCTCAATATCTTTTTGTAGCTTGACATCTCATTTCTCATACTGCCGAATAATATTCCATTGTATGGATATACCTAAATTTGCTTATCCATTAACCTTGAAGCATCTTGGTGGCTTCCAGCTTTTGGCAATTATAAATATAGCTGATATAAACATTCATGTGCAGTTTTTTTCAACTTAACTGGATTGAGGACCATGGCTGCTGGATTATATAATAAGAGTATGCTTATTTTTGTAAGAAACTGCAAAACTGTCTTCCAAATTGGCTGCACCCTTTTGTTTTCCCACCAGCAATAAGTGATATTTTCCTCTTGCTCTGCTTCCTTACCAGTATTTGCATATTAAGGAGAGTTTATTATTTTTATTTTTAACAGTGTTGAATCTTCCATCCAGAGGTGTTTTATGTCTCTCTCCATCCATTTTGTTTTAAAATGTCTCTTAGTAATGTTTTCTGGCTTGTTTAGATAGGTCTTGAGGGTAATTTTAATGTTGAACTTATATAGGGTCATTGTGCTAAAATGTTTTAATCGGTACTAAGTTTTTTAGTTTATTCTGATGAGTGTTCGAAATAAGCTTACCCTCTGTGAATGAGTTTTATCTTTTTATTTCCAATATTTTTCACTTTTTTCTTGTCTTAATGCATTGTCAAAGTAAGCAGCAATATTGGAATGGTGATTGTGATCTTCCTTGTTTTGTTCCTGATTTTAATTTGTTTCTGACCTTAATGGAAATTCTTCTAATGTCTTACAGTTCATATATGATGCTTACTGTGGGTTTCTGATGGGTAATCTAGATTGTTTACTAATTTTTCTTGATTCCTTTTTTAAAGTGTTTTGTCATGGTTTTATTGAAAGCTTTTTGGTTTGGATTGCAAATAGTCATACTACTTTTTTAAATGTTTGCACAGTCCGACTTCCTAATATAATTTCCTAATGTTGAGCCATCTTTTAATTTATTTAGTTTCAACTTTAGGGTTATATTATCCTCACAGAATAAATTAAGAAACTCCATTTTTCTTTTTCTTCTCTAATGTACTGTGCCACTTTAAATAACACAGAAATGATCTGTTCATTGAAGGGTTTATAGAATTTTCTGAGAAAACTTAAGGGAGTCTTGTGCTCTTTCGTGGAATAATATTAGATCTTTCATCACCTTTTTCGTATTTATGTGGTGACTTTTTCTTTCTCTTTTTTACTTTCTTTTTAAAGATTTTTAAAGTAATCTTTCCACCCAATGTGGGGCTTGTATTCAACACCTCTGAAATCAAGAGTCACTTGCCCCACTGACTGAGCCAGCCAGGTGATGAGTCTTTTCAATTTTTCTTTCTCTTGACATAGTTAATATATTTCAAAAATTAGCTTTTTTTTTTTTTAAGCATTTACACACTCAGGGTGGGGCTCAAGAGATCAAGAGTCACATGCTCTACCAACTGAGCCAGCCAGGTGCCCCTTAGTTCATATATTTGAGACTTATAAAGTGGTTCTAACATATATTTTTCTTTATAAAACCCAGAAAGGTACACTTCATGTCTTCTCTAACTTTACTGGTAAGAATTCATCTGAAGCATTTGTTAAAAATAACAGATTCCCAGACTCTTCCTTAGAGATTTCCCATAGAAATTCAGTTAAGTCTAGGATAGGAACTAAGATCTGTATTTTCAATGAGATCCCAGCTGATTCTTATCAAGTAAGTTAGGAAATTCTGATCTGTTTTATTGGTCTTTTAATTTCTTTTACCATTTTTCCTGCCTGGCGCTGGAATTGATTGCTAAGCTCATTTATTGCCATTCTTTCTTATATCCTTAGGTACTTTGGCTTTGTCTAGGAGCACTTGATACAAGTGTTTTCATTGCTATTAATTTCCCTAAAGTTTATAATTTCATGATTATTTCTTTTTTAACTCAGTATTATTTAATTTCTCTTCTAAGCAAATTGATTGTGGATTGGGGGAGAGCTACCATTTTTATAGACATAAAAATATCATTTTTTTCACCAGTAAAATGGGAATAATGCTGTTACCTGTCTCAGCATTGTACTGTAAAGACCAATTAAGATAACCCTTAAACAGATTATGTCAGTAAACATTTTAATAAGTTGTATTTTATTGTTTGTTTCTATTTCTTGTAGTTAGAATATGGTCTCATTGTATAATTGGGGATTTTCCTTTGGTGTTTTACATCTCAGGTTTTCTAAAAGTTCTTAAGAGGTGTTTGGATGGAAAATGTATATAGTGGAAACTCAAAGCTACCTATCTCTAACTGTAATTTAAGTCAGATGTGTTATCAAATCCTTCATACACTTAATTAATATTTCTACTAAACTCTTTAATCTGCATAGTTTTGAAAGAAGTATGTTGTTTATTTCTTCCTCTGTGATTTGTCTTTAATTTATTGATTTAGCAAATATTTATTGTTTTCATGTGCCAAGAATTTTCTAACAGTTGGTGGATACAAGAGTGAATACAATTAAGTTCACACTCTGAACTTCATAATGAAAAAAAATAAATACATAAAATGATTTCAGAACATGAGAAACTAAACAGCTTAGGGACTGGTCAGAACAGCATTAAATAAGGTACTCAAGCACTGCCTCAATTGCATTTTGAAGATGTAATTGAGCATGTACTACAAATGATGAGAAGAAGCCAGTCATGAGTATTCTGATACCATGGGAACTGTAAGTGCACATCTCTGAGTGGGAAGGAGTTTACTGTATGCAAGAACAGAAGGAAACCATTGTGAGAAATCAGGGGTAGACGTGGAGCAGATTAATTTCATCATAGGCTGTGGTAAAGAGTTTAGAATTTATTCTGGTAGTAATGGGAATCCACTGGTGTATCCAATTAGGATAGTGAAAAGATCTGTTAAATGTTTTGAAAAAGATTTCTTTGGACTGTCATTTGGAAAATGAGTTGTAGTTAGACAAAAGAAAAAGCAAGCAGACTAAAATTAAGAGGTTGTTGCCAGTATTGAAAGCAAGAAATGATGGAGCAGGAGGTAGTGGTGCGATGGAGAGAAGTGCTGAGAGCACTTGCTGTTGAATTTTTATAAGAGAGAAGTTTCTGCCTTGAATGAATGGTGTTACTTAGTATTTCATTCTTTAACAGTTTGTGTTTTGTGTACTGTACTGTGTTTTAGTATGCATAAAGGTTTATGACTGTTAACTTCTTTTATTCTTTTCCCATTTGGTGTTATTTTGCTTTGAAAAGAATACTGCTAAGCCTTTCCATTTTTGGACATTAATTTATGCACTGTTGAAGAATAAATATTAAATGAGATAATTTTTAAAGTGAAAATCATATGCGGGACACCAGAATTTAGTCTATGAACATTTTTTTTCATTTCTCTATGTTATCTAACAGTGTTTGGTATGGGGTAACTGTAAATATTTTCTTTCTTGTATTTTTTTTCCTCCAAAGCCATTCTCTCCCCCATATTTGGACAGAACTCGATTCATTCTCTTGGTTTTTTTGGGTTTTTTTGTAATTAGTTTGATTCCTTTAATAGTACATTTCCTTTCTACTATTTAAGTCTTTTTCCTTCTTTAAAAATCTACCTGAAGATTCTATTACTCTTAATTAAGTCTCCCTCTCCCCATTTCAATTAGAATTTTATGTGGAATTTTCTAATAGGTTTTGGTCAATAATCTATTCTCCTTCTAGTTTTAACTTGACTTACTTTAATAGGGATACATAATTGAAATTCATCAATCACATTTAAAATGAATATTAAGGGATCCCTGGGTGGCGCAGCGGTTTGGCGCCTGCCCTTGGCCCAGGGCGCGATCCTGGACACCCGGGATCGAGTCCCACGTCGGGCTCCCGGTGCATGGAGCCTGCTTCTCCCTCTGCCTGTGTCTCTGCTTCTCTCTCTCTCTCTGTGACTATCATAAATAAAAAAATTAAAAAAAAAATTAAAAAAAAATTAAAATGAATATTAAGACAACTGTATTAGTGGATCCCAGTACTGAGTCATTCTTCAGAAAGCGTAGAATGAATTTCTGCATCTTTTTTGGCAGTCCCCTGTAGTACTGTTTTCATTAATGCCATTGTATTTCCCCTATTAGCATTTTTGATATTAGCTACTATTTGCATATGAAAAGGGAGATTAAAAGGGATCATTTAAAGTTTTTATATAAACCATGCAGACTTTCACAATTGATCATTTGGAGGAAAGATATGTTATGCTCATGTTGGTTTTTCTTTTCCTTAAGGTTATTAGTATGTATATACACACACACAGTTGACCCTTGAGCAAGAGGGGATTTGGAATACCAACATCATACACCTCCCAACCGCCTCCCACCCTACCAATTGAAAGTCTTTGTATCACTTTGGATTCCTCCCACAAATGTAACTACTAATAGCCTATTGTTGACCTTGAAGCCTTACCAGTAACATAAAGTCAGTTAACACTTATTTTGTATATTATATACTGCCTTATTACAATACAGTAAGATAAAGAAAATGTTAAAATCATAAAGAAGATTCATACTGTATTGGAAAAAATCTGCAAATACATGGACCTGCGTAATTCAAATCTGTGTTGTTCCAGGGTCAACTGTATCCTTTAATTTACATGTTCATCTCTAAAATGTGAGCAGGAAAAAATACAATCTAATTTTATTTTCATCAGTACCTGATACAGTACTCATGGTGAATTAAGTACTAAATAAGTGTACCTAGTGAGTTGTTTGCTTTGTCATTCCTTGGTAGTTCATCTTACTGATTTTTCTCTTTTCAGTTAATGGAGAATCATCCTCATCTGCACCAACTGATAATGCTTCCGTCATGGGTACTGCAATAGTATCTGAAGAAACCGCCTTGTCTTCAAATTGCACTAATACTACTGTTGAAGATCCTCCAGTTCAAGAAATACTGGCTTCCTCAGAAAACAATGAATGTATTCTTTCTAACAGTGCAGCATTTGGATCTGAAGCTAGAAGTACTTTAGACCCTGCTGCCTCTAATTCTGGAAATAATTCTGCTTTTGAGGCAGCCAAATTAAGACAGCCAGATGGGTGTGTGGAACCTGTAAGGCAACAGTCTGGAAATACCAACACAGAAACTTTGCCATCAGGGTATGTTAAATATATTTTTTATAAGTTTCACTTAGATTTGAATAGCAGCTTTTTGGTAATACGACTGTTGAATTTATATATAAAATTTTTGCATTGGTTAGTAATTTGAAATCAAAGTTGGAATCTGATACAATTTGCCACAAATCAAGTACTTTTTAAAACAGGGAACAATTACTTATGAAGTATGTGCAGTGTGAAGGGAAAAGAAAAAACCTTGTGTTAATTTGCAAGACATTCTTGATTTGATTCTTGGTTTATTTTTACTGTTAGATAAGACTGGGTAGCACTACATAATTACCTCACTTCCCTAGCTTCCTTTATGGTCTGCTCCCCAGGCCCAGCATAGCTAGCCATCCTTTTTCTCAGCACTGAGTGCTGGAAAAGTCACCTAACCCTGCTAATAGCTCTATTGCAAACTCAGTTTTTCGTTACTGCTTAATAATTCCTAATCTCTTTTAAATTTCTCACTGAAAATATTCAGCTTCCTGAGATTTCCTTTAAAGGGTTATTCTGTGTGTGTATTCCATTTGGTCATGTCTCCCAGATTTATATAACAGGTTTTTTTTTTTTTACTCGGCTCTAATGATACTAATATGAGTCACTCATTATCTCTGACTTCAAAAAGCTTATTTATAGTGACTTAGACTTGTAAACCTATATGTGGTACAGTTTGACTATGGTATAGTAGAAGTATGGATGCGGTGCTTTCTTACACGACAGCGGTTAGAATGGTTCCCTTTGGAGCTGTTGAAATTGTACTTCTAGAGGTCTTACCTTACTGCCCTCAGTTTTTCATTACAGTCATTTTGCTCATGGCCCCATATTATATTCTGAACTGGTTTTTCAGTGCTCTTTGCTGGCTAATCTGATTCTGCCCACTGCCTATAGTCGTTTCAGCCCTTTTTGGCCTTTGGTCTTCTGGCCACGTGTTCTTCCTCTGTTGGCACTCATACTCTCCCATCACCGTAACTATTAAATCTGTATGTCCAGGCCAGACCTTTTTCTGAGCTTATTTTCAGCTACTTGCTGGAAATCCCCACTTGTTTACTTACCAGCGTTGTAGACCTTACAGTATCTACCTTTTTCTCTCAAAAATCTCTCATTGTCTCTTTGTTTTCTGTTTTGGTAACTTAGTCCTTTATCCTAGTTTCATGAGTCTGCCACTGCGACACATACATATTCAAAAGCTGTGAAGAACCTCATGGTCTGGGGGCACCTGGGTAGCTCAGCGGTTGAGTGTCTGCTTTTGACTCAGGGCGTGATCCTGGGGTCGAGTCTTTCATGAATAAATAAATAAATCTTTAAAAAGAAAAAAAAGAACCTCATGGTCTGATGGGAGGGTAAAGATAAATAAGGAGCAACTATACTGTACAGTTAAGGCTGGGCTAGAGGTACGTTTAGCAAGCTGTGGACGGGAACATATACAGAGGTCTTTCAGGAGAGTAGCCTACACTATTGAGATCAGAAGATCAGAAAATACTTTCTGAAGGAGATGATCCTTACACAGATTTCTAAAAGAGGGTTAGGAGTTAGTAGAGCAATAATGTAGCCACTAGTGGTAGAAGGAAGGCTTCATTCTCAGTAGAGCCAACTGCATGTTCAGATTTCTAGCATCCATAAAAATGTGTAAGTGGAACTCAGGAAATCGTATTTTGTTACAGCTTGAGTTCAGCATTTGAGGAATTGACATATGTACTGAAGACTAAACAGTCCTATGAAGAATTTTGTATAGTTTTCTGAGAGTGTGGGAGTATTTTCCTGAAAACCATGAATAAACATTAATGACTTTTAAGCAGGATCGTAGTATAGCCCTGTTTGCATTTTAGTTAGGTCATTCATTCTAACTGTGGTGTAGACAGAGTAGGAGTCAAGGAGACAGGATAGCAAACAAACTGGTTTATAAATGAGAGAAGCAGCCATTATGATTTAAAATGGTAGTAAGAACATAAACTTAATTCTATGGGGCCAAATAAATGCTTCAGCATGCCTGTAGCCACCAGATATGATGTTTGTGTTAGGAGACTTTTGTAGTAACCTGGATAAGTGATTTTCAGATTGCAAGTTTGCACCTCATTTGTAGATTGTGACCAGCATTTGAAACATATAATTGAAATAAATCAGTATTGGCTGGAATAGAAAATACTGAAGACTGTCAGTTGTAGTGAGAGTAAACGTCGTTTCCAGAAAGTTTATTTTTCTGGTGGGTGTTTGTGTATATAAAATCTCTGTAAATAGCAATCTAGTACATAAAGAGATGTTTATGTAAACCACATTTCTTATTCTGTAGCTGTCATCAAAAAAAGTTTAGAAGCAGGGGCTCCTGGGTGGCACAGTCAGTTAAGTGTCCCACTCTTGTTTTCAGCTCAAGTCATGATCTCAGGATTCTGGGATTGAGCCCCTTGTAGGGCTCTTTGCTCAGTGTAGAGTCTGCTTTTCCTTCTCCCTCTGCTCCTCACTCCAGCTCGTGCACTCTCTCTCTCATTGTCTTTCTCTCTCTCTCTCAAATAAAATCATTAAAAGATTATTTCTTTTGATTTTAAAAGAAAAGATGCTTTTAAAAAAGAAAAGTCTGGGGATCCCTGGGTGGCTCAGCGGTTTGGCGCCTGCCTTTGGCCCAGGGCGCGATCCTGGAGACCCGGGATCGAATCCCACGTCGGGCTCCCGGTGCATGGAGCCTGCTTCTCTCTCCTCCTGTGTATCTGCCTCTCTCTTTCTCTATGTCTATCATAAATAAATAAATATTAAAAAAAAAGAAAAGTTTAGAAGTTACTAATCCAGATGAAAAAATAGCCAGCACTAAGGTGGATGCTGTTCTCTTGGAGTGATGATAAGATGTGTCCTGGTCGGGACGCCTGGTGGCTCAGCAGTTGAGCATCTGCCTTTGGCTCAGGACATGATCCCGGAGTTCTGGGATCGAGCCCCACATCAGGCTCCCTGCATGGAACCTGCTTCTCCCGACTCTGCCTGTGTCTCTGC
Source organism: Canis lupus dingo (assembly GCF_003254725.2). Classification (NCBI taxonomy): domain Eukaryota; kingdom Metazoa; phylum Chordata; class Mammalia; order Carnivora; family Canidae; genus Canis; species Canis lupus. Next base: position 32,797,095 of record NC_064271.1, read on the forward strand.
CTCTCTGACTCTGTGTGTGTGTGTCTCATGAATAAATAAATAAAATCTTTAAAAAAAAAAAAAAAAAAGATGTGTCCTGGTAATTAGTTGTGAGGTGGTTGAAGGATAGAACAGTGGAACCAAAGTTGATTCTTCTGGCTTAGGCAGTACTCTCTTTGTGTAACTGTCTGAGTTAGCAGTTTTCAAATTTACATTATCTTCTCTCTCTTTCCTCAGAAGTTTCTTAGTTCCTATGTTTCCTGTCTTTGTAACTTGCTCAGTTATTTAGCTAACTACTAGTGGAATCACAGTGCCTGGAATCACAAGTGTTCTGAGAGAAGAGTATTCCAGTCTGGAGAGGACATTTGAGTATTAGGCCAAGCCTTATCTCACCCAGAGACCTTTGCATTTGCCTAGACTTTCGTGTGGAATGTTACTCCTCTGATACCTGCATGACTCATTCAGGTCTCTGCTCAAATGTTAGCTTACTCCAGAGGCCTTTTCTGGTTCCCCCTGTTTAAATCAGGCCCCTCTGCATCCATCCCCTGACCCTGCCTTATTTTTCTCCAGCCTTTTGCTAGGAAAATTTACAAACATGCCTGAAAATTAGAAGAATTTGACAGTGAACACACCTATATGTACCACTAGATTTTGTAATTGACATTTTACTGTTTGCTGATCTCCTGTCTCTTCATCTCTCTATCCATCTAACTTTTATGTTTATTTTATTCTTTTAAAAGTTTTTTTTAATTTATTTATTTATGAGAGACAGAGAGAGACAGAGGAGAGAGAGAGAGAAAATGAGAGAGGCAGAGACACAGGCAGAGGGAGAAGCAGGCTCCATGCATGGAGCCCGACATGGGACTTGATCCCAGGACTCCAGGATCACGCCTTGGGCCAAGGGCCAGCGCTAAACCCCTGAGCCACCCAGGCATCTCTCCATCTAATTTTTAAATGCATTTTAGTGGGTTGCAGACATCAGTACATTTTGACCTTCAGTACTTGAGCTTGCATATCATTAGAGTTCAATATTTACTTAAAGTTTTCTAGGTAAAATTTACATAGAAGGAAATGCATAAGACACTATTTTGATGAGTTTTGACAAATGCATACATGGGTTAACCCACACCCTTATCAAGATACTAAATATTATTATCACCCCAGAAAGTTCTCTAAGTACCTTTTTCAGTCAGTCACTGTCCTGATTTTTTTCCACTATAGATTTTAGGTCAGTTTTCCCTGTTACAGAACTTAATATAAATGGAATCAGTATGAACACTTTTGAGTAGGGTTCTTCTAATCAGCATAACTTATATTATTTTTCTTTATAACATTTAGATCACCACGTGACATGTATTTGTGTCTTGTCAGTTTTCTCTCCACTGGACTGGAAAGGGCTTTATTTTGTCCATTTCTATATTCTGATGCCCAAAACTGTGTCTGCTACATAGCAGGCACTCAATAAATATTTGTTAAGTAAGTGAAGTAGTGCTCGATTAAATGATTTTGAGTGAGTAAGCAACTGGGCAAAGGTTCTAGCTTGTAAAAACCTTCTGAGGAAATGGTTAACAAAGTCAAAAACTACTAAAAAATTCAAGTAAGAAAAGAACTGAAAGGCACTGCTTGAATTTAACAACAAAGAGATTATTTATTGTTGACCTTTGACAAAGCAGTTCCTGGGAAATGGAGCTGTATTCAGAATGCTGTGTGATAGAGTGAATGAATGGGTGGAGTAGATATGTTTAGAAAACTTTTAAAGAGAGCTGGTATATAAAACTTTTTACCTGTGAACACACAGAGAAAGGAATATTTGGTTGGTAGAAATGCCTAAGAGGAGATACAAAACTGAGGATTAGTTTTTGTTTTATAAAATGGGAGAGACTTAATGGTTAGTGAGTTTCTGATGGGCAAGAGTTCGTGGACATAGAGGTTAGTAGTACAGGAGAGAATGAGGTAACCATTCATTGTGGTTTAGGAGAAGGCAAGTCTTACTATCTATCCCATTATCCAAGTTTTGAAACCAGTAGTTATTCATTTAGTAACTAAATTCTTTTATTTTTTATTTTTAAAAGATTTTATTTAGTTATTCATGAGAGACATGCACACACAGAGAGAGAGGCAGAGACATAGGCAGAGGGAGAAGCAGGCTCCATGCAGGGAGCCTGATGTGGGACTTGATCCCGGGTCTCCAGGATCACACCCTGGGCTGAAGGTGGTGCTAAACCGCTGAGCCACCCAGGCTGCCCTAAATTCTTTTATTTTTATTGTAATATATTTCACCAAATTTTTCCACATTTACTGTTTTTAAAGCAAGATCTTCGTTCAATAGTAAGTTGTGAAAATTTATATAAAATGTCCTAGAGAGACTAAAACCTAAATACTAGAAAGGAGAGTATTATGGTTAAAGTGATGTGTGGCAGTTATAAATTAGCACTTATATCCATGAAATTAAAGAATTCATGTGAAATTTCATCATTTGGCCAGGTAATTTGTACGTATAGGGAAGTATTCATGAATTTCCGCCACTGGGATATTCTGATCTCTTGCCAGTTCTAGCCCACCACTTCTGTAGAACTCATGGGTACAGCTCTAGCTGGCTACCGCTGTGAGTCACCCAGACCAATCCAGAGCATCATGCTTTGCTCTGCACAACCCCTTCCCCTGTACCAGTACCTTCCTCTGTCATTGCTACAGAAGGCCTTGGGCACCACGTACACATTGGGGATTCACTTGTAGCAGCTGTCCTGCCTCAAAAGGTAGAATCTCACTTTGGGAGTGACAGCTTAGCAAGTTGCCTCCCCTTGGACCAGCTGCTAGGAAAATGAGGTGTGGGGCATGACAGGACTTTTTGTTCTTACTATATAAATACCTACATGGTATTACTGATTTTGCCTTTTCACCCATACAGCCAAAATATTTACTATTTGGTACTTTACAGAAAAAGTAGGGAGAGAGGTAAAATCTGATAGCAAAAACACTGGAATTTAAAAATGAACCCCTGTTTTGGAAAAATTAAGAACAAGTGGCCAGCGTGCCTGGGTGGCTCAGTCAGTTAAGCATCTGAATCTTGATTTTAGTTCACGTGATGATCTCAGGGTCTTGAGATTGAGCCCAGCTTTGGGCTCCATGCTGGTTGTGGAACCTGCCTAAGGTTCCATCTCCCTCTGCCCCTCCCCCCTTTAAAACAAAGAATCAATGGCTTGCGTTATGCTTAGAACATGAGGGCCTGCTGAATAAATATTCATGAATGTTAAATTGGGAATATTTGCAGCTTACCTGAGATAAAACTAGAACAAGGTTTCATAGCCCATTATATAGATGAAATACTTGGGTATGTTTATTTTTTTCCCCTAATAATGTAATGTGTTTCTGATCGCAAGCTAAGACATGACCAAGTAAAACATACGTAAGACAAAAACACTCAGAGATTGTGTCTATATATTGTTCCACCAGTAAATATATAAGAGTTTCTTTGTGTCAGAGTTTATTCTAGGCCCTGGGTGTTCAGAGGATCAAGGGAGCCCAAGATTCTGCTGCTGTGAAGTATGTGTAACAGCAGGCTGACCAGCTGGGGCCTTGCATACACAACCTCTGCAGTAATGCCAAATAGTGACAGGTTTTTTGAGGAAAGATAGAAGCAGGTGAAGAGGTTACCGAGTAGCTATATAAATTACTGTTTTGGATGCACCTATAGAATAATTTTAAGAAAATGGGATCATACTCTACACAGTGTTTTTCAATCGCTTTTTATCTTTTTTTTAAATTATTTTTCAAGTTTTTATTTAAGTTCCAGTTAGTTAACATACAGTATAATTAGTTTCAGGTGAGAATGTAGTGATTCATCATGTAAATATAACACCCAGTGCTAATCACAAGTGCCCTTTTAACGCCCATCAGCCATTTAATCCATCCACCTCATTTTCTCCCCTTTCTCCCCATCTTCCACTCTAGTAATTATCAGTTTGTTCTCTGAAGTTGGGAGTGTTTTCTGGTTTGCCTGTTTTTTTTCCCCCCGACTGTGTTCATCTGTTTTGTTTCTTTTTTTTTTTTTTTACCAGAAGTCAACTATATGATTTTATGTGTGTCATTATATAGTGCTATTAATAGAAAATGAAGTTGACAATTCAAATTGCTCTGGATACATATTAGTACCACCAGTTTTATTTGTACAAGAAATGACTGGTCCACTGGACTTATCTAACTCAGTAATAATTACTGCTATTTCTTGACAGACCAGTGATACTTCCCCCATGGTTTAAAAGTACAAAAACAAAATAGTTAGAAAAAAAACCCCAAGTATAAATAATGCAACCTTTAATCTATTAAGTGTTACTAAATTGTTACCACTGATTATTATAAATGATTTAACTTATTTAAACTAAAAAAGAGTAATTAAACTTTTCTTCCTCAGTTTTTGGGCCAAGGAACATGCTTGGCAAAACATAAAAAAACAATAAAAGCCAAAAGTTTGTTTGATTTTTTAGGAAAAAAAAATCTCAATTTGGAAAGAGAAAAAATTTTCAAAGCTTGTCAGAATAAAAATGGAATAAACTCCTTTAAAAATGAACTATTTGTCAGTTAATTGGTAGAATTTTGGTAGTAACAGTAACTTTAATCTACTGGAACCATGACATCATCTCCTAAAGGTTCACTTATGTGAACTCATGACAGGTATGAGTAAAGACTAGCAATACATGGCAGTAGAGTTGCTGACAAAAGGGGAATATTAACGGTCAGTAACCACCTATTTTTAAGACTAAGTACGTGATAATACTGCCCTTCCACTCATTTGTCTCTTTATCTAAGATTAAGCTGAAAATGACAGAAGTAATTTACTTTCATGAATACACTGATGTTGATGCTAGAATCCTCATTTGGATCTGGGGGGTTGGGAGGATTAAAACACACTTCATTAAAACACATTAATTTTGTCAGATAATGAAATGCTCAATATAATGCCAAGCACATTCAAGGGAAGTAAAATCCTTTAAGGTTTTAGGGCTTCTTAAATTCCGCCTATGAGTGACATCATGTAGTATTTGTATTTCTCTGACTGACTTATTTCACTTAGCATAATACCCTGTAGCTCCATCCACATTGTTACAAATGGCAAGATTTCACTGTTTTTGATGACTAATATTCCAATGTGTAGATATACCACCTTTTCTTTATCCATTCATTATTTGGTGGACATTTGGGCTCTTTCCATTATTTGGTTATTGTTGATAATGCTGCTATAAACATCAAGATGCATGTATCCCTTCGAATCAGTTTATTTACTAATTTTAGGATGTGAGTGGTGGATGAGGCAGAGGAGGAGAGAGAAAATCCCAAGCAGACTCAAGCCCAGTGCGGAGCCCAATGTGGGGCTTGATCTCACATCTGTGAAGTCATGATCTGAACCAAGATCAAGATGCTTAACAGACTCAGCCACCCAAGCACCCCTTAAATCAGTATTTTTGTAGTCATTGCGTTAAATACCTAGTAGTGCTTTTTAAAACTTTGTCATATGTCAATATCAGTACAAGTAGATTCACACATTGAGCAAATATTTAGTAAATATTTATTTAAGCACCTCTTCTGTGGCAGGCACTGGGCTTTTTGCTGTTAATACATGATAAGCAGTACAGACTTAAAGCTCAACCTTCATGAAGCTTGTGGTCTAAATATGTTATTTTGCCTTATTCATTTTAAGTAGACTCCACACCCAGTATGGAGCCCAGCATGGGGCCTGAACTCACAGCCCTGAGATCAAGACCAGGGCTGAGATCAAGAGTTGAATGGTTTTGTAGTATTTCCTTGTGTATTATTGTTGTGTAACAAATTATCCCCAAATTTAGCAGTTAAAACAACAAAGCCATATCATCTTAAGTGGTTTTTGAGGATTCGGAATCTGGAAGTGGCTTAGCTGGGTGCTTCTATGCAGGTTCTCATGAGGTTGTGGTCATCTGGAAGATGATTGAGTAGAGCTGACCTAGCAAACCTAGGGGAGCTAAATTCTGGCCTGGGAAGGGGACAAGCCTGATCTCCACATTGGCACTCCAAAAGGGTCAGGAATTGGTAGCATCAGATAGAGTGGGAAGTGGTGGTGAAGATGACACTACTATAAGCTGCAAGATTGAAAGTCACTTTGAGAAATGAATCCTTAATTTCCCTCCCTGCAGCTAGGACTACTACCCTGCCTACAGGTGTTTTCTCTGGAAGTTTTCTGCACTTGGGGACACCAGGCACACTTAAAGGCAAGGACTGTGCTAAATCGGGACATAAGTGAACCTTTAGGAGATGAGTAAGTGAATAAAGTTTTAAGTAAGTTTTCCAACGTACAGCATTCTTACCTACTCAAATCCCAGAATATTGACAATAGGATTTTACCTTTCTATGCAGATTGGAACTGCCTTTTATTGAAACCCCTCACCCTAAAAAAGACTAAAAATACTGGTCTCTGTTCTCCAAGTAAATAGCCTCATTCTGTGCTCCTTCAGTCAATCCCAGAATCTACACCCAGGCACACTAAGGTCCCAGTCAGTTTTAATAAGCTCAGAGACATAAGAGTAGATAAAACTTAACGAAAGAGGGGGAGGGGCAAGAGGGCGGAAGAGTAGGGTCCCCAAGTTACCTGTCCCCACCAAATTACCTAGAAAACCTTCAAATCATCCTGAAAATCTACGAATTCGGCCTGAGATTTAAAGAGAGAACAGCTGAAATGCTATAGTGAGAAGAGTTCACGCTTCTATCAAGGTAGGAAGGGGGGGGGGGGTAAAGAAACAAAAGGCATCCAAGGGGGAGGGGCCCCGCGAGTGCCCCCAGGACAGGAAAGCCCCATCTCGGAGAAACAGGAGCTTCACCAATCTCCCCGGGCAGAAAGGCTCTCGCAGGGAGTTAGAGCAGGATCCCAGGAGGGCGGCGATGCCCTCAGGCTCCCTGGGACACTAACAGACACCTGCGCCCGGGGAGAGTGCACCGAGCTCCTTAAAGGGCTGTAGCGCACATATGGCTGGACCCGGGAGCAGCTCCGAGGGGCTCGGGCGGAGGCTCCGTGCAGAGGGGGCTGCGCTGCCCCAGGAACAGCTCGGAGGCGGCTCCAGCAGAGGAAGAGGCTCTGCGCGGAGAGGGTTGCATGGCCCCGGGAGCTCGTAGGGGCTCAGGCAGCGGCTCCGCGGAGAGGGGGCTGCGCGGCTGGGAGAACGAATCCAACAGCGCAGGCCCGGGAGCACAGCAACAGCCCAGAATCCGGTCTCCCCCCCCGCCCTCCCCCCCGGGACAGGCAGAAGCCAGGAGGGACAGGACAGCAAGGACACTCCTGCCCCTAGCTGAGCAGATCAGGGCCCCGCCCCCGGAGCATCCCCGCCCCTGCAGACTGAGAGTTCCGCCAAGTTACTGCGGGAGCTGAATCCAGGGCTCCAGAGCTGGCCAACGCCACTGTGGTTGTTCCTCCTGGGGCCTCACAGGGTAAACAGCCTCCACTGAGCCTCACAGTGGCCTCACCGGATAAACAGGATAAACATTACTCACTGAGCCCTACACCAGGCAGGGGGCAGAGCAGCTCCCCCAAGTGCTAACACCTGAAAATCAGCACAACAGGCCCCTCCCTCAGAGACCAGCTAGACGGACAGGGGAAAAACAAATTATTGACCAAGCAGCACTGGAAAGTTCCAGGGGAAGTCAAGGGACTTAAAGTACACAGAATCAGAGGATACTCCTCTGTGTTGTTTGTTTGTTTGTTTGTTTTGCGTTTTGATTTGTTTGCTTCCCCACCCCTTTTTTTCCTTACTTTCTTTTTTCTTTTTTTCTTCCTTTTTCCTTTTTTCTTTTTCTCCTTTCTTTCCTTCTTTCTTTCCTCTCTTTTTCTCCTTTTCCCAATACAACTTGTTTTTGGCCACTCTGCACTGAGCAAAATGACTAGAAGGAAAACCTCACCTCAAAAGAATCAGAAACAGTCCTCTCTCCCACAGAGTTATAAAATCTGGATTACAATTCAATGTCAGCCAATTCAGAAGCATTATTTTACAGCTACTGGTGGCTCTAGAAAAAAACATAAAGGACTCAAGAGACTTCATGACTGCAGAATTTAGATCTAATCACGCAGAAATTAAAAATCAATTGAGTGAGATGCAATCCAAACTAGAAGTCCTAACGACGAGGGTTAACGAAGTGGAAGAACGAGTGAGTGACATAGAAGACAAGTTGATGGCAAAGAGGGAAACTGAGGAAAAAAGAGACAATTAAAAGACCATTAGGATAGATTAAGGGAAATAAATGACAGCCTGAGGAAGAAAAACCTATGTTTAATTGGGGTTCCCGAGGGCGCCGAAAGGGACAGAGGGCCAGAATATGTATTTGAACAAATCATAGCTGAAAACTTGACTAATCTGGGAAGGGAAACAGGCATTCAGATCCAGGAGATAGAGAGATCCCCCCCTAAAATCAAGAAAAACCGTTCAACACCTCGACATTTAATAGTTAAGCTTGCAAATTCCAAAGATAAAGAGAAGATCCTTAAAGCAGCAAGAGACAAGAAATCCCTGACTTTTATGGGGAGGAGTATTAGGGTAACAGCAGACCTCTCCACAGAGACCTGGCCGGCCAGAAAGGGCTGGCAGGATATATTCAGGGTCCTAAATGAGAAAAACATGCAACCAAGAATACTTTATCCAGCAAGGCTCTCATTCAGAATGGAAGGAGAGATAAAGAGCTTCCAAGACAGGCAGGAGCTGAAAGAATATGTGACCTCCAAACCAGCTCTGCAAGAAATTTTAAGGAGGACTCTCAAAATCCCCCTTTAAGAAGAAGTCCAATGGAACAATCCACAAAAACAGGGACTGAATAGATATGATGACACTAAACTCGTACCTTTCAATAGTAACTCAGAACGTGAATGGGCTTAATGACCCCATCAAAAGGTGCAGGGTTTCAGACTGGATAAAAAAGCAGGACCCATCTATTTGCTGTCTACAAGAGACTCATTTTAGACAGAAGGACACCTACAGCCTGAAAATAAAAAGTTGGAGAACCATTTACCAGTCAAATGGTCCTCAAAAGAAAGCAGAGGTAGCCATCCTTATATCAGATAAACTAAATATTACCCCAAAGACTGTAGTGAGAGATGCAGAGGGACACTATATCATACTTAAAGGATCTATCCAACAAGAGGACTTAACAATCATCAATATATATGCCCCGAATGTGGGAGCTGCCAAATATATCAATTAATTAATAACCAAAATTAAGACATTCTTAGATAATAATACACTTATACTTGGTGACTTCAATCTAGCACTTTCTACACTCAATAGGTCTTCTAAGCACAACATCTCCAAAGAAACGAGAGCTTTAAATGATACACTGGACCAGATGGATTTCACAGATATCTACAGAACTTTACATCCAAACTCCACTGAATACACATTCTTCTCAAGTGCACGTGGAACTTCCTCCAGAATAGACCACATACTGGGTCACAAATCAGGTCTTAACCAATACCGAAAGATTGGGATCATCCCCTGCATATTCTCAGACCATAATGCCTTGAAATTAGAACTAAATCACAACAAGAAGTTTGGAAGGACTTCAAACACATGGAGATTAAGGACCATCTTGCTAAAAGATGAAAGGGTCAACCAGGAAATTAAGGAAGAATTAAAAAGATTCATGGAAACTAATGAGAATGAAGATACAACCGTTCAAATTTTTTGGGATACAGCAAAAGCAGTCCTGAGGGGGAAATACATCACAATACAAGCATCCATCCAAAAACTGGAAAGAATCAAATAAAAAAGCTAACTTTGCACCTAAAGGAGCTAGAGAAAAAACAGCAAATAGATCCTACACCCAGCAGAAGAAGAGAGTTCATAAAGATTTGAGCAGAACTCAACGAAATCGAGACCAGAACAACTGTGGAACAGATCAACAAAACCAGGAGTTGGTTCTTTGAAAGAATTAATAAGATAGATAAGCCATTAGCCAGCCTTATTAAAAAGAAGAGAGAGAAGACTCAATAAAATCATGAATGAGAAAGGAGAGATCACTACCAACACCAAGGAAATACAAACGATTTTAAAAACATATTATGAACAGCTATACGCCAATAAATTAGGCCATCTAGAAGAAATGGACACATTTCTGGAAAGCCACAAACTACCAAAACTGGAACAGGAAGAAATAGAAAACCTGAACAGGCCAATAACCAGGGAGGAAATTGAAGCAGTCATCAAAAACCTCCCAAGACACAAAAGTCCAGGGCCAGATGGCTTCCCTGGGGAATTCTATGAAATGTTTAAAGAAGAAACAATACCTATTCTACTAAAGCTGTTTGGAAAGATAGAAAGAGATGGAGTACTTCCAAATTCATTCTGTGAGTCCAGCATCACCTTAATTCCAAAACCAGATAAGACCCTGCCAAAAAGGAGAATTATAGAGCAATATCCCTGATGAACATGGATGCAAAAATTCTCAACAAGATACTAGCCAATAGGATCCAACAGTACATTAAGAAAACTATTCACCATGACCAAGTAGGATTTATCCCCGGGACACAAGGCTGGTTCAACACTCGTAAAACAATCAGTGTGATTCATCATATCAGCAAGAGAAAAACCAAGAACCATATGATCCTCTCAATAGATGCAGAGAAAGCATTTGACAAAATACAGCATCCATTCCTGATCAAAACTCTTCAGAGTGTAGGGATAGAGGGAACATTCCTCAATATTTTAAAAGCAATTTACGAAAAGCCCACAGCAAATATCATTCTCAATGGGGAAGCACTGGGAGCCTTTCCCCTAAGATCAGAACAAGACAGGGATGTCCACTCTCACCACTGCTATTCAACGTAGTACTGGAAGTCCTAGCCTCAGCAATCAGACAACAAAAAGACATTAAAGGCATTCAAATTGGCAAAGAAGAAGTCAAATCTCTCCCTCTTCGCCGATGATATGATACTCTACATAGAAAACCCAAAAGACTGCATCCCAAGATTGCTAGAACTTATACAGCAATTTGGCAGCGTGGCAGGATACAAAATCAATGCCCAGAAGTCAGTGGCATTTCTATACACTAACAATGAGACTGAAGAAAGAGAAATTAAGGAGTCAATCCCATTTACAATTGCACCCAAAAGCATAAGATACCTAGGAATAAACCTAACTAAAGAGGTAAAGGATCTATACCCTAAAAACAGAACACTTCTGAAAGAAATTGAGGAAGACACAAAGAGATGGAAAAATATTCCATGCTCATGGATTGGCAAAATTAATATTGTGAAAATGTCAGTGTTACCCAGGGCAATTTACACGTTTAATGCAATCCCTATCAAAATACCATGGACTTTCTTCAGAGAGTTAGAACAAATTATTTTAAGATTTGTGTGGAATCAGAAAAGACCCCGAATAGCCAGGCAAATTTTAAAAAAGAAGAAAACCAAATCTGGGGGCATCACAATGCCAGATTTCAGGTTGTACTACAAAGCTGTGGTCATCAAGACAGTGTGGTCCTGGCACAAAAACAGACTCATAGATCAATGGAACAGAACAGAGAATCCAGAAGTGGACCCTGAACTTTATGGTCGACTAATATTCGATAAAGGAGGAAAGACTATCCATTGGAAGAAAGTCTCTTCAATAAATGGCGCTGGGAAAATTGGACATCCACATGCAGAAGAATGAAACTAGACCACTCTCTTTCACCATACACAAAGATAAACTCAAAATGGATGAAAGATCTAAATGTGAGACAAGAGTCCATCAAAATCCTAGAGGAGAACACAGGCAACACCCTTTTTGAACTCGGCCACAGTAACTTCTTGCAAGATACATCCACGAAGGCAAAAGAAACAAAAGCAAAAATGAACTATTGGGACTTCATCAAGATAAGAAGCTTTTGCACAGCAAAGGATACAGTCAACAAAACTCAAAGACAACCTACAGAATGGGAGAAGATATTTGCAAATGACCTATCAGATAAAGGGCTAGTTTCCAAGATGTATAAAGAACTTATTAAACTCAACTGCAAAGAAACAAACAATCCAATCATGAAATGGTCAAAAGACATGAAGAGAAATCTCACAGAGGAAGACATAGACATGGCCAACACGCATATGAGAAAATGCTCTGCATCACTTGCCATCAGGGAAATACAAATCAAAACCACAATGAGATACCACCTCACACCAGTGAGAATGGGGAAAATTAACAAGGCAGGAAACCACAAATGTTGGAGAGGATGCGGTGAAAAGGGAACCCTCTTGCACTGTTGGTGGGAATGTGAACTGGTGCAGCCACTCTGGAAAACTGTGTGGAGGTTCCTCAAAATGTTAAAAATAGACCTGCCCTATGACCCAGCAATTGCACTGCTGGGGATTTACCCCAAAGATACAGATGCAATGAAACGCCGGGACACCTGCACCCTGTTGTTTCTAGCAGCAATGTCCACAATAGCCAAACTGTGGAAGGAGCCTCGGTGTCCATCGAAAGATGAATGGATAAAGAAGATGTGGTTTATGTATACAATGGAATATTCCTCAGCCATTAGAAATGACAAATACCCACCATTTGCTTCGAGGTGGATGAAACTGGAGGGTATTATGCTGAGTGAAATAAGTCAGTCGGAGAAGGACAAACATTATATGGTCTCATTCATTTAGGGAATATAAATAATAGTGAAAGGGAATAGAAGGGAAGGGAGAAGAAATGGGTAGGAAATATCAGAAAGGGAGACAGAACATGAAGACTCCTAGCTCTGGGAAACGAACTAGGGGTGGTGGAAGGGGAGGAGGGCGGGGGATGGGGGTGAATGGATGACGGGCACTGAAGGGGGCACTTCACAGGATGAGCACTGGGTGTTATTCTGTATGTTGGCAAATTGAACACCAATAAAAAATTTATTATTGAAAAAAAAAGAAAGAGATGTAAATACAGAGTACTCAGAGAACCAAGAGCTCTTAGAAATCTAATTCAGTGGAAATTTTGGCTCATAAAGGTAAAGAAATTACCCAGAAAATTGAACAAAAAGATTTATAAAAGAAATAAAATAGAAAATGTAGAGTATTAGTTCAAAGGCTCTGATGAGAAAGGTTCCAGAAAAAGAGAAAATGGGAGGAAATCCTTAATAAAAACTCAAACATGAGGGAAGGAATGGATTTTCTTATTAAAGGGGCTCAGCAATGACACCTGGGTGGCTCAGTGGTTGAGCGTCTGCCTTTGACTCAGGGTGTGATCCTGGGGTCCTCAGATCAAGTCCCGCATCAGACTCCCTGTGGGGAGCCTGCTTCTCCCTCTGCCTATTATCTCTGACTCTCTCTCTCTCTTTCTCTCTCTGTGTCTCTTATGAATAAATAAATCTTTTTAAGAAGCAGGGGTGGGGGGCTGAGCAAAACTCAGGATAATGAGTGAAAATGAAATGTTTTAAGATGCCGTTTTGTGAAAATTTTAGGTATGTTTGGGCCAAAAAAAAAAAATTTAAACATTCCCAAAGATTTTTAAAAGAGAATTAAAGCAGATCTCATACTTATCAGAATAGTATTAGAGTTCTCAGAATCAGCACAAGAAGTTATTAGGCCAACTCAAAGTTGAGGGAAATTAAACACAATATAGATTTCTATAATCAGCCACACTGTAGAGTGTGTGCATAGAATAAATATATTTTCAGACATCCTTGGTTTTCAAGGTTTGTTTCCCATGTATTCTTTCTTAGGAAGCTACCAGGACTCGTCTTTCTCTAAAATTAGCTACTGAATGTGAAAGACACAGGCTCCAGATCTTAGGTGTCTTGATGGAAATGGAATGAAAGGAATCACCAGGAGGATGATGGTGAAAGGAAGGCCAAAATGGCAGGCATGCTGCAGGCTTCCCAGTTGGCCTGGCGAGACCAGCAGCTCATTGGGAGATAACTGTGATTAATAAATACCTGATGACTCTGAATAGTTTGAGAGAACATTTATGCAGCTGGAAAAGTATTTGGAATTTAATAAATACATAGAAAATAAGGAAATGAGAAGAAAGGAGACAAAAGACATGTTAGGTTCCATGACTCAGTTGTCAGGAGGGTTTTATATTATAAGGGAAAGACATGGAATATATGTGTGTGTTTGGAATGGTCAACAGAGGGTGAGTGTTAGAGAGTGTATATGCATATATATGTTTGCAGGACGGAGACTAACAGCTTCACCTTTCACAGTGAGAAATCAATATATTATTGTTTGAAATTAAATATAAAATAATAAAGTAAGCTTATTAATATGAAAACAGATAAATACTAAAAAAATTGGCGAAAACAGTTGAAAGTGTTGCCCTTGTGGAATGGAAAATGAAGTAAGGGCATTGTTTTTTATAGTGAGCCCCGTAGTCTGTATGTATGAAGATATGTATAACTATATAACTAGGAAGGTATAAAACTATGTGAAAATGTATATAACTTTGATAAAAATTAAACCTAAATTAAACATGGTAAAGAGTATTTGTAAAAAAAGGATGGAAACCTGGAAATTCTGCTGCAGAATTGCAACAAAAATCCAAGGACTGATTACAGGAATACCTAAAAATAGCATAAATACCATTATCAGGAGGTTCTTGAAACTTCATACATTTTGAAGATATTTGTTTTGGGCTGTTGAGCTTTCATACATATCAATTGGTGATTGATATATATTGCAAATATTCCTGAAATGTTTTAAAAATAAAATTTCATATTTGAATCCTGCCTTCCCATGAATTTTTATTATGTAAAAGCAAATATGAGAAAACAAGAGTGGGGAAAATAAGAGGTTGAAAGTCTTTGAGATAGAACAGAAAAAGATGAATTCAGGGTTTTTTTATTATAAAAAAAATAAAAGCAATAAAATAAAAGCAAATAAAATCTAAAAATCTGAAATGCTTTTTTGTAAAAAAAATACCTAAATTTTTGTAGTATAGGGTAGCATGGCTGTTGCAGTGTAAGATTTTATACAACAGTGTTTTGTTTTATTTTGTTTTTCAGTTTAACAGTTTTTTATTTAATAAAGTCATATATGATTATTTTATTGCTGCATCTTTTCACTTGTTTCTTCCTTCTACTTGCCCTTTGTCTTTCCGAACTTGGTGAGATTTAGCTTTATGTTCAAGGATCTCTTTGCAGTCTTTGTCCAGTTTTAGTCTAGTGATAACCACTTTGCTAGGGTGAATGCCCACATGGACAGTTGTGCCATTCACCTTCACTCACTGTACCACTCACTATACTTGTTCAGTGTAGATGACATATTTCTTCCTGTAAACCTGGACTACTTTGCTAGCTTGCAGGCCTTTGTAGTGTCCTTGCACAACCTCTACTTCATCATCCTTTTGGATGGGCATGGATCAGTCATTGTACTTCTGTCTCAGCTCTTTGGAAAGAGAGGAAGACATAATCTTCTTCCAAATGTGGGAAGGTGCATTGGAATGTCTTGTTTGAAAAAAAAGAGAAAAAAATGTCTTGTTTAGTTCTTGCTCTAATCAAAAGTCACAAAGGGCTTGAATTTCATTTTGACTGCCGGTGCTTCAGCAATGGCCACAAAAGGGAAGAGAGCGATAGATAAGTTTGACAACTTACATGATCCTGAGTCAGTTGTGTACTTCAGCATTTTTGTTCATAGCTACTCTTGAGGCATTTTGTGACTTATGTTTATTGGATGCAGCTTAAGCAAACTATTAATTTTTTTTGCATGTCTTTTAAAAGTATGTGTGTACCTTGCTTAGTCAATAGCCTTAATATGTGTAATCATCGTGTAAGAAAATTTAGGGGCGCCTGAGTGACCCAGTTGGTTGAGTGTCCAACTCTTGGATTTCACTCAGGTCATGATCTCAGGTGAGATTGAGCCCTGTGTTGGGCTCCAGGCACAGCAGGAAGTCTGCTTGGGATTCTTTCTCTTTCTCTATCTCTCAAAAAAGTAACTCTTAAGAAACAAAAAAGAGCTTAATAATTAAAGGCCTCTCTAATCCGAAAGGAATCAAATTAAATTGAGTTCCTGAGTTTATTTAAGAGGGAGAAAAATACTTCCATTTATTCTACTTTCAATTGAAAACAAGAATGCTAACATCAGAAATAATCAGGTTTTTATATTTTATATTTATCATTTTTTTCTATACCATATTACAGAAAGAATGGAGAAGAAGAAACAGGAGTCACAGAGGAGAAAACAAGAGTAGGGAAAATAAGAAGTTGAGAGTCTTTTAGATAGAACAGAAAAAGATGAAATTGGGATGCCCATAAACTCAGGAGTTTTACCAGAAGCAAGAGGAAGATAGTTATACACAAAAAGACACTGTTTGCATATAGAAGAAATTTTTTGGAGCAGTGTCCCCACATATTTCTTTAATGCAGTTTCAGCTAAAAATCTTTTTTTTTTCTAAAAATCTTTTAGAGATATATTTTTGAAATTGCAGGCAAAAGTGAATATTACCTCATTAACATTGAGTGTGGTATTAGGCTGAAAATTTCCTCTACTTTTGGTTAAATTTGTCTTTTTCATTTTTTTTTTTAAGATATTATTTATTTGAGAGAGCACACCAGCAGGGTGAGGGGCTGAGAAAGAGGGAGAAGCAGACTTATTTTTACTTTATACTCATTTGCTAACTGTATTTACTGAGTTTCCAAAACTGTTAATAAAAAAATGGATAGGGATCCCTGGGTGGCGCAGCGGTTTAGCGCCTGCCTTTGGCCTGGGGCGTGATCCTGGAGACCCGGGATCGAATCCCACGTTGGGCTCCCGGTGCATGGAGCCTGCTTCTCCCTCTGCCTATGTCTCTGCTTCTCTCTCTCTCTGTGTGACTATCATAAATAAATAAAAATTTTTAAAAAATGGATAATTAAGAACTTAAAAGACACTGATAATTGGGAAAA
Source organism: Canis lupus dingo (assembly GCF_003254725.2). Classification (NCBI taxonomy): domain Eukaryota; kingdom Metazoa; phylum Chordata; class Mammalia; order Carnivora; family Canidae; genus Canis; species Canis lupus. The sequence continues at coordinate 32,813,919 of NC_064271.1, forward strand.
GAAACTTTTATATATGTGTGTATATATAACCTTTTGAAGTAAAACCGGTAATTTTCCTGATTCTAAGACGGAATGATTTTTCAGATTGTCTTAGTTTATTATCTTCTACTTTTGTATTTGCATTTTTATTAAAGGTGGGAACAGAGAAAAGATCCTCATGGTAGAACTTATTATGTGGATCATAACACTCGAACGACTACATGGGAGAGGCCTCAACCTTTACCTCCAGGGTAATGTGGCATCTTTATGCATCTCCAGTTGTGTTTTATTATACATGTGATTTCTGAAATTTATTTATTAAAACATAACATGATTCTTTCATTGTGCATGTTATATTTCCTTCCTTTACTTTTGTGAATGGCAACTTCAGTAAAGGAGATTTGTTATATCGTATCTCTTCTACAGTTCGTCTGAAGTGGCTTCCTCAAGAGATTGTCAAGCACTGGCATGAGTTTCTGAGAGTAATTGTAGAATTTTGGTCCAAATTTAGTGCTTGTCATTATTTTTTAAGGAATGAAAGGCCTATTGAGAAAAATGTATGTGTATGGTTCTCCAAAGATAGTGATCTAAGCTTTGTTATTTCATGAGATTTAATGACATAAGAGATGTTAGAGTAGTTCAAAGTTACAATCTAAAAGATTACTACAAGTGAAATTATATTACATTATGGCTAAAATGATAGAGGGTCTTAAATGCATAAGAAGATTTCTATTACATGCTAAATAAAATTCTGTTAGGCTGTCTTTCACAAAAATTCACAAACAGATCCTTTTCCTTTGTGTTCTTATATTTCATAACCTTTTTTATATATTGTGCTGATAGCTAGTGGAATTACTTATATTCTCCTCAAATAGTGTCTGTGCCTGAAATATTTTCCTTATTGTCTTTGCTACTCAGAATATCTGTCCTTCCAGATGTAAGTTAAAGTCCACCAATATAAAACACAAAGTCCAGAAAATTCAAAACAAGAAATGTTATTTCTGTGAGATGTGTTGCTGAAAGGATTTTTAAATCATTGTATGGTTTAATGGCACAGAGAAGAAGTGTTGGCAAGGGAGCTGAGATGGGGGCAGGGTAGGAGAACCCTAGGCTTGTCTCGTTTCTCAAACAAGCTATATAAGTTAATAGCACAAATTGACTTAAGGTTGGTTAACTGAACCTGGGAGAATGGGGAGAACTCCAGTTGGTGGCAAAATAAGGAAGGGCATTTTGTCTTAAGGGAATATTCAAAGAGATGACAACATAAAGTATGATATATTTGGGCCCAGCAGGTAGTTGATTTGGCTCTCATGTGGGTCCCTTGAAAGATCTTAGGGAAGATGAGACTGAAATAGTGAATGGGTTCATTTTTATGCTGTGCTGGAGAGCTGTGCTAGGTAGAATGACACGGTTGAACCTGTGCTTGTGTGCAGCAGCCACATAACAGCAGGAATGTTAAAGACCTGTAAGGGTTGAGTTACAGCCCTGAACTTAGGCAGTGGCTAAAGGGGCAAGATTGCTAGCTATCCAGTAAGCATGCAGTAACTTCTTAACAAGAAAAAGAGAGAGGGCAGTCAGATTGATACTAAGATTGTTCAGTCTTAGGCTCCTTTTTTGGATAGTTCTTAGAAATCATGTAGTAGTAGAATGGGAAGGCAACTTAGCTAAAAAAAGCAAGTTACATGTTCAGAATTTTTCTGAAGAATGTCAATATTTAAAATTATGTTGTCATGTCTCACTTGCTTTTTAAGTTATATGAGTGAACTGTTAACTCAGTACTTTCCAGTTTCTAATATTAAGACATTCTTGTTTAATGTTTATTAATGCTTATTTTGCTTGTGGTAGTTGGGAAAGAAGAGTTGATGATCGTGGCAGAGTTTATTATGTGGATCATAACACCAGAACAACGACCTGGCAGCGGCCTACCATGGAGTCTGTTAGAAACTTTGAGCAATGGCAGTCTCAGCGGAATCAGCTGCAGGGAGCTATGCAACAGTTCAACCAGCGATACCTCTATTCGGTAATAGCAGATTTTAAGATGTCAGTACAACTCTTTCCTCCAGGCATTTTCTCTTTTCTACTTTGGTGATTTTTAAACGTTATAGACTACATTGCAAGGTATTTTTTATTTTCTCTTTAATAAATAATAAGTATTTCTGATATACATACACACTTCTAAGTTTTTTAAATTCTAGTTTACTAACAGAAGTATAGTTTTTGTCTTTATTAAGTGATAGTTTCATAAGTAAAAATTTCTAAATGAAATAATTTGTCTTTGCTAGTCCCCAGTCCTTTGCCTTTAATATTAATCATTTTTTTGCTTTAAATCAGTTATTTTACTTAAGACCAGTCTTGCCATTTTCCAGCTATTCTGATTCCCATCAACACTTTCATATGTTTGGCCTACCAGAAGTATTCCTGGGATTAGAGATAGTTTTGTCCAAAAAATCTAATGCAATCTGAAAATCTGACCAATTTAGCTGTATACATGAAAACTTTGGGTCAGAATTAGGTCATAGGGATGTATTAGAAGTGTGTTCTCCTGCATAGGACATCCTTAAATAGGTTGAGGTGTAATTATCTAAGTATAGCACACGTCTGGGGTAAAAGCCCAGGGCTAACAGTTACATTGGCTCAGTAATGCCTCCTGGCAATTCTTTGTGCATCATTACCATGCTTCATCTTTCTTACCTCAGTCATAAGATTTGCTGTCCTTTGGGCTTCATTACCCAGTGTAGGCAAGAAGAAAGGGAAAGAGGAGTGAGAAGCCCTTGCAAGCCCTGCCTTTTTACTCAGAAAGGGATGCCCTTACCAGGGACTTGTGCCAGTATTCACTGGTTAGAACTGGTCATTATACCAACCCAGCTGTGAGGAAGGCTGGGAATGGAATTATTAGATGGACACATTGCTACCTTGAACAAAACAGTGGTTTGAGTGTCAAAGAAGGAAGTGTGGGAAATGGATATTGGGTAAAATTAACAGTATCTGTTGTAAGGTTATAAAATATTTATCAAGATGCATATCCTTTTTCATTAAGCTTTAATTTTTCAGGTGATGATTTTTATATTTATCATTTTTAAAAGTGTTAGAATGTTTACATTTTCTTTAGACTATATTTCTGGGTTATAATATATCTAAGCTTGAATGATTTTATGTATGAATATATAAAAGATTAATATTAAGATAAAAATTTATTTGTATAAAGATGATACTGGATTTTAATGTTGGTTTGTTTTTATTAATAGGCATTTGTTTTAAAGAGAATTTGTTGCACTTTTAAACAAACAATATTTTTCATTTAAACACAACAATTTTCTGTAGCTCTACTCTCTCAGTTTACTCCTAATAGATTATTAAAAAAGGCTAAGAAATTAAAATATTGATGTCATTATTTCTAAATCATCTTAGAAAAACTAATGATCTTATCAACTGAGTGACTCCTTTTAACTCATGACATTTTAAAATGTACTTTGTATCTTGAAATTTCTATATTCACATTCCTTTATCATATTTTTTAGAAAATTGGTATAAAAATGTTCTACCAAGTGTTTAGTTTACCTCTGCTTTTATATTAAAGTATTTTTTTTCCTTCCAATCCTTTCTCCAATCAGGCTTCAATGTTAGCTGCAGAAAATGACCCATACGGGCCTTTGCCACCAGGCTGGGGTAAGCTGATATGTTGATGGTAAAAATATATGAAGGTATAGATAGTAAATAGTCATTAAATGCTATGCTCACTTTATTTTTTTAGAAAAAAGAGTGGATTCAACCGACAGGGTTTACTTTGTGAATCATAACACAAAAACAACCCAGTGGGAAGATCCAAGAACTCAAGGGTATGTGGGTACTAAGGCTTTATTTAAGTCATCTTACATATATTTATACGTAGAATCAAATAAACCTTGATTCAGATGTCTTTAGTGCATAGAAAATGTTCACGTTGTGATTGTAACTTTGTCTTTTAGCTTACAGAATGAAGAACCCCTGCCAGAAGGCTGGGAAATTAGGTATACTCGGGAAGGTGTTAGATACTTTGTTGATCATAATACAAGAACAACAACATTCAAAGATCCTCGCAATGGAAAATCATCCGTGTAAGTGAAAACCTGAAATTCTTAAATGTTGTTTAATGAGGTAGCCTCAAGTTTAGCAACAGATTTGTACTTTGTGGATCAAGAAAACCTATATAAGTAATAGCCCAGTATACCTATCTTTGCTTTACGTTACTACAGAATGAATTTGTAGTGCATAATGTGGTAATAATAACAATAGCAGATATTTATCTAGTGATTGCTGTATGCAGAGGATTGCTCTAAGCACTTGTAGAAACTAGCTCATTTTATTTCTCAACAACCCTTTGAGGTTGATAATACTATTTTCCCTTTTTCAGTGCAGAAACTGAGGTTTAGGGAGCATAACTAACTTGTTCAAAATCAGAAGGGAATGGAGCTGATTTCAGACCAAGGCAGTCTATTCACGGAGTATTGTGTTCATAACTGCCACATCATGCTACTGTAGTGTGAAGGAATGAGAAGTCAACAAATCTGAATTTTCCAGAAAAAAATATCCTTTAAAATATCTTAAATATCTTAAAAATATCTTAGATTCACCTTCATCCTCATTCTTAGGTGTGATTTCTTTGCATCACTTAGAAGATAGAAGCAACAATAAAAGGGGTTTTTGGTTTTGTTTTGTTGCAAATTCCTACTGTCACACCTGCCCACCTACCAGCATGTCTTCCCTCTTGATCCTATAGATGAACTATCTTTGTTCCTGTCAAAGGCCCATCCCTTTGCTGGCACTCCAGATCTTTCCCTCCCTTTCCCATTTAATTGCCCCAACAATTATCATCTTTCTGTACTCCATCATCAGGTTCTCTTCCTCTATTGAATGATTCTCATCAGCTGCTATTTCTCCTAGATGAAAAATAAGCAAAACACTGCTTTTCATTTTTCAAATTAATTCAGTGAAAACTCATTTCTATTGCTGCCCTGAAAGCATTGTCTGTACATTGCTGTTTCTAATTTCTCTTTCAAACAAACCACAAGGAAGTTCCACTAACCCTGAGCTTGTTAAGGGCACCAGTGACCTCCACATTGCTAATGGTTAATCCAGGGGTTGGTTGCTGTTCTGTCTCACTTGATTTAGGAGCATTTGACACAATACATTTCTACCTACCTCAACTTCAGAATGTGTCCAGAATCTTCTTTACATCTTTACAAAAGACCCATCCGTACATACTTCTCACTGTATGTGTGTTCTTATTGCTCAAGCCTCTTGGCCCATTAAATGTATCTTCTTTCCTAGCAGATAACTTTCCTGTGGTCATTTGTAGGACTCTGGTATACTCCATTTTCATACTTAATATTACATATCTAATTTTATTTTGAATTAATATTTGGTTTCTTTTTTTTTTTTTTTAGAACTAAAGGTGGTCCACAGATTGCTTATGAACGCAGCTTTAGATGGAAACTTGCTCACTTCCGTTATTTGTGCCAGGTACTACAGTGGTAAATAAATCTTATATTCATAATAATTTACTCTTATCTTTATACTATATATATACTACAGCTTACATGATATCATGATGTTATTTTTGTTTTTAGTCTAATGCACTACCCAGTCATGTAAAGATCAATGTGTCCCGGCAGACACTGTTCGAAGATTCCTTCCAACAGGTAAGGAAGATTTTATCAGAATAAACAATACAATTTGTTCAGTTATATTCTATATATATAAAGGGAGTTAGGGTTTAAAAATTTTAAACCATGACTGCCAGTTACTGAGTGTCCATTATAATAATAGTCCTAATAAACCCCATCATGTATTGAGTGATTGCCAGTGCTTGGCCCTGGCATCTTATATTTATCCTTTAATTCATTGTCACAACATCCCTTTGAGATAGCTCTTATCATTATGTCCATTTTAAATAAAGCTTAAACAGCTTCTGGAACAAGTTGATACATTTTGACACTAAATTTTCTGAGATTTTATTAACTCAAACAAGTCTTGATAATACTACCAAATTAAAATTGAATCAGTATAGATACTCTGTTCCATTTAAGTATTCTTCAGTAACCCTAATGTTCATTCTTACCTCTTGTAGGTTTGTTTAAAGGTTATGGTCTTAGACCTTGTCTGAGCTCAGTAGTTAAGATGGCAGTCCCTGCTCACTTCCCTCATAGTCCCATTCTAGCCATTTATCCTACTTTATTCTTTCAATAACACTTAGCACCACTTGACCCATTTTATTTGTTTCCCTTACTAGAAGGTAAGCTCCATGGGAGCACAAACTACCTCACTTACTGCTGTTATGCTCAGTACCTAGAATAGTGTCTTGCATAAAGCAGGTATTCAGTAAACATTTGGTGAATGAATAAATGAATGTAATATGTCTGCCTTTCCTGAATCATCTACAGGATATATAAAGATAAAATATCAAAATATTGAATTTTTTTCTGATGACGTGGAGAATTTTTCATAAAAGTCTTCTCATTCCTCTCCCAGAAGTATTACAGTGATGAATTGAAAGCCCCTGTATATACATGTACCCAGGGACTTGTACATAAACAAGCCAAAATAGCAGCATTCTAAAGTCAGAGATGTTTAAATCCTAGTTTAATTTTACTAGCTGTTGGAATTTGGGCAAGATACTTAATGTAGCTATTATCAAAACTTTTTTTTGGTTGGAGTTAATTCTTAGCTTGCTCTAAGTTCTTGAGCTTTATTGTAGTTTGAGCTTTATTGTAGTAAGTTGTACATCCAAGTCACGAAAGACTTTATTTTGCCTTGTCCTCTGGTGTGGGGAGAATGATGGTCTATTTGATGTGCATGACTGCCTATGAGGCAAAGTCCTGCTGGTGAGCTGTGCCGTCACACAAACATCAGTCTTGGCTTTGGTTTTGACAGATGTGTGGTGGAAGTAGTTAATTGTTATCCAGAAGTAAAACCTGTTTGCTAGTAATCCAATGTAAGGCATTAAGGACTATGGAAATTGGATATGGGTATTGTATAAATAATTCTTTGCTTTAGCTGACTGAGTCCCTTTCCTACTGAGAAATGGAATATGTGGTATAAGCAGGACCCAGAACAAGCTCTTTGCTTCTTATCAGATGTTGCCAGTTAAAAAAGTATAAGTCACCTTTTACAAGATTCTGGTAATTTGGGGCGTGACAGGGGAAGGAGTATTTTCTAAACTTAAAAGCTTTCTGTGTCACTCTTCCTCTGTTGCCACTGATCCAAAGTAGAACTACCGTTTAATACTAAAAGAGGGGAAAGAGATTTTAGAAGGTAAATCACAGAAAGCTTAATAGAGTAAGGTACATCTCTACTAGTTTGTGGAACATACCAGTTTATCTCTTGAGTTGAAGGCATTGTACAAGATAAGGAAATGTGTTATTTTGGAAGTGGAGATTAAATTTAAACTGAATTGTTTTGGAAGAAACTTGTGCTGTATGAGTGCTTAAGTATCCATGTTTTTGTTTTAGATTATGGCATTAAAACCCTATGACTTGAGAAGGCGATTATATGTAATATTTAGAGGAGAAGAAGGACTTGATTATGGTGGTCTAGCAAGGTAAAATAAACGCACATTTGCTTTGAAATAAGTATGTCTCCATTGTATGCATTGGGTGTATTCTTGAAAAGATACTTTTTTTTCAGTAGCAATCCAGTTATTTTTAAAAACAAAAGTTAAAATATTAGCACAATTCTAGAGGTAACTGTTACTACTATCTTGTTTATCCTATACATTTTCTCTGCATATATATAAATTTGTATGTATGTGTGATATAGTATATATTTGCTGGGTTTTTTTTTTTGAAACTGAATTGATCATACAACATGTACAATATAGCAACTTCATTTTATCGTTTTATATCTCATGGACATCTTTTCATAGCCTGTATGGAGCTATTAATACTCTCCTTTATTTTATGACACTAATACTTCTCTCATTTAATGGTTGCATAATATTACATTGTATGCAGATACCAAAATTAATGGATCTTAATTATTGCTATTGTAACAGTATATGTTGGTTTTATGTTTGTGTTTTAATCCAATCTGAGCCCTTTTGAGAATAGTTTTTCACATTCATTAAATAGATTGTTAACAGTGGGAAATGTGAAGCAATAAGAGTGGGAAATCCTTTTTTTTTTTAATGAGCAACTTTTTTGCTTTGCCCACACCTAATTTGACAAGTTTATTTTTAAGCAGAACACTTTCATTAAATCTTTTAAAAGAATTAAACCTGCTTTTCATAGGAACAAATCTTTTTAAACTAGTATTTCAGAAGTGTACAGAATTACAAAAATCATAATTTTAGTACAGCAGGCAAAAAGAGATAGGTGGGAGCATATATGTGCAATTATCAGAGGTTTGGTTAATTAACATATTTTCTCCTTCAATGTATTATTAAGCTTTTTCAGAAAAGAAACACTACCTATCACAGTAAATGTTCATATCACATCTGTTGTGATTTATCTCAATTCAGAAATGTTCAGACATTAAAAAATAGGTATATCTTAGAAATGAATTGTACTATTTTTACTGTCTGACTTTATAACATTCATACATTTGTCTGCACTCATAGTTACCTCAACTATTTGGGTTTAGTTTTATGTTTTGAAGGTTTAAATGCACATATCCAGTTACTCCATACCATGATTTTCTTATTCCCAAATTCTTAATTTTGATTCATGTATTAGTTTTAATTTATTTAGGAGTTCACAAGGGTGATATACTCCTTTAGTTTTGCATGTTTGAAAATGTATTTTCTGTTGCTTTTGTATATAAACAACTTCACTAGATGCAAATTTCTTATGCAACTCCAGTTTCTCTACTCCTCTGTAGATATTGCTTCACGGTCTTCTAGCACTGAATGTTAACAACACTATGCAGTGGAAGGACAGCCCCTTGTAGGAAACTTTTTCTTTGGGTGCCTACACAGTCCTTTTCCTTGAAGTTCATTAATTTCATTATTGATTGTTTTATATCTTTTCTTAGGAACCTATTAAAATCTTTCTTAATTTAAGGGAAATTTTCTTCTATTATGTCTTTGAAAATTTTTTCTGTTCCATTTGTTCCATTTTTCTTCAGGAACATCAGTCATGGGTATGTGGAATCTTCTTTGTCAGTCTTACATGTCTGTCATCTTTTCTCTGATTATTTTTATCTGTGTGCTTTTCCACTTTGTTTCAATTTTCTCAAACCTATCCTCATGTCACTGTATGCAGTACTGCCCTACATTTTGTTGCTTCTAATGTGATTTTTCTTCATTAGTGGCTTTACTGTTTTCTTCATTTTCTTCTCTAGGCTCTGCTAGCTCATCTGTTGTCTCATAATTTTCTAACCTATCTCTTTAGTTTATTTGAGAATATAGGAAAGGATATGTTGAAAATGAACTCTTCCACCTCTTGTTAGTTAGAATTTTTCCTTCTTTTCTTTTAGTGTCAGGATATATAGGTCAGATACCATGTTATAGGCATTCTTCTTTTGAACATATTCCATTTTCTCTGGGCTGCTGTTTGCTAAAAGTGATCTGCAGCAACTAGAAAGTTTATTTCTAGTTTTTTTTTGTGTCTAAACACATTCTCACAGACCTGTCAATCCTTTCCCTGGGGGGCATGTCTTACCTCAACCTTGTCCCAGTGGGAAGTCACGTGGTTCAACTGCTATATTGGGACTGAATTAAGTTTGGTTAATTGGTGTTTTGTCATTTCTTAGTTGATTTTTTATAGGGAGAGACTCCCTTCTCTACCTATTAGGCAGTTTCTGAGATTGTATTTTTAAAGCTTTATAAAGAAAAGCTTTTGTAAATGGGTTTCCAGGCTAGATCTGGCCTGCCTAATAATGTCTCCCATTGTGATTTTTAAGTTTTTTCAATTATTTGACAGCATTAAAGAAAATCACTAGATTATGCTTAAGAATCAAGATTTCTGGCTTCTCTTTAAAAACCTTAGACCCACATTCCCACCTTCTCACATGACATCAATTGGCTGAATCTCAGTAGCTGATTCAGCCCTGTAGGTTAGATACATTCTTTTTCATTTCACTCTGTGCCCACCACTGCCCTGTCATCTAAGGACAATGATTATCTGCCTAGAAAGAATTCTTCCTTAAAAGTGGTAATAACTTTTATCAGGAATACAATGAAGAATGAGGGGTTGTGGTTAAGTAGAGAATATGAAGCCTGTGTAGAGAAGGAAACCACTTACTGATGGTCACTATAAGCATTTGAGCTTGGAACCCTGCTTTAGAAGTAATTTCTTTTAAAGAGAGTCTTGCAGATTGGGTTTATTTTGTGTTATGAATTATTAATCTTTTATCTAGTTGGATTTCATGTATTCGACTTTGATAAATGAGGCAGCATAGGTGGTAATAAGTTAGAGTATGCTTATCACATTGAAAGATTTCGTGTTTTTAATTTTAGTTCCATTTGTAATACATTGGCAATAAATTTAAAACTTTTGTAGCAGTAATGCTTTCTATGTCAGTATCACCAACAAATACTTACTAAAACCTATTGCATATAGATCCTAGAATGCCTGTGAGTTAAGGCTACAAAAATATATATGAAGACATGGCTTTTCCTTTTGAGGAGCTTCTAGTCTAGTGGATGGGCAGGTCATGCATGAATGGGAAGATGAATAATATTGTGGTTGTTATCACAATACCACAAAGTATTCAGTGATTGATACAAATCAATATGCTGAAAGTTGCTTCAAAAAATTGCTGAAGCAGGATATATCTAAGTTGACTGAAAGCAAAAGTGGGACCTACCCAGGCTGAGCTGACACTGAGGATACATACTCAAATGAAAGTTACAGCATAGACAGAAGCATGATATCTATGAGTGGCACTGAGTTTGTGGTTTGGCATCACAGGAACTGCAGGTGACTGGATGGAGGGTCAGATCATAGGAAGACTTAACTGGAGCACTAAGGAATTGGGCAGTGAAGTTGTTAAAGGCTGTTGAGCAGAGATATATGTGCATGGGTATATTTAAGATGTTTTTAAATTCATGTATGTATGAATGCTAAAAAATAATCTTACTTTCTTTTAGAGAATGGTTTTTCTTGCTTTCACATGAAGTTTTGAACCCCATGTATTGCCTATTTGAGTATGCTGGCAAGAACAACTATTGTCTACAAATAAATCCAGCATCAACCATTAATCCAGACCATCTCTCATACTTCTGTTTTATTGGTCGCTTTATTGCTATGGTGAGTCCTAATTTTCCTTTATTTATTTATTTATTCATTTATTTATTCAAACTTGCTTATTTCAAAAATATTTTAGGGAGGACTTAAAAAAATGATCCATGTTGTCCTTGATTGTGTATATTTACAAATTTTGTTACCAAGGAAGTTTGCCTAGAAAGAAGAACAGCATATTTTTTGAGTACCTGTATGAAATCAAGATTGTGAATATGAGGATTATTAATGTAGCTGCTTGGCTATTAAAAGTCCTTTGATTTTATAGATAAAGCTTGATTACAGTGTGACTTTTTCTGTATAAAAGGAAAATCTGAGTTGTATAACAATTGTACCTGACTGATATTTTGGGAGTCTTCAGAACTTTGCAGAAGCTCTTGTGGGACTATTGTCTTTTCAGAAATATTTGTGTTTATTTGTACATTTTGTGTTTATTCACTCAGCAAATATTTATTGAGCACCTACTATGCATCATAGTATGACATAGAGGAAACCATGAAGAAAAGACGTAGTCCCTGCTCTCAGCATCTAAATTCTATTAGAGGGAGAAAGAATAACACATAAGTATGTGCTGAGGGAAAAGGAGTGTTGCTTTTTCATATGGCATGATTAGAGGAAACCTCTCTGAGGGGTAGCACATAAAGAGAAATGTGAAAGCAAAGGATTGAATGATGCATATATCTTGGAGAATGACTTTCTAGGCAGAAGGAACAGCAAGAAAAAAGTTCCAAAGTGAAATTACATTTTTGATTAAAAAATAGTATGCATGGAACAGAGTATATGAGAAAGAATTTGGCCAGAGATGGGATTATTACTAAGTCTACTTGCTGCTGTGTAGAAAAGAGACTAATTAGGGGCAGAGGAAAGCAACAGTGGAAGCAGAGAGACCATTTGCCACAATCCAGGTGAGAGGTGATAGTGTCTTGGACTTGAGTAATATAGCAAAGGAGGTAGGGAGAAGTGGTTTGGATTCTGGAGCTAACAGAACTTTGACGGCTTAAATTCACAGCGTGAGAGAGTCAAATATGGCACCAAAATTTATGGCCTGTGTGTCTGGTTGCATTTGCTGTATTGTAAGGTGGCAGGTTTGTGGCAAGAGCACATTTTTGGGGTTGGGAAAAATCAAAATTCAAATTTGGAAAAAATGTAGGTCTAACCTCCAAATGGAGATATATAATAGGTAGTTGAGTATAAAAGTCTGGCAATGAGGGGGTATCTAGCTAGGTTAGGGCTATGTGATTATTTAAGGAATAAGAGTAGACAGAGAAGAAATTTAAGGACATTTGCAAGTAAATCAAGGAGATGGGAAGGAACCAGCAAAAGAGCTGAGGCAGAGGAGGTAGGAGAATCAAACAAACAAGAACAGTTGCTAGAAGACGAAGGAAGATGACCAGCCCTGTCCAGAGTGCTGGTATGGTGAGCAAGATGAGATCTTAGAAGTAACCATTTGATTTGGCCAGCGGAAAGATATTCAGGAGCAGTAGAGAGGAACAGTTGATTGGTGGGAGGGAAATCCAGAGAGAATGGAAAGAGAAATGGAGATGACAAATATAAACAAATATTTTAAGGAAGTTTGCTGTTAAGGATGATAGGGAAATTGGATAGTATCTAGAAATAGATATGGAATCGAGAATGGGAGGAGAATAAAATATTTACATGCAGATAATCATGATTAAGTAAGAAAAAAGAATTTGATGAGGTCAAAGAGATAGGGAATACAGGAGCAGTGATCTTGAGTAAGAGAAAAAGCAAGACCATTAGCTCAGAGTGAGAAGTAGAGAAAAGAACTATTTGAGGAATGAAATAGTCACCCAGGAGAGTGACTGCAGTGGGGAAATAATAATTATCAGGCTCCCACCAAGCTCCCACTGGAGATTGTTGGTCATGAACTAGTCAGCATGGTTGTATGTGCATTTCTATCATGTTCCAGTACCTAGGCACAGGCATGGAGTAGGTTAAGGGTTGTGTTTAGCTGGGCTTTGGATTTTGCCAGAAATTCATTGAGGAGAGGCTGGGTTTGAAGGTATACAAGAGAGTAATTTTAATGATTGATGATGGAGTCAAAACTGAATAAGGGGAGAAATAACTTTTTTGAGAAGCTGAGAAACAGTGATAAGGTTCCATGTATTCTTTAGATTCCAGTGGAGTCAAAAATTGCAAAAGGCAGTGAGCTAGAAAATTAGGTGTGGTTCAAATTGAGTTTGTGAAAGAAAACAGTTATTGCTAGTAACAGTATCTAAGGTCATTGATGTCAAGAATGTTTAGATGTTGAAATGTCCAAAATTATGATGGTAGTGTAGAAGAACACGTCATTGAGGGAGTTACAAGGAGAAACCCAGAGATCTACAGTTGATGACAGCAACGTGAGGGTGAGGGTGGTGAGCCACTAATGGCAGTATGAAGCCATGAGTTGGAAGACGGGCACATTTGAGGAGGAAGAATTAGTATGAGGAGCAACACCTGCCCTACTTCCAGGCGTGGTGACATGAAGAGGATGGGAGAGAAACAGCACCCCTTTGGGAGGACTTGAGGGAAAACAAGTCCTCAGAAAAGTGCCAGAGGTTTGTTAAATCAAGGTGCTAAAAGATCTTCAACGAACAAGTTGAGTATCTGGGGGATTTTGTTAATGATGGATTACAAACTTCAAAGGGCAAATCATAGAGGTAGTTTTGGGAGTGAGGGGAGGTGTGAGAAATGGAATTGGATTTTGAAATGGATGGGCAATTGGTGGTGAGAGTTGGGGTGCTGAGAGGGTCTGGCACTTCCTGTGTTGGCTGTTGTGAGCAACAGTGAAGGCAAATGGAGTTAGTCCTGCAAATCTCTTAAGCAACTGTGGTCAGAAAGGAGTAGAAGGAGGGGTCTTGTCTTGCTGATGTATGCACAGGAGCCCTGAGGTTTTTTCCTATATTTCTGCATCCAGGTAGGTAACTTAATTTATAAAACATCCTAGAAAGAGTGGAGGTTTTGTTCCTTTACCGTCCTCGTTGACAGTTATTGATAGGATGTGATAGAGCTAAGTGTTTGAAGTCATTTAACTTTGTATTTTGTGTTTCATACTTAATACATTTCATGTAATATTTTGGTTTTCATGATTTATGCCGGTTGCTTATTTAAGTGCTTATTTTGGCCTGTGAAGCCTCACGTTTTCTCTGTTATCATTGTGCTCTAAATAAGAAATTGTTGTTCTATAAATTTTTAAGTAAAAATTTTTATTTCTCTTGACAGGCACTTTTTCATGGGAAGTTTATTGATACTGGTTTCTCTTTACCATTCTACAAGCGTATGCTAAGTAAAAAACTGACTATTAAGGATTTGGAATCTATTGATACTGAATTTTATAACTCCCTTATCTGGATAAGGTTTGAAGATTTATCTTTCAATAAGGCATTTTCTTAAAGCCAACTTAGATACATTAATTAATCAATGTATATTTGTATCACCTAGAGACAACAACATTGAAGAATGTGGCTTAGAAATGTACTTTTCTGTTGACATGGAAATTTTGGGAAAGGTTACTTCACATGACCTGAAGCTGGGAGGTTCCAATATCCTGGTGACTGAGGAGAACAAAGATGAATATATTGGGTAAGGTGATACACCTGATTGACCTGAATCTCTAGAACTTCTAGAGCATGTCAGAACTAACTCCTCTGTCTGTACCTTTAATTTTATCCCATGTTCACTCCTCTGGGAAGCTGTTCCCGCATTCATTCCCCCTTTCACTTATCCTTTTTTGCATTTGCACTCTATCTTGGTCTGTTTATAAACATGCTCAAAAATTCAAATGTACTAAAATAACTTCTCTTGCCTCTAATGTACATTTATTTAAGTTCTTCTCAACAGTACCAGTGTTCTTGAAATAAAGGAATAAATGATGACCTTCATTTTCCCACTCGCACGTGCTGTATGCATTCTACCTTTGTCCAGATCAAAAATTATAGAACAGTGGGGCTTAAAAGGGCTTTGCAAAGACTGTGAAGCTTTTTTATTTCTAGGTGAAGCACCCAGGGTGCTCTTTCAGGTTGTAGCAAAGCCCAGCCTGAAGCCCAGGCTCTGACCAGCACCCTGATGTTCATTCCTCTTCCAGCTCACTTTTCCTCTTTAACTTACTCTTTTCATAGGACCTGCCAAGCCCCTGTTTTGAAACCCTTCATTTTCTTGAATTCCATGATCCTGCACCATAGAAATTTTCTTCACATTTTCTGTAATGATGGTTACCTAAACCCCAATTTCGTAGCTATGCATGCTTCCCAGGTTCTTTATTCAACCTGCTTCTCTACAAAGCCTGCTATCGTGGCTTCAGTTTTCTATTAAGGTAGTATCTTCAGATACTTAAGGTGTAATTTCCATTTGCCAGCAAGGTAAATGCATACCTTTCCAGAATAGAACCAGATAGTAAATATTTCAGGCTTGTGAGCCACATACAGTCTCTCTTGGAACTACTCCACTCTGCTATTGCAGCACAAAAGCACATAGAATATGAAGAGATACTTGTAGCTATGTTCCAGGAAAACTACTGAGTACTCTGAAATGTGATTTCAAATCATGAGATATTCTTTCAATATTTTCTCAGCCATTTTTAAATATTTTATTTATTTATTATTTATTTATTATAGTCACAGACAGAGAGAGAGAGAGAGGCAGAGACACAGGCAGAGAGAGAAGCAAAGCAGGCTCCATGCACCACGAGCCCGATGTGGGATTCGATCCCGGGTCTCCAGGATTGCGCCCTGGGCCAAAGGCAGGCGCCAAACTGCTGCGCCACCCAGGGATCCCTTTCTCAGCCATTTTTAAAAAGTAAAGACTATTCTTAGCTCACATGCTATGTATAAAAACCTGATGACAGGTTGGAGTGGGCCCATGGGCCACAGTTTGCCAACTCCTCAACACGTCAAAATCAAAATTCTCAATTTGTTTTCCTATTGCCTCACTTGACCTGTCTCTGTTGATGATACTATCATTTTTATGCTCTTTCAGGCTTGGATTCTCAGTGTCACCTTTGTCTCAAATTTTTATGTTGTTCTTGATATTTGTTTAAAAAATGGGATCATATCATACATGTTACTGTCTAGCTTGGTTATTCCATCCTCCACATCAGTAAAGAGAGATCTAACACATTTTCTAATAGCTAGATTAATTATGATATATCCATCTGTCATTTTTGCTAGTAGGTATCATTCAGGTTGTGTCCAGTTTGGGCTACTACAAAGGCAACACAAAACTTCCTTAAGTATAAATCTGTATACCTGCTGCTTTTGTCTTTGTGGGATAGATTTCTGAAGTGAGATAATTCAGTCAAAGACCCTTTAATAGGGATCCCTGGGTGGCGCAGCAGTTTGGCGCCTGTCTTTGGCCCAGGGCGCGGTCCTGGAGACCCGGGATCGAATCCCACATCGGGCTCCAGGTGCATGGAGCCTGCTTCTCCCTCTGCCTGTGTCTCTGCCTCTCTCTCTCTCTCTCTCTCTCTCTCTCTCTCTCTGTGACTATCATAAATAAATAAAAAAAAATATTAAAAAAAAAATCAAAGACTCTTTAATAGATATTGGTGTGTTGCTTTCCCAGAAGGTCATAATTATCTTTTTTTCTCTTTTTAACCCATAAGTTGCTATGGCCTTTGAATTTCACATCCTTAATGTCTCCTTGTTTATTAAGTAAATGCAGCCATTCTATGTGGCATTCTAGGCCTCTGGCTTCCTAGTTTTCTGCTAAACTACTGTTGTCCAATTGGAGTTAAGCCAATGACTGATTTTCTTCTTTGTATATATTTGTATTCTCTGACATATTTCTGTTTTGCTTATTTGTCATGCAGTAAGCATTTATTACTCTTACTGGCAAAAACAATATAGCCATTTACATTTTGAAAACATATTTACAAGGATGGTCCATAAGGCACTGGGCTTTCTGTACTTAAGCCTTAAACTTTCCACAGGATCCAACAGTAGTTACTTAATAGCGTAACTGAAGCATTTTTAAAAATACTGTCCATATTTTCAAATAATGAAAACAGATTAAATACAATTTCATCATATGAAGTTCATATTTAGTTCACTACTTTGAATTTTATGTATTGTGTTAAGGTGATCACTGTTTTCTAAAGTCTTATCTGTATAACACCGTTATAAAAAGTTAATAACTAATCCTGAATATAAACAATTTTTGGATAATTTCGTTTCAGTCTCTGAAACCGTAACAGACTTTTTAATCTTGTATTTTAATCTTGCTCTTTATGTGAGACTTTATGCTATTATGTGAGACTACTCTTCTTTTTAAATTGTGATATTTTGTTTCTAGTGTACAGAGTAGGACCTCCATGAATCTATGAGTAAATGAATGGTAGAAAGATGTATGAAGTGCTGTCGGGATCCAGAGTGAGAAGGAAGTCATTGATTCTGTTGGGAGAACTGAGGAAAGTTCTTCATAGGACATTGCGTATGTTAGGTCTGAAAAGACAAGTGGAAGCTAGCCTGGTAGATGGAGAGTTTTGGGGGGAGGGAAATAGCAGGAGCAGAGGAATTTTTTTTAAAGATTTTACTTATTCATGAGAGACACAGAGAGAGAGGGGGGGGGGCAGAGACATAGGCAGAGGGTGAAGCAGGCTCCATGCAGGGAGCCCGATATGGGACTCAATCCTGGGACTCCAGGATCACGCTCTGGGCCAAAGGCAGGTGCTAAACCGCTGAGCCACCCAGGGATCCCCTTGGAGCAGAGGAATTGAGGTATTAAAGGGATTAGTTTATCCTGAGAATCTACAACCACAGCACTGTGGTAATAGTATCATGGTGAGAAATAGTGGCTAGCTAGGAGCCTCAGGTGGTAGCCAGATTGTATATTAGTCTAAGGAAATTCTTATGTCTAAGAAACCTGGAGTTTGCTCTAATATAAGTCATGAAAAACTAACCAAAACCAAGATGAGGTGATGAGAATTGTTTTTGGAAGGCTAATTCAGGTACCTTTGTGGAGGATGACCTGGGAGGGATAGATGGATGGAAGAGAGTGGTTAGAGATCAGAACATAGGTAAGAGGCTCTTTCATTCTTCTTGTGGTTGAGTATCATAGACCTGAAATAGGACACTGTAGACATAAATGAAGGAATGGATTTTTAAGGATGTTATAGGAATAGATTAGTTCAGATTCAAAGATCAGTTACATATAGTGAGGAAAATACTAGCAAATGAAATATTTGAAGTTTCTGGATTGGTTAACAGTTGCATGTGTTAGCAGGATATCCAAGGAAGGAGGACTTTATATCTTAGTATCTTAGGAGGAAATCAGGATTTGGGAATTCAAGAATGACTGGCTTTTCTGTGATGATTAAGAGTTTAGGTAATTAATGATATCATGTTGAGGTAGTTAAAAGAAAAGAAGGCAGAGATTGCAGTGATACCAACATCTATGGAACAGTGAAACCAATGAAGGAAATTAATAAATAGCCAGAGTTAGATCAGATCAGGAATGGTGGTATTGCCAGACCAGGGAAAAACTGAAGTCGGCTTGGCGAATGCCAGTGCCCAGTGTTACAGGACGTTCATGCACAGGAGTGATTTTGAAGAGGGCCTGGGGCTTGGCAATTAGAGTTCTTTGGTGATATTTGTAAAGAAAGGGTTTTTTTCCCTCCTAGAAGAGATGTTGAAAGCCCCAGACCATTACAGTGGTTTAAAATTTGGGTGAATGACCAAGTAGGATTTATCCGTGGGACACAAGGCTGGTTCAACACCCGTAAAACAATCAATGTGATTCATCATATCAGCAAGAGAAAAACCAAGAACCATATGATCCTCTCATTAGATGCAGAGAAAGCATTTGACAAAATACAGCATCCATTTCTGATCAAAACTCTTCAGAGTGTAGGGATAGAGGGAACATTCCTCAATATCTTAAAGGCCATCTATGAAAAGCCCACAGCAAATATCATTCTCAATGGGGAAGCACTGGGAGCCTTTCCCCTAAGATCAGGAACAAGATAGGGATGTCCACTCTCACCACTGCTATTCAACATAGTACTGGAAGTCCTAGCCTCAGCAATCAGACAACAAAAAGACATTAAAGGCATTCAAATTGACAAAGAAGAAGTCAAACTCTCCCTCTTCGCCGATGACATGATACTCTACATAGAAAACCCAAAAGTCTCCACCCCAAGATTGCTAGAACTCATACAGCAATTTGGCAGCGTGGCAGGATACAAAATCAATGCCCAGAAATCAGTGGCATTTCTATACACTAACAATGAGACTGAAGAAAGAGAAATTAAGGAGTCAATCCCATTTACAATTGCACCCAAAAGCATAAGATACCTAGGAATAAACCTAACCAAAGATGTAAAGGATCTATACCCTCAAAACTATAGAACACTTCTGAAAGAAATTGAGGAAGACACAAAGAGATGGAAAAATATTCCATGCTCATGGATTGGCAGAATTAATATTGTGAAAATGTCAATGTTACCCAGGGCAATTTACACGTTTAATGCAATCCCTATCAAAATACCATGGACTTTCTTCAGAGAGTTAGAACAAATTATTTTAAGATTTGTGTGGAATCAGAAAAGACCCCGAATAGCCAGGGGAATTTTAAAAAAGAAAACCATATCTGGGGGCATCACAATGCCAGATTTCAGGTTGTACTACAAAGCTGTGGTCATCAAGACAGTGTGGTCCTGGCACAAAAACAGACACATAGATCAGTGGAACAGAATAGAGAACCCAGAAGTGGACCCTGAACTTTTTGGTCAACTAATATTCGATAAAGGAGGAAAGACTATCCATTGGAAGAAAGACAGTCTCTTCAATAAATGGTGCTGGGAAAATTGGACATCCACATGCAGAAGAATGAAACTAGACCACTCTCTTTCACCATACACAAAGATAAACTCAAAATGGATGAAAGATCTAAATGTGAGACAAGAGTCCATCAAAATCCTAGAGGAGAACACAGGCAACACCCTTTTTGAACTCGGCCACAGTAACTTCTTGCAAGATACATCCACAAAGGCAAAAGAAACAAAAGCAAAAATGAACTATTGGGACTTCATCAAGATAAGAAGCTTTTGCACAGCAAAGGATACAGTCAACAAAACTCAAAGACAACCTACAGAATGGGAGAAGGTATTTGCAAATGACATATCAGATAAAGGGCTAGTTTCCAAGATCTATAAAGAACTTATTAAACTCAACACCAAAGAAATGAACAATCCAATCATGAAATGGTCAAAAGACATGAAATCTCACAGAGGAAGACATAGACATGGCCAACACGCATATGAGAAAATGCTCTGCATCACTTGCCATCAGGGAAATACAAATCAAAACCACAATGAGATACCACCTCACACCAGTGAGAATGGGGAAAATTAACAAGGCAGGAAACCACAAATGTTGGAGAGGATGCGGTGAAAAGGGAACCCTCTTGCACTGTTGGTGGGAATGTGAACTGGTGCAGCTACTCTGGAAAACTGTGTGGAGGTTCCTCAAAGAGTTAAAAATAGACCTGCCCTACGACCCAGCAATTGCACTGTTGGGGATTTACCCCAAAGATACAAATGCAATGAAACGCCGGGACACCTGCACCCCGATGTTTATAGCAGCAATGGCCACGATAGCCAAACTGTGGAAGGAGCCTCGGTGTCCAACGAAAGATGAATGGATAAAGAAGATGTGGTTTATGTATACAATGGAATATTACTCAGCTATTAGAAATGACAAATACCCACCATTTGCTTCAACGTGGATGGAACTGGAGGGTATTATGCTGAGTGAAGTAAGTCAGTCGGAGAAGGACAAACATTATATGTTCTCATTCATTTGGGGAATATAAATAATAGTGAAAGGGAATATAAGGGAAGGGAGAAGAAATGTGTGGGAAATATCAGAAAGGGAGACAGAATGTAAAGACTGCTAACTCTGGGAAACGAACTAGGGGTGGTAGAAGGGGAGGAGGGCGGGGAGTGAGAGTGAATGGGTGACGGGCACTGGGCGTTATTCTGTATGTTAGTAAATTGAACACCAATAAAAAAATAAATTAGAAAAAAAAATAAAAAATTCAAAAAATAAAATAAAATTTGGGTGAATAGGAGGTGAGAAGTGGAGACAGTGAAGTATAAACTTTTATTAGGAGTGGTGGTAAAAAGAGAGAGAATAGTTCAGAAACACTGGGGGTCACCTGCATGGCTCAGTGGTTGAGCGTCTGCCTTTGGCTCAGGTCATGATCCCGGGGTCCTGGGAATGAGTCTCACATCAGGCTCCACTGATGGGAGGGAGCCTGCTTCTCCCTCTTCCTATGTCTCTGCCTCTCTCTCTCTGTGTCTCCCATGAATAAATAAATAAAACATTAAAAAAACATAAAATCACTGGGTTGAAGGAAGCGTTTTGAAAAGTAATAGTCTAGCACCCATGTGGGCAAGTGAGAAGTGAGGTGGGAAGTTAGAGTTGAGGGCATGGGCAAAAGAGGGCAAGTCATTGATGAACAGCTGTAGAGGCAGCAAGGATGTAAGGTTTGCCTCAGCAGAGAAGACCAGCTTCCTCTGGGACCCAATGTGGGTAAACGGCCTTTCCTTTTATCTGCTGGTATCGGCAGCTTCTCCCCATCACTAGTCCTGCGCTGTTCCTCCAGAGACCTCCAGACCCATCTACTGTCAGAGGGGCCCTTTGTGGAGATCCTGCAGCACCGTGCAGATTCTCTTCCTTCTTTTTTTATTATACTTACTCCTCTACATCTGCTTGATATGTCACCTCAGAATATTTTTATTTTCATCTTACATACGATTTTTTTCTATCCTGTTAGGAAATCTTTGCGTTCTCTGTAATAGCATGTAAAGAACCAATTCTCCAGCTTTAAGCCTTCTCAAGTCTTCCTTGGCAAATGCTTGGCTGGAAGGAAAACCTGTAGAATGAGGAGCCTTTCCCTTACTGTGTTAGCACACGATATTTGGTATTCTTTGTTTACACACGAACAGGAAAGAAGTGCTCAAATGTGGCTGTGTTATTGACAGAGAACTTCCTATTTTGAAAAGCATCCTTGGGGATCCCTGGGTGGGTCAGTGGTTTAGTGCCACCTTCAGCCTGGGGCCTGATCCTGGAGACCCGGGATCGAGCCTCACATCGGGCTCCCTGCATGGAGCCTGCTTCTCCCTCTGCCTGTGTCTCTGTCTCTCTCTTTCTCTTTCTGTCTCTCATGAGTGAATAAATAAATAAAATCTTAAAAAAAGAAAAAGCATCCTTTTTAGCTGCTGATGTGCTAGAACTGATTTCCTCATGGAGAAGCACGTTAACTCTTAAACTACTTACATACACACATCAGCATATATATGTGTTATATATAGTATATTTGGAAAAAGGAATTTCAAAAGTACTTTGTTTCTAAGCATTTACCTCACATAACAAATTAACTATTTTTAAATGCTGTCTTTATTTTCAGTTTAATGACGGAGTGGCGTTTTTCTCGAGGAGTGCAGGAACAGACCAAAGCTTTCCTTGATGGTTTCAATGAAGTTGTCCCTCTTCAGTGGCTTCAGTACTTTGATGAAAAAGAATTGGAGGTTAGGCTCTTTTATTATGCCATTTAGGAAATGTTACTGGGAGGATGGACTGTTTTTGTGCTTCCACAGAAGGATGTCCACGTTTTTAAATGACATGGCACAATCTTGAATCCTCTCATTCATGTCAGGGGTGAGGGGGGTATTGAAATCGCAGCATGGGATGGTGGTCTTAAGTGTCATGATAATGTCATGGGCACAGAATCATTAATCAGTGCCTGCTATTAGGGGTCCTCAAGGTGAATGCAACCTTCCTAATAACTTGGGGGACTTCATGAAACCCTGGTTTACTAGTGAAGTTGCCCCAAAGATCAGTTTTTTAGGTCATAATTCTTAGTCACCATAACTGTATTTAGACTTGTTAGAAGTATATTAGAAATTCCTTTGAAGGGGGATGGGAGAGAGTAAAATACACATAACAAAATTTATCATTTTAAACATTTTTTAAGTGTACAATTCAATAATGTTATGTATATTCACATTATTGTGCAGCCAATCTGGAAGCTTTTTTCATTTTGCAAAACTGAAATTCTGTATCCATTAAACAACTCCCCATTTCTACTCTGGCCCCACTGTTCTACTTAGTATGAGTTTGACTACTCTTGGTATCTCCTGTCTTACTGTGACTGGCTTATTTCACTGAAAATAATGTCCTCATAGTTTATTGCTATTGTAGCATGTATAAAATTTTCTTTCCTTTTTAGGGCTGAATAATATTCCATTGTATGTACATACCACGTTTTGTTTATCCATTTATCAGTCAGTGGATATTTGGTTTGCTTTGTTTGGTTTTGATGAATAATACTGCTACAAATATGGATACATAGATACCTCTTTAGGATATACACCCAGCAGTATTCTTGCTGGATCATAAAGTAATTATATATTTAATTATTTGAGGAACTCCCACACTGCTTCCTGCAGTGGCTGTACTGGGTTATATTCCCACCAAAAGTATGCGAGAGTTCCAATTTCTTCACATCTTTGCCCACACCTGGTATTTTCTGCTTTGTTACAGTAGCTAACCCTGATGAGTATATGGTGACATCCCATTGTGGTTTTTGGTTCATATTTCTCAAATGATTAGTTATGGTGAATTCCTCAAGTCTTCTTTCCCCATATAGGTTAGAACATAGGCAGGGCTGTTAGATTAGTAGAAACACATCAGAAGAAAAGAATGGTTAGATATTTTTTAGAGTACTGTTAATCTTTCTTTTAATCATAGACTTCATTAAAGAATCTGAAAAAAATTAAATAATTTTGTGTCTTCAAAGTGCATACACCTAAAATCTTCCGTAACCCCCTTAAGAGCCCCTATTTTAGAGGCCCACCAAGTGAAAGATAGTAGATCTGAAAGGAGGTGAATAGGTGCATACTTTTTTATATACCCTTGGTAGAGTTTACAGTTGTCTCACACATGGCCCTGTGAAATAGTTGGGCCATATGATAATTTCCTTTTATGCATAAGAACACTAAAGCCCTTATTGGTTGCTGATGCCTTTAGCTCATAGTAGAGCTGTGAGAAAATACAGATCTTTTTTGTTGTTGTTTTGCTTTATGTTGATTTTATTCCTAGTCTTTTTCTTTTACTTCCATATCTCTTAATCATGAATATCACGATAATGGGCATGCATACCATTATGTGAAGTAATGATTATTCATAGTCATGGCCCTTTACAAGTTAAAATCTGTTTAAGATAATGTAATAATCATTCTTTGTAAAAATTCTCATTACACTAGAAATAGAAAGCAACTTTCTCAGTTTGTTAAAGGGTATCAACAAAAAAAGATACAACCCTGACATCATTCTATATGGTGATACCATGAATATATCATGTTGAGATTGGGAACAGGGGCAAAGATGTCTACTCTCATCCTTTATATTGCCCCACTGTACTAGATGGCCCAGCCAGTGCAGGGAGGCAAAAGTAGAAATAAAAAGCAAAGAAGTAAAATGGCCTTTATTCATGGTAACATGATTGTCAACTTAGAAAATCCTAAGGAACCTACCAAAAAAAACAAAACAAAACAAAACAAAAAAACAAAAAGCCCTACTAGAAGTAACTGTGAATTTAGCAAGAGTACAAGATAGAAGAGGGCCAATAATTTAAAAATCAAGTGTATATCTTCTGTGTGCCAGCAACACTTGGAAATTGAAATCGTAAGGTATTTTTTATTAAAGCACTCAAAAAATAAATTTAACCAAGGGCATGCAAGAACTCTATACTTAAAAACACAAAACATTGCTCAGAAAAATTAAAGAGAACTTTAATAAATGGAGAAATACATCATGTTATATATTGGAAGACTCAACATTATAAAATGTCACTTCTCTTTTAATTTATCTGTATATTCAACACCATCCCAATCAGCATCCCAAAAAAATTTTTTGTAGAAATTGACAGGCTGATTCTAAAATTACAAGGAAATGCAAAGGTGGTAGATAAGCTAAAACAATTAATTTGGAAAAAGGAAAACTTGGAGGTTGTTCACTACCTGATTTCAGAAATTATTATTAAGCCATAATAATTAAGATAGTATGGTATTTTTGAAAGGATACACAAGTATATCAGTGGAACAGAAGAGAATCCAGAAATAGACCTACACATATATATTATCAATTGATTTTCAACAGAAGTGCTAATATTTTTCAGTGAGGAAAGAGAAAAAGTCTTTTAAACAAATGATGCTGCATCAACTAAATGTCCATGTTAGAAAATTAACCTTGATCCTCACTTTAGCCTTAAGAAAGATTAATTTAAAATATAAATATGAAAGCTGGAAAAAGAAAAATCTTAGTATGGGCAGAAGTTTTTAGGAAGAACACAAAACAATTAGCCACACATCATATTTTATGTTATATATATATATATTCATGTTCATATACTCTTACAGCTTAGTAAAAAGACAAATTTTGTAGAATGGGGGAAGACTCACTTTACAAAGGAAGCTATGATGGCAGGTAAACACATGAAACCTCATTCATTACTGGGGAAATGTGAATTAAAACTAAATGAGGGATCCCTGGGTGGCGCAGTGGTTTGGCGCCTGCCTTTGGCCCAGGGCGCGATCCTAGAGACCCGGGATCGAATCCCACGTCGGGCTCCCGGTGCGTGGAGCCTGCTTCTCCCTCTGCCTATGTCTCTGCCTCTCTCTCTCTCTCTGTGACTATCATAAAAAAAAAAAAAAAAAAAAAAAAAAAAAACCAAAAAAACCTAAATGAAATACCACTTTGGGATAATGTTAGAAGATTCTTACAATGTGATACACATGAGCCTCTGGTGCCCTAGCAGTTCCACTATTAGGTATTTACTCGAGTGAAATAAAATACATATTCATACAAAGATTTTTCCATAAATGTTCATCACAACTTTATTTATCAAAGCCAGAAACTTGAAGTAACTTCTAAATGACCATTAAGAAGTAAATGGGATAAGTAAATTGTTGTATAGTCACATAATGAAATACCACCTAGCAACATGAAAGAAATATGGTACCCACAACAATGTGGATGAATCTCATAAACATTGTGTTGATGCGGAGAGCCAGAGGGTGGAGATAACAGAAAAATGGTGTGTGTGTGTGTGTGTGTGTGTATAGCATTCTCAAAAATTTAATCTGTGATGATATCATTGATGACATTGAGCCAAAGATGAGGATGGTGTTTTTGACTACAAAATGGGACCTAATCGGAATATTCTTCATCTTGATTGTGGTGGTGGTTACATAGGTGTATATATCTGTCAAAACTCATCTAACTCTATACTTAAAATACATTCATGTCATTGCATATAAATTGTAGCTCAAAGTTGATTTATGAAGAAGTGAGTAAGTATTAGACTATCTTATTATGCCAAAATTAGCTTTCATCCCATATGTGGTGTACTGGGCTTACTTGAAAATTTCACATAGAATATTTTATTCCCAAAGTCTGGAAGAATTAGTAACAGGAATTCGTATATATTTTTATTTATTTATTTTTATTTAAATTCAATTTGCTAACATACAGTATAACACCCAGTTGCTCATCCCATCAAGTGCCCTCCTCCTTAGTAACTCACCCAGTTACCCCATCTCCTCACCCACTGGAATTAGTGTATTTTTAACTTTAAATAGAGAAGATCGCATAGATTAAAAAGAAAAAAGAACCAGAAATACATGTTTGAAATATAGTAATAAGTTGGATTTTTTTTTTACTAAAGGATTCTTTTAGCATAGCTAATGTTTTTCTTGAAGAATAGTATGTCTAAATGCTTTCAGTTTGAGTTCATTAAACACAAAAAAGATAAGTATCAAAGAATCCTTATTCTAAATTGTTACAGATTTTGTTGGATGTGCCTACTGTGATCATTAGTTGTCATGTACCTAGCTGTTCACGTAATTCAGCATGTGCACAGGTATTCATTAGCAAATACCAGTCACATAGTTCTTCTCTTCACTAAGTCTGCACTGTAACCTGCTGCTGTGCTCATTTCCCAGGTTATGTTGTGTGGCATGCAGGAAGTTGATTTGGCAGATTGGCAGAGAAATACTGTTTATCGACATTATACAAGAAACAGCAAGCAAATCATTTGGTTTTGGCAGGTATTTGCTTTTTTTTATCTTTCTAAAACAAAGGGTTCAAAGAAAATGTTTTCTCGTGAGACAGTGGTTTAAAAAACAGTTCATTTTTAAAATTGACACTGCCTTTGGACTTGGTTTTTAGTCTTTGAATTATAAAATCAGAAGTTGAATATGTGAACATTTGTTAAAGGAGTTTCCATTGCTTATTTTGATGGTCTTTCCTAAGTGGGAAAATGAATGACGGAATCTTCTTTAAGTAGTAATTTAATGGTAATATTTGCAGGCATAGCATGTTTTTTCTGGTAGTACCAAAGTAGTTTATAAATTCTACTTAATTCTAGAAGTAAATGAGGAAGTATGTTTTGTTTTTTGTTTGCTTTTTAAGCCCGTGTGGGGCTTGAACTCAACGTCTCTGAGACCAAGACCTGAGCTGAGATCAAGAGTCAGGTGCTTAACCATCTGAGCCCCCCCACCCAAGCGCCCCACTAGTATGTTTTTTTAATGAGAAAGTCAGTGTAGATACTTAATTCCTCAGGTGTGATAATATATATGCTAGGGAATTAGGGTAGTCTAAAGGATAATGCCCAAGAAGGATTTCCTTTTCTTTTTTCTTTCCTTCCCTTACTTCCTTTCTTTTGTTGGTGTTTTAGCTTAAACTGTAGTAGGGTGGTCTTATCCAAATGCTGCATGCTAATCTTGAAACACATTTTATTAGATTTTGTGTGTTTGAGAATTTCAAATCTCTAGGCCCAAGGATATTTTTCACAAAAATCCACTAATTGAGATTTATTTGAGCAATTTAGTGACTGAACTTGTAGTTTATGTATGCTGAACTGTCATTTTCAGATGAAAACTAAGCCTGAGATTTTGTTTAATACTAGAGAAAGACTTTCCAGAAGTGGAATCTTTTCATAAGGATATGTCATTTATTTATTAACAATTTAAAGAAGTGTAGAAACTTTTAGAAATTTATAGGTATACTTCAACATATGCAAAATGGCACATACTAGATAGATTATTTATTGCACTACTATTGGTATACTAACAGAGACTTGAAATACCTAAATGTCCATTGGGAGGGGACTAAGTATATAAATTATATAACTTCTGTAATTCTGTGCATTGTAATCATTCTTTTACTTTTTTAATGGAAATTAACAAAAATATTGGAGAATGAGATGTTTCAGTACAATTTTAAGGGAAGAGGAAGGTGTATATAATATGCTATTGGGCTAAAAGGAAAATTTATATTCTGTGTATTCAAAATGTATGCTGGAACAGCTGATTCCTGAACAACAAGGGTTTGAATTGTGCCAGCTACTTATACATGGATTTTTTACAGCACAGTACTATAAATGTATTTTCCTAGTAACATTTTTTTTTCTCTAGCATATTTTACCGTAAGAATATAGTATATAATACATATACAGAATATGTGTTGTTCATCAGTATGGCTTCTGGTCAGCAATATAGGTCATTAATTAAGTTTTGGGGAGTCAAAAGTTGTATGTGGATTTTCCTGAGATTTCAACTGCACGGGGTAGGGGTCAGCGCCTCTAACCCCTGCGTTGTTCAAGGGTCAACTGTATGCCAATACATCATCTCTGAAAAGGTAGAGAAAAAACTGGTCGCAAGGTGTGAGAGCTGCTCTTGATGCTGTACCTTTTAAACAAAGGATGCCTGGCTGGCTCATTTGGTGAGAGCATGTGACTCTTGATCAGGGTCGGGCATAGAGTTTACAAAAAATAATAAATGAGTAAAATAAAAAGTAGGAATAAGTCCATTTTCAAGCCTAAAATACCTGAATTGCATCACATACAGAACCTATGTGGGTATTTATAATCTTTCTAGGCTCTTTATTTATTAGCTTCTTCACTCTTCATATTCTTGGACTTTTCCTTGAGCATTTGTGTCTGTACCTGAGGAGCTTGAACTTTGGGCCACGTGAATCCAAATGAGTAGTTGTGTTTTCCAGATTGGGTTTGTTTTAGGAAAAGAGTTGGTTTATGCCAGACGTGGTAATAAGCTCTGCTTCTTGTGTCTTGATGAAATGTGTACCCTAACACAGTTCTATGCAGAAATGTTTTTGGTCTTATATTAGCACTTTTTATCTTCCCCTTACCCAAAGTATAGTTTTGTTTACTTTTCATAAATTTTATCTTCTAAGATGCACTTCTGCTCTCAGACTGCTCCGTTATCCCCTGCCTTCTGCTACGGATACTCAGACCAATTCAAATCTATATTCCACCACATTACACATTTACATCCCTCTTTGAAAAGATAGTAAATGAACTAAATAGTCTAACAAAATGCATAGTTTAAGTTTCCAAGTATGCAGAATCCGAAGAGTCGAGAAAATAGTTATAGTGGGAGAAAATACTGCAAACTGTTGAGAGTGGCGATTTGAAGTGTTCGTTAGTTTTTGGTAGCTTATAAGGAGAGGAGGGTAGTTGACTCGGGTCAGGATAATGGGTTAGAGCTCAGGAGACCGGAGTTCAAGTGTTCTGCCGCTTAGCAGCAGTTTGAGAAAGACCAAGCGTTTTATCTCCAGGTGTCTGTTGTTTGCCTGCATGTATTGTTTGCCTGCATGTACACTGGGGATGCCAAGGACGGTACCTGTGTCCTTGTCCTGGTGCAGGAGCTAAACACACCAAGAGCATAGGGCACAGCTGGGCAGCAGCCTTCACTAGGTGACTGCTGTCGTAGCAAACGGCATCTGTCCTGGTTACCTCTCAGTGGTAGGACCTTTTGAAGCCTCCCATTTCCCTCTCTGTGAGGTGGACGTAAGAAGAGTAGTAGCCAACCAGTGGTGTACTCGTGAGGATTAACTGAAGATTCATGATGTACTTCACATATGCCTCACCTTAATAAATTCTTGAAGAAATTTAATAATTTAAGTGTCTACTATTTTAATTATTAGATTATTTTATATTAAAGTAAATTTGGTTTTGTTACACAGTTTGTGAAGGAGACAGACAATGAAGTGAGGATGCGACTATTACAGTTTGTCACTGGAACCTGCCGGTTACCTCTAGGAGGATTTGCTGAGCTCATGGGTAAATGCAGTTTTACTGCAGTTTCTCTGTAGATAGTTTTGTGATAATAATGGCGTTTAGAGCTAAACCAGACTTGAATCTAAGGAGTATTCTTCTGTGCTCTCTCTAGGGCATCTACGAGAAGAAAGACTAATTAATAGTTAATACCAAGTACATTTATAAGACAGAAATGAAGCTGCTTACATAGTCTGGCTGGCCAGTGCTTTTGCTCCTTAGGGTGATTGTGAAGGGAGCAAAATTCTTTAGAGCTACTTCTTTTTCCACTGATTCAAATCGTATTGCTGGATTTCTGCAGCAAGAAGCTGCTTCTCTAGGCAGAAGTGATTTACATTTTATTCCATATTAGTCATAGGACTATGTGACATATTCTGTTATATAACTAGTTGTTAAAACCAAAAAGTTTAAAGGACCAGATAAATTTTGTCTTATTTTCCTGGTTTAGGAAGTAATGGGCCTCAAAAATTTTGCATTGAAAAAGTTGGCAAAGACACCTGGTTACCAAGAAGCCACACATGGTAAGTTCAAGAATCCTAAATAGGAAGGTGAAAGTCAGAGAATCTTTAATATGTAAGACCCAGTATAAGTTCTTATTCATTAAAGTAGCTAGAATTTCAGTTTTTAGAACAGACTAATATGGCATTCTGTAACTGAACACTTTGGAATGATTTCTATACTTGGTTAATATACTGAGAAATGTATCCATTGATTAAAGTTATTTAGAACAACTACTATGAAAAAAAAAACCACCAACTACTATGTATAAAGAAGATTGAAGTGCTCCCTGCCTTTTATGAAGTTTGCACTCCATTAGGGGAAGGGAACACAAATGACAAGTCAACTAACTTGAAAACTAAGAAGGCCCTTCAAAGGAAATAAAGAAGATGCTATAAAAAACTGAAGGGAACCTCCTCTAGATTGTGTGGTCAGGGAGATTTCTCAAGAACAACGTTTGGGTTTGATAAATAGCATACTGCGGGAACAAACAGGAAAAGTGCATTCTTTGTACAGAGACATTTCCATAGACCTTGAAGTAAGAAATTGCTTTTCAGGGAAATTAAAGACTGGTATGACTGGAATTTAGTGAATGAGGGGAGAGAAGGGTAAAAATTTTTGAAATGTAAGCAGGCACTAAATTATGTAGGGCCTTGTAGGCTGTTCTAAGGAACTTGGATTTCACTCTAAGGGCAGTTAGAAGCCTTTGAAGAGCTTTAAATAGCAACTAATGAGATTCAGGAAAAACCACTCAGGCAACAGAGGAGGAATTAGATTCAAGACTGAAGGCTGGGAGATTAGTTAACAGCAGTGTTAAGAGTCATCCAGGCAAAAGCTGACCATTGCTTAGGTGGTATGTGGTTCTTTCAGGAGGTCAGAACCGCTTTCACACTAAGCAGTTATTTATTTGCCTTCTTATTATTTTGACACTTGCACTTATAGTGCAGAAGCAACAGTGGGTAAAAATGCTGTGCATCAGCACAAATCAAGGCAGTGGCACCAAAATGCCATCTCCATTCTTTAGCATCTCACCGCTGCGGTTTACAGAAAAGGGGGGTGGGGGAGCCAATCTCTTTTAAGATTATTCTTTACGAAGAAGTGAAGAGTGATTAGATCTTGATGCTTGAGTATCTTTTTAATATTCTGTAAGACAAAATGGGAAGCCTGCATGAAGCACTTACACACACCAGAGAATTGTGGTTGTCTTGAGGGGAAGGCTCTTTGGCAGTTGAGCTGAAAGCTGAACCAGCTTGCTTTTTTAATGAAACATTGTTTGCCAATCCTACCTTTCAAGTAAAAACTGTTTACCTGGCAGACATTTTCTTGAAAAGTAGTGAAGTTATCAGTAGCTTATCACTTCAAGGAAAACAACTGACAGCATTTGTAGGCAACGATGAAAGTTGAGGTTTCAAGCAAAAATTAAAATTTGGGAAAACCTGTATAGACCAACCACCATGAGCTTGAAAGCTTCCCGGACTTATCTGATATTGGTGGTATTATTAACAAATGTGATCTTTTCTTTCTATTACATAATTGTCAACATTTGGAAATACTTTATAACTTGGTGAACCATTATTTTGAAATGACCAAAGCATGATGTTACAAACCCCATGCATGGGTAAAAGATCTATTCAAAGTACAAGATAAACCATTGGATTTTACGTAAAAAGGTGGAAAAGTTCTCTGATGTGATGTCAGAGCCCATATTATGTGTTACTTTGTCAAATGTAATATCTAAGAATAATAGCTACCTGAAAAAAATGAGATGACTGGAGTACATCTCTGTTTTCTAACTGCATATCTGTTTGGGGACAAATTTTCATAAACTTCATATAGTGCAACAAAATAAATGCACACATAGCAGAAACTAGGTATCTTCCATTAAGCTAGACATTAAAAAGATTTGCAAAAATATAAAAACAAGGTCACTATTTGTATTATTTTTTGAAAAGTCTTTTTCTTTTCATAAAAATAAGTTTATTTCAAAAGGATTTTCTCAATTTTAACTTCTATTACAGTAAATATCAAACATAATTGATATAAACAAAGCTCTTTGAGATTCTCAATATTTTAAAGTGTGAAAAGGGATCATAACCTAAAAAAAATTTGAGAACACCAGCCTAGATGAAATTGATGAATCCAAAAGAGAATTGTTGAGGCAGGGGAGAGTTCATAACCAAAGGAGATAGTTCTTCAAGAAAGATGAAAAGAATTGGGATGCTGAGTACGAATTAAGGAATTGGCCTCTAATAAAAACAAACACTTCCTTTATTGTAATAGAAAAAGAAAAGGTGGACTTTAAACTATAGAGGGTTTTTTTTTTTTTTTGTATTTTTTTTATTGGAGTTCGATTTGCCAACATATAGAAACTATAGAGTTAATCACTATTGGTTTCTGTTTTCTCGAAGTACAAGGTGAGGTCACTGGCTAAGAATGAAAAAATTAAAAACTTTTGAGGAGAAAGAATGAGTTGTCAGAGTAGGCAAGTATTTACCAGAGAAATATGGCTGAGAATGCTGCGCAATAGGATCTTTATAAAGTAACGCCCTCTAGGATCTTTATAAAGTAACGCCAGTCTGTCTCACTGCAGGAGTCTTCCTTCCAGTAATTTTCATTTGTTAAGGCCCAAGGAATGAAAAACTAGAGGGCTGAATTCATGAAGTGTTTGAGCTTTGATTAATTAGTAGGTTCTAAAGTGGGAGAGACAAGGATTTAAAAGTATTTGCAAGGTAGTCCTGCGTTACAGGGCTGGCTGTGGATTAAGTACAAAGTAAGGATAGAAGAGTGAGGACAGGCACGGGTGGTGAGAAAGATAGGGGCTAATAGATTGCCATTTCAATTGAGGGAAGCTGGAAAAACGAAATAAGAGTTTTTAATTAGAAATCTCCTTTCCTGGTGATGACAAGGTTCAAAGTGTTATCTTGAAGTCAGTAACTTCAGTAGAGGAACAGGTCGCTGAAACGGAGAACTGGGAGGCCATGCATGGGTGTTGGGTATCATCCAAGTGAATGGGAGGAAGACACAAACCAGGTGCCAAAGCTTTCAGTGACTAAAGAACAGGACCATGAGGTCAACAGAGGACAGAAAAGTTGAGAAAGAAGGTTGCTTGGCTAGATCGTGTGTGCCTCAGAGGAGAGAAGTTTTGTTGATTGGCCACAGGGAAATAGTATGTTTCACACTAGCTGGATTTGTAGTTAAGGCAAGAGAGGAGTTCTTCAGACCGTAGAAAACTGCAAATCAGAAAACAGAAGTTTAGAAGATCTGAGGTGGAGGACAGGGAAGAGGTGGGATTTAATTCAGGTCAGCGGAACGCAGTTGATCCACAGATAATCGTTTTTAGTAGTGACTAAGGTAAGCAGTACTACTGTGGTGAAAGTGGTGTTGATCCTCAGGTGGAGTGCTGCTCTCACGCCCAACGCTTTGCTTACTGAGGTGGCGACTTTTGGAGCAGGGGTTCCTCAGGCTGTCAAGTGGTACAAGCCAGCGGGGTACTGTTCCCTTAGTCCACTGGAACTAAGTTATCAGTGTCTTCCCTTCTTATCGATCAATAGAAGTAGAAATTTGACTCAAAGCTGGAACTAAAACAAAGCTAAATGTAAAACATTATTCCGAAATCCACGTAGTAAGTGCTCAATAAAAGACAAATAGATTTTGGTATAGTCTCATCCTTTGGCTAATGTCTTAGAACCCTGTTTGGGACGTTTTCAAGTAATCCACTGTCTTAGGTAGTTCAACTCATCATTTTACTAAATGCGTCAATTTTAGGAGAGCAGAGCAGACTGCCCCTCATCGGTTTTAGAATCTAATGGAAGAAACCAATCAATCATAATACAGAGTAAATTATGTCTAAGATGCTCAAGGAGAATTATTTGTAGTCCAAAAGTTGTAGCATCTGGAATGATTCTTAGTGCATATTTTTTTCATGGGCAGAAGTATTCCAGATCATGAGAGCCGTAAGAACATGTCACAAGACAGAGGAGTGTGTGGCGCTTGGAGAACATGAACTCCCACAGAGCCCAGGCAGCTTCCTGGCCCCGTACCTTTAATCCATACTAATCAGAAGCAGCAGAGGCCTTTTTTGTTTTCGTTTTTTAAATGAAACACTTCACGAGTTTGCCTGTCATCCCTATGCAGGGGCCCTGCTAATCTCATGGTTCCGTTTTTAGTATATGTGCTAAGTGGGCACAGCAAAGAGGAAGTATCTGGGAGTGAACGAAGGCCAGAGATTCAGGAGGATGAGGATGACTGAATCTGAGGATGACTCTACGTGAAAGATGTTAAGAACTAGAAAGGAACAGGTGGTCTTAGTATGTAGGAGTCCACTGAAAGATTCTTCTCTTGACCTCTGCTCAGTGTACCGTGAAGCAGGGAGGGGTACATGGGCTGCTTAAATGACTACCGTTTAATATATTTAAGAGAATAACATGGTCTGAGGAAAACACCATTTTAATTGACTGCCTTGTTTCCAAAGGTTCTTGATTATCAAGTTTCCTGACTCTTACCTGGGAGTTGGGGCGAGGGCATATGGGAGCGGTAGGAGGGAACCTGGATAATCGGTAACCTTCCATATGAGAAATGAACATGAGAACGGCCTTAACTACATTAGAGCTATTTCACTAGACATTTAGTGTGTCGAGTCCAGCTAAATGCAGCACAGGGAATTCCTTGGGAGTCTGGCAGGAATGGAAAGACAAAATGTGTATTTATTGGCTCTCTCCACCCCAAAATGTAAGTAAACTCCTGAGGATTAGGGACTGTAGTTTATCACTCTGCATCACCAGCTCCTGGAAATACAGCTAATAGATTCTTAATAACTGGTAAGTGAATGAAAGAAATGAAAGAATCTTAAAAACCCAGAAGTTATGGGGAGTTGTGATAACTAATAATTACAACTTTCTCTGGGAAATGTCAAAAAAGTATACTTTTATGAATGTTTTCATTTCAGTAGCTCGCCATAAGAAGTCTGTATATGGTAATATAGTAGTGAATGGTTAGAATACTTCTGGCAAAATCTTTGTAACTTCCACTATCCATTTAGTTTTGCAAATGTGCTTTAAGAATTATTGTATTAGAAATTTTTAGAAGTCTGTTTTATTGAAAACACATCTGTTTTTGTTTTTGTTCAGTTTTAATCGCTTGGATCTACCACCATATAAGAGTTATGAACAACTAAAGGAAAAACTTCTTTTTGCAATAGAAGAAACAGAGGGATTTGGACAAGAATGAATGTGGCTTCTTGTCTTGGAGGAGCTCTTGCATTTAAATACCCCAGCCAAGAAAAATTGCACAGATAGTGTATATAAGCTGTTCATTCTGTACAGTGAATTTTCTGAACCTCTCAAAGTATAAATGTTTTCCGTTCTTCCACAGAAATATGCAAAACAGTCCATCCTTTTCTACTTTATTTATTGTTCCCTTGAAGTGACTGACCAGGAAAAAGACCATCCTTAAATTTTGAAGCAAGCAAGAGACTTTATTAAAAATAAGTATATATCTATATAAGCATATATGATTGTGGCTCTAGTTTTATAGAGCTCCGAGTATATTAAACAGGACAGCCGTTCATTCAGAAATAATCTGGATTTGCTTTACCTTGTTTCTATTATCCAGAGGACAAAGTACAAATTGCTTCATGACCTTCTCCCTTATGTAACACCTCCTGCGGGTGTTTACTTTGCATGGCTGTTCAGGAAGGTATTAAGGGCTTAGGCCACATCTTACTTTGAGTATGTAAAAAAAAAAAAAAAATGCTGCTGGCTTTTCTGAAGACAGGCATTTGGACCTGTCAATTTGTTTTAAATAAATACAATAGTTGAAAATTTTCCCTCTTTGCTACATCACTAACAAAGTAATGAATGAAACCATAAAGCACATGTAAGTCGTACACTAGATCCAATGCCATTTAGTTCATTCTAGAGATTGCAAAGAATTCATGAAGCAGCAAAGAGGCTTGTTTACATGTTACTTTGGGATGCTAGGTATTTGTGGAGTCAAAAAATCAGGTACTCATGTACTTTTGTTTTTAAGTCTGTGATGTTCTTTAATTCAGAATAAATTGACGCAGTTTGATACTTAGGAACATATAATAAGGTAATATGAATGAACATTTTCGCTTTTGCGTTACGAGTTTTGGTTTTATAAAACCAGATGGACTGAGGAGTTGTATAAGCATTTGAACACTCAGATTTATTTTCTATTAGTGTTCATATATCTTCATTCCTCTTAAATTCATGAAAATTTTATGATCTGAATTATACAAGCATATTAAAAGATCTCTTGGTCCCAGCCCCCTTTTTACATAGATCATTATTTTTGTCCTAATAACTTTTTAATTTTTCATTATCAAGGGCATTTGCTGAACTACAAAGATATATAACAAATTAAAATCTGGTGTGAATGTTATTAATGCTATTTTAGCAAACTGGGCTTCCTTGTTAATAACAAAAATTTAAATTTCCATTTATATCATTTCAATATGCAGTGTAAATTTCGGTAAAAATTTTTTTATAACCATGAACAGACATCTTAAAATGTTCTCTGTAACATATTTAAGTACATGTGGAAAATACTAGTATACAACTTAATTTCCCTAAACAGTTTGTTTTGCCAAAATTTTATTTTTCTACATATTAGATTGTGTTCTGCACTTCTATTCAAAGTTCGTAGTAAAGATGAAATAAAGGCAGTGATCCACTA
The DNA here is from genome assembly GCF_003254725.2 of Canis lupus dingo. Lineage (NCBI taxonomy): Eukaryota > Metazoa > Chordata > Mammalia > Carnivora > Canidae > Canis > Canis lupus. The sequence continues at coordinate 32,851,448 of NC_064271.1, forward strand.
CGTTGAATAGACTCTTTTCCCAAATCCTAATCTGACACTGGGCTATTTTGAAGCATAAAGAATTAAAAACAAATACTAACGTATATGACATCATGTGATAGAGGTGACCAGCCTTCAAAAGGGCTACTTAAGTTACACCGTAGAAAGCACCACTACTCAATTTTGCCATGACATGACCGAGGTTGTTGATGAACACCATTCAGTGGCAGGGACGGTGTGAGAATGCCACTTAGCAGACCTGCCTGAAGACGGGAGGCTCTCGGGCTGCTGGTCCCCTCTCCTCACTTCAGGTAAGAACTTACTGTTCGCCCGTGGAGGCCACGCGCAGCCCACACAGACCAAGGCAGCTTCCTGAGGAAGCCTGTTGGGAAGAACCCAGGGCCTCTACCTTTCCACCCCAATGACAGAATCCAGGCCTCCAGGCAGGGTCTATTGTCTTGATTCGTATATTCAGTGGCTGTGAGAGAAACCAAAATGTGGGCCACCTCTCACCTTCTCGCTTTTCCCATCCTTGTCCTGTGCTGGGCTAGACAGGCTCACTGTGTCTGAAACGAAGACACAGGCAAGAGAATGAGGCTCGGAAACAGACTCCTATTGTTCCTGCATTTCAGCGACACCCAACTCCCCACCGCCACCACCACCAAAGGAAGCCCAGCGAATGGGTCACAGGCACAACACAGGCTCAGTCAGACCAGTTGTCCGTCTTCCCAGGAAAGCAGCTTTACGTGGCTTTGGAGTGCTTCCCGGGCAGTTTAAAGCAGAGTTGAGGAAACCTTTTACCACGCCACCTCGTTAACCACCTGCCTGCTGTCTTTAAAACTAGATGGGCTGATAGGGGTGAAAACTAGTGATAAGGGTCAAAATACCGTTTAGCAACACTGCTTCCGTTAAAAATGACCCCTGACTGGGAAGTTCATCTGGACTGGGAACTCTCCAGACTCTGGATAATAAACCGTACCTTTGGATTTCCCAGAGGAAACCCATAACTGATGTCCCTTATGAGGTCCCTGAGCTGGGCGCACGCTCCGCCACAGACTGCTGCTGTGAGGAGTCCTCATAGGGACTTGCTGGCCAGTTGCGGTTCCTTCTTACCGCCTCCTCCGTAAGCCTGTTAGACTGGAGTCTGGAGGTCTGCTGCACCCTGCGGATACTGCAGAAGTCCGAAGTCTCCTCACTGAAATATGTAGATGAGAGGATAAAGGTTGTCTTAAAAACACTCCCCAGTTTTCTCAATCTCTGAACTTAAAGAGCCAGATGAGGTAAAAATGGGGAATTGGTCTGTCTCCAGGGGAAAACCCAGACCTTATCAAGAGCCTTCTACTTTTTGAAGCTCCTTTGTACCGTGTATATTCCTCACTCCTAGGACAACACAGTTCACTGTTCTGAGCAGTGCAATGGGTCAGACCAGGGCATTCATTAAAATAATCCCACGGCCCTTGCCAGAGTAATCCACTCCTCCTAGTTTTTCTTCCCAATAATGCCCGGGCACACACGGTCCAAAATAGGTTGTATGGTGAACATCACAGGAAATCAAAGAATATTCCTCAAATAATAGCAATATAGTAGCAAAAACGTACGACTCAAAAAGTGGCATCTCCTGAATTCCAAATTCTCCTCCCCAAATCTCAACTAAGAACACAGATAATAGCATTTAGAAGAAGTATTTACTGATACAGTAAGCCCTCTGTGCATTCTTTCATCCTTACAACTCTGTAAGATTGGGGTTTGCCCTCTGTTGTAATGATGCTTATTTTACAGATAAGAAAATATCTTCATTTTTACGAAGGCCACATAAGCTAGTTCACAGGCTATGACTTAACCATTCGGTTGGGAAAACTTTCCTAAGAAGTTAACGGAAAGCTTTCGGATTTTCTAGAGTAGCCACTTTCCAAATCCAGATTTATTCTCAATCCTGAAAAGGGAACTTGTTCACAAGGTGAGGTGCTTCACCAGTCTACCCATAGCCCATGTCTGTAATATGTTTAGAAGAGAGAATGCTATAAACTCGGTTCACATGCGTGTGAGGGGGGGTAAGCGTCTCAAACTAGCAGTCACATCCGCAACACACAGCAGTTAAGCGGGACTGCACAGGAAGAATAATGGGGCTCTTAGGGTTCGTTCCCAGAAGCAGTAGGTCTCATTGTGAATGAGGAGATGCCAAGAATCAGAGAACAAAGTACACACCCTCAGAATCTTAGGAATGTATGTCGTGGAGAGGGGACCTATCCCTTAGTTTAAGGGGAAAAAAGGGAAGGTAACAGCTCCAAAAATTAGGATCCGGTAACTGCACTCCTAGGTGTTGGTAAAACTTGTACCTGATGTTCACAGGAATCAAAGACTGGAAACAGCCTAAATGCCCTTCAGTGAATGGTTAAGTAAACGGACACGAACACAGGGCAATAGTGTCAGGAGTACAGACCACTCAACTACTTGACGAGATTCAGAGGGTCTGAAAGGAATTCTGTCCAACGAAAAGGCCAGTTCTCAAAAGGCTACATATTCTCTTCCATTTACATAACATTCTGGAGCAGACGCCAGGACTAGGGACGGTGGTAGAGAGGGCATGTGGAAGAGTGTGACCCTGCAGGGATAGCACTGACCAGGGAGTTTGAGCAGTTGGTGGAATGGTTGTCTTGAGTGTAGCGGCAGTTAAAAAAGAAACCTGCAGGTGGGGCACCCGGGTGGCTCAGTCAAGTCCTGCCTTCAGCTCAAGTCCTGACCCTGGAGTCCTGGGACAGAGCCGCACATCAGACCCCCTGCTCAGCCAGGAGTCTGGTTCTCCTTCTCCCTCCCCACTCCCCCTCCTGGCTTTCTCTCAAAATCTTAAAAAAAAAAAAAAAAAAAAAAACCTGCATGTGACAAAATTACATAGAACACACATAAACGAGAGATGGCATTTAGAATTAAAATCTGAATAAGAATCTATGGCCTATACCAGTTACCTGGTCTTGATACTGTACTGTAGACATCCAGGACCTCTACCTTTTGAAAAATGATTTCTACCTTTTTTCCCCCGAACTTCCTATGAATCTATGATTTCAAAGCAAAAAAAAAAAAAAAAAAAAGCCTCTTTTAAAGCACTATGAAATATCAGAAGATAGCTTTATTACTGAAAGACCATTTCACAAAAACTACTTTATAGAGATTATTCTTGAACACATCCAAACCCTTAACCTCCCATTTGATTCCTTGGTACCACTGGTAACAACAAACACACATACACAGTCACACCTCCAGAAAATATTAAAAGTCACTGTAAGAGAAAACTGAAAAAGAAAATTTCAGATAAAAAATGTTCAATACAAAAAACATTAACACAATATACTAATATGAATTAAATGTAAGTTAACTACAGATACCAGAAAAATCCAAATTAGAAATTTAGAAACTGGGCAGCCCAGGTGGCTTAGCAGTTTAGTGCTGCCTTCAGCCCAGGAAGTGATCCTGGAGACCCAGGATCAAGTCCCGCGCGGGCTCTGGCTCCCTGCATGAAGCCTGCTTCTCCCTCTACCTGTGTCTCTGCCGCTCTCTATGTCTCTCATTAATAAATAAATAAAATCTTTAAAAAAAATTTAGAATCTCAGAACTGGACAAACTAAACAAAATCTTTGCTGACTGAAATTGGGAATAAAAATGGAAGAAAAACATCTCAGAAGTGAAGACAAAATCTGAAGAAGAAAACAAAAATAAGGGACATGGAAAACAAATTGAAAGAGCCAAGAAAATGAACCAAAGAGATAAAAAGAAAAATCAGAGAAATAATTTAACAATCAGGCAAAGAAGATCTAATATACATATAACTAAAGTCACGGAATATAAGATGGAACAGTGGTTCTCAAAAGTAGGGTAAGGCAAATGTGGAATGAAGGACAGTCTAATAAGATAACTGGACTGGCCTCTTCAAAAAGTCCATGAATGATGGGGTAAGAAAAAAAAACAATGGGAGAACAGCTCTAGATTTCTTAAAACTAAGGCAGAAAATCAAATACAATATGTGATTAACTGGAGCCTGGTTTTTCCAAACTGTAAGGCATCCTAGGATATTTTAGAAAATATGAATATGGCTGGATATTGTAAGATGATATTAAAGAATTACTGTTAACTTTTTGTTGTGATAATGGGTTTATTTGAAGGATGTCCTTATTTTGAGATAACATGTGAAGTCTTTAGGGAGGAAGTATGTTGCCTATAATAAATTTCAAAAGTTTAGAAATGCACATACACACACACACACACATACACCAGTAAAATATAGCCCAAGATTAGCAATTGAAGATGGGTATATAGAGTCCAGGACTTTCAGTTTTCCTTTTTGTTTGAAAATATACATGATGACACAGAAACAGCCCACACCCGTGTAGTTCACTGTTAACAACTGTCAAATCATTTGGGGGAAACCCACCTATGCAATGTACTGTTGATTTATCTAAGTGACATCCAAGACAATCCTTTTTCTACAACAGTTCTGCAGTGGTGGCATCCCAGCCTCAAGTAATACTGTCCTGCCTATTTAAAACCTCTTACTTTCTATTTCACCATTGAGTTCCGTGTTCCTATCACCATATTAGGGCAGAGAATCTGGGCTTTATCTGGTGACAAAATCAGTGCTCCACTTATGAGACTATGTCCCATTAAAAAAATCACTCCATTTTCTGTCCTCTCCTGACTTAAGTTTTTTCCTTACACAGGTTGTTTCCAAGAGCCATCATTTTACTACTTTATACCAAGAACCCTCAACATCCTAACCTATTTTCACTGCACCTTCTCTGCAAGATCTCAACTTTGCATCAGTCCAATTTGACAATGCATTCCCCAAATGAAACCTCTTCCACAAAGTTCTCTTTTCTTGATCTCCCATTCTGATGTGATCCATCCTCCTTAGAAATCCTACACCACTTTGTACTGCTGGTGTCCTAAATGTGCAATATCTCTGCCTCTGAGCCAGGGAGAGGTCTCTACCACTCTTAACTGTAATTATTTCTTTTGTCTTGTCTGTGAAGAAACTTAGAATTTTGTATATTTAATCTGTCAAATGGTCACATTAAAGGAACTGAGGAAACAGCTATAGAACAGTTATGGTTTATGTATTAACTTTGTAATTTGATGAAAAGGCAATGTTTCTTAGATATTTCATGTGCTTTCTTCTCTGAAAAATTCTCAGTTCTTGTCACTGAAACCTGTGAGCAACTGGGCAGCTTCTGTCTGTATCTAAAATGGAAAAATACATGTTATAAATAAACAGTACAGCACTGATACCAACTTGCAAAATCTAAGTTCATAAAGTGGGCTGTGGTTTCTAAGAGTTTCCAAAAAACCAGGATAGCACTTTTGAAGAATAAAACTGAACAGTGACTAGGTAAGACTCTTAGAGAGCTCCTCCAAATTAGTACACATCCCTTGCCTTTTATTTTAGAAACATATTTGATCTGTCGTATGTGTCAAACAGGAATAAGACAGCAAGTAATTCAAAACATCTGTTGAATAGTAACTAACCACTTGCTATACGGAAATTAATAGAAACATTAATGAATTCAATTTGAAACAAACACTACAATATACATGTAGACAAATTATGTTTTTAAATAAGTTCTTAAATCACCTTTATTTAACAGTGCTTTAATTTATCTGCCTTAATTTATTGGCGATATTTTACCTGTTTATCCTCCTCTGTGTGTGCTGGATAGTCCTTGGCTTTCATTAGCCAGAAGGCAGCAAGCTTTTTATTGTGTAACTTCAAATATGTCTTTCCTAAAAGAAGCAAGTTTTTGCTGTAGAAGTTTGGATCCACTGTACATAAGAAAGAAAAATTTATCTCAGATGAAACAGAATTGCTCTTATTTTTAAAGGCTTAATTTTTTCAGGCTAAATTCCAATAAAAAATTTGTGTGGTCAATAAAAGATTAGGCTAACTAGAATCCTCTTTTCAACTATTCTGATCTCAAAGAAATATTGGTAAAGTACATTTATTTGGTGTCCACTATGTGCTAGGCATCCTATTATAAAATTGTATTAAAATGAGAAATGTAAAGGAAGTGCTCCATTTAACAGATGAGAAACTGAGGTTCTTGATAGAATCTATGCTCTATAAGGACAGATGTTTTTATTAATGTCTTTGGCTCCCTGCTATACCCTAGGTACCTAGAATAGTACCTAGAACATAACATGCATCCAATACATATTTCCTGAATGAATGAACGAAATCATGATGATATATGTACAGCTGACCCTTGAATAACACAGTTTTGAACTGCGCAGGTCCAAATATATGCAAGATTTTTCTCAATAAATACAGTAAAATACTGTAATGGTATTTTCTCTTATTCTTAACATTTTATTTCCTCTAGCTTATTCTATTGTTGGAATATAGTATATAATACTTGGAACATACAAAATATATTTAAAAAACTGTTATCAGACTGGCTTCTGGTCAATAGTAAGACTATTTAGTTGACTTTTAAGGGAGTCAAAAGTTATATGCAGATTTTCAACTATGCAAGGGGGTAGGCACCCCTTACCCCCTCGTTCGAGGGTCAAGTGTCCATACATACATTTGATTAACATTTACTGAAATGTAAGTTATACTTAAATATAAATTTAACAAAGACTTTGTTCTTTTGGAATTTATAATGAAGAGGAGAGACCAATGAGCATAACTAAATGTAACAGAAGAATGAAAGGAATGCTTTGACAGGTATACACATTTTAAAGTGCTATGAGAAACCAAAGAGAAAAGCAACTAACTTTAATAGGTTACATCTGGGCTGACTTGGAAACTGAATAGGATTTTAACAGAAAAGTGGGAGAACATTTTTGGCTGAGGGAAAACTGAACAAAAAGCCAATGAAAGCATGGGACTGTCTCACTGGCTTCATTAATTCTTCAGTACAGATTCCTCCTATCAACCTGGGACTTTCCATATTTAAATCATACTTTTTCCTGGATATAATTTATGGTTAACTCCATTTGCTCCTTTAACCTAAAACTGTTCTATTTCTTTTATTTAAACATATTTATGAGATGTTGTGTAGATGTACTTAAGATTTCCTTGGGACTCATTAATTTGTTTACCCAGTCATTCAACAAATTTGATAGCTTTCGTCTAAGCAATGAGGATACAAATTGTGAGCAAAACAACAAAGTCTGCATCATCCTGAATTTAGTCTTAGACGTGTCAACAAATACTCATACCGTGGAATATAAGAGTCATGATGGGAGAAGTTACGGGTACTTAAGAACCCTAGGAGGAGCTCCTGACCAGATATGGCCCATAAAGAAAGGCCGCCTGTTGGAACTGACCTATAGGGTAAAACCTGGAGAATGACTGGAGTTACTGACCATGTTTTTCTCAACACCCAGACCCTTAATCCTCTAAGGCTCTATTTTTACTTTGCAATTATGCTTCTAGGTCCCTTTGAGGAAACTTTATTCCCAGATTCATATTCCTGATCTACAAAACTACTATCACAACAGGTAATCAGTGGAAGGCAATAACAGAGCAAATCAGAATTAATATATTACTAACATTCAGACACAATTCTTTAGAAGAAATGATTTTTTAAAAACTGCTTTGCTACTAAAAGCATTTGAACAAGTCTCTCTATAAGTAGGCTCTCTAATACATTGTCTATTTTTTTTCTAATTTTATAGAAATAGAATTGCAATGGTTTTTTCCTGGTATATCTGGTAACATAAGCTTATGTCCTTTACTCTCCTAGTTTGTGCGATTACTATTAAAAAGGATGAACTTAGGATGGACTAGTGTCAGTTTTGCAGGCTGGCCTTTTCTTCAAAGCAAGAGTGACATGACACTTCATAAAAGACAGTATTTGCAACAAAACAAAAACTGGTCTGGTTTAAAAAGATTTCTCATTTAAATGCTTTCTGAAGAGAGAGTAAATCTTAGAAAAAAAAATCAAAGATTTTTTTTTGCAGTGTGACAGTATTAGCTAGACTTATTATAATCATTTTAGAACATATGCAAATACTGAATTCTTATGTTGTACACCCTAAACTAATGTCAAATATACCTCCAAAATTTTTTAAACATTTAAATAAATGTTTCTAATCAGCTGTATAATCTTGAATAAGACAGTTAACCCATCAAAGCCTCCTCTCAAAAAGGAAAGTTGAATTATATCAAATCAACAACCATTCCAGAACTGTAGCTCTCAATTCAGTAGCAGCCTAATTCTTACTCTGGTGATCTTTACTGAATAAAGACTAAAAACTGCTTGATAATGTCTAACACAAAAAGTAGCATTATCACAGTAAGTAAAATTTTTGTTTTAAAAATTGCTATCGTGCATAAAGCATTCACACAATTTTAACTATACTAGTATGTGAAACAGAAAAATGTTACCTTGCTCTGCCCTGTGAAAGTAGCCTAAGGCCTGTTAAAAACATAAAGAGCCCAAACATAATGAAATGAGTTAGAACAGAATCAATACTAAAAAAACATTTTCTCAAAAGTCAGGAAGTAAATTAAAACATCTTAAAGATCAATTTATTAAGAGTGAAAGTTAACATAGCAAAATTGAATATTATGAAATCATCAGAGCACAGATTACAGTATATGCATCACTTCTAGTAATAACTTGATTGCTGTTTAGAACTTGTACGAAACCAGCATCAAGTGCAGAGAGGAAAGAACATTATATGCAACTCAGTTACTCTGTTCTTTCTCTTTTGAAGTCATAATAGTTATAACCCATAAAAACTTGATAAAATCAAAAGCTACATTTAATATATAGGTTGTACCAATAAATTTTTTTAAAGTCCTTTGTTATTGAATTCCAACATTAAATGTTATTGTGAACCTGAAACTATTAGCTTTTTGTACTATTTAAACCATTTTAATACTGTATCAATTTCCTAGAAACATAACTAATTTATTATAGGAGAGTTGACTAGATTTTTCTTAGGATACATTCTTTTTAATAATAATATATATTTCCCAACTGTGTTCTAATAATGCAACTAAATATTTTTATATCAAATTCTATACCGTAGACTCCCAGCAGAAAAAATAGCTCCTTGTCATGATACAGGTACTAGGAAAGTTTTTGTTTTTTTTTTTTTTAAGATTTTATTTATGTATTCATGAGAGCCACAGAGAGAGAGAGAGAGAGGCAGAGACACAGGCAGAGGGAGAAGCAGGCTCCGTTCTGGGAGCTCGACATGGAACTCAATCCCAGGACCCCGGGATCACATACTAAGCCAAAGGCAGACACTCAACTGCTGAGCCACCCAGGCATCCCATAGGAAAGCTTTTTCAATGGCATTATTTCCTTACTCTAAAAATTTTAGCAATTCAATAAGTTAACGCAAAGTGTCTGACCAGAAATCCCTTTCAAATTTTATTTTCAACAAGAAAAGCAAAAGGCCTTGAAAATATGAGGGGCACCTGGGAGGCTCAGTTGGTTAGGCATCTGCCTTCGGCTCAGGTCATGATCCTAGAGTCCTGGGATCAAGTCCTGCATCAGGCTCCCTGCTTGGTGAGGAGCCTGCCACTCTCCCTGGTTCTGCTCGTTCTTGAACTCTCTAATAAAATTTTTTTAAAAAGGGAAAAAAAAAATATGAGAGTTATGAGTCCTTCAACCCCACTTTCTTAAAAAGTTGTACTTATTCTTCCTTTAGCTATACAAATACATGATTTTCCAGTTAGTGTGTAGAACATGTACCTAAGACAAGCTGAGGAATATTTGAATTTCTTATCCTATTTTATGACTTTTATATGGTACAGATTTCAAACAGAAAACAATGGTAGATTTTAGCCATGGGGTATTTTATAGCTGACAATATACCAAATCATCAGCCACTAACCTAAATTTAAAAAAAAAAAAAAAAAACCACTCACCAGTCATAGGTAATAAGTATTAAGCCTTTGTGATAATAAGACAGTTGCACTGGATGGTTAGAAATGTGCTCAAATGCCTCACTGATCAGAGCTCCAGATCCTGACACTGTAGAATGCACTGCAGTTAAAAAATCAGTACTAACTTAACAAAGGACAGCACACTACCTCCTCATAGGTGGAACTAGGAGGAGTTGCAAACAGCATTTTAGCAATTCTTCTTTGATACCAAGGCATTTCAGCAAATGTATAACACCTAGAGAGAAATAACATACACATCTCAATTGTACTTTTTCTCTTTCAGAAAACCATTTTAACTGATATAAAATTATCTTCTCCTGTTGTACGTTTAAACAATTTGCACTCTGCATAATAGCCAGTAGGTTAATATTCCCACTGAATGACTAGACACTGACTTGTATCAATCCATCAATTACAGTGTGTTCTGTGATTAAACATTAGTAAGCACCACTACTAGTAATGATAACACAGTATATATCATTCATCACTAAGTGCTTACTCTGCTTCAGGTGCTCAGTGATTATCTCTTACCCGCTCCTTACAATGACTACATGAGGTAAGATCATTACCCCTGTATTTTTATGTAAGAAAAACTAACTCAGAGAAGTTAAAAAAAATGACAAAACTAAACATGATGTATATATAAAAAAACAATGGCAAACAATTATTTAAGTCTGCCTATTTAGGAGTGAGGCAAATGATTAACATCCAAAGGTCTTGACAACTTTCTGCTAAAGGGAGGGAAAGAAGTGCTGGATCTCTGACAAGGGTCTGAACTCACTGAAGTAAACACTGATTCTTTATCTTTACTTCCTAGCATCTGACTTAGTGACTGTCTCCCATTATTATCAGTCCGCAGTAAGCATCTTGTTAGTTTAATACACTCCTTTCTCCCAAAGGATATGTAACTCCTTTTAAAGAGTCTGATATAAGGCCATTTACACACCTTTTACAAGACAAAATATTCAGGTCTGCAGACTATACCCGAGGAAAACAGTGGCAAACCTGTCTCAAGAAAGCTTCTTAAATCAATGTTATACACTAGACAAATGGAAAGATACTGAAAGTCAGATTATATTATTCCTCAGATGAATCAGGGTGTATTTGACAAACTTTGAAGATCGCAAAGACCCTCTTAGGGCATCAAACCATATTGCTATATAGTTAGATTAATCCAATTTCAGTTAGCCTGGTAAGTTAGAACATTCTTTCCCAACAAAGGGAATTTCAAGGTCCAGCAAAAAGTTTTACTGCCTTTTTCATTTTAATATATATTTCTAAAAGATCTGAATAATTAATATGATCACAATCAAATTTAGTATTCTCTAACAATATATCACAGCTGCTAGCGAATATAAATGAAGTAAACACTCATGATACCAAATACTTCTTAAGTACATCTGGTTTTATATACTACAAAATAAGATTAAAAAAAAAAAAAAACAAAATAAGATCATACTACCACTGAAATACTTATTTAAGGAAATGTTCTTACCAAATACCCATAAGGTGAATTGAGGTAGCATCTTTTGGATTCAGTTCAATTGCTTTCTAATAAGAAATGAGAAAGTCAATCATAATTGTTTTCTAAACACAAATAAGTACTACGTTTGCTGAAAAAAGTCATGGTTAAAAAAAATTTTTTTTTTGGCAGCTCTGCATTTCAGTTCTTATATAGTACCAACTTTTTTCCTCTTCATTCTTTAATGTGGTTAAATTCATTTCAGTACACTGATAATGACTTGTATTAGAGTTAAGTTCAGCAACTAAAGGATTTATCAGTATGAGAAAAAACATGAAATTTGTAAATGAATCTAATTTTGAAAACAATAATCTATTCTCAACGTTTCTTCTAGATTAGAGGAAAAATAAGGAGATGCTTTTTGGCAAGACCTATATAAATAATGGATTAAACTATTCTTTCCTAAAAGAAGGACAAAGTACATAATAATTTTACAGTCGCTTCCTATATGTACATTTGTTCAACTTCACCATCTGTACTTAACAAAGGAAAAATAAATATTACTCATTCACAGCATTTATTAGTAAAATAACTATGCATAATGTAAAATACATTGATAATGTCTCCCTAATTTCTATTTACTATATGAAAGTCCTATGTGTAAATGTAAAGCATAAACTACAGAACTTTAAAGCAACTACTTCTCCTTTTTCCATTATTTGTTGAAAGCCACTCAGAAAAATCTGATTAATGTTAAAAATTAAAGACCCTTTTAAAAAGATCGAGACCTCCCATCTGAGGTTTTCCTGTAAATCTACATTTTCACTTTCAGTCAGTAATGTGTGAGATACACATTTTAAAATATTTGTATTAATTACCAGTGTGGCCCTAAAAACCAGACTACCAGTGTTCCAATCACAGCTCCAGTGACTTCTAACTTTTTCACTGTGGCAAGTTCTCTCTTCTTGCCCTTCCGGAGTTTGCTGTTTTATAAAATTGATAGAGTACTATTACCTACATTATAGAATAGTGGTGAAAATTAAATGAGCAAGTAATAGGAGGTACTTAACACAGTAATATCTTCTATAATCGACATCATTAATTTTACTTTTCAAAAGTACCAATTTATTATTGACATTGATTAATGTTAGCAATAATAGAGGCAATAGCTAGAATAAGGCAGAAATCTTGCTTCATTAGTATGGGTAAGAGCACTGACTCTATTTTAGTTTTCCATCAAATAACAGTGATATGATTTATAGCAAAAAATGTTTTAAAGTATACATAACTTAGACACTAAGCAACCTTTCTTAAATGGAGTTCCACTAGAAAATTAAGCCCTATAAAAAATTATATGAATAACTATTTTCTCCAATCTACCAAGAATGGTATAGAGCTAGTACCATTCCAGATGCAAGGGAGAGAATTAGAATTCGTAACATCAAGGATGCCTTAGGGAATTTAATTTTCTTATGGGATGGGTTGAAAGGGACTACTCTCAAGCAAACCCTTTCTTTTATAGTTCTTCCTGCCATTAGTTTGTTCTCAAAAACAATCCAAAGATAGAGGTGCCTGGCTGGTTCACAGTTGGTGGACTGTGCTCGAGCCCCTCACTGAGTGAAGAGATTACTTAAAATGTTGACAACAATCCAAGGACAGTAATTCCTATGGGTTTAGACATAATAATCAAATTAGGAATAATATTATAAATGATCTTCTTAGCATGTAAATACTAACCATTATCATTTTAAAAAATATAATCAACACATACACATTTGAAATCTGCAAAACACTAATTTTAAAAAAATAATCTATAGCCTGTTTCCATTAATATAGCCTCTGTAATTCTTCATTATTTATATTGGAAGATATTTGTCATATATTTCTACATACTATGGCACAGAATAATTTAGGCAATTTATTTAATGCCCACTGAGCAAATTATGACATTTCACAGAATCTAAGACCATGAAAGTTACTACACATCATTATTATATGTATCACTAAAAAGAAAAAAAGTACTGCCTATTATAAGATATTACTGATTATATTGCATTCTGATTTCAAAGGTCCTAAAATGTGAAAATTGTTGCGTATTAAATTGAAAAAAATATATGTATACACATAAACACACATACACGTGTCTGTATATATACTATTGATGCCTGAATTAAAGCTAGGTCTCCTGATGCCCAGCCCATTGTGTAAAATAGGAACTGAGACTATAACCACAAAATTCAGAAAGGCCATTAGCTTATCTAGCAGTTTCCCTATGAATGTTTCTATCATATTCTCTTCCTTTGTATTTTTGAGATGGTCTACAATATCAAAAGAGAAATAAATATGCTGAATTTTTAGTGGCCTTTTTTCAGGAGTTTTGTATGTATGGCACATCATGAAATAAACTCCTGGAGAATATCTGGCATTTAAGAAAAGCTTACTATAAGTAACTTTAGGGGAAAATATTAAAACACAAAATACACAGAGATAATAATTGTAAACAATACCATTACTACGGAGAGTGGTTTGTCACTTGTGTTAGATTTTATACCACACCACTGAGTATTCAGGACTTTGTATAGTTCCCGCTTATCTTGGCCACATGACTTGTTTATTTACCAAGTGTAATGCAAAATGGAGGCCTGGTAAAGTTTGCAGGCTGGAATTTTATCTTGGAATGCTTATTCTTGGAAGCCAGCTACCATGCTATAAAGAAGCCTGAGCCAGACTACTAAATAATGCAAAGAAAAGTAGAGAGAAACCGTCACATAAGAGGCCATCTTGTGCATTCCATCCATCCCAGCTAAAAAGAGAGGTGAATGAGGCTGTCTAAATGACCTCAGCTACACCAGACAGATCAGAGCACCACTACTTAGTTAACCCACAAAATTTTGAAAAATAAGCTGCCACTGCTTTAGACTTCTAAATTTTTAGGTGGTTTGCTATACAGCAATAGATAAGTGAAACAAAAATCTGTTAAACTAATGACTTTTAAAATTCATCAGTACCTCAAAATGCTCCTTGATAATGTAGGCATTTGCAATTTTAGCCTTGATGCCTTCATAATCTCCAACATCACTAATACAGATTGCATACCACTAAAAACAAGAAAAAAACACATAAGAATAAAACTCTACTAATATTCCACTCAATACAAGGTAAAAAATGAATATTCCTCAGTAGTCATTCTCATTCAACAAAAACTTAGTCTAAAAACTGTATTAAATATACTGTCATATACAAAGAAAAGTAACATGGCCCTAAGGAACTCAAGGACAGGACATGTTTATAGAAAACTATAATACAAGGTAAAGAACAGAATCTCTAAGTCATCAATACAATGGGGAGATAATGATACATGTTTATGACCTAAGTATAAATTTAGAAAAATTTGCAATTGAGTATCATTTTATTTCCTCATCCTCTTTTCTGCAAGCTGCCTCATCTTTCCATCTGCACTGTTGAATAATAAGAGCCACATTTGTTAACTGTGACTTTGTCCCTATAGCTACAGTTGGGACAACACACCTAAAACTGAGACAATCTTTCTTTCATCCCTAAAGCACTAAATCCAAAATATCCAAACTTCATAAACTCAAGTGCTATAGAAAGTTACAAGACAGAATGAGGAAAAAAAAATCTGTAGAGAGAAAGATTTGCAGGTAACAGCAAAGAAGAAAAATAATGAAGCCTCAGAAATAAGGCCCAGTTTTTCCTGTACCCAAAGCACCCTCCCTTTAGGTTCTGCGAAAGACAGGAAGTTCCTTTTAAAAAAACACCTTCCTTGTTTTTGTTAATCTGTGTAGGGTTTTAATAACTATAACCAGAAAGATTTTAACGAAAACAAACTTCTGTTTAAATTTATTCTCCATCAAAATCTTGAGTTTATTGAAATTTCAAAAGTATAACTTAAAGCAGACATACATGTGTATCCACGTACACACCTCTATAGGTGATGCTCCACTTACTCTCCACTAGGAGTTACCCAGCTGCCAAATCCAGATGACTAGAGGGGTCACAGGGTTTCAGATTTGGTGTTCTGATTATCTCCCACATACTTCGGATAACATCACCTTTTTTCTTACATATCTCACTATATGCAAAGCAAACATAAGCTTATGCATAAATCCTAAACATTCTTCCCTGATTAGATTGGCAGTATTCTGAGATTTTTAACATATGTCAAAGATATATCAGAGTAACAGCACAAAGAGCAGTTATTAACAACACATAAAGTGTGTATCACCTGATGTGGACTACAAAATTTAAAGCAACCACTGAAACAACATAATACAGTTATAGCCATTTAGTCAATCACCTAAGTAAAATGTAATCCAAAAAATGACCAATACAAAAGGCAGCGGAAAAAGAAGAAAATGAGAACAGATGGAACAAATAGAAAATAGAAAGACAGGAAATTAAAAACCAAAAACATCATTAATCACATTAACTGCAAATGGTCCAAACACCCCAAGTGAAAGGCAGATTGCCAACTGGATTAAAATTAAGCAAGACTCAGAGTGACATAAGTGAAAAAGGCAAGTAAAGAACTCTGAATTCTCCTCCATAAAAGCAATGAATAAAAATGAGCAACAATTATCAGAATCAATGTTTTTTTTTTGGGAGTCTAAAATTAACCTAGAGCTTACCATGACCTGGGTAGGGATGCTTATTCAAAGCAACAGATTAATTCCTAGTGAGAAGAGTGAATTTTGTGCTGTTTTATCTTACTTCAGTCCTATCCCACATTCCTAATCTCAGAAGGAGCTGTGTAAATAGCCCTCCATTCCAAGTACCAGACGGAACAGAACAGATCTCATTCATGGAGAACTGTGTTTGTTCTAATCCATTAGGTGGCTCCCTGGAAGACTGGCCTTGTACACATTACACCTAACTTGAAAAGGCCCTAGTGATAAAGTTGCTTCAGGGGAAGCGGGGGAGGCAGAGGACATTTGCTGAATAATCTACAGACTAATAATATCTTAGATTCCTGCTGTCTCCAGCAAATAGACTAATGAAAAGCTTGAGAGAAAAGACTAGGGAAAGCTGTCCCTAAGGGCTCTGAAAAGCTTCAATAAAGAAAAGCTAAAAGAATATTTCATGACATGAAAATTATGTTCATTTCAAATTGCAGTGCCCAAAAATAAAGCTTTACTAGAACACAATCATGCTCATCACTTATGCATTGATTATGGCTGCTTTTGCTCAATAACGGTAGGGTTGAATTGTGATATGAGATCATACGTGATATTTAAAGAGATTCCCACTGACACTCCATACCCTGTGAATCACAATGATAGAGTTATAACCTGACAGCTTCTTGAGTGCCACACATACTGCCATACCATGACATTTTATTTTTTATTACCAATGCATATGTCAAAGGAAGACTTCAAATGTCATGCTTTGAAAGCAGAGTGAAATGTGAATTATTGTTACCAAATTAAATGGCAAAGCATTTGGGGGGGGGGGGCTCCAAAATATCCCTGAAAATCAAAAGACATATATGCTCAAAAATGCGTGCATGCTTAGAAAAGATCTGAGAATGCCCTAAACTTACCACCTGCTGACCTTAAGTCTCTTCACAAACAGGAAGTGAAAACTAAGGTACAGTTTACCCTGCCCAGCTAAGTGTTAAAGGTATGTCCCAACATAGACACAGAGCCCTTGACCAAGACTGGGAAAGATTTTGGTTCCAGGCATTTTATAAAATGTCTGTCCAATCATTACCTGACCACTAAGCTAATAGAACAGAAACTTCAGTGGCTATACATGACAAAGAATACAGATTTTACAGAATTTATTCAGAAAAGTCACTAAAGAAAAAGAATAGAGGGGGCCTGGCTGACTTAGTCAGTAGAGCATGTGACTCTTGATTTCGGGGTTGTGAGTTTGAGCCCCACAATGGGTACGATGATTACTTAACAATAAAATCTTAAAAAGAAAAAACAAATACTAGCCACAGCAACAACAAATCCTGAGAAAGGAGGGAGTCTGATTTCCACATTTACCATATTATAATAGTCAACATGTCTAGTTTTCTGGCAAAAAATTACAAAGTATGCAAAAAAATAAGAAAGTATATAACACACAGGAGGAAAAAAATCAATCAAAATTATGCATGAAGAAGCCCAGATGCTGGACATCCTAGATTTTCTATTATGTTCAACTAAAAAATACATCTAAAGAGCTAAAGAATACTATGAGAACAATATTATATCAAATTGAGAATTATCAATAGACATAAATAAAAAAACGGAACCAAAGAGGTTTTTAGAGTTGAAAAGTATGATAAATGAAATTAAAAAATTCACACTGAATTGAGGACTCCATGGTGGTTGTAAACAGGCAGAAGAATTAGATTAACTTGAAGATAATAGTCAATTAATATTACACAGTATGAGGAACAGAAAGTACAAAGAATGAAGAAAAATGAACACACCTCAGAACCTACCAAAATACACATAAGAGGAGTCTCTTAGGAGAGGAGAGGAGATAAAGAGGTAGAATGAATATTTGGAAACATAAATGCCAAGGGCTTCTCTACTTTGATGAAAACAAACGACTGCAAGTAAGATAAATTCAAAGAGATTCAAACTAGAAATAGCATAATCAAACTCAAAGATAAAAACAAAGGGATAACCTTGAAAGCAGCAGGAAAGAAGTGACTTGTCATATACAAAGGGTCCTCAATAAGATTAACAGCCAAATCAGTACCATGGACATCTGTCTTAGTGGGCTTCTGCTGCTAGAACAAAATACTAAGGTAGGTAGCTAAAACAATAGAAATGTATTACTCGCAATTTCTGGAGGCTGGGAAGTCCAAGATCAAAATGCTAGCTGATTTGGTCACAATAAGGGGATGGGAACAGAGATACATAAGAGCAAAGTTGGTATACTATTGAAATTAAGTTGACATCCAATTTTGAACTTGGTTGTTACAAATTATGTTATTAGATTTCCTCAGGATAACCACAAGAGTATAACTCAAATTATATAGTACAAAAAATAACAAGGGAATTAAAATGGTACAACAAAATAAACCCAGGGATGCCTGGGTGGCTCAGTGGTTGAGTCTTTGGCTCTGGTTGGGATTCCAGGCTCCTGGGTTCAAGTCCCACATCACATTCCTCATGGGGAGCCTGCTTCTCCCTCTGCCTATGTCTCTGCCTCTGTGTCTCTCATGAATAAATAAAATCTTTAAAAATAAAATACTAAAGGACACTAATGGAGGACTTGAGAAACAAAAGATTGAAAACAAATAGCAGAATTACAAAAGAATTTATTTTTGTCAATTACATGTGAATAGGTTAAACTCTCCAATTAAGGGGCAAAGATTAGCAGAATGTATTAAAATGCATGATTCAAGTATATATTGTCTACAAAATTTAGATTCAGAGGTATACAGATTTAAAGTAAAAAGGGGGAATTTTATCATGCATAAATCATATCATGAGTATGGTTTCATACTCACAAGAGAGCTGAAGTGGTATTAGGTATTAATTAGAATTAGGTAATCAGACACAAAATACACTTTAAGGCCAAAATTATTACATGAGAGACAAAGAAACACATTATTAACATATAACAATTAAAAACAGATATACACCTAACAACAGAGCCCCAGAATAAATAAAGCAAAAACTAACAGACTTGAAGGTAGAAAAAGACAATTCAACTACATAGCTGGAAATTTCAAATAGACAATATATTAAGATGTAAAAAAAGTCTCAAATTTTATAAGACAGAAACCAGAGTACATTCTGACCACCGTGAAATGAAAATATTTTATTAAAGAAGGAAATTTGGATAATTCACAATTATGTGGAAATTAAAACGACACATTCCTAGGGTAGCTTAGTTGATTAAGCATCTGACTCTTGGTTTCAGCTCAGGTCACAATCTCAAAGTTGTGAGATTCAGCCCCAAGGCAGCCTTCATGCTTAGCAGAGAGTCTGCTTGAGATCTCTCTCTCCCTCTTCCCCTTCCCTATCTTTGCTCTCTCTCAAATAAATATTTTTTTTAAAAAACCATATTCCTAAATAACTAATGAGTCAAATTTTTAAAAATCACCAAAAAATTTAAAAATTCATTGAGAAGAACAAAAATAGCACAACCTAACAGAATTTGTGGGATTCAGCAAAGTTGTATTCAGAAGGAAACTTATGACTATAAATGGCTACCTTAAAGAAAGATCAAATCAATAACCTGGCCTTAAGAAACTAGAAAAAGAGCAAACTAAGCCAAGTAAGTAGAAACAAGGAATAAAGATTAGAGTGGAAATAATTTTTTTAAAAGATTTTATTTATTTATTCTTAAGACACACACACACACAGAGAGAGGCAGAGACATAGGCAGAGGGAGAAGCAGGCTTCATGCAGGGAGCCCAAAGTGGGACTCGATCCTGGGACTCTGGGATCATGCCCTAGGCCGAAGGCAGACGCCAAACTGCTGAGCCACTCAGGCACTCCCAGAATTAAATAAAATATAGGTAAAATGGAGAAGAGTAGCAAAACCAAGTTAATTCTCTGAAAGGATCAACATTTATAAACCATTACCTAGACATAAAAAGAAAAATTACTAAAATCATGAATCAAAGAGGACATACATTACTACTAACCTCAGTAATAAACCTAGGAATAAAAGATTATAAGGGAATAGCAAAATAACTGTATGGCAATAGATTAAGTGACCTAGCAAATGTGAAAAAATTCCTAGAAACAACAGTCAAACTGACTTAAGAATAAACAAAAAAAAATCTGAATAAATGAATAATAAGTAATACTACAGAGTTAGTAATCAAAAGAACTTTCAACAAAGTGAATACCAGGACCAGATGGCTTCATTGGCAAATTCTACCAAATGTTAGAATTAACACCACACTTCTCTTAACTCTCCCCCAAAAATAGAAAAACAGTGAACATTTCTTAAGTGTTCTGACACCAGTGTTACTCTGATATCAAAACCATCACAAAACATCACAATAAAAGAAACCTAATATAGTTGCAGAAATTCTCAATAAAATACTAAACCAAATTCAGCAAATATTAAACATAGACAAAACTCAACATTCATTCATGATAAAAACTCCAAAAAGTTGAATTAGAGATAGAAGGAACATATCTCAACATAATGAAGACCATATGTGATAAATCTGTAGGTAACATCCATCATACTCAATGATGAAAAGTTGAAAACCTCCTTTAAGAACAAGACAAGGGTACTCACTCTTACCACTCCTATTCAACCTAGTACTTGAAGTCCTATCGAGAGCAATCAGGCAAGAAAAAAAAATGTCTATTTGCACATGACATGATTTTATATACAGAATGTCCTAAAGACTCAACTAAAAAGCCATTTGATTAGATGGATTTAGTGAAGCTGTAGGATATAAAATTAACATGCAAAAATCAGTAGCAATTCTATAACCTAACAAATTTTCTGAAAAAGAAACATCCAGTTTTTAAAAAGATCAAAAATAATCAAGTACGAGTAAGTTATTTAAGAAGGTGAAAATTTCTCTCCCGAAAAATGCAAGACAATGATGAAAGAAATCAAATATAAATAAGTGGAAAGGTAGCCTACATTCATGGATGGGAAGAATTAATATTGCTACAATAGCAATACTACCAAAAGCCAGCTACAGATTCAAAGCAACCCCTATGAAGATACCAATGGCATTTTTCACAGAAGTAGAAAAAAACACACCTAAAATTTATAGGGAACCACAAAAGATGCAGAATAGTCAACAAAATCCTGAGAAAGAAGAACAAGCTATTCTATAAAGCTATAGTCATTAAAACAGCATGATAGTGACATAGAAACAAATAGACTAGTGGAACAGAACCGAAAACCCAGAAGTAAACCCAAGAATATACAGACAACTAATATCTGACAAGGGAACTAAGAATATTCAACTAAGAAAGGACAAACTACAAAAATGGCACTGGGATTATTGGGTATTCACATGTAAAGGAATAAAACTGGACACATCTTATAGTTCTTGGTAACAATTTTTTGGATAGGACATCTAAAGCACAGGCAACAAAATAAAAAATAAACAAGTGGAACTACATCAAACTAAAAAGCTTCAGCACAGAAAAGAAACCATCAACAAAATGAAAAGGTCTACCAAATGGGAGAAAGTATTTGCAAACACTATATCTAATAAAGGATTAATATCTGAATTATAATTCAAACAATTACATAGAATAGCAAAAAAACAAACAAAATAACACAACTAAAAAATGGGCAGAGGACCTAAATAGACATTTCTCCAAAGAAGATATATGAAAGGAAAAGTACAGAGCATTAATGAAAGGCCTACAAAAGATGCTCAACATCACTGGTCATTAAGGAAATGCAAATTAAAACAGCAACGAGGTATCGCCTCACACCTGTTAGAATGAATGCCCATCATCAAAGAGAGATGAATGGATGTGGAAAAAAGGAAACCCTTATGCACTGTTGGGATTCTAAATTGGTACAGCCAATCCTCAAAAAATTAAAAATAGAGTTACCATATGATCCAGCAGTTACACTTGGGAATTTATAAAAAAAGAAAAAAAAGAAAACACCTACTTGAAAAGATACCTGCACCTCCATGTTCAAAGCAGCATTTGCAAGAGCCATAAATGGAAACAACCTAAGTACAGATCAACAGATGATAAAGCAGTTGTGGTGTGCATACATACACACAACAAAATTTATTATTCAACCATAGAAAAACAAGGAAATCCTGCCATTTACAACAACATGGAGGGACTCTAAAGGCATTATGCTAAGTGAAATAAAAATACTGTATGATCTCACTCACACGTAGAATCTTAAAATAAACAAAAAAATAAAAACAATCATAAGACTTGTGGTTACCAGAGGCAGAGAGTGGGAAAAGGGGGAATTAAAGGAAGGTGGTCAAGAGGTACAAACTTCCAGTTATAAGATAAATAAATACAGTTGAACAACACAAATTTAAACTGTACAGATCCATTTATACATGGATTTTTGAAAATATACTGTAAATCTTTCTCTTCCTTACCATTTTTTAGTAATATTCTCTTTTCTGTTATTTACTTTAAGAATACAGTACATAAGCCATATAACATAACAAATAACCTATACATATTTTGTATCATTAAAGGTTCCAGTCACCAGGTATTTAGTAGCTATGTTTTTGGGAAGTCAAAGTTGTATGTGGATTTCAAACTGCATGTTGTTCAAGGGTGAACTGTGCTATGGATGTAATGTACAACATGAAGACTATAGCTAACACTGATATATGTTACATAAGAAAGTTCGTAAGAGTGTAAACCCTAAGGGTTCTCATCATGAGGAAAAAAATTTTTTTTTTCTCTTTCCTTTTTTATCGCATCTATATTACAAGACCTTTACCTATTGTGGTAATCATTTCACAATAGTATGCAAAGCAAACCACTGTGCTGTATGCTTAAACTTACACAGCAATGTACGTCAATTCTTTCTCAATAAAACCAGAGAAAAAGAAAAAGGAGAACTAAAGAGTAGTTTCTCTTATGATGCAAAATTCCTCAACAGAATAATGGCAAGCTGAATTCAGCAGTATATGAACAGGATTAGACAGCATGACCAAGTGGGACTTATCCCAAAATATAAGGTTGGTTAACCATATGAAAATCAACTGATATAAGATACCACATTAATACAATGATGGATGGGGGAAAACCAACATGACCATCTCAACAGACACAGGAAAAAAGCATCTTACAAAACCCAATACCCTTTCATGATAAAAACAACAAACTAGGAATACAAGAAAACTTTCTCAATCTGGTAATTTATAGAAAACCCATATAGTAACCACAGTAAATGGTGAAAGCCTAATAGCTCCCCTCCTATAAACAGGAACAAGACAAAAATATTCACTCTTGCCACTTCTACTCAACATTGTACTGAAGTTTTAAGAAATTGAGCAAGATGAAGAAATAATAGGTGTCCAGATTGGAAAAGAAAAGAAAAACTATCAATAGATGGTTTATTTATAAATGACATGATCATATATAGGGAAAAAAACTAATCTACAGAACTAGAACCAATAAATGAATTCAGCAAAGCTACAGGATATAAAATCAATATACAAATATCAGTTGCACTCCTATACACTTGCAATGAACAATATGAAAATAAGATTCCAATAGCATCAAAAAGAATAAAATACTTAAAGAATAAATTTAGCCAAAGAAGCACAAGACTTGAACACTGCAAATTATAAAGCACTGCTGAAAGAAGAAAAAGATCTAAATAAATGGACACATAACATGTATCTATGGGCTGGAAGATACAATGCTGTTAAGATGGCAATACTCCCCAAAACTAACCTACAGATTCAATGTAATCCTTATCAAAAACCCAACTGGCTTCTTTGCAGAAATTTATAAGCTGATCCTAAAATACATATGGAAATTAAAGGACCTCAGAATAGTCAAAACAATCTTGAAAGAACAGCTGGAAGACTCAGTTCCTTATTTCAAAACTTACCACAAAGCTATAATAATCAAGACACTGGGATACTATTACAAAGATCAACAGGTCCTACACACAGACCAATGAAATAGAATTGAGAATTCAAAAATAAACTCATACATTTATGTTCAACTGATTTTTGTAACAAATAGTGCTAGGACAACTGGATATTTACATGCAAAAGAATGACCTTGAACTCCTACCTCACGATGTATAAAAGCTAACTCTTAAAGATAAAAGACCTAAATATAACAGCTAAAAAATATAAAACTCTTAGAAACAAACATAGGTGAAAAATCTGTGGTGTTTTTTAGATATGACACCAAAAGCACAAGCAATCAAAGAAACTAAACTGGTAGTAGGTAAAGGGTTTGTTTTTGAGGTAACAGAGATATTCTGGAATTAGTGCTGATGGTTGCACAACACAGGGAAAAATGCTAAAACCACTGAAGTGTACATGTACTAATGATGAATTTTACCTAGTGTGAAATATATAAGTAAAAATAAAAGCAAAACTTAATCACTTGTTTACAACTATGTGTTAAATACAGAGATAAAAGGACAGAAAAGGATATAACATGCTAGCATTCATCAAAAGAAAAAGTAGACTATAAAACCAAGAGTATTTCAAAGATAAACGGGATCCCTTTAAAATGATAAAGAGGTTGGTGTATCAAGAAAATATAGTAATCCAAAATGCTTATATTCTAATATAAACTTTAAAATACATGCTGTAAAATTAATAAAATTGCAAAGAGACAAAGCTACAATTACACTTGGACATTTCAACGTGCCTCTCCCAATAACTTACAGAACTTGCAGATAGAAAATCTGCTTTTTGTAAGGATACAAAAGACTTGAACAACACTATCAACCAACTTGATTTGAATGACATTTATATAAGACTCCCAATAATAGCTAAATGAACATTCTTTTCATGTATAGCAAAGATGGGCTATAAAAGAAAACAAAGGAATCCATATTTATTAATAAAAATCAGTATTAGTGGGGTGTTGACAGAGACTGGCCCCTCTTAAAGTAGCATTTGAAAAAGGGTGGAGATGAAATTTGATTGTCACAATGATTTAGCAGCTCTAGTGAGGACAGTCCAACATCATAAAGTGATGTCCTAATCCAAAATACCAGTAATGTCCCCAGGTGTCTCCCCAGTGTCCACTAAAACATTAAACCAGTTAGGAAATTTAGAAACTAGCAGAGTTACATGTGAAAGTTATACTAGGTCTCAGCTGTACAGCTGCTCTATCCTCACCTCTACCTAAAACAGAAATATAATATGAGGAAAATGAGTAACATTTGTTAAGTGCTTATAATACCAGGAAGAAAGACATAGGTAATTCATGAAACTACTAACACTTTTGCTTTAAAAATAAGCGTTCACAAAAATAATTTATCAGCACATTAATAAAGTTAGAATAAATGCTCAAGAATACAAAGAAAAAAAACATCTTTTTGAAAAAATGTTATAGATCTCTTCCCTAGTTCTTTAAAATAGACAAATTTTCTTCTTTCCTGTGTAAACAGGAATAATAGGTAAAGTACAGACCAATGTACCCCCCAGATGGTAAGTTTCATTACTTTTAAGCACCTCACCTTATGAGCTGCAAAACTGGATTCATTTTTTTCTAGTGCTCTTTTTGCATACTCTAGAGCTTCATAGACCAAGAGTTTTTTCTCCTCTTCTGAGGTTCCACTAAGCTGAGCTATATCACGTGATGCACGTGCCAATCGCCACAGTAACTCTGCATCTTCACTAATTTGAAATAAATATAAAATAACCATTTTAGCTCACATTTAAAATTTGTTAAAGGTCACATCACTAATGAATACATATGATAATCTTTCCGGTCAATGAAGATATAGCAGTATCAAAAGTATCAAAAGATTCATAATGTTATATTCTTTCACATACAAACTTTCTTTGCTAAAATTTCCTATAAGATATCCAATATTGTACATAAATATTCACTTTCCTATATTCTCCAAAATACTAGCTTCCTTAGAAAGTTAGCTTTGTATCTGAATTCTCTAAACACTTGCACTACAAAATTTAACATCTACTTGATGCTTGAGTGTACTGGCACTTCAGACAGCTCACTAACTGGTTCAGACCATACCACAAAATACATAATCTGTAGAGACCAGGTCATGCTTTAAAAAAAGAAAACTGCTATATCCCTAGCCTCAAATATAGTATCTGGCACACAATAGGTATATGATAAGTATGTATTAGTAAATAAATGATTGAATATAACAGAATCTCAAAATAAATCTCATGTTTGAATGTGTTATCCATGCCATGAAGTATGGAATATTTCAAGTAAGGGCACTGGACTCCTTGAAGAATATCCCTATGAATATACTTACATAAAACAAGAAATGGTTAATAAAATAGTAATCACAGTTAAGAGTTAGACATATTTTTAAAAGATTAAACTCTTTATCCTTTTTATTAAATGTCTGCCTTTAAGCCCATTACGTATTTTTATTTTATTTTATTTTATTTTATTTTATTTTATTTTATTTTATTTTATTTTATTTATTCATGATAGAGAGAGAGAGAGAGAGAGAGAAAGAGAGAGAGGCAGAGACACAGGAGGAGGGAGAAGCAGGCTCCATGCCGGGAGCCCGACGTGGGACTTGATCCCGGGACTCTAGGATCGTGCCCTGGGCCAAAGGCAGGTGCCAAACCGCTGAGCCACCCAGGAATCCATCCCCCCATTACATATTTCTTAACAAAAAAACAGTATTCACATAAAATTTTGAAATTAAAGGTAGCAATAGTATATTTATAATTAAATAAAGATGGAGTAACTATCTTACAGTTTACTTTTCAAGTAATTACTGAAATGACCAGAAAATGTCAAACATGCTACCATAAGTAACTAAGCGAAAATGGAGAAGAAAAAGTGGATTCTATAGATATTTAGGAAGTAAAATTGATAGGTCGTAAAGAAAGAACTGGTCTTGGGAATCTAAGAAAGATAGCTGAAAATGACTCAATATTTTTAGTTTAGGAGATTAGATAGTTTTGTGATCTGAAAATGCCAATTTAGCCTTTATTAAACCTATTTTACAATCTCCTTCCAGCATCCTCCCAAAAACTGATATTGATACTATGTGCATATTGATACTATGAACTAAACATGTAATCTAATACTAAAAATAGAAAAAGGAGGTATTTTTAGTTTCTCTAAAAAACTGCTTCTAAAGTGACACACAGGGACACCTGGGTGGCTCAGCGGTTAAGCACCTGCCTTGGGCCCAGGGCGTGATCCTGGAGTCCCGGGATCGAGTCCCACGTCAGGCTCCCTCTATGGAGCCTGCTTCTCCTTCTGCCTGTGTCTCTGCCTCTGTGTCTCTCGTGAATAAATAAGTAAAACCTTTTTTTAAAAAAATATAGTGATACACAGATACTATTCAATGATGGCATACAAAAATCCTAATTCACTTACATCTTATGCCAATAAGAAAATTGACTTAAAAAATGAGAAGTATACAAATAGATAGAGGAAGTAACCATATATTCAATGACTACCTCATATGATCCAAAGCAAAATAACAAAATGGAATAAATAATTCAACATTCTACTAAAATGAGTATGGAGAATCACCTTTTCTAAATCAATGAGATACATGTAGCACTTGTGAATCATTTACTGCAAGAAACATCATACTACAGGGGCACCTGGGAGGCGGTCAGTTAAGGCCGCCTCCAGCTCAGCCCATAATCCCAGGGTCCTAGGATGGAGCCCCACATCGGGCCCTCTCACTGGGGAGTCTGCTTCTTCCCTTCCCTCTGCCTGCTGCTCCCCCTGCTTGTGTGCATGCACTCTCTCAAAATCTTTTAAAAAATTAAATTGGGGGCAGCCCCAGTGGCGCAGTGGTTTGGCGCTGCCTGCAGCCAGGGGTGTGATCCTGGAGACCCAGGATCGAGTCCCATGTCGGGCTCCCTGTATGGAGCCTGCTCCTCCCTCTGCCTGTCTCTCTCTCTCCTTCTCTCTTCTCTGTGTCTCTACAAATAAATAAATAAAATCTTTAAAAAAAATTAAATTGGAATCCAATTTAATTTTGGCTCAGCAGTTGAGTGTCTGCCTTCAGCTCAGGGTGTGATCCTGGGGTCCTGGGATCAAGTCTCACGTTGGGCTCCTTGCACGAAGCCTACATCTCCCTCTACCTATGTCTCTCCCTCTCTCTCTGTGACTCTGATGAATAAATAAAATCTTTTAAAAAAATTAAATTAAAAAAGTAAAATTTTTAAAAAGGAAAATTCATACTATAAACTGTAAGAAATATAATTTTGCAATAAAAACTTTAAAAAATTATAAAAATTTCAAGCACCAAGAATTATTTTAATTATTAAATAACAAAAATTCTGAGGAAACTGGAAACCCAGACCTATCATAGATTGCCTACCTTTCCTTATATTGGGTAAGCAATTGATAAAGTTTTTCTGTTTCTCCACTCTCATATAGGTAGTCTGCTTGTTCAAGAATTTCTTCAACTCCGAAAACTAAAAATGAAAAAAGACACAATAAAGTAGGGCTTCCAAAACCAGCAGCAACAATTCTAAGAAACATTTTCAGATTTAAGCAAAACAAATTAGATATAAAAATCATCTATAAAAGAAGATCAGAAATTCTGAAGTTTCTAGATGTAAGTGTAGTAGAGGTAAGTATGAAGCTATCACAGTAAGTGATTTACTGAAACCACAGAAAATAAAAAGATTAGAAAACATTGTGGAACTGACTAAATAGGATACATTTTTTTAAAATGAAGAAAGCAATTTCCTGTGAGGAATTTATAGTACCCTTAGTCTCCACACACACAAACTCTTTGTTGCTAAGTACTATCTATTACAGAAAATGAGAACATCCACTTCCAGCACTGAACATTATTCATTTGCATGGACCACACCACACTGTTTCACTAGATTCTCTTTATGACCTAACTTATAAAGACACTGTTATGGAAAAAGTCAAACTTGCCATCAAAACCTTAGATGAATTTAAATATACAGAGAATCTGAAACTTACCTCACTGCCACTCGGCTCCAATCAATTCTTTAACTAGTTTATACATTACTACAAAATATATAAACCTTATAGACAATGTGATGCTCTAAAAAAAATCTATTTCCTGGGGAAAAAAAAAAAAAACAGCAAGCTTGAATTTCAGGATATTCCAATTATTAATAAGGAACTTACATATTTGTCTTCTATAAGGGTACTATATTACTTAGTCTTACATACAAGCCAACAACATTTCAATACATTCAATCAAATTTATTATTTACCTTACTATGCTTTAATTGATAATAGCATATTTGAGCTTTTTTTTTAATTTTTGAAAAATTAAAATCTAGACCAGAAAAAAATCTCTTGAATTTGACACAACTATGTAAAGTGAAGTATTTTTTACCAAGTTAACATCATAATGTAATTATAAAAATAGTGTAAGGGATCCCTGGGTGGCGCAGCGGTTTGGCGCCTGCCTTTGGCCCAGGGCGTGATCCTGGAGACCCGGGATCAAATCCCACGTCGGGTTCCTGGTGCATGGAGCCTGCTTCTCCCTCTGCCTATGTCTCTGTCTCTGCCTCTCTCTCTCTCTCTCTCTGTGACTATCATAAATAAATAAAAATTTAAAAAAAAATAGTTTAAGAAAAAAATGAATGACAATAGCAAATTCTTCCTTATTCCTACTTCATTCAATCTGGTTGGATGCCATAGTTCAATATACATATGGCTGTTTAATTTTCCTAAGTTTGCTTCCATTTTATCCTATATCTTTACCAGTGGCTGATTCTCCAAATTAAGGTATAAGAACCCAAAGATTTTTGTTTTAAGATTTTATTTTTTCAAGATGCCTGGGTGGCTCAGTGGTTGAGCATCTGCCTTCGGCTCAGAGCATGATCCCAGGGTTCCGGGATCAAGTCCCACATCGGGGCCTCCGCATGGAGCCTGCTTCTCCCTCTGCCTGTGTCTCTGCCTCTCTCTGTGTCTCTCATGAATGAATATTATCTTTAAAAAAAAATTTTTTTTTTTTTAAGTAATTTCTACACCCAACCTGGGGCTCAAACTTACAACTCTGAGATCAAGAGTTTCATGCTCTACACTAACTGAGCCGGCCAGGTGCCCCAACAACTCAAAGATCCTTAAGAAAAATTAGTGATCCTTAGCATTCTTAGTCGATATGTGTGGTAGGCAGAATAATGGCCATAAAAATGTCTACGACTTAGTCCCTAGAATCTGTACATCTGGCAAAAGGGAATTAAGTTTGTAACTAGAACTAAGGCTATTCATCAGCTAACCTTAAAATAGGAAATGACCTTGGATTAGCCAGGGGGCCCAATATAATCATAAGAGTCCTTAAAAGTAGAAGACAAAGTTAGAAGAATAAACTCAAAGAAGGTTTAACAATGAAAATAAAGGCAGAGTAAAATGATTCCTGGCTTGAAATATGGACAAAAGGGGTCTTCAGCCGAGGAAAGGGGTCTTCAGCTTAGGAATGTGGAAAACCTCTAGAAGCTGAAAACAAAGTGATTCTCCCCTAGAGTCTGGAACACAGCTCTACCAATGTGTTGATTTTAATCCAATGGGACCCATTTTGGACTTCTGAACTACAGAACTATAAAACAGCAAGTTTATGTTGTTTTAGGTTGCTAAATTTGTGGTAATCTGTGACAGCTCTGTGACAGAAAACTTCTTCAGTATTAAATATACTGACCTGGCATATTTGAATGTATACATGCTATGTGTAAATAACAAAGTTACATTTAATTCTATCCATGATTTTGCTCAGCCTTTTCTGAGAAGACTGGGATTACTGTCCTTAACATGATCTAGGAATGCTGTATCTCATCACCCATGTAATTAAAAGAAAACTGTAGAAATTAAGTGAATAATTTAATGTACTAGTGTGTGTACATTTTTGTGTGTACTAGTCTTTCTTAACTTCTTAAATCACTTATCTACTTTTTTATTACACAGTATAGGTCCATAAACCATCATATCCAGGCTCTAAATATGTATTTCTTTCTTGTTTCTTAGAGATAAATTTCTAAAATCATGCAGTGTGCAATTTACAAGAAAAAAGCGCACTTACTCTGATACTACAGACTCACATAGGCACTAGGTTGGAAACAGGTAGACCACTCATATCTGCAAATCAGCTGTGTGGGTTTTTACTTGTTTAATGCTCTGTACTTTTCCTGAAAATATTTAAAAATAAGCTATGTTACTAACATAAAGAGACCATATTGTATGAAATAGACTAAACTTTTAAAGTCAATTACTTCTCAACTTAATAATGAATATCCCAAGATGAATTGAGATATTAACTTAAATGTACAATAAAATCTAAATTTAGCCTAAAAGGAATATGTACAAAATCATAATCCTTGAAATTTTTAAAAATATCATTGATATGACATAAGCTAGTAAACTTTGGTTTTCTAGTTTTTCTTGCTAAGTATACTCTTGCCACGTGAGACCTATCTGGACAAAAAAAAAAATACTCTACCCTCAAAGCAAGCAAAATAGTTCTACTTCTGGGAAGTAGAAGTACTTTCTCCTTACAGAAATTATAAAGTAGAAAACGAGTATCTAGGGACCCGTGGGTGGCTCAGTGGTTGAGCATCTGCCTTTGGCCCAAGACATGGTCCTGGAGTTCCAGGATCGAGTCCTGCACTGGGTTGCTGCATGGAGCCTGCTTCTCCTCCCTCTGCCTATCTCTCTCTCTCTCTCTCTCTCTCTCTCATGAATAAATAAATAAAATCTTAAAAAAAAAAAAAAAAAGAAGAAGAAGAATCTAGATTTCCCAGATACTCTAGGATTTCTCTGGATGCTAGAAGGCTGAGTAGGAATATCATCAACATTTTAGGCAAATTTTTCATACCAACAATACTGTGTCCCAGCAGTACTGGAAGCAATGCCTCTAAAGATGCTCTGTAGTGGGCAGCCTGGGTGGCTCAGCAATTTAGCACCGCCTTTAGCCCAGGGCCTGATCCTGGAGACCCGGGATCGAGTCCCACGTTGGGCTCACTGCAGGGAGCTGCTTCTCCCTCTGCCTTTGTCTCTGTCTGTCTCTCATGAATAAATAAATAAAATCTTAAATAAATAAAAAATAAAGATAAAGATGCTCTGTAGTAATACAAAGGAATACAGATGAAGGAGCACTGACCTCAGTTCTGTGGATTCATCAAAGAGGAATCAAAGTATATGAAAGAGACAACTGAAGTGCTTATATGAAGAATCCTTATTTAAGATGGGCCACTTGTAATTATCTTTTAGGCATTTTACAAGTGAACCTTCACACACACAAAAGAGTAATGTGACTGTATTAGCATATCTTGAGGGACCTTAACTTTTGTCTATTTTAGAGAAATAATGAGAAACTATTTACTGGAATTCTTCAATTATGGTTGACAAGTAGGTATTTGTCCTATCCTGTGATAAATACAGATGTTACCATTTTAAAAAAGAGTCCCACAATCCCATTCCAACTGAAATGTCAAAAAATAAATTAAATGCCTTTAATTTCTAAAAACATGATTTAGTATATGATTGTATCCCAGTAAACAAACAGAGGAAAAAATTTTTTAAACTGGCCTCAATGAGCATGAAGCAGCTCTAAAGAGAATTGAGCAGTTTTTGATGAGTGGAATTATCTGAAGACCATTTCCTAAAAAGTATGAAAAATAAAGATCAGAGAGTATAACAAATAGAAGGGAGAGATATATGGCAAAGTAAAACTTGTAATGACTGATTATAGTTTTATAGAAACAGATCATTTTCCAAGTTAAAATAAAACCTCATCTCTATATTTTATCAATAATTGATGTTTTTTCAGGGCATCTAGGTGGCTCAGTTGGCTGGGCATCTGCCTTCAGCTCAGGTCATGGTCCCAGAGTACTGGGATCAAGTTTCACATCAGGATCCCTATTCAGTGGGAAGACTGCTCCTTCCTCTCCTGCTGCCCCTTCTTGTGTGCATGCTCTCCCTCTGTCAAAAAAATAAAGTTTTTAAAAAAAAAATTTGATGTTTTTTCAAGGGCTATGGCCTAGTTGCACAAATTATGATGAACATGCCAATCAACTAATTATAAAGCAACATTTAGGAAAATAAAGCTAAAGAAAATCAAAGGAGGCTAAACATATATCCACACCCTGTTCTTTGTATTAACTTTCGAAGTACTCCAAATATGCTTGAAAACACAGGAAGGATTCTACAATATAAGACAATTTTCATTAAAATCTATAATAAAAAAATCTATAATAAAGAAAATTTAGTTTTCAGAATAAGTTATACCTTGGAATATTAATTAAAATGCTATATTTTAAGGTCGGATCAAGGTTTCATTTGGAGTTAGGACTGGAACATTAGAGCTATTGTATAAACTTTTAATTTTACATTTATAAAGAAGTTACAACTTTTTTTAAAATAGCATACAAATGAACATATATATAAGCCAGCCAGAATGAAAGAATTAGTATGTACTGGATGAAAAGAATCAGAATTTCGGGACGCCTGGGTGGCTCAGCAGCTGAACATCTATCTGCCTTTGGCACAGGGCATGATCCCAGGTCCCAGGATCGAGTCCCACATTGGGCTTCCTGCAGGGAGCCTGCTTCTCCCTCTGCCTGTCTCTGCCTCTCTCTCTGTGTCTCTCATGAATGAAGTCTTTAAAAAAAAAAAAAAAAAAAAAAAAGGAAAAGGAAAAGAACCAGAATTTCTATAACACATTAAAATACATACATCATGCATTCTTTTTGACCATGTAGCTGCTGCTACTACTACTACAACACACACACACAGCAACTACTACACACACACACAAATTCAAGTTTATTCAAACGTTTAATATACAATCCTACATCTACTCTCCTTCAATAACTTCAAAATGGTGGCTTTAAATAACTTTAAAGCTTGATCTCTTCCTGAATTTCCCAAAGTCTTTCTGCACTCTTTCTCAAATAGACTTCCTCTTCAGGGGTCAGCTTTATCTTAGTAAGGTTTGCAATACCATTCTATCCCAGGATATAAGGGACAATAAGGAATACTTCATTTATTCTACAGAGGCCCTTAGTTATAGTGGAAACTTGATGCATTCTCCTAAGATTCTTCAAAATGCTTTCCGTTAAATCAGCTATAGATAGGCCACCAGCCCAATTAGTATACCCTTTCATTTTAACCATCTCATAGCCACAGGTTATCATTTCTTTCTGGACATTTTCCCAGGGCTCAGGATCTTTATCCATTCATATATCTGAATTCAGATCCTTCAAGGGGATACCAGCAATGTTCACTCCACTCCACTCAGGTACACTTGAGTCTCTATGCTCTCCAAGGACCCAACCATGACAGCTTTCTGAGTGGATACTAATAAGTCTCTGCCCAACAAAGAAATGGAAACGGGTAGCGTCCAGATTACAGTCACTTCCAATAATACGGTTTTGGAAAAGGCATTCAACTTCCAAGTTACATAAGTTAAGATATCCACTGGATTGGAACAATTATCATTTTGCACTGAGGACTACACTGGGTAATGTTGGAAATCGTTAATTTAAAGATGGACACATTTCTCTGGACTACATCAAGATGTGTCTCTCCTTTCCCTGAGTGTGCACCTGCTGTGATAATCACTAGGCTGGGGTTTGCAGTGACATGGTCATCTTTGTTGAAAACAGTATCTGGCATTTTCATGAAAGAGCTTCCATGTTGAACATCCCTTGTCTCACCCTTCAGTTTGCATTCATCAACATCCACAAAGGCAAGTTCATCACTCAAGCCTTTTAATACGATACTGATAGCACACGCTATGCCAAGTGATTCAGTTTCTAGAAGAGAGATCGTATTGTGATGAATGGTCTCCTTCGAAGTGAAATTCTTAATCAGTTTGCACCTCACAGTTGCCATCTTGGAGACAGGGATGAAGGATCAACTCTCCCTGAGGGGCATGCATGTTACCTGGCAGGAATGTAGAGCCATCCCTAGGCAAAAGACATTCACTCCTAGAGGGCCTAGCCTCTGGCTTGCCTGCAGGACTCCCCCACCTCAGATCATAGCTGCTCACCCAACAGGTGAAGGAAGGGAATGGAGGAAAGCCACATTAAAGTTATTTGAATCCCAAAGTAAAGAAATAGTTGAAGGTTCAATACCCTACCCCACACAGCTCACTACTGCAGCTAGGTGAGACCACACTCAGCTCATGCAGCCACCCCACCCCCAACGGTCCAGCATCTTAAAATGTTTTTCAATGTACTGAATATGCAATAATTTTAAATAAAGGCACTTTTGAAAAAATGGACTATTACCATGAAAGCTAAAGTTAATTTCAGTTTTTCCTTTCAGAGTGTCATATTTTGTTGCTCAGTGAGGCCTACACCTTTGCACTCATTTCTGTAAGGAAATAGTGCTAAGGCACACTGGAACTAAATGTGACAGACCAAAAAAATTGGTTAGAGTTCTAATCTCTGCTCTCACACTTTAACTTTAAAGAATTAAAACTGTGAGCTTCTTTTAAAAAGTTAATACTGTAATGGATGGACCCTAGTTGGCTCAGTCATTAGAGTTCCCAACTCTTGGATCTCCCACTTGATCTTAGCCAAGAGGCCAAGAAACAATAACTCGTGGATCTCCTGGTCCTAAGTTCCAGCCCACATTGGCTGTAGAGTTTACATTCAAAAAATATCTATATAATGTATACACTGTTACGGAACACACATACACACACAGAAAAACATTAAAATATTAAAACTACAACCACTGGGCACATATCTCAGGGATACATTTTAAAAATTTATTATTATTGTGTCATAATACAGTTTGTCCTTACTTTACAAGGTTGCTGTGAGAACTGAAGTTAGGTGACAAGTCTAAAGAATCAACTCTTCTACTTTATCCTTCATAAAAATTATACATTTAAAAAAAAGGAAAGATAAAACAAAAACATAGCAATTCTCAATGATCTGCTCTTTTAAAGACAAGAATATCCATGGGAAATTGAAATCAATAATGTCATTTTTTAATATCTAGTAATTTTTACCTAATATTCTCAAATTCTTCATCTATCACAATTTTAATAAGAATATCTACTCAAAATGAAATCTCTGCTTCTTTTTCCAGCCACTTCTTAATGACTGAAAGGTGGGGACTAAGAAAAACAAAAAGTTTAACCCCAAAATTAAAATTTTTTCTCTAATATACTGAAATTTTGGCTCTGTCAACACACACATAATTAAATTTTTTTTAAATATGGCAAGTCTTGATATACACTTACTTATCTATAATATGCCAAAATGCCAAATAAGAAATCTGATATAGTTTTTCTACTTTTTTAATCAGTAATTTGACATTTTGTTTTGTTTTAAAGATTTATTTTGAGAGAGTGGGAGAGAGCACGAACAGCAGAGAGGGGCAGAAGGAGAGGCAACTCCTCACTAAGCAGGGAGCTGGAAAGCCATCAATCCCAGAAACCTGAGATCATGACCTGAGCAAAAGGCAGACAGACGCTTAACTGACTGAGCCACCTAGGCACCCTTGTTATTTGATATTTAGTACTAAATCGCATTTTGTTTGTAAATAAAATACTTCTACCTCAAAGTAACTGAACCTTTCTTAACTATATCAAGACGAGTATATTACCTTGGAATTAAGGAAACAAAAGAATTATTATGTCATAAGGCACAGATATACTCTCTGTGGTGTAACCCTCTCCCATTATCCCTCAACCCCTTAAAAATCTAAAAAACACTCCTACCCCAAGGGTCCCATAAAATTATGAAGTATGAACAGAGTATTTCTCACTGAAGGAGCTCTAGCTGCTAGAAGAAATGACATATACAAAGATATATATCCACACACAGAGCTATATCCACACACAGATATATACACATACACAGATATGTATTATCAGATTCATTGACAAATAGAGCAAAGTAGGAATATAGCCTATGTTAGTTTCATTACTTATTCAAAAATAACTTAAAGTTATCAACAAATATAACAAACATAAGTAATTCTAAGTAGTTCATATGTTTAGCTTAGGCTTACCTTTGGCTGTGGCATGAACCACAGCAGCCTGGGAAAATAGTCGATATGCTTCAAAACCCAAATAAGGTAAGGCTGAGAATAAAAGGCTTCTTTTGAAAGCTCCCAGATTTCCCATCACCTATGGAAACAATTATGGTCAGAGTTATCAAACACAAAATGCAAAGGAATAGCTACTCCAAGCAAAAATTACATTAAGAAAATCACACCGATTTTCTCCTACCCCCCAAAACAATCAAGCCTAAGAATACTGGAGGCTCAAAATTTACTTTATCAAATCCTTCAGTAAAACTAGTTACATTACATAGTTACATTACAGGGAAAGCATATCCTGTTAAAAGATTCTTAACAACAGCTAAGGCTAAGAGTAGTAACTTATCTAAAAATCACAGTCATACTAAGTGCTGAATGTAAGATAAACATTTTATGAGGAGACATTCATATTATAACTTAGAAATAAAATATGAAATAGTAATATATAATAAGTATTAATCTTATGAACAGACAAGATGAAAAATATCAGTTATGGTGATTACTACACATTAAAAATGTACATGGATTTAAAGTTATCTTCAAAAGTGATTTATAAAACCCAAGCTTTCTAAATAAACAATGAATGAAACAAAGAGCATATCCAAACAAACTTATAAATTAGTTCTCATTATGATGGTCAGTATTCTCAAGACCA
This sequence comes from Canis lupus dingo, assembly GCF_003254725.2. Classification (NCBI taxonomy): domain Eukaryota; kingdom Metazoa; phylum Chordata; class Mammalia; order Carnivora; family Canidae; genus Canis; species Canis lupus. The sequence continues at coordinate 32,889,037 of NC_064271.1, forward strand.
GTGGCAAAGGAGAAGTATATGGAAATCACTCCAATAATTCTTTCCTACAACAGTTATTCTCTTTACATATTTTCTCCTTTTCTCTGGTTTCATCCCCACTGGTATAAAAACAAGCCATACTATCTCTTAAGTTGTTTTTCTCTTAAAAACAAAGAGCTTTATCTTTAATTCACTTCTCCCTTAAGTCTCATTTTCTAACTTGTCTTTTAAGCAAAACTTTTAAAAAGTTGTCTGTACTGTCTCCACTCCTCTCTTCTCATTCACTCTTGAACACACACAAATCACTTTTATCCCCACACCTCCACTGATGGTATTCTAGTTAGGGTTACCAAGGATGTAGTTACTTCCTATAGTCAATTCTGAATTCTCAGCTTCCTTGACCTATTGACAATATTTGACAGCTGATCACTTTCTCTTTATTTTTTAAAATTATGAATAGATGGTTAATTTCTTTTAAAGTTTTATTGAGACAAAAGTGACATACTATAAATTGCACATACATAGCATGTAAAATTCATTAAGGCATGCATATGAACCCATGTAACCATCACTATCACCACAAAGATACCTGCAAGCCCCTTCCCCCTTTTCCCCATGCTCCTTTGCAATTCACCCTGCCCCTTTCCTCAGCACTTGCTGTGTTCTCTCACTCTTGAAACACTTTTCACTTGGCTTTTGGAACAGTACTATCATTTATTTTCTCCGATTTCAACAACTGCTCCTTTTCTTTGGTTGGTTCCTCACTGGCCAGATGTGTTTTGGCCTTCATCCCAGACCTTTTCTCTACTTGTACCATTTTGGTGATCTCATTTCTTTAAATACTATCAATGTGCCAAAAACACATAAATTTAATATGAAGCCTGTATGACTCCTCTCAACTTCAGAATCATATATCCAAAGATATCCAACAGCTTAATCACCATCTCTACATGAAGTACAACAGGCCTCTCATATTTATTAGCCAAAACAGCTACTGTTTCCCTCAAATTTTCCAACCTCACAATTTTCCCAACTCTATTCTTCTAGTTGTTTAAGTTAAAAAAACAAATAACCTTGTACCCATTCTCAATTCTCTCTCAAGACTCACATCTGACCCATATTTAACTTCTCATAAGGATCTAGGAAAAGAATGAGGAATCCAACATATTCCAATTTGCTGAATGCTTTATTTACTTCCTTGGGCATGAATATTCAAGATACTCCATACAAGTGGATTCAAAACAAACCAACAGCAAAGTACGAAAACTGAGTCTGACATAGTCATAACTTTAACATTTTTTTTAGTGTATTCACATTACCAAGAAGCAGCAATATGGGGTTAAGGGCAGAGGGTACAGGGGTGCAGGTAAACAGTGAACAAGAAAAACAAGTAAACAAGAAAAAGACTAAGATTTCATAAGTCTCCTGACTTATGGCCACATCACATGGTAAAAAAGTTTGCACATTGGGATGCCTAGGTGGCTCAGCGTTTAAGCTTCTGCCTTCAGCTCAGGGCATGATCCTGGAGTTCTAGGATCCAGTTGCCACATCGGGCGCCCTGCAGGGAGCCTGCTTCTCTCTCTGCCTGTCTCTGCCTCTCTCTCTCTGTCTCTTATGAATAAATAAAAAAATTTGGGATCCCTGGGTGGCGCAGCGGTTTGGCGCCTGCCTTTGGCCCAGGGTGCGATCCTGGAGACCCGGGATCGAATCCCACATCGGGCTCCCGGTGCATGGAGCCTGCTTCTCCCTCTGCCTGTGTCTCTGCCTCTCTCTCTCTGTGACTATCATAAATAAAAAAAAATAAAAATAAAATAAAAAAAAAATACTTAAAAAAATTTAAGAAAAAAAAGAAAAGTTTGCACAGACTATTTTACCTTGAGAAATTACACATTCACAGTGTTCAACTTCCTTGCTGATGTACTCAATAAACAATATTCTGGCGTTCTGAGAGAGGAAAAAATACACTGTTGGGCAGCTGACATTTATATTTCTTATTGTAAATTAATAAAATGACAGTAAGGGTGAAACTCTTACTGGTTTGGTTAATGTAAAGCAGCTTCTGCTCATCTGTCAGAAAATATAAAAATCATGTTTCTGGAACTAAAAAAATCAATTGAAAGACTCAGGACTCAGTGACCTTTAAAGAATATTAACTTGTGAAACTGTCCAAGAGAGGGATCCCTGGGTGGCGCAGCGGTTTGGCGCCTGCCTTTGGCCCAGGCCGTGATCCTGGAGACCCGGGATCGAATCCCACATCGGACTCCCGTTGCATGGAGCCTGCTTCTCCCTCTGCCTGTGTCTCTGCCTCTCTCTCTCTCTCTCTGTGTGACTATCATAAATAAATAAAAATTAAAAAAAAAAAAGAAACTGTCCAAGAGAGCTAGAATGAGTCGCTTTACTTTGCACCTCCAATACTCTACAACAATGAATTCTCAAAAAATATTTGTTAAACCAAAGAAGTAAGCTATCTCTTAGGCCTTTTGTTCAACACTGATAATACTAAGTTCAAGCCAGAAGGAATTCCAAAATACAAACTCATCATTAAATGGAAAGGAATGTGTCCCTACCATCTCCTAGTTTTCCTTCTAATTCCCTGTTAGTTCCTTCTCTTCTTAAATGTTAGAATTCATCCACAGTAAGTACTAGGCCTTCTTCTAGTCTTGCTATAAAGTACTTTCAACCTCTACCATGTTATCAGTTACAATATTTATATTTTAAAGATTTTATTTACTTACTCAGAGCCACGGAGAGAAAGGCAGAGACATAGGCAGAGGGAGAAGGAGACTCCCCAGGGAGCCTGATGTGGGACTTTATCCCAGGACCCAGGGATCATGACCTGAGCTGAAGGCAGACGCTCAACTGCTGAGCCACCCAGGCGTCCCAGTTTACATCCTTAATACTTTAAATGCATCCACTTATATTCATAAATATTTTCATTTCACATTTTTTTACGGTGCTATTCCGATCACTGCTTATCTGGTCAATAGCATCCACTCTATAATCTATCCATTCTTGACCCCAAAGTTATTTTTTTAACATAAATCTGATAAAATGATTTCCCTGTTTAAAACTTTTTCATGTTTTCGAGGTACCTGGGTGGCTCAATCCCTTAAGCATCTGCCTTCGGCTCAGATCATGATCTCAGGGTCCTGGGATCGAGCCTTTCATTAGACTCGTTGCTCAGCAGAGAGCTGCTTCTCCCTCACCCTCTGATCCTCCCCCCTGCTCATTCTCTCACTCTCTCATATTAAAAAAGCTTAGGAAAAAAACACTTTTCCAAGTTTTCCTGTAATCTTTAGAATAAAATCAGAAATACTTAACATTGTTTATAAGTTTTTCTGAATCTTATGGTTGTGGTAAGCAGCCTCTAAAATGGCCTCTAATGGATCTGGTTCAAGATGGCAATGTGGGAGGATCCTGAACACACTTCTCATGGACACACCAAATCTATAGCTATATGCCAAACAATTTCCTCTAAAAGAAACCCCAAAACTAGCTGAATGATTCCTTCACATTACACCAACAGGGGAAAAAAAAAAAACACACAGCAAAATGAATAGAACTGAGACAAAATCTTGGTGTAAACCCCACCTGTGGTATGGTGACCCACAATCAGGAGGGAATTCAAAACCCCAAGCTTCTCTTGAAGAGTGAAGGGTTTTTGTGTGCGTTTTTTTCCAGTAGGCTCCTGGCCCAGTGGCGCTCATGACCCTGAGTCAAGACCTGAGCTAAGATTAAGAGTCAGATGCCTAACCAACTGAGCCACCCAGGTACCCCAGGAGAGAAGCATTTGAACCCCACCTCAGGCACCCCAACTTTTAAGAACGGCACCCAAAAGACAAGCCTCCAAACATGTGGGTCAGAAATAATTGGGGCCCATGTCTATGAGGCCTACAAGGCTACAGGGAATCCAAAATCAGTTCTTAAAGTGTTTGTGCAGATTCACTCACCCCAAAGCCCAGCACAGAGGCAACCAATTAAGAAGTGCCCACACTTTCTGTGAAAGAGGCTCATTCACTTATCTTAAAACTTCAGCCAGAGGGGCAAGCATTTAATTTAACACACATCTAGGTGCCTACAATAATTCTCTCCAGAAAACACAGGGGATGGGTGCAATCATCACTCTTTCCCTCTGCTGTGCTCCAGGCCCCATCTGTCAGTGTCTTGAAGAAACCAGCTTGTGTAGGCATCTGGTTCACTGGCTTCTGTGGCTGCAACACAGAGCAAACATCCTGCAATAGCCTGGGGGTCGGCAGGCCTTGTGTTCATGGGTTCAACGGAATGGTAGTACACAAAGGTACAGTTCTTAACAGGCTGTCACCTCAGGGTTCAATGCGAAGGGATCAGAGAGAACGCCCAACTCCCCAGTCTTCCCCTGAAAAAGGAATATTTGCATATTTTAAAACCTGCTGCCTAAGCGTCTGGCTTCTAATCAGTCTGGATAGAAGTACTGACTGAGATCCTTGTCCCCCTTAGGACACTGACTGGTCTTGGCACACCCTCACCTACTGGGAGCCATTACAAATAAAGCTGCTTGGACAATCACAAAGGTCTGAGACAAAGCCAAGAGCTAAGACAGGGTTGAGCATAATAAGACTCCTCTCCTAGAGAAGCCATTCCTTCAAGAATGAGAGATAGCTGTTTTCACTAATGCATATAAAAACCTCAAAAGAGTCAAGAAAAAAAAAAAGAGGAATTATGCTACAAATAAAAGATCAAGATAGAACCTCAGAAAAAGATCTTTATGAAACAGAAATAAGTGAATTACCTAAGAGTCCAAAATAATGGTCTTAGAATGCTTACCAAGCTAAGAAGAAGAATGAAGAAAGTGAAAAATTTTGAAAAAGAGACATAAAATACAAGAAAGTACCAAACAGAAGTCACAGTGCTGAAGAATACAATAACTGCACTGAAAATTATAAGTGAGGGATTCAACAGCAGACTAGATGATGCAGTGGAACAAAGGCATACATGAGCTCCAAGACAGGGCAGTGGAACTCATCCAATCAGCACAGCAAAAAAGCAAAAAGAAATGAAAAAGAGTGAAGACAGCTTAAGAGACGTATGAGACAACACCAAGTAGACCAAAATTCATATTACAGGTATCCCAGAAGGAGAAGAGAAAGGGATAGAAAACTTACCTGAAAATAGAAAAGCTGAAAATGTCACTAACCTGGGGAAGGAAACAGATAACCAGATCAAGAAAGTTACAAGTAAGATGAGCCCAAAGAGATCACAGTTAAACACATTATAATTTACAAATCTTAAAAATGGCAAGAAGAAAGCAACTTGTTACATACAAAGGAAACCCCTACACACAAGAATGCAAACACTATTTCAGAAGAAACTGTAAGCCAGAAGAAAGTGGCACTATGTATTCAAAGTGCTAGGAGAAAAAAAAAATGCCAACCAAGAATACTCTACCCAGCAAAGGTGACCTTCAGAATTGAAGGAGAGATAAAGAGTTTTCCAGAGAAGCAAAACCAAAGTTAAGTTCATCACAAGACCAGCCTTACAGGAAATCTTAAAATTTCTTTAATCTGAAAAAAAAGGGTGCTAATTAGTAACAGGAAAACATGAGAGTACAACTGATTCTTGAACAACATAGGTTTCAACTGTATGGGTCCTCTTATACTCACTTTTTTTTCTTTTAAAGATTTTATTTATTCATGTGAGACACACAGAGAGAGGCAGAAATAGAGGCAAGCGAGAAGTAGTCTCCCTGCCCATCAGGGAGCCTGACCTCAGGATCATGACCTGAGCCAAAGGCAGACACTCAACCACTGAGCCAACCAGGCATCCCTATACTCACATTTTTTTTTACAGTATGGTACCACAAATATATATATTTTAAAAGATTTACTTATTTCAAGAGACAGACCACATAGATGCTAGTGCTGGAATGGAGGGAGGGGCAAAGGGAGAGGAAAAGAGAATCTCAGACTCCCTCTGAGTATGGAGCCAAACACAGGACTCGATCTCACAACCTCAAGATCATGACCTAAGCCAAAATCAAGATTCAGACACTCAACTGAGCCACCCAGGCAGCAATGTTTTCTCTTCTTTATAATTTCCTTAATAACATTCTCTTTCCTCCAGCTTACTTTAAGAATATAGTAAGAATAGGGATGCCTGGGTGGCGCAGTGGTTTGGCGCCTGCCTTTGGCCCAGGGTGCGATCCTGGAGACCCGGGATCGAATCCCACATCGGGCTCCCGGTGCATGGAGCCTGCTTCTCCCTCTGCCCATGTCTCTGCCTCTCTCTCTCTCTCTCTCTGTGGCTATCATAAATAAATTAAAAAAATTTAAAAAAAAGAATATAGTAAGAATATAAGAAACTTATAAGAATTATAAGAACATATACAAATTATATGGTAATCAATCCTTTATATTATCATTAAGGCTTCCTAATAAGCTAGTAGTAATCAAGTTTTCGTACAAAGTTATATGCAGATTTTCATCTGCATGGGGAAGTTGCTGCCCCTAACTCCTGCATCGTTCAAGGGTCAACTGTATAAATCTCATTAGTAAAGGCAAATATAGTAAAATCCAGAATAAGCTAATGACACAAAGGTGCTGGGTTTATCATTTACAAAGCTAGTAAGAAGGTTAAAGCATGAAAGTAAAAATAATTATAAGTTCAATAATCTGTGAATGCATAGATAAAATAAAAAGAAATAAATCATAACATTAAAAACACAAATAGTGGAAGGGAGTGTAAAAATATAAAACTTTAGAATGAACTCTAAGGGTGCCTGGCTGACTCAGTCAGAGAAGCATGGGACTCTTGATCTTGGGGTCATGAGTTCAAGCCCCACATTGGGTGTACAAATTACTTCAATAAAGAAATAAACTTTAAAAAGCTTTAGAGGGCAGCCCCGGTGGCGCAGCAGTTTGGTGCTGCCTGCAGCCCAGGGTGTGATCCTGGAGACCCAGGATCAAGTCCCATGTCGGGCTCCCTGCATGAAGCCTGCTTCTCCCTCTGCCTGTGTCTCTGCCCCCACCTCCCTCTCTCTGTCACTCATAAATAAATAAATAAAATCTTAAAAAAATAAAATAAAAAGCTTTAGAATACATTCTACCTCAAGTGGCTCTGAACTTAAAGTAGACTACTAACTTTTTTTAAGAAAATATTCTGTCATGGAAAAAGGCATCAGATTCATGCCTGCTTGAAAAAAAAAAAAAACTGGGACGCCTGGGTGGTTCAGTGTCGAGTGTCTCTGCCTTTGGCTCAGGGCGTGATCTCAGGGATCAGGGATCAAGTCCCGTGTTGGGCTCCCTGAAAGGAGCCCGCTTCTCCCTCTGCCTGTGTCTCTGCCTCTCTCTGTGTCTCTCTCAGGAATAAATAAAATAAGAAAAGAAAAGAAAAGAAAAGAAAAGAAAAGAAAAGAAAAGAAAAGAAAAGAAAAGAAAAGAAAAGAAAAGATTGAAGATTAATTAGTATGTGGGTTTCCTGTTCCACATGGGAATGGGAAGATGCTATAGGTTCTCTAGTATTGCCCACACTGGAAATAAGAGGGGGAGGAGGGGGAAGAGAGAAAAAAAAATAATCACACAATCTTGGGAACAATCTCACATTATGAAGAGGCTGCCAAGAAACAGGTTTTTTTAAAGATTATTTACTTATCTCATTTAATATTATTTATTTATTTATTTATTTATTTATTTATTTATTTATTTATCTCATTTATTCATGAGAGACACACAGAGAGAGGCAGAGACATAGGCAGAGGGAGAAGAAGGCTCCCCACAAGGAGCCTGATGCAGGACTCGATCTGGAACCCCAGGATCATGCCCTGAGTCAAAGGCAGATGCGCAATCGCTGAGCCACCGAAGCATCCATACCAAGAAACATTTAAAGAAGTAAATATTTGTTTCTACAGTAGCTTTGGGCTTATAGTTCTTGGAATGACTGATTCCATCCATCTCAGTAACAGGAAGCTTCATTTCAGCAATCCCTTATACAAATATTAATTTAAAAAATATATAAAATAATGCAGTTTATCTCTTCCTATTACCCCAGCAACCATAACAACACTGTGAAAACTGTTTTGCTTGAAAAAGAGTTAGCGCTCAACAGGGCAAATATGCAACCTAGAACACTCTATCTAGTAAGGCTATCATTCAGAATACAAGAAGATAGAAAAGTTTCCTATACAAAAGCTAAAGGAGTTCATGACCACTAAACCAGCCCTACAGGGAATGTTAAAGGGAGCTGGGAGTGAAAAGACAATGAGTAAGTAAGAAGCCCAAAAGTAGTTAAAATACATATATCTGTAAAAATCAGTCAAGGGACTCACAAAATTAAAGGAACTAAATTAAGATGCCATATACCTAAAATGTGGCAAGAGAAGTAAAGAATGGGTTCAACCTCACACGACCATCAACTTAGACTTCTGTAAACAGATGATGTAATATACAAACCCAATGATAAACACAAATCAAAAACCAGTGAAATGCAAAATAGAAAGAAATCCAAATATAACACAGAAACCATGAAAAAAGACAGCAAGAGAAGAAAGGATCAGGGAAAAACTACAAAAGGAATCACAAAACAAGTAACAGAATGGCAACAAATACATGCCTACCAATAATCAAAAGTGTAAATGGCCTAAACACTCCAATCTAAAGACACAGAATGACAGAATGGATAAAAAAAACAAGACCCATCTACATGCTGCCTATAAAGGACACATTTCGGACCTAAAGACACATGCAGATTTAAAGTGAGAGGATGGAGAAAACACGAATTGGGCAAATGCATGTTAAAAGAAAGCTGGGGTAGGAATACATCTATCAAACAAAATTGACTAAAACAAAGACTATAACTAGAAACAAAGATGGACACCATATAATCAGTAGGGACAATCCAACAAGACATAGCTGTAAATATTTATGCACCATGGGAACACCCAAGTACATAAAAACAGTTAATAAAAGTATAAAGGAACTGAGGCACCTGAGTAACTCAATCAGTTAAGCACCTGCCTTTGGTTCAGGTCATGATTCCAGGGTTCTGGGATCAGGCTCTCTATGGGGCTCCCCACTCCATGGGGAGCCTGCTTCTCCCTCTCCCTCTGTCTGCTGCTTCCCCTCCTTGTGCATGTGCTTTGTCAAATAAATAGAATCTTTAAAAATATATATATATATAAAGGTACTAATTGATGGTAATGCAATAATGGTAGGAGACTTTAACACCCCACTAATGTCAATGGACAGATTATCCGAACAGAAAATCAACATGAAAACAGTGGCTTTGAATGGCATACTAGACTAGATAGATTTGACAGATCTATCTAGAACATTCCATCCTAAAACAGCAGAATACAGATTATTTTCAAGGGCACACGAAACATTATCCAGAACAGATCACGTTAGGCGACAAAATAAGTCTCAACAAATTTCAAAAATATCAAAGTTACACCATGCATCTTTTCTGACCACAATGTTATGAAACTAGAAAACAACCACAAAAATAAACAAATAATTCTGGAAAGAGCACAAATATGTGAAGGTAAAATAATATGTTACTAAACAATGAATGGGTCAACCAGGGAATCAAAGAAAAATTTTTAAAAACACGTGGAGACAAATGAAAATGAAAACACAACAGTCCAAAATCTTTGGATTGCAGCAAAAGCAATTCTAAGAAGAAGTTTATGGCAATACAGACTTACCACAAAAAGTATGAAAAAGCTCAAGGAAGCAACCTAACCTTACATCTAAAGGAGATAGAAAAACAAGAACAACAGCAGCAACAACAACAACAAAAAAAAAAACAAATTCAGAAGGAAGGAAAGAATAAGCAGAGCAGAAATAAATTATATTGAAACTAAAAAAATAAATAAATAAATAAATAAATAAATAAATCAATGAAACCAGGAGCTGCTTCTTTCAAAGTTCAACAAAATTGATAAACCTTTAGCCAGACTCATCAAAAGAGAGAAAGGAGTCAAATAAACAAAATCAGAAATGAAAGAGGAGATGTGACGCCTGTGTGGCTAAGGGGTTGAGTGCCTGCCTTCGGCACATAGTGTAATACTGGAGTCCCGGGATCGAGTCCCACATCTGGCTCCCTGCAAAAAGCCTGCTTCTCCCTCTGCCTGTGTCTCTGCCTCTCTCTGTCTCTCATAAATAAATAAATAAAATATTTTTTGGGATCCCTGGATGGCGCAGCGGTTTGGCGCCTGCCTTTGGCCCAGGGCGCGATCCTGGAGACCCGGGATCGAATCCCACATCGGGCTCCCGGTGCATGGAGCCTGCTTCTCCCTCTGCCTGTGTCTCTGCGCCTCTCTCTCTCTCTCTGTGACTATCATAAAAATAAAATAAATTAATATAAAATAAATAAAATAAAATAAAATAAATAATAAAATATTTTTTTAAAAAATGAAAGAGGAGAAATAACTGACATCCTAGAAATACAAAGGATTATAAAAGATTATGAAAAGTCACATGCCAACAAACTGGACAACCCAGAAGAAACGGATATAATCTCCCAAAACTGAATTAGGATGAAATTTAAACAGATGGATTACCAGCAATGAAACTGAAGTACTAATCAAAAAACTTTCAAAATAAAAGAGTCCAAGACCAGATGGCATCATTGGTGAATTCTACCCAACATTTAGAGAAGAGTTACCACATATTTTTCTCAAACTTTTCCAAAAAATAAAAGGAAAACTTCCACATTCATTCCATGAGGCCAGCGTTATTACCCTGATACCAAAACTAGATAAACACACCACCAAAGAAAACTCCAGGCTAATATTTCTGGTGAACATCGATGCAAAAATCCTCAACAAACATTAGCAATCCAAATACAAAATACATTAAAAAAAAAAATCATTCACCGCAATCAAGTGAAATGTATTCCAGGGATGCAAGGGCTGTTCAATATTTGCAAATCAACCAACATGATACATCCATCAATAAGAGAAAGGACAAAAACCATATGATCATTTCAATAGATGCAAAGAATGAAACTGGACCATTTTCTTGCACCATTCGAAAAAATAAACTCAAAATGGACTAAGGACCTAAATGTGAGACCTGAAACCATAAAAATCTTAGAAGAGAGCACAGGCAGCTATTTCTCTGACATCAGCCATAACATCATTTTTCCTGATATATCTCCTGAGGCAAGGGAAACAAAAGCAAAAATAAACTATTGAGACTGCATCAAAATATAAAACTTCTGCACAGCAAAGGGAACAACCAACAACCAACTAAAGAATCTACTGAATGGAAAAAGATATTTCAAACATTATCTGATAAAAAGTATCTAAAATATATGAAAAACTTAGACCCAAAAAACAATCCAATTTAAATATGGGCAGAAGACATGAACGAATATTTCTCCAAGACATACAGATGACCAAAGGACACATGGAAGGATGCTCAACATCACTGAGCATCAGGGAAAGGCAAATCAAAACCACAATGAGATATCGCCTCGTACTTGTTAGAATGGTATTGCCAAAAAGACAAGAAATAACTAATGTTGGTGAGAATGTGAAGAGGAATCCTTGTGCACTGTTGGGTGGGAAGGTAAACTGCAGAAAACAGCATGGTGGTTAATCAAAAAATTAAAAATAGAACTACCACATATGACCCAGCAATTCTACTGGGTGTTTATCCAAAGGAAATAAAAATACTAACTCAAAAAGATATATGCATTCTCATGTTCACTGCGGTATGATTTACAGTTTCCAAGGCACAGAAGCAATATGTGTGTCCATCCATGAATGCATAAAACAAAGTGCTATGTACATACACATACAATGGAGTATTTTTCAGCCATAAAAAGAATGAAATCTTGCCATCTGTGACAACATGAAGGGACTTTGAGGGCATTATACTAAGTGAAATATGTCTGACAAGAAAGACAAATGCAGTATGATCTCATTGTGGAATCAAACAAAATCCAAACTTATAAATAGAGCTCCTTTGGTTGCTGCCAAAGGTGGAGAGGGAGGAGAAGGGGGTTGGTTAAATGGGTGAAGGTGGTCAAAAAGTATAAACTTCCAGTTATAAAATAAGTCCTAGGATGTCTTGTACAGCGTGATAACTGCAGTTAATAATACTGTATGTATATCTGGAAGTTGCTAAGAGAGTAAATCTTAAAAGTTCTCATCAGGAGAAAAAAACAGATGGATGTTTACTTATTGTAAAGTAAACAAATCATATCATTTAGAAATATGTACAAATATTGTATCATTGTGTCGTACACCCCAAAATAATGTTACATGTCAATTATTTCTCAATTTAAAAATATATAGATAAGGGGACACCTGGGTGGCTCAGCAGCTGAGCACCTGCCTTCCGCCCAGGATGTGATCCTGGAGTCTGGGGATTGAGTCCCACATCAGGCTCCCTGCATGGAGCCTGCTTCTCCCTCTTCCTATGTCTTGCCTCTCTCTGTCTCTCTCATGAATAAATAAAATCTTTAAAAATATATAGAGAGATATAGATAAGTTAATTAAAATGGTCCCAAATGATTCCTTCCTTCTGTTGGGGCCCAGGGCAGTTTGCCCCAAAATGTACCACAATGGTATACTGACTATTCTGAATTGAAGCTATTTGGGAAACTGCTGTGAAAAGACATGCAGACCCTCCTCTGAACCCCTGAAAACAGAAATAAATCTCCCACATGAAAAATTACCTTCCCTGTACTAAAAAGTGAGATAGGGTTGTTGTTGTTTTTTAAGATTTTATGTATTTACTCATGAGAGAAACAGAGAGAGAGAGAGGCAGAGACACAGGCAGGGGGAGAAGCAGGTTCCCCACTAGGAGCCTGATGTGAAACTCGATCCCAGGCCTGCGGGATCACGCCCTGAGCCAAAAGCAGATGCTCAACCTCTGAGCCACCCAGGTGCCCTTCCCTGTACTAAGAACTAAAAGAACATCCTTATCACACCAGAGTTGGGGGCTTTAAAACCTAAAAAGCAGGGTAGCCCTGGTGGCTCAGTGGTTTAGCACCACCTTGAGCCCAGGGTGTGATCCTGGAGACCCAGGATCAAGTCCCACGTCAGGTTCCCTGTATGGAGCCTGCTTCTCCCTCTGCCTGTGTCTCTGCCTCTCTCTCTCTCCCTGTGTCTGTCATGAATAAATAAATAAAATCTTAAAAAAAAAAAAAAAAACCTAAAAAGCAGTAGAAACAAAACTTACTGCCAATCTAGTATTTCAGTCTAAACTCTGCTTAAAATTCCTTACTAATTAAAGCTCCCAAAACTCTGTTTTCTTTATCCTGCCAATTTCTCACAAATCTATCTGTCTAAAAGTGTATAAAAAACTGCCTGCCTTGGCCATTTCTTTCAGTCTTAATTTCATTAGTGGACCTCCGTGCATACATAATTAATCTTTGGTTTTTGTTCCTGTTACCTCATGTCAGTTTAATTCCTAAACCAGCTGGAAGGATCCTGGGAAGAAAGATTTCCCCCTCTGTACTTCTAATTTTCACTCCTTTTGAGTAATCCCCTTCCCTTAAATGTAAGGCGGATTTTACTGGCTCTCTAAGAAACAGAATATGCAAAAGTGAAAGGTTACTTCTACTTAGGTTACAAAAACTGCAACTCCCTTGACACCCATTCTCTCCGGCGTTTCCTTGCACTGCCCAGCCAGCCCCGGCGGAAGCTGCGGTGTCTCAGGGCAGCCCTTTGGGGAAGCCTCCTGAGGGAATGCAAATGCCTGCCTATGACCACCTCAGCAAAGCTACAGGCCTAATTTTCCCTCCACCTCTCCACTGAGCCCTCCAGTGGAAACCTCAGCAGCTCAATACTTTGATTCAATCCATTTGAGAAACCTGCTGCCAGAGGCACCCAGCTAATAAGCCTCACCTGGATTCCATAACCCAAAGGAACAACGAGATTATGTTTGCTGTTTTAAACCATTAAGTCGTGCAATACTTTGCTATGCAGTAAGAGATTAATAAACTGGTACCTGCCTGATTTTTCAGCCTTGGTTTGTATCAGTTTATTCTCCCACTTCAAGTTCCAGTCATAATTTCAGGTCCTCAAAAAAAACACTTTTTCTTACCTCAAGGTCTCTATCATGTTACTCTCTACTGGAATACTCTTTTGTCTTCATTTTCCCATTACTTGTTAACATCCAATCATTCTTTGTATCTCATCTCTGGCTCACACTCTTCCCCTTCCTTCAAGATCAGGTTAGGTATAACTTTGCTTCTTTCCCCAACTCTTTGCATTAATTACATTTACTCAATTGACTACCTTTCCTTCTAATCTGTAAGATCAATGAAGAAAAGTGTTTCTGTCTCCAGAGCTTAGAACAGAGCCTCGTGGGATCCCTGGGTGGCGCAGCGGTTTGGCGCCTGCCTTTGGCCCAGGGCGCGATCCTGGAGACCCGGGATCGAATCCCACATCGGGCTCCCGGTGCATGGAGCCTGCTTCTCCCTCTGCCTGTGTCTCTGCCTCTCTCTCTCTCTGTAACTATCATAAATAAATTAAAAAAAAAAAAAATTAAAAAAAAAAAAAAAAGCCTCGTTCACAGTAAGCACCTGGTACAAATCTGTTGAAAAATAAGTGTTCCCAATAGTGTTTTGTAACATAGATCACATATAGAAAGAGACAGAAAAGTGAAACCTCAGCCACTCAGAAGTAGCCCCCAATTTCATCAAACTCCTGGAAAATATCTCCAACTCAACTTACTGACATCTTGCTAAGAGAAAAGTCTAGGAAAAAGAGAAACAAACGATGAGGGCTACAAAAATGCATGAGAAGCTGGAAAATCGGTAATAAATAGTTCCAAAACACTTCAATTTATCTAGGGAAGAATTTTTCTTATTGCCTTTGGCTTAGAGTTTTATTACTTAAGAATCTCTCTAGGGACACCTGGGTGGCTCCTCTGCCTTCCGCTCAGGGCGTGACCCCCCGATTCCGGATCGAGACCCACGTGGGGCTCCCTGCGTGGAGCCTGATCCTCCCTCTGCCTCTGCCTCTTTCTCTCGAGTAAGTAAATAAAATCTTTAAAAAAAAAAAAAATCGTTCTAGTCCCTCTTGATACTGATTTTTCTACCCTTTCCTATCTTCTCCGGTTTTCAGGTTTGTAGCACGGGTGGCTGGCTATATGCAACACATGGGCGCTGTAGATACCCTACCTGCCATCAAGTCCAAGGTATTGATTGTATTGCTAGCTGTGTGACTTGGATATGTTGTTTAACCTTACTACTTCAGTTTCCTCTTTGTAAAAAAAAAAAAAAAAAAAAAAAAAGTAACAGTTCTCACTTCGTAGGATGAAAATGGAGATTAGATAACACTTAATGCAATGCCTGGTTATGGGTAAGGCGTCTGTTATGCCTGTTATTATCGACACAACGGTGACTCCACTAAAATGGAACTTTTACCTCACCAAACGCTCTGAGTTGGGAATTTGAGGCTAGTTTTTTTTTGTTTTTTTAAGATTTTATGTATTTATTCATGAGAGACACAGAGAGAGAGAGAGGCAGAGATACAGGCAGAGGGAGAAGCAGGCTCTATGCAGGGAGCCCGACCCGGAGACTGGATCCCAGGCTGACGTTCAACCACTGAGCCACACAGGGCTCCCGGCTAGTTTCATACTTAGTATTCCTCCCACCCCTCTGCCTATATCTTTTAACATCTCCCCATCTGCCTATAAGCATTTTGGGAGGATAACGATCAAGCCTTACTACCTTTTATTACCCTTAACAGCCCCCCACAACCTCGAATATAGCAGCCAAAAATGTGTCTTTTAGGGTTCAAAATAAACACCTAGTTCCGATAATATTACCCTATGCATCACTGCCCTCCGTCTCTCTCCAGTGCCCCTTCCTGGACAGGTAAACCAAGGCCCACGAACGGTCTAACAGAGACAGCCGAACCTGGGACAACCCAGCATCCTTCCTTAACATTATGCAGATATAACAAAGAACTAAAAAAAAAATTTTTTTAAACCTAAATAAGCACAAAAATCTCTGCTTTTTAAGTCGTAGTAATTTCCAAAAATCCCACCACAACCTCTTCAAAGCCTGGTAGACCGAGAGCCGCAGGGGCCGAAAGTAAAACATTTTCGCGGCGGTCCAGGTGTTTCTCCCTCTGGGGTGCTGTTTTCTCACAGGAAGGACAAGCAGGATTCCCAGATTCTCGGGGGGTGGGGGTGGGGGTGGGGGGGACTCACTGCTCCGCAGCCACCTGAGCGCTCCAGGGACACCTGGCCCTGAGCTCCTGGCTCCGTTACGGAGCCGCCCGGCCGAGGAGGCCACGGCCGGGGCCCAGTCAGCAGCGAGGGGAGCGGGAGTCAGGGCTGCGGGGGTACCTCAGGGCCTCGGAGTCGCCGACCACAGCCACGTCCGCGGCCGCCAGCAACAGCCCTCGAGAGC
The DNA here is from genome assembly GCF_003254725.2 of Canis lupus dingo. Classification (NCBI taxonomy): domain Eukaryota; kingdom Metazoa; phylum Chordata; class Mammalia; order Carnivora; family Canidae; genus Canis; species Canis lupus. Next base: position 32,905,369 of record NC_064271.1, read on the forward strand.
CGCGGTCCCGGGAAGACGCCACGGGGCAAAGGCACAAAGCGCCAGAGCCGCGCGGCCAGCGCCATGACCTACAACTCGCGTCCCTCACGCGGGGCCGTCGTAGAGCGACGCACAGCGAAGGCCGCTCAGGCACTTCCGGAGGAAACCACGACTCCCTCCCCTTCCTGCCACGCCTCTTCCGTCACGCAATTTCCGGCCCCCAGGTTCAGGGGGAGGGGCGGACGCGGTGGGCGGGGCCTTGGCGGCTCTTCCGCGCCTGCGCGCAGTGACCTCGGGCCCGGGGACCGCTCCTCCTCCGCCTGTGTCTCTGTCTCTCTCTGTGTGTCTCATGAATAAATAAAATCTTAAAAAAAAAAAAAAAAAAAAGCCTTAGCTCCCTCGGGCAACCGTAGTTTGACGTTAGCCCAACCTCTAGGACACTAAAAATCCCTGGGGAAGTTTCCTTTATCTCTACTCCGCACCCTGCAAGATAAAGGTCAGCAATTCTCCTCCTTGTAGTGCCCTGATCCACATCATGACTGAGGTTTTCCTGGACAGTCGTAAATGACCTTTTTCTAAATAATGATAGCCCTTCAAGGTCTTGGAAACCTTGCTTCCAAATTCCCTAGAGACTTTTGCCCTATCCCAAAACGCCCTCCCAACTTTATTTTATTTTTAAAGATTCCATTCATCTATTCATTCATGAGGCACAGAGAGAGAGAGAGAGAGAGAGGGAGGGAGAGAGAGAGGGAGAGTGAGAGATGCAGAGACACAGGCAGAGGCAGAAGCAGGCTCCACGCAGGGATCCTGATGCGGGACTCGATCCTGGGTCTCCAGGGTCAGGCCCTGGGCCAAAGGCAGGTGCTAAACCGCTGAGCCACCCAGGGATCCCCCTCCCAATTTTAAAGTATCATCAGCAACTACTTACAACTCCAGAGCACTTTGCCCACAGGTCCTGCTTTAAGAAAACCACCTTTTTTTTTTGCACTGAAGTCGTCTCAATAATTCTTTCTTAGTTATTTGCTCCAAACCCCAGTATTTCACATCAGAAAAAAAAAAAAAAAAACAGGGAGAGGAGGCCTCGAGAAAAAGGTGATGCCCTTGTTTTCCATGGGATGTGTGGTACAAAACCCTTGGCTTCCCCTCAGATTTAGTAAGATTGATACCTTTCACCAGAGCGGAATATTTTTAGAAGGAATGAAGAGGTTTGAATCCTACTTCAGGATTGATGTGGGTGAAAACACAAGCTGCAAATGGAGTATGCACTATCTAGATTATGTGATTTTTTTTTTTATGGGCAATAAGGGAAGACCGTCATAGTTTTTTTTAAAAATAGGTTGCATTTATGTAGTACCTATATTATACTCCAATTATTATGTTTTGTTGTTAAATCTTTTGAGAGTAGATTATATATATCACGACTCTTTGTGTCTAGAAACAAAGACGTTCTCTTATTTAGTCCAGTACAATTATTAAATTCAGGAAATTGAAATTGAATACTATAACATGGGGCTCAAACTCACAACTCTGACATCAAGAATATCATGTCTACCCGATGAGCCGCCAGGTATGTCTCTATTCATCTTTCAGATCTCAGCCCAAATGTGTCTTCCTCAGAAAAACTTTTCTTGATTCCCACTACTATACTTTCATTTTTTTTATGGCTCTAAGTTTGTTTTGTAATGTCATATGTATATTTGTGATTATTTGTTAATCTGGAGTGTACTTTTTTTTAAGATTTTATTTATTTATTCATGATAGTCACAGAGAGAGAGAGAGGCAGAGACACAGGCAGAGGGAGAAGCAGGCTCCATGCAGGGAGCCCGACGTGGGACTCGATCCCAGATCTCCAGGATCACACCCTGGGCTGAAGGCAGAGCTTAACCGCTGAGCCACCCAGGCTGCCCTGGAGTGTATTTTGGAGGTAGAGTCGATAAGAACTGGTAATGTGTGCTTTTGCTCTACTGTAAACTCAGTGACATGTTTGATTTTTGCCTGTTTCTGGGCCTAGTCCAATTTCTTCATTCCTTCAACAAGTGTGTGTTGCAGGTCTATAACACGCCTGGTACTCTTCTAGATAGGAATGGACAACTTCCTAGTGGAGTATATATTTCAGCTGGGGAAACACAGTAAGCAAAAATAAATAAAGTAAAAGATGTACTAGATAATGATAAATGCTAATGAGGAAGATAAAACAGAAAGAGGTACAGGGCATATTTCTGTGTAGATACTGTAGTTTTTTGTTTTTTTTAATTTATTTTTTATTGGTGTTCAACTCACCAACATACAGAATAACCCCCAGTGCCCGGCACCCATTCACTCCCACCCCCCACCCCCCTCCCCTTCTACCACCCCTAGTTCGTTTCCCAGAGTTAGCAGTCTTTACGTTCTGTCTCCCTTTCTGCTATTTCCCACACATTTCTTCTCCCTTCCCTTATATTCCCTTTCACTATTATTTATATTCCCCACATGAATGAGAACATATAATGTTTGTCCTTCTCCGATTGACTTACTTCACTCAGCGATACTGTAGTTTTAAGCAGAGAGTGGCCACAGAAGACCTGAAGGAGACATTTGAATAAAGATCCAAGGAAGAAGGACTGAACCAGGAAGATAAGTGAGGGCCAAGCATTTCATGTAGAGATAAAGGAAAGTGCAAATGCCTGGATTGGTAAGGCAAGTGGCATTTTCCATGAATACTAAGTATTCTCTCTCTCTCTCTCTCTCTCTCTCTCTCTCTCTCTCTCTCTGCGTGTCTCATGAATAAATAAATAAAACCAAAAAAAAAAAAGATTTGAAAAGCTCTTTTATTTTTTTTTTTTAAGATTTTATTGATTGATTAATGAGAGACAAAGAGAGAGAGGCACAGACATAGGCAGAGGGAGAAGCAGGCTCCCCATGGGGAGCCCCATGCAGGACTCTATCCCAGGGCCCAGGCTCAGGACCTCAGCAGAAGGCAGGTGCTCGACTGCTGAGCCACCCAGGCACCCCTTGAAAAGCTTATTTGACATCTATGTCAGCCAGCCTCCAAGATGGTTCAATGAGCCTTACCTCCTGGATTTACTCCTTTGTGGAATCCCCTCCTACATTAAATCTAGGCTGGTGTGTTTGACCAATAGAATACTGCAAAAGTGATGGTATGTGATTTCTGAGGCTGGCATAATTTCATTGCACTTCTGCATTGATTTCTTGGATTGTTTGCCCTAGGGGAAGCCAGCAGCCATGCTCTGGCTCAGAGCCATGCTCTTGAGAGGCCTGCATGGAAAGGACCTGAGGCTCCCCCACCAACAAAGGGCATCAGTGCTCATGTGAGTAAGCCACCTTGGAAGTGGATTCTCAAGATGACTGCTACCCTACCTAATACCTGACTGCAATATAATGAGAGATAAGGAGCCAGAATTGCCCAGCTGAGCCACTCCTAACTTCCTGAATCACAGAAGCTATGACAGATAATAATGACTGTTTAGTTTTATGCCACTAAATTTGGTATAATCAAATAGCAGTTGATTACTAATACAACATCCAACTATTTAGAGTATGGAGTTGGAATCTGGTATTTTAGGGTTTGGAAGGTCGGTAGCCTTCAGAATGTAGATGGATTTCATTTTTTTTTTAAGATTTTATTTATTTATTCATGAGAGACACACAGAGAGAGGCAGAGACACAGGCAGAGGGAGAAGCAGGCTCCTCACAGGAAGCCCTATGCGGGACTCAATCCCAGGTCCCTGAGATCACGCCCTGAGCTGAAGGCAGGCACTCAACTGCTGAGCCACCCAGACATCCCTGTAGATGGATTTCAAAGCTGTAATACCAGATGAGGTAACTAAGGATGTGAGTGAAGATAGAAAAAAGAAAAGTTCAAGGCACCTGGGTGGCTTAGTTGATTAAGCATCTGCCTTTGGCTCAGGATTGAGCCCCATCTTGGGCTCCTTGCTCAGCGGGGAGTCTGCTTCTCCTTCTTCCTCTGCCCCTTCCCCTGATCTTTCTTGCTCTCTCTCAAATAAATAAGTAAAATCTTTTTTAAAAAAGAAAGAAAAAAGGAAAGTTCAAGAACTAAGCCCTCCAGGGGCACTCCATTATAAAAACTCGGAATATGAGAATCAAAAAAGCAAAAGAAGTAAGTAGAACAGCCAGTGAAGTAGAAGAACACCTAGGAGAGTATTTTAATCACTATCTCATTCATTTAATATCCTTTAAATATCCACCTGGTGTTGAGTCCCATATTTATTTGTTCTTTTTTTTTCTCTTTAAATATTTTATTTATTTATATGAGAGAGAGATAAAGCATAAGCTGGAGGAGGGGCAGAAGGACAAGTAGACTCCCCACTGAGAAGGGAGCCCCATCCAAGGCTCCATCCCAAGACCTGGAGATCATAATGTGAGCTGAAGTTAGATGTTTAACCAACTGAGCCAGCCTATTTGTTCTTTGTTTATAGAATCTTGTTATTCCTGATACATACTATGCATTCAATACATGATTGATAAATGGTTGGGTGAATAAGAGCAAAAGCAGAATAGAATCTAGACTGTGATTTGAAGAGAATAAATGAACATGTTGAATAGCTATGGCACTATGTATCTAAATGAGAGATTGCAAAATAAATAAATAAATAAATAAATAAATAAATAAATAAATAAATAAATAAGAGATTGTATACTGGGTACTGAAAGTTCAAAACCATTCCCTTGTCTCTACTTCTTTCTTTCCCTATTTTAAAGGAACCAACATTCAGGTATGGATATGGGTATGCAGTCTTGAAATTCTGAAACTTGAAACTAAGTTTGTGGTGTCTGCGGATTTTTACTTAAATGTAAAGTCGGAATTAAAAGTAAAACAAAAAGTTGTTTTTACAACCTTTAGTAAAAACAAAATAAAGTACTTCTCTTTACTTATTAGTGCGGAGACACACTTCTCCCCAGTGTCCTCCAACCACAAAGGCCTTGTTTCTGTCTCTGCAATTTGCTAAGTCTTTGTCTTTGCTATCATTCCCCTGATCTCAGATCTTTTATGGCTTACTCTTCCTTATTTTTCATGTTTTTTTTTTTTTAAAGGTTTTATTTATTCGTGAGAGACACAGAGAGAGAGAGAGGGGTAGAGAAGAGACACAGGCAGAGGGAGAAGCAGGTTCTATGCAGGAAGCCCAATATGGGACTCGATCTTGGTTCTCTGGGATCATGCCCTGAGCCAAAGGCAGACGCTCCACCACTGAGCCACACAGGTGTCCCTATTTTTCAGGTTTTAATCAAATAGCACTGCCTTAGAGAGACTTTTCCTCATCCCCAGTCTACAAAAGCGCCCATTTGGGAAAATAGCTGGCTCAGTTGGTAGAGCACATGGCTATTGATCTTGAGGTTGTAAGTTTGAACTCCATGGTGAGAAAAGATCTTAAAAATAAGATCTTAAAAAAAAGAAAAAAAAAAAAAACCCAAAGCAAAAACTACCATTATCCGCAAGCTCTTTTCTATCATTTACCCTGTATTACTTTCCTCATGGTGCTTATGGTTATCTGAAATCATCACATTTGTTTTTGATAACTTATTATTTGTTCTCCTTTTAGAATAGACACTTCTGTCTGTCACTAATCACAAGTCTAGAACAATGCTTGGCCCATAATAGTCACTCAGAAAGTGTTCAATAAATATGAATCTTCCCTTGTGCTGATAGAATTATTTTGAAGTGTTTTGTTTGAATTTTTTGGATTAAAAGTATTTTTTTTAACTCCAGAAGGTCTATATCTCTTCATTTGTTTCATTTTTCATGTCTTCTGCAATTTAAAAAGAATATACCTTTTGTTCATTTACCTACGTTTTAAACATCTATTTAGATTAAGATACTAACCCTTCCTTTGACTCTCAGGTTTGTGGCAAATACTTTTTCCTATGTGTTTGCCTATTGATTTTGTCCCTGTTTTCCTTGTAGAAGTTTTCAATTTCCAGTACTCATGTGTAGCGATATTTTCATCAGTAGTTTGCTTAGTTGCAGGCAGCATCAAGTAGCAGTCAAGTAGGAGGCTTTGAAGTTATTTTACATAGAATCTGTGACTTCAGGCAAGTAGACCAAATTGCTCAGCTACCACATTTCAGTTTTCTTATTTGGGAAATGTGGTTAATGGCACTAACTTCGTCACAAAATTGTGAGAATTTTTTTTTTAAGATTTTATTTATTTATTCATGAGAGACACAGAGAGAGGCAGAGAGAGACAGAGGCAGTGGGAGGAGAAGTCAGCTCCATGCAAGGAGCCCAACGTGGGACTGGATCCTGGGACTCTGGGATCACGCCCTGGGCCATAGGCAGAGCCAACCACTGAGCTACCCTGGCATCCCAAATTGTGAGAATTAAATGAAACTCGGATGTAAAATGATTCGAGTAGTTGTGCACACTGAAAGCACTCTAAGAACGTTTAGCAGCTTGCCTTTCACTTTAGATAGTCTCCTGCTGAATTTCCCTGGGTCAGATAGTGGCATACATTTTCTCAAATATTTTATTTATTTTATTTTATTTTATTTTATTTTATTTTATTTTATTTTATTTATTTTATTTTGGATTTATTTATTTATTCATGAAAGACAGAGAGAGAGAGAGAGAGAGAGAGAGAGGCAGAGACACTGGGAGAGGGAGAAGCAGGCTCCATGCAGGGAGCCCCATAGGGGACTCGATCCCAGATCCCGGGATCATAACCTGAGCCAAAGGCAGGCGCCCAACCGCTGAGCCACCCCGGCGTCCCAAATTGTGAGAATTAAATGAAACTCGGATGTAAAATGATTCGAGTAGCTGTGCACACTGAAAGCGCTCCAAGTTAGAACGGTTAGCAGCTTGCCTTTCACTTTAGATAGTCTCCTGCTGAATTTCCCTGGGTCGGATAGTGGCATACATTTTCTCAAATATTTTAATTCCTTTGTCCCTCTTACATTTATTTTGGTGCACCAAGCAACTCATTTCAATGCCTAAAACCAGCTTGGGGTTTTGGATACGCAAGCGATCTCCTTAGGAGCCTTGAATAATCATCCATCAGTGAGTGGGCCGAGTTGCAGATCAGAATCGGCGGGTCCCAGGAGGCCCAGGGCCCTGGTGGGCGGGGCTACACCGCAGCCCCGCCCCGTAGCCCCGCCCCTCGCCCCGTCGGCCCCGCCCCTCGCCCAGTCAGCCCCGCCCCTCGCCCCGTCGGCCCCGCCCATCCCGTCCCGTCGGCCCCGCCCCGCCCCGCCCCTCCGCCCGCTCGGCCCCGGGTTCCTGAGTCCCCGCGCCGCGGCCACCCTGTGGACTCCGGCTGCTGGTCTCCCCCCCTCCCTGGTCCGCCGCCCCGAGAGCCGGATGTGAGTGCGGGCGTCCTTCTGCTCCGGGCCGGCGTGGCGGGGCCCGGCGCCCCACAGACCCCGGGGGAGGGAGAGAGGCGGCTGGGCCCGCTCGGCCCTGGCGTGGACGCGCTCCCCGGGCTCCGGGCGCGGCGTCGGCCGAGGGCCCGGGACTCCCGAGCTCCCGCTTGCAAAGTCCGCGGCCCGGGGGAGGGAGCTCGGGCCTGGCGTCCGCGCACCCGGGCAGGCGGCGCCCCGGGAGGCCAGCCACCCCCGGGGAGGGAGACGGGCCCCGAGAGCCGCAGCACCCGGAGGGGAGGGACTGGGTCACCGAGCGCGGGGAGGCGCGGGGCCGCTTCGGAGCCGCCAGGGTTGCAGGAGGAGCTGGCGGGGGGGGGGGGGGGGGGGGCGGTAACGCTCGGTTTCGTAGCGGGCAGAAGGGCGTGGGGAGGGATATCCTACAGCTCCCATTGCGGTCCGGCTCCCTGCAGCCGGGGGCGTGGAGGAGGCGCAGCGCGCGGGTGCGCAGGGCCGGAGCCTTGGGAGACCCGGAGCACCGACCATCAAGGTTGCGCTTGGATGGTTATCCACGACTCTGCTTACCCTTGGTGCTACCTGTCTGTGGCTGCCGCAACAAATCAGAGTCAAATAGAGGGAATGCCGGGTTCAATAAGGCAGTTTGGGGGTTACCATGACCCATAGACACTGCACTAGGCAAATTTTATATTTGTTAGCTCATTGAATGCTCACAACCGCAAACTTGGGTGGTTATTGTTCTTCTGTTGCACACCTGGATCTCAGATTAAATGACTTACTAAATCACACGAGTGCTAATTAGGTTAGCATTCGTGTTGGAATCCAGGTCTCTGTATGATTTCAGGGCAGAGGCTTTATGGCCAAAAGTAAAGAACACTACTGTTTGGGATAAGACAGGTACCTCGGTTTCCAATTTATGCTTTGACGTTTGTTAGCTGTGTGACCTTGGGCAGGTTACTTAACCTTTTAAGGCCTGTTTTCTGCATTTGTGAAATAGAGATACATCCTATGTCATAGGGTTTTTATGTGGATTAAATAAGGTCATATTTGTAATAACACTCAACAAAATGCCTGCCACAAGAGTTAGTGGTAAGCTGCGTATAGCTACGTACATCCTGCTGTTGTCATTTATTGGGTTTCAGCAAACTCCTGCTCTGAGTGCTGCCAGTCAGAGCCAAACTAAACTTGCGTAGGCATAGAGCACAGGTAGAGAGAAGCAGGAAAGGATCAGAAAGGAGAATTGAGAACAGATGACCTATATGATGGCAATTATAGTGAAACCCGTAGTTGAATGTGTGGTACCCAGGGCCACTTTTTTTTGCCTTTCTGAGATATTTTTAAAGGCAGTTCCTTGGGCTGAAAATATTCAAGGAAACAAGTTTTTGGGCCTGGACCATGAGGAGACACTTTGGATGTGAGGGGGAGCTGAATTTCAGCACTCCCCAGACTAAAAGATGCCTGGCACAAATCTCAGAATGAAGTATACAGTTCTCTTTCAGGATTTCTTCTCTCAGACCTAGCCCCTGAAGAATAGAGAGGGAGAAGAATTTTCAGGATAGAGGAAACAAAAGGATTCTTTGTATTTTAATACCTGTCCTAATTTCATTTATAACTGTAAACACTTTATAGACAATGGTCTTGATTTCCACATAAATTTAAGTCACCTTATAATTACACACATTTAAATATTTTTTTATATTCTCTTTTCAATGCTATCACTGTGGTCCTGAATATTTCCTTTGCAGCATCTGTTCAGATACCCAGTTCATACTGTATCCTAGCTCCTATCAATTCTTGGGATAGCTTTAGACATAATTTTCCTTGCCCCCCTTTTTTTCTCAGTTCTATTGCTATTGCTATGCTTTTTTCTACTATTTTTAGAGTTTTCTTTTCACCTTTTTTTAAAAAAAAATGGTTTTGTCCGTGATTTGTTATCCTGGAAAGTATGCCTGTCAGCAAAACTAAGAAAGTGTTGGATCTGAAATATGACTAAATAACATTTTGACCTTCAAAGATCTGTAATGAGCCACCACTGATCATCAAAAACATACTCTCTGAGATGGATCTTTTAGCAAAAATCAATGACACCATCTACTGAGAGTACTCAGCAAGTTGGAGGAGCCCAAACTTGGACATTCCTTTAGTGTACCCAATATTACCTTTACCCTACAAGGTTAGTTTCCTTCCCACCAATGTTTTTCCTTTGTGTTCTTATTTATATTATAAGGATTGCTAGTCAGGTTAAAGTCCAACAAATAATTAGGTAGTGAGTATGTGATTCAAGATCTGTTGAAAGATGGCTGAGAAGAGGTGTGAATGAGCACCTAAAAAGTATCATAGATTTTATTTAACTACACTTTTAAAGTTTCTGACATAATCAAAACCAGTCATTATATATACATTTGGTAAAATGACAATAACTACATTTAAGTTGATTATGCTGGCTTAAATTTGAAGAAGCTAGTAGAAGAATATTGAGGTTCTTTTGGAGAAGCTGTATTCTTTTAGTATATAACAGCTTATCAGTGTGCAATCATTTTTTTTTGCAATCATATTTTTAAAAAAGATATTTATTTATTTATTTATTTATTTATTTATTGAGAGAGCACAAGTGGGGAGGAGAGGGAGAAGCGTGTTCCCTGCTGAGCAGGGACCTCCCCCCCCCCCAACAAGGGGCTTGATCCCAGGACCCTGAGATCATGATCTGAGCGGAAGGTAGACACTTAACTAACTGAGCCACCCAGGTGCCCCGATTGCAATCATATTTAAAAAAACAAACAAACATTAAAATCAGTGTAATGGTCAAATTTACCAACATAAGTTAGATAGATAGCATATTAATACAGTTTTCCCATGAAAAAAAGAAGAGATACTACATATTCATTTCAGCAAATCATTTTGAAATGTCCTCTTACTAATTGAGTGTACAATGTCTGGTTCCTGTGAAAATTACCAAAGCACAGCATGATTGCAATATGCATTGTCATCAGGCTACTTCAATTTTCTGAGCTTTAGTTTGCTATGCCTCTAAGGTGGTAATACATGTTAAAATAGGTATCTGCAACTGTAAAGTGGAACTTGTTGGTCACATTTTCATCTGTTTAGGGGTCTGGATTTTTTAAAAAGAAGCGAAAATCAAAGCAAGTAATTTCCGATTGTGTTGTCAGGATAAGCTTATAAAATATCTAGAATTATACCCCACCTTCAATTCTCCCCTCTCGTGCTTAATTTTTTTCTTTAGCACTTTAACACCTAGCATACTATATATTTAACTAACTTATCTTTTAAAAACATTTTTAGTGATATATTTTATTTAAGCAAATATACTAAAATATTATCATTTCAATATGTGGTTAATCTAAAAAGTTATTGAGAGATCTCACATTTCTTTTTCATACCAGTCTTGGAAATCATGCTCACATCATCTCAGAGGTACCACATTTCAAATGATCAGTAGCATACTGGTCATCTAAGGGCTGGAACTCCTTGACTAATGTCCAGACCATATGCAAAATTCTAACATCTAACAACTGAGGCGCTGTACCTCTAACACTCTGAGGTTCTAGTGTGACATTCTAGAATCCTGTAATTCAAATAGTCTGCAACTAACACTGTAGGAGTCCTTGGGTCAAATAGCCTATGATTCCAATGTTCTAAGATTCTGTGCTTCCAACACTTCAGAGTCTTTGGCTGAGATCAAGGGTCAGCAAACTCCAGCCTATGGGCCAAATCCAGCCCACTCCTTGTTTTTGTAAATTAAGTTGTATTAGAATACTGCTATGCCCATCGAGTCTGTGACCACTTACATTCTACCAGGGCAGATTGAGTAAGTTGTGACAGAGACCATGAATGTGACCTCTTGACCAGACAGAACTAACATATTTACTTGTTTTTTCCTTTACTGAAAAACTTGACTGACTCTTGACATAGATATTCAAAGATTCTAAGATGAGTGGTAGTTTTACAGATGTTTAATTGATTGTTGTACTTTATAACTCATACATGTTACATACACTCTTTTCTGTGCATCAAATATCACATAATATATATTGTTCAAAAGAGACTGGCTTCCCCATCTTAGGCATTCACCATTTCAGGCTTATATAATCCATTAGGTTGATTACTTACCTTATTATTTTATTTTATTTTTTTTACTTACCTTTTTTTTTTTTTTTTAAAGTAGGTTCAATGCCCAACATGGGACTTGAACTCATGACCCGGAGGTCAAGAGTCCAACGCTCTACCGACTGATCCAACCAGGTGCCCCCCCTCCTTTTCTTATCTTTTTTATTGTCTTTATCCCTATAGTATAACCTCAGGGTTGGATATTTGTTTTGTTCATTGTTCTCTTAACACCTCAGGAAAGGACCTGACACACAGTAGATACTCTATAAATACATGTTGAATGGATGAATAGTATTATTAAACTGTTTGTGGTTGGGAAATAGAGGATTGCCAGAAAGTTAAAACCAGTTGAAGTTTATGTGCCAAGTAACCATAAACGGAATATTCTTGAAACCAGGAAATGTATAAACATTTCAACAATCCTTGCTCAACATGCGAATTTTTTTTAAGATTTTATTTTTAAGTAATCTCTACATCCATCGTGGAGTTTGCACTCACAACCCCAAGATCAAGAGTTACATGCTCTACTTGACTGAGCCAGCCAGGTGCCCCTGCTTAGCGTACCAGCTTAAATCTTGAGAATGAAGTAGTTGTAGTTGTTCCAGCTTTAAACTGAAAGAATTTTTTGTGTCTGTGTTCACCATGAGCTAGAAAGGAGCATACAGTGACAAAACGTGAAATGCCCATCTTGCCCAATTCAATATTGTAGGTGTCCAGCTAAGAAGAGAGGAAGGGAGCTGAGTTTTAGAAAGCGTGCTTTTAGACTTGGGCATAGTTGGATAGTAGGGCCAGGTGAGACGTTCTGATGGCTGCCCCAACATCTAGGAAGGTGAGGAGTTCTTTTTTTTTTTTTTAAGATTTTATTTTTATTTTTATTTATTTATTCATGAGAGACACAGAGAGAGAGAGAGGCAGAGACACAGGCAGAGGGAGAAGCAGGCTCCATGCAGGGAGCTCTTAAAAAAACCAAGGGACATCAGTCTCAGCAGGTTGATATGCCTTTATATATATCCAAACTGCCAGAAGCTTTACTGAGTCCTTACACATTTAACATTTTTCAACTGAGCATCCTGGAAATTCCTGCTAGAGGATATAGTTCTGATTTTTATCAACGCCATTTTTGGTAAAAGATGATTCACTTTGTAGATAATTACTTTGTAGCTAATTTTGCCAAGATGCATGCTTCGAAAGCGGAGCAATATTGAGATGTTACAACTGCTTCTAGCTTTTATTAACACCTCACTCAGTGCACCTACTGTGAACTGTTCATTTGATAAGCTTGATGATATAATCAGCGACATTTCCAAAATGTGTATAAAGCAGCCAAGGGATTAGTAAAGCAGTCTAGTCTGAAACACATGTGAAATAAACCCTATAACCTGCTATGAATCATAAAACAGATCAATATATAATCATAGGAATTTTCTGTGATATGAGCTGGGAGTTAAATAATGTGAGATTCCATGGATGATAGTAAAACTCGCTTCCTTATTATGCTGCGGGTACCGAATAGATTGGGCCCTGTGTTTTGTTTGTTGATATGTATTATTTTTCAAGTCATCTGAGGATAGAATATTTAATGATGATAGAAAAGTACCTAACTGGTGGGAAAGTATCTAAATATATATATTTTTTCGGGTACAGCTCTTCAGTAGTGGGAGATGGAAGCTGAATTTGGAAAATTTTATTCTTTTCCTTCCATTTTCTCTTTTTGGTTCTTATAAATTTTCTGCTATTACTTTTTAAAACATTTTTTTTTTCTACTCTTTCAGTACTACTTCCTAAACAAGTTCTGTACTCACTGTAATTAAATTAGTCACAGAACATTAACTAGAAGAGGCTTTAGAAGTTACTTAAAGGGATTGGCTCAGGGGGCCTGGGTGGCTCAGTTAGTTAAGCATCTGCCTTGGCTCAGGTCAAGATCTCAGGGTCCTGGGATCGAGTCCCACATCGGGCTCCCTGCTCATTGGGGAGCCTGCTTCTCCCTCTACTCCTCCCCCTGCTTATGCACACACACTCTCTCTCATGTTCTTTCTCTCAAATAAAACAAAATTAATGGGAAAAAAAGGGATTGGCTCAACTCTTAGAGTTAACAATTGAAAAACCTGATACCTAGAGCCATACAGCCCTTGCTCACATGTGGTGTGACTGACACAGAACTTACACTGTTTTTCCCACTCCTGGTCCAGTGACCCTATTGGTCCCTTTGCTCATTAAAAAGAAAACGTGCCCTTTTCTCTGTTTGTGTGCTTTAATGCTTGGCCTAATTCTAATTCTCTATCCCCATTTCTAGTATTCCATTGCAGGGATTAAGAAAAAAAATGTGGGCATCACTTTCTTTTTTTTTTTTTTTTTTTTTTAATTTTTTTTTAAATTTATTTATGATAGGCACACAGTGAGAGAGAGAGAGGCAGAGACACAGGCAGAGGGAGAAGCAGGCTCCATGCACCGGGAGCCCGATGTGGGACTCGATCCCGGGTCTCCAGGATCGCGCCCTGGGCCAAAGGCAGGCGCCAAACCGCTGCGCCACCCAGGGATCCCCTGGGCATCACTTTCTTAATAAATACAAGGCAGGCTTACTGCACATTCCTTTAACGTTAAGTTTTCACTGGGTATTAAGTGTGGTATATTCCTTAGAATTAATGTTGCCACCTCCAGAGACCACTGAGATCCTGTAGCCCCCATGTAGATCTGTGTATGTGGAGACTCCAGCAGGAAGAAAATGCTTTCTTAGCCTTAAGTAATTCGCAGTGTAATGGGCTGTCTTGAAGAGGAACTGACTGCTGTGATAGAAATACAAACCATTCCAGTTCTTCCACTGTTTGGCTGCTACTTTTTTTTTTTTTTTTTTTTTTAAAGATTTCATTTATTTATTCATGAGAGACACAGAGAGAGGTAGAGACGAAGGCAGAGGGAGAAGCAGGCTCCATGCAGGGAGCCTGATGCAGAGACTCCATCCCAGGACCCCAGGATCATGACCTGAGCCGAAGGCAGATGCTCAACGAGTGAGCCACGCAGGCGTCCTTGTTTGGCCACTGCTGTTTATTCTGGGTTACCTTTGTTTAAAGAAAGATGATCATGGTCGTAGCCTCAATATTGATTTTCTAATTTTATGAGGTCATATTCATTAATTTGTATCAGGCTGAATATTTACATTTGATATACTAATTAAAAAGCTATAGGGAAATTAATTAGAGAATGTTGTTATTATACTAAGTAATGATTAAGTACAGGCTTTGGTGCTCTCGGGGCATTTTGGCATGATAGGAAACAAATCTGGGTTCTTGTCCTGGCCTTGCTACTTAGTAACTTGTTTATCTTGGGCAAGTAATTTAAACATTGGGGCAAATTATTGTTATTTTTTCTAATAGACACTATGTATTGTTTTGAAAGTTAACAATGTGCTGAATATTATTAACATAGTCTCGGGCAATCCAGATATTATAGTCATAGCTCTGGTGTATTGACCTCAAGCCATATCGTATAATGCTTGTCCTGCCCAGTTTACTAGGGTTTTTTGGTAAAGTTCAGAAGATAATATATTGTTTGGAAGCATTTTGAGAATATTGTAGAAAGCAAAAACCAGAAATTATCTAGCCTTGTATATTTATTAACTCTTTCTTTCCATTTTCCCTTCTCCCACTCTCTAGCTTTAAGTTTAAGTAAAAAAATTCAGTAGCAAGTGACAACATGAATATAAATTCCTTTATAATGGGGATCCCTGGGTGGCTCAGCAGTTTGGCGCCTGCCTTAGGCTCAGGGTGTGATCCTGGAGACCTGGGATCGAGTCCCACATCGGGCTCCCTGCGTGGAGCCTGCTTCTCCCTCCGCCTGTGTCTTTGCCTCTCTCTCTCTCTTTGTCTCTCATGAATGAATAAATAAATTCTTAAAAAAAATTCCTTTATAATGGAGTATAGTTTTAATCCTCTGTAAAAACAGGAATCTTGGGGCGCCTGGGTGGCTCAGTTGGTTAAGCTTTTGCCTTTGGCTCAGGTCATGATCCCAGAGTCCTGGTATTCAGCCCCACGTCAGGCTCTCTCTCCTCAATGGGGAGCCTGCTTCTCCCTCTCCCTTTACCTGCTGCTCCACCTGCTTGTGCTCTCTCTGTGTCAAATAAATCAATAAAATATTAAAAAAACAAAAAAAGAAAAAGAAAAAGAAATCTCTAGATTTCTTCTCCAGCTCTGAGGGCACTTTGATTCTTTCCTCCTGCACCACACAGTTTTATATTGTTGTGTGTTATTTCTGTGTATACTTAGATACCTAGGTATTTTGCTTTTGCTTTGCTTTCTTCCCCTACCCCGTTTAGAACACATAGAAGATTTAAAAAAAAAAAATAGAAGATTCTCATTAAATAACTGTTAAATGAATGGATCGCCCGGATGTGGTTATAATGAGTTCCAAGGTCTTCTATTGCTGTATCATGTCCCCACTGTCCTTAGCATGATAATGGGTGCCATCTATAACCTCTTAATGTAAACACTTGTTGATTTGACCTGGGATCTCCAAGTAGTGGAGGCTTTTAAATTTACTGCCCTGTTACTACCCTTCCCCCATTTTTTTGGAGGGAGGTCGAGCAGGACACCTTTGCTGTTCTGAGCCACAGAGTTTGAAACACTGCATAGGGTGTGTACTGCTGATGTTGCTGGGCACCATTCCAGATGCCCCAAGGTTACCCTGCTCGAATTCAGTGGAAGCCATGCAGGATGCACTACAGATAGCAGTGGTTAGTGAATCATGGTATACGAACCACAAGGAACCTTTGAGAACTTTGTAATGTTGCCAACCTCTTCATTTAGTAGCTAAAGAGTGAAGTTTACTAAAGACTTTGGTGGCTGGGCACTGACTTCTCCCTCCCAATTGTTCTATGACAAATAATGAGTCACTGTCACTGGCTCTGGCCCCCCTTCCCTCATGCAACAACTATGCAGTACCTCAGGTAAACAAACTCTTCTGAGGGGATTTAGGAAAATTAGCACTTATCTATAGTAAAGGCAGCCTGCTTGGCAGATTAATTTTTGTAAATTCCAGACATTCTTTTATTATTTTTCTGAGAAGTTCTTTATAAACAAGGATGAGAAAGGTGCTTTTGTCTTACTGTTGAATAATAAGCCACTGATCAATTAAAATATTGATCAATATTTTGGGCACTATCAATTAAAATATTTGAGTAGTTAATAAATTAACAATTGCTACAATTTGTAGGCTATCTAAAAATGCTGAGTGCCCTACAAATCTACAATTGTCAGATAATTTTTTATCCCTATTTTATAGATGAGGAAATTGAGGTTCAGACTGATAATTTGGTAAAGCTAACACACCCAAATATATGATGAGAAGGTAATTTGAACCAAGCATACTGACTCCAGAGTTACTGCTGTTCCTGCCATGAAAAACCTGTGCCAGATGTTGTGCTTCAGGGTGAAGAGGAAGCAGTAAAGCACAGGCCCCTGTCAGCTCACAGTAGATAGAAAGGGTGATGAGCCATGCACACAAGTAACGATAGTCTAAAGAAAATGTTGTCAGTACCATAACTGCACCAGGGGAGTATCAGCAGCAGCTTTATGGAGAAAGGGTCATTTAAAGTGGATCTTGAGGAACTTAGATGGGCAGGCTGGGGGCAGATGTAGACAGAGCCATGAATTCCAGGTATAGCTCATTGGACTAGGGTAGACCCTGGGTAGCCAGTAATGATTTTTTAAAATTTATTTTATTTTATTTTATTTTTATTTTTAAAGATTTTATTTATTTATTCATGACACACACACACACACACACACACACACACACACACACAGAGCAGCAGAGACACAGGCAGAGGGAGAAGCAGGCCCCACGCAGGGAGCCCGATGTGGGACTCATCCCAAGTCTCCAGGATCAGGCCTTGGGCTAAAGGCAGAGCTAAACAGCTGAGCCACCCAGGCTGCCCTGTTTATTTTATTTTTTTAAATATTTTATTTATTTGAGAGAGAGAGCACATGCGAGTGAGCACAAGTGGGGAGGGGCAGAGGGAGAAGCAGATTCCCCACTGAGCAGGGAGCCCAATGCTGGGCTCCATCCCAGGACTCTGGGATTATGACCTGAGTGGAAGGCAGATGCTTAATCGACTGAGCCACCCAGGTTCCCCCCCCCTTTTTTTTAATCAGAAGTGATAAAATCATGATATGAGTAGAGAGGATGGCAGTGAGAGTGCCTGTCTGGAGACCATTAAGTAGGCAGGTAGAGCTACAGAAGATCTGAAGTAGTTGTGACCATGGGTATAGAGAAGGTTCTACACCTCCATAGTTGAGAGAGATTTGCAGATTCTAGGCAAAATCTGCTTTACTGAGTAGATGTAAGGAATACTTTTAAGGGAAGATGGGAAAAGAGAAAGCACACGAGACAAGAATTTTCAGCTCTGGCATAGGAGTGACTATATATATATGCCTTAGATTTCATACATTTAGCCCAACTTCAGTGATTGGGTCTTAATTTTTAATTCTTCTGAACTGTCTGTGTTATATAATGTTGATTCAGGAAAATTAGGGTGACTATGGAGACTAGGGAGAATGGTTGATAGGTTTAGTATTTCCAGGGGTTATTTGTATTATAGAAATTCTCCAATAAATAATCTTTGTAGTAATAAGGTACTATCCATTCCTAGAGGCTCTTTCTGTCTTCTCTCTCATCCTGCTTTTTGAGTAGTAAAATACATAGAATCATTCTTTAGTTGTGCACACACATTCTTCTGCCCACTTATCCCAGCCAAATCTCCTGTTTTCCATACTGAAAGGGTACAAAACATTTGCTTTAGTTTCTTCCATCATAAAAGAATACTCTAAAGCTCTTTTTAAATTGTATATCATGTGATGGATGATGACAATGAGAGGAAATGAAAAGAGCATGTTCATGAATGTTGCTATTAACAAGGTTCCAGACCTGATTGTTTATGTAATTTCTTCAATTTGTCATTCAGCCATAATGAGTTTCTAGAAAAAAATGAGGTTGCATTCAGAGTCATTTTCATGGGGGAATGCTGTTAATGGAGGAAATTTGTGTCTTAACAGTGATGTAGTAATGTAACTGTCAACAATTTACTAAATAATGAGGTGTGTCTGGCATGTTGTTTTTGTAGCTCTTGTATGAGCATTGTTAGGGGAAAAAAATAATGCTCCTCTGATGTATTGTGCCTCTTTGCTTTGAGACTGACTTCACACATAGATATATATTTTCTGTTGAATTCTTCCCATCCTTGGCACTTTGAGGGCTTTCTGGTGAATTTCATTGTGCAGATGAGGAAACCGAGGTGTTATAGGGAAGTTAAGACTCTCTCCTGAGGTCACACATCATTAGGTCAGTGGTGGGGCCCAGAGGAGAACTCAGCTGTCTGATTCCAGAGCTTGTCAAATGAGGCGATGAAGAGGAAGGGGCAAAGACCTGAGCTGACATCAAGAGTCTGACGCTTAACTGACCAAGCCATCCAGGTGTCCTGACACAAGTGACATTTAAAAAGAAGCTATTTCATCCTATTCCCAGTTTGAGAACTTTCCCTAGCACCTTCTAAGCCACTCCCCTGAGCTCTTCAGCCTGGCTCTTAGGACACCAAACTTGTCTCTCTTCCTGTCCAGCTTGGTTTCCCCCAACGTGTGGATCCTCACTTCTGAGACGCATGATGAGGTGTCCTCTCTATGCCTTCTCATGTCTTGGTTTTTCTACCTCTGTGCTGTGCTCTGTCTTCACCTAATGGAATCCTTCAAAGCCCAGGGAATGTCAGTCTCACCCACACACTCTTAGTACTGCTAATTCTCCTCTGTCTGCTTCAGTGATTTCTCCTTGATCTTTATAACTTTGGCACATATTGTCAGCATTGTGTATTTTGGCACTTAATAATTTGGACAATGTAAAGTGGCAAAACAAAGAAATCTGAATTTATAGTAGTTTTAGTTTTGCAAAATACCTGAGTAGGATATTTAGTAGACAAATTGGGAATTTGTGAATTTTGTTTCTTATTAAAGAATAATTCTCTTCCCAAGTGGAGATACACACACATAACATTGGTTTTAAAAGGAATCTCTAGCTACTAAGTGTATGAAACCTACCTTATTTTTCTCATTCTCCTTTAACTTAGGAATATTAAATGCTGGTATTGATTTTTGCCACACTTGAGTATTGCTATGATTTTTAGAGAGTCCATTAGAGTAATTAAAGAATTTCCCTGAGACATGAGTTGTTATTGACATTGCCAAAGGGCTCTTCTCATAGTAATCCTTGTCATTTCAGACCTGATTAGTCATTTTGTACAGCACAGATATCCTATTTAAACATAACAGGATCATGAGTGGATTTGTTCCTGTTGTCCCAGAATTTCAGCTCATCTCAAAGTGGAGGGCAAGGGCATTAAATACTCCATATTCTAAGGATGTTACCAGCAGCTCTAGGGGAGGGGTTACATCCTCCTCCTCCTCCTCCTCCTCCTCCTCCTCCTCCTTCTTCTTCTTTTTAAAAGATTTTATTTATTTATGAGAGACAGAGACAGAGAGGCAGAGACACAGGCAGAGGAAGAAGCAGACTCCATGCAGGGAGCCTGATGTGGGACTCGATCCTGGGTCTCCAGGATCACGCCTGGGCTGAAGGTGGTGATAAGCCACCCTGACTGCTCAAGGGAGGAGTTATCTTCCTACCTTGAGAACCTGTCCTACCACCATCAACTTCCACTGGACTGTTAGCAGGCTAAGTGGACTTTCAGCTGAGAAATGCAATGCCTGTGTCCTCTTTTTGGTTACATGTGCAATTCCTTTCTTTCCCTCACCCTCAATTTATTGACTCTCAAGGCCAGCTCCCAAGTACTCTACTTTGTCCCTGGTCATTTTCATATATTGATTGGAGACTGGAGTGAGGGGGGATGTGTGAAAGTTAGGCCAGCTGTGGTATTTCTTAGCAAGTCTTCAGGAAGCATGAGTCATGCCTATTCATTAGATGCTCTCTGGGAGACTGGGTTTGCCAACCTTGTCTGCAAATTAGAGTCATCCAAGGAACTGATGCCCAGGTTGCACCCTAAACCAGTTAAATCTCTTTGTGTGGGACTCTGGCATCAGTGGCTTTGAAAACTCTGCGGTTGATTCCAATAAGCAGCCAAGATTGAGAACCATGGCTGTAAAATGTAGGGAGATGGTGTGTGGGGCGAATTAGGGAGTCCTTCGGGTCTTTTATTCCCCAGGTTTGAATCTTAGATGAACTTTTTTTTAAGATTTTATTTTTAAGTAATCTCTATACCCAATGCAGGGCTTGAACCCACAACCTGAGATCAAGAGTCTCATGCTCCACCAACTAAGCCAGCCAGGTGCCCCCGAAATTCTTTGAAAATAAAATATCTCACGCAGTATCTTGTTAAATAAACAGATAAAAATAAAATAAAGGTTGAAGTTTAATTCATTTTGTTATTCAGCTGAATACAGTATTTACCTTTATGTGAAAGATCAAGAATATACTTGAACTTTTTCTGAATGGTAAAACTTATAGTGAAGTGAAAAAAAGAATAATATGTTCTATTGGCCATTTTGAAAGCTGCATTTTATTGTTATACAGTAAATGAGTTTCATCCCAGCAAGAGAATCTGACTAAATACTAGGATAGGGTAATAGCCACCTGAATTGCCAGGAGGCACATCCTAATGGTCTTATTCTAGCAAGTTTACTCCATGATCCTATTTTGACAGTCTGTCCTAAGAATTCAGCTATTTCAGTGGGACCGTATGTACTTCTTAAAGGCACCATTTCATGAGCTTTCTCATTTCCTTGGCTTTCTCACAGCTCCAGAGATGGCTGCCCAATGCGTTACGAAGGTGGAGCTGAATGTTTCCTGTGACAATCTTTTGGATATGGATGTAGGGTCAAAGTCGGACCCTTTATGTGTGTTATTTTTGAATACGAGTGGTCAACAGTGGTATGAGGTAATGTTAAATACTGTAGGTGAAAAGCAGTCTGAATTGCTCTTTTGATAATGTGAAGCACTTGTTAAAACTGTTAAAAAATAATGAAAACATTTCATCTGTTAATGCAGTTTTTTGGGGGCATGTTTGTCTTCCTTGACTGTGGAATTTTTCATTTACATATAGAAACTTTCTTTAGCTATCTGTTATGCTTATATATAGTTTCCTGTAGTATATAAAGATGCTAAAATATAAATGCACTTTGACCTGAAGAAATTTTTTGTTTTGGGGGTGAGTATAGGTTGATCGCACAGAAAGGATTAAGAATTGCTTGAATCCCACATTTTCCAAGACATTTATTATTGACTACTACTTCGAAGTGGTTCAGAAATTGAAATTTGGGATTTATGACATTGACAACAAAACCGTAGCACTGAGTGATGATGACTTCTTAGGAGAATTTGAATGTACCCTTGGACAAGTGAGTATAACTAGTTACTGCAGTATATTGTATCTAAATTTTAACTAG
The DNA here is from genome assembly GCF_003254725.2 of Canis lupus dingo. NCBI lineage: Eukaryota > Metazoa > Chordata > Mammalia > Carnivora > Canidae > Canis > Canis lupus. The sequence continues at coordinate 32,927,238 of NC_064271.1, forward strand.
AGAATTGGGTGATTTTTTTATAAGTGCTCATTAATTTTTAGAGTTGAAAAGTATGTAATCACTTTAAAGACCTGAATCATATATTAGTATGTTTGGTTTGAACATTATATAATTTATCTTATTTTTCACAAGGGCAAAGACCATGTATTTTTGGCAAAGCTCATTAATTCTTTTGAGTTAGGAGTGTTTCATTTGACATTTCAATAAGTAATACTATTATTCTAGCTGCTTTGTGTACTATTTACAGCTTTTAGTACAATTTTGTTCTTTTAAAAAATTTTTTTTTAAAGATTTTATTTACTATTTATTTGAGAGAGAGAGAGAGCACAGAGAGTGACAGAGAGACAGAGGGAAGGGAGAAGGTCAAGCAGACTGATGCCAGGCTCAGTCTCAGGACGCTGAGGTCATGACCTGAGCCAAAATCAAGAGTCAGAGGCTTACCTGACTGAACCACCCAAGCACCCCTACAATTTTGTTCTTATGTTTAAGTAATAAATGCTTTCAAAGTAACAATAGCTTCTCTGATGTTCTAACTAACGTGACTGGTCCCTCTAGATCCCTGATGGCCCAGCACTGTCCCTTTACCTGGCTTGCTCTTCCTCAACCTTAGATACCTCAGTGTAAGCCTTCCTCCCCAGTAAGCCTCCTCTGACCCCCTTGAGTAGTTTGGAGAACCACCCTGTGCTCACCATGGTAGTCTTTACTGTTTCTACCTTCGCATCCAAGGTCCATGCATAGTTGCTTAATTATCTGTTTTTCCTATATGGCAGATTTGATCAGGGGAGAGTTGCATCTGTAGGTTTACCATTTTGCTCCTTTCTCAGAGTCTGACTTCAAAAGAGAAATCATAGAGCACCTGGGTGGCTCAGACTCCTAATTGCAGCTTAGGTCTCAGGGTCCTGAGGTCCTGCTCAGTCGGGAGTCTGCTTGTCCCTCTCCCTCCGCTCCTTTCCCCCCCTCACCCCTCCTACCCCCCTGCTCATATGTGCTCTCTCTCTCAAATAAATACATAAACAAAATCTTTTTTTTTTTTTTTTTTACATAAACAAAATCTTAAAAAAAAATCAAGAGAGGTCATGACCATTTGTGATAGAGCTGGGAAGGCCTCACGAGAGAGGAGTCCTTGTTTTTTCAGTGGGTGACACTTATTGCTGAGATTTGTTTACTTTTCAGTGAATTGTTTGGGGTATTTCCTATGTCTCAAGGACAATATGAAGCTGAAGCTGATCAGTTTTCTAAAACTTTGATGCATATATCTTTTAAAAAAAATAAAATGATATTTTGTGGGGGTTATATATTCAAGTTCTGTGTCAGTTGAACAATTGAATCCCATTTATTGGGTGTTCTCAGGCCCACCTCTTCCCTACAGGGTTTTTAGCTCAGTGATTGGTATATATGAAGAGAACTTGTCCCTCTTTGTCCTTACAGGGAAGAAGTTGACCTTTGAAGTAGTTGATAAAGAAACTAGAGGTTGGGGAGATAATATCTGCCAGGACTGGCTCCCTGGAAATCTTTTCCAGTGGGTTTTATTTATTTATTTATTTAATTTATTTTTTAAAAGATTATTTATTCATGAGAGACAGAGAGAGAGAGGCAGAGACATAGGCAGAGGAAGAAGCAGGCTCCTCCTTGGGGAGCCCGATGCGGGACTTGATGCCAATGCAATGCGGGGACCCCGGGATCAGCTCCTGAGCCAAAGGCAGTCAGTCATTCAACCACTGAGCCACCCAGGTGTCCCTCCAGTGGGTTTTAAATATGTAGATGTGCTTTATAATCTCTAAATCCTTAAGGCATGGATTTAATGTTTCCATTTCTAATGACTTTAAATCAACTTTATTCTCAACTGTTTTTGAAATTATTCAGCTTAAAAATTCACATGGTGAAGTGAAATAGCTCTTTGTATCACTTTTCAATTTTAACAGATTGTTTCCAGTAAGAAGCTAACTCGACCACTGGTGCTTAAAAATGGCAGACCTGCGGGGAAAGGGAGCATCACGGTAAACAATAAGATACTTGTCTTTTGCCTGAAAAGATTTTAGCATAATAGGACATGCTGAAACTATGCAAAGCAGACAAATATTCTATAGCTATGCTTTATCATTTGATCCCAAATGTTGCCCTTCATCTGTACTTGACCTATAATGATCACAAATGAGAAACGTGTTGGGTCAAAAAGAAGGAGAAAAATGCGATGTGAGAATTCCTTCTTTGAGGCTTTTAAATTGCCTGTGGAATCAGGTGCACCTTGGTGATGCTTGCCTCTCTCTCCACACGGAACTGTAAACTCCCAAGTTAGAGAGAAATGGCTTAATCATCTGAATGGATTAATTTGAGCCTCTCCAAAACAAACACAGTTCCCCCAATAGCAAAGAAACTGCATAATGGATTTCATTCCAAATGGATCTTATATTATGCTATGCCCGCTAAACCTCTCAACTCTCTCTTTTTTTATGTTTTAATTTAGTTATTTAAATAATAACTTAAATGTGGGGCTAGAACTCATGACCCCCAGATCAAGAGTCACATGTTCTTGCAACTGAGCCAGCCAGGCACCCCTGAACCTCTCAACTCTTAACTATCTTTTTTTGTGCTTGCACTCTTCTGCCCATCTTCTGTTCAGATTTTTCAATTGCTAATTACTGGTCCTAGGCAAATGAATATGTGCTTTATACTGTTTTAGATTTCAAATTATATAATGCCATACTTTAAATAAGTATCTTTAAATAATAGGATAAAGTAATTATCTTCTAGAGTTTCTGTCCAGATTATCACTGCCTCGAGCAATAGTTACTAACTTTAGCTCTGTCTGAGAATGGAAGGCTGGCTCCCTGAGAGAGTCATGTTTGAGGGTTATCGTCACTCTCAGGGCATTTCCCTAAGCAACTATTTTGCCCTAGTTTAAATTTCCGGAGTCATAAGAATGTTAAGTGTCTTTGGGGTGATGACTTCTGTGAGACAGAACATTACAGTAGTTAGTTTTATTGCCCTTAAGGTAATGATAGCCTGGAATTTGTTTTTAAGTAGAATAAGATTTTCAGTTACATTGGATGAAAAATGTCGATCTGTTATTTCAATTTAAAGTGTTCTCTAGGTATGATTTACTTTAGGAGAGCTTTAGGTAGGGTCATGCAGTCTTTCAGGGCTTTGATTTTTCAATGGAATGGTGAAGATCCATTTGGGGCAACAACATTTGAAAAGTAAGTTGTATAATACAGATTTGGCATATTTTGAGAAAATATTTATTTTATATAATTAAAAGAAATAATGATCAGTCTTTCTGGATGGTACTATTTTTCTATCAAAGATTTAAAAATCTATTTATATTATTACAGACTGTATCTATTATCAGATAACAGAATAAATCAGTACTTCTGAGTTTATCAGAGTTCCTAAAACATATGGTCTTTTACTTACCTTATCTACTCTTAGATTTCAGCTGAGGAAATAAAGGATAACAGAGTGGTCTTGTTTGAAATGGAGGCAAGAAAACTCGACAATAAGGTGAGTAGTTGATACACATTTCCACAAGGATGTCATGTTTTGCCTCACCTTGATTCCTTTTTGAAACAAATAATAATGCGATTAGTATTATGAACTCCATCATCTAAGCATCACTTAGAGTATTTAGTTCCTTCCAAATTCTACTTTTCTATGTACGTTTAAGCAGAAGCCATCTTCTTTTACCTCTTTCCTCTAGATGTTATCAAAGGGATTGTCTAGCTTAAAAGAGGAGTTATTAAAAGTATTGTTATTGTAAAAGGCATTTGAGAGAGTGTTGTTGGATTACCTTAAGGAAAGAAATAGAAATTCCATGCTCTATTGGGTTTTCCTCTTTGCTACCAAAAGTCAATATTTTTTTTAAATGAGGAAAGAATTCACAACACAATAATAACACAACAATTTAGCATATAGCATGAATTAGAATAATTCCTTGATTTTTTATTTAATCACAGAAACCAATTTTTTTTTTTTTTTTTGTCATTTACATTTACCTTACAATTCAATTTGCAAACAGATTAGTAGCCAGGGACTTTTTTTTTTTTTTTTTTTGAAAAATTTAAACATGCAAAAATAGAATAGTCTTTAAAAAACCCTGCATGTCCCCATCATCCATCTTCAACACTTATAAATCATGGCCAATTTTGTTTCATCTTCACCTCTATCTACCTTCGCTCCTCCCAGACATCATATCATTTATTCTGTAAATATTTTGGTGTATCTCCAAAGGTTCTTTAAACAGTATAAATGGTTAATATGTTTCAAGTCTTCTTTAAACCATAAGTTCGCTCCTTTCTTTTACTTCCTTCCTCCCTCCCTCTCTCCTTTATTCCCTCACATTTCCTCCTTTCATCCCATCCATCCTTTCGTCCATCATGGAACTTATTCAATAAAGAAATGGACTCCGTTGTCCCATAGAAGTTGTAACATTGCATATAGCTGATTGTTAAATGATACCACAAGTATTCATATTCCTCTCTCTACCTTTATTTCCTAATTTCTGTAAGCTGGTAACTGAATTTAGAGAAATGATGTGATGGTATTTTGAATTGTAGGTAAGGCAACAATTCAATAGGTGGTGGTATGTGTTTACATCAGGAGGCTCACATTGTTGAGTTCTTTTTGGGATGTTAGTGAACACTGATGATAATTATACTATCTAAATGTGTTATTTTATTTTATTTTTCAAATGTGTTAGAGAGTCTGTTAAATCATGAGATTCTCATGGTATCATTGCTTCTTCATTTATTAATGAGGATACTTCTGTAGATTAAAGTATTCTTACCCATGTTAGGTATTTATTATTCTGAGATATGATTGTACAGGAAGCAAATTAAAATGATTATTTTCCTTCATATACACCATTTCACAGAATAAGTTGGTTGCCTATCATCCTCTAAATGTGACAATGTGGGGTTTTTTTTGTTTGTTGTTTTTTATTTTTAGTGTTGCTATGAGCTCTTTATCAGTGAACTCTTATTGATGCTTAAATTATCTTAACTTTAGCCTATGGGAACCTCGTTAAGTTTGTTCCTGAAAACAATTGGCACGTCTCCAGGAGCCTTTGGATAGCTTCCTTGTTCTGTGGCATGACAAGATGTTTCAGGCTTACTTTATCTAATTTCTGCTCCAGACTGGCAGATTAAAAGGAGACTGATTATATTTTAGTGGAAATTGTTATGTAGAGATCAGTCTGGTGCTAGGGGTGCTTATTGTTGATTATTGCCATTTACTATTTCTAAGGCTTTTTAGTAGACAATTAGAGGAAAGACTTTTTTTTTTTTTTTTAAGAAGAACTAAATAATAAATTTGTACAACTATTTCCAGTTCAAATATAGAATTACAGGGCCTTACCTCCCTTCTCTTAGGCTGAAAATCTCTGTTCCTAAGGATGTTGACATATTTACTTATCTGTTTTGTCTTTTACAATTTACAGAGTTTCACAATAAAAATATCCATATTATAATTAACAATAATTTTACTGAAAACAGATTGAGCTTTCTTTGATATTCTTTTTCTTTTTTAGTTTTACTTATTCATTTATGCAATCTCTACATCCAGTGTGGAGCTCTAACTCACTTCTCTGAGATCAAGAGTCACATGCTCTACTGATTAAGCCAGCTAGGCACCGTTCTTTGAAATTTTTTGTCTTTAGGGTTATATGTTCTACTTGGGTTGTGTGTTCAAATTCTTGTGTTTTAAAGAAATCTTTTAGTAATTATTCTGTCACAATGACACATTTGAATTTTGCTTTTGATATTTAGGGATTGTTTGCAATTTTAGAAAATTTAACTTTGTTTTATAATTATGTAGAAGATTTATGTGGTTCCAAAGCCAAATTTATAAAACAAGATATATTCAAGATATTTAGCTTCTTTCTCTGTACACTCTGTTTTTTCTTCCTTTTCCCCTGTAGGTAATAATGCTTTAAAATTTATATTTTATGGTTTAATTTTTCTTTTTTTTTAAAGATTTTATTTATTTATTCATGAGAGACACAGAGAGAGAGGCAGAGACATAGACAGAGGGAGAAGCAGGCTCCTCACAGGGAGCCCGATGCGGGACTTGATCCCCAGACCGGGATCATGCCCTGAGCTGAAGGCAGATGCTCAACCACTGAGCCATCCAGGCATCCCTGGTTTAATTTTTCAATTTCCTTAAAAAAAAGGAATAGTAATAATAATAATAATAATAATAATTTTTATGTCTGTATATATTTGTATGTGTATTTGTATGTCTGTGTATCTATACACATATGTATGTGTATATTGATATATCTAATAGATAGATATGTATGTGTATATGTATTTGTATTTATATTCCCCACCATCAGCCCTTGGGTAGCTGTAGCATACTACATACATATACTTTTTTTTAGTGAGCAAGAGAGAGGGAGAGAGAGTGCCTGTGTGTCCCTGTGCATGCACTAGTGGGGCGGGGAGTGTGCAGGGGTGAGGGACAGGCAGAGAGAGAATGTTAGGCAGGCTTCACTCAATGGGAGCCCGACTTGGGTCTCCATCTCACAACCCTGACATCTGAGCTGAGCCGAAAGCAAGAGTCTGTTGCTTAACTGACTAAGCCTCCTGTGTGCCTCCAGACATATACTTTCATACACACACACACACACACACACACACACGTATGTATATTCTCTATATATTCATATATATACTTTTCTCCACCTTGCTTCTTTCACTTAATATGCTCTGGGGGTCTGAATCAGGAACTTTTTATTCTTTTTTTTTAAGACTTTATTTATTTATTTATTTGACAGGGAGAGAGAGAGAGAAAGAGAGAGAGAGAGAGAGAGAAAGTGAGCACAAGTAGGCCGAATGAGAAGGAGAAGCAGGCTCCAAGCAGAAAGCCTGACACAGGTATCAATCCCAAGACTGTGGGATCATGACCTGAGCCAAAGGCAGATGCTTAACTGACTGAGCCAAGCAGGCACCCCAGGAACGTTTAATTCTTATTTTATTTCTACTACTGACATCTTAATGAACTTTCAAAGAAGGTTTGTTGTGACCTTTCAGAATGGTAATAATGATATCCTGCTTTTTTTCATAGGTTTATTTCTAAGATAGATCAGACAGGGTACATTAGTTTTTAGAAAGTTAACTTCCCTGTGTATAGTGCTGCTATTAGTTTTATAAAATGGTTCACGTAGGGGATTATTATTTTGATTCTTAAGATTCTTCTTAAGTTCTGGGGCGCCTGAGTGGCTTAGTTGGTTAAGCACCTGCATTCGGTTCAGGTCATGATCTCAGGGTCCTGGGATTGAGCCCTACGTCAGGCTCTCTGCTCAGCGGGAAGTCTGCTTCTCTTTCTGCTTCTGTACTCTCTCTCTCAAATAAAACCTCCAAAAAAAATTTTTTTATAAAGTTCTGCATAGCCTTTGTGTGTGTGTATATAATCTCTACAGCCAAATGGGGCTCAAACTCATGACCCAACATCAAAAGTCCTGTGGTCTCCTAACTAAGCTAGCCAGGTACCCCTGTGTTTATGTATTTTTTTTTTAAGATTTTATTTATTTAAGAGAGAGAGAGCACGAGGAGGAGGAGAGGCAGAGGGAGAGGGAGAGGGAGAAGCAGACTCCCCACTGAGTGAGGAGCCTGACATGGGGCTTAATCACAGGACTCTGAGATCATAATCTGAACCAAAGTCAGACTTCTAACCAACTGAACCACCCAGGCTTCCTCCCCTCTGCCCTGTGTTTATATTTTTGACTGTACCAAATGTATTATTTGCTTGACATTGAACTGCTCAGGAGGGAAATAACATTATCTTAGTTCTTACTTTAATACTGAGTTTAATTTAGGACTCAAAAAAATCTTCAATTCAGGGGCATAGCTACATATATTACTGTGGAATTAACAGGTAACAGGAATTCATTTTGACAAATAAAATTCTAAGGAGTGTGGAAATTTCCAAAGGAAGGCAAACAAAAATGGGAAAACAAAATCATTTATAATTTCACTACTTGAGTTTGACCTTTGGAATTGATTTGGTCATTCTTCCAGAATTTTAATTTCTGTGTGTGTGTAGGTGTGTATATTTGTGTGTATTTGTGTTGAGGATGCTGATAAGGGCATTTTTGAGCACTCACTGTGCTGCAGCATTATATGGGTGTGGTGTGGTGAATTACAGAGGAAAAAGAAGATATACTTTGTACCCTTCAAATAATTCTGTTATGCATTTCACATATTTACCTCTACTCCCTTGTGTGTGTAAAGAAATGGGTGGAATTGGTGGAAGAGTATTGGACATAGAAGGATAAGATACAAAGTCAAGACTCTGATCTAGGAATTCATTCGATGTGTGATCTTGGCAAAGTGATTTAACCCCTCTGAATCCATTTTATTGCTGATAACTGCTCTGTCCCTCATGGAGTCAGTGCAACTAATGTTTGAAATGTCATTTATATCAAACTATTCAATGCCATACAAATGAATACTGTTAATAATGAAAACAAGTCCAAGGGATCCCTGGGTGGCTCAGTGGTTCAGTGCCTGCCTTTGGCCCAGGGTGTGATCCTGGAGACCCGGGATCGAGTCCCGTGTCGGGCTCCCTGCATGGAGCCTGCTTCTCCCTCTGCCTGTGTCTCTGCCTCTCTCTCTTTCTCTATGTCTATCATGAATAAATAAATAGAATCTAAAAAAAAAAGTCTAAAACATATTTTATTGATTATGGGTCCTATTGTTCACTATATTTAAAAGCCATGTTCTCAGGTTTTTTTTTGAGAAGTAAAGTCCTGATACACAGGATTATGAGCATCTATCACAAATGCCTCACTTCAGCAAGTTTCTAAGTTCATGAGGAAGGTAATGGGATTTGTATTTACTACTGTACTGCGTATATCTGTACTACGGAGTTAGGCTTCAGGTATTGCTGATATGTAACATGAATAATATGTGGTTTCACATGGTTTCAGAGGAGAATAATTAACTTTTTTTAAATGTAGGATCTATTTGGAAAGTCAGATCCATACCTGGAATTCCACAAGCAGACATCTGATGGAAACTGGCTAATGGTTCATCGAACAGAGGTGAATATCTGAATTTGAAAAAGTAGGGTTGAGATTTCCATTGGAATTGTAGTAATCTTAATTTTTAAAAATTATGTGTTTATAAAAATATCAATTTGAAAAAAAAAATCAACTTGAGTTCAGATGTATATAGCCAGAGATACAAGATCAGCATACTCATTTTTTTTTTCTTTTTATGAGAAGGAGATACCAAGATTAACTATTAGTAAAATTTTTATATTGAAAAATTTAAAACCCTGTAAAAAGCATTAAAATGTATACCCTTGTATCCTTCACCTAGATTTACCAACTAGTCATATCTGCATGCATGTTTTTTCTTTTTCACTTACTCATTCACATGCTCAGCTCTTGGGCCAGCCAGGTGCCCCGCAGTCTCTTACTTTATTATTTTATTATTTTATTTTATTTTTTTAGTCTCTTACTTTATATTAAAGTATATTCTCAGGCCATTTTATAGTCACCTTGTGTCAGGTCTGGAATGAGCTCTTTCTCTTGGAACCCTATTCCTGTAAGAGAGTAGTGCTAGATGTACTCAATAGTATTGACATGTTGTTTCATTTAGGCCTTTTCAGTGGACATAGTTGGGAATCGTGTATTTATGTATATGTTTATTATGTGTATATATATTTATGAAAATATTTAATCATGAATTTAGACTATTTCTTCAAGTCCAACCCAGCTAGGTTCTTTCTCATCCTTTCTAACTCCAAATTTGAATCTTCTGTGTCCTGCAATGAAAACCCTGGTTTCCAACAAAATCAACAATCAGTAGTTTTAAGCGTACCTTGTAATGGGTGAAATATATTTCCAAATAGTTTCTTTTCTCAGAATGTATCTATCACATTTTTTCCTAACAGTTGTATAATAATTGTTCTAGATAGTTTTTCATTGAAAAAGTTGATTGGGCGAAAGGTAAAGGATGATTGGTAAGAGTGTATCCAGAATGTAGGAAAAGGAAGAGCAAAATGTTAAGGAACTAAATGTTTTTCTAACTAGTCTTTGAATCTTCATTTTACAGGTTATTAAAAATAACTTGAATCCTGTTTGGAGACCTTTTAAAATCTCTCTTAACTCCCTGTGTTACGGAGATATGGACAAAACGATCAAGGTGATTTAAAGTTATATATATGCTATATATACATATAACATTTGCGTATATGCATTTTCTTTCATAAAACTAGTTGAATAGATAATATTTAATAAAAATAAATGATATAACAGATACCTGTAAGGATTGAATTTTATTTGTATTTAGGAATATTAAAAGAGAAATGTCTCTGGTAAGTAAATGGTCAGTTTGAATGGGTAGACATGTTTGATCTGTTGGTCTAATGCTTAATCAAACATTGTGATTTTCATTTTACTCTTCATTGTTAAAAATAAAATGTCCAATTTAAATCTTCCCTCCTTTGAATAAGATTTCTTTGCTCTGCAAATAGGAACCTTTAACTGCACTCTTTGCCTTTGAGTGTCCCTTAAAGATAAAAGCAGACGTTACTTTAACTAAAAACCAGAGCATCTTCCTGCCCTCAGCAGCAGAGGAAAATAGTGGTGGCATTTTCCATTGCTTATTTTCAGAGCAAGATATTTTTCATTCAATACTTCTAGATGACTTTAGTATAAAGTGTTAGGAAAGCAGAATGGGAACAGGAAGTAGCAGGTGTTTAGGAATTATTTTTAATGTTTTAATTTATAGCCATTTATTGGAAAATATTTCTTATTTTAAAGACACATTATACTAGAGTCTCTTTACATAAAATTCCAGATAGAAGCGTCTTCTTGTGTTTAGATGTCAGCTAACCAAAGTGTTCCCCCCACCCCCTTTGATAATGAATACAATAAAAACAGGAAAGGTGATGGCACAGAACACATGATTTCATGTGAGGCTATTGTCCAGGTTTTGACTTAGGCCTTCAACCAGATAAGGGATCTTGGGCAGATCATCTACTTCTTCCCTTATACAACAGAGAAAATAATGTCTATATTACAAAAAAAGAGAAAGATTAAATTAATGAAAGTGAAAGTTTTATAAGCCATTATACATAGCATAGATGCTATTACATTGACAATGGTTTCATTTCTTAGATACATAAAAATTTGTCCTAAGTTGGCAGAGAACTTGAAAGATCAATATAAGTATGATTTATGTGGTATTTCAAACAGCAGTGAAAATTTAGGTAAAAAATAAATGTAGAACAATAGTTTTAAAAATTAATTTCTATTGTTAAACTAAATCTAGAACTTTTGCTTTTCACATTAAAAGAAAATTTTAATAGATCTGAGAAACAGGAAAGGATGGGGAAAAGAAATGCCTACACCATAACTGATTGCTTGTAATAATATGTTAACAATGAAACAATGTTTTTTAAACTTTTTTTGCACACAGTGGCATGCTTACAGGGCTATTTTATTATAGTAAGTAAACTGATTTTCTGAGATTTCCTGATGAATGTCTTTTGTTCTTAAAAGTTTCTCAGTTTCTTTTAACTATACACAACTTGGTTTACCACATCATGACTGTCTTTATTTCTTTAGTTCTATATTTCTTTGCAATATCATAAAGTCATACATCTGTGATTCTCTTGGTGTTTGGAAATTGTTTAGAGGTGTGGTAATGAGTTTTAGAGCAGAGAATAGAGTCAGGATCATCAATAATTTCTTTGCTGCTGTGTGAATGTGCCAGTGTTATCACTCCAGCATGTATTATTATTTCCATAAGATCAAGTGAGTAAAAGAAATAATCATGCATGCTGCCACCTTGCCTAAAATGAGAATGCCTTAGTGAATATAGTATTGTGTGGTGTGTGCATTCTTTTACATATATACATATGTGCGTATGTATATATGCATATATTTCAATTTCACAAGCACTGCTGATACTTTTGTTAAAACAGCTACTAGTACTAGGTTTTGAATTTTTGAGAAGAGAAATTAAATTATACAAATCATTATATCATTTACTTCAAACTATATCTGAACACATGCCAGCATTATAAATGTCACATCTTTTAGTGCCAAACGTTTCCCTTCAATGTTGCAACAGTGAGTTTTTCATATATATTAATTATAGTGAGCTATCAGAAATTACAGCTTAAATATCTTTTTATATTCCCTGAAGTCTCAGACAGTCTAAATATATGAAGAATTTAGGTGTTTATATGCTTCTTTAAAAAATAAAATTGGCCTTATCAAAGCTTGATCTCGTCTTAGATAGAAGTTGGAGAATGCAAATCTAAAATGCAAAGTTCTGGGGCACCTGGCTGGCTCAGTTAGTAGAACATGCTACTCTTGATTCCAGGGAGGTGAGTTTAAGCTCCATGTTGGCTGTAGAGCTTACTTAAAAAAAAAAAAAAAAAAAATCAAGTTCTATTTTCCATAATTAAAAAACACCTATTAAAAAGTGAAATCATGAAAATACTAAAATTGCTTTTGGCTTGATCTTAATTTTACTTTCTGGAAAAAAAATTAGTGAGATCATTAATTTTCTTTTCCCCTCACTCCTCTCTGAAGAGTCAGATAAAGGGGCTTTGGTTTAAAAATTAAATATCATATATATAAGGCAAGAATCAAACTGTCATAATTGGTCAGTGACCAGAGTGTTTATAACATATAAAAATCTTTAAAGTTACTCAAAATTGCAATTCTAGATCTTATCCTTATTGATTGACTGAATTTTAGTCTTCCTGGAATCGTAATGAAAATATTAGTAAGGAATGAAGCACTTCCTGTTATGATAGGCACTCATTTCACTTCTCATAGAACTGTGGGAAGAAAATAAATCACTCTGCTGGATGAACACATAAATCTTAAGCATTTTAACTTGGCAATTAATATAACTTTGTAAGAGGTACTCTCTTGGCAAATACTCTCGGTTATTGGCTTTTGTTTTAAATCTCTAGAAGAATTCAAAAGTGTCCTTAGCACAGCTTTATATACCTATATTAAAAAAAAAACCTATATTAGTTACCAAATAAAATATATCATCTTCTAACACTATTTAATTCCTTTGCCTACTTCTCAGGCCTAAGTAGATAATGTGTGCAGTGCACATAATAAATGCTTGTGGAAATGAGATAATCTGTTCTGAAATTACAAAGCCCTATTAAAAGGTTGGTTATTCAAATGATCACAATGAACACCTCTGTTTGCTAACAGTTCACACCACCTTAATATTCTCATAACAATGAATAATCAGGTATTCAGGTATTCTTGTGACTATCTAGCCTCTGGCTACGCTGTCAGTTTGGCAATATCAAAACTAGATGCACATCAAATACTTGATGTGCATTAGACAGCTCTAATGCCTGCTTTAAGAAAGAACAATCATTACATGAGAGCCATAGAAAGGAATAGAATTCACTCTGTCTTACATGGAAATAAAATTAATAATGATCCAGTCTAGATACTTCCTCACTGGATTAAGTACTCTTTTTCTCGAATTTTAGTTTTCATTCTACAACCTGTGATTCTCAGAAGGATGCAAATCTGACTTCATCATGTCTAACTCTGAATATAGGCCTAGTCTTACCAGATTGCAACTAATGAAATACATTTGCCATATTTCTAAATTATCTAGGATTTAATTATACAAGTTTTAGCTGTCTAGGATAGTGACTTCCTTTCTTCCTGCAGATGATGACAGTGGTAACAAGTAAAGAATTGGATGAGAAAGAACGTGTAATTCCATTTTGATGTTATCAGCTCTTGATGTTATCAGCTCTTATAAAGAGCATGATAGATGAACTGGAAACTGCTTAATATAGAATTTAAACAGTATTTTTATTTTTCATCTGCCTGTGATCTTTCTTAGAGCCCCACTCCACAAATAGCTGGGGTTTGAAAGTGTTTCAGTATTACTCCTCCAGGAAGTTAGTTACTTCTTCTCCAAGTAGAACTGCATATTCAACATTTTCACTAATTTTAATCAAATGGGCATTTCTTAGTAAGTCCCATTTATTGCAGCCAATCCTTTTAAACAAAATGATGTTGATTTTTATACATTTTTATTATACTTCATCTAGGTAGAGTGCTATGATTATGATAATGATGGGTCACATGATCTCATTGGAACATTTCAAACCACCATGACAAAACTGAAAGAAGCCTCCAGAAACTCACCTGTAAGTTGCATCTTTGTCATTGAAGGTACTTTACTGTTTGGCCATGTATTTATTATTTTGTTTTTTTCCCCCTTGGTATAGCAAACAGCTTGCCGTGTTTTTACTCTGTTACAAACTTTTCTGAAATCTGTGGATTTTATTTGTGTAGTAATTGGATGATCCAAAATTCATGCTTGGAGCATAAGTTTACATTTATAAATAGAGGTTTGGTTTCCTTTAGTTTCAGACAACATATAGGGTTTGATTGAAAATCTCTAGTTTGGGAGCACTTGGGTGGCTCAGTTGGTTAAGCATCTGCCTTCCATTTGGGTCATGATCTCGGGGTCCTGGGATCGAGCCCCACATTGGGCTTCCTGTTCAGTGAAGAGTCTTGCTTCCCTCTGCCTCAGTCTCTGTCCATCCCTCTGCTCATGCTCACTTGCTCGCTTTCTCTCTCAAATAAATAAATAAAAATCTTAAAAAAAAAAAAAGAAAGAAAGAAAATCCCTAGTTTTAAAGCCTTTGGTATTGGAATACCCAGGTGGCTCAATGGTTGAGGGTCAGGGTATGATCTCAGGGTCCTGGAACCTCCCTACAGGGAGCCTTCTTTTCCCTCTGCCTGTGTCTCTGCCCCTTTCTCTATGTCTCTCCTGAATACATAAATAAAATCTTTAAAAAATAAAAAATAAAAATAAAGCATTTGGAATTTCATCGGTCATAATAATTAAGTTCTACAACATTAGGTAAATATACCTGGGCTTGAACTGTGTACATTTATGTTCCTTCTGGACAGGCTTTTACAATCTGCCTCTGGCTCTTCTGTTTTCACTAAGGCGAAGGATAAAAGCATAATTATGGTATTTCAAATTATGTAATATTAAGCCTCCATCTAGTGGCACTAATTTTGTTAAGATCATTCATGTGCCTTAACTACATTCAGTTTATTATTTAGCATCCCAACATATTCCTAAGGGTGCTTCTGAAACTTTTCTGCCTCTAAAGCTGAGGTGGCTAAAAAGTATTTCAGAGCATTTTATGAATAGAGTAAAACATCAATTTCTCCCATCTTATTTCCTTTCTAGTTTGGATGGGATAAGCTGTTAATTTAATTCTCTTTATAGCTTGCTTATAATAGAATAATAGGAATTATTTATTACATGCTTAGAGACCTGCGTAATGTTCATGTATACGGCCTTTCCTTTTGCAAATGCAAACATGGGGTTTAAGAGATAAGAAGTTATAGTTAGATAAGGTCTTTTTTACCTTGTCATGTAAATGAGGAATATAAGACAAGATAATGATAGTTTTAGATCAAAATTTAAATACCAAATAAATAAACAAGCCATTTAGTTTAAGTAATGGGGAAAATGAGTTTTATTTTATTTTTTTAGAAGATTTTATTTGGGACACCTGGGTGGCTCAGTGGTTGAGCATCTGCCTTGCGCTCTGGGTGTGATCCTGGTTTCGGGGATCAAGTCCTGCATCAGGCTTCCTGAGAGGAACCTGCTTCTCCCTCTGCCTATGTCTCTGCCTCTCTGTGTCTCTCATGAATAAATAAATGAAATATTAAGAAAAATAAAAGATTTATTTATTTGAAATAGAGCATAAGCAGGGAGAGGGAGAAGCAGATTCCCTGCTGACCAGGGAGCCTACGCAGGGCTTGATCCCAGGACTTCTGGGATCATGACCTGAGCTGACCTGCTTTTAGAAGATAATGAATGAACAACTAACTTTGTAATACTTTATAGGTCCTGTAGAGTTTTTCTCAGTCTAGCTATTTTGATCCTTCCCTTTTCCATGAGAGAATGGGGCTTTTACTGCTGCTGCAGTGACAACATTTACCCATTCTTGTTTTTCAAAGGCAGGGCCATATAATCTGTGTTTTCAGTGCCTGGAATAGTGCCTGCCACTTGGTAGACACTGTAGAACTGGGAATAAATGAAATGAAGTAATAAAGCCTTTTACCAATGAGAATTCTCTTTAGGCCTTTCCTGCATCTCAAATATTCAATTGTTAACATCTATGATGATGACTGAGACTCTGGCAGGATCTGAACTACCAAAGAATTGTTTAACATAATTTTGTTTTTTATCATTATATCTATTATACCTTTTAATGTTTGATTCTTAGAAAATTAACAATGACTCTGCCTAAAGTATATAAGTTACTTTCTATTAATTAGAAAAGGTGACTGACTTATCAAGTATTCATTGAGTATCTCTTATGTTGTTATTAGGCAACATAGAGAAAGTATATTTCAAGGTATTTGAAAGTATAATTTGTAGGTGATTATATCCTAGGTGTGAAACAAAACTAACGAAACAATTGAGAATAACACAAAGTATGTAACTAAATTTTATATGGTGGTAGAAGTTTAAGAAGATGAATGGACACAGATGATTGGAATAGTAGTTGATGTTATAGAGGAGAGCAGCTTGAGCCAAGCCTTACAGATGGACAGGTGGCTAGGAGGTGGAAAAGAAGATCCTTCTATTTGGGGTAGTTCTATTCCTAAAAATATTCCCAGTGGAAAGAGGTGATCTTTGCATATTTTACCATACAGTTAGGCTCCATATATTTCTGTTTTCTGATGGTATGTTTTTTCCTTCTTTTCTAAGCAGCATATTTTTGTTCTTTCTGAAAGAAATGGCTCAGAGTAATATTTTATTTCCCTTATTATAAAAAAGGAAGAATGCTACTTGGAACATTTGCAAGGAAATCATCTATAGAGGCAAAAATTTATACTTAGGAACTATTTAAAAATGTATATAATTTTAGGAATGCCTTGTGGAAATTTCAGTGATAAATATTTCATATAGTTAATCTATTATGTAATTGTTTCAAAATTGTATTTTACCAACAGACTTACATCAGCAGATGTTTTGATTCCAAGAGGAAAAAACCATTTATTTGAATTCACATTTTTTATATTACTAGTAAGAATTAACATTTTGTCTTTTCTTCCTACAGGTGGAATTTGAATGCATAAATGAAAAAAAGAGACAAAAGAAGAAAAGCTACAAGAATTCAGGTGTTATCAGTGTGAAACAGTGTGAGGTTAGTTGATGTTAACCATTTATAGTATAATGAGCTCATATTTCAAGTTTTTTTTTCAATAGGTATATATTAAACCAACAAAGAATATTAAAGTTTTTAACTTAGAAAATGGAATTGAATTTTGGGCAGTTGAAAATCATATGATCATCTGGACACCTTTAGGGGAAAGAAGATAGTCGGGAAGAGTAAAGAAATCTGTCAATAACTTTGTTTCTAAGGTTTGACAACTTTTCGGGAAAATACAAAGAATATTGAAGTTTTTTCCTTATTTTAGGAAATGTGAAACATCATGGTATTTTCCCAGGGCATTAGAGGAAATGACCTGATGCAGTGCATCTATCCTTGTCATAATTTCAAGTTAAGATATTATAAATAGAGGGAAAAATACAGGAGATTTCTTACAGTAAATTAATGGTTTTGTTTTGTTTTTTAAAATCTTGATTATTTTGCTTGTTAAAGATCTCAACATATTAGACTCATTATTACTAGTTTCTCAAAACTTAAAGTGAGTATATTTCACCTTTATCCATTAATATTCTAATCTTAGGGTGGCTCAGGTGGTTGACGGACTCTTAATTTATGCTCAGGTCATGATATCGGGGTCATGAGATCCAGCCCTGTTTTGGGTTCCCTGTTTGATGGTGAGTCTGCTTCTCTCTCCCTCTGCCTCTCCCCCAGCTCATGCTCTCTCTCTTTCAAATAAATAAATCTTTTAAAAAAATTCTAATCTTAACTTTGTTTTAATTATCTCAAAGTAAAATCTTATAGATTCATGACAAGTAGGGGCAGGGGTATCTTAAACTCAAATGGTAGGGTAGTTTCTATGTGCTTATATCATGTTCTTTTCAGTTTCTAACTGTTAAAAATATATGCCCGAGAGCTCTTTTTATCTCTTGTAAGAGATTTGTATTTTTTTTTTAAAGATATATTTATTTATTGGGGGGAAGGGGATGGGCAGAAGGAGAGAGAGAGAGAGAGAATCCCAAGCAAACTCCTTGCTAAGTGCAAGAGCCAGATGCAGGGCTCGATTCTATGACCCAGTATGACCTGAGCCAAAACCAAGTGTTAGATGTTCCTGACTGATCCACCCAGGTACCCTAGTAAGGGATTTTTTTTTTTTAAGATTTTATTTATCTATTAATGAGAGACACAGAGAGGCAGACATAGGCAGAGGGAGAAGCAGGCTCCCTGCGGGGAGCCCAGTGTGGAACTTGATCCTAGGACCGCAGGATCACACCGAGCCAAAGGCAGATGTTCAACCACTGAGCCACCCAGGTGCCCCCAGCAAGAGATTTTTTAATTTTAAAGTTTGCTATTTGTTTTTAGATCACAGTGGAATGCACATTTCTTGACTATATCATGGGAGGATGTCAGCTGAATTTCACTGTAAGTAATACTGACTTTTTTCAAAGTAGGCTGTAACATGTTACTTTTTCCTACCATTTTATAGTGTTCTTTCTTTTCCTGTAAAACTGACTTTGGAATTTACACAGTCTGTTTAGTTATGGTCTCCTTAGGTTGTCTAAGTTCATCATGAAGCTTTTAACTTTGTTAATTAATTCTGTTCCTTTTGATGGAAAGCAGATATGTCCTGGAGTAATTTAAATTATAGAAAGCATTAGTCAACCTACAAAACAAGCCCTATGTCTAAAGTCATGGGTGTAATAATTCATGGATTTGAGATATCTAGAAAAAATAGGAATATCAGGTTGTTTCAGACTGTAGCTTCAATTGTTTAATTGTCTGTGGAAATACCGGTAGCCCCAGGCATTTGTTAGGAAATGGCAGCAGCCAGCTCTGGAATGAATGTTTTTATCTGTCTCCTAGACATTGAGTGTAGGGCTTCTCCTTAGTAAGGGCTGTGATTGTTATTTGGCAGGTGGGAGTGGACTTCACTGGCTCTAATGGTGACCCAAGGTCTCCTGACTCCCTTCATTACATCAGCCCCAATGGTGTTAATGAGTATTTGACTGCTATCTGGTCTGTGGGACTGGTCATTCAAGATTATGATGCGTGAGTATGACTAAAATACTTGTTTTCTTAACTCCCCAGAAAGGGTAGTTTCTGTTTCACCTGCTAGTACTCTGATATAGTTGGTGATGATAAAGCTGCTGGGGTTGACTGGGGGAAGGGGAAGGAGTGTGGTGGGGGTAACTTTCTCCCTAACATTTCCTTTGTGTTATCTTTTCTAGTTTTCTCTTTGTGACAGTCTTAGTGTTTATTTTTGACCTCTTATCTTTAGCTGTGATCAGTTATAATGTGTTATATATATAGCTTGTTTATTTAACAGCTGACTGGAGTCAACAAGACTTGTTTCTTTGATTTAGTTTCCTTGGGGTTTACTTATTAGGGATAAGTTATATGTGTGATTGAAGTCCAGATGACACATTGTGTAAATACTCATAGACACTGTTTATTAATGTGTCTATTTTTTGGCAGCCACTGTCAAATTATTTTCTTTTCTCCTTTTTTTAAAGATTTATTTATTTGAGAGACAGAAAGAGGGAGGGAGAGAGAACACAAGCAGGGTGAGGGGCAGGGAAGAGGCCGAGGGAGAGGGAGAGAATCCCAAGCAGATTCCCTGCTGAGCATAAAACACCATGCCTGACTGGATGTCTCAATCTTGAGATCATGACCTGAGCAAAAATCAAGAGTTGGACACTTAACCAACTAAGTCACCCCAGAACCCTTCAAATTATTTTCTTAATGGCCACTTTGAACAAGTGCTGAAAGATAACTTGACCTAATTGCTGTAAAATATTTTGAATAGATTCTCAGTGTATGGATTTTTGAATAGATTAAATAGGCCCTCTTGAAGGTTTACCAAACAATAGAAAAAAAGTTGCATTAATAATTTTTGTTCTGGGGATGCTTGAGTGGCTCAATGGTTGAATGTCTGCCTTGGTTCAGAGTTGATCCTGGGGTCCTGTGAGGAGCCTGCTTCTCCCTCTGTCTGTGTCTCTGCCTCTCTCTGTGTGTCTCTCATTAATAAATAAGAAAAATTAAAAAAAAATTTTCTGGATCTCTTAGAGCACAGTATAAATTTTCACTTGTCTTTGTCTATTATTTTATGATAAAAGCCCTTTCAGATATTGATGGAGCTTTTCATTAGTGTGCTATGACATTTAAAAAGGTAAACTTAAAAAAATAAAAAAATAAAAAAAATAAAAAGGTAAACTTTTCAGGCAAATGCAAACAAATCTAAAGCAAAGGTGGTAATTTCATTATCAGCCTAGTATTTAAGGCAAAATCATTAAATATAATAAAAAATGATTTTATATAATACTTTGTTACATAATCCAAAATGAAAATATAACCATTGACATGTTTGATAACAGTATTTTCAAATGAAAATAGAAATATAATAAAAAATTTAAAGTATCAATTATAATGGAGCTTATATAAAAAATAAAAAATTTACAGGGTTGCTTTATCAGTCTGCCACCTAGAAGTTAATAACAAAAGGATAACTAAATACAATTTACCATATGGACATAAAAAAATCTTAGGTTGATTGAAGAGGAAATTGAAATATAATAACAAACTATCTAGAAATAAGGAACAACGAGACTATACATGATCCTATCTTTTTTTTTTTTTAATTTGAATTTTAGGTAGTTAATATACAGTGCAGTCCTATCTTTATTGAAGACAACTTCTGACTTTACATGCTTTTATTTTCAAACAATAAAAATTGAATATAAATGAACTAGCATTTCAATAAAATAAAAGAATAGGAAGAAAAATAACAATAATGGCAGGATCTATCTATATATTAGCTATTATGTGTCAGGCACAGTTTAATATAGTTTTTTTTTAAAGATTTTATTTATTTATTAATGAGAGATACAGAGAGAGAGGCAGTGACACAGGCAGAGGGAGAAGCAGGCTCCATGCAGGGAGCCCAACGTGGGACTGGATCTCGGGACTCCAGGATCACACCCTAGGCTGAAGGCGGCGCTAAACCGCTGAGCCACCCGGGCTGCCCTTAATATAGTTTTTATGTGACACTCATGTAATCCTCATACTTTGCTGTGACATAGGTACTATTATCATCCATTATTATCTATAGTGTGCAGATGGGAAAATTGAGGGATAGGGAGTTAGGTAACTTGTCCAGGGTCACCGAACTGGTAACTGGCAGAGAATTGAGCCTGGGCTATCTGCTGGAGACATGCTCTCCAAGCTTTATTATGAACTTGATGAGCAGCCCGGGTGGCTCAGTGGTTTAGCGCCACCTTCAACCCAGGGCCTGATCCTGGAGTCCTGGGATCGAGTCCCCTGTCAGGCTCCCTTCATGGAGCCTGCTTCTCCCTGTGCCTGTGTCTCTGCCTCTCTCTCTCTCTTTGTGTCTCTCCTGAATGAATAAATAAAATCTTAAAAAAAAAAAAAAAAAAGAACTTGATGTACTGTGCTGTATTTCCTCTATGCACTGAAAGTAGGAACTTGAAAAGTTTAACCTCCTCTCCCTCCAACTAAATTAATAAATTCAATGAAGAGAGGATTCTTTGCAAGTTCAACAAAACTCAGGCAAATCTTGCCAACCCCGATCCCCAAGAAAGAGAAAACATGCATAGAAAGAATATTAGTAATGAGACAGAGATTATAAGCATAAATTCAGTTAATTAAAAGTTAATACTGTGTAAAACTTTGTTATTACATTGGAAAACCTGGATTCAAGGATGATTTTCGGGGGTGGGAAGCTTTAAAGTTTTAAGCTTTTAAGCCTTAAAGCTTAAATTAGCAAAGTTGCCTCAAAGAGGCAGGAAGCCTGAATAGACCTGGAAAAATGGAAGGAATGGAATGGCTTAGTCAAAGAGCCACTCCTCACAAATGCAGCAGGCCAAGACAATTTCAACATAAGTTCTAGCAAACCTATAA
This sequence comes from Canis lupus dingo, assembly GCF_003254725.2. NCBI lineage: Eukaryota > Metazoa > Chordata > Mammalia > Carnivora > Canidae > Canis > Canis lupus. The sequence goes on from NC_064271.1 coordinate 32,949,315, forward strand.
GGAATGAATTCAAAACCTAAAATAATCAAGCAAAAAAATACTAGAAAGTAGTGAGAGTTCAGAAAGGTGGTCGGATACAACATAAAATTTTTTAAAAATCAGCAATTTCTCACTAGCCAGCAATAACCAGTTCAAGAAATTAAGGCAGATACAATATCTCAATTCATAATGCAATAAAAAATGAGAATAAATTCAGTAAGAGGTCTAGGATCTTTATCGAGGGAAGACAACAAAATTGTACCAAGGGACAAGGAAGGAGATTCGTTTAAATGGAGAGATAACCATGATTCTAGGTAGGCAAGTGTCATAATTAAGATATAAAATTTCTCCCAGAATTAATCAATTCTAATCAAAATTGTAATCAAATCATGCTAAAATGATTTTTAACATTTTCTAGAGGGAAAAACGAATTAGAATAGCCAAGAAATTTTTCAGAAAAAGAAAAAAGAAGTAAGGGGAGTTTTTTCCCAGCAGAAATTAAAACTTATCTTAAATCTACATTAATTAATATCACCTGACCGTAGAACAAAGCAAGAAGTCTTGAAATAGACCCTAATATGTACGTTAACTTAGTATGTGATAGAGATGACATTTTAGGGGAGAAAAGTTGTCAGAGCTGCTAAACTAGACAAGAAGTAAATTTGGATCCCTAACTCATACCTGTATATGTTAGGATACTATTTTTTTCTTTTAAGATTTTATTTTTAAGTAATCTCTACACCCAACATGGGGCTCAAGCTCACAAAGTTGAGATCAAGAGTCACACGCTGCACCGACTGAGCCAACCAGGTGCTCCTGTTATTAGGGTACTATTGTGTATGTGGTACAGATAAACTGCTGGAATAGATACTCAAAAACAAAGTGCATTTATCAAAATAGAAGTTTATTTCTCTTTCATGTTGCAAGTCTAGAGATAGTACAGGACTGATAGGGCAGTTCTGTCATTGTCAACTCACAGATTCTAACCCTGTGTCCACAGCAGCTGCTATGCTTCTCATCTTGTCTAGTCGAGTGGGAGGAGGAGAAAGGCAACTGGGAGGGAGTACGTGTGCATTCCCTCCTAGGGGCATGATTCAGAAGTTGCTGGGCGACTAGTTCTACTCACATTTCCTTGACTAGAATCTCGATGCCACCTGGCCACATGCAGCCCAGAGGGGCTGGAGTAGAGCTAATGTGGTCTCTAGCTCGGGTGTTCCATTATTAAGAAGGGAGAGAATTGATACAGGTGGAGAGTAGTAGTTTCTGTTTCATGTTCTACTCCAAAATACTTTCCAGATGAATTAGAAGTTTGATATCAAAAGTAAACCTTGAGGGCGCCTGGGTGGCACAGTGGTTGAGCCTCTGCCTTCATCTCAGGGCATGACCCCGGGACCCTGGGATCGACTCCCATATCGGGCTCTCCACAGGGAGTCTGCTTCTCCCTCTGCCTGTCTGCCTGTCTTTGTGTCTCTCATGAATAAATAAATAAAATCTTAAAAACAATTAAACCGTAAATGTTCTAGGAATAAATATGTGTGAAATGTTTATAATCTTGCAGTGAGGAAGGCTGAGCAAGGCAGCAGAGGCAGAAATCATGAAAGAAATTTTATTTGTTCACATTCGTTAATATTGAAAACTATAAAAGGAAATTTATCTTAAACAAAGTTAAAGGCAGACCACAACCTGGGAAAAAATACTCCTGATGTGTCTAACTTAGGTTCTATCCTCAATGCAAAAAGAATCATTAAGAATTAATATAAAAAGAATATCCTAGCAGAAAAATTATTATGTTCATTACAGAGTTTTATAATAGCAAAATAGTGGATGTTTATAGGTTGGGGGAGAATATCCATACAGTAGAGTACTTGGCAGCCACACATAATGTTATATATTCAGGTCCATAATCCTTTGAGGCCAAATATTCACACATTTTGATACAAAAAATGGGAGAATTTTATATGTGGCATTTGTACCATGTTTCTCTGGCCAAATGTATGGATATTCATATTCAGTGGCATGAATAAAAGCTATAAGTAGCTTCTTATCAGTTGAGGTCAGGCTTTTTTGCCAAATGAGTTTGCTATAAGCCAATGAACTTGTGGTTTTTAGAGCTTTATGGATTTATCTACATTTTATTCAGCAAAATGATGTATGATATATAAGTGGAAAATAGCATGTTAAAAATATGAATATAAACTCCAGTTTTATAAATATATGTAGAGAGATATTTTTCTCCCTCCTTGCACAGAAAAATACTTAGAATGATTATTGCCAAATATTAACATTGGTTCTCTTTGGTGGTTATTTTGGGTTTAATATTTATATTTTCCTAAGATTTTGAATTTAAAAAAATCTATTGGTTTTATGAAGAGTAAAGGTAAAACTTTCTATTTTGAAAACAATGATCTAAAAACAAAATAAAACAATGATCTTTCAGTTTTTACAAATTTTCTTTTTAGTGATAAAATGTTTCCAGCTTTTGGTTTTGGAGCTCAGATACCTCCTCAGTGGCAGGTAAGAGGAAATCTCATTTTAAATATTTGCCACCCACAAAAGTGAAACAGGCCTTCATCACTCCTTTCATCTTTTGACAGGTTTCACATGAATTTCCAATGAATTTTAATCCATCCAATCCCTACTGTAATGGTAAGCTAAAAAATAAACAGATTTTATACTGAACACCTTAATAGTGTTGTTACTTGTTTTTTGTTTTTTCTTGTGGCTTACTCAGATTCCTTCCCTAGTTTTCTTTTCGTGACATATTTAACTTTCTGTTGTATAAAGTAGAAGAATTATACGAGGTTGGTGGTTTGAGTGGTAAAGATACTAATGGTGCAAATCTATCATGATGATTGTTGGCTAAGTTCTACTTTAAGAGATTTACTAGAACAAGAAAATTCTCAATCTTGAAAAAGATCAATAAAAATAATCATTATTTTCACATCTTATTTTAATTCAAACCTTCAATAAAATGAGTAATCCAGTATCAGATGTATATTTTCTCAGAGTAATAGTCACTCTCTACAAGGGAAAAAATGTCCAGCATCAAATTACTTGTTACTCATATGACATCTGAGTGGGCTAAAGGAAAAAAGAATTAAACTCCTACAGTGGCTTTCCTCTGTACAGATAGCAGGAGGCTGACATTTGTTTCATTTCTTTTTTTTTTTTATTATATACCTTAAATACCCAAGGCCTTCTTCCTTTTTACTCCATTGAGCAATCAATCTAAAATGCCAAATGTCCTACAAAATGATAGAAAACTGAACAGTTTGAAGGAGGACAGGGAAGTAGGGGCAGAGGCATGAAATTATAGATAATAAGCTAATTTTCTGCAAAGGGTTCTGTTGACAATTACAGAATGTTTAGATTTCTAACAAAAGAAGGTGCTCTTTCCTTATCTTTAAAATTCATGAACAATTCATAAGACAGAAGAGCATGAACATTTTGTTGGGAGTAGTTTATATTAGAGTTTTCTTGTTTTTCCAGGACACTTTTGCCATACTAATTCAGTGTTCCTTTGATGTACCCTCAGTGGCCTGTTGTCACCTTTTTATCCCTAGCCATTTGAAATTGGGAATAGCATTTCTTTTCAAGAACTGTGTTTCGTGCTTATGATGAAATTGGAATAATTTTTGAAGTTTGGTGTAATTACATTTCATTTCTTGTCAATAAATATGGATAACTTATATTATGTGATAATTCATTTTAGAAGTTCATTTACTCTGAATAAAATGAGCCCATCTTTGGGCTGCCATTAAGTGCAGCTTCTCTACTTTTAGTTTATAGTCTGAAGAAAAGAATCCGTTTGGTTTTAGACAGGACATACTGTGCTGAAAAAAATACAACCTTATTTTAAGGCAAGGAAGCTGAATTCCCCCTTTTTAATTAAGCATTGAGTTTAGTTGCCCGGAAGTAACATGTCTCACTTGTTCCTTTAATGCAAAGGAAGGATTTTGGCATAACTTAATTTTAGTGGAGGGACTGAAGACAAGTGATATTTATCAAGAAATTTAATTAATAGTTTATATATCTTCATATTGAAAAGAAAGCTGAGATGATAAAAATGAAAGGATATTATTGCTCTGGGGACTCAGATTTTCTACAGTATGTATCATTGCAGGAAGATCCTGCTGCTGGCTGATGTTAACATGATTTTTGTTCCTTCTGGACTGACCATAAGACTTATTCCTAAGTTCAAAATGAGTGAGAGGAGTTAGTTAGAACTCTTAAATGTTAAGAGAGTTGGTCTTGTGAAACTTTTAAATCAAGTATATACTTCTTTTCCTTGTTGATCTCTGTTCTGTTGGATATGTTTTAAGTAAGAGACCTGTTTTAGTTTACATTAAAAAACTTTTCTTTTTAAGATTTTATTTATTTATTCATTAGAGATACAAAGAGAGGCAGAGACATAGGCAGAGGGAGAAGCAGGCTCCCTGTGGGGAGCACAATGTGGGACTCGATCCCAGGACCCCAGGATCACCTGAGCCAAAGGCAGATGCTCAACCGCTGGGCCACCCAGGTGCCCCCATTAAAAATCTTTTGAGGCAGATGGCCTTGACTATCTCAACAAGTGTTATGGAAGAAGTTTTTGAGGATTTCTAGTATCTTACCTGCAACCTGGACATTCTAATGTAAGGAGTAGATTCAACAGGTGCATATGTCACATTAAAGCTTCACCAGCAGTGCTTTTACCAGGAATGCCATTCAACTTCCACTAAGTTGTGCTGATACAATAAACAGTCTAAGTCTCAGTGATTTGTAACAGCAATAGTTTATTTCTTGCTCATCTATATAGCCCTTCACATGTGGCTAGTCTGGTCTATGCTTCTCATTCTGGGATCCAGGACCTTATCTGGGATGTGCTTCTCCCTTTGCAGTGGGAAAGAGCAAGATTGCTGGTGAAAACAGGCAGTGGTTCTTAACTTAGACATGAGTGTCATGTCCATCGTCATGTTCGTTTACATGCTTGGTCAAAGCTAGTCGAGTGGCCCTGCCCAATCTTGTACCATAAAAACATCCCTGCGGGCCCAGGTTGTATGGCATAAACAAACAAGACATTAGTATTCCTGCAGCAAGATGTAATACATAACCTGGAAGTGAATGTTTAGAACTATACAGTTTACCATACCATGCATACTAAGTTATGGAGTAAACTCTTGACTACAATTAACATTAGGTTTATAGCCATCTGATTTTGTAGGATTTTTGGCCACATATGCAAAAGTTTTTCCATTTAATCAGTAGCTTTTTCTTACCTTTTATTGTCAGTTGTGTAATACGGCATCTTTTTCATGATTTTTTTTCCATTAGAATCTTATGCCTAAAACACAAAAATTAAGCACTATAACAGCTCTACTATAGATTAGTGAATAATTTGGCTGAGATGAAAATAAATGTCTTTTTATTGGAAGAGGGATAGCATTTTTAGGTTTTTGCAGTGGAGTATAGCTATGAAGTTTTGTAATACATGGTTTAAGAGGAACTCTTGAATATAGAATTTTTAACTATTTAGAGCAATATATATATATACACACATAGAGCATATATGTCTACACATACATACATACAAAGATGTAATTAGCCTGTGTGGTAAACAATGAACAATTAAATTGTGTTTGAGAATTTTTAATGCTGCTTTTTCTGTCTAGGAATCCAAGGCATTGTAGAGGCATATCGGGCCTGCCTTCCTCAGATAAAACTCTATGGACCCACTAATTTTTCTCCAATCATAAATCATGTGGCCAGGTTTGCTGCTGCAGCCACCCAACAACAAACAGCTTCTGTAAGTGCTCTGGTGCTGGGGTTGACAAGGAGAAAATGTGGATTGGTAGTTGCTTCTGGTGCCATATTTCCATTTATTTGGTCTACTGAGATACAAAGAACATGAAGTAATAATGAAGCTATCCTTGGTTTGGAAGTAACAACTGATGTTGTTAAATCAGTGATCATTAAAAGCAAGACAACAAAAATTACCCTTACACTCATGAGTCTTTTCTCTGCCATTTGAATTATTTAAAAAAAAATATTTTATTTATTTACTTGAGAAAGAGAGAGAGAGTGAGAGAGAGAGCAAGAGAGCACAAGCAGAAAGGAGAAGCAGGCTCCTCACTGAGCATGGAGCCCAATCCCAGGACACCCGGAGCATGACCTGAGCCGAAGGCAGACCCTTAACCGACTGAGCCACTCAGGCACTCCTGAATTAATTTTCTTTAATAGGTTTTACTAAAAAGAAATGACTAACATCTTCCTTTTTGAAAGTAGACTTAACAAATTAAGGTTGAGGATTTTTATAGTTTCAGTTGCTGATGAAAAATTACTTACTGTACTACAAAGATTTGGATTAGATAACCATTACCTGTTGGACCCAGATACCAAAATCTCTCTTAGCCTCATAGCTTTTTATACCCAAAAGTAACTTCATATGATTGCTGAAAGGTAAAATAAGAGTTCATATAAGTGCACAGTGCCTGGGGCAGAGTAAACAGCATGTTAGCTCTGTTATCAAACTTACTTCCATTCTAGATTCAAATGACCCAAAAGATGGAGTCACTTATGTAACATTTTACTGTTCTCCAAAACTGTTTATCAGAAATGACAGAATTGAGAGAAAGATTTCCCTGCCTTAACCCATCTCCATTTTTTAAGAAGTGAACTTTAGTTTGATAAACAATTCTACTTCTCCCATATTTGACCTTTTAGAAAGCATTGCAACTAACTTCCTTGATCAATACTTTAACATAGTTAATACTTAGGTTGAAATGTTTATTCCTATGCTCACTAAAAGTTTAGTCTTTGACATTTAGGTGTCTTGCTTCTGTATATTTATGCCAATACCATTTTGTGGTCTATTGCACTTTTAATGAACCTGCAATTTTTGTTTGAATAAATTTCCTTGTCATTAGAGAATGTTAGAACATTTTATGTAGATGGTATCTTGGGTAGAGACTAGCAAGGAAAATTAGCAAGAAAGAGACTGAATGAGTCACCAAGCTGGAGGTGTTTTTAACCATTACTTTTATTGTTTGGGAGCTCAACCTGCTCAGTGGATATAATTTTCTTTCTTGGCAGCAATATTTTGTGCTCTTAATCATTACTGATGGTGTGATAACAGACCTTGATGAGACCAGACAAGCTATAGTTAACGCTGCCAAGCTTCCTATGTCAATCATCATTGTTGGAGTAGGAGGTGCTGACTTCAGTGCCATGGAGTTTCTGGATGGTGATGGTGGAAGTCTCCGCTCCCCGTCAGGGGAGGTAGCCATCCGAGACATCGTCCAGTTTGTGCCTTTCAGACAGTTCCAGAACGTGAGTACCACTCTCCTTATTTTTCATGCACACTAAGGAGTTTGAACACACCCTTACTAAATCCATAACCAAGTAGTTGAGTAGGTGTCTGGGGTTAGAGGATGTATGGAGTTTGGGTTTGAAGAGCCCTGATGAGGTTTTGAAGTTTTGCTTCAGGTTGTATACTTGCATGCCTCTTGCAGTCTGTATGATAAATTGCTATAAATGGTGTTGCTATGAATGTTTTAAAATACCTTTTATCTTTACCTATGTCTGTAACAACAGAAAAACTCTATATAGGTATATGATGAATTTGCCCAACTGGAAGTTGATTTGATGAAAATCTCTCAGGACTTTGTCTCACCCAGTTTGCTCCACTGGTAACATCTTGTAAAACTATAGCACAAAACCATTACCAGGATATAGACATTGATACAATCAAGATCATCATCTCAGGACTCCTTGTGTTGTGCTTTTATAGCCACACCCACTTCCCTTCCACTTCCACCCCCCTTAAACCCCTGGCAACCGCTAATCTGTTCTTCATTTCTATAATTTTGTCATTTTAAGAATGCTATAGAAATGTTAGGATTGGCTTTTTTTTTTCCCCACTCAGCATAATTTTCTGCAGGATTGTTGCCTGTGTTTCTTCTTATTCCTGGGGAATAATCCATGGTGTAGATGTTAACCATTCATCCATTGAAGGACATCTTTTAATTGTTTCCAGTTTTTGTCTGTTATATGCAAAGCTGCTATAAACATTCATGTACAGGTTTTTGTGTAAGGATAGATTTTTATTTCTCTAGGATAAATACCCAGAAGTGCAGTTGCTGGGACATAAGATTATTGCATGTTTAGTTATTAAAGAAACTATTGAACATTTCCATTATGGTTATGCTTTCTTACATTCCCACCAGCCAATGTATGAACATGAGGGGAGGTGATTAAAAGTGTTAATGTTAGGAATCCTTGTGATGATGAAACAGTTCTGTATCTTGGTTGTGGTAATGGTTATACAGATCTACCCAGATGATAAAATTACATAAAATAATACATAGACACATGCAAGTGAGTGCATGTAAAGTAAAACTGGTAAAATCTGAATAAGGTCTGTGAACTGTCCCATTGTCAGTTTTTTGGTTTTGATATTATACTATAGTTATATATTACCTTTGGAAGAAACTGTGTGAATACTCTATTATTTTTGCAATTTCCTATGAATCTGTAATTATCTCAAAATAAAAAGTTAAAAAAATTAATACCAAGTGAATGAAAGACCTACATTCAAAAGTTAAATAAAAAAAAAGAATATTAGAGAGGAAGACAAACCATGGGAAACTCCTAACTCTTGAAACAAAAGGTTGCAGAAGGGGAGGTAGGTGGGGGATAGGGTAAATAGATGACAAGCATTAAGGAGGGCACATGATGAGATGAGCACTTGATGTTATACTGTATGTTGGCAAATTGAATTTAAATAAAAGATTTAAAAAATTCAAAAACTAGAAAAAAGGAATTATCAAATGCCAAAATGCTGGCACCAAAAAGGACTTGATAAATATAAGTGGGAGTAATAAAACACTCATAAGGAACATTAGTTACTTAGCTTATTCTGTGTTTCATAGACTGTTCTTAAGACAAGATACAAGCCTAGGAATTGGGAATTACTGCTTTTTACTGACTGGTGAGGTATTCTTAGTCTGGTATCAAAATGCCAGTAAAAATTTGGTTACTAATAAAGTCATTTTGATTTTGTTTTTCATAAGGCTCCAAAAGAAGCACTTGCTCAGTGTGTCTTGGCAGAGATCCCCCAGCAGGTGGTGGGCTACTTCAACACATATAAACTCCTTCCTCCCAAGAACCCAGCTAAGAAATGAAAGGAGCTATGGCTGCCTGAGCAGAATTCTTTTGTATGGAGCAGTGGATTCCTCTCCCACCCTGAATCATGAATCTGTTATTTTACATGCTTTTCTTTTCATTCCCAGCATTTTTTATGTAAACCTAGTTCTCTATGGGTTATATCTATTTAAAACATTTTTATTCCTTTTTTTTTTTTTTTCTTTTGAGGAAAGTGCTAAGTTAATCTTTGCTCAATCAATGCAGTGATTTTAGTGACTTGCAGTGACACTATGGAGATCAGAAACTTGTGTGAGAAAAGTTGATTTGGTAGTTGTGGTTGTTTAATATGGTGAAAATACTGTTTTTGAATGTTTTTCAATAGAATGAAAAATTGCTGGGACGTGATTTATAGGTAGCTGTACTTTGTTCTAGGCAATATATGTTTTACAAGCCAACATAATCATACTCGATGACAAGAACTTCTTAAATTAGATGATATTGAATTTGTTCCTATACCTGTATTCAGTGCCTTTCCATGGGATGAAACTGTTCCCTTTTGCCTGAATTTTGCTGCACTTTAGATATTGTAGTTTACAAAATAGTATGCACTCACTTAGGACTTCTTAAAAAATACTGAATGAGAAGGGAAGGCACATATCCAATTCTTAAAATGTACAATCAACAAGTAAAAGGAACCTCATATAAGTAAGCCATTTTTATTTGCCTTTCTGGATCTTTTATTTTCATTTTGGAATACTGTAAACATGGTCAGATTTGACCTTTTCATTTACTGTATGTGACATTCAGGATTCTGTATCTGCATAGATGATGGGCTGTCCTAGATTCGACCTTATTAGGGTATTTTAATTGGAGTTTGCTAAAATGGTTAGGACTGCTTTGTCCAGGAAAGCTATGAGGACCAAATATATAAAGGGAAATTCAGAATCCATTTCCTTTTAACTAATGAAATACTTATTTAAGAAAAACCTAATTTTTATATTTTCCTTACTAAGCTCTCACACATTGATTTGTACATTGGTGCACATTCATTTAGACATTTTCTTCCTTTTTTTAAGTAACATTTTTAGTCTGATTTTTAAACTTATGATAGTGGTTATGTAGTAATCAAAATCAAATTTTGCGTTTTAATTATATATTATTTCCTAAGCCCAAAATGTATGTATTAAGCATAAAACCTGTCATAACTTAAAAAAAATCTCTTCCTCATGTATTAAGATAGAGTGGACTTTACACACTTTTTTTTTTAGAGTTTTTTTTTCCTGATTTTTTACCCTTAGAATATATTACTTATCAAACATGATGTTTTCAGAATAGATTCAGTAACATTTTATCGAAGGACCTGTGTGCCAAGTATGACGCATATTCATATGTTGGCCAATCATCTCTAACAACTTAACGTTAAAAATTGTGTGTTTATCATATGTAGCCTTAAGTGGATGCATCAGTGCCTTGCTGACATGCCTTTCAGTCTTACTGAAAACTTGTATCACAGCTCATATTGCTTGTTCTCTGAAATGTCTAAAGGAGATGAGCTCTCAGCCATGAAGAACTTTGGCTTCTTGAGAACTTGCCATGGTCAGGCTAAGAGAAGACCTGCTTGCTGTTCTAGCTTCGTTCGTGTGAGCAGTTTACACTTTCCAACCTAGCTAGCTAACCTCTGTATATGTGCTATTAACCTGAAGGTACCTAACTAGGAGTCTGTTATTCTATGGCATATCTCAGTTGACAAGTCATTTTAACATTAGTTAAGTGAGAAGAAAACTGATCATTCTTTCAGTAGTTTGGACCTTTGTTGTCTCAGATGTCCTGATTTCAATTCTCTTTGTATGCTTGGAAACAGCATATATTTATATATATATAGGTATATATATATATAGCTGTGGTTTTCAGGATTTTTTTTTAACACATTGAAGCCTTAAAAAAAATGATATACACACATTCTCAATGTATGGTATAACAGATAGAAGTAGAGCTTCTCTAGGTCCAGAGCAGGGTCCAGAGCCCTACTCACTGGGCCTCCTCACTCTCCTTAACCAGCTCCTGGCAGCACTGAGTCACCTGTATTGGGCACTTGGAAACCATTGGGCAGGAGCTTCATTGTTTTCATTAGCCAAGTAACAGTACTTCTGTTTCCATTGTCAAATTATTTTGGTCTTCATAATTTTGTATTCTGGTTTTAACCAGAAACATTCCAATTTTTAAATTAATTTTAAAAAATTCATTCTTGATCAGGGTCATCAGTAGATGCTATTATTCATAAGAATTGTGATTCCAGTAAATGAGGACAATTGATGCCTTTTTTGCAGTTTTGAATAAAAACATTTACAATTTCTAAATTATCATTTTGTAAAATTCTTAAAATCTTACCATTTCACTTTATCACATAATGATTTAATATTGTTTTATGTAAAAAAAGATATTGTTTTATGTTTTTCCCTATTGTGCCACCATTCATTCAAGTGTCATTAGTTCTTAAAATGCATTAAAAAAACAAAACAAGTTGACTTTCACACCTTATATAATCAGCTGTATTACAAACACATATTGGGGTGACAGTGTCCTGGACAGACATAATATTTCTCACATATGCCTTTACTGAGAAAATAATAAACCAATTAGCTTGGCCATGTCACCTTGTGCTTTGAAATGAAATTTTTAAGATCATAAGTTTTCAAAGTCAGATCAGGGATTTACAACTACAATTGTTTTTTTGATAGTGCCTTAGGCAGCCTTTCCAGAGTAAATTCTGGGCCCCATTGTTGTTTATGCTTTATTTCATATATTTTGCCTTTTTCATTTTATAACTTTCCTGGGAAACCATCTTCAATAAATTTTTCCTGCTTTCATTTGTGTGCGGTTGGTAGTCATGGGAGTGACATATAAGGGAGGCCAGAAGTTTGACTGAAATTGCAAGAGACTGTTTTGTGCTTTAATAATGTCATACTTGATAATAAGTGTATAAGTTACTAATATATGAATTCATGTTAAATATATCTTCCATTTGAATTCCTGGCGGATAAAGTTATTTCTTAATGTGAAACGATAGTGCCTTGTTTTTATTTATCCTTTCTCTAAATGTTATCAAAACCAGTAGAAAAAAAAATAGAAATAAAGTGAATATAGTATTTTAGGGTGCCTGGGTTCATATTTTACTGAATTGAACAGTTTGGGTTTTTAAAATTATTTTGTGGGATTTACTCATTTAAAACATATTGAATGCATTCAAGAAATATTTCTAGGTGCAGTAAGGGGAAGGTTCTCAGTTTATAGCTAGCTGGATGGCCTGAAAAATAAGGCACTCACACTTAATTAGTTGTGTTAAGCAGGACAGTATACCCACCTTATTTGTGTGTTTGTTTGTTCTTAAAATTGCTTCTGTTATGTTGCAGTCATTGGTCAAGGCCTTGGGAATACCGTGGTAACCTAGATGCCCAAAGCTGATGTCTTCATAGACATAATGGACTGAGGGGAGAGGGTGGAGAGAAAACATTAAATGAGTAATTAGAGAGACATAACCCATGTAGCTGGCAGAAAGCACTTGCCTGAAGATGTGCCATTTAAGCTAAGACCTTAAAGTTAGCTGGGTGAAGAGAGTTAAAAGCATTTATGAAAGTGTTAGGTCAACAGCAAGTATAGACTTGAATATTTTAGGAATGGAAAGAACTTAAAGTATGCTGGAATATAAATTGTGGAGGGAAAGTGGTAGGAGAAGAGCGTAAAGACGAAGTGAAGTGATTGGTTGAGTTTACATCCTGCAGGACCTCTGGGGCATACAAAGGAGTTCAGGCTGAGGCTAAAGGTAATGGAATGCCACTGAATCAATGTAAGCAAAAGAATGATGTGATCAGATTTATGTTCTTGAAAAACTGGAGGGCCTTGTATTTTAGATCAGACAGATGGATGTCTGTTGTCAAACTTGGGCCTGGCCAGTGGCTTTGCCTTGGTGAGGCCCTGATGAGGGAGTCAGTGGTGGTCACCTTATGGTAGAGACTCAGCTGTTTGGTCACATATTGCTAAATGTCTGATTCTGGGTCAGTTTCTGAATCCTGTGCTTTTCCTGCCACAACCCTGACTCCACATCAAATCATCTGTGAAGCCCGTATCTTATCAATCAGGTTTAGAGTCTGGCTTGCACCTTGTGGTGATGTTGATCCCCAGGAGCTAAACTCTAGCTTGAAGCAAGACCATGACCGGTGTCATTTGTCACAAAGCATGGCCATGTGAGTGTTGGCCACATACCCCAGAAAACTCACAGCAGGTTGTAGTATCCTTGGAGAATTTTACTCTGGCTTGGCTATTATCTCCTCTCAAAGAAGTGATCAATGAGACAAATATCATCATAAGAATTTTTACTTCTTACAGCAGAGAAAGGGAGGCCATGATATCTTTGGCCTTTTCTTTTTTTTTTTTTTAAAGATTTTATTTATTTATTCATGAGAAGCACAGAATAGAGAGGCAGAGGGAGAAGCAGGCTCCCTGCGGGGGAGGACCCGGGGATGGGAAGGTGAGCCAAAAGCAGGCTTTCAGCCACTGAGCCACCCAGGTGCCCCTATAAAGAACTCCTTGTATACAAATGTAAATTTATTTATTTATTTATTTTTAATTTTTATTTATTTATGATAGTCACAGAGAGAGAGAGGCAGAGACACAGGCAGAGGGAGAAGCAGGCTCCATGCACCAGGAGCCCGATGTGGGATTCGAACCCGGGTCTCCAGGATCGCGCCCTGGGCCAAAGGCAGGCGCCAAACCGCTGCGCCACCCAGGGATCCCTACAAATGTAAATTTAAAACTCAACATTGGGACGCCCGGGTGGCTCAGTGGTTTAGCATCTGTCTTTGGCCTTTTCGCAAGCAGACACAGCACACCAGGTTTTGCAACAGTACTTGGATTTCTAAGACTGGACTTGGAAGAGTATCAGGAATTGGGGAGCTCTAGAGAGTTCTTAGAGAGAAAACTGAGTAGGAAATAATTTGTCTTTTTCAACCACTCCTTCCATCCAGTAAGAGGTACTCACTTGTTTTTGAACATATTTTATTGAGTAGCTTAGTTATGGCAATCGACAGGCAACATCAAATTGAGTAAAATTTCTTAACTTCAAAGAGCTTATGATCTAATATGGGAAAGGAGAGTATATAATGCTAAAAAAAAAAAAAAAAGAATAAGCAAGGTAAAGTGGCCCTTTGTCCTTAAAGTAAGACTGTCCCTTATGCCTCAGACACCTGTAGCCAAGAGTACAGAGGGGGATCCTGAACATCTCTGGCAAGATGCTCCTCCTTCTCCTCCTTCCACAGCACTCCTTTCTCCCCACTGCTGTCCTAGGACCACCAGGACCTGCCAGTCCTTACAAGAAGCTCAGATCATGAACTTCCTCACTCTAACCCATCTCTGGCTCCTCTGTACAATCCATATCCTAACCACACCCCACTTCTCTGCAACTGCCCAAACCCTGCCACTGTGCCCTTAGGGAACCGGGTCATTCATTAGCATACCGTTTTATCAGTGCATTTTTATTCTAATTAAAAAGCTCTTTCTAAGGACCTTCCTTCCTTTGCAGTCCTCTCAAGTAGTTATTTTCTCTTATTGGTCTACCATGGGGCTTGGAGGCAGGGTTAAGTATCCTCCTTGGTCTTCCCTTCTGCCTTAGATACCCTTTCCCTCCTCCTAAAAACCTCTAGCTTAAAAAAAAAAAACAAAACAAAACCTCCAGCTTTGAATCTCTTATCATTAGATTAGATCACTTTCCCTCTGTAATATTCTTATTCTTCACTTTACCTCAGCCCTCACTCTTAAAGGCATACCTTAGACCTTATAACCCATAACAAACCCTTTCCTAATCTCAAGTATCCCGTTTTCTAATAACAACCCACATTACAGCTCACTTCCTATAGTACCACCACTTCAACAAATCATTCTCCATCATTTACCTTCAAGTTACTAATCCTACGAATTTTCAAAAGCTCCTGCTCCTTTTCTAGACTTCTTTTCTACTGCTGTCTGCCTTGGCCACTCTGTTCCAACCATACAGGTTTTCTTGCTCTTACATGAATATGCCTGGCATACCCCTGGCTCAGGTCTTCTGCATTTGCTCTTGCCCCTTCCTGAAGAACTCTCCCTAGTCACTTGTAAGCTTTGCTCCCTCACCTTCTTCAAGTCTTCATTCAAGCATCACCCAAGTCAGATGTTTGCTGATCACTTTGTTTAAAATTGTACCTCTTTCCCCAATACCAGCTATTCCTCTTTCCTGCTTAAGTTTTAGGTACCGTGTTTCTTGTCCTCTTTGCCCACTATCATGTCAGTTCCAGGAAGTCGGGGTTTTTGTTTTTTGTTCATTGCTGCATCCTGAGCCTGGAGGAAAACTTGGCATCTTGTAGGTGCTCCCTAATCGACATAGAAAAAACCCCGAATGAATAAGGTATGTGTTAGAGCATACGTGATGATAGAAATTAGTTCATATGAGAAAATGTTGAAGTTTAGAGTGGGGAGGTTTTCTTTTTCTTTTTCTTCTTCTTTTTTCTTTTTTTTTAAGATTTGATATATTTATTAGAGCACAACCAAGGGGAGTTGGAAAAAGAGAAGCAGGCTCCCCTCTGAGCAGGGAGTACAATGCTGGACTCCATCTCAAGACCCTGATAACATGACCTGAGCTGAAGTCAAGAAGTCAGACACCCAAACGACTGAGCCATCCAGGATCCCTGAGTGGGGAGATTTTCATCTCATTGTGGGAGGCAGTCAGAACACTGGGGAGATATTGGAAAGCTTAATAGGTGGTTTAGAATTTCATTGAGATTTGAAGGTTACTTAGGGTTTTCTAATGTAGAGAAAGCAGCAAAAAGAAAAAAAAAGAAACTGCAGATCAAGAAATTGACATTGTCTATGGCTTGAAGTCAGAAAACAGTGTGGACTGCGGACATTGTTGGCACAGGGAGAGGACTATGCGTTTGTAATAACACTTGTATTTCACAGCCAACTCTCTACTCTTACAAATGGATGTCAAAATTCCAACTCTGTTAATTTCTCACATTCCTTTATTAGTGAAATCTGTGGTTAGTCCCTTTCCGAAGTGTCAGCTAAGTTTGAACTTTCTTCTCAAATTTGGAATATAAATATGTCCCTTAACTGGCAGATTTTACTGTCATTTTGCCCCATGAAATTTTGAGAAATATATTTATTTGTAAAACTCCTTCTTCAGGTGGATGCTACTTTTATCAAATTAGTCCATGATCTTCATGTTTGAAAAACAACGTGGTGTCTTTGTCCTTGGGTTCTGTCACACTGTGGTGTGATCCTGGGCACAGGATTTTGTTTTGTGTTTTGTATTAATGGGGCTTGGAGTAGTAATCTCTAAATTCCCTTTCAAGTCTAATAAGATTCTAGCATAAACAACAGAGCTTGATTTATTTAAAGCTGGATGCAAGAAACTGCATCACAAGCCTGGTTAATAACCCTTAGCATGCACTGTGCATTAAATTTCATATTGCTTAGAGTTTCCCGCAGATCGAGTCCTCGTAAATTTCTATCAGTCATTGTGTGCAGTAGGCAGAGATGACTAGGGCTACAAAGGGACAGTAAGAGGGGCTGTGACCTTTCAGGTAGGGTTCCCTTTCCTCATCTGAGCAGTTATTGTCTAGAAATGTCAGGTTGTATTGCTTAACGATGCACATTTATTTGACCTTTGCACTGTCATTTCTAGTCACAAAAGTTATAGTAGGAAAAATATAGCCAGTCATAAAAACTCATGGAGGAAAACATCAAATTTTACTACAGTGTATGGGTAAGGTACTTAAAGCATGAATTTCAGGTATCTTTACTTTGATTAGATATAATAAATTCCAGAACAGCATAATGATTAATATCATCCAAAGATTTTAAAAAATTCCTCTTTGGACAGGAAAATAATTATTATAAATATGGAACAGCCCAAATTACAGAAAGTACAGACTCTTCTCTTGTTGGTATTCTATGTAGCAGTTTATCATCTAATGCATAACTGAAATGAAACAGTTTGTTATATATTTTTTTAGGGTTCTTTATTAGTAGTGTTTCACAAAAGATGGTTCCTAGAATATGGAGAGGGTGCCAAATTATTCTTTTTATGTGGGTATATGTAGAATTTATGGCTCATTATAATACATTTGATATAGTTGTAAACTTTATTTTTTTATTTTTATTTTAAAAAAGATTTTATTTATTTATTAATGAGAGACACACACACAGAGGCAGAGACACAGGCAGAGGGGGAAGCAGACTCCATGCAGGGAGCCTGACGTGGGACCCGATCCGAGGTCTTCAGGATCAGGCCCTGGGCTGAAAGCGGCGCTAAACGGCTAAGCCACCTGGGCTGCTAATAGTTGTACACTTTAATAGTAATTTCAAATTCTAAGTTCTCTCTCTCTCTTTTTCAAGTAGGCTCTACACCCAACATAAAACTTAAACTCACGACCCTGAGATTAAAAGTCACATGCTCTATTGTCTGAGCCAGCCAGGCATCTTGAAGTTCTCTCTTTTTGGGTAAAGAAAGGTTTTATTTATCTTTGACGTGGTTCTATGTGTAGGATTGCCAGATTTAGCAAACAAAAATACAGGCATCAAATTAAATTTGAATTGCAGATAAATAATAAATATTTTTTTTAGTATAGATAGGTCCTAAATATGACATGGCTCATACCTATAAATAAAACATTACTCATTACCTGGAATTTCTGTATTTTATCTGGTAATATCCTGTCTGGGTGATGGTAAAAATGGCCACAATCCCTCGACTTTCTGTCCTCACCGCTTCGGCAATGTGACTTTGCAGTCCTCCCAAGAGGTGGTTTTTATTACTCTGGCCCTTGCATCTGGTCTTGTGACTTAGCTAATAGAATATGGCAGATGTGCCAATTCTAAGCCTAGACCTCAAAAAATGTGCTTACTTTGATCTTCTCTCTCTTGAAACCCTGGGCAGCCTCCGAACCGCAGCTAGCCTTTCAGAAGATAGGAGACTACCTGAATGACACAGTCAACCCATCTGAGACTTCTAGACGAGCAGCCCCTAGCCAATTCAGCAGCTGACTACAGAGCATGGACTAAAGACCCGAAAAACCACCTGTTGAACCCAGCCCAAACTGGCAACCTACAGAATCTTGATTATTATTTTAAGTCACGTAGTTTTAGTTAGCAGAAACACATTGATACAGCCTAATAATATAAAGCAGAGCTGGGCATTTTTTAGGACTAGTGGACACCTTATAGGCTGTGCAGAATTTTGAGGGCTACAAATTAAAGTAATATAAGAACAAATAATACTTGAAGCAAATAATCAATTTTGAGCAAATCATACTTGAAGATGGCTTCAGGAAGTCAGGAAACTGCTTGTTGAATAAACACGTGGGCCCACAGAAAAAAGTTCATTTGTAAAAAGATGTTGCTTTACTACTTTAACCACGTAATGTTTATAAAGTGTAGAGCTTCTGCTGAGCGACTCCTTGCTTTCTTTTTCCTTTTCTGGGGATCTTTTAGGGATACATCCCTTTTAACCAGCCCATTTTGGACCATATCTTTGACAATCGATTACTGAGGTCAGACCTGGGTGGGAGTTGAGGAAGAATTTTCATATATCTATGCACCATCAATTAGCCAGTTAGTCAACAGATTACTTGTTGACTAGTCAAATGACTAATGAACATGGCTCTATCAGGGATCCAGAGAAGAGAGATATGGGGGTTAGTAGTGGTAGAGGAAAAAAAGAAAAAGTGGTAGGGAAAAATTCAATCTTTATCTCTGGGAATCCCTGGATGTGTCGGTTTTGAATTTGGGTTAAGATAAGGGTGGTGGGACACCTGCGTGGCTCAGTGGTTTAGCGCCTGCATTTGGCTCAGGGCGTGATCCTGGAGACCTGGGATCGAGTCCTACATCAGGCACCCTGCATGGAGCCTGCTTCTCCCTCTGCCTGTGTCTCTGCCTCTCTCTCTCTGTCTCTCTGTGTCTCTCATGAATAAACAAATCTTAAAAAAAAAAAGATAAAGGTGGTGGGATTTATGATGTGGTATTTCAAATGCTAAACTCCTCTGGTGACCCCTGGAGTTGGTCTTTGCTTAAGGTTTTCTTTTTTAAAGATTTTATTTTTTAAATTTTTATTTATTTATGATAGTCACAGAGAGAGAGAGAGAGGCAGAGACATAGGCAGAGGGAGAAGCAGGCTCCATGCACTGGGAGCCCGACGTGGGATTCGATCCCAGGTCTCCAGGATCGCGCCCTGGGCCAAAGGCAGGCGCCAAACCGCTGCGCCACCCAGGGATCCCAGCTTAAGGTTTTCTAGTGGCCTAATTTATTAGTCAGCCTGCCTTCATTATGTGGCTAGAGGGGCTTATGACCTCCACTGGGAAATATAGTTTTGAGCTCTCTTGTAACCTAGATTCCTTGCATAGATATTGATGGTTCAATCCTTAAACAGAATGTGGTCAGATCCTTATGTAACTAGGGATGCTCATGGGATGGGATGCCATTCAGACCTCTCAGCGCTTGCCTGGGCTCTTTCTCTTGCTGTATTGTGTCCATTTGTCTTTAAAAAAAAAAAAAGTATGAGTGTGAGTATAAATATTAGTATGGGAGTATGAATAGGCTCTGTGGAATATGAGGAGTCCTTTCTAATAACCTGACTTTGGAAATCTTTGCACTCTTGGTGACCCAGAGCAAGTTAATGATTACTAAGTCTCATTTTCCTCGTCTGGAAAATGATGAAAATGATAAAAAAAATAATGGCTTTGTAAGATTGTTAAGAAGATTAAATGATTTGGTAGTGGTACCAGACTTAAAACAATAGTTGGCACATAGTTAATGCTATGTGTTAGCTATTATTATTATTTTGAGCCTATTTAATACCTTAGCATGGGAGAAATTTCATCTCAATTTAATTTTGGAGTTGGGGGCAGGTATTTATGTGTACGATAATTGTTTCTTGTCCACTCACCTATTATAAAGAAAAATATCTTGTTCTAAAATAGTTGTTTTTTACTTGTTCATTTTAAGGTCACCATGTGGTAGGGCACATAAAATTCAAAATTGGAATTTTTATTAGGCATATTCAAATGCCTTAGTATGTGTTCAGAAAATAGTAGTGGGGCAACTGTTTTGTTTAAGTTAATGCTAAATTTAGTTTACATTTGCTGGAAAGCACACTGTTTAGGTAAAGAGACGGGTGGGGGAGAGAGGTCCGGGAGGGAAGGATTTCAATGCTAACCCACATCATGACAAGTGGAAACTGGGCTGCATTACAAATACAGATAGCGCACAGGAAACAGTATGCCCTTGGAGAGATCAGGGATGAGGTTAAGTAGGTGTTCCGTACCAATAGAGTTTTGTCAATAGTAGTGAGACTTAGTGTGACTTGAAATCGAGTATAGGATATTAGAGGATAAACCCTGCCATTTTGAAGGGATCTGGCTGAGAAAAAGAAAATCTGAATGAGCACTTCCTGGGAATTTATAAATCCTCAACTGAGACGAGTGAAAAGAATATAGACGAATAAGACCTGAAGTTCTAGGAGTCTGGGAAGATGGCGGAGTAGGAGGACCCTAAGCTTGCCTATCCCACAGACACAACTAGATAACACTTACATCAGCATAAATAATTGACAAAATGACCCTAAAACTGGCAGAACAAACTCCACAACTAAAGACATAGAAGAGGCCACATCAAAGAAGGTAGAATGGGCTTAGGCATTGTTTGGGAACCAAGGGGATCATGGCCATGGGAAGGAGCTGGTGGTACAAAGAAGTGTGAGAAAAAGACTATCACATTAGGGATCCCACACAAGGAAGACAAGAGTCCATAATACTGTCTTTGAAAGTGAGAGGGGTGGAATTTCATGAGTTTTTACAACCAGTGGGACTTACAGCCTGGAATTAAAAAAAAAAAAAAAATCAACGGGCTTGGCTCTGGGAGAGCCCAAAGAGTGTTAGGAAGTCTCCCCTAAAGAGACAGCACAAAAAACAGCCCACAGAGATACCCTCCTTGTGCATACTCTCTGTCAAACAAATAGAATCTTTAGAAAATATATATATAAGGGTACTAATTGACGGTAATGCAATAATAGTAGGGGACTTTAACACTCTACTTACATTAATGGACAGATAATCCTAACAGAAAGTCAACAGGGAAAACTGTAGCTTTGAGTGACATACCGGACAGACGGATTTAACAGATATATTTAGAACATTTCATCCCAAACCAGCAGAATACATATTCTTTTTTTTTTTCAGAATACATATTCTTTTCATAGGTACACAGAATTATCCAGAATAGATCATATATTAGGTCACAAAACAAATCTCAATAGATTCAAAAAGACTTAAGTCATACTATGCACTTTAAAAAAAAAAAAGATTTATTTATTTATTCATGAGAGACACAGAGCGAGAGAGGCAGAGACATAGGTAGAGGCAGAAGCAGGCTCCTCATAAGGGGGCCCGATGCGGGACCTGATCCCAGTTCCTAGGAACGCAGATGCTCAACTGCTGAGCCTCCCAGGCATCCCACCATGCACTTTTTCTAACCACAATGCTACAAAAGTAGAAATCAACCACAAGGGAAAAAAAAATCTAGAAAGAGCACAAATACATGAAGGTTAAATAATATGCTACTAAACAATGAATGATCAAGAAAAAAATCAAAGAAGAGATAAAAAATTACATAGAAACAAATGAAAATAAAAACACAACAGTCAAAAATCTTTGGGATGCAGCAAAAGGGTTCTAAGAGAAAAGTTGACAGCAATACAGGCCTACTTCAAGAAGCACGAAAAATCTCAAAACAACCTAACCTTACACCTAAAGGAGATAGAAAAAAAAAAAACAAAACCCAAACAAACAAAACCCAAAACCAGCCAAATGAAGGAAATAATGAAAATTAGAGCATAAATAAATTATATAGAAACTTAAAAAAACAATAGAACAAAAGTAACCAGGAACTGATTCTTTGAAAACATCAACAAAACAGATAAACCTCTAGCCAGACTCCTCAAAATCAAACAAAAAACAAAACAAATCAGAGAGAGAGAGAGAAAAAAAGAGAGAGCACTCAAACAAAATCACTGATGAAACAGAAGAAGTAAGAACCAACCAACACCACAGAAATATGATAGATTATAGGAGAATATTGGAGAATATGAAAAATTATATAACAAAGTGGACAACCTAGAAGAAATGGATAAATTCCTAGAAACATATAGTTTACCAAAACTGAAGCAGGAAGAAACAGAGAGTTTGAACACAGTGGTTGCCAGCAATGAAATTGAATAAAACAAAACAAAACAAAACAAAACAAACCTCCCAACAAACAGAAGTTCAAGACCAGATGGCTTCACAGGCAAATTCTACCAAACATTTAATGAAGAGTTAATATCTATTCTTCTCAAACTATTCCAAAAAATAGAAGAGGAAGGAAAACTTCTAAATTTATTCTATGAAGCCAGCATTATTACCCTGATCCCAAAATCAGATAAAGACACCACAAAAAAGAGAACTACAGGCCAATATTTCTCGTGAACATAATAGCAGATCCAAAAATTTCAACAAAATATTAGCAAATCAAATCCAACAATACATCAAAAAATTATTAACCATGATTAGGTTAACTTTATTCCTGGGAGGCAAAGGTGTTTCAGTATTTGCAAATCTATCGTGATATATCACGTCAATAAGAGAAAGGATAAAAACCATATCATCATTTCAATAAATGCAGAAAAGGCATTTAACAAAGTACATTTATTGATAATAAAAGCCCTCAAAAAAGTAGGTTTAGAGGGAACATACCTCAACATTATAAGGGTCATATATGAAAACCCACATTGAACATCATACTCAATGGGGAAAAACTGAGAGCTTTCCCCCTAATATCAGGAAGATGACAAGGATGTCTATGCTCACCACTTTCATTCACTGAAACCCTAGCTATAGCAGTCAAACAACAAAAAGAAAAGACACCCAAATTGGTAAGGAAGAAGTAAAACTTTCAGTATTTGCAGGTGACATGATACCTTATATAAAAACTCCAAAAACTACTAAAACTAATAAATGAATTCAGGAAAGTTACAGGATACAAAATCAATGTACAGAAATCTATTGCATTTCTATACAGTAATAAGGAAGTGGTAGAGAAATTAAGAAAGCAATCCTATTTACAATTGCACCAAATGTAATAAAATACCGAGGAATAAACAACCAAGGACATGAATGACTTGTACTCTGAATAATGTAAAACATGGATAAAAGAAATTGAAGACGACACAAAGAAATGGAAAGACATTCCATGCTCTTAGATTGGAAGAACAAATATTGTTAAAATGTCTATATTAGGGACACCTACGTGGCTCAGTGGTTGAGCATCTGCCTTTGGCTCAGGTCATGATCCCAGAACCCTGGGATCGAGTCCCACATCAGGCTCCTTGCAGAGAACCTGCTTCTCCCTCTGCCTATGTCTCTGCCTGTCTCTGTGTCTCTCATGAATAAATAAATGAATAAATAAATAAATAAATAAATAAATAAATAAAATCTTTATCAACAGCATTTTCCCCAGAACTAGAACAAACAATCCGAAAATTTGTATGGAACCAAAAAGATCCCAAAGACCCAAAGCAATCTGGAAAAAGAAAAACAAAACTGGAGGTACCACAATTCCACACTTCAAGTTATATTACAAAGCTGTAGTAATCAAAGCGGTATGGTGCTGTCACAAAAATAGACACATATGTCAATGGAACAGAATATAAAGCCGAGAAATAAAGTCACACTTATATGGTCAATTAATCTCTGACAAAGTAGGAAAAAGCATACAGTGGGAAAAAGTATTTTCAACAAATGGTGTTGGGAAAGCTCGACAGCTACGTGCAAAAGAATGAAACTTGATCACTTTCTTACACCACACACAAAAATAAATTCAAAATGGATCAAGCACCTAAATGTGAGACCTGAAGCCATAAAACTCCTAGAAGAGAGCACAGGCAGTAATATCTCTGACATTGGCCATAGCAACATCTATCTAAGTAGGTCTCCTGAGGCAAGGGAAAGAAAAGCAAAAATAAATAGTTGGACTATATCAAAATAAAAAGCTTCTGCGCAACAAAGGAAACAGTCAACAAAACTAAAAGGCTGCCAAGTGGATGGGAGAAGGTATTTTCAACCCTGATAAAGGGTTAGTATCCAAAATATATAAAGAACTGATACAATTGAACACCCAAAACATGAATGATCCAGTTAAAAATGGGCAGAAGACATGAACAATTTCTCCCAGGAAGACATACATATAGTCAATAGAAATGCAAAAAATGCTCAATATCACTCGGCTGCAAGGAAATGCAAATTAAAACTACAGTGAGATATTATCTCACACCTGTCAGAATAGTTAAAATTCTGACAAGAAACAACAAGTGTTGACCAAGATGTGGGGAAAAAAGAACCTTTGTACATTATTGGTGGGAATGCAATCTGGTATAGCCATTGTGAAAAATAGTATAGAGTCCCCTCAAAAAGTAACAGAACTACCTTATGATGCAGCAATCATACTACTGGGTGTTTCCCCCCAAAATGAAAAAAAATGCTAATTCGAAGTGATATGTGTACCTTTCATGTTTCTTTGCAGCATTATTTGCAATAGCCAAATTATGGAAGCAGTCCAAGTGTCCACTGGCTGATAAACGTGTAAAGAAAATGTGGTATATATACATAGTGGAATATTACTCAGCCATAAACAAGAATGAAATATTGTATTTGCAAAAACATGAATGGAGCTCGAAAGTATAATGCTAAGCAAAATATATGAGGAAAAGACAAATACCATATGATTTTACTCATGTGGAATTTAAGAAACAACACAAATTAGTAAAGGAAAAAAAGAGAGACAAACCAAAAAACCAGATTCTTGTATTTTTTTTTTAAGATTTTATTTATTTGTTTGATAGAAAAAGAGAGAGAGAGAGAGAATACGTGGTGGGGGAAGGGGCAGAAACGGACAAACAGATGCCCCAATGAGTGGGAAACCTGACTCAGGGGGGCTCAATTCAAGAAGCCTGAGATCATGACCTAAACTGAAGTCAAATGCTTAACCAATTGAGCCACCTGGGGCACCCCCTAAAAAACAGATTCTTAACTATAGAGAACAAACTTGTTACCAGAAGGGAGGTGGGAGGAAGATGAATGAAGTAGGTGATGGAAATTAATAATTACCTGTTGTGATGAGCACTGAGTAATATATGGAAGTGTTGAATCACTATATTGTACAACTGAAAATAATATAACACTGTATGTTAACAATGCTGGAATTAAAATTTTAAAAACTAATTTAAAAAAAGAACTGAAGAGGTTTATGCATTATAAAGCCAAATTATTTAAGCAAAAATCTTAGCAGTAACACTGAGGCCTGGCAGAGTGATAAAGGTAAACTCAAGGAGGCTGGATCTTGTTCTAGTACTGGACGGAGGGAGTGTCACATTTAATTTGGAGATTTCATTCACTCAGCTACTTTTTATTGAACATGCACTGTTCGTTTTACTATTATGGAAAAGGAAAACACCTTAAAAATTTGAAATTCATAGGAAAAAATGTCTCCCCATCTATGTTTTACCATATGCCTACCTTCCCCCTCACATATTTCACATATTTAAACCAAGTATGGTATTTATATTATCAAAAGTGGTTTCTGGGCCTGGTATCTGTTAGGAACTAAAAGATAATAATACCCTGGGAGTTTTATGAAGAAAAATGAAATTATTAAGACTTGTCAAGATAAGTGTGGCCAACATCTATGGTGGTTACAAATCCAGATTTCAACTACTGTTCTTCTCCATAGTTAAGATGCTAGGAACTCCTTGTTTGTGATGAACCTAAAAAATTAGCTGATAAAATTGAACACTGGAACTCAATATTTTTCTTCATTGTCCCCTTATGTACCGATTATTTTACACCTCCACTGACCTTATCACTGGCTTCTGAATCCCCACAATGTACTCTTCATCTGTTTCACTGTCCCCCTTTTTTAAATTTTATTTTTAATTGTATTATTATTATTTTTTAGAGAGAAAGAGATAGAGCATGTGTGCTGGGGGGAGGGGAAGAGGGAGAGGAAGAGAGAGAATCTGAAACAGGCTCCATGCCCAGTGTGATACAGGTCTCGATCTCACAACTTTGGAGATCATGATGACCTGACATCAAGACATCAAGCTTAACCAAGGTGCCTGTGAGATTTTATTTTTAAGTAATCCTTACACCCAACATGGGGCTCGAACTCACAACCCTGATATCAAGAGTCACGTGCTCTACTAACTGAGCCAGCCAGGTGCTCCCTCACTGGCCTTTTCTACTTCTCAAACAAGCAGTTTTTACCACCACAGTTCATGAAACCATGTGTACTATATTAGCCTGGTAGGGCTGCCATAACAGAATACCACAGAATGGGTAGTTAACAACAGAAATGTATTTTCTCACAGTTCTGGAATGTGGAAGTCCAAGTTCAAGATGCCTGATGGTTTGGTTTCTCCTGAGGCCTCTCTTCTTGGCTTGTAGATGGCTTTCTTCTCACTGTGTCCCACATGACTTTTTCTCTGTGCATGAGCATCTATGGTGTCTCCCCCTCTTCTTGTAAGTAGTCTCTGCAATGGTCAATGGAGACCTGCTTACATGCAGAAGAAAAGTCTCATTGGTAGGTCAAGGTACTAGTTAATGGGATCCCTGGGTGGCGCAGCGGTTTGGCACCTGCCTTTGGCCCAGGGCCCGATCCTGGAGACCCGGGATCAAATCCCACGTCGGGCTCCCGGTGCATGGAGCCTGCTTCTCCCTCTGCCTGTGTCTCTGCCTTTCTCTCTCTCTCTCTGTGTGACTATCATAAAAAAAAAAAAAAAAGGTACTAGTTAAGCAGATGAAGTAGTGGCTGTGTTACAGTGGCTACCTGTGTGGCTCAGGAGTAACCAAGGCTAAACGAAAGATCCTGGTGTTGATGGGGTTCCCACTACTAGTTTGTTACTAGACCCAACACAGAAACTTAACACAGAATTGAGTGAATCATGCTCCTCAGGTCATTGTACACTACCCTTACTTGTTGATGCTTTTGGTTTTTATTTTTTTCTCACATCATATATTCCTATTGCTTCTTTCATTCTCTCCACCTCAATAGTATCTCTAATGCATTTCACACGGTTCCTTAGACATATATATACTATTGAAAGATATATAGTGTTTTGTGTATGTTTTAAATGAGATCCTGTAAACACTGCTTTTGTTAACAAAAGGACATGGGTGTTGAGAAACTTCGTACTCTAAAATTAAAAAAAAAAAACCGTCAGAAACATTGGTGTTTGAAATCTTATCAATAAGACTGAAACATTCTACTTTTGCCTGAAGGATTGGAATAATTCCAATGCAGAAAAGCAGTCAGGTATATAACTTCGGATAAGAGTTTTCTGGCAACAACAGTCTGTATTTATTTTAAACTGAGTAGTTTCCAAGGAAATAGGACCTGAGTCAGCTTGTTGGCCCAGGTCTGATGCTGACCCCCTTACATACGGTTTTGCTTTTTTTTTTTTTTTTTTTTTTTTACAGTTTTGCTTTAATTTGAAACATTACTTCATTTAAACTCTACCCTAATGTCTACTTTCCCCAAACACCCTATAATAACCCTGTCCTTCTCAGAGTTTGGTTAGACGCCCATGTTTCCTCTGATGAGCAGTCTCCCATCTTGTAGCAAGTTTGTAAACTTGGCTTTGTTGAGCTACTGGTTTGTGCCTGAAAATTTTTATCAGATAGGCTTTATAAAAATACACATGCATCATATTACTTAAGATCTCATTCTTTCTTCTTTAAAAAACACACACACATTTTTTTCCCCCTTAAAGAGCTATCCATGTTGTTATGTGTAAGTCTAATGCATTACTTCTAATGGCTGGATAGAGTTTCATCTTAAAAACACATCCACACGCCCACACACCATATTCATTTCATCTATTTCCCAGTGTAGACACCAGAGTTGCCTCTAGTCTCTTTGTACTATAAACAATGCATTTCTTCTTGAATTTTCTCTGATGGAACTGCTTCAGAATTTTCTGGGATACATTTTCTGAAGTTGTACTGGCAAATTCCAAGGTGTGCTGCCAGAACTTTGCTATAAGTACTACCAGAATGGTAGCTCTAACTGATATACTTACCAGCACTTGGTATTATTATCTGTTTTCAAATATTATCCAATTTGATGGGTATAAAGTGATTCCATTTTTGTTCTGATTTGTATTCCTTTGAGCACAAGTGAAGTCAAGAATCTTTTCTATGTCGATTATGTATTTATTTTACTTCCATGATTTGCTGATCAATATTCTCTCTCCCTTTATAAAACTGGGCTTTTCTGCCTTTATACAAATAAAGCATAAGAACTAGTCTTTGCCTTGTTATAATTCATGCAGAAATAATTCATAGTTAAGCAGAAATTTGAGAACAATATAGTGCTATACTATGTGGTATTTCCCTGAAAGTGTAAAAGATAATCCTTTGAGACTACACCATCATGGGTTGTTTTTAGAGGCAACTGGGAGAGATCTGGAAGTATAGGGAAGAGGTAAGTGATGGAGAAGAGACAACATTCCATACTGTGGCAGGCAGCCTGCACAAATACCAGAGGAAGAAAGGTAGGAGGTAATCCAGAAAAAGCAGGAAGACCAGTGGCAGTGAAGGGTATGTTTGGGGTAGTGGTAATTAAATTTGGATAAAAAAGATTTAATTGGTAGGAGGGACTCGCAGGTCCCTGAGTAGAGAAATAACATGGTCAAAAGGGGTTGCTATGATTTGAATGTGGTTCCCCCCCCCCACCAACTGACATATTGAAATGTTAACCCCCAAAATGAAAGTATTAGGAGGTGGGGCCTTTGGAAGGTGCTCTGCCCTCTTGAATGGGATTAGTGCCTTTGTAAAAGAGGCTCCAGAGGCATCCCTTGCTCTTTCTGCCATGTGAGGACACAGTGAGAAGAAGCTTGCTATGAACCAGTAAGAGGGCCCTAACTTTACCATGTTGGGCCATGATCCTGGACTGCCTAGCCTCCAGAACTGTAAGAAACAAATTTCTTTTTTTTTTTTTAAGATTTATTTATTTATTTATTTATTTATTTATTTATTTACTTACTTACTTACTTACTTACTTACTTATGAGAGACACAGAGAAAGAGAGGCAGAGACACAGGCAGAGGGAGAAACAGGCTCCATACAAGAAGCCCGATGCGGGACTCAATCTCGGGACCCTGGGATCACGCCCTGAGCCAAAGACAGATGCTCAACTGCTGAGCCACCCAGGCATCCCGAGAAACAAATTTCTGTTGTTTATAAGTTACCCAGTCTGTGGTACTTTGTTATAAACAACCTGAATGGACTGACAGTGGTATTGTAGAAATCTGATTTTTCTCTTGACAAAAGAATTGAGAAGGTAGATCAGTGATCAGCAGAGATTTTAAGTAAAAAGTGAATGTTTATTTGAATTGAACAGAAAATACATATGAGGTGTAGCATTGGAACTGAAAAAGAAAGAATAATTAGAAATATTTAAAAAAGAAAAAGAACCTGTTGATATCAAATAAACAATGGAAGGACTACTACTTACTCTTAGATTTTAGTCTGAGGGACTAGGAAAGTGGAGATGATAGTTTCCAAAATAGGAACAGTTCGGGAGGGAAAATAAGCAACAGGGGAAAAACATAAACTGCAAAGGTGTTATATTTTAATCTCTTTGTGGGATGTAAGGGGAGAACATATTATTCACATATTCAGGATTCTCTTCCCTTTATTTTTTTTCCTATTACTAAACTTTTCTCAGGCCCTATTTCTACATTTTCTTTCTGTCATTTTCTAATCATTCTTTCTACACACAAACTCCCATAATCAAGCAAGCATCATTTAACAATTTCTCTCCATCCCCGCAACTCCTGAAAAAAGTGCAAAAATAACTTTTTGTAAAACTCGCCATGTTTTTATGATACTCAAACACTATATTAAAAAATGATGACCCAACTAAATAATACATTTTATTATAGTGATCGATTTATACATGGTTTGCTGAATGCATCTATGTTGTAGGCTTTTTGGTTAATATGATTTGTTAAAACCCTCTCAGCAAAGTGCTGTTACAATGACCATCTTCTGGGACTTGGGAATAGTCTTATTATACAGAACTTAATGTTATACACTAATGGCATTTATTAGAATGGAATTCTATATGTATTATTACTTCCGACATCAGCCTAGCTTTTTTAGTCTCCTCACAGCATGAGACTTTAGTAATTATGCTAATGTTAGCTGATTCATGAGGACAACTTCCTAAAGTGCACTTAATTAACTTGGAGATTTTGTAAACAGCTGTACATGTAGATTCTGCAAATTGTAGGGATATGTCAATCTGACATGTGTACAGTCTGGCTTCCTAACCTCATCACTTTTTACTAAAACTGAAAACAATAAGAAGCTCAGGTCTGGCATCGTTTGAAGCAAATGCTTGGGGAAGACTCAGAAATGTCATGTTAGCCTACCTGAAGATGGGGACCATAGGATTCCTCCATTCTGAGTCTGTGGAGCTAGATGAGTTAGGTAGATTGCTGCCTTTCAAGTTGGTATGAGGGAAAATATTAAAGTCTGTTTCTTTAGCAAAGGGAATGATTTTTCCAACATGTTGCTACAATATGTTTTTTCCTGTGGGTTTGTTGGTACCACTGACCAATACTGGACTTCCAAGGACTTTTCTGCAGGTCAGATTTCACATCCACAGGCTCCGTTATCTCTGCTTTCCTCCAGTCCCAGCTGCTGGGTTGATTTGATATTTGAGTGGCTCATCACCCTTATTTGAATGGAAATATTGAATGATATTTTACTTTCAACATTTTATTAAAGTATCATAATCCCCTACAAGTGAGAAGTAATATTCACATGCATAGGACATTTAACGAAGACTAACTGTCGTGCAAGACTTCAACACACACATAAAAATTGTAAAGGTAAGTGAATCACTTCAGGGCCAAGACCAAACTAATCAAAACGGAGGATGGAGGGAAGAAACATCAAGAGAGAATGGAAGAAAAAACCCTACTACATAAAATTAGGAGAAATACCAATAGCATAAAGCTAATGACAACAGAGAATAGGGATATTTTTTAAATAATCTTACCACTGCGTAAGATCACCCTCTCAGATAATTCCTAGAAACTAAGCTAAGGATTTGTCTATCATTTCTCAAGGGTCCCAGTGAGGTCTTCCCCCCTCATTAACTTAAGCTACATTCGTGGGTACAATCTCTTTGGGAATGAGCTAGATTACATCTAAAGATAATCAAACACTTATTGCTTAGCCTTTTCTTTGACTTCAATTGTCAGAACCTCTTCCCCTGCCTCTGCAGAAGGAGCCATGCTGATGATGAGGGATTGACGAGTAGTTCCTCTGGGTAAAGCTGCCCTTCTAATGGACTGGGGCATTTCCTCTGCTATAATACAATTTGCTCTACATTCAGAGCTGTCCAGTATTTTCTCTGATGGCTCTCTTTCTTTATCTTCATATTCTCTTCTTTTACCCCCTCCTTCTTCAGAGTTTTCACTTGTTTTCTGGAAGAAGCAGTTAGAAAGAATTGGTTTGAAATCATAATAAAGGACATTGGAATCTTTTGATTAATATACAATAACTAAAGATCACCACCAAGAGAAGAGTGTCTGAATTAAATTAATGTGGGAATCACATCTGCCTCGCATTTGACTATCATTTGACAGCTTTCTAATGTGCTGAAGAATGAGACTGAGCTGTCACATTTGACTTAACAGTGTAATTCTGGGTTGCATTTTTGTCCCTGACAAGAAATTCTCTTCCTAGTTGTCCTCAAGCTTTCTGAATTATTAGACTTAGGGCTCAGGATTCTTTGCTTTTGCTTTAAAAATATGTATTTATTTATTTTATGGAGATGAAATTTTAAATATTTGTTTTCTAATAAAAAAGTGTTAACCAAATGCCATAAAACTACTACAGAATGTATGATTTTCCTGCTGCATAAGCTCATAGGAGAACCTCAGGGAGGAACTCATCTCTCTTTCCTTATACAGTCTTCTCCATTCATCCCACGGGGGCTTGAGCTGTATAGTTTTAGAAACTATTATTCTTAGTATCATCTGCAGAGATTTCATAGTAAAAAACATACTATGCTCTGTACTGATGATGCTTCAGGTTAGTTTAAGAGAAGCTTGTACAAGGTATAAAATGTACACATGTAAAGTGGAGGAACTTACTTGACACAATGACCTATATTTCTTTACCCCATAAACTTTTAACACAAATTATGATTTCAATGCTGGTTAAATGAGTCATTTGGTTCATACTGTATTCCTAATTTTCACCATAGTGTTTGTGTGTGAAAAGGAAGAGGCAAGTTTTAGCCTCTTGAGGGTGACTGATTTATAATACTTGCTTAATGATTTTCTGAAAGATCCACAGCCACCCATTTCTTACAGTTTTAGGGACAACATGACTCCATTCAGAAAATCTGAATCCCTGCTCTGTTTTCAACATTTGCTCTCCTACGTCTATTACAAGAATCAAAGAAATACGAAAATCAAGAGAGAAAAACAATAACATTTGAGTATCTTGAAATTTCTAGGAATTGAGAGGCAGCTCAGTGTAGGCCTAGAAGTCTGAATACCTGAGTAATAGTTTTTGCTCTGTCACTTTTTGTAATCTTATCCAAATATGTTGCTCTGGAGTTCAGTTTCTTCATCTATAACAAGAAGGGCTTGGATGAAATCTATGAAGTTATTTTTGGCTTTTAACATTTGTGATATATAAGTGATTGAATATTTGTGAAAATATTTATTGGCTCATTGGTAAAATGTGTTACATATTTATAGGTGTATATTTTAGGACTATACATATATAATTGAATCTCATTATTCATGGTAGTTTTGTTCTATAAAGCATCCACAAACACAGAATTAGCAAATACTGAATCATTGCTCCTAGGGATAATGCAGGATTTGGTTCTTATGAGCTTCTGGCCAAATTCTTATCAACAAATCAATATATAACCTTGTTTTGTGAGTATTTCTGTTTAGAGACATTTATTTAACAAATATTGTTAATTCATTATATTGAACTCATAGCCAACAGCACTGTAACTCATGCTTGAAGGAAGCTTACATGAAGCTATATCTTTTCTCTGTAAGGCA
The DNA here is from genome assembly GCF_003254725.2 of Canis lupus dingo. Taxonomy (NCBI): domain Eukaryota; kingdom Metazoa; phylum Chordata; class Mammalia; order Carnivora; family Canidae; genus Canis; species Canis lupus. Next base: position 32,982,631 of record NC_064271.1, read on the forward strand.
CATCAAAGCATTTTTGTACTTAGGAACACTAGACAGCACTTCAGCTCTATGCAGTACAAAAATGAGAAAAACATTGCACTTAAATGGACCATGAAAAGGTCACTTGTTTATAGTATGAGAACTGAAATAGAGTGTCTTCTTGTCCACCTTCAGCTGGGAACATGTGCACTGGGCAATTTAAATTTTTCATCACTGCTCTGCACATACGTATTTTTGCAATGAGCATGTTGAGCACTGATTTTGGTGTTACAAAGAAATTTCTATGAGTAGGTAGATATGCAAATATACAGAATATACAAATAATGAGAGTTGAATGTATTTGTGTATATATATGGATACATGTGTATCTATAATAAACTGTGAGGATTAAATGTAATGATACACGAGGATACAGTTTAGATAATAATACATGCTATAAAACAGTCATTATTATTCACACTAGATGCATCCAAACTATCCCAGTGTCTGAAATGGAATTAAAGTAAGAGTTTGTCTGGGTTTGCTTAGTCCAATGGTCTGTGACAGCCCTCCATTCACTCTGCCTTATTACCTGAATGGTTTGTTCTCTCTTCAGTTTGAGTAGTCTTGTAAGTCCTGCTTTTCCTGTACCTCCCAGGAGAGCTTTAAAAATTTTGGGTGTCTCTTGTTTTGGTGGGAAGAGAAAGGCAAGTCCTTTTCTTGGAGGGGTTGTCTCTGTGGCTGGAGCCTTCTTCTTTAGAAGCACACTGTGGATAGAAGAGAAAGGCTACTTTAGTACTGTAAAAATTCTGGAGAAATTACCAGAGACACCAATGTTTCTCCTAATCTGTGAAGTTTTCAATGGATAGCTGCATAAACATTTGTTTGTTAAAGGCATCTCATGAAGAAAGTTGATCCCTGTCATCACAATACAGTCCTCCGCTTAGATTTTCACAAAGTAAAACCAACTCTAATGGGGTTTTAAAGGTCATACCTGGCTTTTTTCATGAGGAGCTTTTCAGAATCTGGATAATGCACTAGAATTTCTTGGAGGGTCTTTTTGTCCAGAGTTAAAAGATTGGCAAACCCATGGGCTATCACATTGGCAGTTCGGCGATTTCCTCCTCTCCCTGCTAGAAGGCTGTAAGAGGAGAACAGTGAATCTTTACCACCAGTTTCACTTTTCTTCCAGCGAGATTAAAAAGAAAAAATAGACATAAAATATTTTAACCACTTATACTACTTTGGAGAGAGGCAAAGACGAGAGTTCAGGTGACTGTGTGGAGGACGTTGGAGGAAGTTAGAGGTGGTGGCGATGGAAGTGGCAACAGTTTTCAACAGGTTTTGCCTTAACTCCCACCTCAAATGAAGGACTTGTAGCCATCAGTGCCCTATGGGATTCTTCATCCCAGATTCCAAAAGTGAAAAGTCTCTTTGGACTGGGTATCCTCTATTTGCTCCTTCAGATTCACTTTTCATTTTCCCATTCCTATTTGCTCCCAGAAAACCGACCTCTGTAGGCTTGTCCTCTGACTTCCATTTGAGTGCAGCCAATGAGAACTATCAGTAAGAAGTTGGAAACAGGAGGAGTGTGGTGTTGGAGCACTTATTCCCTTGCTCATTCCTTGCTAGACCTTAGGTAAGCAGTAGTTACAGTTCTCTACCAAAATCTACAGCCCTGATATGTGGTCTTCTAGAAGTAGGATTCCACAGTGGAGTTCTAGTAATATGCTCACCCCTTTCTTGGTTCTGGGAGTGTGCCCTTCTCTTGTTCCCTTCAGGCCTAGCTGTAGAAAGACTCCCTTGCCATTGCTAGCTTCAGGATGCATCACCAATCCTTGCTGGATCACTTAGATTTTTCTTCCAGTTTCCTTCTATTGGTGTCTGTCAACAATGCCTTAATTAAAAGGAATTACCTTGTTTGAGTATACCTTCTGTTTTCTGCTTGGGTCCTGCCTGATACAACTCTGACATCAAATCTTAATGATGCCTTGGTTACATCTGGTGAATCCAATCTCTTCTACTTAACTCTCAAATCATCTTGTTTCTCAATATCGCAAACTGCTCTGTAGTATAGTCATTCACATACAATGTCCCACTTGAAAAGTCAGTGAATCCTGGGTTTTACATTTTTTATTTATCTTTTTATTTTTATTATTTTTTTATTTTTTACATTTTTTAGAGACATAGCTGGCCATTTTGTATTTGGGAAGTGACCAACAAGTAGTTAGTGAAGAAATGAACACACGAATGAATTTTAGAAATGGTTAAAAATTATATCATTCACCAATAATCTAGAAAATAAGGGTTGGTATTTATTTATTTATTTATTTTTTAAGGGTTGGTATTTAAAACCAAGATAAGAAAAGACAAATTTAAATGTTTTTTTGTTTTTGTTTTTGTTTTTGTTTTGTTTTGTTTTGTTTTTAAATACTACAGACTCTGCATTGCAAAGATAATACAATAGATTTAATTCCTTGGAGTCCACCAGTTAGGAAAAAATAGTTGTGTTCTTTTCCTTTGTGTGTGTATGTGTGTGTGTGTGTGTGTGTGAGAGAGAGAGAGAGAGAGAGAGAAAGAGAGAGGAGAATAGAAAAGCCTCACATTAATAAAAACACAATCTCTAGAGGTAAAAAGGACACAGAAAGCAACTTGGCAATAAGAATGAATGTTCATACTTTCACAGCCCTGCCTTTAGGGGGAAGTGTGAGAAGTTGCATGGGTCCTAGGCCTGAAGATTTGTATTAGACAATATGTGCTTCTCTGACTGTTGCAAAAAAGAGAACATTCTGACTGGCTGTTAATTGATAAGCAACTAACAGGGTTTTAGCTGTCACACATTAAGAGCTCATAAGTTATCACCTATGTTCTTACTACCAAAAAAAGCTGAACAAACTGGAAACCAATAACTTTTCTTGTATTTATCAGAGAACTGGGGTTGCAGGTAAATTCCTACCTAAATGTGGAGAGATAGGTGAATCCAGAAAACCACAGCCAGACCTACTTAACTGGAACAGAAGCCTTGGAGCTATAACTGGTACAAACATTTAAATGGTAATTTTAACAAACTGTTAGGTTGAGAGTGGATTATCAAGAAACTCTTGAGGGTCACAATTATGGGGAAACCGATATCTGTATGGGTTTATCCTTGAGGAATCCCACCATATTCTCATGGTTAACAGCCAAGAAAGATCTCCTTATGGTTCTGGCAGCAGAAGGTGATGATTAATCATTATAAAATACACCTGGAACTTATTTATTCTCCATAACAAAGGGCTGCTATCTAGGGAAAAAAAAAAAACTATCAGAACTGTATGCCACCTGAAGTGTTTCTCCCATCCCAGGGCTCTCTAGTCTTCCTGTCTTACCTAAGGAGAATGAAAAACTAAGAAACACTGGCAAAGGTCACATCCCAGGACACAGATCCACTAAAAGACTGCAATTTAAATATAAGATTATAGATCTCCCCCATATCTTATCACTGTTCCAATGGGGTTTTTGTATAATAACAGTGGATTACAGCAGCAGGGTGCAGACTTTCTCTGAGGAAGTATACTTAGGGAAGGCTAAAGTCAAAAGGGAGATAGAAACAAGGACATTTTAGAGAAATTTGGAACTTCTGGCACCTAGGGCTGCATCTAACATTAAACACAGTCCAACTCCTAGTCAGATTAACATAAAACCTCATGCTAAAGACCTATCTACCTCAGTTCTTATTATGGATTACATTATATATAGCTTCCAACAAAAAATTAAAAAGCACACTTAAAAAAATAACAAGATAAACACAGCCTAACAAGACAAAGAAAGCATTAGAACCAGACTGAGATATGACACAGATACTGGAATTCTCAGACAGAGAATTTATTTATTTATTTATTTATTTATTTATTTATTTATTTATTTATCAGACAGAGAATTTAAAATGACTTTGATTAATATGTTAAGGGATCATATAAGAATATCCAGATGGGAAATGTAAGCAGGGAGAGAGAAATTCTAAGGCAAAAATCAAAAGGAAAGATTAGAAATCAGAAATACTGTAACAAAAATGAAGAATGACTTTGCTGGGCTCATCAGTGGACTGTACATGGCCAAGAAAATAGATGAGCTTGAAGATAGGTCATTAGAAAATTAGGCAAATATGCCTAAAATACAATGAGAAAAAGAATGAATAAACCCCAAAACTTGCTCCCAAACATAAAAAACTTCAGGACAATTTCAAAAAGCATAAATAGATATGTATATTTTGTGTGTACATATACATAAAATATACATAAAGCATACAATTCTCTAATACTAGAAAAAATACTTGAAATCATCATGGCCAAGAAGGTCCTAAAATTAATGACAGACATAAAACCACAGATCCAGGAAGCTTTGAGACTACCAAGCACAATAAATACTCACCCCTCCCCACCTCACAGTTCCTGGCATATTATATTCAAACTGTAATAGGCCAAAGATAAAGAGAAAATCTTAAAAAGAGCCAGAGGGGGAAACATCTTACCTATTGTAGTATAAACTCTGACACTTATGTTTCATCACTTTTTTTGAAATCCGGGTGCCTGAACTAAACTTGATTGCCATTTCAAAGACGCTTCCACTTTAAATATGCCTATTTTAAACATATTGTCAGCCACCCAATTAAAGAACTAAGCTGCGTTCCCCCACTGAAGCTCTTTTTATTTTAGAGACTTGGTTGATAAGTGACCATTGCGCCACTTTTTTTCACTTCACATACTTTAAATTCCCGCTCTTATGTTTTAAATTCACCAATGAAGAGTGAGACCACAAAATCCTGGGCCCCCATTCTCAACCCCAATAAAAGCACAATCCCAGGCCTGTACACTCTTTCTTTCTTTGTGATCCCACTGTGTAGCTCCAGGTGGCTGTGTAATTTTCCAGGTCTTCTAAGTAATTAACCTGTATTTTTTCAAGGTTTCCTGATGGTTGTTGCTGAAGGCATTTTACAACCTTAATAAAAAACCCACAAGGGCCTGTCCAATCACAACACTGGTCATTGATAGGTTGAGACTGGAACAAAACACCTATAAGAGGAACAAGGATAATAATCAGCAGACTTTTCATGAGAAGCCATGCAAGTAAGAAGAGAGGGGAGTGAAATATATGTGGAAGCTCCTAACAGATTAGATCATAATCGCTTTCACCACAAAGAAGACATGATAGCGGTTAGCTAATGCAATAGTGGGAATCATATTACAATACATATGAATTTCTTTTTTTTATATATGAGTTTCTAACACCAATATGCTGTACACCTAAAACTTACACAATATTATTTGCCAATGATATATCTCAATAAAAATTAAAAATAGTAAAAAAAAATTAGAAAGCAACCTAGAATTTTATGTACAGTGAAATTAATCCTTCCAAAGTGAAAAAGGACAAAGATTTTCTTAGAAAAACAAAAGCAGAGGGAATTCAACATTTGTTCATCTACTCTGCAAAAAATGTTGAAAGAAATTCTGCAGGAAGAAAGAAAATAATGTAACTTAGAAATTCTACCTAAAAAAGTGGAAGGACATGGAGAAGGAATAGAGGTAAAATAAAACTAAAATCTTTGTTTTTCTTATTCTTAATTGATCTAAAAGATAACTTTAGATAATAAAGTAGCAATGCATTGGGTGATTATAGCATAGGGATAAATGAAATGAATGATGTCAATGTCTTAAGGGCTACTAGGGAAGAATTAGGAATACTGTGTAAGGCTTCTGCTCTGCAGGTAGCATTCTGTGAAGTAGACTTAGATTAGTTTAAAATGTATGTCACAGACTCTAATGCTACTACTAGAATGTCTTGAAAAGAAGTATAATTGATATGCCAAGAGAGGAGAGAATGTCAAATCATATGAAATGCTCAGCTGAAACTAAAGAAGGCAGAAAAAAAAAAAAAGAGGAAAAAAACCCCTAATGTTATTACGCCACTGAGGCATCAAACAGCCTCTTATCTGCACTTCTCACTAAACTTAGGTCCAGGACTATCCAGGTCACTTAAAAATGGAATTACTCCCTCAAGACAGAAAGTAGATACTTGGAATCCATAAATGTTGACTACTTATTTTGTTCGGTGATTTCACATTTTAAGTTTCTTGTTCCATGGCAAGAACACTTATTCTTTTTTCTTCTTCTTTCTTTCTTTTTTTTTAAAGCAAGAGAGACAGGGTGGGGGAGGGGACACAGAATCTTGAGCAGGTTCCACACCCAACATGGAGCCGACACAGGGCTTGATCTCATAACCCTGAGATCATGACCTGAGCCAAAATCAGATGCTTAACTGACTGAGCCACCCAGGCACCTCCCCAAAACTTATTCTTTAGTCCTTTCCTGAGGTTCTCCCAAAGACAAGCTCTGCTTTCACCTTCTTTTTCTAAGGAAGAGAAATGAATTTTACCCTATCTGTCTGCCTATCTATCTGTCTTGTCTATCTACCTATCTATCCATCCATCCAACTTCCTATCTATCTTCTTACCTGTCTTTCTATGAAATAAATGTTGGTACTTGAAGGACAATGATAGAATGAGCTCATTTCATTTACATTCCTGTTGCCTTGTGCATAGGGTAATCCAGTAGTTAGGCTGGGCTAGATGGCACTGGGGAGCTTAATTTGGGCCTAAGAATGTCTCTGTGTGTGTCAGACAATGAGAGCAGAATGGAAATAACATATTTAAATGTCAGGTTATTTTGAGATTTCTCAAGCTTTAATTAAACTTGCCTACAGGTTACACGTTTAGAGTGCTTGATGAGTTTTTGAACGGAAGAAATAGTCTGTTTGCCAGATGGATTTTGCCCAAACTCTCTCAGCAACGTTTAAAATAGCCTCTTTTTTTTTTCCCCTTCTGTCCACAAAATGCTTCTCCAGCATTCCACCAATGGAAAGTTTCATGCATTAAATAGCTTAGTAAGAAGATCCCTAAATATTTCCAACCCCATATAGTTTCTGAGAGCACATACTAGCGGATAAATAGTTGAGGTTAATGGTAAGTGTCTCTAGGTCAAAAAATAGTGAACAGAGCAATGGCCCAGGAAAAAAGGAATGGATTCTAATTCTAGATCCATCTCTGTGTGCTGTGACCTTAGACAATAACTTAAAGATCTTTTTGATTTTCACTTCAATCATGTGAGTATTTATTAAGCACCTACCATGTACTCAATGCAGTGAGGTAAAGTATGGCAAAAGAATTATTAAAGGCTGGTATGGTTTTGTGGAAATAATACAGACTTTGGAATCACGTAACTACCATTTATTATGTGTATTTCTAAGCAGGTTACTTACTCACTCTTTTAGGAAACAAGGCCATCTTTTACTACCTAATATAAGTATATGATTATTTTTAGGGAGAAATAGGTGTTTATAGACTCTTTATATTTAATTATGAAGAAGGTGTTATTAGGTAAAATTCCTGGCTGAGAAATTTTATTTATTTATTTTAGATGATATTTTAATGGCTTTATGGAAGTATAATTTACATACTAAAAATTATACTCATTTTAAGTATATAGTTCCATGACATTTCTTTCAAATTTTTACTTTAATTCAGTTAATTAATATATAATGTATTATTAGTTTCAGAGGTAGGGTTCAGTGATTCATTAGTCTTATATAATACCCAGTGCTCATTACATCACATGCCTTCCTGAATGTTCATCACCCAGTTACGCCCTCCTTCTTTTCCCCTCCCCTCCAGCAACCCTCTTTGTTTCCTATGATCAAGAGTCTCTTATGGTTTGTCTCCCTCTCCAATTTCATCTTGTTTTATTTTTTCCTCTCTTCTCCTATGATACTGTTTTGTTTCTTAAATTCCACATATGAGTGAGATCCTATGATAATTGTCTTTCTCTTATCGACTTATTTCGCTTAGCATAATGCCCTCTAGTTCCATCCATGTCATTGCAAATGGCAAGATTTCATGTTTTTGATGACTGAGTAGTATTCCATTGTGTGTGTGTGTGTGTGTGTGTGGGTGTATATATATACATATATATATATATATATATATATATATGTATATATATATACCACATCTTTATCCACTCATTTGTGGATAGACATCTGGGCTCTTTCCATAGTTTGGCTATTGTGAGCTTTGCTGTTATAAACATTGGGGTGTAGGTGCCTCTTTGGATCACTACATTTGTATCTCTGAGGTAAATACCCAGTAGTGCAATCACTGGATCATAGGGTAACTCTATTTTCAACTTTTTGAGGAACCTCCATACTGTTTTCCAGAGTGGCTGCATGAGCTTGCATTCTTACTTACAGTGTAAGAGGGTTCTCCTTTCTCCACAGCCCTGGTTGAAAAATTTTAAAGATTAAAAAAAATTATTTAAAAGAGATAGAAAGAAAAAGAACACAAGCAGGGGGAGCAGCAGAGGGAGAAGCAGACCTTCCACTGAGCAGGGAGCCCAATTCAGGGCTCAATCTCAGGACCCTGGGATCATGACCTGAGCTGAAGGTAGATGTCTAACCAACCAAGCCACCCAGGCATCCCTGGCTGAAAAATTTTAAACTCTAATTTGTAGTATATAACTGTAACAAGTTATAATAAATATAACTTTGTATTACTTGAGGTTCTTCAGAAAAACAGAAAAAATAGGATATATACAGATATACATAAGAGGAGATTTATTACGGGAATTGTTATGGAGGCTGAGAAGTCCTACAATCTGCCATCTGCAAGCTGGAGAACCAGGAAAGCTGGTGGTGTAATTGGACTAAGAGGGATTATGGGGAAGGCTTTAGTGTAAATCCAGGTCTGGGCCTGAAAGTCCAAGAACCAAGAGTGTTGATAGCTGATGTCTAAGGGCAAGAGAAGAAGGATGTCTCAGCTTAAACAGAGAGAGCGACTTAGCCTTTCCTTCGCCTTCTCAGTACTTCAGTGGATTGGATGATCCCACCTGCATTAGTGAGGATGATCTTCTTTACTCAATCTCTTCAAATGCTAATCTCTTTCCTAAACACCCTCACAGACACACCCAGAAATAATGTTTAATCAGCTATCTGGACATCTCTTAGTCTAGTTAAGTTGACACATAAAATTAACCATCATAGTACTAGTAGTACTATACATAGCACTAGTGTGTGGATAAGTAAGTGAAACCAGTTGTGTGACTGTCAGAAAGAGAAGGTATACTCAGGATGAGAGAACCTATATGTGCAAAACTCTGTAATTGCAGAAATAAATAGTAACATGGAGATCACATATGTGTATGTATGTATATATAATTTATATATAATATATATATGATATATACAAATCACAGAGAGCTAGAATATTCAGATAGTTCCTAGTCAGTCATTTATTCTCAGCCTTTTTCCAGAGTTGCCACATATGGCATCATAAGTTGTGCACTGCATACATAGACTATGTGACTGGAGCTAACTGGAGTTGTGCAGTGCACAGCCTGCACCACACTTTTTAGCAGAGCTAGTGTATCCAGAAAGCACTCACACAAATAAGTAGAATGCAGAGGGGCATGAATTGGGCATAAATTGAATGGAAGAGCAAAAGAAAAACAAGAATGGAAACATTAAATAGGATTCATGCAAAAATGCAAACTTTGCTATAAGAGGGCTTCAAATTTGACTCTAAGTCTTTTATACCATAAAAATGGATGAATTCTTGGTTTTAAGGCAGATAAAAATGTCTCTTAATTGGCTTAGTAGAGAGACCACATATAAATGGTGAACACTATTCTTATATTTTTATGATAGATACAAAAATAAGTTTGCTAAAACAGTCATATCGTCCTCAGTAAAGGCTGCATATCACTCTAAAATTCACTTCAGTAAGAATAATTCTGTAGGTGAGGAGGGGCATCAATATGATGTGTTCCAGGTAACTTATTTTCTCTTTGTTGCACCTAGAATATACACAGTACAAATAATCCCCTTAAACATTGCTTTTCTCAGCTGGACTTTTGATAGTCTTTTTTATGAGTTTGTGATTGTACAGAACATTATGCCTTAGAGCCTATCATGTGGGAGAATGTAAGGCATTCACGGTATAAATTGAAAAGCAAAAGAGAAATTAGAGATAAATTAGGAGTGTTTAGAAAGGCCATATTCCATAATGAGCGAGATACAAGGCTAACTTCTCTGACTATAAAGATGATTAACATCTATCCATTAATTGTTTATAATCGAGGAGTGGGATAAGTGTGGGTGACGGGTGTTAGAGTAGCAAATACAGTAATATTACTAGCTAATATTTTTGAGTGCTTACTATGAGTTAGGTATTTTTCTAAGGTCTTTTTTTTTAGTTCTTTTTTTCGTTTAAAGATTTTATTTATTTAAGAGAAAAGAGATTTTATTTATTTAAGAGAGAGTGCAAGTAGGGGAGGGGCAGAAGGAAAGGGAATGAGAGAGAATCTCAAGCAGGCCCCATGCTCATTGCAGAGCATGAGGTGGGGCTCAATCTCACAACCTTGAGATATGACCTGAGCTAAACCCAAGAGTCCAATGCTTAACGGACTGAGCCACCCAGGGACCTTCTACATTCTTTTTTATGTATTAATACATATAATGCTTTCCAACCCTATGGTATAGGTATATATTATTATTAATCCATTTTGACTGATGAAGAAATGAAGTCTTAGCTGAATAACTTCCCCAGAGTCACTCATAAGTTGTGGAGTTGGGATGCAAACTCATATAAAGATTCTTAAAAAGGTAAATGCAGTTCAAATTGGCAGATGCAGGGTGCCTGGGTCGCTCAGTTCGTTAAGTGTCTGACTCTTGATTTTGGCTCTGGTCATGATCTTGGGGTTGTAAAGTAGAGCCCTGCATCGTGCTCCATGCTCAGCGGGGAGTCTGCTTGGGATTCTCTCTCTCCCTCTCCCTACGTCCCTCCCCCTGCTCGCACTCTCTCTCTCTAAAATAAATTAATAAATTGTGAAAAAAACCTCAAATGGCAAATCCTTTAAATGTAAAAAATGAGAGTGTTTCCTAAAATAAAGATATTTTTGGTTTAAAAGCATTTTTTTTTCTGTTTAGAATCATTTCCTGGAATAGAAATAAAACTCTCTTTGAATATAGTCAATGGAAAGAGTATCATATCCAATGCTGAGTGGGAGATTAAAACTTCAAATGTCTGTTCTCATTAAGCAAATTTCCAAGTGGATTATATTCAGAGGGCAGGAGGTTAGATCATCTGTGTAGCTTTTTTCTGAGATACTCTTTTATCCTTTTCATTGTTATTGGAAAACATTTCGTTGCTTGAAAATTTTTACCACTTCACTAAAAATAAATTCTAACAAAACTTTTGTAGGTGAGCAAATATCAGAGGATGTTCTAGTGTCACCTCTGCCCAAGCTGCTTGCTCTTTGCAGATACTTTGATATTCATAAAACCACTGCAAGGCAAACACATGTTAGCCTAGAATTTTTTTTTAATAGTTTGAGACAAATCTGTATGTGTGGACTTTCATCAAAGTTAGAAAGTTTAGATTTCACTGATACAAACCACAAAGCCCTTTTTCCCCTAGCAGGTCTTGATAATAGAGTTCCTCTGGCCTCAGAGGAGGTGGATGAACAACGAAGAATCTAGGTAAAGATTCTAAGGATGTGGAAAGGAAAACAAGAATAATATGTACATTTTATTCCATGCCCTGTTTACTGGTATACTTTCAAGTGCTCAGGAGAATACTCTTCAATTTATACTCTGGCTAAAAATACCATATCAAACATACTATATATTAGCTTATCTAAGAGGTTTTTTGGAGTCAAAATAACTAACAATGACGTATATTAACGACCACACTAATATGGTGATATAAGTTCTTACCTATACCTATTGACATAATAACTGAGGTCCAGAATTCATGAAGCAACTTATTAGACAACATATACTATGAGTTTCATTGTTAAAATTCAAATGTAAGACCAGAGTTGATTAATCAAGAGACCTTTTCTTTACACTTGAACTCTACTGCTGCCAATGAAGTCATTGGTGTTATTTTAATGACACATATTTATTTGCCCATGGACTTTAGAAAAAATAAAGGAGGAAGCTGGTCAGGCTGGCATGATAAGCTATGTCAACATCTGACTGTTAGAACCTGGACTTCCTCTCTGCTGTTCTAAATGTGGTAAGGAACCTTGATTTTCATAGAATTAGAGACACCAGACAAAGTTACTTTAGGAGGTATCCTTAGGATATTTGAATACATGTTTTAATAATGGTACTGATAATAGAGTTGTTCACAGGAATATTGTGAAACTTAGATGAGATTTGCTTTTTGCTTTAAGTAAAAAGTTGGTTCACAATCTAAGAGATGGTCTACAAAAGGATGTAGTGAAAATACAAATACGTATTTTTAATACAGAAAGTATTTACAGGTTTGCGATAGGAAAAAAAATGAAGAATTTTCTTTCTCAATATTAACCAAGATTTCTTACCCTTGCTCATGTTCTAGTGAAGCTGCTCTTTCTGTCTTTAGGGAAAGGGGTTGAGGGTGGCATCAGGCGGTGAGGGGTAAGCGATAAGAGAATTAGTCTGATGAAGAGTAAGAACATGGAATTAACATCGTCGAACTAGAAGTATTCTCTGGTACTCCTATTTTAAAAACTGAGTGTTCAGGAGAAATAGGGAAACATGAGGGAAAAAAAGGTTAAAATTATTTTTTCAAAAATCTGGCCTTTTCACAATGATACAAAGTAAATATCAAAAAAGCATCCTGGGAATGGATGGTTTGACCAATAAAACCAGTGAAACATTAGAATTTAAATATTTTAAATGAAGATTACACTATCTAAAACATGATGTAAGCACCGGGTGTTATATCATTGATAAATGTGATAAATCATTGGATACCACATCTAAAACTAAGTATGCACTTCATGTTGGCTAATTGAATTTAAATAAAAAAATATAAAAATACGTCAATGTCTAAATTCTACTCAATAATGTGTTACATATGATGAAAAAAGGATGGTGAAAAAAGAAATACAGAAGGTAAATAAATAATCACATTTATGAAAATAAATAGGTCCATAGAAAATTAATTCATTTAGAAAATGTTTATTGTGGACCTATTATTTTCCAGGCACTATTTAGAAAGAGTGTAAATTAAAACAACCTATTAAAATGCAAAACCAATGAGAATAATAAAGTAATAGCAGTGATGGTAGGGAAAAATAGCTATACATTGCGTGATTCAATTTTTCTGGAAAATAATCTGCCCATATTTTACAAGAGTTATAGAAATGTTTCTACCTTTTGACCTAGTTATTTCACTTTTGGGAATAAACCTCAAAGAAAAAAAAGTAAAGTAATTTTATAAAGATAAACACAGCAGTGCTATTCTTAATAATAAAAATTGACGAAAAGGGCAAAAGGCTGAATGAATATGCATATTCATGACAAAAATGATTGTGTATTAATAAATATGCAAAGATAGAAAGATAATTACATTCACTTATTTATCGAATAACTATTTATTAGGTACTATGTGGGCCAGGCACTGCCCTAAGGGCTGGGAATTGAGGGAGAACAAACCAAATGTGATGTCTGCTATTGTCCCTGGAAACCTGTGCCTTTGTGCAAAATAGAAAAATGTAGCTTTTCTGGGAACATGCAGTCCTATGGGCACAAAGCTTGGCCAGAAAAATGCTCCCATTTGCAAAGTAAAGAGTACCTGTGCATGAAGAAGAGCACAATAGCAGGGATCATGAGTCAGGAGTGGAGTATGGTCCCTCACTGGACATCTTGATGCAGAGCACGAATGGCACAACCATTCCTGGTGCTTACAATTCACAGTAGTCCTGGTGCTTACAATTTAGTGAGGAAGAAAAACATCAAAGAAATAAATGCACCAGTGAGGACATAATTAGAAAGATAAGTTCTCAGAAAGAAACGAATATAGTCTGACCAGAGCACACAGCAAGGAGAACTGGGAGGTTCCTGTAGTGAGAATAGGAAGTTCTGAAAGAAGCTGAGATTAAGTAAAGGAGGCAAGAAAGTGTCCAGACAGCGGTATCAGCATGTGTGAAAAACTCCCCATGGTCATAGGACATGTGATATATTCAGGGAACTGAAGTTTGAACTAAAGAGAGCACAGGGAGTGGGGTGCAATGTGAAGTAGAGATGTGGGCAGTGGCTAGCTTCTGTAGGACCTTGTAGGCCAGACCTTGTTCTTATTCCTAAAAACAGTATAAAAGCATTAAATTGTTTTAAGCACAAGGGCAGGGACATGATCATATCTGTGGGTTTCCAAAAGATCTCTCTGGCTGCAGAGTGGAGACTGGATTGCAGAAGATGTGGGTACTGGAGTAGGAGATGCAGAGTAGGCCACTACAGTTGTCTAATGAGAGGTGGAGGTGGTTTGGACCAAAGCAGGATCAATGGAGATGGTAAGATGCAAATGATTGGAGACATACCAAGAAGGTAAGATTGATAGGTCTTGGAGGTGCACTGGCCATGTAGGGTGAATAGAGGGAGGTGTCAAGCATGCCTTTTTATTTCCCAGTAAAAAATTTTAAATTTAACAATTTAAGGAGTTTGGTATTTTTTTCCTAGGGCTGCTTTAACAGACTGACACAAAACCAGTGACTTACAACAACAAAAACCATAAAAATGTATTCTCTCACAATTCTGGAGGCCTGAAGTCCTAAATCAAGGTATTGGGAATGCTGGGCTCCCTCCAAAGAATCTAGGGAAGAATGTTTTCTTGCCTCTTTCTTGCCACTCCTGGTGGCTCCAGGAATTCCTTGGCTGTGACTACATAATTCCAATTTCTGCCTCAGTCTTCAGATGGCCTTTCTCTCATCCTCCTGTGTCTGTGTGTCTTCCTCTTCTGTCTCAAGTGAGGACACTTATCATTTGATTTATGGGCCATCCAGATAATTGAGAATGATCTTGTCTTGAGATCTTTAACTTAATTACATCTGTAAAGAGGCTTCCCCCATCCTCAAGTAAGATTACATTCATAAGTTCCAGAGGTTAGGGCATGGATGTATCTTTCTGGGGGTCACCATGCAACCACTACAGGCATTATGTGAATAATCCTTTATATATCCTATAGTAGGGACTACCAGGATTGACATTGTGCACATATTATTGTCTGCATGTGCCATTTGAGGAGCGCTGAAATCTTTCCTCAGTTCCCAAACAAGCTCAAGAAATTCAGGGGATATTGGTCATTTTGAAGCCTTCTACTCTATAAAATCTTGTGTATACTCCATCATTGGATGCAATCCATATATTTCACCACCTGGTATTGGAATCTTTTATTTCCTTGTCTCATCTATTTGTAAGGCTCTTCAGGGAAGCAGTTGTGTCTTGTTTGCCATTCTTGTTTACCATGTCATGCATGGCTTCTTTCTTTCTTTCTTTCTTTCTTTCTTTCTTTCTTTCTTTCTTTCTTTCTTTCTTTCTTTTTCTTTCTTTCTTTCTTTCTTTCTTTCTTTCTTTCTTTCTTTCTTTCTTTCTTTCTTTCTTTCTTTCTTTCTTTCTCTTTTTTAAGGTTTTATTTATTTATTCAACAGAGAGAGACAGAGAGAAGGATCTTGAGAGAGCACAAGCAGGGGAAGTGGCAGAGAGAAGCAGGTCCCCCACTGAGCAGGGAGCCTGACTGGAGGCTCAATCCCAGGATCCTGAGATCATGAACTGAGCTGAAGGCAGATGCTCAACTGACTGAGCCATCCAGGTACCGCAGTGCATGGCACTTTACATTATGCTGTAAGGGATCCTGGATATAATTTTATACCTACGAATTATTTTTGAAAGGAGGCAGGATATCAGTGAAAATCAATATTTATTGTATAGGTTTTTAATTCTAGGTTCATTGAGAAACAATTGACATGCATCAGCGTATAAATTTAAGGCATATTGCATGATGATTTGATTTACATATATCATAAAGTGGTTACTACAGTAGGTTAACTTACATTCATCTGCTCATATAGGTACAATATAAAGAAAAGAAAGAAAAAAGGAAAAAAAAGGAAAAAATTTTCTTGTGATGGGAACTCTTAGGATTTACTCTCTTAACAACTCTCCTACCTATCACACAGAAGCGTTAGCTGTAGTTATCGTGTTGTTTATTACAACTCTAGTACCTATTTATCTTACAACTGGAAGTTTGTACCTTTTGACCACTTTTCTCCAATATCCTTTCCTCCCACTCTCTGCCTCTGGTAATCACAAATCTTTTTTATGAATATTTTCTTCTTTTATTTTTAAGATTCTACATATACCTGAGATCATAGAATACTTTTCTTTCTCTGTCCTGACCTATTTCACTTAGCATAATGCCTTCAGAGTCCATCCACATTATTGCAAAAAGCAAGATTTCTTATAGCTGAATAATATTCACATATATATGAATATAATTTCTTTATCCATCCATCAGTGGATTCTTAGGTTATTTCCATAGTTTGGCTATTGTAAACACTGCTGCAATGAACATGAGGTTGTAGTTATCTTTTTTGCGTTAGTGTAGCTATATTTATATCAGACAAAATAGACTTTAAGTTAAAAATGGTAAAAAGGAGACAAAGAAGGTCATTATAAAATAATTAAGGGTTAGTGTATCGAGACATCATTGTGTCCTATAATTTCTGTAGGCTTTTTCCCATTTTTTCCCCTCTTTTTTCTCTTTGCTCTTCTGGGTAATTTTCAAAGTCATATCCCATAGATCACACTGATACTTCTGTATGGTTGAATCTATTTTTGAAACTGTCTATTGAATTCTTCAGTTCAATTACTGTGTTTTTCAACTCATGTATTTGTTTTTTTTATCATTCTATTTCTTTGGTTGAACTTCTTATTTTGCTTATGCATTGTTTTCCTAATTTTGTTTAATCGTGTATCCATGTTTCCTTGTAGTTTGCTGAACTTTCTTAAAAGGATTATTTTGAATTCTTTGTCTGACAGTTCATAGATCTCTGTTTCTTTAGGATCAGTTATTAGAGCTTTATTAATTTCCTTTGGTGCTGTCATATTTACCTGATTTTCCATGATCCTTGAGTTCTTACAATATTATCTGCACATTTTAATAACTGGGCTCCAATTCCAGACTTTGTAAGTTTGCTTTGTCAGAGACAGTTCTTCACTAGTCAGTTCATTTTGGGTTTCTGGGTGTCTGCTGGTATGTCCTTGGGCAAGTGTGTCCTGCTATTACAGTCAATTTTTATGTGCTGCCACTGTTCAAATTCTAAGGATGGAGATGGGGGATTGTGCCACTGGCTGAGAACAGTTGGACAGGACTGCTGGCTTGGTTTCTTATCCAAGTGAAGCTGTAGGATGGGCTCCAGGGTTGCCTGGATTCTCTGGTCCCGTTTATTAGATGGCCTGGACTGGGTATACTATTCAGTAGTAGGTGGTGCTATAAATAGCTTCCCTGATATAGCACAGTAGCAGGATGGGACCCAGTTTATTGTTTGGGGACCTGAATCAGGTCAGAGTGTGTACTGAATTCTTTGGTTAGGTGAGGCCACTGATTTTTCTCTTTAGATGGGAGAAGTTCTGGGCCATGTTCTCTGTTCAAGTGCCACTTGTACACAGGGCAGCTGAATGGGCTATGTAGCTTCCTGCGTGCTCTGGTTGGGTTCCCTAGTTGCATAGACTAAAGGCTGTAGTCGGCAATAAACAGGGGTGTGAATTAGATTCTCTGAGCACACCAGGAAAAGCAGCTCTAAAGTAGGTACAGATCATTGTTTGAGAACTCAAGCCAACCTGCACCCCAAGTTCCCTAACCGAACAGGGCCATTGGCTTGGCTTTGCCAACTATCAGCTCTGCCTGCCTACTTTGATCGAGTAGCTTGAGTGCCACTGGGCCAGCGTAGTTTCCAGGTATTGTCTCCAAGCCTTATTGGTTAGATGGGACCAGAAAGTACTCTCCACAGCAAGTGGGGCCATGTCTTAGCTCTCTTGCTGGAGTGGGAGGGAAAGGGACTGCTCTAGGCTATTCTAAATTTCCTCAACAGGCTCTGTGGGGGAGGAGAGCTACCTTCAGCCTGGACTGTGAATTAATCCCCCTGCCTGTGCGTATCATGGGAATGCCCCATGCCTAGGACTGGCTTTTCTGGGGGGTGTTCAGCTCTTTCTGCTCACCTCTTGCCTTGGGTGCCACTACCCACACTGCTTCCAGGAGTTGTCACTAGCCCTTCTGGCCAGATGGGTCCAAAGACTCTCCATGGCAGGTCATACTGACTCAGCTCCTTGCCTGGATGAGGGCAAATGGGGCCCTCAGGTTTGCAAACTTCTCTGTTTGAGCATTAGACTCAGACAAATCTGCATTTTGCTGAGTTCCCTGGTCAGAGTGCACTCCCAGTTTGGTTCTGCAAAGCTTCTGGGTGGGATTACTAATTGGGCATGGCAGGTATGAATTCCACTTGCTGGCTCTTGCAAGCCACTCACCTCTTCTCCATCACAGTCCAGATTCCCAGGAGTTGAAACTCACAGATTCTCCTTCAATTCCTGTGGTGAAAAATCAGAGTACAGGCTCCCACAATGCTTGGGGAGTGTTTGTCCTTCTTGGATTCTCTTTTCACAGTGGAGAAACTGGAGGCTCTGGGGAGACCTCTGCAGGGTGCTATGCTGGCTTTGGGGAGGGGCGATGTGGTCACTCTGCGTAGTCACTTCTCTTACCCTTCTAATGCAATATTTTGGTTTCTGTGGTGCAGAGGGTGTTTCAGCTTCACCCATGTGTTCTAGGATTCTCTCAGTGGTGTCTGGTTTTCTAATAGTTCTTATTTATGCTTATGACAGGGAGCAAGGTCAGGAAGAACTTACCTTGCCACCTTGGTGATGTTACTGGCCTACTGTATTATTTTTATTATTTTTATGTAGCTGCTGGTGACATGAGATGGAAAGTTCTTTTTTTTTAAATATTTTATTTATTTATTCATGAGAGAGAGAGAGAGAGAGGCAGAGACATAGGCAGAGGGAGAAGCAGGCTCCATGCAGAAGCCCGATGTAGGACCCCCATCCCGGGACTCTGGGATCACGCCTTGAGCCAAAGGCAGGCACTCAACTGCTGAGCCACCCAGGCATCCCAAAGATGGAAAGTCCTAATTCTTATGTTTTAATAGCTTCATCTGTTGGGGAGATCCCTCTGGACAAATTAGGTATAAATCAATGGTAACTACCATAGTAAAGTCATGAATAAAATAGTATGGAAGCATAGAACAAGGAGCAACTAGTTGTTTTGGGGTTGGTTAGAAATGGCTTCAGGAAGGTGACCCCTGAATTGAGTCTTGAAGAGTGAGTAGATATTTTCCAGGGGGAGGACATTCCAAAGAGATATGAAACCAGTAAGGAATTCTATTGAAATCACAATAGCGGGCAGCCCGGGTGGCTCAGTGGTTTAGCGCGGCCTCCAGCCCAGGGCGTGATCCTGGAGACCTGGGATCGAGTCCCATGTCGGCCTCCCTGCGTGGAGCCTGCTTCTCCCTCTGCCTGTGTCTCTGCCTCTTTCTCTCTGTGTGTCTCTCATGAATAAATAAATAAAATCTTAAAAAAAAATCACAATAACAATACCAATAGTAAAAGTTCAGGTGCGTTTCAGGAATGGTGACATGCAGAAGGAGGATAGGAAGTGGTTAAATACATTTGGTGAATAAAACTTGGCATCTAGGGTACGCATAAGGAAAACAATGGAGTCTAAACTACTATAAGACCATCTTTTGGCAGACCCAAGGTCTGTCTATTAAAAGTGGGGTGTCTGCACTCTTCAGATATTAATTGGAAGTGTGGTCTGGGTTTTCTCCATGACAGGCTGTAAATCTATTTTAGTCAGAGGTTTGCTCTTTTAGATTAATATATAATGTCCTTGAAAGTCCTCAATTCTTTTCTTTCTTATTTTTTTTTCCTTAGAGAAAAGAACGTTCATTAAAAAGCTATATGATAGTGCTGGATGTAGTTCATTTTAACAAAGGTCACAGCATTTTTGAGTAGTAAACACCATCACCAGATCTTTCCAGTATCTAGATGTTTGGCAGGCATGCCTCTATCACTGGAATAAATAATTAGAGTTCCAGGGACGTATGACAGCTGTGGGCCTGTGAAGCCTGTGGGTATCTGGGAAGAGCCAGAACATCCCGTTTCTCCTCAACTATAGCCAAGAAAAGAATCAAGACAAAAAGCTCCCTTTTGCTTAAACCAACCAGACTGTTTTTTTTTTTTTTTAAACCAACCAGACTATTGAGAGCAAGTTTAGAGCTTGCCTTGTCTACTGGTTTCAATTTGGCCTTAGAAACCAAGTGGTAATAGATTTATTTGAGAAGCTACTGTCAAAACCTAAGATTCTTTTCAATTGCAGCTCAGCAGCACCTGGATTCTATTCCTAGAGTATTTCCTCCTGTGATGATAATATCAGCAATTAACACACTTGTATTTATAAAGCTTTATTCTTCAAGGAGTACTCAACCCTTGAGAGAGGTCAGCTAATTAATTTCTGTAATGCTTCAGATTAGACTGTTGCATGTTTTATGACCTTGAAGATTACAGTGGCTATTAAGTCACTAAAATATTAAATCACTTTTGCAAGGACTTCTAGTAAAGAAGCAATAGAAAATAAGCAAAGGACTAAAATACTGGACATTCTGAGAAACGTTTCCATCATTGCCCCAAAGTAGGACCCTCACAGGAGTATCCATTCTATTTTAAGCAAGGAGAACAAAATAAAAAAAATAGAATCCACATTATCAGCAGAGAAATAATATGCTTCCAACATTCTAAGGAAATACACTAATATGAGGTCATCTGAAATTATCCATATCTCTGGAATGCTGAAGATAACTTCTTAGCAGCTCTGAAGTCAGAGTTTGGATAAATATCTTTCTTCTGTGGTCTGGTAGAAAGATCACTGGACCCTGATCCACAAAACTCAGGTGTGAATGTTGTCTCTTCCACTTATCAGCTATATGATCCTGGGCAAGATAATTGGTGCCTTGAAATTGCAATTTTCTCAATTCTGAAATTGATATATCAATAACTGCCTGACAGTACACTCTTCTCTTCACCTTAAGAGCCCGCATCCTAGTACCAAGACTCCATCATATTTTATTGGAAACACTACAACTGACTTTTAATTGGTTTCCTCTATTTTATTCTTGTTCTTCTACTGTCTCTTCTCCACGTAGCTGTTGGAGTGGTCATTTAAAATCATAATTCAAAGTGTATCATTCTTTTGCCTAAAATCCTCAACTGGTATCCATTTATATTTAGAGTAAAATACAAATTCCTTACCATGGCCTAAAAGACCTGTGTTGTGTTGTTTACTTCCTTGGCCTACTCAAAATTGCTCTCTTAACCTGACTTTAAGTTTTCTAACAATCTGACAACTACTAACCTTTTCTTTCAGCATTCATTCACATGTATACATATTCAACATATACTGGGTGTTTACCCTATGCCAGGCACTGACTAGGTCCTGGGACTAAAGAGCTGAATGAGCTAGGTCTTTGTGGGAAGAAGGGATAAGTAGAAATGTGAAAATCATTATACCAATGCTCTCAGAACAATAAAACCTTTGCCAAGTTTAAGCAGGAGCCTTAGTTATTTTATGACCTAAGATTTTTCTTTTATGACAAATAATAGACTTCAATACTTATGATGTGTCTTTAAAATACCTGATTTCTCCAAACACTGCTCCAGCTTTCAGAGTAACCAGAACTTGGGCACCATCAGAACCTCCAAGAACTTGGACTTCTCCTTGCTTGATGATATACATTTCCTTGCCAATTTCTCCCTGTATGCCAAATATAAAGAGGAAATGGTAGTCACTTAACTCTTGACAATTATGTCCCAAATGAAGAAATATAAACTCTTACGAGGAATAAATGTAAGCAGGAAAGCAAAAAAACATCAATGTAAAAGTAATGATCTTAAGACTTGAGGTAGTTATAGACATTGGTTGCACATATCATGTGAACAAAAATAATTAGGAAAGTGACACTTCCCAACATATAAGCACTGTATGCTACCACTGGACAGGTGAAGATGTTTCAGTCAGCACATTGTTTCAGGAATGGATATGAGTAGAGGAAATAAGTGGTTGCAAGCATAATCACTCAGGCTTTGATGTTCACTGCTATGCTTTGAGGAAGGTGCTTGGTGTATCAAAAGGGCATAGGCTACAGCCATTCAAAGGCCAACTCTACCCTTCTGCCTATAACACTGATGTCTGAGCACAGTAAACCTTTCAGCTATTTTTCTTGTTCCATATTGAAAGGAAAGTGTTAATGCATCAATTGTTTTACTCAGTCTTACTTATCTCTGGGGATTCTTGGAGCCACGGCAGTGACACTTGTTCAAGCCCTGAGAACTAAGCTCCTGGAATGTTCACATAGTCACTGGTTAATAGTGTTATTGTGTATGCCTGGGGCAGTGTGATAGGATGTACCAGGCTGTCAACATTGTTTAATATAAACACAAAGATTTATGATGTATATTTGGAATCTGGTTTGGAGTCTGAATCATGGCTAGTCATGTAGCTATGTGATCAGTACCATTTAACAACTTTTGACCTCTGATGGCCTTCCCTCAGTGGAGACATTTTCTTTTTCTCTTTAGGTCTACAGCGGGAGAGAAAAATGTGTCCTTATGACCCTCTCAGAAGTAGGACCTAGGAAGCATGCACCTGATTTTTCTAGTCTTTATCTACATATAACTTTTTATTCCTATCCTGCACTATATGTGTTGCTATAAGAAATCTTAAGCTATATATGTAACTTTATGTTGAATCGTGCAAATCACTAAACTAATGGGTAGCTGTGGGACCCTTTGAACATCTCTTTTCACTCCAAGATCCAAAAGAATTAATATGCTGAATCGTGCAAATCACTAAACTAATGGGTGGCTGTGGGACCCCCCTTTTTGTGTGGGACCCTTTGAATATCTCTTTTCACTCCAAGATCCAAAAAAATTTAATATGTCTTACAAGAGACCTAAATAGCATATGAGTGAAGAAAAAGTGTTAAATTCTAAATAAGCCAGTTTGTATAATACTAGGCAAACTATTTGGATAATGACACCTGTAAGTCTTCGTGAATTGGATTTTGATTACCCTGAGATATAAAATAATATCATGAATACAATAAATTTACTAACTTGGTTCAGGAAGGGACTGGATTGTTTTTTTTTTTTAATTTTTTTATTGGAGTTCAATTTGCCAACATATAGCATAACACCCAGTGTTCATCCCGTCAAGTGCCCCCCTCAGTGCCCGTCACCCCAACCCCCCGCCCACCTCCCCTTCCACCACCCCTTGTTCATTTCCCAGAGTTAGGTGTCTCTCATGTTCTGTCTCCCTCTCTAATATTTCCCACTCATTTTCTCTCCATTCCCCTTTATTCCCTTTCACTATTTTTTACATTCCCCAAATGAATGAGACCATATAATGTTTGTCCTTCTCCGATTGACTTACTTCACTCAGCATAATACCCTCCAGTTCCATCCACGTTGAAGCAAATGGTGGATATTTGTTGTTTCTAATGGCTGAGTAATATTCCATTGTATATACAGACCACATCTGTATCCATTCATCTGTCGATGGACATTGTGGCTCCTTCCACAGTTTGCCTATGTTGGACACTGCTACTATAAACATTGGGGTGCAGGTGTCCTGCCATTTCCCTGCATCTGTATCTTTGGGGTAAATCCCCAGCAGTGCAATTGCTGGGTCATAGGGTAGCTCCATTTTTACCTCTGTGAGGAACCTCCACACAGTTTTCCAGAGTGGCTGCACCAGTTCACATTCCCACCAACAGTGCAAGAGGGTTCCCCTTTCTCCACATCTTCTCCAACATCTGTTGTTTCCTGCCTTGTTAATTTTCCCCATTCTCACTGGTGTGAGGTGGTATCTCATTGTGGTTTTGATTTGCATTTCCCCGATGGCAAGTGATGCGGAGCATTTCCTCATGTACTTGTTGGCCATGTCTATGTCTATGTCTTCTTTGGTGAAATTTCTGTTCATGTCTTTTTCCCATTTCATGACTGGATTCTTTGATTCTTTGCTGTTGAGTTTAAGAAGTTCTTTATAGATCTTGGATACTAGCCCTTTATCTGATAGGTCATTTGCAAATATCTTCTCCCATTCTGTAGGTTGTCTTTTAGTTTTATTGACTGCTTCTTTTGCTCTGCAGAAGCTTTTTTATCTTGATTAAGTCCCAATACTTCATTTTGCTTTTGTTTCCCTTGACTTCATAGATGTATCTTGCAAGAAGTTGCT
Organism: Canis lupus dingo; assembly: GCF_003254725.2. Lineage (NCBI taxonomy): Eukaryota > Metazoa > Chordata > Mammalia > Carnivora > Canidae > Canis > Canis lupus. The sequence goes on from NC_064271.1 coordinate 33,006,785, forward strand.
GTAGCCAAGTTCAAAAAGGGTGTTGCCTGTATTCTTCTCTAGGATTTTGATGGATTCTTGACTCACATTTAGATCTTTCATTCATTTTGAGTTTATCTTTGTCTATGGTGTAAGAGAATGGTCTAGTTTCATTCTTCTACCCGTGGCTGTCCAATTTTCCTAGCACCATTTATTGAAGAGACTGTCCTTTTTCCAGTGGATAGTCTTTCCTGCTTTTTCGAATATTAGTTGACCATAGAGTTGAAGGCCCATTTCTGGGTTCTCTATTCTGTTCCATTGATCTATGTGTCTGTTTTTGTGCCAGTCCCACACTGTCTTGATGATCAGAGCTTTGTAGTACAACTTGAAATCTGGCATTGTGATGCCCCCGGCTCTGGTTTTCTTTTTTAATATTCCTCTGGCTATTCGGAATCTTTTCTGATTCCACACAAATCTTAAGATGATTTGTTCCAACTCTCTGAAGAAAGTCCATGGTATTTTGATAGGGATTGCATTAAACATGTAAATTGCCCTGGGTAACACTGACATTTTCACAATATGAATTCTTCCAATCCAGGAGCATGGAATATTTTTCCGTCTCTTTGTGTCTTCCTCAATTTCTTTCAGAAGTGTTCTGTAGTTTTTAGGGTATAAATCCTTTACCTGTTTGGTTAGGTTTATTCCTAGGTATCTTATGCTTTTGGGTGCAATTGTAAATGGGATAGACTCCTTAATTTCTCTTTCTTCAGTCTCATTGTTAGTGTATAGAAATGCCACTGATTTCTGGGCATTGATTTTGTATCCTGCCACGCTGCCAAATTGCTTTATGAGTTCTAGCAATCTTGGGATGCAGTCTTTTGGGTTTTCTAGGTAAGTATCATGTCATCTGCAAAGAGGGAGTTTGACTTCTTCTTTGCCAATTTGAATGCCTTTTATTTCTTTTTGTTGCCTGATTGCTGAGGCTAGGACTTCTAGTACTATATTGAATAGCAGTGGTGGGAGCGGACAGCCTTGTTGTGTTCCTGATCTTAGGGGAAAGGCTCCCAGTGTTTCCCCATTGAGAATATTTGCTGTGGGCTTTTTGTAGATGGCTTTTAAGATGTCAAGGAATGTTCCCTCTATCCCTACACTCTGAAGAGTTTTGATCAGGAATAGATGCTGTATTTTGTCAAATCTTTTCTCTGCATCTATTGAGTGGATCATACGGTTCTTGTTTTTTCTCTTGTTGATGTGATCTATCATGTTGGTTGCTTTACGAGTGTTGGACCAGCCTTGCATCTGGGGATAAATCCCACTTAGTCATGGTGAATAATCTTCTTAATGTACTGTTGGATCCTATTGGCTAGTATCTTGTTGAGAATTTTTGCATCTGTGTTCATCAGGAATATTGGTCTATAATTCTCCTTTTTGGTGGGGTCTTTGTCTGGTTTTGGAATTAAGGTGATACTGGCCTCATAAGATGAGTTTGGAAGTATTCCGTCCCTTTCTATTGTCCAAAACAGCTTTAGTAGAATAGGTATTGTTTCTTTAAACGTTTGATAGAATTCCCCTGGGAAGCCATCTGGCCCTGGACTTTCGTGTCTTGGGAGGTTTTTGATGACAGCTTCAATTTCCTCCCTGGTTATTGGTCTGTTCAGATTTTCTATTTCTTCCTCTTCCAGTTTTGGTAGTTTGTGGTTTTCCAGAAATGTGTCCATTTCTTCTAGATTGCCTAATTTATTGGCATATAGCTGTTCATAATATGTTTTTAAAATCCTTTGTATTTTCTTGATATTGGTTGTGCTCTCTCCTTTTTCAATCGTAATTTTATTAATTTGAGTCTTTTCTCTTTTGTTTTTAATAGGGTTGCTAATGGTTTATCTATCTTATTAATTCTTTCAAAGAACCAACTCCTGGTTTTGTTAATCTGTTCCACAGTTCTTCTGGTCTCTATTTCATTGAGTTCTGCTCGAATCTTTATTAACTCTCTTCTTCTGCTTGGTGTAGGTTTTATTTGCTGTTCTTTCTCCAATTCCTTTAGGTGCAAGGTTAGCTTATGTATTTGAGTTTTTTCCAATTTTTTGAGGGATGCTTGTATTGCGATGTATTTCCCTCTTAGAACTGCTTTTGCTGTATCCCAAATATTTTGACTGGTTGTATCTTCATTCTCATTAGTTTCCATGAATCTTTTTAATTCTTCTCTAATATTCTGATTGAAATTTTCATCTTTTAGCAGGATGATCTTTAACCTACACATGTTTGAATTTCTTCCAAATTTCTTCTTGTGATTGAGTTCAAGTTTCAAAGCATTATAGTCTGAAAATAAGTAGGGGACAATCCCAATCTTTTGGTATTGGTTGAGACCTGATTTGTGACCCCAGTCTATTCTGGAGAAAGTTCCATGTGCAGTTGAGAAGAATGTGTATTCAGCTGTGTTTGGATGTAAAATTCTGTGAATACCTGTAAAATCCATCTGGTCCAGTTTATCATTTAAAGCTCTCGTTTCTTTGGAGATGTTGTGCTTAGAAGATCTGTCATTTGTAAAAGCGCTGTGTTAAAGTCTCAGGACTGGGTTATTTGAATTCACTAAATATTCTTGTTAGCCATGTTTTCAAAAGATTAGCATACATTGAAATTAACTCAGGATTAAACAATGTTGATTATAGTTTATGTTATATGATGGCTGAGACAATGTTTACTTTGTTCTAGTACCGAGCATAGGACTTATGATATAGGCACTCATTTATGAATGAGGGAAACCATTTTCTGGGAAGTTTTGAAGTCCTTTAATACAAAGGGTTCTCCTCCCCACCCCCCCTTTTAAGATTTATTTACTTGATAGACACACACACACACACACACACACACAGAGGGACAGTGGAAGCACAAGTGAGGGGAGGGGCAGAGGGAGAGAATCTCAAGGAGATGCCCTGATGAGTGCAGAGCCCCACAAAGGTCAGATATTCAACTGATTGAGCCACTCAAGCACCCTGGTTGCGTTCCTTTCCTGAACAATAATTTCTTGTCATATTATAATTGTTAGGTTGAATTTCAGACTCTACCTCTTAGTTAATATCTGCGACATTGAATTTCTCATTTTATCTTCCCATTACTTTTACGAGGAGGGTAAGGGAAGACTATTATTTCCATTTATAGTAAGAAAAATAAAGGCACAGGTGAGGCCAGTTGACTAGCCAAAGCTCTATGACAATAATTAGAAGCAAAAGGAAGCCTAGAATATGCATCTCCTAACAGTGCAATGCAAGAAGTATTTTTAAATTTTGCGTTGTGCAGAATATTAAGCATGTATTTATTCATAAAGATAGATCAAAGTAGAAATTCCAAGACAGATGGATCTTATTATAGTTATTTCCATAATATCAATGTTAATAACAACACCTTACATTTGCATAGTATTTTAAAAAAATCATAAGAATATCTGATATTTGCATTGTTTCTTATTTCAGTACCTGCATTTGCTCTATCAGAACATGCTACTTTATAACTGCAAAGCATCTTCATGGACCTTAACTCATTTAATTCTTGCAAAAATCCCAGTGAGGTCAAAGATATTTAAAAATTGGTAGCAGAGTCTTGAAAAGTTAAGTGTCTTGAGCAAATTTATAAGGTTGACAGATGATAGCATTAGAACTAGCAGCACCTATGTCATCTGACTTTAGAATATATACATAGATAGATCATATCTAATGATAAATCCAGTATCAATGCCAGTCTCTTAAAAACCAATAAAATAGCTATGAATTATTTTAAAAAAGTGTCTGAATATTAGTTTTCCAAGAGATACTCCAGGAAGAAATGATTATGAGAGGGTCATATTCCTTATTCTTTGCATGAAGTAATTCTAAGGAACTGGAATGATTTTTCAAAGGCAGTTATTACAATTGGCTGGAAGTAGAAGTACATAATGGGTATTTAAATATAGTTCAGCACTTTTAATTATTTTTTAATGATCATTTCAATAATTTTCCAAGGAGATCTGGCATAATCAACCAACCAAAACTTCCACGATTTCTTGCATATTTCTAGGCTAATTTAAGCCTTTCCTGCAAGTTTAATTAGCATTCAAATGAGGTAGACATTCCTCAGAGAACAAGGTCTGACAGCATGTGCAAAATAAGATCAAACCAAGCTTTTGTGGTTGGTTTATGTACTAATTTGGAGAAAGTGTAGAAATGCAAGAGCTTCATGTAGAATGAGGTAACCAGTGAGAGTACTTCAAATTTTCAGGGTTCCTGTGTAGAAGGAATATATTCAAGGCTAGCAGAGGCATTCTGACACTCAGATTAATTCTTACAGTTAATTCTAGGAAAATTCCCAAATACTCTTTCAAATAGCTCAAACTACCCATTCAGTATGTTTAGGACTCATCTTGAAGAATAGGCAGGTCAGCAAACTTAGTCCCTTAGTCCCAATTGATATTTCTTCAATTATTAAGGCAACTGCCAATAGAATGAGTTTTTTCCTTCCTGTTTCCTACAGTGATTTGTGGAAATGATAAGCAAAAACAAAGCTGAATTTAACAACTTTTCATCTCTGTCAAGATCTACAATGAATTAAATCCTCTTCTTTTAAAAACAAAAGAAAAGAAATGTGGTAGGTAGTCAGTCTCATGTCTTCTCATTTCTGCTATTCCTCTACTTACTCCTTTTCTTCCCTCATTTGTGTTCACTGATCTGTTTTTATTATTGAGTCTGGATTTATGTGAGGAAGAAATTAGAAATGAGAAGGCTGTATCCTACTCTGTATTTCACACTTTGTTAAGCAAATTTGCACTGCTTAGTGGCATGGGTGCTAAAGTTTCTATGAGTTATCTCAATTTCCAGTCCCTGCTGTTATTGGAACAAATTGAAAGGCCATTTTGGTGCATTAAGGCCATGTCATTCCAAATGTACCACTGCCCCAAAGGGTTCCTTAATCTGAGCTGTGGTTTGTATTTCTCATTTCAATGAAAATGATTTCATATCACCCTACCTGCATACTTTTAACTTGGACTAATTTGTATGGGATTGCATATTCTTAGTTTCTGTTATATCACAATCTCTCCTCCATTTTTCCTCATTTACCTCTGATAGTTCCTCCTCTGATTCTTCTTTGACCTCCTCCATAAAGAGTGGTATTTTCCAAAGTTATAGGTCTTGGCTCTCTTCTTTTACCTTTCTTGAGCTTCTAATGAAGTTGGTTTCCAAATGTCAGTTCCCAAGATTTACCTCTAGTTCTATCCTCTCTCACAGACTAGACTGATTTCTACCTGTGCCTACCCAGATGCCTTGAAGTACCTTATACTCTTGACTTTTTTTACACCATCATCCCAGTTGATCACTTGCTTCCGTTCTGTGAATATGCCAACCTCTGTCCTGCCTCAAGGCTCTAAGTCTTCATGTAAGATGTTGTCCTCTCCACTTTATTACTAAAGAAATATTTCTCTTTATATTTTATAAAGGTCATGGCTGACAGCCCGACAACCTCCCCGTTTCTCAACACCCAAGTCTAAATAAATGCTATTGTCATCAAATGTAATATAGTATGATGTCAATTTTATAAAATAAGCTTTATCCATCAATCAGTATAAAAAGATAGACTGGAGTGTATGAATAGTGGTTATTTCTGGGTGGTGGAATTTCTGTCTGTATGCTTTTATGTGTTTTCCATTTAGAAAATAACAATCATGTATCACTTTTGTAATCATAAACATCGCATTAAAATTGGAAAGAATGTGGCATTAATTATCCACTAATTGGGAGAGCTAAGTGGAGGTAACTGATAGCTTGCTGAAGACATAAAAAGGGCAGAACCACCTTTCACTTCTCTTTTTTCTCCACTTTAAATATTTGGCATTAATGGTGTGTAATGATTGATGATTTACATTTATACAGTACAACTTTTCAGACTACCCACACTTATATCCTACAAGTAATGAAATCCATATTGTCTTGTTCCATTTTGAACTTTGAGAATACATTACTCTTTTATAAAACTGTATAATTATTTCTATATTATGGAATTCATCACGGAAATTCTGTTTAAACTATGCTCTTGACCTATGTCTGAACTCCTTAAATGTACTTATGCACTGGTTGTGCATTCGAAAGATAGCATGCACTCACCTTTTTGCAGACAAAGTCACCAGGCAAATAAACAGTGGATTTCAATCTTAGCAGCATGTCATAAATCATCTGTGTATCACAACCCTAAAGAAAAAAATAACAAAGAGAAAAATAGTTCTTACAGATACAGCTACAAAGACAACATTCCAAACAATTTTAAAATGACATGAAAATAGAGAGTAATAAAAGTTGTCTGTATTAACACTAAAATATTAATTAATTGCCAATGGATATGGACTTGTTTTGACCCAAAATTTAGAAAAAAAAAATACCTACAGTGTGAATGCAAGACTTTGGATCCTGGTCAAACAGATTTGGGTTTTAATCTTGTTTCTACTACAGATTAAAGATTCCATAGTAATCTTTTCTAGTCTGTTAAATGGGAGTAAAAAGGGTATATTTAAGAACAGTAAAATTTTACTTATGTAAAACTTAACATAATGCTTAATGATAGCTATTAATGATTATGGTAATATCATAGTGATAATAAATTGATTATTAGTATTAAGACTGACCTACATCAAAATAAAAATCTGAATATTTTCTTTTTTATAACTTCTTTCATACTATTGTTAAATATTATTTAACTTTCTAAGCTTGTATGTTTTTCTTCACCAACTTATTTATTATCTTCTTTTTTTTCTAAATATTTTGTTTATTTATTCATGAGAGACAGAGAGAGAGAGGCAGAGACACAGGCAAAGGGAGAAGCAGGCTCCCTCCATGCAAGGAGCCCGATGTGGGATTCGACCCCAGGAATCCAGGATCACACCCTGAGCCAAAGGCAGGCGCTCAACCACTAAGCCACTCAGGCGTCCCTATTTATTATCTTCTTAAAGGCAGTGTAACTGTACATAATAGATACAAAAGCAACATCTGTTGAGTGAATGATGTTCATATCCACTTTAATAGTGTAAGAGACACATCTGATTTATTAGAATATATGCATATATTTGTGTTGTGCCTAAAGAATTATATTTTATCTAAAAAAAGAATTATAATTTGTGTATATGAAAGGCTAAAGAAAAATTGATAGATGCTTCAAAAATGTCACTTTACATAGTGGTTTTGCATATTTTGCTTTCACCAAATATGTTTATTTTTCTCTCAGAGCTGCTCACATGTAGCTGCTTTCCTTTTGTGGTTGGTCCTGCCTACCCCTTAGGGGAATTATTATTTTGTGGAAAACTAATCATGGTCAGTAGCAGAGGAAGGCAGAGGAGATGCAAAGGGCGTGCTCCCAATTTGTGGATTGGATAATCATTCTTTCAGCAATCACCAGTTTTTCAAAATGATTTCAGTTAACAAACACTTGACCTAGATCCATCTGAAATTTAGACTTCAGGGTTGCTTGACTGATAAGGAAAGTTAATAATTTATGATTGAAGTATCTTCACATAGCCATTGGTGAGGAGCATTCAAATGAAATTGAAGTTAGAATTTAAAAAATTTATGTGAGAAAGTACAGCTTTTGGTTATCCAGGATAGAAAAAAAAGGCCAAGGCTGACAGAAATACCTTCTTAATACAGCCCAACAAATATTGATGAAAAGCTGCTGTGAGCAAGCCTTTGTACATGGCCTTGGAGCTATGAAAGATGAAAGAGAGTAAGCTAGTTGGGATGATGTTTTAAGTAAACAGGCTGTAATTGATGGCAGAAGTGAATCATGTCATAAGACATTCCAGGTAAACATCCATAATACTTTTGAGAGGAGGGGTAGTTAATACTTCCTCAGAGTGGGGACAGGAGAGAGGGGGAGCATCAAGAAATTGCTCATGTGGATAACACAATTCGAGTCAGTTGAAGATGAGAATGATTTGTATTTGCAGAAACATAGAAAGATCCTTTTAGGTATAGGGAGATTTACCTTTTCTTTCCTTGTTATGTATTTGTTCTGTGCAAGGCATGTGATTTTTATTTATATTTGTTTCATTTTTACCATGTGTCATAGGTTGCCATATTTACTAAAGCAAATGATAAACATTAATTTCTTTCTAAAAATTGTGGTTATTTTTAGTAAAAATTCTCTAAATATATGGCTCATGTGTTTGATTTCTTTCTTTTTTTTAGATTTTATTTGAGAGAGAGAGAGAGAATGAGGGTAGGTGCGAGCAAGCAGACTCCCATGCTGAGATTGAAGCAGGGCTCCATCTTATGACCCTGAGATCATGACTCTAGCTGAACTCAAAAGTGGGGTGTTTAATTGACTGAGCCACCCAGGCACTCCATCATGTGCCTGATTTCTGTTAAAACTGTCATTAGTTCAGAGTAATTTCAGTTTGGAAACTGGTATTCTGATCACTCAGAACTCTTAGAAAAAACACAAATAAACTTTGTGTTCATCTTAGAATCTTCCCCACTAAAGAAAGTTCATGTTCTTGATGTTTTAGAGAAAACGTACTAGAAATATACTTGGAAGTTCTTAAGCATAAACATGTTTGGAATATCATTATAATAAAGCTAGCTCTCAATCATTCATAACCATGGAGAAGAATAACACTTTAAATGATCAGAAACAGAAGATCTTTTTAAAAATTATTTATTTATTTATTCATGAGAGACACACAGAGAGAGAGGCAGAGACACAGGCTGAGGGAGAAGCAGGCTCCATGCAGGGAGCCCGATGTGGGACTCGATCCTGGGAGCCCAGGATCATGCCCTGGGCCGAAGGCAGATGCTATAACCGCTGAGCCACCCAGGCAACCCAGAAACAGAAGATCTAAAAAAACCCCCCACTTTTCTTGTGCATTTTGATTTTTTTTGGCATTAATTTTTACAAACCTAATTATAATTTGTAGGCCTAAATAAAGTTTTCATTTCTTGAACAATTCCTATTGGAATGAACTTTGATGAAAATTCCCAGTTGTATTAAATTGTATTCATAGGAGTTATTAATGATTTTAAATGTTTTCTTATGACCATAATTCTTGTTCTTTTTTTTTTTTTAATTTTTTATTTATTTATGATAGTCACACAGAGAGAGAGAGAGGCAGAGACACAGGCAGAGGGAGAAGCAGGCTCCATGCACCGGGAGCCTGACGTGGGATTCGATCCCGGGTCTCCAGGATCGCGCCCTGGGCCAAAGGCAGGCGCCAAACCGCTGCGCCACCCAGGGATCCCCCATAATTCTTGTTCTATAAATGCACAGAGATGTGTGTGGCAGTATTGTTTTCAGTACTGAAAAAATTGGAAACAACATAATGTCAATCTGTGGACAGATAAAAATATTGAAGATTTGCAGGCTGGAATACCATAGAGTGGTTAAAGTAAGTAAATCAGATCTTTCTCTGTATGACTGAACTTGACAAAAATTGGGCTGCACACAAAGCAAGCTGTAGAATATATTCAATATGACTCTAGCTATGAAAACACTACACAAAATAGTCATTGATGTTTGCATAGGTATAAAGTAAAATAAAAATGAGGACTGGAAGGATACTCTTGAAATCATCTTAGTGGCCACCTCTGCAGAGGGTGGGAGAATGGAACTGGGGTGAAGAACTGATGAGATGTCAGCTTGACTTTTATTAATTTTAATCAAAATAAAGTAAAACACACATCCCAAGATCATTTGTAGGAAAAGAATGCCCTTTGAGGAGGAACACATTTCATCTTTTCTCTTCTATCCTTCAGGTTAGTTCACTGGCAGAAAGCACTAATAAAGGAAACTCAATCCATGAAAGTGCTAGACCAAGCTAGGAGATGGGCTCTAAAATAGATAAGCAAACAATTATTGCTTTCCTCAGTAGAAATGTGCAAGTGCTTACATGAATAACTTTTAGCTTATAGCTTGGATTTCTGCAGAGAAAAACATCTGAACTGTTATAAATATGAATTTTTATTAACATATTTGCATAAAATATGTATCAATTTATGTAAATGGAACATAGCAGCTGTATGTAATGAAAATTTAGTTTAAATTTTATCAATTAAGTGATTCTGTCCCCTAACTGCTTTATGGACAGGTGTCATTGGCCTTGGGGCAGCTCTGATAAAGAACTATGTCTTCTCATCCTTACTTAGGCTTAGTAAATAAAGTTTGCATTTTGCAGTTGTTATTATAGTTTATGTGTCTAACAACAATTATTTCTGCCCCATCCCTGAAAATGATTAATTTTTTGAGATACAATTTGCTCCTTTATTGTGTGATTAAAAAGAATTACAAACCAGGGCTAGTGTTTTTTCTTTGTAATGCAGCTCCATCTCCTTTATAGAGGCCATTTGGAAATTTTCTGATTTACAGAAAGTCAGAGCACAGTCATTATTTCATAAATGTCTTTAATATAAAGTGAGAGTGCCTAAGTATCAACATTAACATTATATTAATAACATTTGTATTAAATTTTATTATTTTCTTATCTTTACCTGTTTTATTATTTCAACCTTCCTGTGATGCTTGGCACTGATTAATATGTTATCACTCCTGGTTTTTAGAGGAGGTATGGAAGCTCAGAAGGTCTACTGACTACTTCCCTAAGGTCACACATGCAATAGATGCCAGGGAAAGGGAATCACCAGAGTTTGTGTGTTGTCTTTTAAATCTACATTCTGAACAACTGAGCACAAGATCTGTGCATTACTCACTTCTGTACCTTCAATGTCTCACCACTGTTTGGGGCATGCTAGGCACTAAATAAATATGTGCTGATATGTAAAATGAAGTTGTTAGAGATTATTCCATTTTCAATGATGGGAAATTTAGTGCTATGTAAATGTGTATTACATACTTGAATAAAGATTTTGGAGATTTGAATGGAGTCAGGAAAAATTCTATTTTTATATATCTATTTATTTTATTATTATTATTTTTATTTATTTGGGAGAGAGAGAGAGAGCATGTGAGCCAGGGGAGCAAGAAAGAGAGACTCTCAAGCAGACTCTCTGCTGAGCATGGACCCTGACAAGGTGTGGAGGGATGGGGGTGGAATGGCAGGTTCCATCCTACAACCCATGAGATCATGATCTGAACTGAAGTAAAGAGTTCGTTGCTCAGCTGACAGAGGCACCCAGGGGCCCCTGTATTTTTTTATTTTACTCAAAACATAGCATATAGATTAGATGGTAATTCCTGTACTCAGAATGTTCTTTCAAAAACGCCAGGCTCTGAGGGCACTTGAGTGGTTCAGTTAAGCATCTGCCTTTGGCTTGGGTTATGATCCTGGAGTCCTGGGGTAAAGCCCCAAGTCAGTCTCCCTGCTCAGCGAGGAGTCTGGCTCTCCCTCTGCCTCCTGTCCCCCCCTTGTGTTTTCTCTTGCTTGCTCTGCTCTCTCAAATAAATAAATAAATAAATAAATAAATAAATAAGTCTTTAAAAAAATGCCAAGCTCTGAACACAAATCAAGAGCTGGTAAAATTTATTTTTGGACCTTCTCAGTCCTATAGGATTTCTCCATTTCTAGTCTTATTCCTGCTTAAGTTCTTTGAAACAGAACTTAAGATATTATCAGTAACATAACTCACCATGACTTTAAGTTTCTCTTAAGTCTAAACAATAAGTCTTCATGGTTTTTCCCAATTCAGCCTTATTTATTTTTTAAATTTATTTTAAAAGGAAATGCTTTATCTCATCTTAAACTCCATTCCGATTAAGCAAGTGATGGGTGATATGTGTAGAGCAGGGAATTCTGAATCCGGTTGCCCATGCTATTGACTATGCCAGTCATGTTACTTAGTAGCTGTTGGGAGTGGCAAAGTGAGATGTGATAAATGATTTGCAAGTTACTATGTCATTTCTTATTGAGTTCCAAGCGATGTCAGACCCAACCCTATGTTCAATATTTGCAAACATTAGTAAAAGTCATCTCCATCAAGCTTTCCTAGAGAACTGACAATAATTCTATTTTCTAGGAGCTTCAATATCACATAGTCAAAGGAGGGAAGTCACAAGTTTAATGACACCCTGTGGATTAATCTAATCCTCATCTTGAAAGTGAGTTCAAGCAGGGCCACATGAAGAACCTGATTTTACCAGTGTAGAAACTCCTGTGTGATTGAATCAGTTTTATTTTTCAGTTAGTAATATGGTAATAATAACAACAGAATTTACTATGTGGCAGGTATTGATATAAACACTTTATATTTTTTGAGTCACATAATCACCACACAATCAAGGATACTATAATTTAGAATTTCCTTGCCTTAATGGGACGCATTGGAGAGCAGGGACCACATGGGTGCCATATCTGGAACGCCCAATTAGTACTTTAGACAGAGATACTGTGCAGAGCGTGTAGTTGAATGGAGTTCATCTGGGTCATAAACTCATGGTTCAAAATACTTTAAAAAGTCTAGCAACAATACCTTATTACTTATAACACCAGGGTAAAAATAAAGTTAATAGAAATGAAATGTAGTAAGTCTTACTGTAACACTTTGATTTGAAACTTTTCAGAGAAAATATGTGATGGCATATCTGATTAGGGTGTTACTGCTGGGGGATCCATGTGTGATTGGTAGAAATAATTATGTCATTTCCATTCCATTCCTGACTCGATCTGTCGCTCACATAATCTGTCAACCCCACCCTGCATCTTCCTACCACTGAAGTCAAAGCTTTCCCAGGCTTCACTTGCCACATAATCACAATGAGTCATGAATCCCAGTGAGTTGTCCTATTCAGGATCTGTTCTGATTTTTTACTAGAACAGCAAATAGTGAGAAACACTGTGCTTCGCTTGACAGATTAGTGGTGCCTACAATCTCATTTTGGCATCTCTGGATCCCTGATTTTCTATTCTTAAGCTCTTTTTCAATTTCTAAGGGATGAGATTTAAATTCTGACCACTAGGTGGCACAATAAAACTTTTATTACATTCTCTCCTATTTTTGGTAATTTAGTGGTAGAGGCAAAATGTGATTTCCCTAGCATTTGATTTGATAAAAGATATTTAAAAATTGAAATAAAAATAATAAAACATCAGAAAGTAGAAAAAAGTGCCCAATCTTATAGAAATGAATTGTTCCTTATTAGCTTAATACTTGAGTTTGGGCTGTAACAATCTGCAATCTGCAAGGAAGAGAGCCATTTTTTTGTGGAAAAAAATGTAAAATATTATAATACGACTATTCATCTCTAAGCTCTTTAGAAGCTCTGATAACCCCATGTAGAAGCAGCAAATCTTACTAATTAATCACAATTGATAGGAGCAAAACTTTAGTTAAATCCCATGACTCTAATTCTACTTGCTTTGACTGAGAGAGAAAAGAACCATCAGAATCTTTTTCTTAGTAGGAGAGTAGCAAAGCCTGTGTGAATTTAGGTTTTTGGGTGTGAAACTGATGTGCTAATACTATTTGTGTGAAAATTGATAAAGAATGGCCTTGAGCTACCCTTGTTTTGTGACCCTAGAAAACTTCTCTGGTTCCTCAGCATCTTATCATTCATCCATATAGGGTTGGTGGGGAATTGAAATATAGCATCATAGAGTGGTTAAATTCATAGACTGTGGAGTAAGAAGAACCTGTGCTCAAACCCTGTCCCATTGCTTGGAGATCTATGGCCTCAGTCAAGTAAGTAGTTTGCACTTTCTGTAAAATGAGGATACTAATAAAACTTCTGTTAGAGGTTTTCTGTGAGAATTAATTGAGAGAAGGTATTGAAGCAGATAAAACAGTGTAATACATAGTAAGGATAATAATAAACAGCAGCTATTATTATTTTTGAGGAGACACATGTATCAATTTTCCAATTTGGCATTAGCAATAGCTTGGTTTCACCTTTGACTTAATTATATTTCAATCAGCTCTGACAGTACTTGGGGGCTGTGATGGTTAATTTTGTGTCAATTTTGCTAGGTATTATTTAGTCTTCTTATTTAGTCAAACATAAGTCTAAATGTTACTGTGAGGGTATTTTTAGATGATGTTAATATTTAAATTACTAGACCTTGAGTAAAGCATGGAAACATTCCATTATGTGGGTGGGCTTATCCAATCAGCCGAAGGCCTTAAGACAAAAAACCCTGAAGTCCTCTGAGGAAGAGAGAATTATGTTTCCAGACTGCCTTTGGACTTAAGCTGCAACATGAACTCTTCTCAGAGTCTCCAGGCCTACTGGTTTGCCCTGTAGGTTTTGAACTTGCTAGCCCCGATGATTACATCAGCCAATTTCTTAAAACAAATCTATCTATGTGCATATCTTATTATTTCTATTTCTTTGGAGTCTCCTGACTAATGTAGAGGCCATGTAGGAATTAGGTATAACAAGGTTTATGGTGACAGTGTTAGGATTAAAGGATTAAGGACAGTAGGACATTGTTCATATTATAATTTATGATACTCCAGCATTATATTACTTTTGCTAAAGCATTACAACAGTCACTGTCCCACTAATATATAAACAAATTTCACAAGACTAAAAGGAAAGGAATAAATTACATTGTGCTTTTAATGTTTTTATTTATTTTTATTTTTAAATTAAAAAATATTGATTTATTTGAGAGAGAAATGAGCAAGAGTGGGGGGAGCAGGGGGAAGGGTAGACAGAAAGGGAGAACCAGACTTCCCCACTGAGCAGGGACCCCAGTGCAGGGCTTGAGTCCATGACTCCAGGGTCTTGACCTGAGCCGAAGGCAGATGCTTAACCAACTGAGCCACCAGGCACCCTTAAATTTTTTTTTTTAAGATGTCTTCATTATTTATTTATTTTTTTTTAGAGAAGGAGTGCACACATGAGTGGAGGGAGGGACAGAAGGAGAGGGAGAGAGAATCTCAAGCTGACTCCCTACTGAGCACAGGGCCCAATGTGGGGCTTGATCTCATGACCGATGAGATCATGACCTTAGCTGAAACTAAGAGTTGGCCACTCACTGACTGAGCCACACAGACATCCCCCACAACATTTTTTTTTTTTTTAAGACTTATTTGTTTTTTACTGATAGGGAACAGTTGCAGTTTTTTAAAAATCTGAATATAGTACAAAATTATAGCAACAGATATATGCCTTTTGTAAAAACTGAAGCAAGGCTATTTAGCATAGAATTATTCTCGGGTCCTGCATTGCAAACTAACTTTACTATATCTGTATCCATTCTTAAATTTACAAAATAGAGAAAAGTCTTTGTGAAATTTTTGCCTGAAGCCCTAGGAGACAAACCTAAAATCCTCTTTAGGGCATCTTAAAAATAAATCTTTGTAAGTTAAATGATTTTTTAAGTACTTTCTATTTCTCCTAATCCTGAAGATTAGGAAGACACAAGTATGCCTACCAGCCTCCAATCTTGGTGCCAGATCTCTCTATTTTTTTTCTGTCTCTTTCTCTCTCTCATCCTGTCAGACTGCCTTTTAAAGATATGGAAGATTCATTTTCAGGAAGAATTCAAGATATGGAGGTTTTTGACACTTGACTCATCCTTCTTTGTTACCATTGGATATTCTGGTCTATTCAGTGTAGCTCCATTTCTTGTCTTTGCAAAACTGAAATGTACACTTTGAGTTTCCTCCTTTCCAGCTTCCTTTGCCTATAGAATTGGGTCCACACTACATAGCCTGGCTTCAACTGACCTTTCTAGATTTATCTTTGGTTATCACCCCATGCTCTGGTCATAAAAAATTTCTCATTCTGTGAACATGTTATAATTTCCCACATGAAGCCTCCACCTTCTCACCCTGTAGACTCCTAAGCATCCTTTGGGCATACATGCTTCAGATGTTCCCTGCATTGTGCCTGAGTGCATAGGTGACACTCTGTGAATGTATGTAACTGGTTCAGAAGCAACACAAAAGTTAATTGTGTATAATTTATGAGGTAAGGGTGTAGTATCACTATTTGGCCTATTTTCTCCTTAAGAAAAATAATAAATATGTATAAACTACCAAGACTACCTTCACAAAAATAAATTTAGAAAGGTTCCATACCTACTTATTTTCTACTTCATTTACCTTTAGAAAAAAATAACTTTTTAATGTAATGGGAAATGGGTTCTTTCTGGAAGAAAATGTATTTTTAATGGACATGCGAGAAGAGAATGAATCTAAGTTTATAAACAACATTAGCAAGATGTGAAGATTTAACCTTTTTCCTCAATCAGATGTTGGTGATTTTATGGTTTTAAAAAATATATGTAAAAACAAAGGAAAAAACTGAGGCTAAAAACTGATAACTTCCCAAATTAGAGATAATCCCATAAAATCATTGGTATATAATTTAAAGCCTTTTTTTTTTTTTAAGAGAACCAATTGTTGTTCTTTATTTTCAATTAAGCTGTCATTAAGGTGCAGAGAGTTTTATAACATTTAAAAAATACTGTGAAAATAATTTAGATTTGTGGTTTTCATACTTTTTTTGACCATGCCCTGTAGTAACACAGGTATTTACAGAGCTCAGTACACACATAAATATGTATATGTGCATTTAAAAATAAAACCCTCGGTGTCCAACGAAAGATGAATGGATAAAGAAGATGTGGTTTATGTATACAATGGAATATTACTCAGCTATTAGAAATGACAAATACCCACCATTTGCTTCAACGTGGATGGAACTGGAGGGTATTATGCTGAGTGAAGTAAGCCAGTCGGAGAAGGACAAACATTATATGTTCTCATTCATTTGGGGAATATAAATAATAGTGAAAGGGAATATAAGGGAAGGGGGAAGAAATGTGTGGGAAATATCAGAAAGGGAGACAGAACGTAAAGACTGCTAACTCTGGGAAACGAACTAGGGGTGGTAGAAGGGGAGGAGGGCGGGGGGTGGGAGTGAATGGGTGACGGGCACTGGGGGTTATTCTGTATGTTAGTAAATTGAACACCAATAAAAAATAAATTAAAAAAAATAAAAAAATAAAAATAAATAATAGAAACAAACTTTTCATAATATGATACCTACCCTTGTAAGTGTACACTTACCCTTGTAAGTGTACTCTGATATTTTCTCTTCTATTTTATTTTATTTTATTTTATTTTATTTTATTTTATTTTATTTTTTTTCTTTCTCTTCTATTTTATGTGCTGGTTGTGACCTACTTAATTGAACTCATGACCCCCTAATGGATTACAATGTGCAGTTTGAACACCATTTATCTGGGGCGTCTGGGTGGCTAAGTGGTTGGGCATCTGCCTTTGGCTCAGGTCATGATTCCCAGGGTCCTGGGGTTGGTCCGGCATCAGGCTCCCTGTGGGGAACCTGCTTCCCCCTCTCTATGTCTCTGCCTCTCTTTCATGAATAAATAAATAAAAATCTTAAAAAAAAGAAAACCGTTTATCTAGTTGAACCTGCTAAATAACGGTGGGATTTCTCTCCCAGTCTCCCTGATAGATCAGAAAACTCTGTACACTATTCCATTATGCTTCTACTTCACCGAAGCTTCTAGTGGGACTCCCACTAGAAATTAGGAATTACTTTCCAATTAGAAGACTACTTTCATATAATCTCTAGGAGTTGACCCCAGTGTATCTTCCCCTCTCTACTTTCCTCTACCCTTCATTCCTCTCCCCTCTCCTCCTCTCCCTCCCTTCTTTCCTAAGCAGCTATCCTATGTCTAAAAGTGTGCTGTGTCTAGTGAGTATCAAGACTATTAGAACCAAACCTTGTTCTCTAGGAGGTTTTACTTGTGTAGAGAGTCTCCAGGTCACAAATGGGGTTTATAGTTGAATGTTATCTTGCTGGACAATACAGAGTAAGTCTCATTCCTTGCCCATATAACCAACTTTAATATATGAACTTCTGCTCCTCTTGAATTTATTTTTTCCCATAACTAAATATCCTTAACATCTACATGTTTTCTTTTGATGCCATTCTTTTCTAAGTGGAAGAATAATTTATATGAAGTAAAATATATATATTTTAAGAGAAGTTGTATCAATTTTGACAAATGCATACACTGTAATTTCCTTAGCAAGACAAAAAAAAAAAAACAAAAACCTTCTATCACCCCATGAGGTCCCTTTATGCCTTTTCCTAGTCAATATCTTAATTCCCACTTCCCACTAGAAGCAATCATTGACTTGATTTGTATTATCATAAAATAATTGTATTTATAAGATTGTCTTTTTACTATTTCCTTGGTCCACTATTCAGCTCCTATCTTATCTGCTTCGCTTACCTACCTTGCAAAAGTTCTTAAAACTGATTATTTGCAATGTGATATGTTAATCCAGATGTATTTGAAATAATCAAGAAAACCAAATTATGTTAAAATTAGGGCATTATAATACATAACTGTTTATTCATATAGAGTTTGAAGTCATCAAAAACATCCAGCTATTAAAAATACTGTGACTCTTTTCGTATTTGTAATATTTCAATTTTAGACCTAAGTTTAGAAATTTGCTTTATGCTGTTGAAATTAATCTTGACTTTACTTATTGTTTATTCAGTTATTTTTAAGTTTTGTAATCTAACGCATTTTAAAACTGTTCCTTTTTACTTTGTTTGCCATCTGCCAATTTGAAAATCACATGGTTTATGTCTTCATCAAAATGTGGTTGGAAATCTGTAACAGGATATATCAAGAAAGAGTCCTAGGATACTGACCTAACACTAGTATCAGATGGAACCAGGGGTGAACCTAATACTGGGAATGATTGCGCCTAACCATTTTCTCAAATAGCTTCTGCTTTTTCATCTTGTCCTCAATGGTGTTGATTATGTATTTTCAAGGTGTATCTTTCTGTCTGGATGACATTTCTTTTCTGTCTACACTTCCATCCTAGGGGATCCAGTCCCAGGGCTTAAAATACATCAATGTGTTAATAAACCTAAATTTATTACTCCAGCTTGGACATCTCCCCTGAATTCAGATTTATTCATCAAACTGCTTACATGACATTAAATCTGGAGGTTTAACTCTCACCTCAAATGAACATATCCAAAACAGAGTCTGTTTTTACCCCTCTCACCCTACACTTACTCTAAAACTTCTTATTTTGCAAATGTTATCTTTGTTCTTCGTGTTCCTCAGGCTTAAATCCAGGGAGTCAGCTTTGATTCCTTTCTCTCTGTCTCTCTCTCTCTCCCTCTCTCTCTCTCTTCCTTCACACAATCAACAACAAAAACTTTAGCCTCTTCCTTTAAATATATCCAATATTTGGCCACTTCTTAACAACTTTGCTCCTATTACTCTGAGTCTGGTTATGATCATCTCTTTTATGGATGGTTGCAGTAACCACTATTTGGTCTCCCTGCTGTTCACATTCGCTTCCACGGTCTATTCTCCACACTATTGGAGGTATGATCCCTTCAAACTGATCTTAAACAGGCCAACTTCTGCTCAAGATCTTCACTGGTGTTTTGCATCTCACAGTACAATCCAGGGTCTGTCCTACAGCTTCCAAGATCCTCCATTAGTTTGCCCCCTGCCTAGCTTCTTTCTTTCTTTTTTTTCCTTCCTCCCTTTCTTTTCTTTCCTTTCTTCTTTCTTTTCTTTTCTTTCTTTCTTTCTTTCTTTCTTTCTTTCTTTCTTTCTTTCTTTCTTTCTTTCTTTCTTCTTTCTTTCTTCCTTTCCTTTTCTTTTTTTCTTTTTTTTTCTTTCCTTCATAGGCTCCATGCTCAGCCTTGAACTCACAACCTTGAGATTGACATATGAGCTGATATCAAGAGTCTGACACTTACCCAACTGAGCCACCCAGGTGTCCCAGTCTCCCTTTCTTTCTTTCTTTCTTTCTTTCTTTTTTAAAATTTATTTTAGAGAGAGAGGGAGAGAGTATGAGAGTGAGCATTTGTGAGCAAGAGTAGGGACAGAAGGGGAGGGAAAGGGACAAGATAACTCTTGCTGAGCACCAAGCCTGATGCAGGGCTTGATCTCAAGACTTTGCAATCAGGATCTGAGCTGAAATCGAGTCAGAAGCTCAAATGACTGAGCCAGTCTGGTGCCCCAGCCTCCCTTTCTTTTACTGTCCTCTGACTATTCTTGCTTTCCATCACTCTACCTTTGCTTCAACTATTCTACCCTCTTTAGAATATTCCTGGCTCAGTGCTTCATCTTGTCTATCCTACTGTAATATCGCTCTTTTGCCCAGCCCTCCCTTCCCTTCCCCAATATCTTCATGGCTCACTTCCTTGCATCTTACAGTCCTTTGCTTAAACACTCAGTTGCACTTCATTAGAGCAGCCTTTTTTGACCAGTACTATTCACATCCTCCTTAGCCTAATGTCTAATTTTGTTCATAGCAGTATCACCTCCAAACATACTTATTTTTTATCCCTCTCTTTTGGGATTTAAGCTCTGCGTGTGCAAGTATTTGTTTTTAATTGTTGTATCCCCAGTGGCTAAAATGATGCCTGAAACATAATAGGAACTTAATAAATATCTATTGAATGAATAGAATGAACAGATAATTAAATAGATGAATCAGTGAATGCTATACAAAATTAAATGTTAACGAAAAAACTTACATGCAGTATAATGCATTAAGAAGAGATGAAGGTGGTAAAAATAAAAATATTCAAGGGATCCCTGGGTGGCGCAGCGGTTTGGCCCCTGCCTTTGGCCCAGGGCGCGATCCTGGAGACCCAGGATCGAATCCCACATCAGGCTCCCGGTGCATGGAACCTGCTTCTCCCTCTGCCTGTGTCTCTGCCTCTCTCTCTCTCTCTCTGTGTGTGTGACTATCATAAATAAATAAAAAATTTAAAAAAAATATTCAAAAAGTAAAAAATTTCTTTGTTATGCATTTTTTTCTAACAAAAAAAGCCTCTAAATTTGAATCTGGCCATCTAAAACTTCTAAATCCAAAACATTAGTAATATAAGACATGCTTAGGCACAATTCTCTGATTGTCAGGCCAATCCAGAGCTAATTTGGGTTTGTCATGCATTGCCAAGGTACATTCACAAATGGGAAATGGCGTGCATAGTAGGAAAGACATAAAACTGTAGAGCTTAATTACATTTAAATTAATTCAAGAAGAGCCTGAAGAACTATTTTCTGACACCAATTAGAGAGAATGGCTTCTAAAGAATAAGTCATCTGCTGAAGAGAGACCCACAGTTTATTTGACTCTAACTCCACATAAATTCTATGTTGTCGATTTTGTTAAAACATAAGGCAATAAAAACAATAAATGCCATATACAGCAAGAGCTTAGGCTTTACAGAGAAACTGATATGGTGTTTTTCTTTTTATTGTAAAAACACTCACCTTGAACAACTCGACTTTGCTGATGATGCTGAGGTTCACATCCACAGTGAGGGCTAACTGCATGGTGACAGGCAGGGTGCAGAGCAGATCAGACTCATCTTTGCAAAGACAAACATGAACCCACAAGCAGAATAATTAACTTAAAAAATCACCAAAGTGTAAGAAAAATTTTAAAAATTAAGGAAACAAAATGCCAACTCTTTTTATAAATAGCTGCATTGAATTCTGTATTTTTATTACTTCTGTTGGACATACATATGTATCACAATCACACTATCACTTTTATGGAGAAAAGGATTTTAACTATTGATGAGATAGTAGTTCCGAATAGTTTTAGAACACTGTTTACTGAAACTTCAGATCTAAAGTTTAGTAATCAACTGGACAATGGCTAGTGAATGACCTTGATGGAATAAGGATCTAATTTTTGTCTTTGGATTCTGTGGATTTCAGCCCTAACATCCTGGGGTTGACAAATTATAATGAGTACCATGCGGCATTTGAAAGCTTACCGAACTCTGTCACTATCTTATTTGACCCTCGTGAGAACACTAAGGGTAAGTGATCTCATTCCTGAATTTCAGAAAGAAGAAACAAAAAAAGAACTGAAGCTCAGAGAGGTTGTAAGTGACTTGTTGAATTGCACATAGTTGGTAGATGGCTTAGTTAGGAATGGAATCTAAAAAGAAAAGTGTGAGTAAATTCAAATTATTGCCATTCCTTACTTATTAACTCAATGAAGAATGTGAATACATTAAAGATTTTTCTGTATGTGAATTAAATGATGGGCCTTCAGGCTGATAAAATATTCCATAAAGAAACCCGTCCATTCTTAGTCTCTAGTATGGTACAATTTTCTGAGAGTTGATTATTTTTAATGTTTTCTTACATCCATTTAGAAAAAAATAATTGACACATTATATCCTTATTTTGATTCCAATATTGATTCTAAATATGAAAATCCTTTCTATAAAAACATAGTTCCTTGTTCCCTCTTAAACTAAGGAGTTGGAGCAGTATCTACAGTTAGAAAGAATGAGGGAAACTGTTACTGCTCCTTTTGCTGTTCTTCCTCACTTAACAGGAACAGCTGTCAATAGCTATTCCTCAGGAATAGCTGTGGATGCTTTTCCAGGATTTGCATAACTGGTAAGTTATGTCTGGATATTTAAGAAAAAAAATATCATGGTATTAAATAAATTAATGTTCTAAGGATCATTTAGTTGTTTCCTAATTTTTTATTCAATTCCAATTAGTCTCTGCTTCTAACTTATAGAAGATTTTCATTATATGGACCTGCTATAGGGATTCAATTGATAATTTGCCTTGCTTACCTAGCATTCTTTGAGAGTCCCATGTATATTCATACCAAGTCCGAACCCGATTCTGCACATTCTTAGGAATGGAATAAGTGTTCATGTAGGAAATGGTATGATCCATGCTGATTCGGAAGTTGTTCTGATTGGCTGTGGCTGCCCCAATTACATCTTGCATCTAAAACCACAAATATAGTCACTCCACACCCGGCAGGAGGAATTGGAAGAGTTACTGAAAGCCCAGTTTAATTAAGAGTTTTTACTAGATACATTCCATTCTAATGCACTACTTGATTTTTAACACACTGATATTGAGTCTTAATTTCAACCATTTACATAAAACAATTGGTAAATCATATCCCCCTTCTGACCCCATAAGGACAATAGGACCTGTCTTATTTACCATGTGAAGTTTTTGTGAGGGTTCAGTCACATAATGCATGTGACTGCACACAATCATCTTTGCAAACTTGTTTATTACTGTGAAGATGTTAGTTGGTATTTCAAAAATTATACAGCTTGTGCTTATTCAAGGGATGTACAAAGAAAGTTGAGCAATTACCTGGCGGAAAGGCTAGTCCATTTTTGTGAGTCTCACTTTGAAAGCATCCTTCATAGATTATCCAGTGTGGTTGGCTATATAGACTCAATTCATCATGAAATTGCAACCTCTGTACTTCCCTTAGTGTTGTTTAGACAGATAAAATCAAATCTCACATGCTTAAGGCACAGTATTCAGCAGAAGTTGAAATGTGCTGAAATTACTGAAGCATCATCTACTGCTGTGACAATACTTAAGGAACTGTCAGGTTTTAGTTCTTGGATGTTTATAACTCAGCCATAAAAACCCACTCTAGGTTAAAAGCTGATCTTTAAGGTCTCAGCACAAAAAAGATATATAGCTTGACTCTTCCTCTCACATAGAGGGAAGCAAGTGGTTGTAAATTTGCTTTGACCGTGGGTTTATAATACAGAGGAAAACCAGAGTCTCACTTTTACATTCTTAAGACTTTGCTCATTCATTCTAGTAGCTGAGTCTTTTTTGCTTATGGAAAAACTACTCATTCTTTGAGGTCTACCTCAAATGGCTCTTTTATTGTGGTGCCTTCCTTGGTTTGTATTTTTAGAGTCAATAGGTTTTTCTTCTCATCCAAGGTATCTGTTGAGGAGCTATGCAGATAGTCAAACTGGATACATTTATTTCAGTCCCTGACTTACTCCTTGGGAGCTATTCCAAATATCCTTTGACAACCTCAGTTACTAGATCTCCTTTTTACAAGCCATTCTTGACTGATGGAAAACATTGCCAAGTCACCTAAGGCCATGATACTTGGAATATTAGGGGTTGGTTGGGAGATTTAATAGAGTTTTCAATTGGGAGCCAAGGATAATTAAGAGCATTATTGATCAACATTGAGGGCTCAGAATTTAGTGACAGTAATGAGTGGTTTAAGTGCTATCCTTCAGCAACACTAGGTTTTAGTAGCATAGATGAAGAGGACATGTGTTCCATGATGTGTTCCAAATCAGGGGAAGAAAATGTCAGTCTCTAATAGTTGTATCATAGAATAGAATATTGAAGTTAAAATGTGAGGATCAGGTCCAGGGTGTAGTTCTTGGCATGATTCATGTGGGAATTTTGAATAGTGGAGATTGTGTCCCAGTCCCTCTCTTGTTTTCAACTGTTTTCCTCAGCATCTTGTATTCACTACGAGAGTGTATATTCTGTCTCAATCTTTTTTTTTTTTTTTTTTGTGGTGGGGAGAGGCTATAGTACTATATTTTCAGTGGCTTGATATTTGAGGTTCCAACAGAAACCTCAAATTCAATGCAAAGGAAGATGTGGTGTGGTGTATAAAGCAACACTTCTCAAACTTTCATGTGCATATAAATTACCTGAGGATCTTGTTAAATTGCAGATTCTACTCCACAGTTCTGGGGTGAGGACTGAAATCTGAATTTCCCAAGTGACACTTTTGCTATTAGTCTAAAGACTACATTCTGAGCAGCAAGAAAATTGAACAGGAGCTAGATACCATTTTTAAATCCTGTAGACATTACCTTGGATATAGTAAATGCTAAATACATGTTAGATTTTACTATTACAATCAATATTATATGGCTGTATCATACAACTGTGTGAATTACATGTAGGAATTGAGGATGCCTCTTAATGTCTTTAAACTGGAGCTGCCTCATCTATAAAAGTGAGACAACATTGAAGGGGATGTGGGTACCTCACACAGATTTTTATAAGAAACTATGAGACAATACGATTTTTGCTATTTATGTTCAAATTAATTGCATTTCTCTCTAAACCAGCTTTTCATTTTCAATCATTGTTGATGCAATGAATAAGCCATTAAGATTATGATATTTTATACTTACAGTTTTTAACTGCTTGTGTGTTTTTCGCAAACCTAAATATTTTCTAGAGTTTCCTTTACAGTCTCTCTCTCCACTCTATTATTATGCTCCCGCTGGAGTTGCCATATCCCTATATATCTGTATTAACCATATATTTTTAAAAATTTCTGTATTTTGATGCTTTGATATCTGGTACTATCCCTCCCAGAGTTAGCTAATTCCTAGAGATAGCAAACAACTCCACTGGGAATGCAGCTTTCATAGGCAAAGTAACCAATCCAGAGATCATACTTCTAACAGCCTTCTTTATTGGACTCTCATATTCCAGGCTACTATCCACCCGATCCACCTAGCCACTCCAGAGCCAAATACCAGCCAACTAGAGACAGTCCCTACACCCTCAGAACCTACTAAAATTACCCAAACTAGCCAATTCTAAATCTTCTAACCCCACTTCACTTGTCCTTCACCTGGTGCTTCCCCATGTGGCCTCCTTGGCATGTTGTGACCCTTCCTTTTGGATCTGTTTGTGTAACTATCTTTTCAATGCCAAATGTCTCCTGATTTGTTGGTCTCATCATACCTAAACAATACCTTATTTTATTTTTTAAAGATGTATTTATTTGACAGTGAGAGAGTGTGCACTCAAGAGAGCCATAGGAATGGGCAGAGGGAGAGAATCTCCAGCAGACTCTGCAGTGAGCACAGAGTCCCCAATATGGGGCTTGATCTCATGATGCTGAGATCAGGACCTAGGCTGAAATTAAGAGTTGGACACTTAACCGATTGAGCTACCCAGGCTCCCCATAATAAAACCTACTTTTAAAGACAGTATCACCTCCTCCAATTCATATTATATTTTGATTAATCTTCCTGAATCTCTGTTCAAAATTACCCCTTGGCTGACTTTTCATTGACTTTCAGATAAAGTTCAACATCTTTAACATTCAGATCCCTTAAAATATTTTGTCCTTACATACATATCTAACCTATTTACAAGCATCCTTCGCTTTAGTCATACTGGTACTTTATTTCCTCAAGCACACTGTGCTTTATCATTGCCATCCTTCACATACTCTTTCTGATTGATTGGACTATCTGTCTATAACTACTGAATCCTATCTCTATTTTTAAGATGTTGAAATGCATTCTTCTCCTGGGAAGCTTCCCTATTCTGAACTAATATAGAGCTTTCAAACTTTCCTTTGGTACTTACCAAGGATAGCAGGTGCTGATATTCAAGGATGTAGGATTTGAGTTTTGACTATTTATGGTCAGCTTCAAATGTTATAAAAAATTATTTTTATTGCTACATTTTGTTAAAGAATGAGATTTATTCATACCACAGTGAGTGTGGTGAGAACTAATGATTTATCAGTAGGAATAGTCATTTTGTGATTTTGTCTCTTTACCCAGGATAAGAATCTCATTATGACTTTTTTGTTCTCAAAATATGATATGTGAAGTACCTTCCAAGGAAGTATACCTTCTAATAATGCTATGCTGTCCAGCTTTTTATTTCTCGTGAATCTGGGAATTCACAAAAATACTGGGCCCTATGCCTTGCAAATGCCAACTACCTTGTAACAGTTATTTGCAATTGTTTTACTTTATTACTAGACTGTGACTTCTTGAGGAAAAAGGACAAAGAGATGCCATAATAAACATTTATGAACCAATGTCTTATTAATTAAATTGATTTAGATGGCATTTGGTAGCCTCTGGTCTAAATGACCTCCGAAGTTGATTTTAATCTAGGGATTTTATGACAATATTTGAAGTTTAATTAAAGAAGGGAGATTTTAAAGGTTTTTCAGGAAATTCTAAGAAGTCAATTTAGAAACTTGACTTTTTCTGAGTCTAATCTGACACTCATTGTGGATAGGTCTTCTGATATATTTAACAGTTTAAAAATTGAAAGCAATGTTGGCTCATTCACATCCTCTTCCACTTCATTAAAAAAGATGAAATGTCAGTAAAAAAAAAAAAGAAAGCATTAGATGTATTTTGATTTTTCTTCTGCAAATTTATAGACATTAGCCTTTCAAAAATAGCATTATGTATCTAGGGATTCACACCTCCATTTACCTGACCAATTAAGCTGGAGAACACAAAAACTCCAGAAAAAAAATTCAACAGTTGAAAAACAATTTCAAATGATGTTTGTGGTTCTGGAAGGCCCCCAATGGTAATTAAAGTTCGAACAGCCCAATAATAACATCTTAGATACCTGTGAAAAGAAAATATATACATTTTGCTTTTTTACTATTACATTAAAATACCACTATGCTTGGGAGTATAGATTACTACTAAATTATAACACATTTCCTCCTAATCATGATTTTCTTTCTATAAGAAACATTAGCAATACCATGTGAACTAACATAAACTTCTTGATAAATGTTGTGAAATGACTAAACAACTAGCTGCATGGAGGGTGTTTATTAGCTGTTCTAGCTTATCTCTTGCTGCAAAATAAATTGTCCCCAAATTTAGTGGTATAAAACTATTTTATATTTTATTTTATAAGCCCTATTTTATTAAGGCTCATAAATTTGTGGGTTGGGTAGTTATGTAAAGTCCAGCAGAGATGGCTTATTTATGCTGCATGATAAGTGGACCCTTAGCTGGGATGACCTGAATGTCTGGAGATAGCTGGGCAGACTTATTGAGGCCAAATGTCTGTGCCTTAATTCTAACTGTTGACTGGGTTCTTCTGTTCTGCACATTATGACTGTTTGGGATGCCCAAAGTGTCTCCTCTTACATGTCTGAGCCTCAGCTGTAATGCTTGGAATGGCTGGGGCTGGCTGGGTATCCTCTTTTCCAGCAGCCTCTCAATATGACTAACTTAAGCTTCCTCATAGCATGGCAGTCTCAGGGTAGATGGGCTTCTTACATGGTGGCTATAGTAGCTCAGATAGTAGCTATAAGATTTCTTAGAATTCAGAAGTTCCATAATGTCTTAATCTTTTGTTACAGAGGTGAGGGAAAGGATAGCAGTATTTTTTACAGAATCCTTACAGTGACAGGGGCAGCAAAGAATTTGAGGGCATCTTTAAACTACCACACTAGTGATTTGTGAGATAAAGGATATTTATAAAGATTGGAGAGCCTTTATAGTTTAGATACAATTGTTTTTACTGATAGAAAATACAGTAGATATATTCCTCCTCTCTCTTTTCTACTCACATCTCATTAAATTATTAAATATATAACCATAACAAAGACAAAGGCATACCGAGCTCAATCTTAAAATGGAAATTTCTCTTGGGTATAATAGGTAATTTATCCAGAAATTTAGTATTGAGGAAAATCAGGTATAATAACAATATACTTGATTAATATAATAATCAAGTTTAAAAATATACTTGATAATGATTCTGTACTTAACTTGAACAACTCTAAGTAGAGAGACTGAGATCATTATAGCCCAGATAGGAAGAGAATTAGAAATCAAGGCAGCAAAAAAATAATACGATAAAGATTAGGACAGAATATATAGGATTCATTTATCAGCATTTGGCTAAGGGCTTCATGGTGTCCCTAGTGAGGTGGGAATGAAAGGTGGTATTATAACCTCATAGTATATTTACCGTAGTTTTTGTGTATGATTAGATATACTACTTGACATATTTCATATAGCTCTGATAACATGGTCTGAATCAGGCATTCCCACTGAATCCTTAAAAAAAATGTGCTGTATATACACCATATCTCCATATATTGTTGCAGGAAGACAACAATAGTGGGTTCCAACTAGCAATTCTAGTTTCTAGGATAGACACAGAAAAACAGTACGTTTTACAGAATTTTGGCTCTAATCTGGCTTTCATTTCTTGTCTAGGTGTGCCACATAAATATTTGCACTTCAAGCAATTGTATATTAGTCTTTGACTAAGGGTGGTCTTTTTTCGTGAAAAAGTTTACAGCTTTCAGATCTTCAAACAGTAGGCAGTTGGAGGTTTACAAAGAATCAAACTGCAGTTAAAGTCAATATTCAAAAACAAATCTAAAAAGAAATCATTCATTTTGAAATTCAATACCTTTTGAAGGACGTGAGTTTTTTTTTTTAACCTGGTTGATATAGGAACAGAAAAATAATTAATTCTTTGGGAAAGTTTGAAACCACTGTGCCAAGAGAATAAAAATATTACCACTCTGTAAAGCAGATTTCTTTGGACTTGCTAATATTATAGTGAACTGGATGTCAAAGAGAACCACCTTGAAGGAGTACAGAATTAATTTTATGGATTGCATTTTAACTTTTCAAATTCCAATTTATAATTTCCTATTACCTGATTTAGTTTGGCCACAGGCCTAGGACCTGTGGGTCTCTTTAAATTAAGGAAATATATTGAACCCAATCTTACCCAAGAGTGGGACAGGGACTAGAGTCTTTCCCTACATAGCCAATTCCATTACAAATGTTGGGATTACTGTCCCCTTCAAAGTCACTGCAGTGTTAGCAGGAATAAATATGAACTTCTTTCTTTCATTTAATTATTTATGGATGTTAAAAAATAACAATCAAATGTGAAACATAAGCATTGATTTTCCAAATCTGAAAGGTTAGCCTTGAACTATTTTTTTGTGTGTACAAAATGGTCCTCTATGTTAATTGGAAGTTTTCTGCCCTCATGTTTTGAGGTTTATTTTTGGATCTTTTCTCGATCATGTCTTATACACTCAGGCATGCACAACCAAAGGTAAGATCTGTAATTTAATTAGATGGCATCTTATTGATTTTTCTAGGATTAGCTTAATTAGTCAAGTGTGTCCACCTCTAATATTAACATGCTAAGCAGATAGATCTTTTCAAGGAGAGTCTATCTGGCTGATTTAATACATGACTATCTAACAGGCTGTATATATACAGTTCCAAGCTAGAGCAGTAAGACAGAATTTGACATAAAATCATAAAAGACAGTTAATGTGAAAATAAAAATTCTCCCGTAAAACAAACATTACACGAAACTTTCCCCCCAACATTTTGTTATAAAAAACCTCAAACAGAAGAACTGAAAGAATTTTATAGTGAACACCCACCTTTTATAGTAAACAACTATATTCTACTATGAACATTTTTCTCTACTTATTTTGTTAACACATTTCTCTAATTTTCCACTCAGCAATCCATCTTATTTTCTTTTTCATCTTATTTTTTGGATGCATTTCAAAGTAATTTGCAGACAGCAAGGTTTCCTTCTAAATACAGTGCTTCAGAATAAATATATTAACCAGAGTTCAATATTTATATAGAATTATTTTTAAATTTTGAAAATAAAATAAAAGCACAAATCTTAAGTATATAATTTGATGAATTTTGACAAATGTATATATCTGTGTAACCCAAATGCCTACCAAGATAAAGGACATTTCCATCTCTCCAGAAAGTTCCCTCATTCCTTTTCTCAGAGGCAACAACTATTCTAATGTTTTATACCAGAGATGAGTTTTGCCTGTTTTAGAATTTCACATAAATGAAATCATACCATATGCACACTTTTCTGTACGATGTCTTTCACTCAGAATAATGATTTTGAAATTTATTCATGTTGTTGTGTCTATCAACAGTTTTTGCTTTTTTATAGCAGAGTAGAATTCATTTCATGAATATAGCACAGTTTGTTTATTCTCCTATGTATGAACACCTAGGCTGTCTCAAGTTTCTTGTTATGAATAAACATTCCTGAATGTACTTATATAAGTTTTTAATAGACATATATTTTTATTTCTCTTGGGTAAATATTTAGGCTTGAATTTTTGTTTGTAAAGTATATGGTTCCCCCCCCCCCAAGTTTTTATTTAAATTCCAGTTAGTCATATACAGTGTTAATGTTAGTTTCAGGTGTACAATCTAGTGATTCATCACTTACATGCAACATGTAAGTTGTATGTTTAATTGTAAAAGAAACTATCAGATCCTTTCCTAAAATGATTGTCATTTTGCATTCCTTCCAACTCCACTTGTTTCATAGTTGCTAACTATAATAATATTTGTTGAATGATATGAAAGAATAAGTGAATGGTTATGCATACCTTGACTTAGTGAAATAAGAACATAAGAAGACTGCATCTGTGAGCACATCTGTGAAATCTTCTTGCACTCCTCCCTGTTGTGCTTCCAGCTGCCTTTCATCTCCTTTCTGGTCCACTGAACTCTTTCTGTTCTGGTGTGTTTTTTTACATCCGAAGTTTTTACATACTGTGCATGTCAGTGTAAAGACTTCTTTTTTCTTTTCTTCCTCCTTTCCTCTCTTCCTTCCCTCCTCCCTCTTTCTCTTTTTTTTTCTGCCAGTGTCTGAACTGACGTATAGGAGATCCTGAATAAAAACCTTCACCTACCTTGGTCTCATCATCTTCATGTGTGGACTGAAGGGGCTAAGTTATCCTAAATTTCCCTAGCACTAAGGTATGGTAATTTTGATTCCTTCCTCACCCTGTCTAAAGCCATAATTTCTATGACAACTTTGCTTGCTTTTTTTTTTTTTTACTCTTTTGAAGATCTATATGTTAGGGATTGGGGTTAGGGATTTGTTAAGACATTTGTGGACACTGGAACTTTAGGCCTGTAAATAAGTGAACTGTGGTATATATGTACAAAGAACAAAGGAATTTTGGGGATATTTCTGGGTACCAAATAACTTTAACTACTTATATTTTCTTTTAAGCTAAGCCTTCACCTTCTTTGTCAAATTTTACAATTGAATGAAGGATGCCATCTGTTCAAAATAAATGAAAATGACTCCTGGTGTACTATTAAAATGATTAGATATTGTTATACTGGTGAGGATTAATGGAATAGTATTAAATTTGACTCTTACTTTAAATATTCACAATGCTCCACTTATGGCTTACAATTTGCTGCCTAGTTTTAATGAGGGCAAAGTATGTAAGTCCAGTGATCTCATAAGCAACCGTCACTTGATAGGTTATCAGATACCATCACAAGGGTTAAGTAAAACACTCTTTCAGTTTATGAAGCCAAAGGGTAATATGAAGTAATAGAAAAGACATAGTAATGTAAGGTGGTATTTAAAAACTTTGAGGAAAAGTAAGCATATTACTAACTTTTATATGCAAATTATCTTAAAAATATATAAAAATGCTCCTTAAATATATATAAAAGATATATAAAAAATACAAAAAAGCAATTTCTTTGTAAAAATAGCAACTGTGCCCCTAACAGCTGGTGGTAGGATTATTGGAGCTTAGGTTTTGAATGAGAACTCTTCTGTCTCAATGAGCAGAGCAGAGCCATGGAGAAATTCTTATCTTTATAATCAGAGAATGTGCACTGTATGGAACTAATGCTGTAAAATGTGTTGAAACTTGCCTCGTGGCATGAAAATGACCACTTATTGTAATTTTGCATGAGTGATTACGAAGAATTGGTGGTTTCTAATTCTTGGGTGCAAGGTGCTATTTTTATCTATTATATCAAGCTTGTTATAAAAAGCTTCTGCAAATAATCAACAAAACTAAAAGACAACTTTTGGAATGGGAAAAGATATTTGAAAATGACATATGTGTTAAAAGGTTAGTATCCAAAATCTACAGAGTTGATTTGATACTACAAATTGTAGTAGTTTGATACTACAAAGTATCAAACTTGACACTCAAAAAGCAAATAACCCAGTTAAGAAATGGGCAGAAGACCTGAATAGATGTTTTTTCTAAAGAAGATATCCAGATGGCCAACAGACAAGATGCTTAACATCATTCATCATCAGGGAAATACAGATCACAACTACAGTGAGATAGCAGCTCACACCTGTCAGAATGGATAAAATTAACATCACAGGAAACCATGGATGTTGGCCTGGTTGCAGAGAAAGGTGAAACCTCTTACACTGTTGGTGGGAATGCAAACTGGTGCAGCCACTCTGAAAAACAGCATGGAGGTTCCTCAAAAAGTTAAATATAGAACTACCTTCCAATTTAGCAATTGCATTACTAGGTTTTTAACTAAACTTTACAAAAATACTGATTCAAAGGGGCACATGCACCTCAATGTTTATAGCAGTATTATCAACAATAGCTAAATTATGGGAAGAACCCAAATGTCCATCAACTGATGGATGGATAAAGAAGTGTTTTATATATATATATACATATATATACACATATATATAAATATTTAATAATATGTATATTATTACATATAATATGAATATTATACAGCCATGAAAAAGAATGAAATCTTGCCATTTGCAATGATGTGGATGGATGAGAATGTATTATGCTAAGAAAAATAAGCCAGTCAGAAAAGACAAATACCATATGATTTCACTCATATGTGGAACTTAAGAAACAAATAGATGAGCATAGGGGGAAAAAGAGAGGGAGGCAAACCATAAAACAGACTCTTAAGTGCAGAGAACAAATTGGCGGGGAGGTGGGCGGGGGATGAGTTAAGTGGATGAGGAGTATTAAGGAGGATGCTTGTGATGAGCACTGGGTGTTACATATAAGTGATGAATCAATAAATTCTACTCCTGAAATTAATACTACCCTATATGCTAACTAACCAGAATTTAAATAAAAACTAGAGACATAAAAAAAAAGCAAACAAACTAGAGACATAAAAAAATCAAGCTTGTTAATTAGGTTCTCAAATCTTTTATATTGTTACTAAGTATTTTGGTTGCTTGGTCAATCAATAGTTGTATGTTGATATCTCACACTGTGATGGTGTATTTATCAATTTCTCTTCCTTTATTATTTTTGCTTTATGACTTTCTCTGATTTATCCTAAGTGTTTTATTAATGCATACACATTTAGAATTGGGATATATTGGAGGGGAGCACAATATGGTGGAGGAGTAGGTGCCTCAACTCATCCGGCCCCACCAACTAACCTAGATTACTGTCAAATCATCCTGAAAACCTATGAATTCAACCTGAGATTTAAAGAGAGAACAGCTGGAAAACTACAGAGAGAAGGGTTCTTGCTTCTAACAAGAATCATCTATGGTGAAATTTACTTAGGTTGTGGTTGATATTCTTTATGCAGCCCGCTCATACAGCCACTCTACAATGAGCAAAATGACTAGAAAGAAGAACTCACCACAAAAGAAAGAATCAGAAACAGCACTCTCTGCCACAGAGTTACAGAATTTGGATTACAATTTGATGTCAGAAAGCCAATTCAGAAGCACAATTATAAAGCTACTGGTGGCTCTGGAAAAAAGCATAAAGGAATCAAGAGACTTCATGACTGTGAATTTAGATCTAATCAGGCCGAAAAAAAAATCAACTAAATGAGATGCAATCCAAACTGAAGATCCTAATGACGAGAGTTAATGAGGTAGAAGAAAGAGTGAGAGACACAGAAGACAAGTTGAAGGCAAGGAAGGAAGCTGAAGAAAAAAGAGAAAAACAATTAAAAGACCATGAGAAAAGGTTAAGGGAAATAAATGACAGCCTCAGAAGGAAAAATCTACATATAATTAGGGTTCCAGAGGGTGCTGAGAGGGAGAGGACCAGAAAGCATATTTTAACAAATCATAGCTAAGAACTTCCCTAATTTGAGGAGGTAAAAAGGGATTCAGATCCAGGAGATAGAGAGGTCCCTCCCTAAAATCAATAAAAACCATTCAACACCTTGACATTTAATAGTGAAACTTAAAAATATCAAAATAAAGAGAAAACCCTTAAAGCAGCAAGAGACAAGAGATCACTAACTTATATGGGGAGAGGTATTAGATTAACAGCAGACCTCTCTACAGAGACCTGGCAGGCCAGAAAGAGCTGGCAGGATATATTCAGGGTCCTAAATGAGAAGAACATGCAGCTAAGAATATTTTATCCAGCAAGGCTCTGATTCAGAATAGAAGGAGAGATAAAGAGCTTCCAAGATAAGCAGAAACTGAAAGCATATGTGACCACCAAACCAGCTCTGCAAGAAATATTAAGGGAGACTCTGTAAAAGAAAGAAGAAGCCCAAAGAAATAATCCACAAAAACAGGGACTGAATAGGTATTACGAGACACTAAATTCATATCTTTCAATAGTAACTCAGAATGTGAATGGGCTAAATGATCCCATCAAAAGATGCAGGGTTTCAGACTGGACAAAAAAGCAGGACCCATCTATTTGCTGTCTACAAGAGATTCATTTTAGACAGAAGGACACTTCCAGCCTGAAAATTAAAGGTTGGAGAACGATTTACCATTCAAATGGTCCTCAAAAGAAAGCAGGGGTAGCCATCCTTTTATCAGATAAATTAAAGTTTATCCCAAAGACTGTAGTAAGAGATGAAGAGGAACACTCTATCATACTTAAGGATCTATCCAACAAGAGGA
The DNA here is from genome assembly GCF_003254725.2 of Canis lupus dingo. NCBI lineage: Eukaryota > Metazoa > Chordata > Mammalia > Carnivora > Canidae > Canis > Canis lupus. The sequence continues at coordinate 33,041,940 of NC_064271.1, forward strand.
CTTAACAATCCTCAATATATATGCCCTGAATGTGGGAGCTGCCAAATATATCAATCAGTTAATAACCAAAGTTAAGAATACTTAGATAATAATACACTTACACTTGGTGACTTGAATGTAGTGCTTTCTACAATCGACAGATCTTCTAAGCACAACATCTCCAAAGAAACAAGAGCTTCAAAAGATACACTGGACCAGATGGATTTCACAGATATTACAGAACTTTATATCCAAATGCAACTGAATACACATTCTTCTCAAGTGCACATGGAACTTTCTCTAGAATAGACCACATACTGGGTCACAAATCAGGTCTTAACCATTCAAAATATTTGGGATAAAGCAAAAGCAGTTCTAAGAGGGAAATACATCGCAATACAAGCATCCCTCAAAAAATTGGAAAAAACTCAACTACACAAGCTGACCTCACACCAAGGGAACTGGAGTAAGAGTAGCAAATACAACCTATACTGAGCAGAAGAAGAGAGTTAATAAAGATTTGAGCAGAACTCAATGAAATAGAGACCAGAAGAACTGAAGAACACATCAACAAAACCAGGGGTTGGTTATTTGAAAGAATTAATAAGATAGATAAACCATTAGCCAGCCTTATTAAAAACAAAAAAGACTCTAATTAATAGAATCACGAATGAAAAAGGACAGATTACAACCAATACCAAGGGAATACAAACGATTTTAAAAACATATTATGAACAGCTATACACCAATAAATTAGGCAATCTAGATGAAATGGACACACTTCCTGAAAGCCACAAACTACCAAAACTTGAACAGGAAGAAATAGAAAACCTGAACAGGCCAATAACCAGGGAGAATATTGAAGCAGTCATCAATAACCTCCCAAGACACAAAAGTCCAGGGCCAGATGGCTTCCCAGGGGAATTCTATGAAACATTTAAAGAAGGAACAATACCTATTCTACTAAAGCTGTTCCAGACAATAGAAAGGGACAGAATACTTCCAAACTCATCTTATGAGGCCAGCAGTAACTTAATTCTAAAACCAGACAAAGACCCCACCAAAAAGGAGAATTATAGACCAATATCACTAATGAACACAGATGCAAAAATTCTCAACAAGATACTAGCCAATAGGATCCAACAATACATTAAGAAGATTATTCACCATGACCCAGTGGGATTTATCCCCAGGATGCAAGGCTGGTTTAACACTTATAAAACAATCAATGTGATTGATCATATCAGCAAGAGAAAAAACAAGAACCATATGATCCACTCAATAGATGCAGAGAAAGCATTTGGCAAAATACAGCATCTATTCCTGATCAAAACCTTCAGAGTGTAGGGATAGTGGGGACATTCCTCAGCATCTTAAAAGCCATCTAAAAAGTCCATGGCAAATATCATTCTTAATGGGGAAACACTGGGAGCCTTTCCCCTAAGATCAGGAACACGACAGGGATGTCCACTCTCACCACTGCTATTCAACATAGTACTACTAGAAGTCCTAGCCTCAGCAATCAGGCAACATAAAGAAATAAAAGGCATTAAAATTGGCAAAGAAGAAGTCAAACTCCCCCTCTCTGCAGATGACATGATACTGTACCTAGAAAACCCAAAAGACTGCATCCCAAGATTGCTAGAACTCATACAGCAATTTGGCAGTGTGGCAGGATACAAAATCAATGCCGAGAAATCAGTGGCATTTCTATACACTAAAAATGAGACTGAAGAAAGAGAAATTAAGGAGTCCATCCCATTTACAATTGCACCCAAAAGTATAAGATACCTAGGAATAAATCTAACCAAAGAGGTAAAGGATCTATACCTTAAAAACTACAGAACATTTCTGAAAGAAATTGAGGAAGACACAAAGAGAAAAATATTCCATGCTCCTGGATTGGAAGAATCATATTGTGAAAATGTCAATGCTACCCAGGGCAATTTACACATTCAATGCAATCCCTATCAAAATACCATGGACTTTCTTCAGAGAGTTGGAACAAATCATCTTAAGATTTGTGTGGAATCAGAAAAGACCCTGAATAGCCAGGAGAATATTGAAAAAGAAAACCAGAGCCAGGGGCATCACAATGCCAGATTTCAAGTTGTACTACAAAGCTGTGATCATCAAGACAGTGTGGCACTGGCACAAAAACAGGCACATAGATCAATGGAACAGAATAGAGAACCCAGAAATGGGCCCTCAACTCTATGGTCAACTAATATTCGACAAAGCAGGAAAGACTATCCACTGGGAAAAGGACAGTCTCTTCAATAAATGGTGCTGGGAAAATTGGACATCCACATGCAGAAGAATGAAACTAGACCACTCTCTTGCACCATACACAAAGATGAACTCAAAATGGATGAAAGATCTAAATGTGAGTCAAGAATCCATCAAAATCCTAGAGGAGAACACAGGCAACACCCTTTTTGAACTTGGCTACAGCAACTTCTTGCAAGATACATCTATGAAGGCAAGGGAAACAAAAGCAAAATGAACTATTGGGACTTAAGATAAAAAGCTTCTGCACAGCAAAAGAAATAGTCAACAAAACTCAAAGACAACCTACAGAATGGGAGAAGATATTTGCAAATGACCTATCAGATAAAGGGCTAGTATCCAAGATCTATAAAGAACTTCTTAAACTCAACAGCAAAGAATCAAAGAATCCAGTCATGAAATGGGAAAAAGACATGAACAGAAATTTCACCAAAGAAGACATAGACATAGACATGGCCAACAAGTACATGAGGAAATGCTCCGCATCACTTGCCATCGGGGAAATGCAAATCAAAACCACAATGAGATACCACCTCACACCAGTGAGAATGGGGAAAATTAACAAGACAGGAAACAGCAGATGTTGGAGAGGATGTGGAGAAAGGGAAACCCTCTTGCACTGTTGGTGGGAATGTGAACTGGTGCAGCCACTCTGGAAAACTGTGTGGAGGTTCCTCAAAGAGGTAAAAATAGAGCTACCCTATGACCCAGCAATTGCACTGCTGGGGATTTACCCCAAAGATACAGATGCAGGGAAATGGCAGGACACCTGCACCCCAATGTTTATAGTAGCAGTGTCCAACATAGGCAAACTGTGGAAGGAGCCACAATGTCCATCGACAGATGAATGGATACAGATGTGGTCTGTATATACAATGGAATATTACTCAGCCATTAGAAACGACAAATACCCACCATTTGCTTCAACGTGGATGGAACTAGAGGGTATTATGCTGAGTGAAGTAAGTCAATCGGAGAAAGACAAACATTATATGGTCTCATTCATTTGGGGAATATAAAAATAGTGAAAGAGAATAATGGGAAAGAAGAGAAAATGAGTGGGAAATATTATGCGGGTGACAGAACATGACTGAAATGAACAAGTGGTAGTGGAAGGGGAGGTGGGCGGGGGGTTGGGGTGACTGGGTGACGAGCACTGATGAGCCCTGGGTGTTATGCTATATGTTGTTAAATTGAACTCCAATAAAAAAATATACACACAAAAAAAAGAATTGGGATATATTGATGGTGAATTGAAACTTTTACCATTATATGATCTTTTTATCTACAATAATTTTTGTTTTAAAGTCTATTTTTACTAATATTAATTGACAATCTCTTTTAGTTGGTGAATTTAGTCCTTATTAATTAATTATGCTTATTGATATATTTTAGGTTGTTTCTGGTATCTTATTTTGTGATTTCAATTTGTCTTGTCTTTGTGCTTTTCTATTTTCTATATTTCTCCCCATAACTTCCTTTCTCAGTTTTTCCTTTTTCTTTTCTCTTCTCTTCTTTTTTTTTCTCTTCTTTTTTCTTTCTTGAACTGGTTGATTTTTTTTATTTTTGGCTTTATTATTCTGTTTTTTTTTTCTCCTACTGCGTACTTACCTTCTTTATTTCTTTTCCTTAGTGGCTATCTCATCACTGTGCTCCAGCTTTAGTATAAATTTTTTTTTAAGACTTTCTAGACTCTTTTTACTTTCTAGAGAATCCAGTAATCATTGAAAACTACTTTATCGTAATTTATTTACAACTGTATAACAATTTTATGGCAAAAGTTACAAGTAATTTATTTTGTTGTACTTCAGAGTGGGGGCACTTTGGATATTTGATCTGCACTAGCCTGGGAATTAGAAGTCTAAAATATTAGCACATACCAGTTTAAGTTTCTTAAGGGTTGAAGCTGATTTCTTTTCTTCTTGTTATGACAAAGATCTGACCATTCCTTCCTTTTTTTCCTTACTCCCTCCCTCTCTTCTTTCCTGCCTTCTTTAAGTACCTAATATAAATTCACATATATACATATATATACTCAGCACTGTTCTAGGCCCTGGGAACAAGATATATTCTCTAGAAGTGCTGCAGAAAGGCATCTAGGTGTGAATAGAGAAGTAACTCCACTTTTTCTGGAAGACATTTTGATGCGACCCTATTATTTTGTTAATTTGATAAGAACAGTTATCAGACTGAGGCATCTAATGATGTTCAGATACATTTGAATGCTTTAATTGAATAATTTAGGCATTATTTAATATAGTTGGTACCTTACTCAATTTTCTATATAAATTAGTTATTTATACTAAACTAAATATATGCTTAAGTTAATACACATTCTAAAGGGAATTACTTATAGATTCGGTTGTAAACTTCCCAGGAATAGATAATTTGTGTGTGTGTGTGTGTGTGTGTGTGTGTGTGTATATGTATGTGCTTTTTCAATCAGTGGGCCTTCTGACTTCCAATTTCTCAAATCAGTTCTGGTTAAAAGTTCAAAAAATGTTGTTATAATCCCCCCCCCCATCCCGTTCACTCTAGGTAGTGTGTAATTTTGTGAGGTATCTTCACTCTTTTTGCTCTATCCTATAATTGCCTTCCTTCCGAAGGCTGCTGTGAGTTGCTCTTCAAAGTCATGCTGGGACCTGCCCTTTTCCATGAAGGCCATTGCCTTATAATATGCTCAATGTCATTTCATTGGAGCAGAAAGTTAGGGGAGTCTACTTTATGCCAGGCCCTTGTATCTACCAAAATGAAATCTCACTATTAAGTAACCCAGTTGCTATTATTGAGTCATAATTCTACTGCCCTGAATTTTTCAAATGATCCTTTTTATTCCTTTGATACTTGCATATCTAATTGTCAAGTTTAATTTATTATCCTTGTTACTTGTAAGTGTTTAATTGAGTTAGTGGTTATAGCTGACTCATAAACCCATAAAACCCTTTAGTGGTAAACTAATTAGCTACTGCACCTGCCCTCCGAATAATTAACATTGTTCATTACTAACAATCAGCATTGGAGTTATTAAAAGTTACCTTACCACTCTAAAGCAGAGGCTTTCAAACTTTTTTGATCATAATCCAGAGCAAGAAATGCATTACATAGGTCAATACCAGGATACACACACACACACACACACACACACACACACACACCCCTACTATGTATGACAGACTGATATTTTCTCTTCTATTCTCTTCTACTTTACTGTGTTTCACTCAAAAAGAAACTGATCTACTAACAAGTTTTTACTGGCCATTAATGGGTTGTGAGTTACAGTTTCAAAAATACTGGCTTAAGAAAACACATGCATTGAAACAAAATTAAGAAGAATCCATAAAAGTTTCCTTCAAATTAAAACTTACTTGTTTCCTTCACCGTTATACACCCATTTAGTACTTCCAATTCCTTCATAGTCAGAAGCCCAGTAATAAATACAGGCATTAATGTGCAGAGTATATAGCAAGTATCCAGTTGTTCGAATGACTCTGCCAAGGAGAATAAATGCAAAGTAAAGACTCATGTCGTTTCTGGAATACAGCCTATTTTAACATTTTCTTTTCCTGGAAGTCTCCACTGAATCTCCTTCCTTTAAATTTGTGAACTGTTAACTCTCATTAGTACAATATAAAATGATGGTGCCATTGCATGTTTTCTAACTGCAGTGTCTTGACTGGGACTGACAGAGTGTAAAAGAAAAATACCTTCCTCTCTTTTCACAGATGGTATGAATCAACTCCCTGAAAGACATGCCTCAAGGGTCACCTCTCCACTTTGAGTCCCATAAAATACGCTACACTGATTTAACTGGATATCTCTGAAAAGCTCATGGGACTTTATACTACGATTAATAGTGACTAGAAATCTCTGTGCAGGTGAAGTTCAGGGGAGCAAATGAATGAAATTCAGATTAGAATAAATTGTCATGAGAGAGATGCAAAGTCAACTTGTGAAGGAGCACATTTATCTGTACCTGTTCTGAACTGAAGCTGGTAATTCATTTCAATTTTTAGTTCTGTATTATTCTAAAAACTAAGATGATTTTCATGCTTTTTATCTCATTTCAAAATATTCAAGTCTGTCTCAGAACATAACTCCTTATGTTACATAGCCAAAATTCTGAGATTATTGTTTTCTTTGGCAGGGAGATCATAGTCTTCTCAAATGCTGGCCAAACTGTTGTGTTGTTGCTTTTGCTGCCACCCCTGGAAGTATACTGATTCATACTTTACCTGTAGATATATGCCTTGTCCATTATAGACTCTAGGTGATGATTAAATTCAAAAAATGAAGTGTACTATGTAGAAGACAAAGAAATCCAAAAGTGTGTTAGTCTTAAATACAACTATTTAAATACAACTATTTAAGACAAATTTTATTTGTTACTGAAAATAATCCCATTTATATGTATCCAAAACAAACAAACTAGGGTCTGTTTTGTTCTATTTTCCTCTGGCCAGTACATTTTAGAATGGTGCCAAACTCCCAGTGCATCTTGCTTTATTTCTACTTTCTAGTAGAATACTTTCTAGTAATAGAAAGTATATAGAAATAAAAATTACTACTTTCTAGTAATAGTCTTATTTGTAATGCTTGTTGAAAATCAAGCTTAAAAACATTTTTCCCTTTTTCTTTTTAAAGTATCTAGTAGAATTCTATTTCACAATAATTAAAATTGCATTCCACTCAAGACATAAATAAAATAGGAAAAGTATAATATAATACATTGAAGTCATAAATAGGTGTTAAGTCCTATTGCTCAATACTAGCATTATTTCTAAGCAAGTTGCATTAAATGTGTATTTTTTTCAATAAAATTTAAATTCCGGTAATACTAGCATTGATTAGCTTTTCTTGACATTGTTCAAAGAGACACAACGAGTTTATGCATCTAATCCAGAGTTGCTATTTCCCTCAAGGTCTTTTCCTGTTTACATCTACTTCTATCTTAGTTCATACACCCTACTTGCACTCCTACCCCCACTTTCTCTTTTATTACTATAGGCTGTATAAGGTAAGAGCAACAACATGAAATCCAGAGCCAAACATCAATCTCACCTCTGCCATTTACAAGTTGTGCGACCTTGAAAAAGTCACTAAATATTTCTGTACCTTGATTTCCTCATCTGTAAAATGGGAATAGTAAGAGACCATGTCTCTGAAAGGAGTTACATCCACACAAGAATTAGTATGCTTATATTCAAGGAATCTTACAGATAGAAAGGACTATTGAAGATTATTTAGTTCAGTTTATTTAGTTCAAAATTCATCCAATATAAATGACTATACTAGGGCATTTGGAATTAAAAAACAGATATAATAGTATCACTATCTAGAAATATACACAAATATATTCCTAAGTAGGAAAAATCCCTTAAACGTTCAGATTGAGGGATCCCTGGGTGGCGCAGCGGTTTAGTGCCTGCCTTTGGCCCAGGGCGCGATCCTGGAGACCTGGGATCGAATCCCACATCAGGCTCCTGGTGCATGGAGCCTGCTTCTCCCTCTGCCTGTCTCTGCCTCTCTCTCTCTCTCTCTCTGTGTGTGTGTGTGACTATCATAAATAAATAAAAATTTAAAAAAAAGTTCAGATTGAGATAATTTCAATTTGCAGTAACTTATGCCTTTTTTTTTATAAAGAATTATTTATTTATTTGAGAGAGATATCAAGTATGAGTTGGGGGGAAGAGCAGAGGGAGAGAATCTCAAACAAGATCTCTGCTGAGCAGGAAGCTCAACATGGGGCTCAATTTCATGACCAATGAGATCATGACCTGACTTGAAACCAAGAGTCAAAAGCTAACCCAGTGAGACACCCAGGCGCCCCCTTATTGTGCTCTTAATAGAAATTTGCACGAAAGTGTTTTTAAGTTTAGCCTTACTGATCACTGTGGAGCAAATTTATATTTTAAGTTTGTTTTCTCATATATAATTTGGAGACAGATAAATGAAATTTTTTCCTAGAGAATTGTGCATTAAAATGATACACATATATGTGAAATGACTGGACTATGGAGCTATGAAAAAAAGATCAATGTTGACTCTCAGGATATTCTGTATTTTAAAAAGTTGCTGAATATAGAGAGTCTTTGGACACTAGAGTTACAGAGCGGAGGTGTGAAGAGTTGGCATTTTCTAAGTTTTATTATAATGCCAAACTCCCAAATCATAGGAACCTGAATCTTCCTGGAAAATTGGTCATCTCTGAGTAGGAACCTCTGGAAACTTTCATATGAGACTATAAATTTGATGAGGGATGGCCTACTGCTAAGCTGCTTGGAAAGTTAAGTTCTGCTCCAATCAAGACCCACATTCCAAGGTCAAACTGGAAGTCTCTAGAGTTATCATAAATATGTGAAAATATAGGGTAAAGTCCCTTTCAACTTGAAAAAACTATGGGAATGGAAGGAAAGCCCGTTAAGCTTGAGGTTTATTTGCCAATCTGATTACAGTAAAGAACCTGGAGTCAGAAAGGTATGTGATAGGATTCATATTTTTCCACCCTGTTCTCATTTTCTTCATCTCTAAAATGAAGTTATTTGAAGGAATAAATGAAACCATGAATATTAAATTTAACAGAGTGTGCAGCCCCAAGTATGTATTCAGCAAACAGCAGCTGCTGGGTTTTTGTTTTTTTTTTTTTGGTTGCTTTTATTTTTGCTGTTGTTAGGCTCCACCCAGGCCCCAGGTTATGCTGTATTGTTGCCCCAATGCATGAGAGAGATGATCACCTAAAATTTATAAAGTCTTCAGTGTTCCTTTTACAAAGGTTGTCTTTGGAAATATGTTATTGTTGCTATTGTTAAAGATTTACATGAATTTTCACATCCTGACTCTCCTCACTCTCCTCAGATTTGTTTTAGGTGCCTGATGAAGCCATGAATTATAAAATATTTGTCTTAGAATATTTTTGAATAGGTAATGCCTTCACATAGTTCAAAAACAATAGGAAATACATGCCTTTAAAAGTGTTGCTCCCACTCCTGTCCCTATTCATTTTGATTTTCCCTCCTACCATCCATCCCCACCTCAGTTAACCATTTCTATTAAGATTTTTGGTAGTTTTCCAGCATTTATGTGAATACAGAAAAATGGAGTATTTTTCCCTTTCAGTTATACAAAAGTTAGTATTGTTCTATAAACTATTCTGTAACTAGCTTTTTTTTAATTTAGCAATTTATCTTAAAGATCTTCCTGTATAACAAACAGTTTTCATAGAAAACGTCTTTTTTATTTATTTATTTCTTTTGTTACAAAGTATTCTATTATAAAGATGTCTTGCAATTTATTTGACTAATTCCTCATTGGTGAATATTTGAATTATATCCAAACATATAAATACTTTTGTTTTGTGAAAGTGTTTGCAATTTTTTTTGAATTACAGAATTTTATTTTATTTTATTTTTTTTAAAGATTTTATTTATTTATTCATAGAGACACAGAGAGAGAGAAGGGGGCAGAGGCACAGGCAGAGAGAGAAGCAGGCTCCATGCAGGGAGCCAGACGTGGGACTCGATCCAGGGTCCTCAGGATCAAACCCCGGGCTGCAGGAGGCGCTAAACCGCTGTGCCACCAGGGCTGCCCTGAATTATAGAATTTTAGATGAGTAAGATCACTTAGAGGTAATCTAATCTCTCATTTTACAGCCTGTGTTCCAGGCATTCAGTGACTGTCTAATAAAAAAGGACAAATGGGAAAGAATATGATTATGAAAGATTATTATGTAAGATTATGAAAGGTCATGAAAGATTCATTTGTAATTATAGTTGTATTTAGAAGTACAAAGACATTCCTATCTTGGATTATAAAAATATCTCTTGTGAGATATGGAATAAAACAATCAAGAGCAAATTCCATCAGTAGAAACAATGTTTTTCCGTTTTAAAAAAATTCATAGTAATAATGAGGGCAGAAAAATGGACAGTTTGGAAGAAATTAAAAATATTACACTTCTAGAACATTTTGAATCATTTCAAGATTTCCATTATTATAAAAGAAAATTAAATATAGTTATCTTACCTTCAATATCCTATTCATCCTAAATACTGGATTAAACCCAAAGAAGAGGTAAAAAACATCAAATGGCATTACTGACGCAACATCCAACTGTTGGAAAAACACATTCACAATCATCTTGTGTTTATGTGCTTTTTCGGACATGGATTGATTTATGCCAATGTATATATAAGCTGACCAGGCACCATGAATTTTTGTTGTTTAATATAAAATTGCCTTTAGTAGTATGCCTAGAGCCACTGTAAGGTATATTTGCACCATGAAAATAAGAAAACTATTTTGTAGTCTACTTCCAATGTATTTCATTTCTACCTTCATGCATCTGAGCTTCCGTAGGTACTGCATTTTCTGCAATTTTTGTTGAGTTGTCATATACACTTCAGAGATGGCATGGTTACTAATGTTAAAATAACATTTTAATAGTGTTCTAAATGTGGGGCTCTTGGACTGAAAGTCAAGTCTATTCTTAATTTTATTTGAGTCCATTGCACATTAATTGCAGTTGTATATTTTTATACAGCCAATTCTCCAGTATTCAGGGCTGATTACATTGTTGGTGGTTCATCCAGATGCTTCAGTTCTTTCTACTGCTCTCCATTTGGGATGATACTGCTAACAATAAACTACTATGAACTCTATCTGTTAGACACTGTGCAGGCTAAGAGAGAGGAAAGGAATCAGTCCTGTTTATAATTAATCAGTAACTCCAAAAGGAGAAGGTATGGAAAGTATTATCATAGCTAAATTATTTTTAAGTTTTCATGTATTTAATTATTCTGTTTTTCTGTTACCCTGGTAGTTGTGAAATGGCAACATCATTTGCATACTTTCCTAACTGCAATGATGACAATAAGAAATTCTTTTACGTAAGATAATTATTCATTTTCATTAATTTTTACATGATTTTGAAAAATAGAGTATATTTTAAAAACATTTAATATATTTAAGACATTAAGAGCACTTAAGAAGTCTCTGTAAATCCATATATATGAAATGGAAAGTTGAGGTAATTATATAACAAGATTTCACAATAACTTCGTGCTATTGAAAAGAAATGAAACTTTCAATTTGAATTAATGATATTAGCTATCATAAACAAATTCCTTACTGAAAGTATTGGTTTATAAATTACATCATATCATCAAACCTCATTAATTTTACCTTACAGATAATGAGCTTTATAAGAAATTAAGAGGTATACAGAACAATTACTAAATTAAGTCTTATAAGTAAGAAAGCAGGAGCATGGAACTGTTGACATGTTTGACATGTTTAGTGCTATTTCAGACTCATGTTTTCTGGCTCGAATCATAAATAGTCTTTTTTTAATCTTTAAAATAAATTTATTAGAACTAATATGTCAATTGTGGGTTTTTAAAATTGTTGTCTATCCAATTGCTCAACTGCCCACTTGAATTCTCTATGCAGTCATTAGTCATGTTTGATATTAACACATTAATGCATTATTTGTTAGATAAAGATTTATTTCTCATTGAATTGTAGAAAACTGAATTAAGCATTGGTCAATACTGAACTCTGTATAAGGCACTTTGTAAAACATGTCGGAGTTGAAATAGTAAAATATTGTTTCTGTCCACAAGAAGTTGACAATCTAATAGTGGAATAATGAAGTACAAAAATAGCTATAGTACAATGCCATAGAGAAGCAGGATGTGTGAAGGGAATTCAAAAGGAGTGCCCACAATTAAATAAATGTAAAATTTTACATTTATAAACCCAAAGTAAATATATGAGTTAATTTGCCCTTATTCAAATTCAAGAATGTCATTGTTTAGAGTAAGTTTTGTGATACTTAAAAAGAACAGTCATCCTCTTGTGGAGTTCATCAAAGTAGGACAGATTATGAATATGTCTAAATATGTGGCAATCTTTTACAAAGAAAATTAGTTGAAGATGAAAACAAACTGAAAGAGATTTTAATCACCATAGATAACGAATGGAGACAATTTGGCACCTAACCCCCGATTTGTATCATTTCACAAAATTCAAGGCCACAAAAGTGTTGTTCTTGAAATAGAGGAGGTTGGAGTTCATCTATACATACTGGGTAACCTTAGATAACTCCTAAATCTCTATTTTTCAGAGTTAGGAGGAATAAATAAAATATAATAAAGTACTTGGGTGTAAATAATTATGAGTGAAAAAATATGATTATGTGGTTATTTGAGGAAAGAAAGGTGCCATGTTATTTAAATAATTGCTTTTCTATTTTTTTGCTTATATGAACAAGAAATAAGAGTAGAAAAAATTTGATAGATTTTTACTTCATCATGCTACATGAATTGGAGGCTAGTATTCTGTATTAGAAAAGACAAAGTACACTCCATACTCTTTTACTGACATTTTAATCAGAATTTAAATGTGAGCACTAACATTTTGTTGTGCTTGATAAAGATCCTTATGTTGAATTCCACACTTGCACATTTATGGAAGTGTATCATGTAATTATGGAGAAGCATAAACTTTAGGTTTGCCTTTGCCTAATAGAACTTCATTTGTATAAAATTGGTTACAAAGGCTATGATTCAAAATAGAAACAGATTAAAAAAAACAAATTTATAAATCAGATTTAAAATCAAAATGGTAACGGATTACTTGAAAAATTTTGAAATTGTAAGGTACCTACCTGAAATTTTGTAGAGCTCCTGTAGTGTCTCTTTAACTCATTTGAATCCACCTGAAATTTTATATTTATATTTTATATTAATTTTACCCAATTTCATCAATTATTTTCTTACTTTAAAAAATATTTCTCTCTACTAGTTCCTTGCAACGTCAGCTGATAAATATGCTCTATCCTCCTATCTCTTAAAACAGAGTAAAAAATATTACTTAGCAGTTTTTTTCTACTGATCTATTTTTTGTCATACTCAAGTTTTTAAAAAGATTTTATTTATTTATTCATGAGAGACACACAGAGAGAGGCAAAGACATAGGCAGAGGGAGAAGCAGGCTTCCTGTGGGAAGCCTGATGCTGGACTCATTCCCATGACCCCGGGACACGACCTGGGCCAAAGGCAGACACTCAGTCACTGAGCCACTCAGGTGTCCTTATATTCAAGCTGCTTCTTTCTTCTTTCTTTCTTTCTTTTCTTCTTTCTTCTTTCTTCTTTCTTCTTTCTTTTCTTCTTTCTTCTTTCTTCCTTCTTCTTCTCCTTCTTCTTCTTCTTCTTCTTCTTCTTCTTCCTTCTTCTTCTTCTTCTTCTTCTTCTTCTTCTTCTTCTTCTTCTTCTTCTTCTTCTTCTTCTTCTTCTTCTTCTTCTTCTTCTTCTTCTTCTTTCTTTTTCTTCTTCTTTCTTCTTCTCCTTCTTTTTATATTCAAGCGTCTTTAAAAAGTTGCCTATATTGCTTTATTCAACATACTTCCCTCATATTTAGTCTTCAACCTATGGCAAGTTAATGGTAATTTGAGCTTTGCTCACTTTTCTTATCCCTTAAGACTATCAATGCAAAAGCCACCAACAACCTCCTCATGATCACACCCAGGGAATCCTTTATAGTACTTAGCATTCTTTTATGGCATTCATCATATTTTGAAATCACACATATTATTTCTTGAGTGATTTATTTAAAATCAGTTTATTCTATTAAATGGGAATCTATCTCAGAACAGGGTTGATTTTGTTTAGTAACTGTACATAGTTAGTGGTTAGAATATATCAGGACCCAAAAACACTTGTTAGGTAGATGAATAGACAGAGAAATAAAGAGATAAATAAAACCTTTTGAAGCATTTGACATTTGGGGGATATTCTTGAAATTTTTCTTTCTAAAGAATCTGAAATGCCATTTTTGGTTTACTTCTTCAGTTATAGCTTTTTGGTGTCCTTTTTTGATTCTAGGGCTAGCCATTATTTTATATAAATATAAATTTACATTCAATTTTTAGGGCTACCCAGTTAAATGTTAACATTCCCCAGGACTCAGTTCTCTTCTCTCCCTCTTTATAATTGCTTCCTAGAAAATTTCAACCACTTACATGGTTTCAAATATATACTGCCATCCAATGTCATTTTCTGGCACTGTTGACCTCGACAAGCAACTGCCTATTGTCTTCACTTAGCAGTTCTGCGTATCTCAAATTTAATCTATACCAAACCTGAATTCATCATCATTCTCCATTCCGCACTAGCCTAACATCTTTCTACCCTACCACTTCTTCCTCTTGAGTAATCCTATGAGCATCCTCATATACACTGGTCAGTGATCCTAGATCACTCATTCTCCCTCAGCCCTCATCTAACCAGCAACAAATTCCACTGATTCTTCTTCCTACAATTTTCTCATGTACATTCTCTCCTTTTGGCATGGGTCTCTTTGTTTTAATTCTTGTTCCCCTTGATCCATTCTATAATGGCAGCTAAATGATTTTGCCAAATCAGATTATTTAACATTCACCATATATGTGAAATCTTCTGACTCCACATGACTTACAAAAATACAATCTCTTTCATGGTCTCAAGGCTCCACTTTGTCTGTCTCACCTCCTACAGCATCCCACATACACTTTATTCAGCATCAGAGTTTCTCACTTTTATGACTTTGCCCATGTTGTTTTCAGAGTTTGAAACATGTTTTGTTCCTTTTGGGAGGTGGAGGTGTGCAGATAACTGAAATTCATTAATCAAGATTGGGACCAGGTGTTCTCTCCTTCACATGGTTTTCTTTGTACCTCACCTCAGAACTCTTAGGGCTCATCTCCGCCATGACTCCCATTACAAACCCCACCATTTTCTTTTGTTTGTCTTTCATATGCTGAATTACTTGAGGATAAGGTCTGTATCTTTGCCTTGTTTTTCCAATTTCTTTTTTCTTTTTTTAAATCATAAATTTATTTTTTATTGGTGTTCAATTTGCCAACATACACCCAGTGCTCATCCCGTCAAGTGCCCCCCTCAGTGCCCGTCACCCATTCACACCCACCCCCGCCCTCCTCCCCTTCCACCACCCCTAGTTCGTTTCCCAGAGTTAGGAGTCTTTATGTTCTGTCTCCCTTTCTGATATTTCCTACCCATTTCTTCTTCCTTCCCTTCTATTTCCTTTCACTATTATTTATATTCCCCAAATGAATGAGTGAAATGACTCATTTCACTCAGCATAATACCCTCCAGTTCCATCCATGTTGAAGGAAATAGTGGGTATTTGTCATTTCTAATGGCTGAGTAATATTCCATTGTATACATAAACCACATCTTCTTTATCCATTCATCTTTCGATGGACATCGAGGCTCCTTCCACAGTTTGGCTATTGTGGACATTGCTGCTCAAAACATTGGGGGGCAGGTGTCCTGGCGTTTCATTGCATCTGTATCTTTGGGGGTAAATCCCCAGCAGTGCAATTCCTGGGTCAGGGCAGGTCTATTTTTAACTCTTTGAGGAACCTCCACACAGTTTTCCAGAGTGGCTGCACCAGTTCACATTCCCACCAACAGTGCAAGAGGGTTCCCTTTTCACCGCATCCTCTCCAACATTTGTGGTTTCCTGCCTTGTTAATTTGCCCCATTCTCACTGGTGTGAGGTGGTATCTCATTGTGGTTTTGATATGTACTTCCCTGATGGCAAGTGATGCAGAGCATTTTCTCATGTGCATGTTGGCCATGTCTATGTCTTCCTCTGTGAGATTTCTGTTCATGTCTTTTGCCCATTTCATGATTGGATTGTTTGTTTCTTTGGTGTTGAGTTTAATAAGTTCTTTATAGATCTTGGAAACTAGCCCTTTATCTGATAGGTCATTTGCAAATATCTTCTCCCATTCTGTAGGTTGTCTTTTAGTTTTGTTGACTGTATCCTTTGCTGTGCAAAAGCTTCTTATCTTGATGAAGTCCCAATAGTTCATTTTTGCTTTTGTTTCTTTTGCCTTCGTGGATGTATCTTGCAAGAAGTTACTGTGGCCGAGTTCAAAAAGGGTGTTGCCTGTGTTCTCCTCTAGGATTTTGATGGAATCTTGTCTCACATTTAGATCTTTCATCCATTTTGAGTTTATCTTTGTGTATGGTGCAAGGTAGTGGTCTAGCTTCATTCTTCTGCATGTGGATGTCCAATTTTCCCAGCACCATTTACTGAAGATACTGTCTTTCTTCCAGTGGATAGTCTTTCCTCCTTTATCGAATATTAGTTGACCATAAAGTTGAGGATCCACTTCTGGAATCTCTATTCTGTTCCATTGATCTATGTGTCTGTTTTTGTGCCAGGACCACACTGTCTTGATGACCACAGCTTTGCAGTACAACCTGAAATCTGGCATTGTGATGCCCCCAGCTATGGTTTTCTTTTTTAAAATTCCCCTGGCTATTCAGGGTCTTTTCTGATTACACACAAATCTTAAAATAATTTGTTCTAACTTTCTGAAGAAAGTCCATGGTATTTTGATAGGGATTGCATTAAACGGTAAATTGCCCTGGGTAACATTGACATTTACACAATATTAATTCTGCCAATCCATGAGCATGGAATATTTTTCCATCTCTTTGTGTCTTCCTCAATTTCTTTCAGAAGTGTTCTATAGTTTTGAGGGTAGAGATCCTTTACCTCTTTGGTTAGGTTTATTCCTAGGTATCTTATGCTTTTGGGTGCAATTGTAAATGGGATGGACTCCTTAATTTCTCTTTCTTCAGTCTCATTGTTAGTGTATAGAAATGCCACTGATTTCTGGGCATTGATTTTGTATCCTGCCACGCTATCGAATTGCTGTATGAGTTCTAGCAATCTTGGGGTGGAGACTTTTGGGTTTTCTATGTAGAGTATCATGTCATCGGCGAAGAGGGAGAGTTTGACTTCTTCTTTGCCAATTTGAATGCCTTTAATGTCTTTTTGTTGTCTGATTGCTGAGGCTAGGACTTCCAGTACTATGCTGAATAGCAGTGGTGAGAGTGGACATCCCTGTCTTGTTCCTGATCTTAGGGGAAAGGCTCCCAGTGCTTCCCCATTGAGAATGATATTTGCTGTGGGATTTTCGTAGATGGCTTTTTAGATGTTGAGGAATGTTCCCTCTGTCCCTACACTCTGAAGAGTTTTGATCAGGAATGGATGCTGTATTCTGTCAAATGCTTTCTCTGCATCTAATGAGAGAATCATATGGTTCTTTGCTTTTCTCTTGCTGATATGATGAATCACACTGTTTTACGAGTGTTGAACCAGCCTTGTGTCCTGGGAATAAATCCTACTTGGTCATGGTGAATAATCTTCTTAATGTACTGTTGGATCCTATTGGCTAGTATCTTGTTGAGAATTTTTGCATCCATGTTCATCAGGGATATCGGTCTGTAATTCTCCTTTTTGGTGGGGTCTTTGTCTGGTTTTGGAATTAAGGTGATGCTGGCCTCATAGAATGAATTTGGAAGTACTCCATCTCTTTCTATCTTTCCCAACAGCTTTAGTAGAATAGGTATGGCTTCTTCTTTAAACATTTGATAGAATTCCCCAGGGAAGCCATCTGGCCCTGGACTTTTGTGTCTTGGGAGGCTTTTGATGACTGCTTCAATTTCCTCCCTGGTTATTGGCCTGTTCAGGTTTTCTATTTCTTCCTGTTCCAGTTTTGGTAGTTTGTGGCTTTCCAGAAATGTGTCCATTTCTTCTAGATGGCCTAATTTATTGGCGTATAGCTAGCTGTTCATAATATGTTTTTAAAATCGTTTGTATTTCCTTGGTGTTGGTAGTGATCTCTCCTTTCTCATTCATGATTTTATTAATTTGAGTCTTCTCTCTCTTCTTATTAATAAGGCTGGCTAATGGCTTATCTATCTTATTAATTCTTTCAAAGAACCAACTCCTGGTTTTGTTGATCTGTTCCACAGTTCTTCTGGTCTCGATTTCATTGAGTTCTGCTCAAATCTTTATGAACTCTCTTCTTCTGCTGGGTGTAGGATCTATTTGCTGTTTTTTCTCTAGCTCCTTTAGGTGAAAGGTTAGCTTTTGTATTTGAGTTCTTTCCAGTTTTTGGATGGATCCTTGTATTTCAATGTATTTCCTCCTCAGGACTGCTTTTGCCGCATCCCAAAGATTTTGAATGGTTGTATCGTCATTCTCATTAGATTCCATGAATCTTTTTAATTCTTCCTTAATTTCCTGGTTGACTCTTTCATCTTTTAGCAGGATGGTCCTTAACCTCCAGGTGTTTGAAGTCCTTCCAAACTTCTTGTTGTGATTTAGTTCTAATTTCAAGGCATTATGGTCTGAGAATATGCAGGGGACAATACCAATCTTTTGGTATCGGTTCAGAAACGATTTGTGAGCCAGTATGTGGTCTATTCTGGAGAAAGTTCCATGTGCACTTGAGAATGTGTATTCAGTTGAGTTTGGATGTAAAGTTCTGTAGATATCTGTGAATTCCATCTGGTCCAGTGTATCATTTAAAGCTCTCGTTTCTTTGGAGATGTTGTGTTTAGAAGACCTATTGAGTGTAGAAAGCACTAGAATGAAGCCACCCAAGTATAAGTGTATTATTATCTAAGTATGTCTTAACTTTGGTTATTAATTGATTGATATATTTGGCAGCTCCCACATTCGGGGCATATATATTGAGGATTGTTAAGTCCTCTTGTTGGATAGATCCTTTAAGTATGACATAGTGTCCCTCTTCATCTCTCACTATAGTCTTCGGGTAAATTTTAGTTTATCTGATATAAGGATGGCTACCTCTGCTTTCTTTTGAGGACCATTTGAATGGTAAATGGTTCTCCAACCTTTTATTTTCAGGCTGTAGGTGTCCTTCTGTCTAAAATGAGTCTCTTGTAGACAGCAAATAGATGGGTCCTGCTTTTTTATCCAGTCTGAAACACTGTGCCTTTTGATGGGGTCATTAAGCCCGTTCACGTTCAGAGTTACTATTGAAAGATATGAGTTTAGTGTCATCATGATATCTATTCAGTCCTTGTTTTTGTGGATTGTTCCACTGGACTTCTTCTTAAAGGGGAATTTTAAGAGTTCCCCTTAAAATTTCTTGCAGAGCTGGTTTGGAGGTCACATATTCTTTCAGTTTCTGCTTATCTTGGAAGCTCTTTATCTCTCCTTCCATTCTGAATGAGAGTCTTGCTGGATAAAGTATTCTTGGTTGCATGTTTTTCTCATTTAGGACCCTGAATATATCCTGCCAGCCCTTTCTGGCCGGCCAGGTCTCTGTGGAGAGGTCTGCTATTACCCTAATACTCCTCCCCATAAAAGTCAGGGATTTCTTGTCTCTTGCTGCTTTAAGGATCTTCTCTTTATCTTTGGAATTTGCAAGCTTCACTATTAAATGTCGAGGTGTTGAACGGGGGATTTTATTGATTTTAGGGGGGGATCTCTCTATTTCCTGGATCTGAATGCCTGTTTCCCTTCCCAGATTAGTCAAGTTTTCAGCTATGATTTGTTCAAATACATATTCTGGCCCTCTGTCCCTTTCGGCGCCCTCGGGAACACCAATTAAACGTAGGTTTTTCTTTCTCAGGCTGTCATTTATTTCCCTTAATCTATCCTCATGGTCTTTTGTTTGTCTCTTTTTTCCTCAGTTTCCCTCTTTGCCATCAACTTGTCTTCTATGTCACTCACTCGTTCTTCCATCTTGTTAAACCTTGTCGTTAGGACTTCTAGTTTGGATTGCATCTCATTCAATTGATTTTTAATTTCTACTTGATTAGATCTAAATTCTGCAGTCATGAAGTCTCTTGAGTCCTTTATGCTTTTTTCTAGAGCTGCCAGTAGCTTTATAATAGTGCTTCTGAATTGGCTTTCTGACATTGAATTGTAATCCAGATTTTGTAACTGTGGGAGAGAGGACTCTTTCTTTCTTTTGAGGTGAGGTTTTCCTTCTAGTCATTTTGCTCAGTGCAGAGTGGCCAAAAACTAGTTGTATTGGGAAAAGGAGAAAAAGAGAGGAGAGAAAGAAGGAAAGAAAAAAGAAAAAGAAAAAAGAAAAAAGGAAGAAAAAAAGAAAAAAAAGAGAAGAAAAAGAAAAGAAAGAAAGAAAGAAAGAAAGAAAGAAAAAGAAAGAAGAAAGAAAGAAAGAAAGAAGAAAGAAAAAGAAAGAAAGAAAGAAAGAAAGAAAGAAAGAAAGAAAGAAAGAAAGAAAGAAAGAAAGAAAAAGAAAGAAAGAGAAAGAAAGAAAAAGGGTGGGGGAAGCAAACAGAAATCAAAAAGAAAAAAAAAAAAAACCACGGGGGAGTATCTTCTGATTCTGTGTACTTTAAGTCCCTTGACTTCCCCTGGAACTTGTCCATCTAGCTGGTCTTCTGGGGGAGGCGCCTGTTGTGCTGGTTTTCAGGTGTTAGCACTTGGGGGAGCTGCTCTGCCCCTGCCTGGTGCAGGGCTCAGTGGGGGTTGTTTACCACGTGAGGCCCCAGGAGGAACAGCCCTAGTGGCCGCCGCCGGCTCTGGAGCCCTGGATTAAGCTCCCACAGTAGCTCCAGAGCTCTCTGTCTGCAGGGCCTGGAGGCTTCGGGGAGGGGCCGCTGATCTGCTCAGCTCGGGGCAGGAGCGTCCTTGCTGTCCTGGGCCCTCCCAGCCTCTCTGCCTGTCCCGGGGGGAGGCCGGATCCTGGGCTGTGTCCCCGCGCCCTGTGCTCCGGCGCCTGCGCTGGTGGATTCGCGCTCCCGCCCGCAGCCCCCTCCGAGGAGCCGCCCCCGAGCCCCTCCGAGCTGCTCCGGGTCCCGCCGTGCGCGCTGCAGCCCTTAGGGAGCTCGGCGCACTCTCCCGGGGCGCAGGTGTCTGTTAGTGTCCCCGGGAGCCCGAGGGCATCCCCGCCCTCCTGGGTCCTGCTCCAACTCCCTGGGAGCCCCTTTCCGCCCGGGAAGGTTGGTGCAGCTCCTGCTCCTCCGGGACGGGGCTCTCCTGTCCTGGGGACACTCGCCCCGGCCTCAGCCCGGCTCCTCGCGGGCCCCTCCCCCTTGGAGGCCTTTTGTTTCTTTATTTCTTTTTCCCCGTCTTCCTGCCTTGATAGAAGCGCAAACTCTTCTCATTGTAGCATTCCAGCTGTTCTCTCTTTAAATCTCAGGCCGAATTCGTAGATTTTCAGGATGATTTGAAGGTTATCTAGGTAATTTGGTGGGGGCAGGTGATTTGGGGACCCTGCTCTTCTGCCATCTTGCCCCTCCTCTCTTGTTTTTCCAATTTCTAATGCAATATCTAACACATAGTAGGTTTCCAATGAATATGTGATAAGTGATAGATTAAGAGGCATTTGTTATCATTCAGACCTAAAAGGATTAATGCTAATATTGGATTTATATTCTTACATTTTAGTGATAGGTAAATAATTTATATTCTTACATTTTGTGCTATTAATGAGTAGGCCAAAGTATTATATCTTAGACACAAAGAAGCAGTGTCTTCTAACAATTATCATCCAGATTATCCAAGTTCAGAAGTTTCAAAGTACTGCCGAGTAGTGTTAAATATTGAATATTGGTTAGCCAACCCCTCAATTTCTGCTCCCCCCACCTTTTTTTGGCTACAATTTTTACTCATGCACATATACTAACTCATCTAATGATTTTTGCTGTGAAACTCAATGGCTTACTAAGCCACAGGTAGACACAGGTAGGAGTTTAAATTGAATCATGTATCAAGCTTGAGTAAAATTAGTCAGCTCCTTCAAAGCTTATCTGGGACTGACAGATACATTTCAAGTGCCACAAAGTTAAAAAACCACCCTCTCCTTCAACCTTGGAAGAATGTTTTTTAGCACTTTTATCTCTACTTTCAGGCTTGTCTATGATCCTATGATTGAATAAATGTAAATGAAATGAAAACTTGCTAGATTAGATGAAAATGCAATCTAGTGATTCTAAAATCTCTCTTCTTTGGAGAACTAAAAAAAAAATTGGCATCATTATGATGACCAGCATGCTTACTTAGGCACTAATTTAAAAAAATGGCACCTTATTTAATTCTCTTTCTCTCTTTTAAGTCTCATCACTATGCAGGCAACATTTCTTTAGGGGAGGCTTACTTTAGGAAGGATATGCTGACTGTACCTAAATCCTTTTCCAAAAGGTGGGTTTTGAAGAAGTTCTACCTGGGTATGATTATATTTACCTTTTCTCATAAATAATTCATAGAAACTCCACAATTTTATATAGAATAGATAGATATGTTTCAAAAATAGTAATATCACCTGAAACAACTACATTGAAGATTAAATAATATTATTAAATTATTAAATAAAGAATTATTGAAGATTAAATTATTGAAGATTAAATAATATTATTAAATTATTAAATAAAGAATTATATTATTAAATAAAGAAGATCCTTGAACCAAGACTGTCACTCATTAACTCCTTCGAATACTTCTTGAATATCCTCTCTGAGATCCTCAGATAGAGAGGGAAATGAATTGGACATTGTCTTTATACACAAGAAACTTAATATCAGGTAAGAAAGGGAGCTACATATACAGATAGGAGAGAAGAGGGGAAGTTAAATGTGTGGATATTAATTCATTTGAGACATTCAACAACTTACTGTACATATTCTATATGCCAGACTCTGGCTTAGGTGTACACATGGCCTTATTTAATCTTCACAATAGGTTTATGAAGTGGGTACAATACTTTCCATTTTATGAATGAAAAGATACCAGTTAATTAAAAGGCAAATTTATTTTCTTCAACTAAAGCTATTAATAAATTTCAGAGATGGAATTCGACCCTGGTCTGTTTGTTCCTACTTAATAATAATTAGCCTAATCATTGTTTAACAATTAAATAACAGAAGTATGAATCAAATGTACAGAGCACAGAGAAGGGAATGGTTAATTTTCTTCAGGTCAGTTTATAAACAGTAACTGAGAAGATTAAGTGCCAAAAGCAGTTGACTGTAATGCCAGGCCTGACTGATACTGTCACTATGTAGCACTGAGCATTTCCATGAATCATGATCAATAGGTTTAGCAGTATTGTAGGGGTATGAGTCCCATATCTCAATAATCCTCATTGTCATTTTCAGCTGTATTTCTGCTGTCTATAAAGGAAATTACAATAAATAAATAAATAAATAAATAAATAAATAAATAAATAATAAATAAAGGAAATTACAGATGAGATACTCTTTTGTTGTTTTTTCATACAAAGTTCTGTTCTCTATTTGTGTAGCACCATTTTCAGAAGGATGCAATGCAAAACTTGTAAACCCTCCTAATTCCTTCTATTGTGGCCTTTAGCACTTCAATCTGTTTATGACTTCTCTGTTTTCAAGGCCTTGAGGGAATTAATATTTCCATCCTCTACCCCTGAAATACTTGGCAACTGTAGATATTTAATAAATGTTTGTTGAATGAATGAATGAATGAATGAATGAATGAAAAAACAAGTTGGCAGTGCACCAAAGGTAGCAGAGATAGCTAAATGTAGTCAATCTTCAATTTGGGTACTTGACTTGTATAGTCTTCTTACCAAAATGTAATCAAGCTTCAAAGGCTAACACTACCTATTCTAAATTAAAGAAACCATTAAACTCCTTTTGAACAAACAAAGCAATTAGTTCCTGCTCTGTATTTGTAGTTTGTGATAATGCATTTTAAATAGAGCCCACTGAGTGTGTTTTTATTGGTTATTTTTCTTGTTTTTAACACTCCATTGTGTGTAAAGCCCTCTTAGAAAATTGAAAATAAGTCTCCTCTTACTGATTTTGTCATTTTCCATTTGTCAAACATTGATTTTCTCCCCCCTTGTGCATTTAATGGAGGTTGAAATTAGTGCTCTTTTTTTGTGTGTGTTGTTTACTTCTTATTTGCACACCATCATCATCATTTATCAAGCTGCCAGTGAGCTCTGGGGATAGTGGGGAGCTGACTAGTGCTCTGAAGTTCACATAAGGAATATTTTGAATATATTCTTGCTACAGCTTTAGCTCTTGCTTTTAGAATTTCTTTCTAGGAAAGCTTTCAAATAATTGGAGGATTTCCTCAGCAAATAAATTTTTTTCTAAAAGAATACAGTAACCATAACTACTCCTTTCAGCTTTTTGATAAATTAATATTGTCTGGAGATTCAAAAGAAAATATTCAGAAGATTAAGGAACCCACCTTTATTCTTCAAAAATATGTATAAACCCAAAGTTCCATACATTTCATTAGTCTGCTCTTCCTACTGTAATGGGTCCATTAGAGGATCTGTTCTGTGCAGTTCCCACTGAGATTGTGAAGTGGGTATTACAGTGGACATCAGTTGGAAAGGGAGCATCCTTCTAGTTAGCTGGGGAAGGGGCTGAGGAGTAGAGGCTTTAAGATGTGGAAATGTCCTTGTGAAAACATATTTTTCTATTTGGTTGACTGGATTACTTTGAAATTCTGTCAACACTGAGAATAAGTCTAGGAGAAAATAATTTTTCCTATAGGTAAGAATGGTAGTTTCTGAGGTAGGCCAGTGCATTTGATGGTGAGAATTGGGATGTGATGAATCTGGAAAGTGGAGGAATACACAGAAGAGAGGCCAGAAGATGCCATATTAATTTTTAAAAAATCACAAAATCACAGGTGTGTTTTATGTGCTTGTGATTTGCACCTGTCTGTTGAGTGTACGGCTTCCTATTTATGGTTTGGCTGTCTCAGTGAAGATCTTGATGGCTCATTGTTATAGCACTATATAATAATAGCACTATATAATAATAGCACACTTTGCAATGATGGAAATAGTCTGTGCTCTCTGATATGGTAGCCTCTAGCCAAGTGTGATTACTGGGCCCTGGAAATATTGATAGCGTGGCTGGGAAACATGAATTTTTAATGTTATTTAATTTTAATTAAAATTTAAATTTGAATAGACATATCTGGCTAGTGGCCACTATATTGGACAGTGCAGTGAATCTACACTGATTAAAAGGTTCATGACAGATTTTCTTTTCAAGTTAGGTTTTCCCAAACTGTCAAGACCTAAGACCTTGGACTTGTTGTCTATACTATGATACTATGTACAGGTCCTATGCTCAGTGCTGACTATATGATGATACACAAAGTACAGTCTGTGTCCCAAAAATCTTATAGCCATGTTTTCTCACAACACCAGGTTGTCTCCCAAGGAAACTGTCTCTTATGAGTGATATAGTGAAACTGACTCTTATGAGTGATATAGTACCTGCCTTATTCTAAAAAATACTGAGGTGAATGGCAGATTGCAATGTGGTGGAAAACAACTGCCTTACAGACTCTTTGAAGTGTGGTAACTAGATAAATATATATTAAATTACTTCTTTTTGTATACATAATTTATACATTTTTAAACTTTATTTAGGTAAAATATGTATATGGTTTTGACATTTCAGACCTGGTTTTATCTTTCTACCCTCAAGTATTACCAAATTCTGAAAAACCAGTCAACATGAACTGACATGGTATAGTTGCACAGAGCATGGGTTTTAGAGTCAAGGTCTGGGTTTGATCCTGCCTCATCGCTGTCCAGCTCTGTGCCTTGAGCATATCACCTTCCCTCTCTAAGCCTCTATTTCCTCTTCTGTATATGGGGTTGATAATAATGTCTCCCTTATAGAGTGACTGAAAGGATTAAGTGAGGCATTATAAAGAAATTAACTGGAATAATGATGATAGCTAACATTTAATAGGCACTCATTAGTCACTCAACACAGTTCAGGCATCGTGCATTTAGTCTTTCCATCAACACTGTGAAGGTACTATTTTTACGACGAGGAAACTAAAGTGCAGGGAGCTACATGGTCCCTCCTCCATAGTAAATGCTCAAGGGTTGTGCTGTTATTGTTGTTTCTACTATACTGGTGGTTTCCGGTGGTTAAAGACAGCTGGTCATATATTCAATAAACAGTGTTGTTAATTTATTTTTTGTAGTCCAATCTGATATTTGTCAGTTTCTGCTTCTCCCAGCCCCACTTACCATTATGTCTCCTCCTTTTATAAACTGGAGTCTGGGCTGGATTAATAGCATATCACAAAGGTAGATGATATCACATGTGATGTCTGTAATAAACCAGTAGTGTGTGTTGTCTGGTGTTTGATATGGAAAGACGAGGCGTAGTGGTATAAGCCAGCAGTTCCAGTTATAGGCAATGGTGACAAGCAAGAGCCACAGGAGATAGAGTCGATCTAGAAAAATCAAATGGCAGGTAACAAGCATTAAAATAATTCTCTTGCTTAGTTTGGTGCACTGTCCTCTGGAGATAAGCAAATTGTTATGAGAGGTTCTATTAAAATTCAGTACAATTCTGGAAAGCACTGGGCTTTACAAGGGATGTTGAGTGATCTTATCAGCTCTTCTGACATTGGAGAGAAGCCTTTATCTCTTGCCGAGAAGTGGCCATTCTGAGTCTGTCCCCACAGGCAACTGTGCTATATGGATTAAGGAAAAAGAGACCCAGAGAAGTCAGAGGTGCCCTATTTGAATAATTGCAGCAGCAGGCCTTTTGTGCATCAGAGTAGTTAAACTGCAGGATTACCCAGGCAGGTGGACAAAAGGCCACATGTTGCCTGAAGGAGTGTGGCTGACCAGGAGAGGCCAGAGAATCAGCCCATTAAGGCAATCCATGTCTTTTCACACATTGCTTTCTTCTGCCCTCCCATAGCAATGGATTTGTTCAGTTAAAATAATTAATGATATGAAGGCATGGAAGAAGATAGATACTTCATATTGATTTTGGGGGGAAGGGTGTTGGATACATATCACAGAACACTTTGGGGCTTTCTTTTCAAAAGTAATTAAGGGCAGCACAGACTCTGGACTGCTTTTTATTTATTTATTTTCATCTATCTATTTATCTATCATTTATCTATTTTGATAATTATACATTTACTTTATTTCATATTATACTGGACATGCCTTTTAAAAACAAAAAGGAATATTTTATCTCTTGCCTTCACCAGAGAGGAGCAAACAATCCACTGTCTTTTTAATATAGTTTGAATTCTGCTTTCTAGATAGAATTGGAATGTGGCCTAGGGAGAAATGGAAGCCATCTGGGACTCTGGGTTATAGGGGTTCTTGATAATAGCTAGCCCTCCCACTGGGACAGTTCACACTTTGATGGTACCTGTGTATGAATCTATGCTTCCTGGAAGTCTAAATCGTTTTAGGTACTCTGTCAGAGGCATCTTCTGGAATTTAAAACACAATATGTGATAGTAATGTTCTTCTTTTAGCTTAGCATTGCTCTCTTGTGTTGATGGTACGGCTGTGGGCTTTGCTTTATAGGGAAAAAAAGAACACATTTTTAAGAGGTTAGGTTAGCTTAATGAGAAAAAACTTCGATTTCTTGAAGTCAGAACATGTCAGAATCTTCCCTTCTTAATATAGGTAGATAAGGCATGATATGATATTGAAAATAGTGACATTAATGACAATATCCAGGTAATGAAAGCACTAGAATTTGGAAATAAATAGCAGATTTAAAACATACTAATAAATTACCACAAAAGTGTTACAAATAGGGTAGTTTAATTAATAAATCAATTAATTAACTGAATGTAATCTCTACACCCAAGTTGGGGCTCAAACCCACAACCCCAAGAGCAAGAGTCACATGTTCCACTGACTAAGCCATCCAGGCACCCTACAAGTAGGATATTTTAAATACAAGCTTAATTCTTACCTATTTTGTAGCATAAATAAAGTCAGTCCTTTAGATTTACATTACAAAGAAACTTTACAAATGTACATCATGCCTGTCACAGGTTTTAGTTTCTTGCTTCTTTAGTCTCACACATATCCTTCAAGTTATACATAAAGTTCAAAATATTTTTTAAATCTATCTTACTAAAATACAATGACTTATTAGAGTCTCTTTAAAAGAGAAACTACTATACGATATGTAGTTTATTTTAAAAATCCAACTTACCTATACAGAATTATAAGGAACCCTCAACTCCATCCTATATAAATAACAGTTTGATTTTTAACTGTTATTAAACATCCAAATGTTCTTCTACTTTTATCTATATATATAAATACAAAGATGTAATCATAATATATCACTTTTGTACTCTACTTTATTGCACTTACTATTTTTCATAAACGCATTGCTGCAATTATTAGGGAGGCTGACAACTGCTCCCCTCCCTGTCCCCGCCCCCTGCCCCGCTCTGTGATTAGTTTGTTGATGTTCTTTGCTATGCTGTGTATTTGGGTAGTATTCTTGTATTTTATAATGAGTGCTTTGTATATTGGGGTATTCTTAATTAATATTTACAATAAAATTTGCTATAGCATATACTGCTGTTGCCTTGCTCATATACTGTGGAGCTAAAGATCCTGTGCAGAGAGTTCCCTGTATCTTTTCCCCTCAGGACTGTTTCTGAGCTGGCTTGCTTAAAGTGCTGGAGAGTTAGCAATATGGCCCAACAATACCCCTTAACTAATGGAAAATGGAGTTGGTGATTGACACCCTAGCCTCTTCTTCCAAAATATATAAAGAACTACCCAACTTAACACCAAAAAAAAAAAAAAAAAAAAAAAAAAAAAAATTCCAATTAAAAAATGGGTAGAAGACCTGAACAGGCAATTTTTCCAAAGAAGACATACAGATGGCCAACAAGCACATGAAAAGATGCTCCACATCACTTAGCATCAGGGAAATGCAAATCTAAGCCACAATGAGGTATCACCTCACACCAGTTAAAATGGTTAGTATCAAAAAGACAAGAAATAGCAAGTGTTGGTGAGGATGTGGAGAAAAGAAAATCCTCATGCACTATTGGTAGGAATGCTAATTGATGCAACCACTGTGAGAAACAGTGTGGAGGTTTCTCGGGAGAATTCTTAAGTCTGATCCACACGGTTTTTCAGGTGGATCAAGTGTGAGGGCTCACAGACGAAGCCCTCTTATTAATATATCTTTATTATCTTAATCCTTGGCTCCATCTCCCTGTCTGCTCTCACCTTCTTGGATCACCCTCAATATAAACTATTGGCACCTAAATCATTGTCTCAGGGTCTGCTCTTGGGGGAACCCAAACTAAGACATTTGATAAATACATGTCCCCCCATAACTTCTTTTGTTTCAGTACTTTGAGGTAACAGTGCTTACCAGTTTGGGGGCTAGCTTCAGGTGAGGATATATTTCCTTCTGCCAACTTTTTCTTATAGAGCATTGTTCTTTGACGCATCCTTCTCACCAGGTTGTGTAGCTGAGCATCAGCATACTCATTTATAACAGGGACTCCAAGGGGTTTGCTTTTTGGGCTAAATGAGGAAAAAAAATGGTGACAGAGATGGATCCATGAAGAGGTATACACAGGGAAGAGACTGAGTTTTTTCATCCTCCTTATAGATTCTACACTATTAACTGCTCCTTTCTGCAACTGAATAGAACCATTTAAAAACTATATTTGAAGGAAATAGTGCTAATGGAATACAGATTTGTTAATGAAATTTTAGAATCCACAAATAGCAAATATTCATTCTTGACCATATTAGATCCTGATTCTGCCATTTAATTGTATAATTAGAAGAAAAAAAGAAACTTTACTTGGCATGGTAGGCAGAATTCTAAGATGGCCCCTTGATGTACATGTCTTGCATAATCCTAGAGATAATAAATAGAGTGGCTTATACTCTTATTATTAGTTTGTGTCATATGTCTCAGTTAACTTGAAGGTAAGAGGGTTATACAAATGGCCCTGATATAAAAAAAAAGCAGAGTTTAAAAACAGAGAGTTTCTCCAGCTGGTGACAGAGCAGAAATTAGAGGTTTGAAGCCTAAGGGAGATCTCACTTGGGAGAAATTCTCCATTTCTGGCTTTGGAGAAGAAAGGGGCCCCCTGAAGAGAATTGCACAAAGCCTATAGGAGCTGAGAGTGATTGATCTCTGGTTATCTGATAACAAGAAAAGAAAACAAGGACCTTAGTCCTACAACCACAAGGAATTGAATTACGCCAATAATTTGAATGAGCTTGGAAGTAGCTTCTTCTCTGGTGTCTTCAGGTGACAGCCTAGCCAGGTCTGGCTGACACCTTGATTTCACCTATGTGAGACCTTAAACAGAGTACCTAATGTCACCCAGACTTTTGATCTATGGAAATGTGAGCTATTAAATAGGCATTAATTTAAGTCAATAAGTTTGTAATAATTTCTCATGTGGCAAGAGAAAATGAGTGTATGTAGTATGCTTTAATGCACTTCCCTCCTAAGAAAACACAGATTAGTACATAGTTTAAGATATAAACTGGTACACTTCATAAGGATCTGAGTTTCCTCATAGGTTTTCCTCAAACTTCTAACTCACTCTCTACCTTCCTTCTGAAGTCTGACACTGTTGTCTACACAGGCCCACATATCCATTCTTACCTCCTCACATCCATTTCTGCCCTTTCCATCTCATTTCTAAACCCATGGAGTTCACATTAGAACTGGGTAATCTGTGGATCATATTTAAAGAGAACTCTAGTATGAGCTCCTCTCCACTAATCTGCGTTCTCTCCTGGTATAGAAACATATCACATCTATAATTGTTTACAGATTCCCAGACCATCAATGTGTCTCTCTTCGTTTCTTACTATAGTATAATTTATGACTCTTTTAAATGTCCTGTCTCAGCATTGAGATTCTTCAAGTGCATCACACAAAGAGCTTTACAAGCCTTCTCAAGAATGATGAGATGCAGTGGACAAAAATCTGATATATCTTAGACAATACAGAAGTAGGGGGACATTAAATCTTCAAAACTGGAGAGTTAAAGAGAAGCAGTGTAAATGTATAGAGGCAAGGAAAGAGGTGAATAGTTAGAACTGATGAGTGAAAAAGAGAGAGACTCAAGAAACAATTTAGAGAGAAATGAAAGGATTTGAACTTTCTGGATCTTTTGGATAAATCCAAATAAGGAATCAAGAATAACTTCTAAGGGGCATCTGGGTGGCTCAGTTGGTTAAGCAACTGCCTCCGGCTCAGGTCATTATCCCAGGATCCTGGGACTGAGCCCTATGTCAGGCTCTCTGCTCAGTGGAGAGCCTGCTTCTCCTTCTTCCTCTACCTGACGCTTCCCTACTCCCCTTACTTGTGCTCTTTGTCAAGTAAATAAATAAAAATCTTAAAAAAAGAATAACTTCTAAGTTTCTATTACAAGAGTCTAGGTTTATGAATATGATATTGATATAAATAGGAATTCAGAAAGGAGGTGTTTGTACATTGTTGGTATATGGAAAAATGATTTTTTGTGTGTGTGTTATATATTCAATTCAAGGTGCTAGTAGGACCTTGTGTGATAGGACCTTGATTATGCTACCCAGGAGACAGCTGGAAATCCAGTTTTGGCAACAAAACCTTGGTGGTCATCAGTGTATACGGGATGTTTGAAGAGATGAATGTAGATGACATCCTCATAGACTGAAGTTCTCAAGGTCAGAAACTTTATTTTCTTTATACTCTACAAGGTCTAGGACAAGGTAGGCTTTAATAAATGCTTATTGAATAAATAAGCCCACTACTTCTAACCTTTTGTTTGACCTTATGTGATGTGCCTCAGTGCACTAAAAAAATCTATAAAAAGTAAAGTTGAGAGTTGGTGGATCATTAACTGTAAAGTCAGGTATTCAAACTGTCAAAACCTCCAATTCAAGTCTTAAGACCTAAGGAGAGTGTTTTTTTTTCTTTTCCTGAATCATCGATAAGCTCTAATTGGCCATATAATTGCCATTTAATCACACTAGTTTTTACTGTGCAAGCCTACGTCAGGTTTAAAATGCTGAAAATTATATTAAAAAGCATGCCTGCATTTCAAATGCATAGCTATATTTCAAGTACTATGTATTTTTCTTTTTATATTAGCTTAGCATTAATATTGTCAATTTACTTCATCTTTTTTGCCCCCCGCTTCTCATATAGAGTAATCCTTAGCTACCTTCTCCCTTACCTACATATATGCAGAAGCTATGAATGTATTTTTCTTGAGGTAATTTTGTGACTGAATGAAAAAAGGCAAATTGAGATGAAGAAACTTGTATTTTTATGAGATAAGAAAAACAAGAGTAGAAGAGAGAAGCAATGGATATGCCTTATGTAACTATGCGGCATTTGAGTGATATTTGCTATTTCTTTTTCACATTACTAACTATATTTTTAAAATAATTATTCCTCACAATTCCTTGATAAACTATATTTTACATAAATATGTAAAGATTTTACAAATTTTAGTAAAGAAAAATAGAAGGAAAGTCTTATTAAAACTCTTTTATTGAGATGAGTGAGGCTTTTAAAATTTGTTTATGCATCTATGGAAGAATGAAAAATTGTTAGAATGACATTTATTCCTGTCAAAATTTCCTATCAAAAATTTTTTGATAAGGGTAGAGAGAACACTCATTAAAAAAAAGATGAAAAAAAACCCAGAATTATATCAGTAGTCCTCATTTCTTTAAATTCAATCAGAGATAAAACAAAAAAAAAAATCACATAATTGACAATTGTTCCTGTGTGTGGGGTTGCAGGAGTTTTTGCACTTCAGGGCAAATGCATCATAGTAATATTGGGATGGATTAGAAGAAGTAGGCCTATCTTCGGCAAAGCAAGAGAAAAGCCATCGTGAAAGGAGAGATAGGAAAGAGAAACTTGTGGTCTACGGGTGTACTCATAACAATTTTGAGAAAGAGTAGATAAGTAAGATGTGAATATTGACATTGATTCTTTTAAAACTTTGTGTTTATTGAGACTTCCAGAAAGTTTTCATGTAAACTCAGTGATACATGTTCTCTAGTTTAAGCTTGTTGCTTTAGTATCACGCAAAGGAATGACTACTTTTGGCAGGGTAAAATGGATGGTTGCAGTCAGGGATGAGTTCACAGTGAAAGATGAATGGCACTTTGACTGATAATGTAAAGGGAAAATATTCCAGGCAAAAGACACAGCTGGAGAAAAAGTGTATCAGTTGCTGCTTTGTGGAATATAATAAAGAGTCAAATATTTTAACATAAAATCCTAAATTACCTATGATGTGGTTTGAAAAGTCATTTGAGACCAATGGGAAAACATAGCAAGATTATAAACAGAAGAGGGACATTATTAGCTATATTTTTAGAAAATAATGAAGAAAAGAAAAGATAATTAGTTGTGGTGTGGAGGAAGTCTGACTTGAGGAAAGGAGAGAGTTGCATTAAAATATATGGATTAATGTAACCATGGAAATTTCAAGTTTGGTCAGTGAACTACACTGAAAAGTATTCTGCCAAAATTCATTTCTAACTGGAACCTCAGATTGTGATCTTTGAAAACAAGGTCTTTACAAAGTAACTAAATTAAGATGAAGTCATACTGGAGTTGGATGGGCCCTTAATCTAATGACTGATATCTTTACAGGAAGGCCAAGTGAAGGCAGGGAGGAGAACACAGGGGAACACCTTGTGACAACCAAGGCAGAGATTAAGGTGATGCATCCACAAGTTAAGAAACACCAAGGATTTCTGGCAACCAGCAGAAGCTAGGAGAAGGGTGTGGAACAGATTCTCTCAAAGGCTTTCTGAGGGACCAAACTTGCAGGCACCTTGATTTTGGGCTTTTAGCCTGTAGAACTATGAGGGGATAAGTTTCTGTTGTTGTAAGCCACTCAGTTTTTGGTAATTTGTTATGGAACAGCCCTACAAAGTTAGCAAAGTGGGTGACTGTGATGTCACATATGCAGCTCAGTTGGAGGCATAAGTTGTAAGATAACAATAAATATATTTAATTTGGCATTTGTGAATGAAGAATCAAGATCTTTTATTTTTTAAAAATATTTTATCCATTTATTTATTTGAGAGAGAGAGTGTGAGGGCAGGAGCAGAGGGAATGAGCAGCAGAGGGAGAGAGAGAAGGGAGCCCAAAGTGGGGCTTCATTCCATGCCCCCCAGGGGATCATGATCTGATCTGAAGGCAGACACTTAACTGGCTGAGCCACCCAGGCGCCCCAGAATTAAGATCTTTTAAAACACATTCTGTACAGCAGGCAGTTGAGAATTTGGGTCTGGAATTCAGCAGAGAACTGAGCTGGATGGAAATGTGGAACAAGGGGTCACCATTCCAGAGGCAATGGTAGGAATTATATAGTGGATCAGATTACTAGTAAGAGCCTGCATAGAACAAGAAAAGATTGGGAGGTCAGACCTTGCAACTTGCTGACATTTAAGGAGTAGCATAAGATAAGGAACTGAGAAGTAGCAATTAGAGAGGTAGATCTGAGAGAGAAAAATGTCACAAAAATCAGGGAAGCTAAGAGTTTGGAAAGGGAGGTCAATGGTGTCTCATGCTGCACATGAACTGCAAATTTTGTCATTTTTGTCTTCACAAGTATTTTGTAAAAGTGCACAGACTCTGCCTTTGTTCGTGAAGTGATTTTTTGGATTTCCATTCATTATCTCCTAAGTTCAGTTAAAAGTGGTATTTATTCCCTCTAGTTAAGTCTTGAATAAACTTTGGCTTTTGCAAACTTTACCAGATTCTTCTTACTGCTTAATTAAGAATTAAATTCAATTTTCAATTACTTAATTCTTTAAAAATTCCAATTGATCAAAGTTTTTAAAACCTGCTATTCATATCTTGTTGAATAACAGA
This sequence comes from Canis lupus dingo, assembly GCF_003254725.2. Classification (NCBI taxonomy): domain Eukaryota; kingdom Metazoa; phylum Chordata; class Mammalia; order Carnivora; family Canidae; genus Canis; species Canis lupus. The sequence goes on from NC_064271.1 coordinate 33,076,694, forward strand.
TAGAAATTGGACAAAGAATATTATATTCCAATTTGTGAAGAATTAGAGGGAGAGAGGAGTAGGTCTTTTTTCTTTTGTTGTATTTTCTTAATAATTAATGATAAATTCAGACAGTTCTCAAGAGTTACATATGAAGAAAAGAAACCGGCTTTGAATAAGTGGACATTTTTGTAGGAGTAAATTTGGGAATGAAAATACATGAAGTTAGTATAAATTCTGATTCCTACCAATGTATCTGGTGGTTCACCATAAAACCTACGCATTTTAAGCAAATTTGGGCTAGTAGAGTTATAATTCAACCAAGTCTCACTTGGCTCCCTTCTCATATTCACCTCTAAATGCTGTGAAGATTTTGAGTTGTTTATCATATTTCACTTGTGCATATGGTATTGTTTGTACACATCCTTTGTACATATGGAAATGTACATATGGATATTATGATGTACAATTTCCCAACCTAAGTTCTTTATCTGTCTAGAATACACTACAATGCATATTTGACCCCAAAGCTTATTTGTGAACCCTTGCTAGCAGTCGACTCTCTAGATCTTTTCTTCTGTTAATCTGTAAGTTCTCTGCTTTTCTCTGTGTCTCTCATGAATAAATAAATAAAATCTTAAAAAAATGTAAACAAAATAATCATAGTACTAATATGTTTCATGTCAATAAGCATGTTAAAATCTCCAAATATTTCAGGTATTTTTTGAAAGTAAAGTTAGTAACAACTATGTTTTCATCATTTTTTCCATATAGTAGCAGTCCGAAAGAGTCAAATGGTGTGCTCACAAAATGTTCCTGAAAATTGGTGTCTTGAGAAAGTCTGAAGGTGCATTTTTAATGTTTCATTCATTTATTTAATGGATATTTATTGTGCACTTAAATTGCTTCAGAAAAGATAATGTCCTATATGGACCATAGGGCATGTTATCTTATCATGTTATCTTATCTTTTATCTATGATAAAGATCATTTAAAACAAACATTTTTTTAAGTAATCTGTATACCCATTATGGGACTCAAACTCATGACCTTGAGATCAAGAGTCACACGCTCTACCAACTGAGCCAGCCAGGCACTCTGGCTTTAAAGATTGTTTAGTTACTAGTCATCTCTTTCATTTTACATATACCCTCAGATTTTATTCTTACTTAGTTTCTTCTGAATAAATTGCTGTTTTGTTCTTTTTTTAATTCAAAAACTGATTACCAGGATGTGTCAGTGAGATGGGATTTGGGCTGGAAAAGCAGAGCTGTGCCCCACATGAATAGCAAGAGGAGGAAGAAATGGGGGACTCTCTGCCCAGATAATAAGTTAGTGTTCTACTTCTTGGCAATGTGCTCTTTCCCACAATCACTGGAGAAAGAATATAGTATATGGAATGGAATCCACAGCAATGGTGGAGTGAGGTGAGGAGATAGAATAAGAGGGGGTTGGGTGGGAATGATTTTCTCTAGGTGCAGGCAGTAAAAAGTAAAAGTTTGGCTGCAGCCAATTTAATAAAAGCTATAAAAGACTGAAAGTTGGGTCACTTTATTATCACTATATGCTGATAATCCTGAACAATGTTGGTGATAAAATACATCTACTCCTAGGGTAGACCACTCCTATGGCTCCCTTTCTGTACACTACTGATCTACATAAGTTATGAGGAATTTCAAGTACAAAGATCATCACATAAGCCAAGAATTAGCAAACAATTGTGCAGAATCAATTTTATCAGAAGCACTAACAGATGGAAACAGAAAACTAATTGTAAACTGTTGTAAACAAACAGAAAAACTAATACCTGAGGAAATGAATAAAATAGACAATAACTAGAGATAGAGATAAGAGAAGTTATATGTTGGGGCCAGGCGGGAAGGGAAACTCCTCAAGATGGCAGATACGCCAAAATGGCTGAGGTTCCTGTCACCACCTCCACTTGGGACGACAGCTTGAGCAGACCCTTACACCTCTCCTTTGGACTTCCCCAACCGAACCCAATGCCCTTCAAACCCCAGAGGAGGAAGTCACCTTTGATTGGTCGAATTGCAATCCTTCCTTTGCATATGAGCCAACCAATAGGAAACCGTTCTGCCTTACAATGTTATGTAAACCCCCTATCACTTTGTCTTGGCGCGACTTCCCCGACTCACTCTCTTTCCCCCGTGAGTCATGGAACCTCGCAGGAGGGTGCCTGCAATAAAATCTGTTCTTGGACCCTTGCTTGCCTTGGCGGTCTCATTTCGGTCTAGTTACTAAAAAACTTAACATTATATATTTTATGTTAACTGGAATATGTTATTTTGAAAGAGAATCAATTAGAAACTTGGAGATAAAAAGTTTGATCACCACTCCCTCCCCCAAAAAACCCCAATAAAAACAAAGAAAAATACTATGGAAAAACCTTTTTCCACAACTGAAATATGCAAGTCTTCATATTGTAAAAGGTCACCAAATGCAAGCGAGATAAATAAAACACAAACTCATCATACCATTATAAGATCCAGTACACTAAAATTAAAGAGAAAAGTGTTAAGAGCTTCTAGAGGTGAAAAAAAAATCCCTATAAATAAAGAAGCATTAGATTGGCATCAGATTTCTCATTGGCACTACTGGATACTAGAAGCTAATAAAGCAGCATCTCAAATTTTTTTTTTTTTTTTTTTTTTTTTTTTAGCATCTCAAAATTTCTAAGGGAAAATGAGTTTTCCTTGAACTCCATGCTGCCAAACACTATACAAAATCAGCTTTCAGATTTATTCTGGGAGCCTTTACCTTCCAAGTATAGCTCTGCCTGGCTTTGCAACAGATTCAATTTTTGTGTCAGGTATTACATGGTGGCCTCTTCCTTTGACATTAGGAATATAATTTAAAAGGTAAAAGGTTTAAAAAGAGGAAGAAGATGAAGGAGTTGGAATTTTAGTTAGTAGAGAATGTAGAGCTCTGGCAAAATCTCTATTGAGAAATTCAATTTAGGCCTTGAGGCTAAAGTAGATTCTAAAATCTTTCCCTGAATCTAATATTGGGAACCAAATGCTAAGGGGAGTATGCTATTTCATAGGTCAGATTGTGAGTCTACTTACCCATCTTCTCATCTTGAGTGGAAATCTTCCCTAAGAAGTAATCCATACCCAGATGGATTTATTGCACAGAAGAGGAAAAAAAAAAAAAAAAAAAAAAAACCCAGAGAAAGGGTAAGGGACTGGTTTCTTGCCTGAGGGTCTGGTTTCTTGCCTTTAAGGCTTAGGAATCCCAATCACTACTAAAACATAGCAGATCAGTGTCTTGGGTTCTGACTAGATTAGCAATTTCTGCTTTGAGAAGATTGAGAATGAGACAGTAGATAGCAAGAAGCAGATGTGACAAGGGGGATGTGGAACTATTTCAACTCCCCCAAACAAATGTCAATTACCCTGAGGCAGACTTGTCATTGCCTTGGCAGCAGTGTATGTGGCTGTGGCCTGGAGACAGAAGCAGAATCTCATGATTCAGAGAAGAGATTGGTTTCTCTCAAAGGGATGCTACTGGAGATGTATGTGGAAAGCTCTTGGCAGGAAGGAGTTCCATTTGGATTAATTCAAAATTTAAATGTGAAGAGAGGCAATTTGTAGAAAGAGAGAAACCAAGACTGAGTTGATGAAGCAAAATTACAGGAGATCCTCAGAGAAAGCAGATATAGTAAGGAAATCAGACTAGGAAAGGGAGAAGTCAGAGTGCTTATCTCCAGCACATAGTTAGGTCACAGTTCTGCACAATGGGCACAAGACTGCAGAATAGAAGTCTACACTCTGATGGCCTCTTTGTAATTGTAGTTAGCTCTTAGAGCCCTAGAGCACCAGGCTCCCAGTCCCTGCCTATCTGGAAATTCAGGACGTTCAGGGTCTGACAGGGCAAAGTTCTTGGGTAGATTCCTCCTTAAGAGTGAGTAATAAATGGTTAGCAGGGATACAGTTCCTTGATTTGAAAATATTTGCACAGCTTCTTTTCTCTGAAAGCAGAGAGATACACCATTTATATCCCAGGTAGAGAATTAACAGTATCTAATAAATAATAATGGCAAATGAATATTCAGTTTTATGTTGACATAAAGGAGAAGACAGTGCATGTATTTAAGGGATACTTCAAGTGCTGAATTCATGGCTTCTTCTCTTCCTTCTTACTGCCAGGAAAAGACATCAAATTGATCTGAAGCACTAAAGAGCCAAACTAAATATGTTCAAGAAGGTGGCTAGGCATATGGATAAAATTTAAATAATTTTGACTTTTAAACTACTAAATGAAAGGATGGAGTGTCTATTAGAAGTAGGTTAGTAAAAAGCAAAATGAAATGACAAGTTGTTGGTAACTGCTGAAACTCAGTGAGAGAACAGTGCTAATAACTTGGCTCTACATTGGAACTTTCCTTAAGATCTAAGCAGACTATAATAGATTTCCTTCTCTGATAGTAATTATATTTTCATAAAGAAATTTGTACTGACTGGGACACTGCCATGGTTTTGATTGCTCTCAGTTATCTACTGCTGGGGACAGACCTGTAGGACATTCATGCCATCATTAAAAACACACCAACTGACTTTTGACAAAAGTGCAAGAGCACTTCAAAGGAGGAAGGATAAGCCCTTTTGACAAATGATTCTTGAGCAACTGGACATCTAAGGCAAAAAAGTGAATTTCAACCTAAATCTCAGACTTTATACAAAAATTAACTCAAAATGGATCATAAACTTAAGTATAAAACATAAAATTATAGGGGTACCTGGGTGGCTCAGTGGTTGAGTGTCTGCCTTTGGCTCAGGTCATGATCCCAGGGTTCTGGGATGGAGGCCTGCATCGGGCTCCCTGCAGGGAGCCTGCTTCTCCCTCTGCCTATGTTTCTGCCGCTCTCTTTGAGTCTGTCTCAAATAAATAAACAAAATCTTAAAAAAAAAAAAAAAGCAAAAACATAAAATTATAAAACTTTTTAGAAAAAGTAGAAGAAACTTTTCTGGATCTGGGGCTAGGCAAAGAGTTCTTAAATTTGACACCAAGAGCATAATCTACAGAAAGAAAAGTTGTAAAACTACACCAAATTAAAATTAAAAACTTTTGGGATCCCTGGGTGGCGCAGCGGTTTGGCGCCTGCCTTTGGCCCAGGGCGCGATCCTGGAGACCCGGGATTGAATCCCACGTCGGGCTCCCGGTGCATGGAGCCTGCTTCTCCCTCTGCCTGTGTCTCTGCCTCTCTCTCTCTGTGTGTGACTATCATAAATAAAAAAAAAAAAAAAAAAAAAAATTAAAAACTTTTGCTCTATGAAAAAATCCTATTAGGAGGATGAAAAGATAAGAAATACCATGGGAGAAAATATTTTCAAACAATATCTCCAAGAAAGATCTAGTACCTAGAATATATAAATAATACTAAAGCTTGACAGCAAAAAATAAAAATAATTTGGGGCACGTCAGTGACTCAGTTGGTTCAGCATCCCACTCTGGTTTTAGCTCAGGTCATGACCTCAGGGTCATAAGATTGATCCCCACATGGGTATCCACACTCAGTAGGGAGTCTGCTTGAAGAATCTCTCCCTCAGCCCTCCCCCACAACTCACATGCAGGTGTGTGTATGTGAGCTCTCTCTCCCTCTCTCTCTGTAAAATAAAAAATCTTAAAGAAAATAAAAATTTGATAATAAAGTGAGGAAAAGACATGAACCGTCATTTCATGGAAGAGGATATTCAAATGGCAAAAAGCACATGAAAAGATGTATAGTGTCATTGGCTATTAGGAAATGCTAATTAAAACAACAATGAAAAAAAAAATAAAACAACAATGAGATTATCTGCACACACAAGTCAGAATGGCTAAAATAAAAAATGGTGACCTCACCAAATGCTGACAAGGATATGGAGAAACTGGATCATACTTTGCGGGTTAGGATGTAAAATAGTACAATCACTCTGGAAAACAATTTGGCAGTTTCTTAGAAAAATAAACATGCAATTATATGATCCAATTATCATATGATATGTTGGACATTTATCCCAGAGAACTAAGAACTTGTGCTCACACAAAAACCTTTCCACAAATGTTCATAGCAGCTTTATTTGTAATAACCCAATACTGGAAACAACTCAGATGTCCTTCAATGACTGAATGGCTGAACTATGGTTCAGCCATATAATGGAATACTACTCAGAAACAAACAAAAAAGAATGAATTACTGATGCACACAACAACTTGAATGATCTCTAGGAAATTACACTGATTAAAAGTGAATAACTAAAGGTTAAATACTATCTATGATTCTACTTATATAATGTCCTTGAAATGACAAAATTATAGAGATGGAGAACACATTAGTGATTGTCAGGAGGAAGGGAGAGAATAGGATAGAGATAGGTATGAGATGCATGCGGTTATAAAAGGGCAAATCCTTTCCAGGAGAAATCCTTGATGGAATTGTTTTGTATCTTGACAGTGGAAGAAAGAATTTAAACACACAGTAACATTACATAAAACACACAAACCCACAGATGAATACAAGTAAAACTGGAGAAATCTGATTATCTCTGTTAATTTCCTGGTTGTAACATTGTACTATAGTCTTGTAAGATATTACCATTGATTATAGGGTATGTGGGAACTTTCTATATAATTTCTTACAACTGTATATTAATCCATGATTATTCTAAATTAAACAAAATCACTAATGTGAAAAAAAACATCATACCTGCTTAGTTAAGTTCAGCATACTTAGGTAGAAACATGGGAGTTCTATAATCTTGCTACTCAAGAGTGGTCTGCCGATCTATAGTATCAGCATCTCCTAAAAGTTTCTCAGAAACAATATATCAGGCCCTGCCCCAGAACTTTTAAAACAGAATCTTCATCTTGACAAGCTGTTTGGATCATCTGTATGTACATTAAGGTATGAGAAACATTGTTCCACAAATAGTAGTCTTGCAAGTTTAAATCTGTAAAATGTTGGTAGGAGCTGCACTTTTGCCTTGGCTTAAAAGTATCCTCTTTCTCTTCTTAAAGGAAGGTCAGAAAGTCCTCACTTTTCTTGAATGCTAATATCACACATGATTCTTACAAAACTCACTGAGGTAGAGTTTATTATATCTCTTTTCAGATTAACTGAGGCCCAACCTGTCTGATTGAGAAGTCATACATGAAAATAGGTGATAGAAGGTTATAAGCAAATTATGGCAAATCCATAGAAGAGAGAACTGGAAATAATTAGAACTCAATGTTTGTTGATCTTTAATAGGTGAGTATTTTGATTTTAAAAAACTGAACTAGTCTGACAGTGAACATCTTCTCTTAAAAAGTAGAGAACTTTTAAGGTACATGGAATGCAACTGCGTGAGAATCTGTTCATTTGGGTCCTACTCTAGCATACAAACTGGAAGGTGAATTTGTTAAAATTTAATGATAGTCACTTAAACTTAGTTTGCTTACATGCAAGGTAAAGCTAATATTTTGCGTAGGATAAAATTATGATAAAAGATGGAAGAACACTTGAATCTTCAAGAGGAAAATGTGGAAAACCAAGAACACCATATGGTACTGTAACATAAATTTTCAAGCCTATTCAGAGAGGCAGGCCACTCTCCTGATGAACATTATCATCAAATTTTACGGTCAAAATTACTTACCCTGTCTTGTGCAAATAATTTGTATAGTCTGTCACATACTGTATTACACTGAATATTCAATTCGAATAACCTAGTTTCTGAAGGGCATAACAGCACATAGCAGTAAAACTTACTCATAAATCATATGGGCATGGTTGAAGGAGCTCACTATTTGATCTATTTGTAGTCAGTACAGATTTTGAATGTGCATTACAGATTTTTATGTAAATCAGAGACATCAATAGTCATATAAATTTGCATTTGCTACTTGATTTCTGTTAGTGAATAAGATAGAATCATCCTATTGACTACAAGCAAACTGCAAAAGTAAAGTAAAAGACAGTATAGCTTAAAAATACTGCAGTCTATGGCTCTGTTCTTTTTAATTTGATATTTGAGAAGAGGTAATTGTTAGAAGAATTATGTATGTATCCTTTTGGAAACAAATTTATGTTTGGCTTTCTAGCAATAACCAGGACTCACGGTATCATGCAAATAATAAGTGACTGGGATTATTATGGTTCCTGCCATGCTACCTGGAATACTAGGTTCTTAAATTTGTTACTCAGGTGATACTTGTCGTAAAGCCTTTAAGTTAAGTATGGTGACATTGGAAACAAAAGAATATACCACCATACATGGAGATGGGTATATTTGTTAATCTCATGAACAGTGGATAGTCCTATGTACTTGTGTGTAGGGGAAATTCAAATTTTGTGGGGGCTGGAAACCTTTGTAATTTATAGGGCTCTTTTAAAGAAGAATAAAAATTATGAAATCTAATTTCAACACAGAGTCTTCAGTAAAGGTTTCTGAAACACAAGTTTTATCAGCTTCACAGTAAATTCACCTCTGTAGATGTCAGAGATGTGTCCAAAACAGCCAAATGTTTTAAAAGCCATTATCCTGAGGTACCACTTAATACCCAGTAGGGTGTATATAATAAAAATAGTGGAAAATAGGTGTTGGCAAGGTTGTGGAGAAATAGGAACCCTTATACCTTGTACATTATTGGGAATATAAGGTGGGTCAGGGTCTGTGGAAAACACTTTGGCAGGTCCTCAAAAAGTTAACCACAGAATTATTACATGATCTTACAATTTCACTCTTAGGTGTAAACCTCAAATAATGGAAAACAGGTATTTAAACAAGTACATGTACAAGCATGTATAATAATCATATTTATAATAGTGCAAAGATGGAAATAGCCAAACTGTCCATCAGTAGGTGAATGAATAAACAAATATAGTATATACATACAATAGAATATTATTCGGCCATAAAAAAGAAAGAAGTACTGATACATGCCACAACATGAATGAACCTTGAAAACATGCTAAGTGGAAGATGCCAGTCATAAAAAGTCACATATTATATGGTTCCATTTAGATGAAATATCCAGAATAGATGAATTTAGAGGGACTGAACACTGATCAACGGATACTAAAAGCTTAGGGGAGGAGTGAATGGCAAGAAACTATTAAGTGGGTAAAAGATTTTAAAGTGATAGAAATTTTTTGACTCTAGAGATAGCAGTTGAACAACATTGAGTGTGCTAGATGCTACTAAAATTGTTCTCTTTAAAATGGTTAATTTTATGTTATGTGAATGAATTTCACTTCAATCAATTTTTTAAAAAAATCCACCATCAACTCATTTATTCAACTAGTAACTAATTATTACTAATACTGTAACATTACAATATTACATTAAATGATAGTATATTAAATGCAAAGGAGAAGTGATCACGTGTTTATGGAGTACCGGTTATGAGATAGGTATTTGGGTATACTAAGGAGGTAAGTCACATTACTTCTTCTTAATAATTTATTATCAAAAATTTAAAAACCCTATGAATATTAACACATTTACAGAATTGGGTGATATTCACAATGAGTGATAAGGAAAGAATTGCCAGACAAGACTTCACAAAGCAAACAGGTTTGAGATTATTACAATAAGTATGTGGGTTTAAATAATGGAGGAAAGTATGGGACCAAGAGAGGGAGAAGGAACACGGGGATAGGAACGAGTTTGGTCTCATAGGAGTTAAAGAAAGGATCAGAAGAGGAATGTTTTGGTTGGTATTTAAATGTGAAGTTGGTTAGTTATAAAGAGGTCAGACAGTAGAATTGGTGGCCCAGCAGAAGGCAGGTGGGAGGGCATATTAGTGGAAAAATATTGTGAGCAAAGGTCAGAGATGGGAACTATCAAGTTATGTATTGAATATACTCCTGTATGGGTTCTTAACTCCAGGATCATGGGCTACCTAACAGTTCTTGTATTGTTTTCAGAAATTCCATGAACCCCTGAAATTGCATGGAATTTTTAAAATGTGCATATATATTTTTCTAGAGAAAATGTCTGGAATGTTTAGTGGATTTTCAAAGGGTAACACCTCAATTGTTAAGATATACCAAAGTTCACATATTGCTGGGAAAAAAGAGCTAGCAAATACTATTCTTTTTGCATCTTAGGAATTCTTGCTCTTCATAGACCCAGATGCTTAACCTTGGGTATGAAGTATAAGAAGAAATGTCTTATTTACAAATCAATTTTAGGGTAATTTTTATCTAAGAAAAAGCATGGTATCCTAACCAAACAGATCAATTCAACTAGAATATCAGTGATTCATATTTGTGGCTGAAAAGAAGGCAGTTTGTGGTATGCCTGGAAGGGGAGCAAGGTTTTGCTATCAGACACATACAAACAACTCTTCCCTCCCACTACTGTGAGAATTATGAGAGAGAGAGAGAGAGAGAGAGAGAGAGAGAGAGAGAGAGGTGGAAATATAGGCATTCCCGATGGCTTTAGAAGTAGTGAGAAGCAAAATGAAGTAATTTGATGAGAGCTGCACCCTGACCATTTCTAATGAATTAGAGTGGTCTAATAAGGTTTTTAGGGGTCATGTAGTGTAACACTTCGCACTAAGAAAGAAATCTACCTCATCCAGGAAGGATGGTCATTTGATCTCTCTTTGAACTTTAAGTATAGTGATTGTTGTCATTGCAAGCAGCCCATTTCATATATGAGTAGCTTTCATTACTGGGAAGATTTAAGTAAAAATTGTACAGACTTTATTATTATTTTTCCAAATGACTTTACCTTTCAGAGCAGTTTTAGATTTAGAAGCAAACTGAACAGAAAGTACAGAGAGCTTCTCTGATATATCTACACCCACTCCACCCCACAGCTTCCTCTAATAGTGTGCATTAGCATTAGTGTGGTATATTTGTTACAACTGATGAATGAAAAGTGATTCATTATTATTAACTAAAGTCCACAGTTTAGTTTAGGATTTACTTTTTGTGTTATACAGATTTGTAGGTTTTGACAAATGTATAACAATATGAATTCACCATTACAATATCATACAGAATAGTTTCATTGTCCTAAAATTCCATGTTTCACCCATTCATCCCTTCTTCCCTCCCCTGAATGCTTGGCAACCTATGGTCTTCTTAAGGTCCCTATAGTTTGCCTTCTAGAATGTCATATAGTTAGAATTATACAGTGTGTAGTGTTTTCAGCCTGGCTTCTTAAACTTAGGAATATGAATTAAAGTTTCCTTTGGGCCTTTTTGTGGCTTGATATCTTTCCTTTTATCACTGAATAATATTCCATTCTGTAGACATACACAGTTTATTTATCCATTCACCTGTTGAGAGACATCTTAGTTGCTTTCAACTTTTGGCAATTATGAATAAAACCACCATAAATATCTGTGTGCAGGGTTTTTGTGGACATAAGTTTTCAATTTATTTGAGTGTTTAGGAGTGTGCTTGTTGGGTCGTATGGTCAGATTATGCTTAGCTTTGTAAGAAACTCCTATATAGTGTTCTACAGCGTCTGTACCATTCTGCATTTCCACCAGCAGTGATTGAGAATTCCCATTGCTCTACATCCTTGAATGCATTGGTATTGCCATTCAATAGATGTGTAGTGGCATCTCTCTGTTTTAATTTGCAGTTCTCCATGACAGATGATGTCAAGCGTATGCTTACTTTCCACCTGTATATTTTCTTTAGTGAGGTGTCTGCTCAGATCTTTTATCTTTTTTGTGGTTTTGGATAATGGGGTTGTTTGCTTTTTCATTGTTGAGTTTTAGGAATTCTTTGTATGTTTTGGTTAATAATTCTTTATCAGATTTGTGTTTGGAAATATTTTCTTCCAATTTGTGGCTTGTCTTTTCATTCTCTTAACTGGGAAACTTTTATTATGAACTAAAATAAGGCAAATTTCATACATTGATCTTAAGTTTGTTTTTTGAAACTACACAAGACAAATATAATCCATCTTCCATAAAGTGGACTAATGTATCTGAAGACAATCATCATTTCCTTCCCATCATGAGTCTTATTTTGCTAGGATAGCATGTTATTGAGGATGTTTTCATGTGGCATGATATTGAGACTCCTTCATCATCACTGTGGGTGCCTTTCTCTGGAAGCATTCTATTTTGTCAGAATTCCTTTTAAGAAGTGATGCCAAGAAGCAAACGATACTGTAGGTAAGTTTTAATTAACACAAATAAGAGTGGTACTATGCATTGTTATTATGTTATTGTTATTATTTTTGTTTTAAAAATACTGGGCTCATATTTAGTCATTCTCTTTGACTGAGTCTCCCAGCAATTTCTATGTGGCTCTCTCTCAGCTATATTCAAGTGATTTAATACTTTAAATTTTTATTTGGAACTCTATATCTCTTTCTGGTATATTAAAATATATTTGAATCACACTTCATGATTTTAAAAGAGTTTTCACCATTTTTTGGTTATTGAAGAATAGTTGACATACAATGTTATATTAGTTTTAGGTGTACAACATAGTGATTCAATAATTCTGTACATTACTCAGTGCTCACCAAAATAAATGTAGTCACCATTTAATGTTATTATAATATTATTGACTCTATTCCCTATGCTGTATTTTTCTCAACCCATTTGATTCTTATAACCCCATGAATAAGGCTGCTCATATAATTATTCTCCTTTTTCAGTGAGGACACTGTGATTCTAGCAAAATAAGAGCTTTGTCCAGGTCTAAAAAACAGTAAGTGGAAGAATAAAGAATAGAATCAAGTTCTTTTAGTGCCATTTGTTAGTGCCATTAATCTATTATTCCAATCTACTATTCTTTTTACCCTATCACAAGTGTATCAGCTTTCCTGTATTATTTTATTTTATTCATAGATTTGGGGCTTTATCATCTATGGCTTTATCTTAGTCACCAAAAAAAAAAAAAAAAAAAAAAAAAAGTTGAGACTGTCAAAATCTTCTCTAAAATGAAGTTAACTGTACTTGTTTACTAGCGACCTCTATTTGCTATCCAGAGACAACCATTTCATTTTCTAAGTGCTCAAAAATCATGTTTAACAATACATTCTAGAGTTCTGCCAGGAATTCATATTTAACTGTGTGTTCTACAGTTTCCAGATTCTAAATCATACTCCTCTTTGAAAATTAATACATTTTTTCATATTAGAAATTATAACAGAATTTAAAAATAATTTTCATTATTATCTTATATTGGTGTAATTATTACTAATTTAATTAATTGGCTCTTATTTTACAAATAAAAATAGAATTAAGACTACGGAATGTCAAAATACCATGTATGAGTACCGTTTTTGATGGACTATTTTATTAATCCTTCTGATACTTGTTGAATATTATATATGATGCTGACCCAGGACAAATAATGTCCTCTACAACAATCAATACAAGGAAGAACTACTGAAAGCTTTCAAGTCTTTCATTGTTTGAAAACTGCTGTGAGTTTGGATAAAAGTTTAATTTTCCATATTTTCAAATCTCATCTTGTTAAATCTCTTTTGCTAAATTTGTACAGTTGCTTTCTTATTTTTGTTTTTTTGTACAATGCTCATGACCTTCTTCCTTCCCTCCCTCCTTCTTTCCTTTCTCCCTTTTTCACTCTATCCCTTCCTTCCTTCTTCCCTTCCTCTTTCAATCCAAATAAAGCCAAAAATAAAATAGTAAGACATTCACAAATTTTTTAACATGTTAAATTTCTTGCTTTTGTAATACAAAATACACTTAATTGTTATAATTTTTTATTTCATCTTCAAAAAAGGAGGCCTAAGCATTTCTATAACTAATTACTACAGAATAAGACAATATTCTATGAGAAGCAATATATATGTATATAAACGTCTGAAATTCTTTGTGCTAAAAATTTTGTCAGTAATTAACTTAGCTCTGTCTAGGACATTTATATAACATCTTGGAAATTATTAAAGTATATTTTTTGCCATTTTTAAACACATATACTCAGCACCACTTAACTGACCATATTGGAAATTTACCACTAGGGAATTTCCTTAAATAAATATTTTCAGCTAGTTGTATTTAAAAAGTAGTTGTAGTAAAAATTCTGGTAATTTTTCTTAGTGTAAGACATATCTTTAGTGCTATTTTCTATTTATAAAAAAAAATCTCTCAGTTACAATTAACAAGATTAAACTGCTTAAATTCTAATATTTTTCTCTCCCCACTTTTTTTAAAATTTAGATTTATTTATTTATTTATTTATTTATTTATTTATTTATTTATTTATTTATTTTAGACAGACAGAGAGAGAGAGAGAGAGAGAGAGACAGGAAGAGAGAGAAGCAGAATCCATGCAGGGAGCCCGACACCGGACTCGATCCCGGGACTCTAGGATCCAGGATCGCGCCCTGGGCCAAAGGCAGGCGCTAAACCACTGAGCCACCCAGGGATCTCCGCTGAGCCACTCAGGGATTCCCCTCTCTCCCCACTTTCAATACCTTTAGGTTATGACACGAATCAAAACCAGTAGAGCCTCAAAGTAGATAGACCGGTATACTAAAAGTGAAGGAGTGTTTCCTAATCTGGATTATTGATTGGCTTCTGGATAATTGTCATATTCAATGTAATTTAAGATATAAAAAAATATTGCAAATATTGAATCTTAGACTCTACTAATATCCCTGCCTCCTCAGCCTGGAAAGAATGCTTCATTTTTTTCTACTTTGATAATCTATGAAAATGAACTTTTTTCCTATTTTACCATCTATGGGCTAATAATTATCTAAATTCAAATTTATGCATAGAGTATCTATCCCTCTTTTCTTTTAGATTCAGATGTTCACTGGCTATAGAAAACTCTCTGGCAAGCAGAAGAAAACAGAGTACAGACTGGAACTTCAAATTTTTGAGTCTAAAATGGCAAAATAGTCAACATTGGTAATATAATAGAATTCATCAAGAATAATCCATAATTTTTATGAATTGGGGTGCAGAAGGTAAGCTTTGAAGAACATCTCAAAAGTGTTTTAATTCTACTGAAACAGGAATCCTCTGTACATTGTATCCATTTAGATACTTATCCAGTCTTTCAGGATGGATCCTTTGTTGACTTCTTGAGGTAATTTAAAATAGCTCTCTTGCTAGACAATCACTATCATGCCATTTCATGGTAGATTTTTTTTTTTAATTGCTCAATAGATAATCAGTCGGAAATGGTCATTCCTCTGCAGTATTTTTTGTACTCTTATGTATTTTAAAGTTAAAGATCTTAAATTATTTTTTAATTATTAAAAATAACCACCTAGTCATTATTGAAGACAGGAAACACAGAAAACACAGGAAACACAGAAAAATGAATAAAGAAAACAGGAGTTTTAGGTGTACTAGTCAAAGAATATCATTAGCATTTTGGTGTATTCTTTAAGTTTTTGTTCCATATACAGGTTGAAAACATTTGAGATTAGGTGATATGTATGAACCTCTATTCTTTTTATTATTAATAATACAAGATTTTTGTAAAATTAGAATTTCCTTGTAAATATTTTAATGGTTACATAATAACCACATTTAATGTATATACTGTAAAATGCTTTCTAATCTTTTTTGATATCATGGCACACTAGAAAATGAGTATTTTTAAGGCACTTGAGAACAGATGAAGCTTGAGCCCAGTGGCAACTGTCCTGAGGGTCTGGCCATATAGACAGACTCTGTTGTTATCTTTGAGGGCTGAGAAGATCACTGATTCTATAATCCCATCTGCAGTGTGACAGAACCCACCAGTGGTGCAGTTTGTAAGGCTCCCCTGTTTTGTTCTATCATTTAAGATGCTTATACATTTTGTATCATTACAGATAATCTTGCAATATCATCTTTGAACATGAAGTTTTTTACACATTTAAGAATATTTCCTTAAAATAAATTCTCAAAAATGGGTAGCACTGAATATTTTGGGATATGACTACTTCTAAGAATTCTGATACATGTTGTTTTTCTAAAGGTGAGTTCACAAACATTTGAGAATATCTATTTTACCGTCTCTTTTCTATACTAGAAATTCGCTTAACAACATTTTGCTAATTTGGTAGGCAAATTTGTAATTTTAATTAGCAGGTTTTGGTTACCCTGCAGGTAAACTTACATTTACCTGTAAGTCACTCTTTTCACTTTCTAATTGCTGGTTTTGAGGTTATATTCTTTTTCTTATCTCTTTGTAGGAATTTCATATGTTATATATATATATATATATCTCCAAACATTTTTCTCTATTTAATATAGAGAGAAATTTTAATTTTGGTTTAGGTGAATTAGCACATTTTTCTTCATTTTCCAGCTTAGATAGTTCTCCATATATTTGATAAAGATTAGCTTTAGTTTTTGAAAATTAATTTTGTTTGAAGTTTCATTTGCCTGAAATCTATTTGTCTCTTTGGCCTGATAGGAGGATCTCAACATACTCCCTGTCAAATACCTCACCACGTAACACATTTCTTTGAATAATCTTCATTTTCCTTTACTATTTTATTCTTTGTCTATTAATCAGATTCCTATTTCAAACAAGGCTAATTAGTCTGTCATATATATCCAAATATTTATAATAACATATAATTCTATTCATAGTTTTGTTACAGGGATCCTTTCCAACTTGCATTTACAGGCATGGTCAGAATGGAAAACGTGTGTATTGTATTGGAAAAGAGAGATGGGGATGGGCTGAGAAGGAGAAGAAAATAAGAGTTTTCTGGTTATTTATTTTTCCATAATAGTAATTAAATGAGTGTACACAACTGAATTTCTTTTCTGGTCATTTCTTCTACCCCTTGGTCATTGTTTTCCTTTGATCTCTTTTCAGCTTTACAATTATTCCAATAATGTATGCTGCTGCATTACATCTAGTAGGAGGGCACTAGAGGGCAGTGTAAGCGCATGTTTATGGCTACAAAACTTGACATGCTCAAAGGCAGTTCTGAATCCTGTTCAAGCTTTGTTGTGACTGACTACTGCTGTGCCTCTTTTTCTTAACTTAATCCATGCTTTGGTTCAGCAGTCTATTGCACGGTAGGAGCCATTGCTGAGCAGACTATTGCATACTGCCAGGGAGCTTGTACAACCAAGTAAAGCCTTGTTTTGGTCTTACCCTATGAACTTGTTCATTCATTCATTCATTCATTCATTCATACTTTTCAACAAAGAGTGAGTTGAAAAATATATCTGAGTGTTGAAATTATGAATGATTTTTACTTTCCTTTTATGCCATTTGTTCAGATTTGTCACAGTGAATGGGTGTAAAATATACTATGAAAAAATGCTATAAAAATACTGTTTCTTATTGTTTCTAGTAGTTAAAACTTATTGCAAATTATTAAAGGATTGTGTTTATGATAGGGACAGAAGGGGAGGAAAATCCATTAGACTATTTTTTTATATTGTTAGCAAGGGATGCTGAAAACTTAGCTATAAGGCATTGATGGAGCCATTGCAAAGTGCTGGTCTAGAAGAAAAGAAAAATGTAAATCGCTCGAGTCAAGGCTGCCTATGTGACAAGTTCTGCCTCATGCAGCTCCTCGTCTCCAAAGTCTTGCAGCTTTGGCCACTTCCTTGTGGGCACTGCTCTGAAAGACTTTGTGCCCAGGCTTTGGAAACCACATCAAGGACTTGGAGGTTTCTCTCTAGCAGATTGATCTCTAGCTGATTTGATCCACTGTGGGAGCTGACACAGTGAGCTCCACGTCAGGGACACTATAGATATGATGTGTTCCAAACTGGAACTCAGAATACAATTTCTCATAAATTAGTTGTATAGTTCTTTTCAAGCAGCTCTAAGTAAATTATGATCTAAATTGTATTCCATAGGCCTACTTTGGTATCTGTTATTTTTAATATTACTCCAATGGAAAAATGCATTGGAGTTTCAAATAAACAGTGATTTTTCAAAACACTGTCTATGCTTTTAATAAAGGGGGGGTGGCGGAGGGTCATCTGTATGAGAAAATGGCAGGGAGGTAGTAGGTCTCTTTCATTCAGGAGTAACTAGCAACTTTGGAGCCAGAATGTAGTGTTAGCAGCTACACTGAAAGGCAGATTAGAGTTAAAAATAAAATTTGAAATTAAGTTAAGCTAGCCCATGTCCAAGCATTTAAAGCTATCAACAGGCAATAAACTCCTCCCCACTCCTCTCAAAGAGCATCTTGGAAAGAGCAAATTGCCTAAGAATTCTAATTCTGCTAAAGTCCTTTGCCAATATTTCACTTTGAGTAGAATTCTCATATGTATTTATGTCAGTGGGTAGGCAGCTTTTTCCTTTGGCCAATTAAAACTCAAGCCTTGGGAAGTTTTTATTTTCATTGTTTGAGTTTTGTTCAGTCTTTTACTAAATTTATCTGACAAAATTATACTATAGGCCAATAACTATTTGAATTTTTCAGATTGAATAAACCTTAGGTGTGAATAAAAGTAAGAGGTGGCCCCTCCAAAGATGTCCACATTCTTATCTTTGGAACTTGTGAAAATGTTATGTTAATGGCAAAAAGAACTTTGCAGGTTGTATACTTTAAAGTGGGAGATTATCCCAGTGGGGCCCAATCTAATCGTGTAAGCCCTTAAAAGCAGAAAACCTTCTCTGGTTGCAAGCAGAAGTGCTGCCTACCTACAAAAAAATTGCAAAATCCAAATACTGGGGAAAGACTGGATATCAGGGACAGCTGTAATGTGAATACATGAGGATTCAGAGAAGAATTACACTTTGAGCTTCTGGGATGGAGTCAAATATGATTTACATATGGTGCCAGAGGCTTTGGCCTCAGGTGGGCAGTGAGAAGGGTAGTTGCTAGGGTTGCTAAATTTGTATTTGCGTCTATGTATGGAGTTGATCCAAATGGTATGGATATAGTGAAAGGAATGGTGGGTAATACAGAACCAGATGCTGACCTGTAGAAACCAAGACGGAAACTTATTGTTAACCCTGGCTACATTTTCACCAAGTCATTAATGAGGAAGATTGTTAACTTGAGAATTTTCTTTACTGAGGTCCTATACTGACCGTGATCTAAGTTTGTTAATTTAATTGTACTTCCTTGTAAAATGGGTTGTTAATAATCAGAATATGAAGTTCCTTTCATACTATAGTTATATTCCTCAGCGAATGTTTTTAAAATTGTCTTTATTGACAAAGACAATATTGTGAGGTACTTTTTTAGGTCCTATGAAAATCGAATACCTAATATAAGGAGATTAGATTGATGATTGATTAAAGATTGCGGTGCCTAAGGAGGCCAACTAGGGAAACAGCACCTCTTCTCAGATTAATGTCTGAACAAGGCCTATTTAAGTCTACGTGAACCATATGTTACATTTCCAGTTCCTTTCAAAACACATGTTGGTATGGTTTAAGCAAAACATTCATTACTTTAAAAAATACCTCTGATTCTAATTTTAAAAGCATGTGAGTAAATGCATTGCTCATTAGTGTGAGAAAAGCACTGTATTGAGTTCCAAGTGGGTAAAAGTGCAACAGCCTTGAGAGCCCTTTCATGTGGCCACCATTTGTATCTTAATTTTGGGGGGGAAGCAAAACCTTTCTTCAATTAGCTTTGCCCTGAATAGAAGGCTTACTGTGTCCCACTGTCTGGTGCTTTTGTTATGTGGACTGATGCCTACTGAAGTCCAGATTTAAACCATAGTTTTCCTTTCATTCAGGTTTTAAATCATGTCCTAGAGTCTGAAGTAAACACCTAGGGCAATCACCTCCAGATTACAGTGCTTTCTCCAAATCTGGTTATCACATGAGTAATTAGAATGATTGCAACTGAAACCAACAATTGTAGAGAGGAAATCATATGCATAACATCTACTTCATATATTTATACTTGTGGAGTCAGTTCAAGCATGAGGGTTCAATTTTTGTTATTGACCCCAAAGAGCTTAAAAGCACCTTAAATTGTGAATTTGCTATGAGACTTTGGAAAAGACTTGGTGGTATTTTGTGATGAAAGTAATTGTGAAATGACATGGAATCTAATCAAATATATTTAAAGAAAAAGGTGTGCAGTTACCCAAGAGAAGTTAACTTTAAAATATTTTAAATTTAAGAATTTGAGAATGAAGTCACAAATTTATGGGAAAAATCTTAGCTTGCCTCCAGAATTATGTAATTTGGAAATCCCATTCATTCATTCATTCAGCATTTATCTATAAATTTAGAAGTAAACACAATGAAGCCCTTCCCCCAAGTATCTTATAACTTTCTAAAAGGGAAAGATAGAAACACACACATTTTTTTTTTTTTTTTTAGAAACACACATATTTTAAAAATACAGAGTATGTCAGGTGATGATAAATGCTATAAAGAAAGACAAATCAGAGTAAGGTAGATAGAGAGTGAAAGGGACTGCTATTTCCTATAGTGGTTAGGGAGGCACCTCCAATAAGGTGACATTTGAGCAGAGACATTGAAAGAAGTGAGGAATAAGTTATATGGATATCTGAGAAAAGACTGTTCAGGTATAGCTGAGTCACAGCGACAGGGTAAAGTGGTGGGAGTTAGGGTCAGAGAAGCAGAGGTAGCCTGGGAGGCAGGCCAATAGGCCACAGAGGAAACTTAGGCTTTTACTCAACACCGGATAGGAAACCATTAGAGGATCTGGAGGAATAAGGGATGATTTACATTTTGATATGGTTACCTGGGCTTACTGTGTTGAATATAAACCCATAGAGGGGCAAAGAACAGAAGCTAGGTGAATGGCTAGGAGGATATTGTAATAGCTAGCTGAGAGATGACAGACTAGGATAGTAGTAGCAGTGGAGGTACTGAGGTGTAATAAAATTCTGCTTATATCCCAAAGGAAGAGCCAACAAGATTTGTTACTGAATTGGCTGTACTATATGAGAGAAAGAACAGGTAAATTTTTGGCTTGAGCAAATGGAAGAATGAAGATGCCTTATACTAAGGATGAAAGTTGCAGGAGGAACAGGTTTGGAAGATGTGAAATAAATTAAGAGTTGATTTTGAGCATGTACATTTTGACATGTCTATATAGAGCCCAAAGTGGAGATATTATGTAGGCAACTGGAATTCAAACTGGCGTTCTAGAGAGAGATTGGACTAAAGATATAAATTTGGAAGTCACCAGGGTGTCAATGTTGCTTAAAGTCACTGGACTGGATAAAATCATATACTAAGGACATAGGTAGAGCAGAGAAGGGGTCTGGAGATTGAATTTGTGCTTTTCAAAGTTTAGAGGTTGGAAGATGGGAAACGAGGCCAGTGAGATAGGGCATCAGTCAGAGAAAGTGATATTTGGAAAGCCAAATGAGACAGTGTTTCAAGGATGGAGTGAGGGATCAATTGTGGCTTGCTGCAGGTGGTTCAGAAAAAGTAGAATTAACAACTGGCCACTGGCTTTGGTCACTGGCTTTATAGTGCTTATAAAGGGGGCATTGTTGACTTTGCTAAACATGGACAAAACCAGCAAAAACTTTCATAAAAGTAGATAAAAGCTGTTGGAATGAGGGAATCAAATTCTCATTACAGGTTCAGGAGAACATGGGAGGAGAAGTAGAAAAAATGAATATGGGTAACTGAGATTGCTGTAAAGGCAGGAAGAGAAATAGGACAATAGTTGGCTGCTCATGTGGAGATAAGGGAAACATTTTGTTGCTATTATTTAAATATGAGAAATGCTACATGTTTATGTTTATAGAAATAATCAAGCAGAAAGAAAAAAATTAGATGTTGCAGAAGAGAAGGAAATAATTATCAGAGAGATGCCAGTGAGTAGAGGAAAAGGGATGAGCACAAAGTGGAGGAGTTGGCCTTAGATACAAATATGTTCAGCTCATCTGTTGTGATAAGAGCAAAGGCTGGATAAATGGCTACATATACAGACACTGACACCTGTTATACTTGGTGGTGGAAGCATGTGGAATTTCTCTTCTGATTGCTCTTGTTTTGTCAACTTATCCCCTTGCTGCTTTTTTCTATAAACCATAGTTGTTACTCTGTTTGCCAATGTCTTACAATAACTAGTGCTTGGCTGTACTCAAACAGTCCTGTTTCTGTGAGCTGGATGCCCAAATAAAGGCACTGGTGAACAGTTGTATATGAACAACTACATTGAAATGAATCATCAGGCTGGGTGGAAACAATTTACCTAGCTGAGAGCTGGCACACAAACTATTGCTAGACTATTACTTGTCTCAGCAGAATTAGGGTGAACATTTATTGGTATAGAATTATTAGACATTTGGGCAGCCCGGGGTGGCTCAGTGGTTTAGCGCCGCCTTCAGTCCAGGGTGTGATCCTGGAGACCGGGGATCAAGTCACACATCGGGCTCCCTACATGGAGCCTGCTTCTCCCTCTGCCTGTGTCTCTGCCTCTCTCTCTCTCTGTGTCTCTCATGAATAAATAAATAAAATCTTTAAAAAAAAGAATTATTAGACATGTTTTACTACATTATATGACGAACTGTCCAGGCACTATGGGATGCTAGGAGACGATAACAATAAATAAAAACATTACCTTCCATTTAAGGAAGAACTGTCAAGCATTTCATGGCTAGTAAAGAGACACATATTTGAAAAGATTCCTGTGTTTAAAATGTGAACAGTATTTAAGGCAAAAACTACTCATAAAGCATCCATCAGAATTGAGAAATACATATGTATTTCACTTTGTGATTCTCTTAGGAATCTACTTGGAGTAAAACATACAATGTATTATTCACAAAGCAGTTATCCTTGCATATAATAAGTGCCAGACCCAGTGCTAAACATTTGAGATAAAATTGTTCCTCTGGCAATTGCCTCACTCTAGCAAATGAGTAATACCCCATACCTTTGTTTGCTGACTTGGGGAAACATTCAAGTTCCTTCCTTGGGCGGAGTGAGTATGGGAGAGTCTGATAAGCTTCCCCATCCTGACTCTCACAGGCCAGCTTACTTTAGGTTGCTTCTCTTACCTTACCTGCATAGCATTTTTGCTGCTTCTTGAAAAATCTATATGCTGCAAATCAATGTGCCAGTTTTGCCATTTCCCATGCCTGAAATTGTCTCTCTCCAGGTGGAAATCTCTTTTCTTTCTCCAATGACTCAACTCTTGTCTGCTGCTGTCATCTGACAGGGAGTTATCATCCCCCCAGTCTCTACTCTTTTCCCCTTCTTTTGTTCTTGTCTCTTGCTAATGCCAATCCTAGGCAGACCAATCCCTTTCTTCTTCCCAAGGAGACAAAGATTTTAAGAAACATGGTGAGTCTTCCATTTACTCTCACAATGGGGAGCTTCCATTTTACCTATTTTAAGCTGATCTTCCAGCCTCCATCAGTCAATTAACTTTCAAATAGAATCAATCAAACCACTTTTCTAAGCTCTTGCTATTGATGCATATTCGAACTATTATGAATGCATTAAAGAGATTGGCTACAAAACATGCTAGTCACATGGAAGACTGCTTATTACATCTTGTCAAAGATACATAAAATATAATACCCAAAAAAGAACTAAAATCCAAAAATTAACAATAAAAACAATACTTGAAAGAAATGCAATAAAGTTGTTGAGGACAAAAATATTCTTACAGTTTTGATTCTATCCTCTATAAGTGCTTTACATTGGGAACAGCATTGATGAATGTTTTTCTTATAGACCACACCTCTAATTCTATTATGGAATTATATTTTTTTAACAGTGAACTTGTTTAGAACCAGTCTATTATTTCAAGGCAGAGATGGTAAACTGATGACCTACAGCTGTGTTTTTATGGCCTACAGTTCAAAAGAATTTCAATTTATTTTGGTAGTATTCAAGATATGGACTTCTGGAATTTGAAGTTTTCCTGAAAAAGAAATCAGGTGATACTGGCATCATTGGATCCACTTTTCCATATGGCAATGCTTGGATTGGCTCTTTGCAATAAGGAAGAAACTCTAGGTTTACCCAAGCTCACCTCACTATTCCCTTCTCTTCTATCTCTTTTATCATTAGGCTTGCCCTGTAGTTTCCATATTTATAGTATCTTTATTAATGGGTCTTGCTTGCTTCATAGTAATCAGAATTTGTCCACCTGTAAATTTTCAAAAATTTTAATCAATGTATCAAACATTTTGTAGTTCCTTTCATTTTGCTAGGTAAACTTGAAGACACATTTTTAAAAAGTCATAACTTAGGTATCATAAAAAATATAAAATCATCTAATTTCCTTCTTTCTATGCCAAGAGGAAGAAAGTAGACAAGTTTTATCTGCTTTGGTTTTCTATGGCAACAGGTAACTGATTTGTTGTCTCTCCATGATAAATAGTGAAACAATTTAAAAAAGGACCACAAACTGTGTCTGTAGGCTTGTTTCTCTCTCAAGGCTATTAGGCATACTCACAAAATTTTTGTCTTTGGTCTGCTGACTCACATCTAACCACCTACCAGTAAATTACTCTTGCTGTTTCTGATACTAGTCTGCATCTTGGTATACCACATCCCATTTCTGGAAGCATTATTAATGACTTTAGAGTAGAAAGCACAGATGGAAGGTCTAGCAAGTAATTTTCCACCAAATATACATTTATATTTATTTGAAAAATATATGCATAATACATGAATATTATTTATAATATATGCCTATATTATACACTGCTAATAATTACTTTTTTTTGAGTAAAAGATGGACCTTTTGATTGCACCATATTGAGTATCAGGATCACTGTTTTACTCCTGGGATTATATGATATATTGATTTACTCTATGCTATTAATTAAATACATTGTACTTCTGATATTAAATTTTGGGAAGAGGAAAATGAAATTGTGGTAGTGACATATCACAAAGATATCAAGTTGATTGAGCCGTTACAATCTTAAAGAATGCAAAGTATGCAAAACAAAATTTAAATGCCTGCCATCAATCTCAAAATAAAATGATTAATTCTCTCAGAAAGTAGCACTGAGAATTTTCATATCTGGATATTCTGATTTTTTTCTTTTACTTGTGATTTTATTAATGCAAATTCTTTTCTTTTAATGTAGTCAAAGTTATTAAGCTCTTTTATTGCTTCTAAATTTTTAATCTTAGGACTTAATGTATGTTTCCACATTATAGAGAAATTTATAACTTTTTTTGCCTAGTACTTGTATGGTTTAATTATTTTACATTTAAATCTCTGATCTATTCAGAATTTACCCTCGTGTGTAGCATGAAGGACAGGTCCAATTTTATTTTATTTTATTTTTTCCATAGGGCTATCCAGTTACTCTAATATCATTTATTTAAATCTACCATTTTTGTACTGATTTTAGATGCTGACTTTATTAGATACTACATTTAAACATGCAGTTAGATCTATTTGTATCTTTTCTGTTCTATTGGTTTATCTATTCATGTGTCAATACCACACTTTATCTTAAATTACAGAGATTTTAAATAGGTTTTAGTATCTAGTAGGACTAATACTACCTCCAATACTATTATTTTTCAGGTTTTCCTGGCCATTTTTGTTTATTCTTTCAAGTGAACTTTATAATTAAATTTTCTAGTTAAAAAAATAAGGAAAAAGGAAAAAGCCTAAAACAGAAAAGCAAAACAAAAATACCTGACAGTTTATTATTCTACAAGTTTGATATGCAGTATTTTCTTTTTTTTTTTTTTTTTAAGATTTTATTTATTTATTCATGAGAGACAAAGAGAGAGAGAGGCAGAGACATAGGCAGAGGGAGAAGCAGACTCCCTGCGGGGAACACAATACAGGACTTGATCCTGGGTCTCCAGGATCACACCCTGGGCCAAAGGCAGCGCTAAACCACTGAGCCACCTGGGCTGTCCATATGCAGTATTTTCATTGTTGTTCCTAAGTATTTTTTTTAACAGATTTTATTTATTTATTCATTAGAGACAGAGAGAGAGAGAGAGAGACAGAGACACAGGCAGAGGGAGAAGCAGGCTCCATGCAGGGAGCCTGACATGGGACTCCATCTGGGCCGAAGGCAGGCACTAAACCGCTGAGCCACCAAGGAATCCCCTCCTAAGTATTTTTTTAAAGATTTATTAATGTAATTTGGAAGGGGAGGGGCAGCAGGAGAGGGAAAGTCTTAAGCAGACTCGGGCTGAGTGTGGAGCCCATTGCACGGTTCCATCTCACAACCCTGAGATCATCCTGAGCCAAAATGAAGTTGGTCACTTAACTGACTGTGCTACCTAGGTGCTCCATTTCTGAGTATTTTCTTATTTCACTCATGACTTATTTGTTGACCCAGAGGTCACTTAAAAGTGTGTTTTAAATTTTAATTATGTGGGATTTTTCTCCAAATTTTAGTTTTTTAAAAAATTAATTTCTGATTTCATTGCCATGTGGTTAGAAAATATACTCAATAGGACATAAAATCTTTAAAATTTGTTGAGGTCTATTTCATATTCTAGTGAAATGCTTCTCTATCCTGGATATATATTAGAATCACCTGAGGAGGTTTTCAGACATCCTAATGCTTGAGACTCACTCCAGACCAATGAAATCAGAATTACTGGGGGTAGAATGCAAACCTTTGTATTTTTAAAGAGATCCTAGGAGATTTGACAGTGTACCTTGGCATAGTAGATCATGAATTTTTGTAATGTTCTATGTAGGCGTGATGCAACTGTGTATTTTTCAGTTACTGAAGAAATGCAGTTACTGAAGAATGGATATAAGGGTTCTTCAAGTGTCCTTTAGGTTTAATTTGTTAATTGTGTTTTTCAAAGATAGTATATCTTTAATGACTTTTATAATATTTGCTCTATTAAATAAACAAAGAGAAGTATTTTAAAATCACTCTCTTTAGGAGTGTGGGATTATCAATTTCATTTTGTAACTGGCAGAATTGCCTGTGTGCGTTCTCTCTCATCTACAATCTTTGGTAAATTTAGCATATGGAGATTAAATACTTTGATGTAATTAATACAGGGATTTTTGAAGACATTTTAACATATATATTTAATTAAGAGGTTCTAAAATTAGTCAAACTCTTCGTTCTTTTTTATGCCAATCACCTCACTGTAGAGGGTATATTTAACTGTATCTCATTTTTTTCACCCCCAATTTAGACATTATTGTGATTATCTTATGGTGTAAATTTTTTTTTTCCATTTATCTATATGCTTACATTTTCTTTGCTCACTTTTTGAATCTCTATGCTGGATTGTTTATTTTCAATCAATAGCATTTCTGTTCCTTTTTACACTTTCCCATGTTACTAACAGGGGCTGAAAGCCTGAGAACCTTATTTTTGAAAAATCCCTTATTTTTGAAAAATCAGGAGGGTTCTGACTTAGATTCTACCAATGAGAGACATTTGTAGGAGATTTGGAAGTTGAAAGGAAAGCACAATTAAGTTTTTATCTGGCAGAAAACTAGAGCATACTTCTTCAAAAGGAGCAGCTGCTTCTTGAACCTTTTTCAGACTCCATTTCTCCAGTTTTCGATTTATGGGGCAACTGGGGCTTTGGGAACTACATCCTGCATTTAATTTCTGGGTTGCAATTTCCACCTTTGAAATTTGCTTTCTTTCTCACCCTTTCTTACAACAATTTTCACACTACCA
Organism: Canis lupus dingo; assembly: GCF_003254725.2. NCBI lineage: Eukaryota > Metazoa > Chordata > Mammalia > Carnivora > Canidae > Canis > Canis lupus. The sequence goes on from NC_064271.1 coordinate 33,104,134, forward strand.
CATTCCTTGTATTTAATTTATTTATTCTTGAAATGTTTAGAATAAAAACTCTTTTTTTCCTGACTGATCCTTGACTAATACAATTTGAGTCTTTCCTTCTCACTTCCTACTTTTAGGGATTACGTTTTTCACTTCTAGATGTTCTGATAGTTCATTTGCAAAAATGCCTTGTCTTTTCTGACAATTTCTTTTTCCCTAGCCTTATTTTTAATATTCTCTTTCATTTCTTTAAATATATTTAATATACTTATTTTTATTTTTTTTATTTTTTATTTTTTTATTTTTTTAATATACTTATTTTTAAAAGATTTCTTTGAGAGAGAGAGAGAGAGAGAGAGAGAGAGAAAGGAGCAGAGAGAGAGAAGGCCAAACAGACTTCTTGCTGAGTGCAGAGCCTGATTGATTCAGGGGGCTCAATCTCACAACCCATGAGATCATGACCTGAGCCGAAACCAAGAGTGGGATGTTCAACCAATTGAGCCACCCAGGCACTCCAATATGCTTATTTTATGTGCTGTTTTTGATCATTTTACCATCTGAAGATATTGAGAGTCTAATGTTGAAGCTTATTGTTTCTGCTGTATTGTTCACAATGATTTATTTCCTCATATGTTTAGTAATTTTTTATTGTGAATTCATGTTCATCAGAACTTATATCTATAGATACTTTGAGACATGGTTTTAAAGACTGTTTTCTTCCAAATTTTGTTGTTTTTGGCAGTTTGAGTTCTCAAACCTAATCATTTAAAATATTTTATTTTAGCCTCAATCTTTTTTTCTAGGATACAGATGTGTCCTAGGAATTCTGGTTCCAGATCTATTTGAATAATGCTTATGGCTAAGAATTTTTTCTTTCCTTCCCTTACTTTCTCTTTCCTTCCCTTTTGTCCTCTCCCTCCCTTCTCTCTTCTCCTCTTCTTTTCTCCCTCCTTTCCTTTCCCCATTTCAAATTTCTTTCCCTTTTCTCCACTCAGAGCCAGGACAAAGAGAAGTATTATTTTCACTATTTCTCTCTAGAGGATGGTTTAACTTCTAGAAAATTATCCTTTAGAATCCCAGTTTTATGGAGGAGTCTCCAACCTGTCCTCATATGTAGTTTAACTCCAGATTTTGTCTCAATGATCACACATTTTAACTCAGATCTAGGCCATAAAAGTTTGGAATAAATTCTGAGAGCAAACACCAATTCATGAAACTTTCTAACAATAGAATTTATTTTCTACCAGCTCAGGCATGCATTCAAATGTAGGTTTCATATTTTATCTAGTATTTTAAATTACATTCTCCCCAAAGAATTTTCTATAAATGTTTAGTCTGCCATATTGCTAGTAATAGCAGTTAGCAATCATTATTAAAAGTGATGGCATTATTAAAAACAGATGCCTATCTGTTGTTAAAAGTATTTGCAATGCCTAATTATAAAGGTATTGTTTGCCACAGAAGAAAATTTTAATTTGGGGCTAAAAGTAATAGTGCATCATTTTTATTATGCATTACATAAAATTGGTAAATATGTAACTGATTTCCTTTTTTTTTTACAAGCTTTTAAATTATTCAAGTATAAATTGTATTTTATTTTGGTAAACTTGATAGCTGACATTCCTTTTCTATTTCAACTATAAAATCACATATGGATTTTTAAGCATCTTTACTGCAGTGTTTCTTGCTTTTTCTAGCTACAAGACAATAAACGGCAGTGTTTATGAGTGCTGATAAGATTCTGAATTCTATTCTGTCCTCATTGTTCCTGCTGTGAAATGATTGCCTATTTTAAAACCACCCAAATAGAGACTGATTGCTATTATGAACAAAGAAGACTATTCATAGAAATAACCTTCCTTCTTGGCATTATGGGTAGCAATGGTGATGAAAAGTCATATACTATACTGTAAAAGTCAGTCTTGCAGTGCACCCCAGTCACGGGCACTGAACGTTTCACTCACTTGCTTGTTCATCATTTAACCACTTAACCTATCAGCCATTCAACTCTGTCTCCTTTTCCAGACATAGCTATTTGATGTTTCCAGGCAAAACACATCTTCTTTTGCTTGCTATTCATTAGTGTCCATCAAAATATACTTTTTTTATATTAAAAAATAAGAATGTGCTGAGATGGAATGCCAGAAACAGGCTGTTTTTCTTGGTAATGGACAAATAGCATCAATGGGACCTTCCAGGGGTGAACCCCATGTCTTTCAGAAGCTAAATGATTCATCTGACAAGATAATGAATTGGTTGTTTTTTTCAGGGAAGATTTGCAAAGAATTTCTTTTCCCTGGATAGACAATTTAGAAAATGTTGTGAAAGGATATAAAAAGAAAGGATAAAGAAAGAAAGCTAGTTTAATACAAATGGATTCCAGTCAGAACTGTGGACATGTAATACTTGGATATCTTGAGAAATATCTCCTCCTGGGCTGACATGTATTTAAGATAAATATTATTACTATGGCTAGAAAATTAGTTTTAGGATTTATTTTTAATCTTATTGAAGGCTGGATGAAAAAAATCACATAAATGATTTTTATTTTATGAATTTACATCTTTTAATAATAACATAAACTTTACTCAACTTTTTATGTTTATATGAATAGCTAAATAGACATGATATCTGAATTTGTCTTAAACATATATCAAAAAAAAACCCCATATATCTATACTCTTTTATCCTTACAAAACAGTATCTGAGACCCTTGTCACAAGGGAACATTCCAAAGACTCTATGTTAAAGAGTTTGGGGCTGAGTTGACTGATATCTTAGTTCAGGCTGCTGTAACAAAGCATTATGGACTGGGTGGTATATAAACAACAGAAATCTATTTCTTACAAATCTGGGGACTGGAAGTCCATGATCAGCTTGCCAGCATAGTTGGGTTATGTTTAGAAACCTTTTCCAGTTTGCAGGCTGGTGGTATAAGACCTCTTCTTGCCCTCAAACTCAAACTGCAACATTGGTTCTCCCTGGGTCTGAAGTCTGCCAGCTTTTGGACTGGAATTATCCCAGCAGTTCTGGTTCTTAGGCCTTCATCCTCAGCCTAGAAATACACCCTTGCCTTTCTTGGGCCTCTAGCTTTGCTGACTGAAGATATTGGGACTTCTCAGCCTCTATAATCATGCAATCCAATTCTTTACAATAAATCTGTTACATAATATATCTACAGATAAGACTATATATACTAGAGTATGTATATATATATATATAACAGTATATATAGTTATATATAACTATATATATAACTAACCAAGAGAAGTGTGTGTGTGTGTGTATATATATATATATATATATACTGTATATGTATATACTGTGTATATATATACTGTTATATATATATATATACTGTGTGTATATATATATATATATACACACGCACACACACATATATATACTGTTAGTTCTCTTGGTATCCACCTCTGCCCATCTTCTGAATGTGACAGAAATTAAAGGTGTAATCAATAATATCAAACTGCACTTCACACACGGAGACAGCAAAATCCACAACATTCATTCTCCTCAATATTTAGTGATCAGCCTAGACACATAATCCCTATTCAATACAGGGCTTAAGGCAGAAGATAATGTAAATGCACTTAGAGCAAGAAATCTACTTTTAAATTTTATTAATAATCTGACTTCTTGCAAATTCAAAAAACTGAGGTGAGAAGCAGCCACTCATAAGCATCTATTGCCTGCAATCAATCAAATAAATCCTTAATATTTATCTAGGAAAAAAACCTTTTTAAACCTCACTTGCTCAAGGTTAAATTTGTTGATTCTTAATAACTGCAAATACCAAAGTGATCTTCACTCATTGAGAATATCGTGAAATCACTTTTAGTTGGAAGTCATTTGATTATTGATATTTTTTTAGTGATGTATAAAACCCCTGCTGTCTAGGATTCTAGATATAGTACTACTGATGCTTATGAAATCAAAATAGGAAGGCTTTGGTAAGTTGTACATGGTATTTGGGATATCAGGATTCCCATATTAGTCAAAAGTGACACTGGTATGTCTAGTGACCTTTTAAAGTTGCTCTGTCAAAGGTAGCTGATTTTCATTCATTCCTGAGGAAAAGTGGCCAGCTATCTAACATTAAAGTAAGAGTTTTAAGCCAACTTGGATTTACTCCATTTGTCAATAATTCTCAAGCCACTTTGCTGCCTAGAATGCAGAAAGGATAATCAATTATTCCAGAGATTAATCAATTCATAGGTACAAGAAACTGAAATAGTGCCAGTGTGACTGTAGTAAAAGGATAGGAAGGTAGGGGATGAGATAGACCGGGCATGGTCTTAGAGTTCATGTCAAGTTTTATGTTTTTGAGATAGGTTGAGTGACTCACTTCTGGGTAATTGAAAATTTTCCATTTTCATATTTCAGAAGAGTATAATACTGGGAATGGATTTGGGTTAAAACGGATATATCCCTAGAATGTTAGCTATGGCTTCCACTTCAGTCCTTTGAAAACATACCTATCACCATAGGTTATTACAAAAAATTAAACATACTAATAACTAAAATAAATGGCAGAAGTAGAGATTGGTTCAGAAGGCTAAGCTGTTGATTAAAATAAATGTATTGATGGGAGGGAGGAAAAAATTCCACTGAGGAATTTGAGTCTTGTGCAGTCCAATCTTGGCAGACCTGACCCTATTAATATAGGCAAACTAATTAACCTCCTTGTGCCTTGGCTGCTTATCTGTAGAGTGAAGATAATAATGACCCACTAAAAGAACTGCAAATAATTCTATAAATACCAACATAAAAATAATATAATTACTTGGCCTGGATGTAAGACTTTAGTTTTTATCCCAGAGTTTATACATCTTTCTGCCTAAATAATGTCAGGTTCAATTTTTGTCAGTTTTTTTTTATGTGCATGCATGTGGTAGAGTGAGCTTGTGTTTAATTTCATATATAGCCAAATTTGTATTTACTGAAAATGAACCTTCTCTTTCTGATGCTTATTGTTCAGTCTGCAATACGCCGGGTCCTAGATTATCACTCTAACTCCTATTGGCAGCACATAGTTTAACACAGTGGAGGAAATGCTGAGAAAGAAGTGGGGATGTAGAATTGGGGGGAGGAATAGATATTTCTAATTTCTATTTAAATGATAACTCTTCTTGCCTGTTAAATAAGACTATGCTTTTATTGTTTCATAAGCCTATTGCAATTATATTAACTATAATTAAGCAATTCAAATTGGATCAGCAGGCACATAATAGCATGCCAAGAAGTAACAAAATGAAGGGGCTCCTTAGTTGTGTTTTATTGTAGATTCACTGATTCACATTGAAATTGTCATCTCTTTTGTGATATTTCCAATAATTTTGTAGGAAGTATTTATAAAACTGTATTCCTTTAGTGGAATAAAGATTACCTGTTTCTGTAATTATTCTTGGTTATCACGCCACACTTTCTTAAGCAGATGAAAGGAAATAATAATTAAGCAATAAAAAAATTTGCAGAATTGGAATGACTGTTTCTTTGTGAACTCAGAACAATCATATATTCTCTTCAATTTCTTCTTTTTAAAATTCATGCCTAGTAAATATGTAGACTGTTTCTTTTTTTTAAAGATTTTATTTATTTATTCATGAGAGACACACAGGGAGAGAGGCAGAGAGACATAGGCAGAGGGAGAAGTAGGCTCCCTGCTGGGAACCTGATGTAGGACTCAATCCCAGGATAAGGGAGAAGCAAGCTTCATGCAGGGAGCCTGATATGGGACTCAAACCTGGTACTCTGAGATCACGCCCTAAGCCGAAGGCAGACACTCAACCACTGAGCCACTCAGGTGTCCCATGTAGGCTGTTCCCACGATGATATTAATGATTCAGACTCAGACGTGTGACTTCCATGTTTTTGTTGGTGTGATTTGGCCTCTAGCCAAATGGCTGCCTAGAAATCCTGGTTAATAGCCAGGGCTAGGTAGCAAGGGACAGTGAAATGGACAGGAACAACCTTGAAGTTCCAGCCAGTTCCCCTGTGCTATGTGACTATTGTTGTCTTGCCTTTTGCTCAGCTAAAGTGGGGGAATAGGTGTTTGAATTCTTCAATGTAGCCTGAGCAATATTCCTAACATGTATTCTATGTTTTGTTGAATTCTCACCTGACTAGGCCTTCTTTCCCAGTTTCCATTTCCTTCTGCTCTGACATTGCCCCCTTTGATTCTGTTGGATGTTGATGGTTGGGATTTGTCGTCAGGTCTCTGAGTGAATTTTTCTCGGAGATTTTATCTATGAAAAGGAAACAACATATATGACATGTCATATATGACAGAAGAATATATGCCACTCCTGATAAGCTATATTGGACAGCATAAATTACAGAGATGCTGCTTGTTTCTACAAAACAGTCTTAGGAATGTTTCCCCTGGGTTATTGCTAAACAAAGTAGGACCTTATACAAGAGAAGTTAACTTCAGGCTAATGAAAAATATACTTAAAGTTGGTATATTATGTAATAAAAAGTTCATATAGTATATTTCTTTTTGAAATTGCAAAGCTGAGATTAATAAGGCATAATCATTCAAAAGGTATTTCAGTCCTGCTAAAGCATTATTCATAATTTGTGGCTGAAACTGAAGCCTCATAAAATTCAGAAAAATAAAATAGGCAGAAGTGATGTCATTGACATTATTGTAGAATTTTGCACTCTAATTTTTTAATGAAACCAAATCTTTGTTTTTGGTTTCATCATCCTTAGCTATGACATCTTTTCTGAATAAGCAATGCAAACTAATGTACTAGCTTCAGTTTCCATCCAAAAATTAAAACTTTCCCTTCAAGCCCACAAATACATTTTCCAGTTAATAGAGTTTAAATTGTAGTGTACCAAGAGAATAATTAATTCACTGGTAAATATTTGGGTTATAGAGAAGATTTTAATGAAAGTAAATGACTTAATATAAAAAGAATATATAGGAGGAGTAAATAAATAGAACGAAAAAAATTTAATGGTTTTTCAGTGTCCACAGCTTCTAATTTATTTTTAATTAAATGCTGTGGTTAAAAATTAGAATCAATGCTCAAATCATAACTTTTTTTTGTAATATATTATAATTGGACAAACTGAAGCCAATCCAGTTTTGAAAATCTGGATTCACAAAATGATAAATCATGGGGCAATCACTTTCACAAACGTTTTCACCATATAAGCCCTTTAATATGAAAATTCGTATGATCCATCTAAAATCTTCCAATGTACAAAACTTTTCAGGAACATGTTTCAGGAATAAAGAGAATCATAAAATGGACTCACTACTTAAAGTTTTAAAAAGTTTATGACTAAGAAAGCTTAAACCTCTGAATTTCCCAAAACAAGTTTCTTCATTATGTATCTCCTACCTAAATTTACTTTGGAATCATCGTAGTTTTGGTTAGAAGATAGAAACCACAGTAGTATGTTTAAATGAGAAATCCCCAAATTCTTAACTTTACTTAAGATACAAAGGACTGTTACTGTAATCGTGTCCTTGGAGTCTATGTCTAAAGACTATCTTCCAGATGAAATGTTTCCGCATGTATGGAATCTTACTGAGAGTGCAAGATAGGCTCCTTTTTATACAAGCATGTGTGGTACACTAGGAGCTTATCAGTATTGAACAGATTTCAGAGTAAAAAAATTGCACTTTCAAAATGTCATTTTGTACTAAGAGGCTTTTGGTCAAAATAAAAGAGAAGGATCTATTTTCCCTATGTACTTGGATCAAGCCATATTTTCCCATTTCTCTTCAACCAAAAATAGCGTTTTTCAGATCTCTAACATTATATCACATATTGCTGCCTAGGAAAGTGACAGCCAAATCTTTTTCCTATATCCACAAACACTAGAGTAATTACTGTAAGATATTTTAGAGCAGAGTTCTTAACCTCTGGCCACAGATATTTAGTGCACTCATGGATTGAAACTTTTGAGACTGTATGTTGCTAAACGCATTTTTTACATGGAAGGATATAAGGTTAACATGAACTCCTCAAAGAAGTCTGGGCCAAAAAAGGGTTATGAACCATTGTGTTCATATATTATTCTAGGAGCACTTGTGCCCCTCCCCCCAAATTAGTACTGAAATAGAGCATGAGATATAAGCAAAAGAATCATAAAAAAATTCCTCCTGAATATAAAACATGCAGAATCTGTAAAATAGAGTATTTCTTAAGAAGTTTTTATTGACTATTTCTTATACAGGCACATAAATATAAGCTACATCACATACTTCCATTACTCATTCAAGCTATAGCGTATGTATTACACTTACAGTACTACTTTTCTGCTAGTATCAATTAAATGACTGACCGTTCTGTAACAGTTCTTTTCTTCCCTTCTAACAGAGAATTTCTGTTTCTCATCATAATATTTGGATTAAGCTAACTCTGAGTAGATCCTTGTACCTTACCGGATCTTTTCTAGACATATCAACCTCTTCTAAAATGACACTGCCTCTAGTATGGCAAGTCTGGGCTATTTAGAAATTAATTCCAACCTAATTGGCATTGTGGATAAACATTTTAATTACAAAATAAATCCTTAATTACAGCTTGGTGATGAAGATGAGAAACCAGTTACTGCCCATTCTTGGATGCAAAGCAGAGCAACTTTAAACATACTCATGAGAACTTAAAACAAAAGGATCCCTGTCAACTATGTTCAGTGTGGGTGTCTTTTTAACCATGCAGCATGTTATTTGTTTGTGGGAACAGATGGTCAGATTGTTTGCATCATCCTCATCATGAAAGAAATCTAAAATACACGGCAAATCTTGGTCTGGCATCTGGGTGAAATTCTGTCAACCTCACATTGTAGTTTTCCCCAGATTCACACATGGACAGCAGGATCCTCTCTTTTGTAGCTCCCCAAATGAATAGTGCAAGTCTTTTTTGCCAACTGTGCTCTTTGCACATTGGGTAGCAATTGCCAGATCTCATCAGTACACTTAGTCAAATTCTGCCCTGGGATGTATGCCCATGGCAGATAGTAAAATCTGAAGTCAAAGTGTTCTGATATGGTTGCTTTTATTGAATGTGCAAGAATGAGTACTGAATTTGTCCTCTACACACCTGGCTGATTCTGTCTTTGGCCTGGCAGCATCTTACTTTGGGCCTCTGTAATACACTTTCAAACTGCTTGGCCCCCTTGTAGCAGCAGGTTCTGGAGACCTGTGCAGGTGTGAAACATCTGCTTCCATCTTCAAGTGAGGAAATAAGTGATGCAGAAAGCCATTAACCTTCCACATTTTATCAGTGGCACTAAATAATTGCTGGGAAAGGAGGAATCCAAAGAATCTAATTTGGGAATAAGGTTGTGAATTAGACAGGTGTTGGTTCAGTTGGCTTTTTTGGGATGGATATAGAAAGGAAAAGATTTAAAAATGCTTTCATTTGTAGGTTTGATGTGGGGGATGATATCACTTGGTTGAATTTTTAACTCTCAGAAACACCAAATACATTGTGGGTTCTGTTTCAAAACCAAATCTCCTTTTACTAGACGCCAACAGTATTTGAGTAATTAGATGTTAGGTGAAGTAACAAAAAACTAAGTCTTACTATTCTGATTATATGCATAAGTGATACTATCATTTCCATCTCAATGAATGAACATTTGGAATAAAATAATAAATAACACAGTTTTAAGAAGTGTATAATTTATGATTATTCTCTGGTACTCAAGATTGTATTTTTGACTCAGCCTGTATTTAATTTTGTAGTTACTAGAATATGTAGTGTTCTTACAATAATTTTAATTGTAACATTTGACCATACTTGAAATTTTATTATATCTTTGTGGACTGTCAAATGACATGGAGGAAGCTGACAAACATATAGCAATGCATAATAAAATGGAGCCTAAAGGAGTGTTCTAAAATGTCACAGAACTTGAGAAAAATGTAGTATTTATATTAGAAATGCTCATGCAATCTATAAAAAATCCAGAGGAGAAGGAATCAGAGTAGGTAAGAGTTCTGGAAACCATCTCATAAGGAATGGTTAAGGAATTTAGGGTCTCTAGCTAAAGTACTGAAGATCAACTAGTGACCTAGCAGTTATTTCAGATTCTTTGAAGGGGTGTTGCATAGAAGAGAAAAGACTTATTTCATATATACCAGAAGGCAGAAGAAAGATCCATCAATGGGATTACAAAATAGAAAAACAAAATTCCAAACATTCCAACAAATAACTTGTCTAATAGTGAAACAAATGACTTTATGAGGCAGTGAAAGCCCGGTTGCTAGAGGTATACAGGCACAAGTTGGAGCCTGCATGAAGGGAGGTAAAATGGGGTCCTGGCATTGAGTTAGCGGTTATAAGTCCTCTAGTCAGCTTTAATGTGCCAGAAAGTCCTGAAGGGATTTTTGTATTTATATTTACATCATTACAAATAAATGAATAAATCAACAAACAAAAAAGACAGATCCATCTAAGGTAGCTTTGGTACTGTATCAGGATGAGGGATCCTGTCTTCTCTCAATGTCATGCTTAGTTTCAGGTGCTTTTGTACTGGGATTAATTCATCTAGAAAATACATCTTTTGACAGGAATTAAGGAGTGTGGTGAGTTACTGGTACTGGGTACTAAACAGAACTCTAATCCTTACATCACTAATTCTCTGGGTTACTCTGGGTAAGTTGGTTTTCTATAACAGTTTCCTCATCCATAAAATGAGAAATACTTTTGTCATGGAGATTTCTGTGAGGATTAGATAAAGACTCCATTCAAGAAAAATGCAATATAAACACAAAGTGTTCCACCAGCCTGACTAGGGTAAATTGTCTTTTTTTTTTTTTTTTTTAATATTAACTCTTTCAGATCTGCATAGCATTGACATATATGAGGCATGCAGGAACTTTTATTTACTTAAAAGTGTTTCAGGAATCAGGAAAGCAGAATGCAACTTTCTCACAAATAAGCTATATTCTTTGGCAGAAAAAAAAGCCTAAAAACATAGTTTGATTTAATTGAAGTATGCAAATATATTTAAATCATTCAAACTATAAAATATATGGTATTTTATCAGAATATTAAAAAATAAAAATAAGAAACATCCTATTGGTTGGAATCTCTTAAGCTTTCAGTTTATAAAACAGGTGGAAACCAAGGAGTTTTTCCAGTTAGTATCTGGTCTTCTGTTTGATATTTAAAACAAAGTGTACTAGGTAATGGGTATTAAGGAGGGCACATGATGTTATGATCACTGGCTGTTGTACTGATGAATTATTGAACACAACTTCTGAAACTGATGATGTGCTATATGTTGGCTAATCGCATTTAAGTAAAACAAAACAACAACAACAAAACCCTACCCCCCCCCCCGCCAAAAAAAAACAAGTATAATCTCTATGGCTAACTTTTCCTAGCTCACCAGTTCTCCTTACCTCTCCATCTTTAGCAAGGCAGCTCTATTCCATATTATTCACAGGAATGGTTATTGATTGTGCGTACAGATGGGCACCTGACCCAAAGAAGGTGGGTCAGTCCACAGTGGGCTGGTGATCTGGGTGGTGGTATGATAGGCTCTGCCCAGTGGGAATAATAGTTGCTATCTAAGTCAGTCAGACTATTCTCTCTGGAATTTAGACTGGGAAATGAGTAGATGGGAGTGAGAGCAGTCCAGAGTAGATATGTAGAGAGAAATGCAGCAGTCATGAGAAATGAAGCCATGTCGACTGAGTGAGAGGCAGAGAAAGAAATTATCTCTTAGGGCTGGCTCTGTCTCTTGAATGGTTTTCCAGTTCCAATTATCCACAGGTTTTCTTACCCTTGAACCCTTGCCACTGAAGGTGTCCTGATTATGTCTCTCTGTCCCTTGCCAAATCTGCATGGTTAGGAATTTTCTTCATCGTTTCAAATTATAAAGCATATCATATTTATCTTTTTTTCTAGACTAAGTTTTCAGAAATTTCACATGCTGTGTTTATTCATTTCTCATTTCTTTTGTTCATTATCACATCAGGTATTTTGAAAGAATATTTCTTATTAAGCTTAATAACTGTAATTGTTTACAATATAAGGCTTTTTCCCCCTCTTCTTTTTCTTTTTGGATGAAGCAGAAAAATATGCTTGAGTAGTTTTGATGAAAAGTTTCATTCATTTTGTTGTTGTTTCTATATTCCTGCCTTATCCTTTGATGAGAACTGACAGTTACAGAAAGTGGACTACATTACTAAAATTAGCCATAGTACCTCCTGTGTGTGGCAATCGAACTGGTTGATCTTTTATAGGAAAACCTTTACTGATTCTTAAACATTAAATTTCTGTACAGTCTGGCTATTTCCTATTCCATACAAGGCATATTACATTTGTATAATTGTTACTGTCAAGGACTAAGTAGTGTTTTCTTGTTTAAACAAGCTAGGAATTTCCTTTTCCTGCTATATTTAAAAATTAATATACTTTATTTTTTAGAGTAGTTTTAAGTTCTAGAACAGTTTTCAGCTTTCCAGATTTCTGTCCAAACTGGGTTGGCTGAGTTCCAGCCTAGGTCAGTTTGGATGGTGGTAGGAGACTGGCAAGGCCTGTGATACCTCTACAGACCTGGAAATTCGTTAGACTTGGAACCTGGAGATCTTGGCTGTTAGCTATTTGGCACAGGAGGTCCAGTGAAGACACCACACTTCCAGTCTGTTTGCAACACAAATTTGAGATGGAGGGCACAAGTGAAGAGAAAGGGAAGAGTAAGAGGATAAGTAAAAACATTGCTGGATTCAGAATCTTTTCTAGGGTTGTCATTGTTCATGCATATGAACAACATCAAGTACCTATCATGTGGTTAGTTAGAGGTCACAAAATGATCCTATGGGCTAAATTTGACAAGATTTCAGTTTTTATTTCAGTGATTTAAAAAGAGAATATTCAAACATTTAAAAAAGTCGACATTTAAAAATTGGGAGATTTCAAATTAAAATTTATATTTGCAGTCTCTCTAGACATCTGGCAGCTCTTGCCTCTCATCCTCACATGGCAGTGATAGGTTGGAGCCAAGTGGCCTCTCACCTTTTTAGATAGGGCATGCATGATCCTCATTTATACTATCTGACTTCTATCAACATTGGAATTTATCAACTTCAATGCTAAATGTTTTACATATATTAACTAATTTAATTTGTACCTATAACCTAGAAGATTGATGACAGTATTATCCTTACTTTAAACATGAGCAGACTAAGACTTAGAGATGTCAACTATCTTGACTAAAGTCACTCAAAGATATTAAGTGGTAGAGATATAATTTGAATTCAAAGTGTGTCAAACTCTAAAACCAGTGCTTATTCTGGTATAATATACTGCCAATATACTGAATTCAAGTTATTGATTGGAGTAAAACTTCCTATTTCCTATTTCTTTTTTGTTACTTTTTTAAGGACAAGAGTATTTTAAAGTCATATATATTGGTCTTCCATTCCTGTAGCAAACAAGCTTAATTTTTTTGTTTGTTTTTTTATAATAAATTTATTTTTTATTGGTGTTCAATTTACCAACATACAGAATAACACCCAGTGCTCATCCTGTCAAGTGCCCCCCTCAGTGCCCGTCACCCATTCACCCCCACACCCCACCCTCCTCCCCTTCCACCACCCCTACCTAGTTCGTTTCCCAGAGTTAGGAGTCTTTATGTTCTGTCTCCCTTTCTGATATTTCCCACAAATTTCTTCTCCCTTCCCTTATATTCCCTTTCACTATTAGGCTTAGAACAACACTGTTTTATTGTTTTCCAGCTTCTAGAGGCTGCCTATGTTCCTTGGTTTGTGTCCCTTCCTCCATCTTCAGATTGCATCATTCCATTTTATCTGCCTTTGACCCTCCTGCCTTCTTCTTATAAGAACCACTTAATTACATTGAAGCCTTTTGGGTAATCTTCCCATCTCATGATCCTTAACTTAATAACATCAGCAATCCCCCCCCCACCCCATGTAACATACAAATTCATAGTTTTTAGGGATTAGTGTATGGAGGTCTTTGAGGAGCCATTATTCAACCTAGTATACCACACTAGCTATGAGCACCTTTCATCCATTTCCATACCAAGTCACCTTACGGTATCATAAACTATTAGAGAAGTCATTTACATATCCCTTACTGGTACCAAAACATTTTTTAAAGAAGGATTTAATGTACTATATAAGTGAAGTGGAAGCCTAAGAAAGATGATTGTAATCAAAAGAGGACTTTAGAAAGTTATCTTTATTTGAATCCAAAATGTATTACGTTCTTCATTTCCATGGCAGATAAAAATTAAACCATGCTCTGCAGAAGATAAGAGTTCTATAATCAGAAATCAACATCTGCAGATATTGTGACATTGCACCTGCGTGTTTTGAAGTGAAGAATATAAAAATACCAAGCACATATAAAAGGCTATCTTTAAACACTAATAATTTTACTTTTTCAAAACAAAATATCTTAAATATAACTGTTATTCCTATTAAAGTCTTTGAAGACATGCTACGTCTGCAGATTTAAATGAAACTATTTTTTTCCTTTCCACCCAAAAAGCTTCTCTGTTAAATGAAGCTTCCACAAGAGTTTTTATTACCAGCTATGAAAAATTAAGCTTACAAATACACTTCAAAAAAAGTATAACAAGGATAATAAACTTGTCATCTCAAAGATGTGATCCTTGGTTTCATACCATTAATGTTGTATTTGTATGTGAAAAGAACTGTAGATTTGAAACCATCACTATTATAAAATAAGTCATAATGAAACAGAATGGTAGCAGAACATACAGGTGTATATGTCCAGTGGTTACTTAGAAAATATTGGACAGAGTCTTCAAAAAGGAATTGGGTCTGCTATGGAATTACCGATACAGGAATGAGTAATGGTAACCTTAGGAGTAGATGAGATTTCTAATGGAGAGTATTTAAAGGAATAAGAGCGGAGGTCTGACCATTGAAACTTTAAATATATATAATTCACAACTATTTTATTATTTTATAACCCTTATGTGAAATTATATTGTTCATTATATGCCTATGTTAACACAGACTTGGCCCATATTGTTCACTACTGTATCTTCAGTCCATAGAACAGTGCCTGACACACAGTAGGTAATAAAAAAGCATTTAAATAAATAAATAAATAAATAAATAAATAAATAAATAAATAAATAAATAAAGCATTAAAAGTGATGGAATGGAGAAATAATGTTTTTATAAACATTCAGATCTTTAAGGTAGCTCAAGTGTGATTTATTCTAGGTGACTAACCTAGTTAAGGTAACACATTTAAGAGAGATATGCATTTTACTTAATTTTTTTCCTACAGATTTGGGTTCTGACCTTGCATTTTGGCATGTGATTCTTCAAACGTGACTGGAGTCATCTTGGTTTGGAGAGATTTATTTTCACTTTTGTTTTCTCCCTTTAAGAAACAAAATAAAGATTGTACATGATGAATTTACATAAAAATAAATTTAAAGGTAAAATAGAGCAGAATTTTTTATTCAAAGATCAAGCAAATCATAAGTTTGTCATTTGTTTATGGTATACTACAAATGATAATTCTTGTATTTAAATGAATATTCTTGGCTTTATTATTTTTATTAATAATAATTATATTCAATTTATTATTGAATAATCAGCCTTGACCTTCACAGCTTGCAGGCATTAGGCACTCTCCTTTTTTTTTTTTTTGGCAGTGTGGTTGCTGCATCTCCCTGGCACATGTTCTTCCCAATTTCAGTCCCACTCCCTACAGCCCTAGTATTGGTACTGGTATATGTCCTTAGTAGTAGAACTTTAAGTGATGGAGAGAAGAAAGTAGTCTAGTTTCTTAATTCAGAGCTCTCTTCTCTTTCTGATTTCATTTGCGTCTACCTCATCATTTGTCTGAGCATCTAAGCTTTCCTTTGAAATGTAGGTGTGTCTCACTGGGTGTGGCCAGTGTGTGTTTGAGGATGTCCCTTATGGGGATAGAGTGAAATAAAATAAAAGGTTAGAACACAGAAATGTTGGCTCCGAAGCAGTTCATAGTCTAGTAGGGGAAACAAACACACACAAATGTAAATGCAAGGAAATGTTATAGGTGATGAGACAATGTCTGTAGAGGATACAACAGGGCATAAAGGTGGAGTGGTCAATTCTACTGGAGTAGAAGGAAATGGAGGAGACCATTAAAAGAGACTCCTATTACAGGAGACTGTAAAAAGGAAGTGGCTCTTGGTTTTATAAATCAAGATGATTTTCTTTCTTTCTTTCTTTCTTTCTTTCTTTCTTTCTTTCTTTCTTTCTTTTCTTTCTTTCTTTCTTTCTCTCTCTCTCTCTCTCTCTCTCTTTCTTTCTTTCTTTCTTTCTTTCTTTTTCTTCTTTTTTTTTTTTTTTTTTTTCAGGCATAGAAAATATTCCAGGCAGAGGATGTCTAAGGTATGATTGCATACAGGTTGGGGAAAACTAAAGTAGAAGTGGTTGAATGGGAAACAATATGAGAAAATAAGACTATAGCTAAATAGACAGGGACAGAGGCCTTGAGAGTCTCATAAGCTTTGATGTGGAGTTTGACATTGTTTATAGGTACTGTATGTCAGAACATTTTAAACTGGAAAGTAAATTAATCAGATGATTTAATTTAAGCCTCACAGTAACCATATGTGTTAGGCAAGACAGCTATTATTATTCTTGTTATTGAGTAGGAAATTCATTAAGTAGCTAGAAAGATATCCCTGGATATGTTATGAAGCCTCTGACTTCAATCGAGTACTTTTACATCATATGATGCTATTCATAAACATTTTCATCAGAGTCTTTTCATGTATACATATGTAGATTTGTGTGAATGGTCTTATTCTATAGTATGAGAGTCTGGGTTCATCTGAGTTTGCAAGTCTTGATTTATTGGTTATTGACAAATGGAAGTCACCTATGATATTTTGGGTTGAGAACTAACTCCTAGATGACACTTTAAAAGAACAATGTAAATTGATTTATTCATTCTTGAGTATCTTCCCATAGGCCTCAAATCATCTATTTGTATTTCAGAAACTTGTTGTTTAAATGCCATCTTAAAAGGTTATATTCTGGGATCCCTGGGTGGCTCAGCGGTTTAGAGCCTGCCTTTGACCCAGGATGTGATTCTGGAGTCCTGGGATCAAGTCCTATGTCAGGCTCCCTGCATGGAGCATGCTTCTCCCTCTGCCTGTGTCTCTACCTCTCTCTCTCTGTCTCTCATGAATAAATAAATAAAATCTTTAAAACAGGTTATATTCTGTGGATAAAAATATAGTTACAACTTTCTGTCATTTTTAATATTTAGCATTTTTGAAACTAGAGAAAAGTTCTATTTCCTCTACCAACATGTTATTACATTTAAGAGTAGATGCAAATAATTTCCCAAAATATGCCATTTAAAATATATTTCAATGCCAGTCGACTTCATGTTAACATCCATACATGAGTATTGTCAGAATGTCATGGGATATACACAAGAGTTGTTCTACCTGTGTCTAGTCTAAGTACTTCTCTAGTATTAATGTTTCTGAAGGAAAGACAACCCTGTAAGGAGTTTGTTCTTTTTGCCTTCTCTCTAACATCCCTTTATCCTGCAAGTAGAGTATTTAGAAAGTTGATTCAACTAATATTCATTTGTTCCGAGTAAGTATAGCCTAGAAATTTAGCCCTCAGGTGCTCAAGTCCAAGGTTTGCCAGTTGTCTGTAAGCAGCAAATTATAATAGGACTCATGATTATTCTGAAGATTTCATACATTAGTACTTGGAAAAGGATAGTACCTTGCCTGGCACATAGTAATTATTGTTAGCTATTATGTTCTCTGAGAGAATAATATATTAGTTATTTTTATGTGCTCTGTGGAAAAATAATTACGATAGATGGGGGTTAAATATTGCAGTGACTTTCCCAGCAAGAAACACAAGAGTAGCTGAAAGAAGTACCCAGTTCAACAATTGTGACACTCCTTGAGTTTTTAAACATATAAATATTTTTCAAAGTGTGGGATTATTCATTTTAGGATAAGAATTAGAAAGAAGTCAAGAGCACTCTCATGAAGCAATATTAAGCACATCCTCTATATCTGCTCTCCATTCCTAACACAGTCAATGTTAATTAGAAATAAAAGGCAGATTTTCCAGGGCCAATGCTAAGTAATCTCAGTATTTTCTATACTCTGGGCTCATTTAAGCCTGAATCATTAGACCATGCTATTTTAGTCCCTGAGGTACACTCCTGCTTGTACTTGACATCTCTCATCCAATTCTTTTATATGAGAAAATAATTATTGCTCTAAAAATCTTACATAGCACTTTTAGGTAAATCCAGTTAGTAATTTATGAAAATTGTTCTATAGACAGTTGTAAGTGAATATTGATCATGTAATGATCACTTTGGACTTAAATGTCATATAAACACAAATTATATTTATAATAATAATTACATTTGGGAAGTCTCTACCATGTGCTTTATATATACTATCTCTGGTTTATACAACAAGGCTACACATGAAGAAATGAGTAGACCTAGAACTTATGAAAAATACTTGTTTAGAGCAAGGTTCCTCCACTTCGGCAGTGCTGAAATTTTGAACTGGATAATTCTATGTTCTGAAGGGCTGTCCTGTACATTGTAGGATGTCTAGTAGCCTTTTTGGCCTCTATTCATTAGATGAAAGTAACATTTCTACCAACCTGTGACAACCAAAAATAACTACATACATTGCCAATTGTCCGAAGTGGCAGAAGTGTTCCCTATCAAGAGCTCCTGGTCTAGAGCAATTATTGTTAAATTGTAGTTTACCTTCACCAGGATGTTTGACATTCTTTGTTGAAACAAATTCATAGAGCCCATTTAATACTTGAGAAATTATTTAATTTTGGATGATATAGAAGTGTAAACAATAATGAGAAGTCTTACTTGGCTTTTCCAACTCCTAATGCAGTCTTCTAAACATTTATTAATCTATTTTAAAGCAAATATACATAGTATATATAAAACAATGGTGATAACACCCCGAAGACAAACAGTGCACGACCCAAATGGTAGCAGGTGAAAACAGTAAAGCAATTTTACATATCACAGTGTATATCAGAACACTGGACAAAAATCTATCACTAGACAAAAAAAGATAATAATCAAGACTGATTTAGGAATATAAGTAGCATACCTGTCTTGTAGATTGCTGAGGCTGATTGCTTGGATCAGGATCTTGTTTATTCTCATCATTCTCTTCTCTAGGCTTCACCTTGTTGGATTTTATTGTCAGTGATTTAAACATTTTCTCTGAGGTGGTTCTGAAAACTTCTGTTTTTACAACTCTGTCTCAAGGTAGAGAAATGAACTTTGTTTTTCTTTTCATTAGTAGACAAGCCAATTAGTTGTTTAATCGGGATTTTGTTCTGGTTAATTCCTAGAGGCAACTCTGTAGCTAGTCAGGGCTTTGGCTTAAAAGCAGCAAATTACTTCTGCTTGGGTGATTTGAATTCTGTTTATGAACTTTAAAGAGTCAAAATGCCCCTGAGAATAGTTTATAAGTGGAGGATTAAACAAAACTTCATTGTTGATTTGAATTGTTTAAATGTGATCACATTGCCCATTGGTTTTATTTATTTTTCTTTTCTAATTACCCACCTACCCATTTGTATGCATCTAATTTAATCAAAGTAACATGCAAATGATTAAAAAATAATATGTGCATAAAGGCTTATAATAAAAGGAACAGTTCATTCCCCCAAAGTTCCCATCTCTAGTCCTACACCATGAGATAACTACTTTTTCCTTTTTCTGTTCTTCTGGTGTTTTTTTTTTTCATAAGTATTTTATTAATTGATCAGATTAACAGAACTCTTAGAAACTATAGTGGAAAATGAGACATACTGCTTTGCATTCCCAATAGCCTAATGTTCATCTCAGATTCATAATGATGATTATATTAGAACTAAGCAGAGTACGTTAATTTGCTAGGGCTGCCAGAGCAAATTACTATAGACTGGATGACTTAAACAATGGAAATTTGTTTATCACAGTTTGGAAGCTAAATGTCCTAGATCAACAAGTCAGTAAGGTTGGCTTCTTCTGAAGGTCATGAGGGAGGGAAGTATTGTAGGTCTCTGGCTTGTAGATGGCCATCTTCTCTCTATGTCTTCACTTTGTCTTCACCCTGGTCATGTTTCTGTCCCAATTTCCTTTTCTTATAAGGATGCCAGTCATATTAGATTAAGTTCCACCTCACTGAGCTCATTATAACTTAATTACCTCTTTAAAGACCCTAACTCAAATATGGTCACATTCTGTGGTCCTGGGGATTAGGAATCCAATATGAATTTTGAGAAAATATAATTCAGCCTGTAACAGAGACAGTGTATTTGATAAATAACAGTTTAGAGTATATGTATTTCATTGCTCAGAAGCAATTTGTTCTAAAACTTTTTACAAGTTTATAATTTTCTTACAAATCACTGGAATTTCATAAAAGCTGTATAGGTGATTCCTTGATTGATTGACTGATTTTAAAGATTTTATTTATTTATTCATGAGAGATAATCAGAGATAGGCAGGGACACAGAGGGAGAAGCAGGCTACTTGCAGGGAGCCTGATGTGGGACTCCATCCCAGGACTGGGATCACACCCTGAGCCAAAAGCAGAGGCTCAACTGCTGAGCCACCCAGGCGTCCCTGATTCCTAGTTTTATAAGCCTAGAAAATTCCATTGGATTATTGATTTCACAAATTGTAAAATATATATCTTACTCCAGCATGGATTTTTTTCTGAACCAATAAAGTTAAACTTTTTGAAGGAGAAGACTTACTTTATCCCCACAACACCTTTATATAGAATAGAAACTCAAGTCTCTGCTGATTAGAATGAAAAAAAATTAAATTTTAAAGTTTTCATTTAAATTCCAGTTCGTTAACATATAGTGTAATATTAATTTCAGGTATACAATATAGTGATTCAGCATGCAAATAACACCCAGTGCTCATTACATCAAGTGTATCCCTTAATCCTTATCATCTATTTAACCCATCCTCCTACCTACCTCCCCTCTGGTAACCAACAGTTTGATGGCTGAGTTTTTGATAATCAAGAGTTCGTTTCTTGGTTTCCCCCGCTCTCTCTCTCTTTTTTTGTTCCTTTGCTCATTTGTTTTGTTTCTTAAATTCCACATGGGAATGAAATTATATGGTATTTTTAATAATTATATGGTGTCTTTCTCTGACTTATTTTGCTTAGCATAATACTCTAGCCCCATTCATGTGATTGCAAATGGCAAGATTTTACTTTTTTTTATGGCCAAGTAATATAATATTCCATCATATGTGTGTGTGTACCACTTTTTTAAAATCCATTCATCAGTTGATGGGCATTTGCACTGTTTCCATAATTTGGCTATTGTAGATAATGCTGCTATAAACATCAGTGTGCATGTATCCCTTCAAATTAGAATTGTATTCTTTGGATAAATATCCAGCAGTGCAATTGCAAGATCAGAGGATAGTTCTACTTTTAACTTTTTGTTTTGTTCCAGAAAGATTTTATTTATTTATTCATGAGAGACACACAGAGAGAGGCAGAGACATAGGCAGACGGAGAAGCAGGCTTCCTGCGGGGAGCCTGATGTGGAACTCGATCCCAGGACCAGGGATCATGACCTGAGCCAAAGGCAGGGACACCCAGAGGCCCCTATTTTTAACTTTTTGAGGAACCTCCATAGTGTTTCCCAGAATGGCTGCACCAGTTTATATTTCCACCAACAGTGCAAGAGGATTCCCCTTACTCCACATCCTTTGCCAACACCTGTTGTGTCTTATGCTGTTTATTTGAGCCATCCTGACAGGTATGAGGTGGTATCTCATTGTAATTTTGATTTGCATTTCCCTGATGATGAGTGATGTGGAGCATCTTTTCATGTGTCTGTTGGCTATCCAGATGTCTTCTTTGGAAAAATGTGTATTTGTGTCTTCTGCCCATTTTTTAACTGGATTATTTGTTGTTTTTTTTGGGGGGGGGGTGCTGAGTTTTGTAAGTTCTCTCTATATTTTGGACATTAGTCCTTTTATCAGATATGTCATTTGCAAATATCTTCTCCCATCCCATTCCATTCCATAGTTTGCCTTTTAGATTTGTTGATTGTTTCCTTCACTGTAGAAGCTTTTTATTTTGATGTAATCCTAATAGTTTATTTTTGCCTTTATTTCCCTTGCCTGAGGAGGCATATCTAGAAAGATGCTGATACGGCCAATGTTAAAGAAGTTATTGCCTGTGCTCTCTTCTAGGATTTTTATGGGCTCCAGTCTCACAATTAGGTCTTTAATCCACTTTGAATTTATTTTTGTGTGTGGTGTAAGGTGGTCCAGTTTCATTTTTCTGCATGTTGCTGTCCAGTTTTCTCAACACTATTTGTTCAAGAGACAATCTTTTTTTCCACTGGATATTCTTTCCTGCTTTGCAGGAGATTAATTGACCATATAGTTGGGGATTCATTTCTGGGTTTTCTATTCTGTTCCAATGATCTATATATCTATTTCTGTGCTGGAACCATATTGTTTTGATTACTACAATTTTGTATATACCTTGAAGTTCAGAATTGTGATGCCTCCTCAGTTGAATAGAATTTAATTGAAAGCCCTTGAAGATACCTGACTCCAACCTAATTAAATATACTATACTTGCAGCATTTGAATTTACATATTTCTTCAATACATAGCATCACAATACGCTGCTTCATTCACTAATGTTTTCCTTCACCTGTATCTTCCCCCAAAAAGATGGAAAGGTCTTTACCATCAGAACCCTTTACTGTGCCACTTTTGGTATTACCTTATTACCTAATGCTAGGTCTTTTCACTGCATTTATATCATTTTAACCAGATATAGAATAGAATATCCTATTATTTCTTTTACAATTTGGCTGTTAACCAAAATCATTTTCCAAAAACTCAAAAATTTGTTTAAGGGCCATTTCACCAATGTCCAGTGAAGATCTCATCTTCTCCATTTTGGAAGCCTGAGATCAAAGCAGAGGGTAGAAGAGAAAGGTGGGAATCATAATCCCTAGTAGAGCCACGGAACTCTCATTTCCATCCTGCTAGTGACATATCCAGTAGATGCATGGATATCCCAATATATGATCTTAATGGCATTGTTTTTTAGAGAAATATTACTTTATTTTTTTATCCATCCACCTTTTAAAAAAATTTTAAATTCAATTAACATATAACGTATTATTGGTTTGAGAGATAGAGGTCTGTGATTCATCAGTCTTATATAGTACCCAGGGCTCATTACATCATGTGCCCTCCTTAATGTCTATCGCCCAATCAACCCATCCGCCTACCCCCAGCAATCTTCTATTTTCTATGATTAAGAGTGTCTAATGGTTTGTCTCCCTGATTTCGTCTTGTTTTAGTTTTTCTTCTCTTCCTCTATGATCTTATGTTTTGTTTCTTAAATTCCACATATGAGGGATCCCTGGGTGGCACAGTGGTTTAGTGCCTGCCTTTGGCCCAGGGCGTGATCCTGGAGACCCGGGATCGAGTCCCACATCGGGCTCCCGGTGCATGGAGCCTGCTTCTCCCTCTGCCTGTGTCTCTGCCTCTCTCTGTGACTATCATAAATAAATTAAAAAAAAATTTTTTTTAAATTCCACATGAGTGAGATCATATGATAATTGTCTTTTTCTAATAGACTTATTTCGCTTTGCATAATATCCTCTGGTTCCATCCATGTCCTTAAAGGCTTTTTGATTATTAAAATACAGACAGTCATCAATTGGAAGGATGAGGAAACAAGATAACTCCTGGTTGTCTGCACACTTTTACTCTATATGCCATCCAACAATAGTAGTAAGATCATTGAAATGGCTACTTTTCATCATAAACTGTTATTCTTCACAATCCATCTCTTGGTATACTAGGTTTAAACATACAAGTTATCTGTGAACAACCAATTCTTATCTTCAATAGAATCTTCTTTACAAATATCTTAAAGACCCGGTTGAGCAGTCAGGATTCAATGTCCATTTACAATACATAATATCAAGTCATGGTATTATAATCATTTAGCTTTAAAAAATATTGAACATTTTTTTTTGGAAAAGCTAAAGTGAATCTGTCAGTTACAGAAATTTGTTCTGCTCTTTTAAAATAAAAGTAATTTACATAACTGAAAATGCTCTTTCCATATTCTGAAAATACTTTTAAAGTGTAGTCTTGCTTGCTACATTGAAATACAAGGACATCTGAAACATTAGAATACTGGAAAAATTGAATGAATTAATTTAAATCGTGCCTGTTTTTTCTGAATAATATAAATATTTTATATAAATGTAAAAATGTTATTTTTAAAAAACCTATGACTGTAGTTAGTGCATAAAAATACTTTAATATGTTCAGAAAGAATTATCACTGTCCAGCCCTAATTATTGGTGGAAGCTTATTCCTTAATTTGTCTTATTTTAAAAAATTAACTAAAATTTATTTTTTATTTACTGATATATAATTGACATATAACATTATATAAGTTTAAGGTATACAATACAATGATTTGATAAATGTATTGTGAAACATTTACTGCAATAATGTTAGTTAAAACATCCTTTACAGGCAGCCCGGGTGGCTCAGCGGTTTAGCGCCACCTTCAGCCCAGGGTGTGATCCTGGAAACCCGGGATGGAGTCCCATGTCAGGCTTCCTGCATGGAGCCTGTTTCTCCCTCTGCCTGTGTCTCTGCCTCTCTCTCTCTCTCTCTCTCTGTGTCTCTCATGAATAAATACATAAAATCTTAAAAAAAAAAAACATCCTTAACCTCACATTATTAGCATTAGGATGTCATGGTGAGAACATTTAAGCTCTACTCTCATAGCAACTTTCAAGTACACAATAATACAGTATTTTTAACTATAGTTACTTCTGTTGGTTATTTCTACATTGCTAAAAAATCTGCTTATTTTACTCTTTTTTTGTGTATGTAAATTTGAATCCCAAATCTGTGAGGCAGTTTTAACATTAAGAATTGTTAAGGAAGAAGCAAACAAATGAAAAGAACAATACAAAACAAACTTATAGATACAGGAACAGATTGTTGGCTACCAGAGGGGAAGGAGTTTTGAGGGTGGATGAAATGGCTGAAGGCGGTCAAGTGTATAGTGGTGAATGGTTACTAGGCTTTTGGTGATGATCACTTTATAGTACATACAGATGTTGAATTATAATATAGTACACCTGAAAGATATGAAATGTTATATACCAATTTTACCTCAACTAAAAGAAAAATTACTAAGGGAATTATTTTCCTATCCAGAGCCTAGGTAAACTTCCTTAATCTTCTGGGATATTGGATAAATTATTTTTTGTCAGTCCACCAAGGATGCACTTCTTTTAAAAAGGTCTTGGCTTTGTCTTTATTTTGTCATTAATAGGACCACTTCTTTTGTGCACTTTCCAATGAAAACCAAAGCCTTTGGCATCAAGACCACCCTCCACATCTCCTAAACCCAGTGCAGCCTGAATTAACTCATTAAATACTTATTTTCTTTGTAGTTTTGAAAACTGAAGATTTACTTAAGATATTGGTTATGCATTTTAAAATATATTTGTCATAGTTTATGGAGAAAAAATTTAAGTACTTGCCAGGAAGAATTTTAATTTAGTTTTCCGTATTACCAAAAATCACAAGTTCCCTACTGATTTTTAAAGAAAATTAGAGGTTTTAACTTTAGATCCAGTCATGTAATAAAAAAAAACCCTTATATAATAAATAACTTGATAGACTATACGATTTGACTTTTATGTCCTAGAAATAAAAAATTAGTTTTGTTAAAAAATGGTGTTCTTTGTCTTAAAAGACAAAGTTTTCTTTTTCTTTCCTTTTTTTTTTTTTTTTTTTTAGGTTTTATTTATTTATTCATAGAGACAGAGAGGAGCAGAGACACAGGCAGAGGGAGAAGCAGGTATCATACTGGGAGCCTGATGTGGGACTCGATCCAGGGTCTCCAGGATCACGCCCTGGGCTGCAGGTGGTGCTAAACCGCTGCACCACCGAGGCTGCCCAAGTTTTCTTTTTCATTACATTGTTGCTTCAGAAATAATTCTGAATTATTAAATATGTGTGTAAT
This sequence comes from Canis lupus dingo, assembly GCF_003254725.2. Lineage (NCBI taxonomy): Eukaryota > Metazoa > Chordata > Mammalia > Carnivora > Canidae > Canis > Canis lupus. The sequence goes on from NC_064271.1 coordinate 33,130,192, forward strand.
CATTTTAGGAATTTCTCAGATAATCGTCTAATCCTATAGTTGATTATATATATACATATATTTCCTTTTTTTAATAAATTTATTTTTTATTGGAGTTCAATTTGCCAACATAAAGAATAACACCCAGTGCTCATCCCATCAAGTGCCCCCCCCAGTGCCCGTCACCCAGTCACCCCCACCCCCCACCCACCTCCCTTTCCATCACCCCTACTTCGTTTCCCTGAGTTAGGAGTCTCTCATGTTCTGTCTCCCTTTCTGATATTTCCCACACATTTTTTTCTCCTTTCCCCTTTATTCCCTTTCACTATTTTTTACATTCACCAAAAAATGAGACCATATAATGTTTGTCCTTCTCTGATTGACTTACTTCACTCAGCATAATACCCTCCAGTTCCATCCACGTCAAAGCAAATGGTGGGTATTTGTCGTTTCTAATGGCTGAGGAATATTCCATTGTATACATAAACCACATCTTCTTTACCCATTCGTCTTTTGATGGACACCGAGGCTCCTTCCACAGTTTGGCTATTGTGGACATTGCTACTATAAACATCGGGGTGCAGGTGTCCCGGTGTTTCATTGCATCTGTATCTTTGGGGTAAATCCCCAGCAGTGCAATTGCTGGGTCGTAGGGCAGGTCTATTTTTAACTCTTTGAGGAACCTCCACACAGTTTTCCAGAGTGGCTGCACCAGTTCACATTCCCACCAACAGTGCAAGAGGGTTCCCTTTTCTTCGCATCCTCTCCAACATTTGTGGTTTCCTGCCTTGTTAATTTCCCCCATTCTCACTGGTGTGAGGTGGTATCTCATTGTGGTTTTGATTTGTATTTTCCTGACGGCCAGTGATGTGGAGCATTTTCTCATGTGCATGTTGGCCATGTCTATGTCTTCCTCTGTGAGATTTCTGTTCATGTCTATTGCCCATTTCATGATTGGATTGTTTCTTTGGTGTTGAGTTTAAGAAGTTCTTTATAGATCTTGGAAACTAGCCCTTTGTCTGATATGTCATTTGCAACTATCTTCTCCCATTCTGTAGGTTGTCTTTTAGTTTTGTTGACTGTATCCTTTGCTGTGCAAAAGCTTCTTATCTTGATGAAGTCCCAATAGTTCATTTTTGCTTTTGTTTCTTTTGCCTTTGTGGATGTATCTTGCAAGAAGTTACTGTGGCCGAGTTCAAAAAGGGTGTTGCCTGTGTTCTTCTCTAGGATTTTGATGGAATCTTGTCTCACATTTAGATCTTTCATCCATTTTGAGTTTATCTTTGTGTATGGTGCAAGAGAGTGGTCTAGTTTCATTCTTCTGCATGTGGATGTCCAATTTTCCCAGCACCATTTATTGAAGATACTGTCTTTTTTCCAGTGGATAGTCTTTCCTCCTTTATCGAATATTAGTTGACCATAAAGTTGAGGGTCCACTTCTGGATTCTCTATTCTGTTCCGTTGATCTATGTGTCTGTTTTTGTGCCAGGACCACACTGTCTTGATGACCACAGCTTTGTAGTACAACCTGAAATCTGGCATTGTGATGCCCCCAGATATGGTTTTCTTTTTTAAAATTCCCCTGGCTATTTGGGGTCTTTTCTGATTCCACACAAATCTTAAGATGATTTGTTCTAACTCTCTGAAGAAAGTCCATGGTATTTTGATAGGGATTGCATTAAACGTGTATATTGCCCTGGGTAACATTGACATTTTCACAATATTAATTCTGCCAATCCATGAGCATGGAATATTTTTCCATCTCTTTGTGTCTCCCTCAATTTCTTTCAGAAGTGTTCTATAGTTTTGAGGGTATAGATCCTTTACCTCTTTGGTTAGGTTTATTCCTAGGTATCTTATGCTTTTGGGTGCAATTGTAAATGGGATGGCCTCCTTAATTTCTCTTTCTTCAGTCTCATTTTTAGTGTATAGAAATGCCACTGATTTCTCGGCATTGATTTTGTATCCTGCCACGCTGACAAATTGCTGTATGAGTTCTAGCAATCTTGGGGTGGAGACTTTGGGTTTTCTATGTAGAGTATCATGTCATCGATGAAGAGGGAGAGTTTGACTTCTTCTTTGCCAATTTGAATGCCTTTTATTTCTTTTGGTTGTCTGATTGCTGAGGCCAGGACTTCTAGTACTATGTTGAATAGCAGTGGTGAGAGTGGACATCCCTGTCTTGTTCTTGATCTTAGGGGAAAGGCTCCCAGTGCTTCCCCATTGAGAATGATATTTGCTGTGGGCTTTTCGTAGATGGCTTTTAAGATGTCGAGGAATGTCCCCTCTATCCCTACACTCTGAAGAGTTTTGATCAGGAATGGATGCTGTATTTTGTCAAATGCTTTCCCTGCATCTATTGAGAGGATCATATGGTTCATAGGAGGCTTGTGACTAATTTCCCCTTTCTGGGACCCATAGAGGAGTAAATGGCCTCATCAGACATCCTTGTAAACTTGCTCATAGTATTCACTAGTGGAAAGATACCAGAGAGTTCCTATATATAAAATGCATTTAGTAGGACAGTTTTGGTCTCTCTAGATTGCTTATTACAAATAAAGCTGGAATTTATAGATTTATGTAGCATGGCTGGTTGGTGATTTGGGGAATGGATGTAAGCTTTGTAAAGTAGTATAAAAGGGGATTATCCTCACATTAAATCATCTTCCTTTTGTGAAAAATGCTTTTGAATACACTCCTCAAAAACTCCTTTTTAAAAAAAAAATTTTAATTTATTTATGATAGGCACACAGTGAGAGAGAGAGAGGCAGAGACACAGGCAGAGGGAGAGGGAGAGGCAGGCTCCATGCACCGGGAGCCCGATGTGGGATTCGATCCCGGGTCTCCAGGATCGCGCACTGGGCCAAAGGCAGGCGCCAAACCGCTGCGCCACCCAGGGATCCCTCAAAAACTCCTTATACATCCAAAACCTAAATGTGCCCAATGCAGGAGAAAACAGCTTGGGATGCTGTGTCTGGTGGTTTTGAGTTTTGCCAAAAAAAAAGATGTTTTGGCTATGTCTGATGGTGACCAGTATCCATTGAATAATTAGTGAAGTTTGTTATTAGATAAGCTTTATGATTCTATGAAGTCTGAATCAACCCTACGGGTCTGACAATTCAACCCTTAGGTCAAAAGAAGAATGTTACAGATATTAATTCAAGCACCTTTATAAGTTATTTAAGATACCTCCTATTGTTTGTCAATAGAATAGTATTAACACAAGCATTAAAACTGCAGATGAATACTTTCACTTTGTCTAGATCAGAGGTCTCAAAGTTCAGAAAATGGACAACTGGAAAGAATTCTGGAATGAGAGACATGAATTTTGATTCTTTGTTTTCCACTGAATAGATGAGTGAGCTAAGTCAAATTTCTTGCCTTACCCTGGAAATGACAGGATCGGGCAAAGTAATAGTTAAGTTTCCTTCTAACTCTAAATTCTATGATTTTGTGTTGTTCTGTAGAGGAACTCTCCAGCTAGCAAGAAGAGAAGGGAAAGAAAAGGGTTACTTATTAGTCTGGGTGAAGTGGCTACTGGAATTTTATCAAGAGCACTCTAATTTTTTGTACAAAGTTGCTACATTTCTGCAATAGTGTTAAACACTACTGTGTAAAAGCAATCATTAATTAATATAAATCTGATCATATTTCTAACTGAAAGCCATCAACAACTCCTCCTTTCCAATGGCATAATGTCCAAACTCTTAACTGTGACATTCCAGGCCCTTTATGATCAACTGTTATCTATATCTCTGGTTTTACCTGTAACTCTTGTATCTTTGCACTCTCAGCTTTTGCCATAATAAATTACTTATGGTAACTTGAATTACTCAGATTTTTCTTACCCCATCGCTGTCTTTATTTACATGCACTATTATCTTGACTGAAATGCTGTTCCACTCCTTGTCTATTTAGCTCAAGCTTCTCCTGCCTTTTTTCTTCTCATTTCAGAAGGTGTGTATATAGTGATGTTGAGCATCTTTTCATGTGTCTGTTGGCTCTCTGGATGTCTTCTTTGGAGAAATATTTGTTCATGTCTTCTGCTCACTTTTAAATTGGATTTTTTTTTTATAGTGTTAAGTAAGTTCTTTATAGATTTTGGACCCTAACCCCCCCCTTTTTAAAAGATTTATTTATTTATTCATGAGAGACACACAGAGAAAGGCAGAGACACAGGAAGAGGGAGATGCAGGCTCCATGCAGAGAGCCCGATGTGGGATTGGATCCCAGGACCCGGGATCATGTCCTGAGCCAAAGGTAGACACTCAACCGCTGAGCCACCCAGGCGTCCCTGGACCCTAACCCTTTATCAGATATATCACTTGCAAAAATCTTCCCCCTTCCTTGTTGCTCCTATTGTACTTTGTGTCATACACACATCTTCACTTTATCATTTCTCATTTTACAAACATTTTTAGATCTGTTTTTCCTTTTTTTTATTTAAAGTTTTTATTTATTCATGAGAGATACACAGAGAGAAGCAGAGACATAGGCAGAGGGAGAAGCAGGCTCCTCGAGGGGAGCGCAATGTGGAACTTGATTCCGGGACTCCACGATCATGCCCTGAGCTGAAGGCAGACACTCAACCACTTAGCCACCCAGGCGTCCCAAGATCTGTTTTTCATTTCCAGAGTATAAAAAGCTCCTTCAGGCTGAGGCTATACCCTGGCCACCTTCATATCCCTTGTGTCTGGCTCAGTGATTGGCATATTCTAGTTACTCCATGACTACATGAATGTTGAGAGGATGATGGTTTAGGCCATCTCTTAGCTCTGGATTAAGAGTAAAGAGGTTCTTGGGGCACCTGGGTGGCTCATTTGGTTGGGTGTACAACTCTTGATTTCAGTTAAAGTCATGATCTCAGGGTTGTGGGTTTGAGCCCAGCGACAGGCTCTGCACTAGGTGTGGAGCCTGCTTGGGATTCTCTTTCTCCCTCTCCTTCTTCCCCCTCTGTGTGGACTTGCATGTACACTCTCTCTTTCTGTACAAAAAGGAGAAAAAGAGTAAAGAGTTTCTGTGGTAGAGGCAAAATGTAAGAAGTGGAGAAAAACTCTGAAGGAAGAGAGATGTTATGGCCTCATTTTCTTAATCAGTGGTCATTGTATACAAGACTTTGGTTTAGGTTGAGACTAATGTTGTTTGCTTCAATCTTATTGATTTTTAAGTTTTAAGCTTACAAACAGAATTTAGCTTTATAGTTATATAAAATATATAAGCAAGGGAATTTATATCTAGTTTCAGGGTTGAACATATTTTCATATCATTCCTATAAAATTATTCAAATCATTGCTGGAGGATCCATAATAAAATTTCTACCTAAGAAAAATCAAGTTTGAGAAATGCTAACTTCCTTTGACGGACTTTAGTGATGGGATTTCAGACATTGCCATTGATGGGTGACTTTAGATGGGAGGACTTTCTAGTAATTCTCAAATCAGAGTCTTCTCTGATTCTGGGAGGATATATTGTTGGAACTTTGTATCTGGCAGACTATTGGAAACAAACTAAAGGTTGTATTTTCTCCTACATCTCCTAAAGTAACATTTAAATAAGTCTCTGAGATCCCTCTGAATTAAATTCAAATAGTATGAATGTTGCATTATTTCAATAAGAGAAACTACTGAGTTATAGAGAGAACAACTAGTTTATAGTAGATAACCTCAAGTAATAACTTGAAACAACCAGAAGTTGTTTTTTTGTCCCAGGTTTTGTGGGGGGAGTTCTATTTTTGGAGAAGAGAATGAACTGATAATAAACCTGAACGTTGGCCAATTCCTAAAGAATTCACTGAACTGAGCACATTCTATTCAGTAAGGCAGGAAAGTAAATAAAATATGAGCAATTTTTTCAACTATAAGACTTTAGAAGAAAAAGCACTGGGCATGTCGTCAGGTTACCTTTGAACCTAGTTTTGGTTCTCATCTGTAAATGGAAGCTAGAATAAAAAGCTCTTAAAGATTTGGGGACAATTACATGAAAAATTGAATACATGACATATAAAAAGGTATCTGATGTAAATTAAGTGCTCAACAAACATTTTTTAATTAATTGAATAAAATATGTTGTGTTTCTGGAGAACACTAAAATGTAAAATACTCTGCTTACTAAAGCATATAATTTTATGAAGTGGTAAACGTTTGAGTTCTTACTGTGTTTCAGGTGCTTTCCTTACTGCTGTGGGGTGTGTAGAGATGACCAACACATGATGCCTACCCTGGATACGTTGACATTCTTGAGAGAGAAAGATGTATAAACAATCACAATTTGGGGTGCCTGGATGGCTCAATCAGTTAAGCATCTGACTTTGGCTCGGATCATGATCTCTGGTTCCTGGGATCAAGACCTGTGTTAGGCTCCACACTCAGCAGGGAGTTTATTTCTCCCCCTCTCTTTGCCCCTACCCTGCTCATGCTCATTCTCTTTCTCTCATGCTCATTCTCTTTCTCTCAAATAAATAAATAAATAAATAAATAAATAAATAAATAAATAAACTTTTAAAAATCCAATAATCACAATTCAACTTCTATAATGTAAGTTAGTAATGTTATATTAGCACCAAAGAGCAGGTGACCAAGACTGCCTAAGTGTGAGCAGACTAGAATTGGAGAGTAAAGCTTCACAGAGGGGATAATTCTCATACAGATTTGAAGGAAGAGGAATTCACTGAGACGTGGAAAGGTAGGACACTCCAGACACAGAAACCACATACAGTTAATTAAGGTATTATAGTAAATGGCAGTTAATGTGGTCAGCATAGTGCCCTTAGTAGCCATGTAACAAAAATTAGTTGAATATTAACAATAAATATGAAATATAAACACAATTTTGCTTATGTTAAATATGTCATAGTCCATATCATTTCCAAAAGGGACCAAGACACTGATTTTTATGTTCTTTTCATTTTTATAGGGTTAGCAAAACACTAGGTTAAAAAAAAATCCAAAGAAACTTCCAAATATATTCATTTTCTCTTGAGTTGATGACATTGAATATTTAATGATCTTACAAAGTGGATTTATAGCAATGTATACTTAGAGGAAATTTTCCATCATGCAATATGTATAACACTCTAGAAATATTTGCCAGCATGATTTTATGTGATGACAAATTTAGAGTAGATTTTTTTTTTTCAGTCACCTGCAGGTGTAATGTGACTAGATGTAATGCAACTCAGCTAATATGAAGAATTTCTAAAACTAAAGTAATTTTAAATATAGTATTTCATTTAGAAATGTTCTCTGTTTCTCTGATTATAATATTTGCATTGCTTTTAATTTATAATTAAAATGCATGAACAGTGAATGTAACAGATATTAAGGGTAAAAATGCCTTCAGGAAATTGTTAATAACTAGTGGCATCTGTGACTAATGAATGCTATATTGGTTTAGACTGTGACTAATAGAATAAATGTTTTGAAAAAAATCCTTATGTTAGTATTTTATAAACAGTAATCGGGTCATGATGGATCTGTTAAGTGAATATGGATGGGGTAACTATGTGAAGTTTCCTCATTCTTTTACATTATTTTGAAAAGTTGATTAGCCTTCTTCAGTGTTTCCTTCCAATGGACTATAATTGTTTATTTATTTATTTTTCATCCAGTGAGCTAACTGAAAGCACTTCAGTTAATTAAACCTCATGGTCTACTGTTATGTAAGGAGATTAACAGTACCATTTGTAAAGAAGATTGTCTATATACAATTAGCTTTCTAGCTAAGCCATATTTAACTGGATTTTTTCCCCTATATTCTAAATTTATTGATGATCTGAACCTAATGGAATTTCTGAGCTATTATAGAATGTTCTAAGTTCTAATAAAATATACTTCCAACTAATGAAAGTGGAATTTCTGAGCTATTATAGAATGTTCTAAGTTCTAATACAATATACTTCCAACTAATGAAAGTGGTTTTTAGTTTATCAGTAATAGCTGTTGGTTTTCTCAAGAGTAAGAGCCAATGTATATGAGACAAATATATTAATGTTGACCCAACATGAGAATATTACTTTCCAATACCCAAATTCACCAATGGTGAAAGCTTTGTTGGTCTCTTAGGTTGAGAGAGGAATGTAAAATATAGCATTGAAAATCTAAGAATGATTATTAGTTCTTTATTTAGAAGCCAGAATTCATATCATTCTTGGGTTTTAGCGTGATGGTTCCAATAGTCTGCTCAATGTTTAATTTGTAATGTCTTGTGATTACTTTATGATCACCCTACTTAAAAACAAATTTATCTTCTTTACCACCAATCTAGTAGCTCCTTCTGCCTGTTGTTTTGCTGAAGGCATTAGCATTCTTTATTTACTCCCTTATACTTATTATTATATGGATTAGTTGCTTGTTTTTAGAATTCTTTCTTTACAACTTCTCCTTTATTTTTTCTTCTTCAGTCTCATTTCACCACCATATCTAAACACTTAGAGAATTTTTTACTGTTGTAATAACTTCTGGGTTGGCTAGAAGAAGCTGCAAGCAATGCATTTGGAGTCCAGATGCCTAGCTCACATGTGTGTGGGGAGGTAGAAACCTACCCCTGAAAGACATTGAGGAGTCCAGCAGAGCAGTTGTTTTGAGCAATATGGTCCATATTTTTCTGTAGTATCAAAGAAGACACTAGTTTCATTGAACTTAAGTTCTGAAATTGATTTAAAAATATCTCTCTGATGTTGAATTTCCTAATGCGCTTGTTAGAAATTTTAAAAAGTAACTTATTTTGGAATAATTTAAAATTTACAAAAAAGTTACAAAAACACTGCAAAAAAATCAGTATCTGCTTCATTAAGATTCCCCAGTAGGATCACGTTTTACATTTTGCCACATTTGTTCCCTCTCTGTCTCACTGTCTCTCTGTATATACGCTAATTATCATTAGTCATTTCCTGAACCATTTGAGAGCAAGCTGCAAACATGATGTTCCATCACTCCAAAGTATTCCAATGTGTGTTTCCTAAACAAGGACACTCTCTTATATAGCTGCCATTCAAACCTCCAAATCAGGGACTCAACATTGATATAACACTGCCATTCAATTCACAGACTCTATTTAAATTTTCTCAACCATGTCCTTTTTCCTTTTCTGATCCACAATCCAATATGGGTTCATGTATTGCATTTAATTGTCATGACTCTTTGGTGTCTTTCAATATGGAATGAATCCTCTGACTTTTCCTGTCTTTTATAACCTTGACAGTTTAAAAAAGTACCAGCCTATCTTCCCATAGGATGAATCCTTGTCAAATTAATATTTCTGAAAAGTTTAATCAGATCTCTCCAATAGTGTATGTCTAAATCCTACACTGACTTTCTTATCCTACAGTTCAGTTTGGATATCAAGAAGTTTCCAAATATTGTTTTGTCACTCATACGTCATTTATTGGATATTGCTGCATATTATGCTTATGTTCCTTTGTTGATTCATATATTCATTTATTCAGTCATCAGATTATTCAATAAACATAATAATCATAGACATTGAAAGCCAGTCACATTATATGCATTATTTCACTTAATGCTTATAATTCCTTGCCAGACAAGTTTCATTATTGGACCCAATTTTCAGATAAAAACCCCTAAAACTTAAAGGAGTCAAGTAATTTGCCCAAAGTTGATAGTTAACAAATAGCAAAGCTGGGACCCTGATGTCAAAGCTATAATGCTTTTAGAACTCCTCTACTGAGCACTGGAGATATACAAATTGAGGCTTCTATATCACAGCTTAATGGAGCATACAGGTATGCAGATGAATAGTGTTAAGTATCTAGATGAAGGGAATAGAATTCATCCATTTTGAGTCGGCAATGCTTTTTATTTTTTATTTATTTATTTTTTGGCAATGCTTTTTAATACATAGACATCCAATATGTCCTGCTAAATAAATGTGTTAATGGGGAAGAGCTAAAAACACACTCTAATTACTTAGTTATACCTAAGATTTGTAAATGTATTTTAAGTCTATTTTAATTTGAATACTCAGCAAAAATAGCATACATTTAAAACTGTGTGTAATTTTAAAAAGTGGTTGCAAATGGTCTCTGCATAGTCAGATAAATATACAAAATTTTGATCATTAGTAGTAAATCTGTATGATAAATTATTAAATGAATCTTCTTGTGGGGGTGTATATTACCTGAGTTAAATTACTGCATGTAATTCATAACATACTTTCCAAATTTATAACATTTAATTCATAACGTACTTTCTGAATTCTCTACTTCACTCTATTTCTGTAGCGTGCTACCAGCTGTGTAATTTCACTTATGTAAAGTTTTTGTTATGCCATTCCTGATTTCACAGAACAATTGTTAACTAAAGTATTTATGAATGTGAACTAGTCCATTCCTCTGTTCCTAGTTGGAATAATAAACTTATTTGTATTATTTTGGAAATCTATAATAATGAGCTCTTTTTCTCTTCTTAATATTTTGATATTTATTATATGAATAAAGTTGAAATATCAAGATGAGTCATTAGAAAGAGGCATAGCAAAAAGAAGGAAAAAAAAAAGAAAGAGGCATAGCTGACTTGTTGGGAAAAATAAAAAATATTTGAAGTTAGAGAATGTGAATTGAAGATTCAAGTCCAGCACTTACGAACTGTATAGATTTTAGCAACTCACAACTTAAGTGTAAAACAGGAGATGAGCATGACTCCTTTATAGTATCCCTTTCCATAAAAATCTTTGATATTTAGTTAAATGATGTATGTATGATAGTAAACTATAACTTTGAAAATGCTTGACAAAAAAAAAAAAAAAAAAAAAAAAAAAAAAAAAAGAAAATGCTTGACAATAGAACTTTTAAAAAAACATTTATTTATCTTTTTTGATAGTGAGAGAGAGAGTATGGAGATAATTATTTGAACATTATTTCCACCAAGACTCGATCAGTATTTGTTATAGAGGACCAATAAATTATTCTATAAACACATATTGAGACCACAATGAAATACCACTGCCTACTCACAAGAATTGCTATGGAGCAATGGACTCTCTTATACTTACTGATGGCAGTGTAAATATTACACCAACTTTAGAAAACCATTTGTCAGTTTCTAATGTAGCTAAACATATGTCTGTGGCTCAACAATTCTACTATAAACAGACCCAAGAGAAATGAATGCTTATGTTTAAATAAAGACTGGTATGGTAATGTTTAGAGCAGCATTACTCATAATTAGCTCAAAACTGGAAACCCAAATGTTGATCATCAAGAAGGTAGTTAAAATTAAAATACTACCCAAAGTAATCTACACGTTTAATGCAATGCTTATTGAAATACCAACAGCATTTTGCACAGAGTCAGAACAAACAATCCTAAAATTTGTATGGAACCATAAAAGACCCCTAACAGTCAAAGCAACCTTGAAAAAGAAGAGCAAAGCTGGAGGCATCACAATTCCAGACTCAAAGTTATATTACAAAGCTGTAATGATCAAAATAGTATGGGACAAAAATAGACACACTGATCAACAGAACAGAACAGAAAACCCAGAAATGAATCTCCAACTATATGGTCAGTTAATCTCCCACAAAGCAGGAAAGGATATCCAGTGGAAAAAAGATGGTCTCCTGAACAAACGGTGTTGGAAAACTGGAGAGCAATATGCAGAAGAATGAAACTGGACCACCTTCTTACACCACACACAAAAATAAATTCAAAGTGGATTAAAGACCTAAATGTGAGACTGGAACCCATAAAAATCCTAGAAGAGAGCACAGGCAATAACTTCTTTAACATTGGCCGTATCAACATCCTTCTAGATATGCCTCCTCAGGCAAGGGAAATAAAGGCAAAAATAAACTATTAGGACTACATCAAAATAAAAAGCTTCTACAGTGAAGGAAACAATCAACAAATCTAAAAGGCAAACTATGGAATGGAATGGGATGGGAGAAGATATTTGCAAATGACATATCTGATAAAAGGACTAAGAAGTTACAAAACTCAGCACTCAAAAAAAAAAAAATCCAGTTAAGAAATGGGCAGAAGACACAAAGAGACATTTTTCCAAAGAAGACATCTGGATAGCCAACAGACACATGAAAAGATGCTCCACATCACTCATCATCAGGGAAATGCAAATCAAAACTACAATGAGATACCACCTCACACCTGTCAGGATGGCTAAAATCAACAACATAAGACATAGCAGGTGTTGGCAAAGAATGTGAAATAAGGGGAACCCTCTTGCACTGTTGGTGGGAATATAAACTGATGCAGCCACTATGAAAAACAGTATGGAGATCCTCAAAAAGTTAAAAATAGAACTACCATCTGATCTAGCAATTGCACTGCTGGGTATTCACCCAAAGAATTCTAATTCAAAGGGATACATGTGCCCTGCTATTTATAGCAGCATTATCTACAATGGCCAAATTTGGAAACAGCCCAAATGTCCACTGACTGATGACTAAAGATGATGATGATGATGATGTGTGTGTGTGTATAGAGATACACACACAATATTATAAATATGTATATAAATGGAATATTACTCAGCCAAAAAAAATAAAATCTTGCCATTTGCAATGACATGGATGGAGCTAGACAGTATTATGCTCAGTGAAATAAGTCAGAGAAAGACAAATATTGTGTGATTTTATTCATAAGTGGAATTTAAGAAATAATCATAGGGGAAAAAAAGAGGCAAACCAAGAAACAGACTCTTAACTATCAAGAACAAACTGATGGTTACCAAAGGGGAGGTGGGTAGGGGACGGATTAAATAGATGACGGGGATTAAGGAGTGCACTTGTTGTGATGAGTGTCCGGTGTTGCATGGAAGTGATGAATCACCAAATTGTACACCTGAAACTAATATTATACTGTATGTTAATTAAGTGGAACTTAAGTATAAAGTTAAAAAATAGTTAAAATTGTGTCCTATTCATACAAAGGAATACCTGGAAGCAGTCAAAAAGAACAGAGAAGTGATATATGCAACAATATGAATATAGCTTAAAACCATTGTATGGAGAGAAAGAAGCCAGACACAAAATTAATGATTTTATTTTTATAAAGTGATAAAACAAAGTATTTTATGCTAGTATAAATTGGAATAGCAGTTGACTCTAAGTGGTGGGGAGGGTTTGAGAGTCTGGAGAGAGAGGACTGGAAAGAACAGGAGGGAGCCTTCTGGAATGATGGAAATGCTCTATGTATTATACCTTGATCTGGGTGATGCTTACATGAGTGTATTATATTTGTCAAAATTTAATGAAATTTAATTTAATGAAATTTAATTTAAATTTAATGAAACATTTTTGTTTTTAAAGATTTCATTTATTTATTCATGAGACACACACACACACACACACACACACACACACAGAGGCAGAGACACAGGCAGAGGGAGAAGCAGGCTCCACGCAGGGAGCCCGATGTGGGACTCGATCTGGGGTCTCCAGGATCACGCCCTGGGCTGAAGGCAGCGGTAAACCACTGAGCCACTTCGGAGTGCCCCGAAGTCTATATTTAATCATTTATTTTACTGTATATTAATTTGATAAAGTACTTACTATGGGCTATATCTGTGAGGCATCATTCTATGTCTGGATTAATCAGACAAAGTCCTGGACTTGAGAGGGTCACATCTTAGGGGAAGTGGAGAGTAAGAAAGTTGGAATAAACACACAATTACAGTAATACTACAACAGAGGCATGTACACTATGAAGGTATAGCACAAAGGATGAAACAATTTATTTATTGCATGATATTTTCAAAAGGCTTCCCAGAAGCTGATTTTTGAAGGTTAGGTAGAAACTTGTGCAGAGCAAGGGAGGGAGGGCCTCAACTGCATGAGGGTGTTCAGGAGAAGCATTCCAGGCAGGGGAAAGATGATTGTAAATTTTAAGAGACTGAGTTTCCCGGAGTCGCTAGTAGAGGAAGTGCGCCTGCGGGGAGAGCACTCCACACCAAGCGGGTGGAGCGGTAAAGGGCTGGAGCGCCCGGCGGGGCCTCGGGGAGACGCTCAGGTGGGGGCTCCGGGCGGAGGGCACTGCACCTGCTGCCTTCAGGAGCTGCAGCCCCAGAGCGTGATTCCAGCAGCGCAGGCCCCGGATCCCAGGGCGCCGAGGACACAGCCCAGGATCCTGCAGTCCCCCCGGGACAGGCAGAGGCGGGAAGGGCCCAGGACAGCGAGGACGCTCCTGCAGCAGGGTGCCTCCAAGCTGTGCAGGTCAGCGTCCCCTACCCCCGGAGCATCCAGGCCCCTGCAGACTGGGAGACTCCGGTGGTTCCTGCAGGAGCTGACTCCAGAGCTGGAGAGCTGGCCGCCGCCAGTGGGGTTGTTCCTCCCGGTGTCACCCTGTGCCTGGGACAGAGCGGGGCCCAGGGAGCAGGGGCCTCACAGGGTCAACAGCTCCCACTGAGCCACGCACCTGGCAGGGGGGCGGGGCAGCTCCCCCAGGTGCTCACACCTGAGAATCAGCACAGCAGGCCCCTCCCACAGAAGACCAGCTGGAAGGACAGGGGAAGAGCAAGTTCTTGATCTAGCAGCGCTGGAAAGCTCCAGGGGAAGTCGAGGGACTTACAGTATATAGAACCAGAGGATACCTCACCTTTTTCTTTTCTTTATTCTTACTTTTTCCAGTACAACTCGTTTTTATATCAGACTGTAAATTTCCATTTTTTTCTCTTTCCTATCTTAACTACAATATTTTTATCACCTCTTCATTTTTAAGATTCTTCCTTTTTGACTTTCATATTTCTACAACTACAGGTCCTATGTATATTTTCCACTTTTAGATTCCCTTCAACATACTCAACTTCATTTTGGGATATACAAGATTTTTTTTGTTTTGTTTTGTTTTGTTTTGTTTTGTTTTGTTTTGTTTACTCTGCCTCATTTTGTTCTACACGGCGGAAGTGAATACCGTCTAAAACATGACCAGCATGCACCCAGAACCAAGTGGTATACCGTGCTGGTTCATTCTGTGAGATTCGTCATTCCCATTCTGTTCCCCACCTCTTTTATCTCATTTATGTTTTGGTGGTCAATGTTGGGGCCCTCTACAAGTATTTTTGGTTTATATAAATTTGGTACTGAGCATCTTCTAACATACAAAACTTAACATACTCAGAAACAAGAGGATCACCCTCTAGAACCCCTCAGGTAGACTACATTCTCCCTCCACTACAACTTCATCAGTACCACCATCTCCCAGTCCCTTTTTAATTTCTCCTTTTTTTTTCTTTTTTTTTTCTTTCTCTTCTTTTTTAGGATTCCTGGCCTTTTATTTTTAATACATTGTTTTAAAATTTGTTTTTCACTTTAGTGGTCCTTTTGTTTTATTTCGTTCTGATCTTTGTTTTCAATTTCTGGTCTCTGACTTCGGCAGAATCATCTAGGGTGAAATTTACTTAGGTCGTGGTTGATATTCTTGATGCAGCCCACTCATACAGCCACTCTGCACTGAGCAAAATGACTAGAAAGAACTCACCACAAAAGAGAGAATCAGAAACAGTACTCTCTGCCACAGACTTACAGAATTTGGATTATAATTTGATGTCAGAAAGCCAATTCAGAAGCACAATTATAAAGCTACTTGTGGCTCTGGAAAAAAAAGCATAAAGGATTCAAGAGACTTCATGACTGCAGAATTTAGATCTAATCAGGCCAAAATTAAAAATCAATTAAATGAGATGCAATCCAAACTGGAGGTCCTAATGACGAGGGTTAATGAGGTAGAAGAAGAAAAAGTGAGTGACACAGAAGAGAAGTTGATGGCAAGGAAGGAAACTGAGGAAAAAAGAGAAAAACAAAAGATCATGAGGAAAGGTTAAGGGAAATAAATGACAGCCTCAGAAGGAAAAATCTACATTTAATTGGGGTTCCAGAGGGCACCGAAAAGGGACAGAGGACCAGAAAGCATATCTGAACAAATCATAGCTGAGAACTTCCCTAATTTGGGGAGGGAAACAGGCATTAGGATCTAGGAGACAGAGATCTCCCCCTAAAATCAATAAAAACTGTTCAACACCTCGACATTTAATAGTGAAACTTGCAAATTCCAAAGATAAAGAGAAAATCCTTAAAGCAGCAAGAGACAGGAGATCCCTAACCTATATGGGGATAACCTATATCCCTAACCTATATATATCCCTAACCTATAGACCTCTCCACAGAGACTTGGTAGGCCAGAAAGGGCTGGAAGGATATATTCAGGGTTCTAAATGAGAAGAACATGCAGGCAAGAATACTTTATCCAGCAAGGTTCTCATTCAGAATAGAAGGAAAGATAAAGGTCTTCCAAGATAGGCAGAAACTGAAAGAATATGTGACCACCAAACCAGCTCTGCAAGAAATATTAAGGGGGACTCTGTAAAAGAAAGAGGAAGCCCAAAGAAATAATCCACAAAAAAAAGGACTGAATAGGTATCATGATGACACTAAATTCATATCTTTCAATAGTAACTCAAAACATGAATGAGCTAAATGATTCTATCAAAAGACACAGGGTTTCAGACTGGATAAAAAAAAAAGCAGTCCAGGGCGTGATCCTGGAGACTCAGGATCGAGTCCCACATCGGGCTCCCTGCATGGCGCCTGCTTCTCCCTCTGCCTGTGTCTCTGCCGATCTCTCTCTCTCTCTCTGTGTCTCATGAATAAACAAATAAAATCTTAAAAAAAAAAAGGGACAACCTACAGAATGGGAGAAGATATTTGCAAATGACATGTCAGATAAAGGGCTAGTATCCAAGATCTATAAAGAACTTCTTAAACTCAACAGCAAAGAACAAACAATCCAACCATGAAATGAGCAAAAGACCTGAACAGAAATTTCACCAAAGAAGACATAGACATGGCCAACAAGCACATGAGAAAATGCTCTGCATCACTTGCCCTCAGGGAAATACCAATCAAAGCCACAATGAGATACCACCTCACACCAGTGAGAATGGGGAAAATTAACAAGACAGGAAACAACAGATGTTGGAGAGGATGTGGAGAAAGGGGAACCCTCTTGCACTGTTGCTGGGAATGTGAACTGGTGCAGCCACTCTGGAAAACTGTGTGGAGGTTCCCCAAAGAGGTAAAAATAAAGCTACTCTTCAACTCAGCAATTGCACTACTGGGGTACAGATGTAGTGAAACACCAGGACACCTGCACCCCCATATTCATAGCAGCAATGTCCACAATAGCCAAACTGTGGGAGGAGCCATGATGTCCTTCGACAGATGAATGGATAAAGAAGATGTGGTCTATATATACAATGGAATATTCCTCAGCCATTAGAAATGACAAATACCCACCATTTGCTTCAACATGGATAGAACTGGAGGGTATTATGCTGAATGAAGTAAGTCAATGGGAGAAGGACAAACATTATATGGTCTCATTCATTCGGAGAATATAAAAAATAGTGAAAGGGATTAAAGGGGAAAGGAGAGAAAATGATTGTGAAATATCAGAGAAGGTGACAAAACATGAGAGACTCCTAAATCTGGGAAATGAACAAGGGGTAGTGGAAGGGGAGGTGGGTGGGGGGGATGGGGTTACTGGGTGATGGGCACTGAGATGTGCACTTGATGGGATGAGCACTGAGTGTTATGCTATATGTTGGTAAACAGAACTCCAATAAAAATATATAAAAAAAGATAAAAAATAAATTTTAATAGACTGAGCTGAATTTAAATGAAGCTTGGTCAATCCTTTAGAATTTGTTCTTTTGCACTGTTTATGTCTGTTTTTTGGTCAAATTAAGGAAAACAGCTTAAATCTCTGCATTAGTTATCTACAGCATTAAAAAATCCCCTTAACAGTTAGTACCTTAGAAGTACAACTATTTAATTTATATCACAATTTTGTGAGCTATGTTGGCTGATAAGTAGCAAAAGGAAAGGGTGGCTGGAATAAATTTTCAGACATTTTTTACAAACTAGAAATAAACCTATTATGAATATATTAGGAACTGCTATCATTTTTATGTTAATGTTCTTTTGATTTCATACAAGAGATTCCCAACTCACAGTAGTTAAGCACAAAGGAGAACCTATTAAAGAGATATGGGAATGACACATAGATCCCAGGGAGAGTGCTGTCTTGCCCTCAGCTTTCTTCAAAGCCTCTATCTCTCTAATTCTTATCTACACACCTTATAAATTTTTCTTTCTTTTGCTCCTCAGTCTACCTAACAGAAAATGGCTGTCAGCAACACCATCCACCATGCTACAATTCAGATTCTTAGGGAGTGATCTCTGCTCCAGATCAAAATTTTGGGTCACTGATTGGCCTAATTTTCATTGTCAGACATCCATTCCTTTAGGGCAGTAATGGTTCACAAAATGACCAGGCCCATGGTATCGTGTGTATGGAACAGGAACAATTTCCACTAAATTTTGGAAGAATGTAATGGGAGGGCATATATCCAGAACATTTTATATACTTTTTAAAGATTTTATTTATTTATTAATGAGAGGGGCAGAGAGAGAGAGAGAGAGAGAGAGAGAGCAGCAGAGACATAGGCAGAGGGAGAAGCAGGCTCATTTAGTTAAATTCCAATATAGGTGGGTTTAAATAGACACACTAAAAGTTGCTGTTCTTTCTTAAAGATTTTATTTATTTATTTATTAGAGACACACAGAGAGAGAAGCTGAGACACAGGCAAAGGGAGAAGCAGGCTCCATGCAGGGAGCCCCATGTGGGACTCGATCCCAGGTCTCCGGGATTCCGCTCTGGGCCGAAGGCGGTACTAAAGGGCTGAGCCACCCAGGCTGCCCTAAAGTTGGTTTTTGAAAGAAAAGTTGGCTTAGGTGATTGAGAAGTCATTCCGAAGTTGCTGACAAGCTTTCAGGTCAGTTTCGGGATATAATTTAATTTAATTCTTATTTACTTATTTATTTATATGTGGAATGCTTCATGAATAAGTTAAAGAAATGCTGAGGAATAATAAGGAAAGTCTCAAAATTTTGTCTAAAACATGCTCTACAGTATGAGAAATGATTAGTGTCTATCTTGAGAATTTGAAAAACAGTTTCATTTAAAATAAGCAAAAAATAGATCATGTTTCGTTCTAAACTTAGGAGGAAAGGGAATAAAGACAGGTTCCCATCCAATCTAGGTAAAGTGCGTATGTATATATGTGTGTGTGTGCGCGTGTGTCTATGTATATTTGTTGAGGTTTAATCATCTCTAGTAACATAACATGGAAGCAATACAATTACAGCAAAACTATAGCTGCGTCCTAATCATTTGGAGTTTTAAGCTGAATTTGAAAAATTCTTTATGTATAGTTAATAAACATTTCACGTTTTTAAAGTTTTAATATTATACTGCTTTATCATTTGATATAAATCAAGAGCTGGAAAATCCAAACAATACTTAAATACTTAAATTGCAGATATTGTGAACTCTCCAAGTTCTCTCCCTCCCCACCTTCACCCTTACCTCATCAACAGTTTGGCATCCATAACTTTGGAGAGGAGGGAAGAATAATAACAGGGATATTAGAAACAAAGAAACAAAGAAGCTATCGGTGAAGCTTTGATCAATTTCTAGGCAATTTCCACATATTAGCGCTGATTCTTATTAAACAACCCATCAAGGTAGTTATCCTTTTTTTTTTTTTTTTTTTTTTGCTTATGAGGAACCAGACTAAGAGTAAATAACCTACCTAATGTCACGGGATCCCTGGGTGGCTCAGCAGTTTAGCGCCTGCCTTTGGCCCAGGGCATGATCCTGGAGACCTGGAATTGAGTCCCACATCAGGCTCCCTGCATGGAGCCTGCTTCTCCATCTGTCTGTGTCTCTCCCTCTCTCTCTCTCTCTCTGTATCTCTCAAGAATAAATAAATAAAAATCTTAAAAAAAAACCCTTAACCTAATGTTACAGTAAAGAAACAGTCAGGATTTCTAAAAAATTAATTTTAATTAATTAAATTAATTTATCTATCTATTTATTTATCAGTTAGGATTTTAATTTAGGTCTGCTTGATTCAAAATCTATGTTCTTTTCACTATAAGAGTAATAATCTCCACATAACGAATACCTACTATGTATCTGGACTTTCAACAATTGTTTCAACTTTTTTTTACAAAACCAATGATCATTCCTTTTTTAAAGAGGAGAAGTTTGTCAAATGGACAAATTAAGGACAGAGTCAGGATTCATACCCAGGGCTTCTTAGACTCCAAAGTCCCTGCTTTTTCATCTACACTTTTATAATATTTTAATGAAGTAGCATTCTGTAACTCAACACATTATTGTGCATGGCATGTTCCTTAATAAATACTTTGAGTAGTTGTTCAATAGGTTTTTCACTCCTGTGCTAACTCCAATAGATGGATAGTGGCTGCTCAAAGTACTTGTTTGAGAGGATTCTAGGGCACAAAAGTGGTGTCTGTTTTGTATTTGAAAAGGGGCGGGGGGAAGCTGTGGCTTCAGTGCCCAGAATCCTTGAAATAATCCTGTGGCATGATTCTTTTAAAAATCATTAGAATCTTAACTATTAATTAGTTTTACAATGATCAATGGTCTCCTCACCCCCAAATGGTCTATTAAAAAAGACTCTAGCTCCAGTAAGAGAAAGAGACATCTATAAGGGGGTATACATGCCCATATAATAATTTCCAGATAAAATTCTATATACTGATGAGCTCTTTTTAATATGTTCCCAAATGAAAATTATTCAATACAATTTGACCAGAAACCATATTCACTCAGCCTGCTTTATTTTATAATAGTGTAATGCTCTACGGAAAGAGAAAATTTTAATCTGCTCTAATAATTTTCTGCTTCTCAGTCTGATTTTATACTGGCAGATTATTTTAACTCTTTGTACATCTTAAACATAGTCACTAACCTGTAGCTAAAAGAATAACTTTAATAAATTTTCCAATTGGGTAGAATATTTGATCTTGTTTTAATATGTACTTTGGCTTCGTGAGTGTGGAGGGGTCTGAGAAATAGAAGGAAGTTGGAATCAATATGGGAAAGGGGGATTTGTATGGCAACAGGTAGTAATTACACTTATTGTGGTGAGCATTTTTAAATTTTTTGCCAAAAAAATTGTGAGTAGTATGTTCTGGTGGTAAGGAAATTTCACTGCAGATTATTCTTTAGCATTGTTCGTGTATAATGGTAAGACAACACAAAGATTTTAGAACATTTAACTTCAGTTACTTTATGATATAAATGTTATTATTGTTTGATCTCTTATCTTCTTGCTAAAACCCAAAGAACATTAGTCTTATTATTATTTTATATAAAGTTATGATTTATATGCATAATTCATCGTATTTGGCCCCTCATTTCTTCCTCTGTCTTCGATCTCTCTTCTGAATAATTTTCTCTTTATCTGAAGTAACTTCATGTCTAAAGTTTCTTTAATGAGAGTTTATTGAGGCAAATCCTTTTATTTTCTTATTTGAAAACATCTTTATTTCACCTACATTCTTGAGAAAAGTTTTTCTAGGTATATTATTTTTGCAGATTGAAAGATTATCATCCCTTGGATTCCAATATTGCTGTTGAAAAGTCAGCTTTCACTCTAGCTTGCCCCTTTTGAAGATAATATTTTTTCTTTGGCCTCTTTTAAAGATCTTCTACCTCATATTGTATTTTGTAGCTTTACTATGAGGTGTCTAGGTGGGTACTTCTTTTCATTTATTATGATATTTGTTGGCATCTTGAATCTGAATAAGTATATGTAACAGACTACCTCCCAGTGATTGCTGCCTCCTGGCATTCATGCCCTTATGAAGTCTCCTATCACATTTACCAGGGTTGGTTCATGGAGCCAATAGAACATAGCAGAAGTGATCGTATGTCATTTCCAAAATTAGGTCTTGGCTCCTCTCCCCATCTCACTCTTGTTTTCTCTTGAATCATATTCTCTGGGGAAAATACCATATTGAAAGCAGCACTTTTGATAGGCTGACGTGATGAGGAATTGAAACTTCCTGCCAACAGCCATGCTACTGATCTTGGAAGGAGATCCTCAAGCTTTCAGAGGATTCCAGCCCTAGCAGATGTCTTAATTGCAACCTCATGTAAAGCACTGAGCTAGAATCACCCATCTAAGTCACTTCTGGATTTCTGATCTTATTTTTGCAAAAATAGTAAATTTTGTTGTTTAAGTCATGTTTTGGGGTAATTTGTTATGCAACAATTGGTAATTAATATGATGATTTTCATCATGTCTGGAAAACTCCCAGCCATGTATCTTCCTGTATTCCTATTTTACTCTATTCTTTCACCTCTTTTGATCCTTCTCATTAAAAAAATCAAAGTCTCCTTCCCTCTGTATTTTCTATTTCATTTTGTCTTATATTTCATTCTAGATAATTTCTTCTGATTTACTGTAACTCATCAAAGCAGACACCATTCATTTTTTTATTGAGACATGATTGATATATATTAGTTTCAGACTGACACCACTGATTTTAAGAGAAATAAATTATGACAAAATGTTTTCTTATCACATTGATATAAAATGCATACAATTTCAAAGATATTAAAGTGGAAAATATTTGTTTTAAAACAAATTAAGTGTGCCATCATCAGTTTGCAAATTCCATTTTCAGCTGTGTCTTATCTATGTTTAAACTGAACCACCAACATTGTAATTTTGTTCATTGAATTTTAATTTAGGAAGTTCAAGATTATTCTTTTTTCAAGTCTCCTAGGTCATTTTTCTATTTCCTTTTCCCCTACAGATGTCTTCAAATTTGTATTTATGTTATCATTATAAGCACAGGGGTTTAATAGTCTGTGTGGGAGGGTCCCCAAACCACTCCTCAGTTCAGTGATTTCCTAGGAGGACTTGTAGGTTTCAACACCTACTTGTATTCATGGCTAAGATTTTCTCAATGAAAGGATGCAGAGCAAAATTAGCAAAGGGAAAAGGTGCGTGGAGTTAGTCCAGAGGAAGGTAAGTGCAAATTTCGGGGCATCTGTCCCAGTGTGTGTTTCTCCAGCAATGAGTTATGACAACATGTGGAATATTGTCAACCAGGGAGGTTCATTAGAGATAGAGCATTCAGGGCTTTTACTGGGCGCTGATCACTTGGGCTACTCTTTGCACATGGCATATACCCAGATTCTCAGAGGGAACAAGGAATTCAGCATAAACCATATTGTTTGCACAGTGTGGGCACAGTTGCCACTCTTATCAATTAATTGTGGTGGGAACCCTCCTGAAATCCAAATTCCCAGACATCAGCCAAGAAGCAACTCTGTAAGCAGGGCTTTCAAAAGTTAGCAGTCAGGCCTTCTCTGTTAACTATTTTCTACACATAACCCATGCCCAAAATCTTTGTAGGTCTGTTTATTGTTTCTCAATTTTGCTGTTTCTTCCTCATGGAGTCTAGTTTTCTCATTATCTTTGTGCTGTTCTTGGTTATCTGTATGCTGTTCATTATATGTGAATAATGCTTTGTGGGAATAATTTCAGCACCCAATGAACTTATCTTCTTTTAGAAAGGATTTGCTTTTGCTTACATCTGTCTTGGACCATCTCTAAGCTTAAAGCTAGGGTTCTTTTGATGACTCTAGTAACTGAAACCTGAACAAAAGTTCTAGACATGAGCTTTTCCACTTCTGAGACTGACAAAGACTCTCTCCTTGACTAAATTTTAGTCAGGTTCCTCTTGCTTCTTTTTCAACTAGTCTTTCCTTGGGCATGTTCTCAAGAACCCAATTTTAGCAAGGGCTCTAAATCAGATTAGCCAGGATTCCCCACCATGGATAGCTGATCATCTTTCTCATCCTTCACTGCTCCCCAGGTAAATCTGATCACTCTGGCCTGCGTTCAGCAAGACTCTTATTAGGTGAATTAGCAAGAATTATCCTACCTTCTCAGTAATTCTCTATCAACCAAGACTCTACTCTGCTCCTTCGATATAAAATCCCACTTTTCCTTGTTGTATTTGGAGTTGAGCTCAATCTTTCTCTATTACTGCAAAATCCCACTGCAATAGCCCCTATACCTAGTATAATAGTCCCCCTGAATAAAAAGTCTGCCTTACCATTTTAAATTGTAAAAAATAATTTTTTCCCCTCTAACAGTTCACTCTTATACTAAGGGCACTATCTCCTTGTACCCTAGTTTATCGTGGCTCCTGTGTGACTAAATCCTGTGTGGTTATCGGGTTCTGATCTTGACTGCCTAAAGAGCCATCTAAATGATATTTCAAAATTTCTTCCATAGACAAGTGCTTCCAATATAAAAGTATCTCCTGAGTGTGTTTACGCCTTCATATTCCTATTTTCTTTTCTACCTTGGTCTGGCATTTTCTTGCCATTTATTCAGCTATTTTTCAGTACTTCCAAGAAAGTACTTTCAATACCTTTATCCCATCACTAGTCAAATTTGTTTGGTAGGGTTTGTTTGTTTACCCTCAACTTTTTCTCATAAAATGAAAACTAGATAATATAAAGGTAGATATTATTATTAGGTATTATTTACAATGTTATAATAATTATGAAATAATATGTTAACAAAAGAGAAGTTTTTAAGTTCTTAGACTAATTTTTACTATGTAGATATCATGTCAATTGCCATCTCTCTACTTCCTACTCCAACCATAACCCTTACCGTTTGTTAACTAATTTGTTCAGAAGCATGTAAGAGGATGTGTGAGAGGTTTTATTTTTTTAACTAAATAAGAAGAGATTTTGGTTGAGGGAAAGCTTACCTCTTCTCCCTAATAATAAAAGAAAAAGAGAAAAGAAAATGAGGAAGGTGTGCAAATGCCTCTTGGTTTGCCTCTACGGAGTTGGAAGTCATCATCTGGTTGACTGGAAGGACAGAATGTACTCTGTGCAGGAGGCTCTGTCAGACTCTGAAACAAACAGGGCTATGCTGGGACCCAGGGAATAAAGTCTAGATTGCTCCACGTATAAATTTGCTTACCTAGAGAACCCACAGTCCACCTATATCTGAAGCATGGATAGTGCAGTTGTCATGAACTGCAATGGCAGAGTGAGGAAATGATAAGAAATGAGAAGTTTTGTGGGTGGTACTCATGGACAAGGGAAAAGCCAGAGCAGAGGATAACTCACAAGGAGGAAGTAGGGTGAACTAGTTGTGCTGACAGACTTGATTATGATGTGCTATTTTGGGACAATCAGAGATTAATGGAGACTTTTAAGAGGAGTCAGGATGTTGTTGTGACACTAGAGACAGCTCTTGAGAGTTATATACAGTTGAGACGATAATAATACCAAGTGTTTATTTGGTATTTACCACATGCCACGGACTACTATAGATGCCAGGCACACACACACACACACACACACACACACAAGTATATAAACTCATTTAATCTCCATACCATTTTTTGAGGTAGGTATTATTATTATTTTATAGGTGAGGTACATGTGAGGCAGAGGAAGGCTGAACTGAGGTCTGAATCAAGGCAATGTGGCTCTTTGTCTATGCTGTTAATCCCCATGTTAAAGTGTGACTCATGAATCCATATGAAGAACTCATGAACTTCAAAGTCATTTATCAATGCATCTAGACATGAAGATCCAGAGTACACCCATCACTTTTACTTAAACTCTGCAAGCCAAGCTTTCATTAAAAAAATTTTTTAAAGCATGAAATATGGGGCTCTACCCCTCAGAAATCCCAATTTCTTTAGTTTGGGATATGTCCCAGGAAGTCATTGTTATTAAATATTAGATTGTCTAAATGTTTTTTTTTGCCCTTTTTGAAAACTAATATTGGTATGTTATATTTTATATTTTCCTATTTTACCTATCTAATATGCCTATATTATTAGATAAGTTCTCGATATGTCTCTTGTAAGTCCACACTAATGCATTTGATTTAGATAAGGCTGGTACAGTAAAGCTTTATGTTGCATTTTCTTTCAATGAAACTCACATGAAAATTATGAGTAATTTATCATCTACCAATATCCTTATCCTCTTTTGGTTAATAAACCTAAAAAGTTGGAAAACAGAATAGATTTTGATTAAGAAAATATTTTTGGGGAATTATTTAGGAGTTAAAAAATGGTATACATAAAATCTAGTCTATTACTTTTCTGACTTTTTTTTTTTGTATGTGAATTATAGTAATTGTTGCAGTTAGGGAAGTAAACACTTGGAAAGCCAGCTGGCAGCTTAGACAAGGTCAGAATCATTATTTGCTAAGGTCATCATGTTACTGTGTCTAGTTCTCAGTTCTGCAGGCCCAGAAATTAATTCTTTAGGCTTGCCCTTAGGTGACATCCTGTGGACATTCTTACCAAATAAAATCCCTAAGAGACTGGTGTATTGTCCAGAGTTCTAACTTATTAACTCATCATCTTAAATATCTAACTTTTAGGTAGAGTAGAATGTTTGTGTTGGTATGAGTGAATTCTCTTTCCTCTTAGTGAAAGAAAAGACAAATTATAATCACAAGGCTACTTGGTGAGCATGGAACCAGTCCAAGGGGAATAAACTGAATAATCAAAATGTCTATTACATTGATTTTCACTTATGAGTATATGAAAAGGGACTGTGTATTTATTTCTAAAATCAGGATATGCCCTCCTCTGGATTGTTCTGAATGCCTTCTCTTTAGAGACCCTTCCTGTTCTTTCTCTTGATCATCCCCTTTTTGTTAATATACTTTTTCTTCATGTTAGAGACAATGCAATTTATTTGATTATATATTCTAATAGTTCTTGTCTGCAGAAGCTATATACTAGTTTCAGTGAATACAATCTGAAATTTATCAGAGTCCCCAGGCACTAATTTACAGATTTTTTTAGGGCAAATTATTATTGTTTTTATAGAAAACCATTCCATTTTATTGAATATTGAACCTTGTTACTTTCATTTTATTTTCAAAGTATAATTTTAATGCTGTGTGTGCCTGTGCATGTACACAAGTGTGTGTGTTTTCTTGTGAAGGTAAGATGTTTGGCTATCATTCTGTTGTGTTTTATCAAATGCAGGACATCATTATTGAGAAAAAAATATACTACAGTGTTTGGCAAAACAAACTCTGCCAGTTATGATACAACACTTTAGCACTTAGGATTTATTTTATATTTAGAGAAAAAATACTTTTAGACTTACTTAAACATAAACTTAAAAACATTAAATCACTCTTATTCATACTTGAAAAGGAAATAATAAGAAACATAAACTGATAAAAGTATTTTAAATGTCTTTACATATAGAATCCTGTTCTTCTAAATCATTTTTTTAAATTAGAGCCATTGACAGGCATGTTTTCAATACAATATGACCATCAGTGCCATCAAAAGCATTGATGATGCAGTATTTTTTTTTTAAACTGCTCTACTAATAGCCATTTTTAAGAATTTCGATTCTGGGGTTTCCCTGATTGTACTCATACTTCTTTCCTCCATTGAATCACAGGTAGCTGGACGGTAAGGGCTTCTCTTCAAAGTAAGCAAGAAGTTCTGACTAATGGTAGTTCTATGCAACATATAGATTGACATGCCGGCCTCTCATTGCTTTGAGTTTTTTTTACATTTATTTAGAGGGAATCGGCAATTAATCCTACCTCTGGTTGCATTGCTTGTGGTGTGGGGAGCTAATTCTTCACCACCTTGCAACAGCATCACCTGGGAGCTTGTTAGAAATGCTCTGTCTCTAGCCCCACCCCAGACTTACTGAATCAGAATCTGCATGTTTAACAAGATCCCTAGGTAACTCAAGTTTGAGATGCATTACCATGCATCATGGCTTTATCCACTTGTGGGATTCTTACTTTCTTAATTGCTCTATTGTTGTTGCTCCTTTGCAAGAAAATATGGATTTGCCATAATTTCTCCAACAATGATCATTTACTTAATCATTTTCCCCATTCCTCTATTTCTATGTCTTTCTGCACACATAATGACTTAGTTTCAAGGATGAATTATAGTCTAATTTTTTAAGGCATTTTATAATTACACTTCTACTACCAATAGTACACATAATTGAACAGAAGCAATAAGAGAGCATGAACAAATGAACAATTATGTTCACAATCCCTGGCCTACAATGACTATAAAATGACATATCTCACTTTCAGAGATATAAAAATATGAACAAGATGAGTGTGCCTTAGGATCAAGAAATACAGTAATTACTTTGTTAAACATTAGGCTCTTTCCTACTCTTTGCTTCTTCATTCTTTTTGTCCTGAAACAACGGAAATGGTAATGGGATTGAGGTTATAAATTTAGACTTATATCTAAAGAATGAGAGCTCTTGAATTCTGCAGAGACAGGAATAGGCAACAGAACTGGGGAGAAGACTTCAGGATGACAGACCAAGCCTATGTCTTCAGAGCCAGTGATCTCATTTTGTGAAAGTATTTATTTCTTTTAGTATTCATCCCCAACACAGCAATAACAAATTTCCTTACTTCTAGTAGTCACACATCTTACTTCTCCAGAATCTCCATGGCTCCTTGGGTGAGGTTCTTACATTTGATATCTGCAGTGTCACTAATTCCACCAGGTACTGTCAGTTACTAGTCCCATAGAGTGATTCAGGGTTCAAGGCCAGAGGTAAAAGCTGGACAAATTAATTTGGCTGGAGTAAAATAGGGATATGAATTTATCCTAGTACAGAATTGTTGCATTGCTTACTCCACATTTTTTTCTTGGTAAATTCTCAAATAGTCTGGGGCTGTTTGTTGTATAGTCAAGGTATTAAAGAGTTGGAATATTGAGCATAGGACAATCTAAGTTGATCCACATGAAAGCTTCCAGATCTTAAATGCCTCCATATTTAATTTTCTTATATTTTCTCCCCTTTGTCTTACCAAATGCCTTGTTCACTGAAATTCTGTAACATTTCTAGGCAAATTTAACCTACAGTCATGTATTGATGGGAAATAAATCCTTCTGAACCTTAGTATGTCTTTCAAAATCTTTAGGATAATATTTATGCTGAAAGGCAACACATATATAAGCATAGCTCACTTTATTGAGCTTACTTACTACTTCATAGATATTGCTTTCTTTACAAATTAAGGTTTGCAGCAACCTTGTTTAGACCAAGTCTATTGGTGGCATTTTCCTAATAGCATTTGCTCATTTCATATTTCTGTGTCAATTTTTGGTAATTCTCAAAATATTTCAAAATATTTCATTATTATATTGGTTATGGTGATTTATAATCTTACTATTGTAATTGTTTTGGGGTACCATCAATTGGGCCCATATAAGACGGCAAAATGAATCAATAAATTTCGGGTGTGTTCTGACTACTGCATAGACCATTCCTCCCTCTTTCTTCCTGTCTTGTAGCTTCACTACTCTCTAAGCCACAACAATTTTGAAATTAGGCCAATTACTAACCCTACAATGGCTTCTAAGTTTAAGTGAAAGGAAGAGTTGCATGTCTCTCACTTAAAATAAGAAGTAGGAATGATTAATCTTAATGAGAAATGCATGTGAAAAGCTGAGACCAAAACCTAGGCCTCTTGTGCCAAAAAGCTAACTTGTGAATGCAAAAGCAAGACCTTTAAGGATATAAAAATGTTACTTTGGTGAACACATGAATGATGAGAAATAAAGCAGCCTAACTGCTGATATGGCACAAATCTGAGCAAATTTGATCTCATTAGAAGATTAAACCAACCACAACATTTCTTTAAACCACAGCCTAATCCAGAACAGGACCCTCATTCTCTTCAATTCTAAGATGGCTGAGAGAGGTGAGGAAACTGCAAAAGAAAAATGTAAAGCTAGTTTAAAGAAATTAGGTTTATGGAAAGAAGATATCTCTATAATATAAAAGTGCAAGGTGAAGCAGCAAGTATTACTAATATAGAAGCCACAGTAAATTATCCAGATCTAGCTAAGATAATTAATGAAAGTGGCTACACTAAACAACATATTTTCAATGTTATATGAGACAGTCATATATTGGAAGAAGATGGGATCTAAATAGATGGATAGGAGAAGTCAATGCCTAGCTTCAAAGTGTGAAAGAACAGACTGACTTTCCTGTTAGGGGCCAATGTAGTTGGTGACTTTAAGTTGAAGCCAATGCTCATTGACCATTCTGAAAATCCTATGGCCTTAAGAATTATGCTAGATCTGTTTTGTCAATGCTCTATAAATGGAATTATAAAGCCTGTATAACAGCACATCTGTTTACAACATGGTTTACTGGATATTTTAAGCCTACCTTTAAAAATATTACTGCTCACTGACTATGTACTTGATCATCCAAGAGCTCTGATGGAGAAGTATAATAAAATTGTTTTTATGCCTGCTAACACAACATCTATTCTGTAACTTACGGATCAAGAAGTAATTTTGACTTTGCATTATTATTGTTATTATCATTAAAGTCATTACTTGGGAAATACATTTGATAGGCTATAGTTGCCATAACTAATGATTCTTCTGATGAATCTGGGCAAAGTAAACTGAAAACCTGGAAAGGAGTCACTACTCCAGATGCCACTAAAAACATTCTTGATTCATGGGAAGAGGTCAAAATATCCACATGTATAGGAACTTGAAAGAAGCTGATTCCAACCTTTATGGATGAATTTGAGGGGTTTAAAACTTCAGATAAGGTAAAAATAGCAAGAGAACTAGAATTAGGAGTGGAGTCTGAAGATTGAATTGCTGGAATCTCATAATAAAACTTGAATGGACGAGGAGTTGCTTCTTATGGATGAGTAGAGAAAGTGGTTTCTTGAGATGGAATCTACTCCTGGTGAAGATATTGTGAAAATTATACAAATGAAAACAAATAGGATATTTGTGTAAGGTTAGTTGATAAAGCAATGGCAGGGTTTGAGAAGACTGACTCCAATTTTGAAAGAAGTTTTACTGTGGGTAGAATGTGGTTAACTTCATTGGTGCCTTATTTTAAGAAATTGCCATAGATACCCCAACTTCAGCAACCACTACCCTGATTAGTAGTCATCAACATTGAGGCAAGACCCTCTAGCAGCAAAAAAAGTATGAGTCACTGAAAGCTCAGATGATGGTTCACATATTTTACAATAACATATTTTTAAATTAGGTATGTACATTGTTTTTTTAAGACATAATATTACTGCACACCTAACAGACTAAAGTGTAGTTTTTTTTTTATAACTTTTATATGCACTGGGAGATAAAAAATGGTCTCACTTTATGTGATACTCACTTTTTTGTAGTGTCTGGAACTGAAACTGCAGTAATCTCCAATGTATGCCTATACCATTTACTAGATTATTTTTCATAAATTGAATGTATAATCCCTGATAATTATTTTTTTTATTCAGGTAATTTTTAGAGTAATCAATTACTAGAGGGAAAACCCACATCTATTTTATAAACAAGGTCTTATAAGCCTCAGGGCTCTCACACATCAAAGAAAGAAAAAGTTTATGTTTTTTTCTTTCAGTAGAGAGTGAAAGTAAGAGATGGGTTGCTTGCATCTACCTTGAGTAACCTGTAGCTCCTTGGGAAGCTAAAATGTGCCATGATATCAAAGAGATGTATTCCTTTAAGCTCTCTTGTTGTCTGAACTTTGCCAATACTTCTTTATTCTGCATTGACACCAAGACTCCTGTTCTTTTGTCATGAATATTTAAAGCCTGTCACTATAAAAATCATATTAGCTAGTTTCAGGTAGAACTTGGATATCAAATATTTTGGAGGACATAGCTGGAATAGTTAAAAATTAACAAAACAAAACAAAAATCAGGTTATATGTGAAATTTAAAATTTGAAAATTGTGGATTTATTATAATTTTATTCATTAAAGAGTTAGGCAACTTTATTTTAGTCCATACAATTACTCTTCTGAAACATTTGGATGAAATCTTATCTGAGTATCGCAGGGATCCTATTTGAATGTCATTTGCTTACCTTAATATGTAATGTTACACTGGTGCATTCACCTGGCTCTCCGGAAAGTTGTCTCTGAAATATGTCTGTTGTACGATTACAAGGTTACAGGACATCAGGCCTTTCTGAGATTTTGGTATAAAACCCAAAACATACTTTTACTTCTGTTTCTTTTGGAACTAAATTAACATTTTTAAAAACTGATAGTTGTTCACAGAGTACAAAGTGGGAAACTTTGCAATAGGGCTTTTTAAATAAATAGTATGCAAGGTAAATTCAAAAGCCTGGTTAGTAAAGAAATACATGTGAATATCAGAAATATTGGCAAGTAGAAAGGGGTATAACTAACTTTGGCTGCTACTCTTTAGAGACAATTGCTGTAAAAACCTTAGTTTTTAAATTTCTTTCTTGATATGGATAGATATGAATATTTCCTGATAAACAACTATCTAATACTTGAGATCACACTGTCCATACTTTACTGGTTTTTTCATTTAATAATAACGTTATGAACATTGTTCTGTGTCAGTAAATATCACACTACAACCTTATTTCCAATGCCATATTCATTGTATGGATTTAACAAATTAAATTCCTTAATGTTGAATAATTTTCCACGAAATGGAAACTTACTAAAACAAGTCCTAGATATCCTGAACTTTATTTGATTGTGTCTACACAAACAAGGGATTAAAATGTGTGGAGAAAAAAAGGGTTCAGGGATTAATTGTATGTTGCCTGTATACAAGATACACCTGAAAATGAATTGTACTCAACCTTTAGGTTAAAGTATGATGACAGTAATAATATAAAATGGGATACAATCTTCTTTACTATTCACACATATTGAAGAAAAGCAACCCTGAGGACTCTTGCCACAAACCTGAAATTCTCACCTGGCCTTAGACAAGACTCAAACATACCTGCTGTTTTCTTCCTTATGGTAAGCTGAAGCTATTTACCATTCTAAACTTGACGTTCAGACTTGAAAAGATTGTGTTAGGACCAAAGAATAAAGATCAGACTTTGAATGTTCAATCTTGAAAAACTATATAATCATATAGAATTATTGGCAAATATCTAGTTCATACCATAGCAATTATGGTATGATGTAAATCAATGGTAAAATGTCTTTTTCTTTTTGAACTTCCATACTTATTGGAAGATATTATTTTCCTCCAAATAACAATTTCCAGCTTTAATAAATATCCTACATTTGTTATTTTAATAACACATTCTGAAATGACTGGATTTAAGTATACTGTGAAATATTTCCCCATCTAGAAGTGTATGGATTCTTCTTGCAAGCTCTTCATAAGAGAGAGAGAGAGGGAAAGAATTAAAACCCTGCCACTTATTTAACCCATACTATATATATACATATATACATTCTTCAGCTTGTTGCTCTAACGTAAATATAAACAGAACATGGTCATTTTCCCACAGGGCCTTATAATTTATGTACTAGGGTTATGCTCATGCAGCTATAACAAACACTAATAAAAAGCAGTATATGATGGAGAAAAATTTTAAGAAAATATTCCAGAAGTATTCAGATGAATTTAGTTTTGATTAGGAAAGATTTCCTGGATAAGTGAAGATTTGAGTTCTATTTTATTTTTTTTAATTTTATTTTTTAAAATTTTTATTTATTTATGATAGTCACACACAGAGAGAGAGAGAGAGAGAGAGAAAGAGAAGGGGGGGGCAGAGACATAGGCGGAGGGAGAAGCAGGCTCCATGCACCGGGAGCCCGACGTGGGATTCGATCCTGGGTCTCCAGGATCGCGCCCTGGGCCAAAGGCAGGCGCTAAACCACTGCGCCACCCAGGGATCCCTGAGTTCTATTTTAAAGAAAGGACAAGACTTCCAGTAGACAGATAAGAGAAGTATTAAAAGGTGAAGTATTCTAGCATAGGATTAAGTGTGAGGATGTTAGATTTAGACAAATTAGGTTTAAATTTGGGCTTTTTCTGTTCTGGCCATAAACTCTTAAAATCTCAGTTTCCTTACCTAAAGAATAGAAAAATAATAATAAGATCATCTAACTTATAGGCTTTTGTGGAAGTTTAGTGGGATAACATTTGTGCCAAATAAACATTCAATCAATTTCAACAATGACTACTACTATAATCTAAGCTCCAGCACCTAGGATGCAGGGCATGGAACATAATAAATGTTCAATGAATACTTAAATGAAAGAAAGGTCAACTTGGGCAAATATATAGAGGTATCATTTGTTGGGTAAGATAGAAACATGATGGCAAAGTCTGATTGTTTATAGGGAAAGCAGTGATGTTATTGATCAGATGGATTTGTTTCTTTGAGTGGGCAGCACCAAGAAAGGTAATAAGGGCACAAACTAGGACAATGTCAGGATGTCATTTGGAGGGGATAGATGTCAGACTGTAGAACTTTTAAAGAAATTTATATAGTTTGATGTAGTGTGAGGGAGGGGAAAGTATGAAAATGGCTCTGTTCATATGAGAAATGTTCCAAAGAGTGGATTTAATACATTTGGTTTAAATATCATTAGCTTGATACGCCTATAAGGCAATCAGTTTACCACAGAATAATAGTACAAACACTATTTTAAAGACAGAAAACTTATGCTTATTGTTTGGCTCTTCCAATTAACATACATGTTACTTTAGGGAAGTTAATATACTGCAGTTTCTTAATTTTTAAAATAAGGATGATCATATTCATAATATTTGTGTGTTTTTGTTTTTGTTTTTGCTTTGTAAACAGTAAAATCCTTTACAGAATTAATTGCTTTTGGTTGACTTTGGTCTAGAGATTTTGAAACAAGGTAAAAACTAGAGGCAGATTTTGGAATATACAATGACAGTTGGTTTAGCAATAGAAGTTGTTAGAAGATAAGAAGGATGGAAGATCTATGTATTACATCACATTTTGGTGAAGAAGCACATCCAGAGACTAAATGGAGGAGTGATCAGAAAATTGGGAGAATGTAAGCTCCAGTAAGGCAAGGACATTATCTGTTTTTTCTTTTTTTTTGCTACTATGTTTCTAATTTCTAGAATAGTGCTAGGCAAATAGGAAGCCCTCAATAAAGATTCACTGTAAAATAAATAAACAAAAGTCGGGGGATTGGAGATTTGGGAATACCAAGAAAAAAATGCTTAGTTTGCATACTAAAAAAAGTTGACCAGTATAATTACTTAATTTGGAGATAAACAGAGCTCAGATGATCTTTCAATACATCAATTTTATTTAGCTTAAGGCAGAAGGAAGCACAGAAAGACATGAGACGGAATAAACAAGTACTGACTAGTCATCTATCAAGTTTGTAGGAAACGGAAGGTGAGAACAAGCATTGTTAGTGGAAGAGCAGAGAGTGTCAGCCCTGTGATCCTATTCTGTGTAGTTCTCCTGAGGGAGAGCATCTATTCCTATGTTCTTAATGGGTATCCACTGGAATGTGACTCCAAAGTCTCTTTCTCCAGCTTAAACTTTTCCTCTGTGGTTTAGACCTATGTATCTAATGACCTACTCTTATATATTTCTATTTGGATTTCATTTTTAAAAAACCCCACAAACTCGAGTGTAAAAACCTGAACTAGTTTTCTTTCCCCAAATCATTGTTCCTTATATATTTTATGTTGCAGTGACTGGCACCTGATCCACCTGCTGCCTGAATCAGCAAATTAGTACTTTCCACCCTATTAAAACGTCTAACCATTCACTTTGGTTATGAGGGACTGAATCCCACTCAATGTAACTTTAAAACATTATGGGCCTTATTGTAAGAAGAGAGGGAGTCTTTTTTGAATACAGGAAAATTAATAAGCCTTCAAATGTCTTCTCAGAATAAATATTAAAGAAAGGATAGCTAGTGCTCTAGATGTTAATATGAGAGTAAGGACTCTACTAATCTTTTACATTATTATTTCCCCAACACTTAACACAGTGCCTGGAATATAGTAAGGGCTCACTGAATTTCATTAGAAATAAGAAGACACTTACAAATCATGTAAGTGATTTGGAGGAAAAGAAAGAGACAGACCAATGAAACAATTAACTGAGCCTATAGCAACAGGAAAAACTATCCTGTAAGAACTAGTGGCTCTATTGATCAAAATCCTGTATCTAGCACACAGAATCAGTATCAATTTCGCCTCCAGCTTGCTTCTCTCCCCATTTATCCACCAACATGGATGGGTAAAACCTAATCAATTTTTTACTTTTCCACTCTATAGTTCATGTTCAGCTATACTTTACATTAATGATGTTTGATTGTTGATGATGAGGGGAATGGGAGATGTCTTGCATACTGGCAGCCTCTCACTGGCACATTCTTTGCTCAGAAACAAGCTCCATATAGAGACACATTATACCATTTTTCCACCATGTAAGAAAAAGCTAAATCAGCACTAGGGAATGGGAGATTTATAGCTTTAAAAATTTTATCAGAAAATGAGAAAGATTAAAAACAAACCAGCTAAGTGTTCAACTCATGAGTTAGAGTGCAGTACAGCAAATTTGAATATTCAAGAAGGAAATAGATAACAAAGGGCAGAGATCCATGAAATATAGTACAAAAATAACACCAGCAAAAACAATAGTGAAGATTAACTAAATCCAAAACAGGCATTTGAAATAACTAATAAGGTATGAAGACTTCTGGCAAGATTGATACAGGAAAAGAAAAAGAAAGAAAGAAAATGACATGCAAATAAAATACAGAATGAAAAGGGCAAAGTCATAATCCCAACAGATTAAAAATAAAGGAATATTAAAATACCTATACTCCAAACAATTTATATATTAGATTTTAAATAAAATAGTAAAATATTATATTTCAAATGTATAAGGGCACACAATTAAAAGAAATCAAAACTGAATAATCTAATAAATATATAAAGAAATTGAAATGGTATTCAAAGACTCTTGGACCTGGATAAACATTTGGGAGGTGGAAAAAAGACAGGAAGGGAAACAAATCACGAAAAACTTTTAACTATAGAGAACAAACTAAGGGTTGATGGAGGGAAGTGGGTGTGGGATGGGACTGATGGGTGATGGGTATTAAGAAGGGTACTTGTGATGATGAACACTGCATATTACACATAAATCATGAACCACTGAACTTTGCTCCTGAAACCAATACTGAACTGTATGTCGACTAAGTTGAATTTAAATAAAAAATAAACATTCAAAAGAACAACAACAAAAAACTTGTTAAAAAAAGGAATTCACAAGTGGGCAAGCTAAAGGACTAAAAGCAAAATGGTGAGTGCATTGGTGAGTGCAAGATAATAAAATGGTAAATTAGCTTTCATGGTAAAAAATAATGAATATATCTTTACCCTTAAAACAAAACAAACAAAAAAACACAAAGACTCCTGGAAAAAATTCTACTGGTCTTTCAAGGAGCTGTTATTTCCAAACATAATTTTCATTACAAGAAAGAATGCCCACTTTAATACAAATACAGATGTGAAATTCCTTAATAAAACCTTAGCCATCTGAACTCAAAAGCATATAAAAACAATAGATTATGAAGCAAAATTTATCTAGGAATACATGAATGTCTCAGTATACAAAAAAATCTAAAAATTTAATTTGCACATTATTTGACCAAAGGTAACAAATCATAGCTATCTTAAAATTACAGAAAGATACATTGATAAGTTCTATTACAATATCCTTAGAAAACAAGGAATAGAACAGAATATTTTTAATTTGGAGAGGTTATATACCAAATTCTTATTGTAAGCATACTTGTTGGGAAAAATAGACATATTATTTTTAAAATCAGGAAAGAGATGGGGATTCCTTAACACTGCCACTGTTTTACACAATATTGGATGTTCTGACAAATACCATAAATAAAGCAAAAGCAAAATAAATGAGTTGTAAAGTTAGTAGGAGAGAAATGCATTGCATCTGTCATTTTTTTTTTTTTTTTTTTTACAGACATTATGATTATCTACTGTATTACTTGCTTAGGGCTGGCATAACAAAGTAACACAAACTGGGTGGGTTAAAACAGGAGAAACTTATTCTATCACAGTTCAGCAGGCTAGAAATCAAAAATCAAGTCCAAAATCAGCAAGGTGGTTCTCTCTGGATGTTCTTTTCTTTAAAAAAAATTTTTTTTAAAGTTTGTTTATGTATTTAAGGGAGAGAGCAGATAGAGATACAGAGCACAGGAATGGGGCAGAAGGAGAGGGAGATGGAGAGGGAGAAGCAGACTCCACACTGAGCAGGGAGCCAGACACAGGGCTAGATTTCAGGACCCCAGGATCATGACCTGAGTCAAAGGCAGACACTTAACCTACTGAGACATCCAGGTGCCTCCTCTCTGGATGTTTTCTAAGGGAATCTGTTCCATGCCTCTCTCCTAGCCATTGGTGGTTGCCAGAAATCCCCAACATGCCTGGGATTACAGCTGCATTGCTCCTATCTTAGCCTCCAACATCACATAGCCTTGTCTTCATCAGTGTGTATGTATTCACAAGGCCTTCATTTAAGGATACCAGTCATTGGATTTTGGGACACATCTTAATCCAGTATGACTTCTTTTTAACTGATTACAAATATAAAGACCCTATATCAAAATAAGGTCACATTCTGAGATTCTGGGTGGACATGAATTTTTGGAGGACACTATTTAATGCACTACATCTACATAGAATAAACAGTCCAACAAAATCAAGAGGCAAAATCAGAATGAATATGAAATATCAGTATGACTATTAGACACAAAATCAACATTTAAGAATCCATAATATTATATCTAGAAAAAATAATCACAGATAAAATATTTACAATAGCAACAAAATCCATAAGTTTATAGGAATAAATGTATCAAGGATTGCACAAAACATCAAAGAAATTTAAATGCTCTATTAAAAAGACCTGAAAAAAAGAAGTTTTTATACTCTAAGTAGAATGGCTTAATATTAGAAAGATATATATTTTCTTATACAGTACACATTGAATGTGATCCTAATCAAAATCTATGTTTTTTTAAAGAACATGATAAACATACTAAAATTTACATGGAAGAATAGAGATTTAGGAATAAGAAAGCCAATTGTGAAAGAGAAAAAGGAAGGGGCATTGCATATTTTATATTTATTCTTAGAAAAAGAATTATTGATTTATTCAAGAGAGAGAGAGAACGTGCACACAAGCAGGTGGAGGTGGAGGGGCAGAAGGAGAGGGAGAAGCAGACAGCAATCTGAGCAGGGAGCCTAACGCAGGGCTCCTTCCCAGGATTCTGGGATCATGACCTGAGCTGAGCCAAAGGCAGATGCTTAACTGACTGAGCCACCCAGGTGCCCCGGGGCACTGCATTCTTACACATATAAATAAAGCGATAAGCGTCAACCACATTAGATTGGATATCTGGGAGAAGTGAGGGCAATAGGAATGAAAACTAAAGGTAGTAAGTAC
The DNA here is from genome assembly GCF_003254725.2 of Canis lupus dingo. Classification (NCBI taxonomy): domain Eukaryota; kingdom Metazoa; phylum Chordata; class Mammalia; order Carnivora; family Canidae; genus Canis; species Canis lupus. The sequence continues at coordinate 33,169,369 of NC_064271.1, forward strand.
AGCAATGAATGAAGAGGCACCTTGTTCAGACCAATATATAAATGAACTGAGGCTTAAAAGAAATTACTTGGTGAGCACAGGGCCAAAACAATGGCATTTTTAACATGAATTCAATCTCCATAAAAGAATAATACTTTCAATATCTCTATATATTAAGTATCTGTGTGCCAAGTCTGTGTGTCTCTGCAATCTTCCCTTTCCTTCCCCTCCTTTATCTATCTATCTATCTATCTATCTATCTATCTATCTATCTATCTGCCTGCCTGCCTACCTACCTACCTACCTACCTACATATCTACCTATCATCTATTTATTTCAATTTCAGGTACCATAGCATCCCTACATGACAAGTATTCTTTTCCACATTTAATTGATAACTGTAGCTCAAGAATATCTTATATCTTTCTCCCTCAATGCAATCTGACTTCTGCTTGCTTACTTTATTCTTCTGCAATTCTTAGTTGTTTTGTCTGATGGGTGTTTTTCAGCCCAACTATTACTGGGTATGGTTGGCTCTCTGTGGCTCTCTTCATGTAGGAGAAATAGCAAGTGCAGATAGGAGAGTGGCTGGTATATTTGAAGATCTAGAGGAAAGCCAGGGTGATTGAAATGGAGTGAGCAAAGACAGCAGCAGAATATATCTTCTGCTGGAGAAGTAGCCAGACCAAGCAGTAAATTATAGGCCTGGTACAGGCTTTGAATTTAGTCTGGAAGTCTTAAAATGGCTTGCAAGATTCTGTATGATCTGGCTTCTCTGGCTGAGGTTAGGGATGCATGTAGGCATTCACTCTTAGGTTCCTGCACCCTGATGCCTCCCTTGCTTCATCTTTGACCAGGCCCTGTCAGACTGTGTCTCCAACCTTATCTGCTAGGTCTTTCCCTGGAGTCACACTACTCTAGCCACACTGACCAATATGTTGCTTGAGCATGCCAACCACATTCCTGCTTTAGTGACTTTGCACTTGCTATTGCTTCAGAGCTCTGGAACATTCTTCACCCATATATTGGAATGGCCTAATTCCTTATTTCATTTAAATCTTGATCAAATATCACCTTCTTTGAAAAGCCTTCCTGATGATTCTACTTGAAGTAGCAGCTTTCAAAAATTTTTATTCCCTTACCCTGTTTTATTTTTTCCAACTAGTGCTTACTGCTCTCAAGATCATATTATTAATTTTTTTCTATTTTTTCTACTAAAATGATAGTCTTTGTCTTCAATATCATTTTGTTATCATGATCTACAAAAGTGTCTATATTGAGGATATATTGAGTCCATACTGAACATACAGAAATGCTCAATAAATATTTGTTAAATGAAAGGATCCAAAAAAAGATATGGCAAATTTGCTTCTGTGAATCACATAGGAAGTATTTATCAAAGGCTTTCTAAGCCAGGCACAGTTCTGAAAACTCTAAATATATTAACTCATTTCATCCTCTCAGTATTGCAGATGAGGAAACTGAGGCCTGGAGAGGCCTCACACAAAGATTAGTATTGGAACTGGGTCTGAATCTAGATAATGTGGCTTTAGAAAGCAGCACTTACCCATGTGTAATCTCATACTGTATTTTTATTTTTCATGAGTATTGTAGGATGTTAAAAGTTAATATATACTACAGTCTATTAATTTTTAAAATTTGACTGTTCTAAACATAACAAATTATTTACTTAAATGAACTTTAATATTATTGAAAACTTTATTAGGGGTTTTTGGATAAAATTATGGGAGAGGAAAATTTACGAAGCATTTATTAACTTGTCTAGGTCAGGTTGTTAGGGCAGTTAAATATTGTTTCCATTCTGGTGTATTCATTGGAAATGTATTTTTAATTTGACTATTAGTCTTTTTTCTCCCCAATAAATCCAGAATGAGAGAAAAGAAAAGAATAACTTATATGGATAAGACTCATAGGGTATCACAGAATGAGAAACAGGGCAAGGGTTAATTTTATAAATTACTAAAAATATGAACTTGGGAAAACTCTTCTTAATAAGTGAGAGTGTTGAAACTTAAAAGCTATGTGCCAGATGGTCTGATGGAAACTCAGCACCATTTCCCCCTCCTTTGCTTTCCCCTGAATTTTTGGTAACAACATTTTTCCGAACCTGTGCCAGCAGGGTTCTGGATTAGATTTCACCCATGAGAGGCTCTTGTGCAAGATTTGGAAGGCAGAAGAGAAGCAGAAGCCATTATTGCTCCTGCAGGCAGGTTCATGGGCTTCAGCAGATGGGCATATGTGAAATCCTGCCAGCAGTTTCCCAGCATCCTCCTGTGAATCACCTACTTTGAGGCTGCAGGCAGCTGAGCTCACTGGTGGTAGTGGTGGTGGTGATATGTAAGCCTATACTTCGTGATTTCCTGAAAAACAGCGAGGCTTTCCCTGACCTGTGCTGCTCTAAACCTTGAGCTGGTTTTTGTAAGCCTCTTCTTGATTTTATTAAATTTATTTCTGCATGAACTACCTAGACTGGCTTCTGCATTTCTGACCTGACTCCTGATTGCTATACACAACATTTTCTCAGGAAGAATATTTTATTTGTTTTATAATTTTTTATCTTCCACAGATATTTAATTTTTTGTTGGAAAATAAATGGAAATGTCAATTATTGCTTTAAACTATTTCATTTGGGTTAAGGTAAATCAAATAAGTTATTCGATAATTTATATTTGATATAATATTTATAACTTATTTAATAATCTTCTGGGTTTCTGAATAAAGTTAGAGACTCCTTGGTTGGTAAGAATTCACAGATTTTGTAGACAAAGTGGAAGATTCAAATACTGTTCAGAATTTTTGGATAGAAGGATGGAAGAAAGATATTTGCATCATCTCCTGATTCTTCTGGCCATCTCTACTTTTTACCATGCTTTATGTTATCAAACTAAACTACAATGACTCATTTTTGCATGGAACTTTTAATTTTCAAAGCACATTCTATATATTGCATCACTGAATCCCCACATATTTAAGTTCACTTCCTGTATGTTTCTACAATTTCATGTGCTTTCTCTTTTGTAGCTGTTATGTATTGCTTTTACATTTTCATGCCTCTCCCATCATTTCTAGATTTCAAACTTTTTGAAAATAAGAATTATATGCTACTGATCATTGCCTGATGATTAGCTCAGGGCCAAGCTCCTAACAGATGGTCAGAAGAGTTATATTCAATGAATGGATCGTAAGTGGCTGAGATTCAGTTGATCCAAGGCATTTTAGACTCTGAAATCCATGACCCTTTTATGATGCTACTTTATATCTCATTCAGAATATATTTATTATGCCAAAAGAATTGGTGAAATAATAGAAAAAAAGGAAATAAATTCCACAACATATTTTGACAAATTCCACAACTACTTGACAAAACCAACTATCATTGCTTTTGACTTGTATTAACTTTAATATACCTTTCCAGGTACATATGTTCCTTAATTCTCCAACATAACTACTCCATGCCATCCAATAACTGTTAATGATAGGGAGATGGTTAACAAAAATAATTCATGTCCTATGCCTGGAAGACTTGACAAATGCTTCATTTTAAATGGTATGTCTGAGAAATTCAGGGAAGCAGAGAAAAAAGCAGTGACAGATGGGGTGGTTTATTTTGAGCCAAATTTTAGGCAATCTTTGTATTGATAAGGAAGAGTTATTTATTCTAGAATACCCCTATGTGCAAAGAGCTATACTAGTGTTGAGGAGACAAACATGTGTTAGGTGTGTTGTCTGTTCTCAAGGAGTATAACACCTTGTGGGAGAGTCAGGTATTCAACAGGTATAATATGGTATGATAAGCACTGAATAGCAGACAAAATAAATGATGGAACTTAATATTAAAGGATTGTGCTGAAAGAAGTAGCCCCTTGATGCTAAGCCAACAGGCAAAGAATCAAAGAGCAGGAGGGATTGATGTTCCCTCTACCAATCATCTGCTTCTTAAGTACAAAGTACAGCCTACCCCAGAGGCCATCGTCCCGGTTTTTAGAACAGTTGGGTTTAGAACTATTTCAAGCACAGAAAAAAGTCAATACTAATTCATCTACTCAACTACCTTTTAAGGTAGAGATAAATTCCTGTTGCAGGTTAGGATGGATGCATATAAAAAAGTACAGGGGTGCCTAGCTGGCTCAGTCAGTTGAGTGTCTGCCTTGGGCTCAGGTCATGATCCTGAATTTCCAGGATTGAGCCCCTGCTGACTTCAAGAGAAGCCTGCATCTCCCTCTTCCTCTGCCCCTACCCTCACTTATGTGTGCGTGCTCTCTCCTCACTCACTCTCAAATAACTTTTTTTGTTTTTAAATAGTGTATATTCATTTAAATGTTTAATTTTCAGGTAGAGTGCCAAAGGACAGGTATTGGAGTGAGTGGGAAATGTAGTAAAATCGAAGGTGGACTTGAATTCAGGAAATTCTTTCATGAATGCAAGGCAATTTAATATTTGTATTTTGCACGGAGTTGAAGTCATGCAGGTGTGTATGCTAATATTACATATTTTAGCTTGTATATCCATAGTACAGGAATTTAAAAAATTATACATCATCTCAATTATACTAGTCAAAAATTTTTGCATGATTTAATCCACTAATTTTTTTTCCAAAGCAGTGAATTTTTATTTTGGTAGACGTTTCTTACCAGATAAAGCACGCATTCATCAAGAATTGCTGTGATTGCCTAACAGAGGGGGAAAATACCCACCCTAAATTAAAAATAAGACCCATCTACTTTAATTATAAAATGAAAATGATTACTACTACTTACTGATTACTTAAATATTCATGAGAAAGAGTCCCCAAATTTAGGTGGTTGCATATTTAAAGATAAGGGTATGTTCATATGTTTTATAAGGAGATAGTTAATCTTTATCCCCATGGTGGAGCTCTGGGAGAGCTATGAAGAATGTCTCCTGTTTCCGTACATTTAAAAGGTAGTGAGTAGCAGTGAGGGTGTTTTTCTCCTAAGTCAGATGGAGTGGAGCAGGATGATTTTGCCTCATGTGCACAAAAATAATTTATTCTATTATTCCTTTTGGTTGCATGTGATAATTCAAATGTTGGATATCTGAATTAAGAAAATTGACATATCTATTTGGGCTTGAAAAATGAATGTTTGATGGGACATTGCTAAGTGTCCAGGGGAATTCTCAGACTTGCCTGGAAAGTATTGGAAGAAATGGCAGAAAGATTCCACAAACCCTGGATGGATTGTTGTTCTAATGTTTTAATGTCAAAGCTGGAATGGATATTGGTATAATCAAATCCAAGGCATAATTATACTGACAATAAGTTGAAGGCTCAAAGAGGGGAAGTGATATAAAGCCAAATTTAGTAGCAAAAATGAGTTCAAGATCAGGCTTCTTGAGTCCCAGCTTACTGCCATTTCTGATATTTCACAATATTTGGGCTTTCTTAGATTTCAAGGATAAGAATTTCAATTCACATATCTGGCTTTTTCTCTTTTCTCTAGTCTAATTTCTTACATTGTTCCCTGTGCTCTGGCTTGTTCCTCTTTGCCTTTAGAAAACCTGCTATCCCACTAAAAGCTTCCCTTAGAGACTGTCACCGAATTCATTTACTAATAAACAGGATAGGATGAGATGGATAGAGGGGTAAAAAGGAGGAAGGGTGAATCATCTTTTCTCAGACATCAGATGTTGTCTTGTTTTGGTTAATAGTTTTTTAATGTTTATTACTATTATTTCCCTTATTTGGTTTTGTACATCCAGAAGGCAAGGGCCATGACATTTTTTCCTTTTTCTGTTTATTTAGCAGGAAAAAAAAGAACACAAAAAATATAGTAAGTGCCAATACATTTGTGTTTGAATAGTGCTTCAATTGAGCCAGCAGCAGGACACATAATATCGCTCCCAAGCTTAGCATGATTCTGTGACCTAATCAAGTCGTAAAATTAAGGATACATTTCCATTAATTTTTCTTTGATCTTATAAAATCTGCTAAAAGCTACATGCTATCTTATAAAATTATAGCATGTATTGTCCAAAGTTTGGAAAACAAAACCACTAAAGATCTCTAAAGCAGAAAAAGGCTCAATAAATTAGATGGTAAGTCGAATTAAATTAGGTAAATTTAATTCAATAAATTAAATTAGACAATAGGTAATGGGATATTTATGAAACCATTGGCAGGGTTGGAAAAATGAAAGTCAGAACAGTGCCATTTACTCTCAGGTGTTTTAGTTTTCAGAAAGTCTCCAGAATCATAGGAAACACTGATTATGTTCAAAGCTGCCTCCAAAAACTGAGGTGGGTGAAACACCCAGAGGCACATGCAAAATATCCCTTTTGCTAAAGCCCATCAATCTCTGGTTTTGTTTGCCTCCAAATGGAGAAACAATAATATGGTTTCTGCCTTTTTGTCCCTTGAATCTCAGGTTAAGTGCCTTCTGGCTGGCACATTCTAACCTGGAATCCTGCTGACAAGAATTCTGAGGAATGTACCTTCAGGCTTCTTAGCTTCTGCAATACCAAGGACAGCATGGGGCAGGTGAGTAGAAATGGTGCCAAGATTCAAAGGCAATCTAGTACATAAGAATTTCCAAGGCTTTAATTCCTTCACTTTCACCAATTATTTCAGATTCCATTAATTAAAAAAAAAATCATCCTGGGTCTTTTATTCATTATTTATCTGGTGGTTTGAGTATATAACTCATGTGTGAAAATACAGTTCTGATTTTTTCAAGAAGAGTAGTCTGAGGAATTATTCATCAGATTATCCTGTAGGAGAGAACATGGTATTTAGATCACTGAAAAAAATTTTCAGGGGATCCCTGGGTGGCGCAGCGGTTTGGCGCCTGCCTTTGGCCCAGGGCGCGATCCTGGAGACCCGGGATCGAATCCCACATCCCACATCGGGCTCCCGGTGCATGGAGACTGCTTCTCCCTCTGCCTGTGTCTCTGCCTCTCTCTCTCTCTCTCCTCTCTCTCTCTGTGACTATCATAAATAAATAAAAAAATAAAAATTAAAAAAAAATTTTCATATAAAGAAATGCTGTGGCTATCCTCTGACAAAAACTTACCTCGGGGAGATACTTTGGCTTGAAAGAGTTTTATTTCTGAGAAGAAAGTATGGTGACTGCAAATCATTTTAAAAAACTATTCCATTTGCTTTGGGAAGAGGCTAATTAACTTTAGGGATCAGAACTCTGAAATAGCTTATTTGTGTAACTTACAGGTGTATGATTTTTCTTTGCTTGTGCCAATGATAGTTATCTAAATATGACACATACCTCAAAAACCTTTATGGTAGCAAATACAGAATTACTGACACTTGAGGGAAAGTAAAAGTTCTTTTTGTAGAAATAATACTATTTTCCTGCCTTTGATCACTACCTTCTTTTGCAAATATTTAACAATCTACACGTTTCAAAGCTATCAACATGTGGAAATTAAACATGTTTCCCAGAGAAAATATCATTGCCTAATGGATTTAAGAAGGAGTCATATGAAAAGATGATGTATTACCCATATAGCTACCTACAAACAGGTAGGGAAATAAAACAATATCCTTCCATTGTCATTAATGGAGGGAAAATTGTACTTTTGTGGTGTGATAGGATATAATTTATTGATGTTATGCTGATCATAGTCTATCACCTTCCCTGGCCCATATAGTTAGGGAGAAGTATTTGGAAACACTATATAGGTGATCTAGGTAGAAGACAGAGTAGGAAAATTTGGAGGAGGGAGAGGGATTGATAAACAGGGGAGTGTGTGGGGATGGTGAGAAAAGGGGGGATAAAAAGGATTATGTCGAATATGGCCTGTATTCCTTTAATGACCTTTCAAAGATATGAGTCAAGACTGAAATTGGGCTTTATTAATTGTTAATATTAGTAATATTATTTGCCTGTTCGGACCATACTTCTTTAAATGTATACTGCTCCTGAATTGAATCACATGAGTGATGACTCAAACAGGTGAACTCTTCAGGCTTATAACTGGAGACCAAATATGGGTAGGAGTGAGCCTACGGAGCAGGAGATTTTCTGCTTGCTACTTGCTCACCTGATCAACTGCTATACATCCTGACAAGGGGGCTTCATTTGGGGGGGAATAAATACTCATGCAATTAACATATCTTTCTTGTGGTATGAAACTTCAGAGGCTACTTATCTCATGTTTACAAGGTTAGACAGTCCTATAAACAGAAGACTGGCTTCCATAAATATCAAGCTAGCTGAGCACGTAATTCAAGATAACCCAGTTTTTTGTTCAGCCATCCTCTTTACTTTGTGTGTTTCGCCTTGTGTGTGAATAATTCATGAGTGTGAGATTCTAGGTAGTGGCTCTCATTGTCTTGGCTTCAAAGCCCATCCACACTTTTACATATTTTTCTGTCAGGACTCAGTCATTGATTTAATAAACATTTACTGAGCATTTATCATGTATCAAGAAGTATGCTCAGTTCTGGAAATACAATAGAAAAAAGAGAAAGCTAAGGTCGCAGGGTTCATGAAGCTTTCATTCAAGAGGTAGAAATAGACATTTCACAAGTAAAAAACATTGAGATAATCACAGACTCTAAAAAGAAAACCATGGACAATAAGCAAGGTAATTAGATACAACAGAAGAGGATATTATAAGTGAAGATAAAACTCTGGAGAAACATTTCTCAACAATTAGAAAGACTTCTCAAAAAAAAAAATTAGAAAGACTTCTCTGTAGGAAAAGCTCATTGAAGAATATTTTAGGCTCAGGGAACAGTCTGTACAAAATTTTAGCAACCAGAGGGAGGGGATCAGAATTTGCCAATATGGCTCCTGAGTTGCAAAGATCTACTTTGCTGACTCTCTGTCTTCTTTCTACTCCATTTCAAAATTTGAAAATTTTCTTAACTTTTCTAAGCCTCAACATTCCTATCTTCACTGTAGAATGATATACATATTTTAAAATATTGTTATGTTAATTATCTAATACAATAAGACATCTAGCAGTATCTCTAACACATAACAAATGTTTAGTAAATGATGGCTTAAAAAAAGATTTTATTTATTTATTTGAGAGAGAGTAAGAGAGAGTGATCACAAGCAGGGGGGAAGGGCAGAGGGAGAAGCAGACTCCTCGCTGAGCAGGGAGCCCAATGCGGCACCTCATCCCAGGACCCTGGGATCATGACCTGAGCCAAAGATGCTCAAGAAACTGAGCCACCCAGATGCCTATAAATGATCACTTTCATCATCATTCATCATTACCATTATTATTAGAAAAATAAAAATATAAATTAAAGAAGACGACAGGTATCCAGATTTCCAGATTCTATGTCCTTTTAGTTTTACCCAGCTTTTAGAATGGCTTAAGTTGCCATTGATGTTAGGTTGGAATTGATTTTAGAGCTCTGTAACTGTGAAAACATCTGGGCAGAAATATATAATTCTATGAACCTCTCCCTACAACTCAGTCACATTACTATAATCATTGAAGAAGTTTTAGAAATCACTGCATGAGAGGGAAACACTTTTATCCCAATCCCCCTGCTGCCCCAATCCATATGCCATAAAAGAACAAATTGGCTCTCTACCAATGGATTGGGAAATGGAGTTCAAAAACTGTAACCATTGATATTGAAAACTTAATAGGACCCTATAAATAATTAATTGCCAATATTTTTAGTCTGATTGTCTAGACTCCAATGACTAAACGTAGGACATAATTTATACTTGGCATTCTGCCCTAAATATTTCCATGAACTTCAAAAACAACTCCCCACTCAAATCAGCTTCATTGGAGTGTGCGGTTAGATAAGCTGGGGTTTTTCAACTGTGAAGTGTGGGTTTCTTCTAATTCATTTCACTCATGAGGCATACTTGTGAAATTCTCACTTATTATTTAAGAAGTACTTTATAAGGAAAGCAAATGTACCAAGTTTAAATTTGAAATACATACATATATGCAACATCTGCCTTATCTATCATTCTTTGAATATATCTTTCATTTATTTTGAATCTATCCATCCTTCATTTCGAATAAAATAACTCATAATCCTTCTAGAAATAGCAATACTAAGTGGTATTATACAGAAGAAATATATTTTAGAAGAGAATTTTCCTGAAAAGACGCAAGAGTTTCCAAATGGCTATTGGAACCAGCAATTGCAAATAGTATTGACTTCTGCATCAGACCAAAGCTTCAGATAAGTTTTCTTTTGCAAAAGGCAAAACACCACCACTACCACCACCCAATAACCATAGTTTACCTAACTTACAGAGTTATTATGGGTATTAAATGCATGTGAAGTGATGGCACATATAAATAAAAACAACTAAGCAAGACTCAAAGGGATACTATGGAAGAAAAGAGTTTTATGTTTTAGTACCTTAAATGTACTTTAGTACCATTTCTCCTTGCTTTTTTGAACAAGTGGCCCACTTTCCTTTTATACTAGGACCTCACCTCTGCTCATATCTGTCCTTTCCTTTCTGTTGCTATTATCAGCATCTCTCTAATCCAGACCCTTGCAGTAGCTTTCTACCTGGCTTCCCTACAACCATATTCTTTTCTCTCCATGGTTTACATCATTTATCATTACTATCAGTAGATGAGTATTATCATAACTATGAATAGACCTTCCAATGACATAAAATAAGCAGACTTAATAATATGAATTACTGGGATGCCTGTTAGCATCTGTTTTGGCTTAGGGCGTGATCCTAGGGTCTGGGGATCAAGTCCCATATTGGGCTCCCTGTGAGGAGTCTGCTTCTTCCTCTGCCTCTCTCTCTCTCTGTCTTTCGTGAATAAATAAATAAAATAAAAAAAAATAATGTGAGTTGCTAAGAATAACTCTCAGAATAATTGCTTTGGTAAAAATAAGTTAAATATTAACATGCTAATATGCTACTGAAGGGTTTAGAATGAATGACTTTTTGTGTAAATTGGTTAAGTCTGTGTTAAAGTGTATAAATGGAGATTACTCTGAGTAAGAGTTTTAATATTAAGAACATCTCCTCCATCTTGTCACAGAGCACTTTGGGTGTTGTATGAGTGCTAGGCCTCTTAAATCAAAATGTAAACTAAGAAGATAAGTTGGGATTCAAGGAGAAGCAGTTCAATATAGTAAGAAACAAACAGCCTTGGGATTGGAAAGGTTGGAGTTTGAATCACCTGCTTCAGCATTACCAGCACAACAACCCTGGAAGAATTACTTAACCTCTGAATGTCAAGTCTTTCCTAAATTTTTTTTCCTAAAAATATGACCTAAAAATTCCTACTCTTTCCCTCATAGAGTTGTTTTAAATGCTGTATTAGGTAACACGTGCAAATTTACATATAAACTGCCTGGGAAAGAAGACAGTTATTAATACAATGACATAAAGAATAATTGGTAAAGTGCCCATTTTTCTGTACACTGGGATACTAAACCATTAATATAGAATAATACTTTAAAAACTCCTAAGCAAAGGAAATGTTTCTGCAACATAGATCATCTCTGTATGTAAGAAAGGAGGTATTTTCACATTTCTAGATTATGAACAAGGACCATGGAAATGGAACTTGATGACAGCTTGCTATTGAAACCAAACTGGAACTTCCTTTCCTTTCTCTTTCTAAAATATGAAGCCATTTCAGTGACTCCACCAACTTGTGGCAACTTATGAATGAATATATGAACTACAAGAACAGGAAAAGGAGTGTGTGAGTTTGTGTGTATCTGTGAGTTTTAGAATTTGGCCCTCTCCCTCTCCTCCAAAAATTATCTACTCTTCTCTACATAACCTAGAATTCCCTATAGACTAAACTTCCAGTACCTCCTCTCCTGAGTTCCTTTCCCCTGGATCTTTTATTTGGTTTAGTCAATGGTCTCCCACTGGCAAGACTAGAAGAATGGAAGAAGAGAAAGGTTGGAGTATTGATTTCCTCCTCAAGCCATTCTCATCCCACGGTGTCTCTGTTCGTCTGTGACTCTCTCCTTTACCTATTGGGAACTGCTTCTATTAGTCTTATTTGTATGGTAATAGCTCACCAACTTCAAATAACATGAATTCTCCTTTTACCCCTTCAGGACTCTATGGATAATGGCTTTCTTCTGTTGCTGATCCCTGGATTCCCTTAACCCTGTCTTCATACTGTCAATGAGTTACTCTCTTTTTTTTTTTCTTATTTGAATGTAGCTGACACATAACGTTGTATTAGTTTCAGGTGTACAGCACAGTGATTTGAGAAGCTTATACATTATGCTATGTTTGCCACAAGGGTAGCTACCATCTGTCCCAATACATCAGTATTACAATATGGAAATGAGTTCCTTGGAGGACTATTTACACTTTCTGAATGTATCATCTGTTTCCTGCTAGGACCTTGACCAATACATTGCTTGTGTGTGAACCTATGTGTATATATTTCAGAGGAAAAAAAAAGAGAGGTAAAGAATGATGATTAACTTTTCTGTAAACCAACTGAAGCCTGTGGCCATTCGCAATTTAGTTACTTAATTACTTCTTATCAATATGTTATATTGAAAATAAGATTAAGGAGGGAACAAAGAAAAAAGAGAGGGAAATGAGAAAATAGATAAAAGGAGGAAGGAAACAAGTCTTAACTTCTAATTAATTTAAAAAAAAACATTATTTTAAAAGTGAATTCATTAATAGTTAAAGTAGTAATAAGAGGAGGTTAGAGGGAAAAAAATACTAGCTCTATTCATTTTCAGAGGAGTTCCAAGAAATAGAAGTTGTGAATTGCTTTCTTACAGATTTCCATTAGCAAAGAGCATTTTTAAAAAGAGTTCAGCCTTTTCATGATCAGCAAGGAAATTTTATGATTGAAGAGTTGTGAAAGAAAATAACATTAATCTTCAGTTGCTTAATTTTTAGAAATAGCAGGAAAAATATGGATTTAACCCATAAAGATAAAATTTGACTCTTTTTGTTCTAGAAATGTATTAGTTTGGATAACTGAGCTTGGATTAATAAGTGGCTTCTAAATAGTAGGAGCACTATTTGTTAGAAGAATTATATGGAAACAAATGATTTATACTGCATTGTACCTACATACTGCTACCAGAAGTTCATTAGAAAAACCTAAACAAAAATGTAAATACAAATGAAGAGGTAAATTTTATAATACTTTACCTACCTATCTCACAATTATTTTTCCTACCTCCCATTTGCTAAGGAAAAAAAAAAGTATAGTCTGTGTAGGGATGCCCTTCTTGGAAGAACAGACTCTAAGAGAATTTATGTAAACAGAATCAGATTTCCCATTTAAGCACACTAAAAAAGGAGGTAGATTTACATAAAAATATTTTTAGCCCAAGATTAAAGATATTTTAGACACAGACTTAGAATAATTTATAATATATAAATGCTGTGCAGAAATTATTTTAAGTCTAGATGTTTTGGATGGGGAAACGAAACTATAGGTTTATAAGATATTTTATAATTAAATTTTAGCACCTTGTTTGGGCCAGTGCATGATCCCTAACCTTTAATACCTTATGGTTGAAATGTTTAAGTGATATTTTTAAAATTATGAACCGTAACAGTTGTAGATAAGGCTATTCAGTGACTAGTGATATGTTTTGATTTCATCCTTGATAAAGCTGACTTACAGGAGAAAAGATACTATTAAAAGAAGAGAGATGTTTGTTACAAAAGACACTTTGTTGGAGAGGATTTTTTAATTTAATTTAATTTTTTTAGTAGGATGGTAAGATTTGGCTCCAAACATTTCTGACTTTCCTTAATAATCCACAAAGATTTAGCCTCTAAATTCTTATTGATCAAATTTTAGATTGAATCAAATTTTGGTGAAAATAGTTTCTTCAATATGAAGAAACTTCAGTCTTTGGGGGAGAGTTTATTAGGGCTGGAGTACACCAGAATTGGTGAAAAAGTTAACAATCACTTTATCTATTCCCTTAAGGATATTAAACATTTCAATCACACTCTTTTTAATCATTAATCATTGAAATGAACTTTTTGGTCTTCATTTGTCCAAATTGAAAGTATTCATTTTTTAAAACAATTTTTTATCCAATTTATTCATGAGAGACACAGAGAGAGAGGCAGAAACATAGGCAGAGGGAGAAGCAGGCTCCCCACAGGGAGCCCAATGTAGGACTCAATCCTGGAATTCAGGAACAGGCCCTGAGCAGAAGGCAGACGCTCAGCCACTGAGTCACCCAGGTGTTCTGAAAGTATTTTTTTTGAAACATAAATTTTATGGTGTGATTTTTATCCTTGACTTGAAACTTTCAGTAAGTCTTCTCTTAATTTTATCCAATTTATTAACATCCTAGTTATGTAGCATTATTGAATATTATAATATGTTTCCTTTTAATTATAGTTTTTGAAAATTTGGATTTCTGGTTGGTTAGTTTCTTCTGATTAGAAGAATATTTATACATGAGACATTTTTCACCATATATTAATTGAACATTATCTGCTGTATATATTTGATATATTGAAAGTTTCAACAATAAAATAATATATACTTCATATTGTAACCTATTAAAAGTAAAAATATATTCTTATTTAGCTATAAATATACTGCTTATGAAAGTGTATATTTTTCACTACATGCTTAAGGTATTTTTTTATGGCAATATTATGTTGCAACATGGATATAAAAGTCTATTTCTATGATTAAAAAGAACTTAAATTGAAGAACTTTTCTAAAATAATTGAGTACAAAATTTACTTCTAGTTAGATTGTTTTAAAAAAATCTCTTGTATATTTCTTCAGTTTTGTCTGTGTAATCATAGATCTACTTAAAGAGTTTGGGTTCCACCTTTTTCTAAGCCATTGCATAATTTATATACTAGCAGGAATACAAAGAATTTACAAAAATATTTTCTCCGTATGTGCCCAGTGATAAAAAAAATAGAAATAATTCCAAAGTCTGCTTTTCAGAGACTGTGTTGTAAGAAATTTTTTTCTTATCTGGATATAAATCAGTTTGTGTGTGCAATATCTTTTCAAAACCTCTATTTCATTACTTGTTTGCCTCTGGAAATGTTTGTTTATTTTCACAATTTCAAGTACTTTAAAACTAGTTACCAAACAATATAACCACTCTGTAAAATTTATGATATTTACAAAGGCCACATCTTGAATATATTGCAAATCAACTTTATAGGCACTTAAAAATAGGTTGTTTTATTGTATCATTTAAGGAAAAAAATTTTAGTTTATAAAGAATTGTCTGAAAAGAACTTAGTAGCCATTTGAAACATTTCAATTTATCCTAATTATCTTAATTTTCATTTTATGGCAGATGAAATTATAATTCTAAAAGTAATTTGATATTTATATTTAAAGCCTATTATATTTTAATTAATACTAGATAAATCATATAGCATTAATTTTATTAATCTTACAACTTTTTCATTAAAAATAAGGTACACTCATTGTTAAAATTTGGAAATATGGATACTAAAAAATAGAAAATAAAAATTGATAGCAATTAAAGATATTATTTAATTGAACATTTATATTAGGGAAAAATGATTATGCTGTGGGTCAAATTTAGGCATTTTGAGATAAATGAGCATAGCCAGGCATAAATAAGAACACAGGAGGCCTTTTTGATTTGCTATTGTTCCTCATGTGTCTTATTATAATGGTAATCAAATGTTTTGGCCTAAGTTTAATGTAATTATAATTAGAGAAAGCTTATGTAATGAAAGAAAAGACCTTTTAAAAAACTTCATTATGTTGGCAGAGAAATCATGACTTTGCGGTTTTAAGACATTGATGTTGTTAAATTTAGGGAAATTTTAAATTCTATCATTCATAAAACATTATGCCTATGAAAGTAAATCTAATCTTCTGTATTAAGTTTTTAGAAAGCATATGCAGATAAATATTAAGCAAAGGAATTTTTTTTCATGACCAAAACCATGCCCTTTTTAATCTATTAAAGAAAGAATGAGATATTTCTTACGCTATAGATTTTGAGGGGTTTTTGCTCAAGGTTAAAGCTTCATTCAAAGAAATTCTAAATTATACTTGAAACTAATATAAAACTGTATATTATCTATACTAGAATTATAATTTAAAAAATTCAAAATCAATCTTGAAAAGGTACATAAAAAAAGAGTTAATTTACAACCAAAACTAATATGGAACCATGGAAGACTGCTATAAAGACTCCATCTATTGATTTTTTCAGGAAAAATGACCATTTTTATATAGAAAAATTAATATATATCTAACAAGATGATTAATAGCTATTTTTAAGTTACCTTTGAAGATTTGCTAGAAGAAAATTTATGTTAAGTCATCTGTAAGCTCAACAAATTTTTCTCAGATAGCAATCAAAGATGATGAATTAAAGACTAATTATGATCCATTAACATATTAAGAAGTTATAAATGTCCAACGTGGTATTAAAGGACAAACTATGAAAATGTTATATATTTTCTTCATACGTACCACTAACATTCTTAGAAACATCTTTGTATTAAATGCAGCATAGTATGGTAAACACATCATTTAGAAAAGTAACATTACTTAATACAATGAAATTTTATTAGCCCTAGAAATTTTTTCTGTTTTCTATATGTCTTTTATATATTTTATAAACTGTAAAAAAACATTTATATTTATGTTTATAAATGTGAACACATTTTCATTGAAATAATACTGCAGATTCACATATATAATTACTGTTCTTAGAAATATCTTTAGAAAAAGAAATATAAAGATGTTATATTTTATGTTTAAGAAAAACTATATAGACAGAAAATAGCTACATTTTTACCAATGTTCATTTCTTTCTTGAGTTCTCTTCACTACTGAGAGAGAAAGATATTTTCTTGAGGGGAAAAAGGAGCAAGTTAAAGGAATACCTGTGGTCACTGTGGTTAACTATAAGGGATGAATGTTAAATTTCCATAAAATTAAAAATAAATTTTCAAGGGACGCCTGGGTGGTTCAATGGTTGAGTCTGCCTTCAACTCAGGGTGTGATCCTAGGGTCCTGGGATGGAGTCATGCATTGGGCTCCCTGCAGGGAGCCTGCTTCTCCTTCTGCCTGTATCTCTGCCTCTCTCTCTGTGTCTTTCATGAATAAGTAAATAAAACCTTTTAAAAAAGTGAATTTTCAATAATATCCAAACATTTTTGAATTTTCTCAATCAGCCTTATAATGACACCATAAAATGTTAAACCAAATATTTATACTACAAACATGAACATTTTTAGCAATACTCCATTTAGGATATAAAGTCTTTATAACTTCCTTTCTCTCTTTGACTCGTCTGGAGTTAGGGAGAAATTTGCTGAACTGGAAATCACCTTATTTCTACCATCTACTCCTTTTTCACATCTCAGTTTTTATTCATTAATTCAATAAATATTTACTGAGCCCCTGCTAAATACCAGAGATGTTGTAGGCATTGTGACTATCCACTGATCAAAACACTCTACCTTCCTGAAGCTTACATTCTATGCTTTCTCACTTGTCCCTTCTTTTCAATGTTAACTTTGTTCTCTGAATACACTTTACCCTTATAAAATTCTAAGATTTTGGAGTTGGAAATAGTTGAGGAGAAGTGAGGAATGACAAGCAAATTGGTGGGATGCTGAGACTGAACATGTAGAAATGACTAAAGGACATTATTTTGTTTCTTTTGTAAAAAACAGAGGTATCTAGTATTTACTCTTCAGATGTTCAGGTTGCCACAGCATAAGCCCCTTCCATTTCTGCTAATGGTCAGGAAAAACATATTCAGACAAAGGAAAAGGAAAAATAACAAATGTTCAACTGCAGACCCATAAGGCAGCTGAATTTTTCATGCCCTTCCAAGCACTAGTGAAGTATTAGGTTTAATTGTCAGTGTCTGACAATCCTATTGCCAGGAGCAATAGAATTTATTAAGTTGTGCATGTGCTGGCTATGAAAGAAAGGAACCTCAAATTGGAGCAGGTGATGAATCTGCCACTACTGTAAATTTCTCCAGTAAGAGAAAAAGAGGATGTTAATATTTCAAATACCACTCCTGAGAGAAGTGACAACATGCATAGTGAATACAGCATGGTAAATATTTAGGATCTAATTTAAACTGCTGAGAGCTTTTTCCCAATTGAATTTAAGTTCACAGTTCTTAGATTCTGAACAGTTGGCCTAAACTGACTGGCATCTTGGCAAGGTGGAAAGCAAGATAATGTGTAGTTACCATCCTTCCCTCAAATGTTGCTGAGTAGTCTGCTGCGGTCTTTGACAAAATTAAGGGTTGTATCTGGGAAATACTATTTTGCTTGAGATAACCAACTGCTTAGGTGCTGAAGACTGGTTGCTTTGTAAACTTCCAGGATGGGGCCTTTACAACATGTGCTGCATTAGCTTGTTATATTTCTTAAAAAGTGAGGCATGTTAGTGACTTGGTGTTGAATGCATTCAACTGCCAATGTCTTAAAGGTACTGCATCAGGATGAGTTTCATTAATTTATATTCTCCTAGAATATCTCCATTTTGTACAGGATTTCAAATACAGGGAAGTAGCTTCTAATCTTGTCTTTGAACATTTTCCTGTTAATGATTTCTCATTTTGTGGTTTTGTGCACTTTTTGTATTTATGTTTTCTCTTTCCTCCCTTGATTAGCTTATCTAATAGCCTGTTAAAAGTTGTTTCCCACTCCCACTCCCCCCAAGAATTACTTCTTGGAATCTTTCTCATTAATTGTATTTTAATTTTATCAGTTTTTTTCTTCTGTATTATCATGTTTATTTCCTTGCTTAATTTTTTCCCAGCTTCTTGAATTGGGTGTTTATTCATTTTTGTTATTTCTTTTTTTCAAGTGTAAGTATTTAAGGCTATGAATCTTCCTGTCACCATAACTTTATGACATAATTTCTAATAAGTTGGTTTCCTTGTTACTATTTTGTAGATGTCTTGCAGTTTATTTATATTTCTATGTTGACTTAGTTTTTTAAAATCAGGTGGCATGTTTTTATTTATTGGTTTTGTTACTAATTTCTAGTTGAGTTGTTTTGTGATTAAAAGTATGATACTTTTATTCTTTCTACTTTTTGGAGTTTGTTGAGTTCTTTTTGCCCATTAAAGAACAAATTTTTTTAATGTTCCACAGACATGTAGAAAATAGGTATCTTCTTTTATGATGTAAGGGTTAAATACACAGTGATTACATGCTATATTATCAATTATGTTCTTTAAGATTCCTGTATTTTTTAAAAAATATTTTATTTACTTATTCATGAGAAACACAGAGAGAGAGGTAGAGACATAGGCAGAGGGAGAAGCAGGCTCCCCGCAGGGAGCCTTATGCGGGACTCAATCCCAGGATCCTGGGATCATCACCTGAGCCAAAGGCAGACACTAAATCACTGAGCTACCCAGGTGCTCCTGTTCTGTAGTTTTTAGAGTACAGATCTTTACCTCTTTTGTTAGAGGTTTATTCCTAGGTGTCTCATGGAATGGGAGAAGATATTTGCAAATGACATATCAGATAAAGGGCTAGTATCCAAGATCTATAAAGAATTTATCAAACTTAATACCCCCAAAAAACAAATAATCCAGTCAAGAAATGGGCAGAAGACACGGAAAGAAGACATACAAATAACCATCAGATATACGAAAAAATGCTCAATATTACTCATCTCCAGGAAAATACAAATCAAAACCACAATGAGATACCCCTTTACACTGGTGAGAATGACTAAAATAAACAAGACAGGAAACAATAAATGTTGGCAAGGATGTGGAGGAGGGGAACCCTCTTTTACTGTTGGTATAAGAATGCAAGCTGGTGCAACCACTCTGGAAAACAGTGTGGAGGTTCCTCAAGAAGTTAAAAATAGAGGCACTCCACAACTCAGCAACCGCAATCCTGGATATTTACTTCAAAGATACAGATGTAGTGAAACAAAGGGGCACCTGCACCCCATTGTTCATAGCACCAATGTCCACAATAGCAAAACTGTGGAAGGAGCTGAGATGTCCTTTGACAGATAAATGGATAAAGATGTGGTATATATACACAATGGAGTATTACTCAGCCATCAGAAAGGATGAATACTTATTATTTATATCAATGTGGATGGAACTGGAGGATATTATGCTAAGTAAAAAAGTCAATCAGAGAAAAACAATTATCATATGCTTTCAGTCATATGTGGAATATAAGAAATAGTTCAGAGGGCCATAAGGGAAGGGAGGGAAAATTGAATGGGAAGTCATCAGAAAGGGAGATGAACCATTAGAGACTCTTAACTCTATGACACAAACTGAGGGTTGATGAAGGGGAGAAGAGTGGGTGATGGGGTAAGTGGGTAATGGGCATTAAGGAGGGCACATGGTGTGATGAGAACTGGTGTTATACGCAACTGATGAATTACTGAAAACCACATCTGAAATAAATGATGTCCTATATGTTGGCTAATTGAATTTAAATTATAAAAGACATAGGGGTTGCATTTCAGTTTTTTTCAACCTTGTTTTGGCTAATTTCTAAGATGAGAAAGGGTCAGCAGTGTTTTAATATCAGAAGTTCCATGTTCACTATGGATCTTACTTATCTACATCTCTTGCTTTATTTTCTGCAAATATGATGACCTGATTAGTTGTCTGCATTTATTAATCTATCAGTGTATGTACACTGTCGTATTTTAAAGCAGTTAGTCCTCTTTATTCAAAGTTGGAGACAGGCACGAGTAGTCATCCGCTTATTTCTAAGACAAAGGCAGAAAATACTGATATTAATAACATAGCTGTCTAAAACATAAGTTTTGGGACTCCACTGTCAGAGTTAGAATCTGGGTCCAATTTTTCACTGGGTGCGAAATCTATGTGTCTCAGCCTCCTTATCTATTAAATAGTGAAAAACAATAGAATCTTTCTCATAGAGTGTTGTGAGGATTAATTAACTAATACATATAAAGTGCTTATAACTGTGCTTGGAACATGGTAGGTATCTGATAAATGTAGCTGTTACCATCATCACCACTACCATCATTATTTTTGCTATTGTTTTGCACATTTGCTTCATTAAATTTATTTTTTTAAGAATAAGTTTAAATGTAATAGAAACCTCTGTTCACTGGGAAAAATTCTGAAGCCAGTTAAAAGGGGGTGATCAAATTATAAATTCATAAAATCTAAATGGGTAATATTTACCATTTATTTTTCTATTTTGAGGTCTTTGCAACTAAGCATAAACAGTGATGCAGAGGTCCTTGTGTCTTGGACTTCATCTAGTTCTATGTGGGGCATATATCTGACAGCTAATGCTTCCTTATTGTTTTCATTATATTGTGTTTGAAAAAGACATAGAAACGTGGAAATCTGAGATGGTGAGTGAAACATATGTAATAAAAAATGATATGAAGTTGTCTTGTTTTGGAAAACCATTTCATAATTGCAACAGAAGTTAAGTCTAAAGTTGTCATATTGCATTTTAAAATCTAAGTCTTCCAGGCAGCTTCACTTCCTTCAAAATAGCTAACTCATAGGAGTGGTGCAAGATGTAATTGAGAGGTAATTAAAATCAAGTCTTAATTTAAGGTTTTGAAGAAATGATGTTGAATACTAATTTGGTATAGACTATGCTAAGCATTTAAAAGATGCTTAAGAAAGCCAAATGTTTCAAATTTCCCTGTGATTTGATAATGTTGAAGTGGAATAATCAACAAAAAACCTTTCAGGTAAGAATTGTTAGTAAGACTTTATAAATAATATGATCAATGAAAAGACCAATGATATTAGATGAACATCCAGTCCTTTTAGAGTAAGGGGCATATTCCTTATTATTTTTAAAAATAATTTTATTATCTCTTTGTGTGGGGATCATCAATATAATAATTGAACTAAGTAAACATCATCTATAGAAGAAAATCATGGTTTAACTGACTTTCAAAGTTGAAAGGGACCTCCAGTGCAAGAAGTCTCCTTATAGCACTCCAAGCATATAGCAATTCAGTCTTTGATTAAATTTCCATCTGAAAAGCAGGCCAGCTTAATTTGAGGTATTTGTACAGAAACCCATTGAACTGAAATTCGTGTCTGTATTCCTTAAAACCCTGGAACCAATCCTTTCCTTCTCTGTTACCTTAAGTACAATCACTTTTCCACCACTATAAGAGACATTGCTGTGTAGTGAATGAGAGCTATGGGTCACCTGGTCTTGAATTAATATGCTTTCCGTTCTGTTCACTAATGGTGTGACAAGTTACTGATTTTTCTGTTTCATATGAACTCGTATTATTTTTTTAAATGAAGTGTAGTTGATGCATAATGTTACATCAATTTTAGGTATACAACAAATGTATACCTTATGCTATGCTCCCCACTGCTACCATCTATCACCATACAATGCCATTATAATACCATTGACAATATTCCCTATACAGTACCTTTCATCCTCATCATGTTTTCATTCTGTAACTAAAAGCCTGTATCTCCCATTCCCCTTCACCCTTTTTGTCCAGTCCCCACTGTCCTCTCCTCTGGCAACCACCAGTTTGCTCTTTGTATTTTTAGATGTTTCTGCTTTTGTTTGTGTTTGTTTGTTCATTTGTTTTGTTCTTTAGATTCCACATGTAAGTGAAATCATATGGTATGTTTCTTTCTCTATCTGACTTCTTTTACTTAGCATATAATACTCTCTAGGTCCACCCATGCTGTTGCTAATGGCAAGATATGCAACAATAGAGAAGATCCCATTCTTTTTTATGGCTGAGTAATATTCCACTGTGTGTGTATGTGTGTGTACCACTTCTTCCTTATCCATTCATCTACTGGTAGACAGGTAGACATGTTGCTTTTATATTTTGGCTATTGTAAATAATGCTGCAATAAACATATGGGTACATATATCTTTTTCAATTAGTGTTTTCATTTTCTTTGGTAAGTACTTAGTAGTGGAATCACTGGATGGTATGGTACTTCTATTTTTTTTTTTTGGTACTTCTATTTTTAATTTCTTGAGGAACCTCCATACTGTTCTTCACAGTGGCTGCACCAATTCATATCCTGTGAGTATCTCTGATTAAAGCCTGTTGCCGGGCAGCCCGGGTGGCTCAGCAGTTTAGCGCCACCTTCAGCCCAAGGCCTGATCCTGGAGACCCGGGATCGAGTCCCACGTCGGGCTCCCTGCATGGAGCCTGATTCTCCCTCTGCCTGTGTCTCTGCCTCTCTCTCTGTCATGAGTAAATAAATAAAATCTTAAAAAAAAAAAGTCTGTTGCCTTCATTATGCCAGGGGTGAACCATGGCTATCTTTGCTCACAGTTATATCCTGAGGGATACTTGGTGCATCACTGTACTTGGCAAAAAGTAGGGGACATGTGTGATGGCTGCTCATAGTAGATGATCAGTTGTGACTCATTATTAGTTCATCAGAGTTATTTGAAGTCATCTTATATACAACTTGACTTACAACTTGAAGCCTTTATTTAGATACCTTCCATGGTATGTGATCTAGATTCATGATGAGACAAACTATTCTTGTCTTAACTTGTAATAATCTTTTCCTCCTTTCTCATATATGACTTACTCTTCAAGGCCCAATTAAAATTCCATCATTTTCTCAAGTCTATTTTGATTACTCTGATCCATAAATCTCTCTAAACTTCAACAGCACTTTTTTGTTGGTGGTGGTCATTTCATACATAATAAACTGCCTTGTGCAGTTTAACATTCTCAATTGTTATCTTTTAATCTTTCAATGGAGTGATTTTGTATTATCCAGCACTTTTTATTGTGTCATAATGAAACTAGGTAGTTAATAAATATTTCTGGAAGTGTTGATTCATTTCTGACAGAGGAAGGTACTGAAGTGTCATTTGACTCATTAAGGAAAGTTCAAGGATATCTAATTTAAAAAGGTAGCAACAATAATCATGTCTGAGCTTAGAGAAACTGGGCTTGTTAAGCCACTTCTGATGTCTGTGGAGACTTCACCAGGTTTCCAGATCTCTTGCACCTTTGGGATTAACAATGTTTTAGGGCGTAATGGGGGCTGGCCATATGGCGCAATTAGAAAACCAAATGAAGTCTTGTCCTGTAGAGTGTTACCCGATGGGCAGACAAGTGAGGTGCTCCTTATATAGAGAGTGAAGCCCTCTTGAGTACTGATGGCTGAACATCCTGATCTAGATCCAGAGGGAACTGGTGGTGGGAGGTTTTGCTTGAGAAGTTACCTGTTACCACAGGTAAAGACTGAGCTATTGAAATAGGGTGATTATTTCTTGGTCCAGAAGATTAGACCCTTCTTTGGTAGTAGGTCTTCTTCCTTTTGGGCAACTTCTCTGGGATGAATTCTGTGATTTACAGGGCCACATTTGGTAAACCCCAAAGGTAAACCTGTTCCTTTTCCCTTCAGATTCTATTCCTTACACCTTCCTGATCACCATTTCCTTCCCCAATCCTCTGTCACTCCAATCCTTTCATACTCTTTTAATTTTTTTCCAATAGATACTGAGAACCCATTAAATGTGAATCGTTAATAAATGAAAACTAGAGGTCAAAAGGGGCAAAAGCTTTTAACTGTCAGGAGTTGAGAAATTATTGTACTTTATTTTTCCAATGTAGTACACATAAAAAGAAAAATTAAAATTTTTCATATTAAAACAGATGAATGCTCATATTTTACTACATGTTTCTTGATATGTTTATATACATATTTAAAAAAAATTAAATCCATCCCAAGTGTCCATTGATAGATGAATGGACAAAGAAGATATGATACACACACACACACACAAATGGATTATTGTTCAGTCATTAAAAGAATCTAGCCATTTGCAACAACATGGATGGATCTAAAGAATATAATGCTAAGCAAAATAAGCCAGAGAAAGACAAATACCATATGATTTCACTCAAATTTAGAATTTAAGAAACAAAACAAATGAATAAAGGAGAAAAAAAGAGGCTAACCAAAAAAACAGACTCTTAACTATAGAGAACAAACAGATGGTACTAGAGGGGAGGTGGGTGGGAGAATGGGTGAAATAGATGAAGGGGATTAAGAGTACTTTCCTTGATGAGCAACAAGTGATATGTGGAATTGCTGAATTGCTATATTGTATATCTGAAACTAATATAACACTGTATGTTAACTACACTGGAGTTAAAATTTTAAAAATGGAAACAAGAAAAAATAACTTAATGAGTGATTTATACCTCTAATGTCTCTCTATCTGATCTATCATCTTTAGTATTTATTCTCTGCTCATATAAAAGAGTCAATTATATATATATATATATATATATATATATATTTGGAATGCAGATTTTAGATTATTTTGATTAGCTTTTTAGCTTCTGTTAATTAGGGAACCTGGGAATTTTAAAATAAAAAAATAACTCAGGAAGCACATTATAATATTTTTACATATATAGTCCATATTGGCAACAACTATTCCAAATAGCCATCCAGAGTAATCTGGGTCAATTCCGTAAAATTGTGATGAAACAGGCATTGTTTTTAAAAACTACAGTCTGTTCAGATTTCCTTAAATCATCTTGATTCCATAGGGTTGTATGTATGCAGTCCAAATAATTTTTTGTTTGAGTTATGTATCTTGAGCACACAACTTCAATTCCTAAATATCAATTACTGCAAACAACATGAACCCTAATTTGGTGTAATTTTGTTGATGATGGTCTGCTCAAAGTGAGTGATGCCTCAGCATGCTGAAGTTCCTCTCTGTTTCCATATGTACCTGAGCAAGGAGGGTCAGTGCCTATGGAATTAATGGCTCCAGCTTCACATTTTAGGAAACTTCAGACAGGTTTCCTGTAGTCAGGCCACAGTTTTCAAATTTGCTCTGACCTCAATTAAAATATTCCTTTATAAACTTCTGGACGTGAAAGAAAACATAATGATTCTTTTTTTTTTCCACTCTGGTATTCTGTCATGGTTGATTAAAATCCTGTTATTTTTTTAAGGGTTGAGATTTTATGATTTCCTTTGATTTTTATTTTTTTCTGAGTCTTTCATCAGTAAATTTAAAAAGTGAGATTTGTGTTTAAGCAAAAGACCCTGATACATATTTTTAAAAGATTCTAAATATCACATGTGAATGATCTAACCTAATATTTCTTTTTCTGAAAAATGAGTTTAAATATACAAACACAGGGGATCCCTGGGTGGTGCAGCGGTTTGGCGCGTGCCTTTGGCCCAGGGCGCGATCCTGGAGACCTGGGATCGAATCCGTCGGGCTCCCAGTGCATGGAGCCTGCTTCTCCCTCTGCCTGTGTCTCTGCCTCTCTCTCTCTCTCTCTGTGTGATTATCATAAATAAATAAAAATTTAAAAAAAACACAAAATAACTAGGAAAAAGCAAGTAATATATTTCCTGAGCCTCAAGAATGTGTTTTCTTGTGCTTTTTAAAATGAATTTAGTTTATTATACAAGTTAGGTGGGTTTGAGGGTATAGAACTCAAAATGCACTTTTTTTTTTTTTTGGTAAAGATCAAGAAGCTATGCTGTTTTTGAAAACATCAAAACTCTAGGAGAGGATTTATAATGTGTCGCCAGGAAGCTTTTCTTTCTGAATGTGCACTTATGTGCTTTGTTGTGCAGCAAATCACCAAGAGTGTCTCTTAAAGCTCATTGACATACCAGTTCTCAACACAGGCAGATCTATCATGCTTTCTGAGTAAAACCTTGCTTTTGTAACATACCTAAAACCAAAAAAAAAAAAAAAAAAAAAAAAAACATACCTAAAACCATATATGTGTCCTCATGACAGCTTACAGAAGCTTATATGTAATGATTGCAGTTTTTCTTATAAAAATATGTTCTTTTAAATCACCAGTAGTTATATGTTAGCTCTTTTTCTTAAAATATAATGCACATTTATGGACAAACATACTTTTAAAATGTCCTTAAAATGAACAATAGACAATTGATCAAAGTACATATTTTCAAGGCTTGATTTTATAGTGTCTTTAAAATTTTTATCAATAGAAATGTGAGAATAAAAATATATTTTAATATTTCTTCTTAAAACTTATAATTTTTATTTTTTCCAAAATATTTTATTATTTTTTTTTACTTTAAAAAATTCCAGTGTAGTTAACATAGTGTTATATTAGTTTCAGGTATAACACAGTGATTCAACAATTCCATATGTCACTCAGTGGTCATCAAGGTAAGTGTGCTCTTGGGACGCCTGGGTGGCTCAGTGGTTTAGTGTCTGCCCTCAGATTGGGGTGTGGCCCCAGGGTTCTGGGATAGGAGTCTCACATTGGGCTCCCTGCAGGGAAGCTCACATAGAAGCTGTGTCACATCTACTATAACTAGCCAGACATCATTTGTTTCCCTGTTCCTTGCCATTACGCCCACAAGGTGGCTTTCTTCATGGGCCAGAGCATTCACAGGGAGCCCAACCTGTCCCTGTCCAAGCATCTGTGCTACCTCTGACCCGTGGGAGAGGACGACACGTATCTGTTTCTTCTGTTTTAAATTGTAACTTTGGGACTTTTTTTAAAGCTTTTATTTTGTTTACTTCTCAAAAAAAAAGAGCTCCTTCCTCTGCCTGTGTCTCTGCCTCTCTCTGTCTCTTATGAATAAATAGATAAATAAATCTAAAAAAAAAAAAAGGAGATAATTGTGCTCTTAATCACCTTCACCACTCACCCATTCCACCCACCCACCCACCACCCCTCTGGTAACCATCTGTTCGCTATAGAGTCTGTTTCTAGTTTATCTTTTTTTCCTTTGTTCATTTGTTTTGTTTCTTAAATTCCACATCTGAGTGAAATCACGTGGTATTTGTCTTTGGCTTATTTTGCTTAGCATTATACTTTCTAGATCTACCCATGTTGTCATAAATAGCAATATTTTATCCTTTTTATGGCTGAAAAATAGTCCATTAGATAGATATATATATATCTATCTAATGGAATATTATGTGTGTATATATATATACACACACACAGAGCACAGAGACACAATTGTGTATATACATATATATAGATATATATGTATATACACACACATACACACACAGATCTTTATCCATTTATCTGTTGAGGAGCACCTGGGCTGCTTCCATAGTTTGGTTATTGTAAATAATGCTGCAATAAACATAGGAGTGCATAATCCCTTCAATTTAGTGTTTTCATATTCTTTGGGTAAATATCCAGTTGTGAGATTGCTGGATGGGGTAAAATAATTCTACTTTTAATTTTCTGAGGAACCACCATACTGTTTTCCACAGTGGCTGCACAAGTTTACATTGCCACCAACAATGCACAAAGGTTCCATTTTCTCTGCATTCTCACCAACACTTGTTTCTTGATTTTTTGATTTTAGTTATTCCGACGGGTATGTGATGATATCCCATTGTGGTTTTGATTTGCATTTCTCTGATGATGAGTGATGCTGAGCATCTTTTCATGTGTCTGTTGGCCATCTGTATGTCTTCTTTGGAGACATGTCTATTCATATCTAAAATTTTCAATCTTTAAAAGTCATTGTCAAATCTGAAAATTCAAAGTTTTTTTTTTGTTTTCATTTTAATTCAAGTTTTTGTTGACATGTAGCAATCAATGAACAGATGTGTAATCTAATATAGGGAGTGACACTGTTGACTTAATTAAGACGTGGAAAAACAGACCTATATGTCTAATTTTCCCAAAGAGAACAAATTCCTCATACCCTTGCTGTAACTTTCAATTACAAGTTCCTTGGTTCCATTTTCACTTAGTTTGTGCTCTGTTTATGGTATTGTTCCTACAATGCTTGAGGACACTGGAAGCTCAGAATTTAGTATAGTCATTGATCCACGTAGTCAAAACTGTCTTCCCACAGCAGAGCAACTTTGACTACTTTCATTATTAAACTGTG
This sequence comes from Canis lupus dingo, assembly GCF_003254725.2. Lineage (NCBI taxonomy): Eukaryota > Metazoa > Chordata > Mammalia > Carnivora > Canidae > Canis > Canis lupus. Next base: position 33,198,143 of record NC_064271.1, read on the forward strand.
TTTCTTTGTAGAAGGCATTTTTGAACCCTTTTGTTTCACTGTCACTTTAAAGCACTTACATTGATTGGAGAAACATTTCTTGGGGTCTCTTGGTTATAGACACCATGCCATTTGCAAAAGGAGCAAAGAAGGGGATGGCAGCACGAGGAAAAGGCAACCTTTTCCCTTTTCATGGATCCTACAGTTTAGAGGGGAGACATGATGAATATGCCAATACTTGCCATATGCTGCAATTAATAAATGCTGTAGTAATATGCACAAAATGCCATCAGTGCTACCTGGGGGAGAGAAGAGAGAAATCAAAGGAGAGTTTGTCCTGAAAAAAGTTGTATATTCAGGATCATGAAAAAAGAATCAAAGGCCAATTAAGTCCATAAGAAAGGAGATACACAATCTTCTACACAAATTTACAGGAATGGGTTGTCCAAAGTTACTAATAATTGAGAAATAATAGCTTGGGATGTGATCTGTTTCTCTTGTAAAACTTAGTGTGTTATAGATATTTATTATGGTCTTTGTGCCTATGACTTATGCTTTTTTAAAGTATTTTTTAAGAGCAATTTTAAGTTTACAACAATGGTACAGAGATTTCCTACATATTCACACACACGCATACAAATATTCCTCCATTATTAGTTTCCTCCACCAGAGTGGTGCATTTGTCACAACTAATGAACCTACACTGACATGTCATTATCACCTGAAGGACCTGAAGTCCACAGTTCATATCGTGGTCCACTTCTGGTGTACATTCTATGAATTTGGACAAATGTATAATGACACGTATTTGTTATTTTAGTATCATGCAGAGTAGTTTCATTGCCCTAAAAATTCTTTGTGCTCTGCCTATTAATCTTCCCCTCCTCCCTAACATCTAGCAGCTACTGATCCATCTCCCCAGTTTTGCCTCTTACGGAATGTTATATAATTGAAACGAACAGTATGTAGTCTTTTCTGGATTGACTTGTTTCAAACAGTAATATGCTTTTAAGTTTCCTCCATGTTTCATGGCTTGTTTTCATGGATTGATAACTCATTTCTATTTAGTACTGAATAATATTCCATCCATTCATTCGCTAAAGGACATCTTGGCAATTTGAATAAAGTTGCTATTAACATTTGTGTGCAGGTTTTTGTGTGGACATAAGTTTTCTGCTCCTTTGGATAAATAAAGGATTGTGATTGTTTGATCGAATAGTAAGAGTATGTTTACTTTTATAAGAAACAGTCATTTTTTTTCTTCCCCCTAAAGTTTACAGTACCTTGAAGACAGTGTGTTTTTTTTCAGTACCTGTCCCAATGTCATCTGAGTCCTACCCTACACTTAGCCCAACACTTATCTCAGTGAAATCTTAAATTACAAGTATATATGCAATATACATGTGTATACACAATAAAGTGTTCTTTTGCCAAAAGCAAAACATTCTAACCTTAACATAGTTTTATAAGATATTTTGCCCAATTTTAAATAATCATTGCACTAAGATCAGTGTCAGAGCATTCTGACACTGATAACTTTTCTGATAATAATTTTTTAAAAGTTCTTTAAGATGAGGGAGTTAAAATATACTCTCAAGATATCTTCCAATTTAATACTTTAATATCTTAGTTGCTATTTTTATTTATTTTGTGAAATTTAAATTAGGCTTAAACACATATCATGTGAAAATAATGTACGGATTTGTATTCTCTAATGTTAATAGGAGAAAGAGAAGTATAGTTAGTTGTCTTACATTAAATAACTAGTATCTCTATAGAACTTTGTCAGATACTTTCACAGAAGATTTGTTCATTGATGTAGATACTGTTATTAGTGATGAGGAAAATGAGACTTTGAATGTTAAGTAACTTGTACAAGTTCTCTGTAGAAAGTAGCAGAGCCACCAAGGCTCCTGATTCTTATGATAGGCTCCTTCCATCAAGCCAATGCTAGTGCTTTCAGAAACTAAACTGCAAGGATGCTCTAAGTCCACCCTTGCTGTGATTAAAAGCTAATTTTTTTCCTTTTACTTCTTTCTGTTTTCCAAAGTGAATATTCTGATGTGAAGAACTAGCTCCCATGGTGATTTCTAAATGCAGGGTCTGTTGCATTGGTGTGGATGGATGCACACAGGACGAAGAGTATTATCAAGAGCAAATAGAACTCTTTCTAGGAATAGAGAAGAAATATTTATGCACTTCTGAGGATATCACCAAGAAATTCTGTCAGGGCAGGGAATTAGGTCATTGATAAAAAATAGATTTTGCCAAGATGCATTTTATTCAGGAGGGGAATTGATAACAATATGCTAAAAGATTATAAACTCTTTTCCCTAGAAAAGAATTGTGTATTTTAACAGATTGTTGGAGCAGATGGAGATATGACATTCACCACCATAATTTACATTAACATGCTACAAGACAGATTTGCCTTGATAAAAAAAAAAAAAGCTGAAACCCCTTCAAAGATTCAGAAACAGCTTTTCATCAAGTTCATTTCATCTCCCTGAAACTTGATTTGATTTAGTCAGTTTTGGAAAACAGGACACATTACAAATTTACACCAGGTATGATGATATATTGAAGCAAAGTCCTTTAAAATGTTCCATCTTCAAAAAATATAATTCATAAAAATGATGATCTCTTGTTGCCAAATGTATCTGTTTATTTCATTATGATGTTCCTTGCTTACTGAAATAGAACAGTGAATGATGCATCTGCTCAAGGAAGCAGCCTAACATTTAAACATCTGTCCAGTATTGTCACATATGTTTATACCTGTACTGAAAATTTCTCTTTCTTTAATCTTCTGGCCTTGCTTTAATGGATTAAAAGTCTTTGTGTTAGATTGTTCTCAATCAATTCTAGAATTTTCTATACTTGACACTAATAATGTACTCCTTATCTTGGAAGACTCAATCTAATTTAAGCTATTCTGTTACTAACAGTATGTTGATTAGAGAGGATTCTAGAAACAGAAACACGAGAAGGTCAAACAGATAGTATCTAATCATGAGCAAAGTGTGGAATAACGATTGTTTATGTGAGTGAACTGGCCAGTCTTAATAGTCTGTTTAGACCACAATTAGATAGTTTTTATAGGTGTCTTTCTTATAGTATATGCTCAGTATATATTAGGTGAATTGGATTTACTTCTTATTGATGGGGCATATAACCTAAAGCTTAACTAAATGAAGTTTTTCTGACCTTCAAGGTTAAAGATAAGCAAATATTACTCTCCTGAGTTTAAACTTAATACGTACAATTTTGGGGTCTCAAAAATATGGAGCTGTTTCATACTGTAGTCTTAATTGCTGTTTCACAGTGGCCTTGTCTAAATTTACACAATAATGAGCTGTCGGAATTTATTAAGTTAAAACATGAAAATCCATTTGTAGTAGTTTACTACCATCAAAAGAAAATATATATAACAAAAACACATGCACTTTTGTTCTCTACTATATTGTATACAAGCTCAGTTTTTATTCAATCAGTTGAGACTTGTATATAAATCATCTTTTTGAAACGAAGTAAGATTTATGAACTCTGACGTAAACAATGACGTGTGGTGAGTCAGAATAAGACCAATTAGCATGTACAAGTCAGTTTCACATGTGTTTCAGCTTTTATGTAGTTGTGCATAACTACAGGGTAATGTTAGAAAAGCTTGTGGTACTTCATATAAGGAACCTATTAATTATCACCAACTACAGTAAAATGTTTTCATGTAACAAAGAGTTTATATTTAATGAGATGACAAAGTTCACAACTCTTTGAAGGACTTGGATAGGAAATAAGGTAGGCTCTAATCTTTGGGAAATAAACCCTTTTTCTGTTCAGTCACAGTAAGAATACTTGTTTAAGATGTAATATTTTAAATGACTGAAAGAGCAAAATCCCTGCATTACCAATTAGAGTAGGAACATTACTCTTTACAGTATTTACTAATAAACTATTTTTAAGTGCATTTTTAAAGTATAACCAAGACATCAAGGACTGGAGCAGAATAATGACTGTTTTTTGAGGAAGTGAAGCCTAAAATAGGATCAAGGAAAAAAATTGAAGGGAAATGATTTAGGACTTTATAAGGGAATAAGACTGGTGTAGGAAACATTGAAGGAAGCTGGAAGACAGAATCTCCTAATGGAAGCCTCTTTAAAGGAGATCAGTCTAAGAGAATGCATTATGTATATCATTGTCCTGAGACCTGACCCCAGACAGTGTATCAGGGAGAGCTAGAGAAAGAAGCAAAAACAATTTAGGGGGGCATCTGGTCCCTTTGTTGTTCAATCCTCTCCTATCAACCCTAATGAACACAATGCAAATTATAACCATTTTATTGCTAAATATAAGAAAGACTTCAGTTTAGAGATCATAGAAATGACTGTAGATGAATGGGTAAAATTCCCACACGTATACGATGCAGGTCTGTAGGGTAGGGTTGTATAGGGTATATGTAAGAAATGGATAGGTTGCAAGGAAAAGGGAGTGAAGGTTGGAGGGTGGGTACTATGGGACTCTTTTATGTGCATTGTCTGGAGCAAGTGAGAGCTATGGTAGATGTTATGTGATAATCACTTTCTTTCCAATGCACAATTCCTCTTTCTGCACAGAGCCAGAGACTGAATATGGGCTTATGTTGTTGCCTCTTTATTGGCATCTGTGCAATTTTCCGAGATAACATTTTTTCATAGACTCTGACGATGGAAATGGTAAAACTTTCTTGTGAAATGCTCTCTCTGGAAGAGAAATGCATAATTCTAAACTGGGCATATGTTCTTAGCCAGGAATTGTTTCCAACTCACAACTAAATACAGGCTGATTTAGATACACTGCTTCTTTGAAATGTCTGTCATAGCACTTAAAAAAAAAACTCAATTGTTATTTATTCTATCACATTGGTAAGCACTCTAAATTGTTAGTCTCTGGTCTCAAATATTCAGCCTTATCTTCCATAGTTGAATTTTCATCCAAAGTGGCTACTATATTAATGGGATATTCAAAGTAGTGATGTTTGTCTTTTTCCTTCCTTCCTTCCTGAATGGGAATAAATACAAATATATACCATTACCAAGAATTGTGTATGCTGTGCATGATGAATACTGATACTGATCCATAAGAAAGCAGTAATCAGACATCCTGTATTCAATCAATAGGTACCTCTGTGTCCTTGGAAAATCACTTAGACTTTGCAGACTTTATTTAGTTTTAAAAGGGTGAGAGGGTACAAGATAGTGGGGTCACAATGGTGAATAAATGGAAAAGCTTTAACAGAGAAAGAATGGTTGGGTGTATGTGTGTGTATATATATATCTGTATATATTTGTGTGTGAGCATGGATATGCTGGGATGTGTAGGGAGCTATTGGGGGGGGGGCATGATAATCATCTTCAAATATTCAAAAGTTCCTGGATGAAGGATTAGGTTGTTCGCATAGCAAGAAAAAAAAAAAAAAAGACCCACCTTTTCTCAGTAGGTGAAACTGACAGAGAATTAATTTGTGTTGTTTTTACAACATAAAGGCTGAGGGGCTTATCCTTAGGATAGAATGTTCAAATATTAGTTGGACAAGCACTTAAATCACTGATGGTGAGGCAGGTATAAGCACTGACTGTGGTATTGGCCGACCTATACCACAGAGATTTACCATTAGCTAAATACTAGTTTTACCAATCAACTTGTTTTGTCACCTTTGGCAAATTCCTGAATAGCTCTCAGTTTCATTTTTCTACTCTATATGGGGATAGCAGAGATTAAATACTGGACTTTTTTGTGAGGGTGAGAAGAGGTAATACATGTGATATTACCCAGCACAGTAAGTACTCAATACCCTTTAATGTTATAGGAAGGATTAACTTATGAGTCATATAAAAGTGGTTGGGTATCATACAGAAAAATATGATAATCGAAATTATAAAATGGCCTATTTTACCACCCACATGATTCCTGTTGATGTGGAAAAAGTAATTGGTGCATGTTTCTAGGTAATTTGAATGTACAAAAAGATAGAAGATGAAAAATAAAAGCTTCCCTCCTCAGTTCTTTCATTTATGGTAGTCACTGACATAAGTCTCTACAGAAAAAATTTAGGTTTATACATAGAAAGTTTACAATGCTTTTGGTTGCAAGCAACAGAAAGCTCAACCTCGACTGGATTAAATAATAAAGGGAGAGTATATAACTAAAATATCCATAAGAACAAATTTAAGGAAAGAGTTTAATTCAAAAGTTTATGATGTTATCAGGGCCCCCGGTCTGAGTTTTTGGGGTTCTCAACTCTCTTTTCTTCCACATATTGCCTTCCCTCATGATTAAAAAAAAAAAAACAAAACAAATTAACCCCAGGAAGTCCAAATTGTGGACAAAGAAAACACCTGCTAAAGAAAATTTCAAAACTCTTAATTCAGTAACCCTGAATATTAGAGTCTGGCTTAGCTCACGTGCACTTGCAGGAACTAGTCTCTGTAACTAGAGGAAGTGCATTGCCAATTGGATTAGCATGTATCATCTATTTCACTCTTGGAACTGGAGGACAACTTACTTGTCTGAAATGACATGGATCCCAAATGAACTGAGGACATTTGGTAAATGGAAAATGGGAGAAGGAAGATAGGGAAGCATTCTGGTTATCTAGTTCTGCATAACAAACTGCTCCAAAATTCTGTGGCTTAAAACAACTATCATTTTATCATACTCACTGGTTCTGTGTATAAGGAATGCAGAGAAGTCAGAGTGGGAACAGCTTGTCTATATAATGTCTAATGTGTCAGCTGGGAATATTTGAAAGGCTGTGGACTGAAATATTCTAGAGACTTCTTTACTCATGTTTCAGGAACCTGGGCTGGAATGTCAGATAGGTCTCAGCTGAGACTATTGACCAGAACACCCACATAGAAGTACCCTTTCTCTCTCACTTTAACTTAAAGGAAGCTTTATTTAGTCTTTTTTAAAAAAGCAATCTAGTTTAAAAACGAGCTGTGGTTAAGAGAAGAAAGAACATGAGGCCTTCTAACAGAGTCAGACAGACAGAAAAACACACAAGAGGGAGAATGGGTACTGACCAGAGACTTCCATGTCAGAACTCCATCTTGGAAATTAGGTTGTCACAGCTTCTGGTCAGGTGACTGTTTTATTCAGTATTCTCCTCAGTGGTCTTCTTCAGAGAATAGATGTGCATCTGCTCCTTCCTCGGCTCACGTGGAAGGCCATAGCCTCATTTTGGGCCTTGCTCCAGACCTGAGTGATGTCCTCAGTTCCAGTGTGAGTTTCTTTTCTGTGTGGGCCTTTAGCACTTGGTATCTCTGGCCTTCCTTTTCAATTCTTACTATTTAATCCTTAGCATACATCTTCAGTGATTTTTTTATGTGGAGGCTTTTGATCACCTCCTTCTGTTTTGAAACCACTTAAAGAGGTCAGAAAAATATTTTTTCCATGGAGTTTACACCTGCAGTAAGTTCATCTTTTTCTTTCAGAACCTTTTGGATTTGGAGCAGTTCCTGTTCAAAATGATGATGTAGAAGGATCCAGGGAACACCTCTTCCCATGGACACATGAATCTGCAGCTACATAAGGAACGACTTCCTCTGAAAAAAACCTGAGCTATCTAAGCAACTCCTATACATCTGGAAAATGAAAGGCGGCCCACATTGAAGCAGTCTGAACTTCACATTGGGCACCCCATCCTTTAACATCCACACCTGAGAGATGGGACTCCAAAACATCTAGCTTTGAAATCCAATGAAGATCACATCTATGGGGCCCACAAAGCAGTAACAATCTGAGAAATGACACTTAAAGGGTTTGTGCACTTGGACTTACCTGCTGCTCCAGGGCCTAGCACAGGATCAAGAGGTGCCCATACAGGAAGGAAGCTCATTTGCTAATCTTAAATTGTCAGCCTGAGGGGCAAGCATCTAATTTAGCACATATTCTAAAGGTCTGCTGACTGGTGGGTACCATCTCATTCTCTCCCTCTGCCTCACTCAGTGGGTATCATCTCTTTTTTTTCTTTTCCTGTGGGCACCATCTATATGTTTCCCCTCTGCATCTTTCCAGCTGGTAAGTGCCACCTTTGTGCTCTAGCTACCAGGCATCATCTTCTTAAGTTAAATTTTTTTTCTTTCTCCTGGTGGGTGGCATCTATATGCTCATTTTAGTTGCTGGGTGCCATCTTCAAGGTCTCCCTCTGCAGTGCTTGCAGTGCTCCAGAGCACCAGTATCTCCCAGAGGGGAGCTTTTACATGCATTTTCTGCTCTAGGTTTTGTGGCTGCCACCCAGAGGATACCCTTTAATCACCCTGCTCTAGAGGCCAAAGGAACTTGGGACACTGCTCCTATGAGATTGTTAACATTTGGAGACAGTTCTTGGTGGACTACCAGCCCCAGGGCACTGCACGAATAAATTAAAACACATCTCCAATCTTTATATGAAAGAGGTCTATCTGCTTTTTGAGGAGCTTTGGCTTGAAGGCAGGTTTCTCATTTGTTGTTCAACTAGGGGCCTAAAAAGGTACTCTCAGAGAATGGAGGCCAGTGGACACAATATTTGCATGTTCCCTCTGCCTTGTACCAGCTTGGCACTATCTCCCAGAAAGGAGTTTGTACCCTTTCCTGACACCCCAATTTTTGCTTGTTCAAATATAACATCATCCGATTAATACCAGTAAATGCTCATAAAATTTCTAAGGGTATCTTAGGAATAGAAGGCATTTTTTTTCATCTGTTATCTTGCAAGTTTTTGCTTAATTATTCTTTACAGTGTTACCATGGATCCAATAATGGAACACCAAAGCATGTGAGAGGAAAGGCATGAAAAGGAAAGAGAATCACATGCTTGACAGAATGTATTTCTAATTATCTTAGTTTGATGCTACAAAGATGAAAAGAGTAGACGAATCAACCTCTTTCTGCAGATGAAATGAGGGCCGGAGATAAATTCAATGCCAGTAACGGCACTATTATCAATTAGCTCTCTCAAATTTATTATATCCATTTCTGCTACCATGTGAATTTATGCCTAAGTGTGAATATTTTCACACATGGAAAACAATCTGTGAAAAAGTTAAATTTCTTTTAATAGCCTTTAAAGGATAATAGCATGATGGTTGAAATCCATTATCTGAATTATCAACTGGTCAAGTTCGTATTCTGATCTCTATTGATGCCTGTCACCACATCACCATAAAGTTGCCAGAAATGAAAAATCCTGTTTCAAAATGTGAAAAAAATGTCCTCCAAATAACTCCACCGGAGAGAAAATGAGTAAGAATGAGAGTGAGAGAGAAAATACTACAAATGGGCATATAATGGGACAGCAAATGGCCCAAGTGATAAATCTCTGAATGTGAATTTAAGTGTGCAGCTTAAATTTACATTATTTATTTTCATTTGATAAAACTATACAGAGAACTTGGTGCTCCATATGATGCTCAATTATTGTGCATTGCCTATTACTTAAGAATTTTATTGCTGATAACTTTGTCATGAGTGTTTCTTTGGAGCCAAAGTGTCAAGGGGAAGAGATGTAGCACACTTAAATTATTTTTGATTACTGAATTGCAAAAACGATATGCTTTGTACTTAAGGGCAACCAATTACGTGAGTTATTTTTAAACAACCTTTTATAATACTGTTTTTAGAGGATTATTTTAGCTGCTGAATATGTTATGACTTTATAGACTATATTTTTTATGGATTAGAATATAATAATTGATTTTACCTTTCGGAACCTAAATATTGAAACAAAATAAGAAAGACAAACATCATATATTTCTAATACTTAATTCAGTCCTATGGCCTAAATACAATAGTTTGGAATGTTTCATACCTGGTTAAATATATATCAAAATGATGCATCCTGTGTGTATTAAATTAACCAGAACTTATAAAATTTAATATGGGCCAAATTCATCCTTTTATGGAATACTTTCAAATATGCTGATATTATATGGCTTTCTGTTACATGAATGTATTTTCCATTTTTTACTGTTTTCTGACTTTAAAAAATTTTATATTTTAAAATAAATTTATTTAAAAAATAATTTTAGTGCCCAAAATGATTCTCTAGCACATGGATCAAACAAGAAAAAAGCAAAAAGGAGTTTACAGATGAGTGAACAGATTGCTAAATAAGATGTCTAAATGGAGACTAGTTTTAGTTGTTAAAAGAGCGTTATTTAAAATAAATTCCCTTTGGACTTCTGGGGAAGATGGCAGAGTAGAAGGATCCTAGGCTCACTTGTCCCAATGATACACCAAGATAACACCCACATCAGTGTACATAAACCAAAAAGAGGACCTGAAGACTGATTTAACAGATTCTCCACAGCTAAATGTAGAGAAGAGGCCATGACAAATAGGATAGCAAGGGCGGAGACATGTTTCAGAGCCAAACTCACCCCTTGAACTGTCTGCAGGAGGGAGGGATGCACAGAGAGGGGAGAGGAGCAGATCCCAAACTAGGCATCCTATGCACAAGGGACTTGCACTGGGAAGAGAAATTCCCATAACATTTGGCTTTGACAACCAGAGGGACCTAACTTAGTGAGTTATTACAATCACTGGGGATTTAACACTTAGCACTTTAAAAATCTATCACCTAGGCTCTGGGAGAGCCAGAGGATATTAGGACACTGAGTCCCTACCCTTAAAGAGATAGTACAACATACAGCCTCATGGAGATAGTGCTCAGTTAAAGGGGACTCTGAGGTGAAAGGAAAGATCATAAGCAGAAATAAGAAAAGTAGGAAGCACAAAAGCAGTAAAATAAGTATATCTATAAAAATCAGTCAAGGGATTCACAAAATAAAAGGATTTTATAATAATAATAAAATAAAAGTATGACACCATATACCTAAAACCTGAGGGGAAGAGGAATAAAAATTTAGTGCTCTCAAAATGGGTTCAGACTTAAGCAACCATCAACTTAATATAGACTGTTGTATACATAAGATTTTATATATAAACCCAATAGTAACCAAAAGTCAAAAACCGGTAATAGATATGCAAAAAGTAAAGAGAAAAGAATCTAAGTATATCACTAAAGAAAGCCAGAAAACCATGAGAGAAAAGAACAAAAGAAAGGAACAGAGAAAACTACAAAAACATCCATAAAACAAATAACAAAATGGCAATAAGTACATACCAATCAATAATTACTTTGAATGTAAATGGACTAAATGCTCCAATCAAAAGACAGAGAATGATGGATGGATTAAATAAAACAAAACCCATCTAGTATGTTGCTTACAGGAGACTCATTTTAGACCCAAAAATACATGCAGATTGAAAACAAAGGGATGGAAAAGCATTTATCATGCAAATGGAAGTGAAAGCCAGGGTAGCAATACTTAGATTGGATAAAATAGAGTTTAACACAGACTGTAACAAGATCAAAGGACACTACATAATCATAAAGGGAACAACCCAACAAGAAGATAGAACAATTGTAAATATTTATGCACCCAACATAGGAGCACCCAATACATAAAATAGTTAATAACAAACATAAAGTAATCAATAGTAATATAATTATTGAGGGGGACTTTAACACCCCAGTTATATCAATGGATGGGTCATCTAAATAGAAAATAAATAGGGAAAGAGTGCTTTTGAATGAAACTCTGGACCAGATGGATATAACAGATATATATTCAGAACACTCCATCCTAATACAGTAGAATACACAATCTTTTCAAGTACACATGGAGCATTCTCCAGAATAGATCACAAAACATGTCTCAATAATTTCAAAATAAACTAAGTCATACTATGCTTTATTTCTGATCATAGCATTATGAAACTAACAATCAACCTCACAAGAAAAAATTTGGAAAGGACACAAATATATGGAAGATAATGAACATGCTACTTAACAACGAATGGGTCAACCAAGAAATCAAATAGGATATCAACACATGGAGGCAGATGAAAATGAAAACACAATGGTCCAAAATCTTTGGCAATGCAGCAAGAGCTATTCTAAGACAAAAGTTTACAGCAATACAGGCCTACCTCAAGAAGCAAGAAAAATCTCAAATAACCCAAACTTACACCTAAAGAAGCTGGGAAAAGAAGAACAAACAAAACCTAAAATTAGTAGAAGGAAGGAAATAATAAAGATTAGAGTAAATAAAATAGAAACAAAAACAATAGATCAATGAAACCAGTAACTGGTTCTTGGAAAAGATCAACAAAATTGATAAACTTTTAGCCAGACTCATTAAAAAAAAGAGAAAGGGGACTCAAACAAAATCACAAATGAGAATGACACCAGAGAAATACAAACAATTATGAGAGCATTTTATTGAAATAGCTCTATGTCCAAGATTGTGTAACCTAGAAAAAATGGATAAATTCCTAAAACATGTAACTTCCCAAAATTGAATCAGGAAGAATATAAAATTTTAACAGAAAAATTACTAGCAATAAAATTGGATTGGTAATCAAATCAAAAAAACTCTCAACACACAGAAGTCTAGGACCAGACAGCTCCATCGGTGAATTCTACCAAACATTGAAAAAAGAGTTAATACCTATTCTTCTCAAACTATTCCAAAACATAGAGGAGGAAGGAAAACTTCTAAATTCATTCCATGAGGCCAGCATTACCGTGATACCAAAACCAGGTAAAGACACCACCTAAATAAATAAAATGAATGAATGAATGAATGAATGAATGAACAGGCAAATATCTTTGATGAATATCAATGCAAAAATCCTCAACAAAACAGGAGCAATCTGAATATAACAATACATTGAAAAAATCATTCATGATCAAGTGGGATTTAATCCTGGGTGCAAGGATGATTCAATAATCACTAATCAGGGGCAGCCGGGTGGCTCGGTGGTTTAGAGCCGCCTTTGGCCCAGGGCCTTGTTCTGGAGACTCAGGATTGAGACCCGTTCGGGCTCCCTGCATGGAGCCTGCTTCTCCCTCTGCCTGTGTCTCTGCATCTCTCACTCTCCCTCTCTCTCTCTCTCTCTCTCTCTCTCTCTGTGTCTCTCATGAATAAAATCTTTAAAGAAAAAAAAATAGTCACTAATTAATCAATGTGATATGTCATATAAATCAGAGAAAGGATAAAAACTATATGATCATTTCAATAGATGCAGAAAAAACAACTGACAACGTACAACATCCATTCATGATAAAAGCTCTCAACAAAGGAAACATACCTCAACATAATAGAAGGAACATACCACAACATACCTTAGCATACATGAAAAACCCACAATGGATACCAAACTCAATGTTGAAATGACTCAATGGAAAGCTTTTCCCCTAAGGACAGGAATAAGACAAGGATGTCCCTTATCATCACTCTTATGCATCATAGCACTGGAAGTCCTAGATATAGCAATCAGACAACAAAAAAAATAAAAGGCATCCAAATTGGTAAGGAAGAAGAACTAATGTCACTACTGGCAGATAATATCATATACAAAAACCCCTAAAGACTCCAAAGAAAAACCACTAGAACTGATAAACAAATTCAGTAAGGTCACAGTTACAAAATCAATATACAGAAATCTCTTGCATTTGTATACACTCGTAAGGAAGTAGCAGAAAGAGAAACTAAGAAAACAATCCCATTTGCAATTGCACCAAAATAATAAAATATCTAGGACTGAACTTAATTGAAGTCAAAGACCTGTACCTAGGAAACTATAAAACACTGACGAAAAATTGAAGACAGCACCAAATGGAAAGATATTCCATGCTCATGGATTGGGAGAACAAATATTGTTAAAATGTCCATACTACCAAAGCAATCTACAGATTTAATGCAATCCCTGTCAAAATACCAATAGCAGTTGTCATAGAACTAGGAAAAACAATCCTAAAATTTGTATGGAACCACAAAAGACCCCAAATAGTTAAAGCAATCTTGAAAAGGAACAAAGCTAGAGTTATCACAATACTAGCTTTCAAAATATACTACAAAAATAATAAAAACAGTATGGTCCTGGCACAAAAAATAGACACACAGATCAATGGAAGAGAATAGAAAACTCAGAAATAAACCCACTATTATTTGGTCAATTAATCTTGGACAAAGGAGGCAAGAATATGCAATAGGAAAAGGTAGTCTCTTCAACCAATGGTGTGGGGAAAACTGGACAGCAACACGCAAAAGAATGTAACTGGGCCACTTTCTTACACAATACACAAAAATAAATCCAAAATGGATGAAATACCTCAATGTGAGACTGAAATCATAAAAATCCTAGAAGAGAGCAAGATAGTAGTATCTCTGACATTAGACACAGCAACATTTTTCTAGATATATACCCCGAGACAAGGAAAACAAAAGCAAAAATAAACAATTGGGACTACATTAAATGAAAAAGCTTCTGTACAGTGGGGGAAATGATCAACAAAACTGAAAAATACAACCTACCAAATAGGAGAAGATATTTACAAATGACATATTTGATAAAGGGTTAGTATCAAAAATAGATGAAACTTATACAACTCAACACCCAAAAAATAAATAATCCAATTAAAGATGGCTGAAGAAATGAACAGACATGAACAGATTTCTCTAAGAAAGACATTCAAATGGCCAACAGATACATGAAAAGAGGCTCAACATCACTGTCCAGGTAGTGCAAATCAAAACTATAATGAGACATTACCTCACACCTGTCAGATTGGCTAAAGTAAAAAACCAAAAGAACAACAAAGTTTGGTGAGGATGTGAGAAAAAAATAACATGTGCCCATTTTTGGTGGGAATGCAAACTGGTTTAGCACTGTAGAAAACAATGTGGAGGTGGCTCAAAAACTTACAAATAGAATTGCCAGATGATCCAGTTATTCCACTACTGGGTATTTACCCAGAGAATACAAAAACCACTGATTCAAAAAGATATATGCAAACCTACGTATATTGCAGCATTATCTACAATAGCCAAATAATGAAAGCAACCCAAGCGTCTATCAATAGATTAAGGGATAAAGATAAGATGTGCAAACACACACATACATACATACACAATGGAATATTACTGAACACACAAAAAATGAGACCTTGCCATCTGAAACAACATGGATGGACGTAGACAGTCTAATGTTAAGTGAAATAAGTCAGTCAGACAAAGACAAGTATCATATGATTGCACTCATATGTGGAATTTAAGAAACAATACAAATGAAAAAAGAATAAAAGAGACAAACAAAAAACCCCAGACTTTTACATACAGAGAACAAACAGATGGTTACGAGAGTGGAAGTGGGTCGGGGATGGATGAAACAGAAGGGGATTATGAATACGTTTATCATGATAAGTGCTGAGTGATATATAGAATTGAATCACTATATTGTATATTTGGAACTAATATAAATTATATGTTAATTATACTGGAATTAAAACTGAAAAGTGGGGGAAGAGGCAAGATGGTGGAAGAGTAGGAGTCCTCAATTCATCTGGTCCCCTAAAGTTAGCTAGATAGCTTTCAAACAATCTAAACACCTGTGAATCAACCTGAGATGTAAAGAAAGAACAGCTGGAATGCTACAGAGAGAAAAGTGATCACTTCATACAAGGTAGGAGTGCAGTGAAGAGAAACAGAGGGGATATATCAGAAGATGAATGGGGCAGGGGAGGGAACCTTTGTAAGCTGCTGCAGGAAAGTGCTAAGGAGTACAAATGGATCCTTTAGAAATCTGCTCTTGAGAGTCTTCCCTGCCTGAAAAGTGCTCAGTGGTGAAATAGGGCAAAACTGCAGGAGGGGCAGTGAGATCTCAACACTCTCAGAGTCACAGAAAGAACAGGGAAGCCCGGGAGAAAGCCCAACTTGTGTCACAAACCACAAACTGCAGTGGGACCAGGGGACCAATCAGCACCATCCTAGGTGTTGGTAAAGGACTGGAAAGGGCATCTAGGAGAGGTGGAGCGGGTGCCCACTCCAGGAGGTGACACATCCCAGAGCCTGGTAGTGGAGGGAAGTGGGCTATCCTCTTTTCCCTCAGGAGAGGCAGAGCCAGTGAACACACAAGATGGTGAAAGCTCTCTTGCCACCCAGCGCCCTTCAAACTGAACAATTCTGTGCCCCCACCCCTACCCCGCCCCTCCTACCAGTCCCCAGGAGGATCTGAGCCAGTGCATACTAAGAGTTTGCAGTTCGGTACACACTGGGAGCTCTTGGCTCCAGGGCTGGAGATCAGGCTGCCACCATTTTCCCCCCCTTTCACCCTGGAGGCACATGGCCTCCAGGGACAAAGGTCTCACGGGGAAAACAGCTTACACTGAGCCCCACCAGCTGGCAAGGGTTGGGGCATCTCCCACCCAGGCACAGACACCTGAAATCAGCACAGCAGGCCCCTCCCCCAGAACACCAGCTAGAAGAACCGGGGAACAGCCAATTTACTGACCAAACACCCTGGAAAACTCCAGGACTGAGGTAAAATAATATATAGAACTCAAAGTTTATTCCTTATGACTCATTTATCTTTCAAGTTAAGAATTTCCAATATTCTTTATTTTTTCCTGTCTTAACTACAATATTTTAACAATTAAGTTTTTTCCTTTTTATTTTCATTTTTTTTTATAATTACATGTCATAGATATATTCTTCATTTTTGGCTTCCTTTTAACATATCCAATTTAATTTTTGTAGATATATAAGTTTTGGGGTTTTTTTTTGTTTTGTTTTGTTTTATAGTTTTGGAGTTTAGTACCTTCTAACATATGGACCAAAATACACTCAGAACCAAGTGAAGCATCATCTTGGTTGACTCTGTGAGATTATAGTCTCTCTTCCTTCCCATTCTGCCCCCCTCTTTTGTCTTTTTTTTGTTGTTCTGTTGTTTCTCTATGTTTTGCATGTTTGCATAAATTTGGAATCTGAGACTTTCTAACGTACAGACCAAAATACTCAGAACCAAGAGGATCATCATGTTGGGCCACTCTTGTGAGACTATATTCTCTCTCCTCCACCACTTCCTACCTCCCACTTTTAAAAATTTTTACTATTTTTTAAATTTGTTTTTCACTTCATGGTCTTTTTTTCCTTTTTCTTTTATTTTCTGGCCTCTGACCTCTTCGAAATTATCTATGGTGTATGCTACTTAGGTCGTGGTTGATTGTTTTGACTCTGCTCAATCATATAGCCATTTTCGGCACTGGACAAAACGACTAGAAGGAAGAATTCACCACAAAAGAACCAGAAGTAATACTCTCTGCCACAGATCTAACAGATATGGGTTTAAGTAAGATGTCAGAGATACAGTTCAGGATTACAATTATAACATTATTGTGGCTCGAGAGATTCTCTTACTGCAGAATTGAGATCTAATCAGGCCGAAATAAAAAATACTTCAACTGAAAAGCAGTCTAAACTGGATGCTCTAACAGTTGGGGTTAATGAGGTAGAAGAGGGAGTGAGTGACATATAGGACAAGTTGATGGAAAGGCAGGAAACTGAGGAAAAGAGAGATAAATGACTTAGAGCCCATAAGGAGAGACTCCAGGAATTAGATGATAGTTTGGGAAAGAATAATATTCATCTTACTGGGATTCCAGAGGGTATGGGGAGAGAGAGAGAGGACCAGAAAGTATGTCTGAACAAATCATGGCTGAGAACTTCCCTAGCCTGGGAAAGGAAACCGGCATACATATCCAAGAGATAGAGAGGACCACCCACCAAAATCAACAAAAATTGATCAACACCCTGACATATAATAGTGAAGCTCAAAAATTTCAAAGATAAAGAGAAAATCCTAAAAGCAACTCGAGACAAGAGATTCCTAACTTATATGGAGAGAAATATCAGATTAATAGCAAATCTATCCAGAGATCTTGCAGGACAGAAAGGGCTGGCATGATACACTCAGAGTACTAAATGAGAAAACCATGCAGCTGAGAATACTTTACCAGCAAGGCTGTCATTCAGAATAGAAGACATAAAGAGCTTCCAGGATAGATAGAAACTGACAGTATGTGACCACCACACCAGCTCTGCAAGAAATATTAAGGGGGACCCTGTAAGCAAAGAAGGAGCCCCCAAAAACAATCTACAGAAATAGGGACTGTATAGGTAATTTTATGACACTAAATTCATATCTTTCAATAGTTACTCTGAACATGAATGGGTTAAATAATCCAATCAAAAGACACCGGGTTTTAGATTAGCATAAAAAAGCAAGACCCATCTATATGCTGTCTATAAGAGACTCATTTTAGACCTAAGGACACCTCC
Source organism: Canis lupus dingo (assembly GCF_003254725.2). Taxonomy (NCBI): domain Eukaryota; kingdom Metazoa; phylum Chordata; class Mammalia; order Carnivora; family Canidae; genus Canis; species Canis lupus. The sequence continues at coordinate 33,216,325 of NC_064271.1, forward strand.
AGACTGAAAATGAGGAGGTGGAGAATCATTTATCATGTAATAGTCCTCAAAGAAAGCTGGGATAGCAATCCTTGTATCAGATAACTAGATTTTAAACCAAAGACGGTAATAAGATATGAAAAGGGACACTATATCATACTTAAAGGGTATATCCAACAATAAAACCTAACAATTAGGAATATTTATGCCCCTAATGTGGGAGCAGCAATTATATCAACCAATTTATAACCAGAGTAAAGAGACATAGGCAATAATAGATTAATAGAAAGAGACTTCAACACTACACTCTCAGCAAAGGACAGATTTCCTAAGCAGAAGATCACCAAAGAAACAAGGGCTTTGAATGACACACTGGATCAAATGGATTTCACAGATATATATAGAACATTCCATCCAGGATCATATATATCACTGGAATAGAATAGAGAACCCAGAAATGGACCCTCAAATCTGTGGTCAACTCATCTTCGACAAAGCAAGAAAGAATATCCAATGGAAAAAAAAGACAGTCTCTTCAATAAATGTTAGTGGGAAAACTGGACAGTCAACACAACAAGAATGAAACTGGACCATTCTCTTATACCATATACAAAGGTAAACACAAAATGTTTGAAAGATGTAAATGTGAGACAAGAATCCATAAAATCCTAGAGGAGAACACAGGCAAAAACCTTTTTGAACTTGGCCACAGCAACTTCTTGCAAGATCCCTCTATGAAGGCAAGGGAAATAAAAGCAAAAATGAAATACTGGGAATTCATCAAAATAAAAAGCTTCTGCACAGCAAAGAAACAGTCAACAAAACTAAAAGACAACCTACAGAATGGGAGAAGATATTTGCAAATGACATATCAAATAAAGGGCTAGTATCGAAGATCTAAAAAGAACTTATCAAACTCAACACCTAAAAAACAGTCATGAAATGGGCAGGAAACATGAAGAGACATTTCTCCAAAGAAGACATACACATGGCCAACAAGCACATGAAAAAGTGCTCCACGTCACTTGCCATCAGGGAAATACAAATCAAAACCACATTGAGATACCACTTTACACTGGTGAGAATGACTAAAATTAACAAGACAGGAAACTACAAACGTTGGAGAGGATGTGGAGAAAGGGGAACCCTCCTGCACTGTTGCTGTGAATGCAAACTGGTACAGCCACTCTGTAAAACAGTGTGGAGGTTCTTCAAGAAGTTAAAAATAGAGCTACCCTATGGCCTAGCAATTGCATTACTGGATATTTACCCCAAAGATACAGATATAGTGAAATGACAGGACATCTGCACCCCAATATAGCAGCAAGGTCTATAATAGTCAAACTGTGGAAGGAGCCATGATGTCCTTTGACAGATGAGTGGATAAAGATGATGTGGTGTGTATGTATACACACAGACACAGACACACACACACACACACACACACACAATGGAATATTACTCAGCCATAAGAAAGGATGAATACCTACCATTTACTTTGATGTGGATGGAACTGGAGGGTATTATGCTGAGTGAAAGAAATCAATCAGAGAAAGACAATTATCATATGGTTTCACTCATATGTAGAATATAAAAAGGAAGCATAAGAGGAAAGAGGGAAACTGAGTGGGGAAAAACTAGAGAGGAAGATAAACCATGAGAGACTCCTAACTCTGGGAAACAAACAAAAGGTTGCAGAAGGGGAGGTGGATAGGGGGTGGGGTGACTGGGTGATGAGCATTAAGGAGGGCACATGATAAGACGAACACTGGGTGTCATACTACATGTTGGCAAATTGGATTTAAATAAAATTAGAAAACCTAAAAATAAATAAGAATGAATTCCCTTTAAATGGGTTTTTAAAAATAATTTCTTAGCAATTTACCATGCTACATACATAATTTTTTTTCATTTTATTTTATTTATTTAATCATAGGAGAGACACATACAGAGAGAGAGGAAGAGACATAGGCAGAAGGAGGAGAAGCACGCTCCATGCAGGAAGCCCGATATGGGACTCAATCCTGGGACTCTGGGATCATGCCCTGAGCCAAAGGCAGACACTCAACAATTGAGCCACTGAGGCATCCCTATAATAATGTTTTTAAACCTGGACATGATAGGGCCCTTTGCTGTTCCCTTTCCTATCGATGTCTCTTCTGACTTTTCTATAGCTCAACTCTTGCCCAGAGATGCATCTGCACCCCACCTCCCACTCGCCCTTTGAGATTCTAGATAGTTTTCAGCCTTCAGTATGATAAATACAGAAATTAAGAGTCTTTCAAAATTCCCTGGCAATTTGAAAGAGTAATTTTGTCTGGTTAATTTCATAGTGAAAAAAATAGGATTAAAAAAAAGAAAAAAAGGGATTGTATTAAGCGTGTTTTATTTCATTTTTGTTGGAATGTATTTATTACCTTATTTATACATAATATGCCCTGAGAGTTTTACCTCTTGGTTCTCATTTTTCCAGTATGAAACAGAACTATAACAAAACCCCCAAAAACCTACTCTTCTTATTTTAATGCACACTTGACTTCAATTTCAACCTTTCTCCTCCCCCTGCAACATGGATTATCATTGCTCAATCACAACTAGTTGTCTATCTCTGAGCCTCCTTTAATCCATTTTGTGCTTCCTATGGTATGGTGGATAAAAATGGCCAGTATTTTACATGTTCTACATGTTTGGTTGTATAACTCAAATTATTTGTGACTTCATTTTGAACACTTCTTCCCACTAAAAAAGCTCAGCGTTTTTATCTGAATGATGAGCCTGGTAGGTATTTCAGTACACTTGACTAATATCTTCCAGTCATAATCTACAGTTTGTTTTAGATTTCCTTGTGATATTATACCTGTTTGGATTTCAGTATATTGTAATATTGTATTAAAAATTGCTAGACACAGAGTAGGGTTTTTTAAATTGTTATGTGGGAAGTGCAGTGTTTCAAATAACTGAAAATTACCTATTAAAAATCTAAATTTGTGGTTCTTTTGACAAACTGGCAACCCTAGGCCTGGATTATCACATAGCAAAAATTAGCTGGAACTATCTAATGTCCCCTTTAGAGAGGACATAGGTTCTCCATGGATAAAGAAGATATAGTATGTATACAATGGAACACTATTCAGCCATAAAAAAGAATGAAATCTTGCCATTCACAATAACATGGGTGAACCGAGAGGGTAGTATGCTAAATGAAATAAGCCAGACTAAGTAAGATAAATACCGTATGATTTTACCAATATGTGGAGTCTGAAAAACAAAAAAAATGTACAAAACACAGCAGGAACAGACTCAGTAATATAAAGAGCAAACTGGTATTTGCCAAGGTTGGGGGTGCAGTGGATGGGATAAGCAGGTGACAGATAGTAACTACATTTATCCTGGTGGAACAGTTTGTAATACATATAATTGTTCAATTACTATGTCATACACCTGAAACTATGTAATACTGTATGGCAACTATAATTTTAAAAAATTGATTTCATGATTTTTAACTCTGTTCCCCACTCCTTTATCCCAGTGGGTAAATATCTTTCATATATTGTATACTGTCAAGGAATGTGGAAAAAACAAATATTTCAAATGTTATCAAAATTTCTAGTATTTTTAGTTGTTTATATCAAATTAGAGAAAGATTAAAAAGTGTGTAGATTTTTTGTTCCAAAACAAGAGATACTGATTCAGTAAGTCACTTATGGGGCGGTCCAGAATTCTACATTTAAAAAAAGTGGACCACGTAAAAAGACTCCATTTTGAGAAAATCAGGTTGATAGAGCCCGAATTGCAAATCAACAGTTATGAAGGGAATTTTGAGAGGAACCATACTCTAAGCTTTTGAGGTTCACAGCAGAGAAAACATAAACTCTCCATGAAACATTTCCTCATGCCACTCTCCTAGATAATTGAAATGAACAGGCATTTGAAGCATAATTGATGCAAATCTACTTTGAGAAAGCTTTATAAAAAGTACATGTAAATCGAGAGTGGTTATCCATACACTTATACCAGGTATAACTTATTTTACTGTGTTTTACTGAAGTAAATTTCTACTTTGCAGATGTTGTGTTTTTAACAAATTGAAGAGTTGTGGCAACTTGGTTTTAAGCAGGTATATCAGCATTTTGCTAACAGCATTTGCTTACTTTGTGTCTCTGTGTCACTTTTTGTTAATTATCACAATATTTCAAGCTTTTTCATTATTATTACATTTGTTATGGTAATCTAAGATCAGTGACCTTTGGTGTTACTGTTGCAATTGTTTTGTGGTGTTATGAACTGTGCCCATATAACACAGCAAATATAATTGTTAAGTGTTGTGTGTGTTCTGATTGCTCCACCAACTGGCTGTTCCCTCATCTCTTGTCCTCTCTATTCCATGAGACACAACAATACTGAAATTAGGCTAGTTAATAAACCTACAATAGCCTCTAAGTGTTCCAGTGTAAGGGAGAGTCACATGTCTCTCACTTGAAATGGAAAGCTGGGAGTAATTAAGTTTAGTGGGAAAGGCATGTTGAAAGCCAAAATAGGCTGAAAGCTGAAAGCTAGACCTCCTGGGTCAGTTAGCCAAGTTGAAAATGCAAAGGAAAAGTTCTTAAAGGAAATTAAAAATGCTACTCCAGTGAACACATAAATGATGAGAAAGCAAAACAGCCTAATCACTGATATGGAGAAAGTTTGAGTGGTCTGAATAGATCAAAGCAACCACAACATTTCCTTAAACCGTGGCCTAACCCAGAGCAGGACCCTAACTCTCTTCAATTCTACAAGCTGCAGAAGAAAAGTGTGAAGCTAGCAGATGTTGGTTTGTGAGGTTTAGAGAAATAAGTCATCTTCATAACATAAAAGAGCAAGGTGAAGCAGTAAGTGGATGTAGAAGCTGTATCAAGTTATCAAGAAGATCTAGCTTAGATAGTTAATGAAGGTGTTTATATATATAATATATATATGAATATTATTCAGCCATAGAAAAGGTTGAAATATTGCCATCTGCAACAACATGGATAGACTCAAGGGGATTATGCTAAACGAAATAATTCAAACAGAAAAGGATAAATAGCAGACGATCTCACTCTTATATGGAATCTAAAGAACAAAACGAGTTTATAGACAGAAAGAAAAGACGGGTGGTTGGTTTCCTGAGGCAAGGCCTTATAGGTGGTTGAAACAGGTGAAGTGGTCCAAGGTACAAATTTCCACGTATAAAATAAGTCAGTCACGGGGATGTACACTATGGTGACTGCAGTTTATAGTACTGCGTTGCTTCTTTGAAATTATGTAGGGGAGTAGATGTAGAGAGTTCTCATCACACACACAAAAAAATTAAGTACATATGGTGATGGAGGCTAACTGGACTTACTGGGTGATTGTTTCACGATATATGCAAATATCGAATTATTATGTACCTCACAAACTAATATGTCAGGTCAATTACACCCGAATCAAAAAAAAAAAAAAAAAAAGAAGGCAGTTGGGAATGGGAAAAATTAAAAATAAAGGTACTGATTTGTAAAAAACATGAAAAAGAGAAGAAGAAATTAACATACTGTTTAAAAATAAGTTTACCTTAAGTTTCCTGGTGTTTGGGGGCAGGCTGGGTGACTCAGCAGTTTAGCACCGCCTTCAGCCCAGGGCGTGATCCTGGAGACCCAGGATGGAGTCCCAGGTTAGGCTCCCTGCGTGGAGCCTGCTTCTCCCTCGGCCTGTGTCTCTGCCTCTCTCTCTCTCTCTCTGTGACTGTCATGAATAAATAAATAAAATCTTTAAAAACAAAAGTTCCCTGGTGTTGTGAACATGCATCTGAAGGCGATAATGAAAGGAATAGGTTCCTCGGTAAAGAGGCCACAGAGGTTTGACCCAGGGGGCAGGAGGGACCCCAGCATTACTTGAACCATCTCCTGACCCAGGGGTGCTTTTGCCTTACCTGAGACCCGCACAAGCCCACGTCGGAGGCTCCTGGAACAGCCCTACAGTCCTTCCGGCCAGCACTGTACAGACACCAGTACCGACACACACACGCTTTACCAAAATTAAACTATTTAAATGTATCTTTCATGAAAAACTAACAAGTAAAGCAACGGTTCAATTTTTTTTTTTTTTTTTAAAGAGAGAGAGAGAGAGAGAAGTCACCTTCTGGATTTCCGCTTTGGCGAGTTCCTCGTGTCTGAGCCGCTCCCACCGCCTGGTACAGGATCCCGATCCCAAAGTCACCCCGTCGCTGTCGTCTCCCGTTTTCAGGTTCTTCAGGCGGAGCTCCTCACAGAACTACCTAGGCCTTCGGCGTCGCTTCTCCCGCCGCGCATCCGCGATGGGCCCCGTGGGCACCAGCAACCCGGGGCTGAGGACACGCGGGATGAAGGACACACGGGAACGTCTGAAGCCCGTAAGGTGTCCGATTCCACCAGCTTCGCCTCAGGAAAGTTCTTGGCGAAGGAGCGCCCGCAGGGTGGGCACTGCTGGTCTCAGGCACCACCGGCGGGCGGACGCCGGGTCTTCGAGGCCTGTCCTTGTGGAGCAGGTGGACCTTGAGGTGTAAAGTCTGTGGCTTCAAGGCCGACTCCTTAAACAAGAAAGTCCCAAACTGCTCCGGATCACTCACCGCAGCCCAGGCGTCTGGAACCCTCACCAGGTTCCCGCAAGCGGGGCTCTCCAGGGTCAGCCGGAAGCGCTGACCCCGCTGCGAAGGCGGGGCATCGGCTGAGCCCACGGAGCAAGCGGCTCTTAGCGCGAGGGCTGCTGGGAGCCCGCGCAAGGGCTGCTGGGAGCCCCCGCGCGGGAAGACGGGCAGGTAGGTCCTCGTGCGCGGCTGCCCGGGTCCTCAGCGCCTCCCGCCGCGGCGGTGCCGTCCGCTGAGGCTGAAAGCACCGGCTCCACCGTGGGCCCAGTTGGCCAGCTTTGGGGGCGTCCTTCGGGCCTCGCCTCTCCACCACCTCCTGACCCGTGTGCGTGGGCCGTTCAAGTCCCACTGCAAGTTGTGAGACCCCGCCCTTCCCCCCCCCCCGGAAACGGAAACGGTACCCTCGCCGGCCCCGTGGGGGGGGAGGGGCGACTTCCCCATCTCGCCTCCTGTTTGGTCGAGGGAGGTTTGAGGCAAAGGCTAAATCTTTAGCAGTTTTCATGATGGGGGTGGCTCTTTGCGGGTGGTATGGTCGGAGGGGTCAAATTCCAGCCTTCACGGCCGGCTCCTTGAAGAGGTGGCCCTTGGTAGCTGGGCTCTGTCATCCGAGGACTTGGGGACGCGGCCCCTCCATCCGCCAGAGGGAGGGTCTGCGCCCGCTCACTTGCTGGCTCCAGGGGAGCCCTGGCAGGCGAAGTGGGGCGGGCCTGAGAAGCAGAGACACGGTCGGTGCGAGAGCCTTCTTGGTCTGATAGGTCAGGTCTGATAGGATTAAGAAGGTGGATGTAATGCTTTGCGCTCAGAAGTATGAAGGAACCTTTTCCTCCAAGCCCAGCTCAGGGCTGCAAGACATTCACCTGCAGATGCCACTTGGGTTTTTAAGACTCCCCAGAGTCTGGGGAGAGCCTGAGGGATCCAAGGGCAGCCAGGGGAGCCCAGGGGAGCCCGGGCAGGCCCACTGGAACACATGTCATCGAAGGTGTTACATCCCCTAGAGGGGGGTCCGCATTGGCCCCTGCTGGTTTCTGGAAAATTCCATTGGTCATTTTGGTACCCACTTACTTCGTGAACTGTTGATTCTCCTTCTGGGTACAGATTTGATGAGAGGTTTTTTTTTGTTGTTGTTGTTGTTGTTTTTTTTAAGATTTATTTATTTATTCATGAGAGATACAGACTGAGAGAGACAGAGGCAGAGACACAGGCAGAGGGAGAAGCAGGCTCCTCGCAGGGAGCCAGATGTGGGACTCGATCCTGCATCTCCGGGTCACACCGAAGTCAAAGGCAGGCGCCTAACCGCTGAGCCACCCAGATGTCCCTGAGGAGAGGTTTCTAATCCAGGGGTTTCTTTCAGAGCAAAACAAGCCTCAGGTTTGCTGCTTAAAATCCTGTTTCTGGGGATCCCTGGGTGGCTCAGCGGTTGGGCGCCTGCCTTCCGGCCCAGGGCGTGATCCTGGAGTCCCGGGATCCGGTCCCGTGTCGGGCTCCCCGCATGGAGCCTGCTTCTGCTTCTGCTTGTGTTTCTGCCTCTTTCTCTCTCTCTCTGTCTCTCATGAGTAAATAAAATCTTTAAAAAATAATAATAAAAATCCTGTTACTGTGGTCCAGCAGAAAAGTCATCTTCATAGCTTGGGCTACGTTCTTGGTTGGCACACTTCCTGTGGCATAAGAATATATTGTTTTCTAGTGTGTGTGTGAGAGAGAGAGCGAGCGAGCGAAAGAGAGAGAACATCAAAACAGGGGTCATAGGAGAGCAAACATTCCAAGAGACCAGGTGGAAACTTTTTGGGCTTTCCTGAGGGAGCCTCGGAAGTCAGTCCCACTGCACTCTGTCGATCAACAGCAAATCACCTAAGGAGCACAGATTCAAGGAAAGGCGCGTGACTCCACCTCTTGGTAGGACTGTGGGGTAAAGTCATGTCTCAGAAGAGTAACTGATAGGTATTGTTGAAAACAGTCTGTCACCAGAGGCAACCAGAGTGAGTATCCTTTAAAATATTTACCAAAGAAAATGCTGTATGTGCTCTATGGTTTTCCTATAATATTTAATCTTAGAAATCTCTCTTATGTTGACTGTAGATCAAATTAATTCTTTTTAATGGTTTCAAAGCATTCTGTTCCATGGATTACCATTATTTTTTTTTTTAAAGATTTTTATTTATTCATGAGAGACACAGAGAGAGAGAGGCAGAGACACAGGCAGAGGGAGAAGCAGGCTCCATGCAGGGAGCCCGATGCCTGGCTTGATCCCAGGTCTCTAGGATCAGGCCCTGGGCTGAAGGCAGCGCTAAACCGCTGAGCCACCAGGGCTGCCCGTGGATTACCATTATTTTTAAAGCTGCTCTCATACTTTTGGAATTAGGTGTTTCTTTTTCTTTTCTTTTTTTCTTTCTTTGGCTAATAGAAAGCAGTGTTGTGATGAATATTCTTTTAGATATTTCCATGAAATTTTGCAAGATTATTGGATAAATTCTTTGAAATGGAATTGGTGAGTCAAAGTATATATGCTTTGACATATGCTAAAGATTGTGATAGATATGGCCAAATCTCCTCTCCAGAGCCCATACTAATTTACATTGTTATCAATAGTGAATGAAAGTGCCTTGTTTCCCACATCTTGGTCTGTACTTGGTATCCTACAATTTTAACATCTTTACTAATTGCACAGATGAAAAATAGTATCTCATTATTATTTTTTTTATCTCATTTTTTTTAAAGATTTTATTTATTTATTAGAGAGGGAGAGAGAGAGATTGGTAGCACTGAGCAGGGGGTAGGATCAGAGAGTGAGAAGCAGACTCCCTGCTGGCAGAAAGCCTGACACGGGACTTGATCCCAGGATCCTGGGATCCAAGCTGAAGGCAGATGCTTAACTACCCAGGTGCCCCTGGTATCTCATTATTTTGATTTCAGTTTTTTTATATATATGAATGAGGCTGAGCATTTTCCCCTGAGCTTATTGGCTTTTTAAAATTTCATTTTTCCTTGTGGGTGGGAGAGAGCTATTATCTGTTTATATTATCTTATTATTTTGAAGTTTTGAATATTAAAAATTAATGTTTTTCTATTAATGTCATACGTATTGAACACTTTCACCATTTTGTCATTCGCTTAAGGTATTTATTTGCCATGATTTTAAAAGATTTTTTGGGATTTAAGGGATTAATCATTATACATTTTAATGCGTGGGTTAGATGTTAGCCTTAGAAAGTTCTTCTTATCAAAATTATAAATACATGCACCTACATTCTTTCTAGAACTTTACTAACTTCAGCTTTTAAGTCTTTGAAACATCTAGAATTTGTTTACCACTACTAATTTATTGGTGAGGAAAACATCACCCAGAAAGGATAACCAACCTCCTTCGGTCACATAGCTAGTGATTATCAGAATGAAAATAAGAACCACAAGTCTTTGATATCTACAATCTGACATTTTCACTAAGGATTACAAGATATGGAATCTATTCTGGCCAGTTTAAGTAGGAAAGGAACTTATTAATGGAGCTTATATAGCTTACAGAATCTTCAGGAGGGTCACAGAGAAGCCAAGTTGGGCTTATGATTACTTCATGATTACTTCACCACACTTGAAGTTTCTGTAATGAAGACACTGTTGCTACTGATGTTCACTGTAGGTGATAATTTGGACTGGATACCAGAGGCTCTTTTACTGATGGTACATTTCAGTCTGCCAGTAGAGGCAACCAACTTGTGAACATTACACACATGTTTAAAAAACTTACCAAATATCTTCACCACTTAACTTGCCAGAAGATCAGTTCCCCAGAGTGCAGCCTCTGTCTTACATTGCTAAATTACACCAACTCCATATGGTACATTTGATTGGCAAAATTTAGGCCACATGATTATGCGTTAGGTATAAGGGATCCTGGGAATGCAGAAAATGGAACTTAAAATAAGTTGGCAGCCATGAAGTTTCACTTTAGCCTCTACCCATTCTCTTCTGAAATGTTACTAAGTTTTATGTATTGTTTCTTGGGGACAGAGATATATCTGTTATCTAATAGTTCCTAAGAAAAGTAGAATTTTCTAGCACATTACTGATGTTAGAAAGTCCTCTCATGCCTTTTTATTAGGAGACAAAAAGGAACTTGAATACAGCAGATCCTCCCCACCCCCCCCCACCCCCCCCCACCACCCCGGCCCCTTATCTGTGGTTTTTCTTTTCATGGTTCTTTCAGTTACCAGCGGTTATCTGTAGACATATGGCTAGAAGGTCAGTAGTAGTCTCATGCTATGTCACAATGTCTATGTTATTCATTCGTTTTAACTAGTGTTATTCACCTACTAGTGTTTTGAAACGGATCTCCTATAGATAAGGGGCAACTACTGCATATCTGTTGGTTTTGCCTTTAGTATGCAAATGAGGTAAATATACTTACAGTGGAGAATTTTCAAGCTGAGTAACTCATCTGAAGTTCTCATAGAGTTAATTCGTGTATGATTTAGTTATTTTTACTCAAAACAAAATATTTGAAAACTTAGATCCAATTTAACATACCCTTGTTAGACACATATTATGAACAAGGCCCTGTGCTGCTCTCTACATCCACTGAAGTCAGGAGAATTTTTTTATATCCTGTAATAACATTTTCAAGTTATATAGCATAGTTTTCAGGAAGAAGATGAGAAAATACAATTGTTCATATTAAAAGCATCTAATTTTGGCAATTTTTTGATGGTCTTTTGAGCCAAAGTGTATTTATTGCTTGAACACAATCATAAAGAAATTAATTAATTAATTAATTAATACAATTAAGTTGAAATCATTAATCTGTTAAAGCACCCTAATTGTATATTGAATTATTAAGTAAAAAACTGTATTGACAGTACAATTGTCAGTTTTAGACTATACTTTTCTTTGTAGCACTACTAAACATGAAATTGGGGGGGAATTTGACTACTTTTATTTATTGCATTCATTATTTTTCTGTAAACAAGAGCAGTTCTTAAAGAGCATCACATCCAGGTGCATGAAGACAGAAATAGTCTGTAACAGAAATGCAATAAGAAATTCTAATCATCCTTTGGCTTTCATTACTTTTCATGGAAAATCTATTTTGAAATTGAATATGTTTTGATTAAAAATAGTTATCAACTCATTTCTAATGTAAAGGTATTTTTAAGTGGGTGAAATAAAAAGTGAGTCCACTTTTCTCCTCAATTATTAGGGCTATATATTTTTGTATGAGTGATACTTGGGAGTGGGTCAGTTATGGTCAGGTGTACAAGTGGACTTCAGAGTTAATGCAGAGGAAGGAAAGTAGAGAAAATGGAAATAAATTATAAAATATGACTTATAAAGATCACATCCTTTTTAAAAACATTGAATCATTATTTTAATATAAATTCTAAAGCCTTCAGAGTGTCACAAGTAGAAAGTTAACTCAGAAAAAGAAAAACAGATCTATACATCCACCCAGTCATTGATCCCTATATCCCAGGAAGGTGTCGTGGAATACACTTTATCAGTGTGGTAACTAAGTTTCCAGGGTTACTCATATTTTTAAGAAGATTGCTTAAATGTCTTTGTTCCTTGCCCATAGCACACTGGTTGTTGGATGTGCTCTCATTAAATATCCTCTTATGAAAGTATTCTGGACACTGAGGGTTCCTATGTGAAATGACATAGGTTGAAGAAAAGGGTGGAGTCCACACCTCATAATGCATTAATCAACCAGAAGAATAGGCTAGAACTGGATAATTAAAATTTGATTCCATTTTTACTACCTCTGGTAGTAGTAATAATATGTAACTATAGCTAAAACTGACTGGCACTTTGTTCCAGTTTCTGTGGCCATTCTTTGGGTGCATCATCTTAATTCAACTTTCATCTTCATTCAACCTTCAGCAACCTTGTGAAAGTAGTGCTTTTACTATCTCTATTTAAGAGATGGGGAAACAAAATCTTTAAGAGTTTAAAAATATATCCAGTGTTATATGGGCAGAAAATGATTGAGCTAGGATTCAAATCTGGTTTTATAGGACTGCAGAACTTCAACTCCAAATCACTGAATTTTACTGCTCTTTCCATAGCATCTTTTTATGTAATAAATATGTCACCACTCTAGAGTTCTTAAAGTGTGGGAAAAAAACAAGGAGAAATTTGTTCTACACTCAAAGTTAAAAATTTAGTCCCTAGGAAGACTAGACTACTCTAAATAAGATCTAGTACTGAATATTTATTTATTTGATTTACAGCCACAACATGCCACGCCTTCTGTGTATTATCCCTCTTCCTAAAGATGTTACAGCCTAATAGGGAGATAAAAACAATTTTTAGAGAATTTCAGAGATTCCATAACACAGATCTGATCAGAGAAATAGAGAAGCCAAAGGTAAAAAGTGATTATATCAGAATCCAAATGGTAACAGTTGGAAGTAGCATAGAAGTTTCCTGAGAAGAAAGTCTTTAAGGGATAAATTCTTGAGGTGAGTCTTCATAGGAAAATATTATCTTTGCCAGTCCAGCTGAAGGTAGGGTGTAGATAGGATGAGGGTTATTAGGTAGTGCTAGTCAGGGATACAGATGAGGTAAGGAAGAAATCTTGGATAGAGACAATTGTTAGAAAAGTTATGGAGACATGGAAGAGCATTGACTGCTCTGGACACTGTAAAATCTTTAAAACTTGTTTTAAAAAGAAGGAGGAGAATAAGAAGAAGGGGAAGGAAATAAGGGAGGAGAAAGGAGGAAGGAGGAAGACCAGATGAAAAAGAAGATGAAAAAGGAGTTGGAAAGAGTGAAACACAAACCTGGAAAACAAATCAGGAGTTTGAGTTTAATCTGTATAATAAAAAGAATTACTGATGAATTTTAAGCCATAAAAAATCATCAACTTTATGTTCTGGAAATATCACTGATATATGAAAGATGAATTTGAATTGTGGGGAAGTGGTTTGGAAATTTAGCTTACAGAGTAAAACAGAGATCGAAGAACTATGTGTGAGGTATGAAAATAAGTTGATAACTCCCATCCCCCTGTGATGTAATAATTATTATTCCATACCTACAGGACTATATTTAATTAAAACAGCACAATGTCTGGCAAATAACACATGCTCAATATATACTTGGCTCAGAATTATGGCCTTAAGCTAATTTGAAGGAAAGAAATAATTGTTCAGGAGAATGATTTTTCAAATAATTTTAGGGGATTATGGGAACTTTAACACATTACTTTTCACAGTCCTCATCACTTCTCAGGAGTACACCATCAAGGTGAAACTGAACAAAATGAAAAATATAACGCTTTGGTGTTTCAAATGTCACTATATATGCCCAATAGAAGGGAATGGAGAGGGACTTAAACTAATCACTTCACAAAAAATTCCTTTTGAAAATAGCTTTTGAGTAAATTACCTTCTAAAATCTCTAACCACTTTGGGAAATACGGTTTTCTATTATAAAATCACTTTTGAACCTGAGAGAAATAAAAAATTTAATGAGTCTTAGAATCATAGTTGCAAGTCTTCACGTACTGTTGTTTATACTCCCTTGAAATGTATCCCCTTGTTGTGTCAAATAATTTTATTTGTTTTAAAAGTGAAAAATGCTTCTGGATTAGAATGGTAAATCTCATTCCATTTCTGATTTATCTGCATATCCATTATTGTACTGTTGTTAATCAGTGTAATTGTGGAAAACTGTTTTAGGGTTCTTAGTAAATAACAGTTAAAAGGTGATAGAGTTTGCTTTGTTATCCAGATTCAAATTATGCTAGAAATAATTGTTTCTTGGAGGGAGTACATGATTCCTTCCCAATTCAAAGGGCATAACCACTCAACAAGGGAGGAGTGTCTATAGACCCTCTTAGGTTTGTACTCATGTAATGCATAATAGAACCATTGAACACCAATAAAAAATAAATTAAAAAAATAAAAAAATAAATAAACATTAATTCAAAAAAAAAAAAAAAAAAAGAACCATCAAGACTGCCAGTACTCGTCCTCAGTCCTCTCTGAAATCACCTCATCATTCTAACAATTCACTACATGAAAATAATGGCAGGTTTAGGCTGTGATCTTGTTTCTAGGTTGCAAGGAGACACAAAATTTTCAAAGTACTAGAGATATTTTCATAACAAAATAATGAGTATGTTCATCTAGCCAGACTGGAAGACATTCCCTTACTACTTACCAAGGTCATGATTTTCCTTTGCTTTTCCTTTAGGACCTTATGTTAAAATATTGCCATCTTGAATTTTTATCTTTAATCATTCATTCTTGGCCTAGAAATATGCTCACGTTTTGCATATCTAAAAATTCTTTCCCTTAAGGGTTTCGAACACCTAAAATTAATATCCTTTCTATTTCTCTTTTTTTCCTTACTATAATAATTGCAGTTCCCCAATCTCTTATATCTGGGAGAAACAATAGTTTTCTATCCTTCAAACATCAACACTGAGTCATTTCAACTCTTTTACCTTCAAAGTTCTCTTCCAACCAGTCATATAGTCTATAGATTTTTACCTATCAAGTCTCCCCACACATATCTGTCTTCCTTCTGATCTTGCTGTCTAGGAGGAAACTTTCATAATCTCTTATCTGCATTATTGTAATTGTCTTTGTTGAGAAGGAAATATTTTACTCTATCCTTCAAGCTTCTGGTTGGTCTAAGAATCAAATTAACATGAGACAAAATTGACAGGAGAAAATCAAACTTAATTTTGTACATATGGGAATCTCCATTAACATAAGATTCCAAAGACAGGCAAAATGAGGTATATATGTCACCCTGAACTAAGAAGAAAGGGGTATTGAGGTAGGACTTCAAAGGGAAGGAAAGCAATTCACAGGAAGAGGAAACGGAGTTCATATTTGGTAAACAAATGTTTGCTGGCCATCCAGAAACAATGGGACATAGAGATGAATTTTAGCAAACAGCCTTTGCTGTTTAGCTTTGCTAAACTTCTTCCTATTACCCTAGTATTATACTGTATTTATCTATGGTGCTAGGTCTCTTCCTAGACTAGGTTTCTTTCTTTCCTTTCTTTTCTTTCTTTCTTTCTTTCTTTCTTTCTTTCTTTCTTTCTTTCTTTCTTTCTTTCTTCTTTCTTTCTTTCTTTCTTTCTTTCTCTTTCTTTCTTTCTTTCTTTCTTTCTTTCTTTCTTTCTTTCTTTCTTTTTCTTTCTTTCCTTCCTTCCTTCCTTCCTTCCTTCCTTCCTTCCTTCCTTCCTTCCTTCCTTCCTTCCTTTCTTTCTTTCTTTCTTTCTTTCTTTCTTTCTTTCTTCTTTCTTTTCTTCTTTCTTTCTGTGTTTATTCATTTATTCATGAGAGACACACAGAGGCAGAGACACAGGCAGAGGGAGAAGTAGGCTCCATGCAGGGAGCCTGACGCAGGACTCGATCCAGGGTCTCCAGGATCACGCCCTGGGCTGAAGGTGGCTCTAAACCACTGGGCCACTGGAGCTGCCCTAGACTAGGTTTCTATCAATTCTTTTAGACAGTTGGAAAAAGGTCAAAGTTTTTCCCTAAGTCTTTTGAGCTTTTACTGTTTTCAGTTCAAAATAATCTACAAGCAACAGTGACACATTTTGGGTCAACTGGTTGGGAATTCTTACCTCTTCAAACTGGTTTCTTCACTTTAGAACCCCTTAGTTTAAACTATTCTAAACAGAGCTGCAGGGTTAATCCTCCTAAACCACAGTCCTGAATCCATAATATTTATGCTAATAACAGTAACAATAACAACTAAAAAATTAATTGCTTCTCATTTTCTTATGAATTCTTTTTTTAAATATTTTATTTATTCATGAGAGACACACAGAGAGAGAGAGAGAGACAGAGAGACAGAGACACAGGCAGAGACACAGGCAGAGGGAGAAGCAGACTCCATGCAGGGAGCCCAATGTGGGACTCGATCCTGGGTCTCCAGGATCACACCCTGGGCCAAAGGCGGCGCTAAACCGCTGAGCCACCCTGGGATCCCCATCTTCTGAATTCTTTACCTAGCATTCATGACCCATCTAATTCTGACCTATTTTCACAGTTATATTTCTCATTTTTCTCTTTGTGCATCCTTTTTGCTTTCTCATTTTATTCCCACTTCCTATCACCTCCGGCTTTCTACCCCTATGCTTGTTTTGTTTGTTCTTCTGTCAGAAATCCTGTGTTCTTCAGTCTTTGCCAGTTGAAATCTTATCTGTCATTTAAGACTCATCCCAAAGTCCATCTTCTCTATACTTTTCCCTCAAATTCCTTGATAAGTTGTTTTGAAGTGAGTTTTAAAAACAATTTTTGTTTTTGGTAAAAACAAGTTATCTGGGCAAAAGTTTTCTTTTGATCCAGTTATTTTCTTTTGCATAAATTCATTAACACAAGAAAAGTAGAGACAGGCTGGCTGCATTTGTTGGACTCAGAGAAAGTTTAGTTGTAAATGGAATATTTTGGATATTATCATCATCCGTCTACATAAGGCCCCCTCTTGTTTTTTCTCTCATCCTCATTCCTTTTTGCTGTTTGCCTCTGCTCATGTAATAAGTGCAAATAAATTGTCTTTTGTTTATGTGTTCTCATGAAATGAGTACTGTTGATTATATGCAAATATATTAATTTAAATGGCTTGCTATATACCTAATTTTACTTCTTATTTTTTATCTATGTTACAATGTGATTATGTAGTTCACTTATTTTAACCAATGCCTAGTACTCCGTATATAGCTTTTTTTCAGTTGGTATATGTGTATATATTCATAAAAGTTATTAAAATATAGAAATGCCTTTACATGGATTAATAAATATTCTCTACTTAGGGTTTCCTGAAGGTTCCATCACTAGATCTTTGGATCTGTCTATAATCCAGCATCTCCAGGGTTAACATGGAGAGGATGAGGATGGACTCTATTCCAGTGAATTGCCTCCAATTTGCTGCTGCCTCAAACAATGCTTCATGAACATCTTTGTATATGTCCCCATATGAACATGTGTGAGAATTTCTTGTGCTATATTATTTCCTTTGATACCGAATTTCTGGGTCATAGATTGAAGATGGTCATTGACCCATTATCATTCCCACAGGAACGAGCAAACCAAGAAAGCCCCAGGAAAGCAATTTCCTCTTAAGCAGTAGGGTGAGATTTTCATAAAACCTATTGGAGAGAACTTGATCTCATGGTCACAGGGAGCTACAAAGGAGAATGGGAGATGTAGTTTCTAATTTCTTGCTATGTGCTCAGATAAAATTACCATATTACTACCGTATAAGAAAAGGAGATAGGTTTTATGTAACAATTAATAATCTGCCATGCAAAAAAAGGGTTAACTTAGCAGACCCATGTTACCCAAATTCTGCACATTCAGAAGAAAAGCTTGTCTTTATGATTGATCCTTGATCAATTCTTGGGAGATGAACTCTGAGTCCTTGGAATATTTTGCCTGGTAAGTGGTTTTTGTATGCCTGAGGCCCTAGTCCTTGAGGTAACAATTTGATCATCTAATTTATGTAAACAGTGCAATTTATGACAAACACTTGTTTGTGCTCTGTAAGGGGCTAGAGTCTAAGTAGCTGAGGTCAATCATGCAAGCAAGTACCACATGCCTATGTTAGTGCCCCTACTAAAAACCTTGGACTCCAAGGCTCAGGTGAGCTTCCCTGGTTGACACTATCTGGCACACGTTGCCACACATTGCTGCTGGGTGAATTGAATGTATCCATGTGATTCCACTGAGAGAGCATACCTGGACACTTGTGTCTGGTTTCTCTTGGAGTTTGCACCATTTGCCTTTTTCCCTTCATTGATTTCAATTGGCATCTTTTTGCTATAATGGACCATAAATGAAAGTTTAATAGCTTTTCTGAGTCTGGTGATCTTTCCAGCAAATTATCAAGCCTAAGTGTGGTCTTGGGGATTCTTGACACAAACCCAAAGTTTTTCCTTAAAATACTGCAAAAGAAGAAATTCAATACTTTAAAATACTTACAACTCAATACATGAATATATAAAATTTTTGGAATCCCCCCACCCAATTTGAAGTTTCTGAGAATAAATTAAGTATATGAGAAGTGCATTGATTCTTTCAAATCACAAGGATACTCTGTAGCTCAGTGAATTTGACACTGAGTCACATTAGAGAATTATATAGCATCAAATACATCCATCTAAATTAATCAGAGTCAAACTGATAAGGCCTTTCTTACCACTGAGGTTGGAGAAGGGCAGGCCTCTTCAAGTACCAGTTTGCCACACTTGATAAGGTTCAACTGCTTGAGGGAGCTATCTTGAGAAAATTGGAAAAAGAACACCCTTACTAGTTATCATTTGAGTTGGCATGGAAACATTGTTACAATAAGTTGGCATGGTAACCATCTTCTCCATGATCCTGAAGAACCTGAAGAGTAGGGCTTGAAATTTTGGCACACATTTTAGAAGGTTGCTATCCCTGATACAACAATACTTTTGTGATTTGGATTCCTCTTTGTTCTGATATTTATAGTTACGTATTTTTCTTGAAAAGA
The DNA here is from genome assembly GCF_003254725.2 of Canis lupus dingo. NCBI lineage: Eukaryota > Metazoa > Chordata > Mammalia > Carnivora > Canidae > Canis > Canis lupus. The sequence continues at coordinate 33,235,403 of NC_064271.1, forward strand.
AATATTTCCTGCTTATTTTTCTGAATAAATTAGTCTAACTTGAGCATCTAGCACAATCATTTTGCATGGTAATTGTCTTCAGAGCTATTCAATTTACTTACATAGTGGTCATAAAATTTTTTTCCCTTAGGCTAATACTGAATCCTATTGGCTATATAGTCTACTTTTTATTTTCTTCTGTTTATTTTCACCCATTAAAATGTACTCATTTTAATAATATCAAATATAAAACATGCTCCAAAATTATTTTGTTTTGAGTCTACAGGTACCACTGAAACCCTAGTACTTAGGTAAAAGAAATAAAAGTGAATGCTTGGGTAAATAAGAGATTAGTGCTGTCAAACACTCAGTACACACTCAATTTATGATGTCTTTTATAATTTTGAGAAGAATGGTTATGGGAAAAAAAAACAATATGAACTGCCTATGAACTCTCAGGATTTGATAATTTAATAGTTTATTTTTGTTTTGCCTGAGTTTTAGGTTTAACCATGTGAAATTGCCATTTTTATGTGAAAAATGATTGAATATTGGTAATTATATACAGTTCAATCCAATATAATGACCTAATTTTTTCAGGATATAGTGATCTAGTGTGATTCCAAAGCAACTAGTTCCTCAGGGACTATAAGTTTCTTAATGGCAGGGTTCATATTTGGTTCATCTTTGACATCTTTTTGAGACAGCGTTGCATATAATATAATGCATATTTATGGGGAATATTTGTAATTTTTTTCTGGCTGGCTAACATCAATTTCCTTCCCTAATGGCACCCTGCCTTTGTTTTGTGAATTTTCTCTTCCATCATCTGTAGTCTTGGTGGGAGGTAATACTGGTAAGTCTCCCCCTATGAAAGCAGAAGTATTGAGGACTTCCCTCTCCCTGCTAAGTAATGGGCTTATGAACCTAAGTTAAGTCAATTGGCTACCTGGAGAACTTTAAAGCATAAGCAAGTAATGCCAGAATGGGAAGAGTAGTTGGAGTAATAGTGAAGTAGTTACCAGAACATTTTATGTTCACAACTGCTCTTTTGGTTTCTGCTGCCTATTCTTTTGCCTCTTAGCTCCTGCACACTTTTCATTGTGATCCTCCTAATATATTTCCCATCGTTTACTTTTATATTAAATTAGAATTTATTTCTATTGCTTATACCAAGAACTCTACTCAATAGGACATTGTTGTTTTATTTATTGACTCATATTCATGAGTTGTGAATAAGTAGGTATGAGTAAATAATTAAATAAACCAGGTCCTATGAAAAGTGAAGAAAATACTGATTACCTAATAAGCCTTCAAAAATACCTAACTTAACCTGTAAAGCAATTCTTATGGAAGAATGTTAAAGGAATAATCTACTATTCAGATATGTTGAAGAATGATTTTTTCTTCAGAATTTTTACAACTGTCTCCTTTCTGATTTATTTCAGTCTGCTTCAAATGGATAATAGAAAGACTACATATAATTCAGAACAGCTGAATGATTAACTGTGTTCCATTTAATCATTTAGTAGACATTTATTGAGTCCTTAATATGTCCCAGGCATTATATTTTGGTCAATAGATACAAGGTTAAATAATCGGTGCTGATGATAAGGTACCATTCCTAAGGAGGAATTAGTCTAGTACTGCAGCAAGAAGTATATATGATGAAATATCATAAGGTCTGTGTTGGAGTTTTGTGCAAATGCAATGGAAACCCAATGGAGACATACCTAAATGTTTAGGAAGGGTCACGCTGAGGTCTTCTTTTCTCAAGCCTGTGAGTATCTTTATGATAGTTGCTTTTTTTTTTTTTTTTTTTTTTTGATAGTTGCTTTAAATTCTCCATCAGGCATGCATGTTATGTATATTTATTTCATTTAGATCTCTCACTTTGGCCTTATCTAGTTCTTTTATTTAGGGTAAGTTCCCCCATCTTGGCATTTTGTCTAAGTCTCTGACTACTTTCTGTTAGAAAAGCCGGTTATGTCTCCTGCTCCTGAAATAATGGGCCTTATGAAGAAGAGATGATGTAGTACCCAAGGCCTGGTGCCTCAGGGAGTTTCTCTGGTGTGCTATGCAACCTCTTTGCTATTGTGTTTGGTTTCTCTATCCTTCAGGCCAGTGGTCTGCAGAGGCTCTCCTTGTCTACTATGGGCAGTGTTTAGTCCCTAGCCTGAATGTGGCTAGTTTTAGCTAGTTGTGCTCTGGTCTGCTTGTGAAATAAGACCTGACACCAAGTCCACCAGAACTGAGGCCCTGCACAACTCTCTGATCATGAGACATGGTGAGGGCAGGTGCTTGTGCTAGTCTTCTGCAGGAGGGGCCCACTGTACTGGGACTGAGGTAAGCTTGACTGAGAAGGGCAGTCTCATCAGAGCACAGGGGAGTGGGGCTTGGTGTAAGCAAGTTAAAGAGTCAGTGTCAGTGCTCCCCTGCTTCCTGCTGGTGGCTCTATGTTTATGTTTAGGGGTGGGTGAGGGAAATGGCATGAGTCAGCTACTTTGGCCCTGGAGAGGTATCTCCATGAATGCTACCTCTCAGAGACACCCCTCCCCCAGAAGAGTGAATAATCTCCCCACTGTGTACCCCAGCCATTCTTCAGATAGCTACTTCCATATTGTCTGCCCCTGGGTTGTTTACCTGTCTTCTCTTCAGGAGCAGGGCAGTGCTTTTCAGTCTCTATCCTAGCCAAGGCTGAATATTAGAATAATTGGGATCCCAGAAGAAGAGGAAACAGGGAAGCAGAAAGTATATTGGAGCAAACTATAGCTCAGAACATCCCTAATCTGGGGCAGGAAACAGGCATTCATGTCCAGGAGGTACAGAGACACCCCCCACTCAAAATAGATCAACACCTCCACATAAAATAGTGAAGCTTGCAAATCTCAGAGACAAAGAGAAAATCCTGCAAGCAGCTTTGGACACGAGGTCCATGACCTATAAGGGTAGAAACATTGGACTGGCAGCAGACCTATCCACAGAGAGACCTGGCAGGCCAGAAAGGACTGGCATGATATATTCAGGGTGCTAAGTGAGAAAATATGCAGCGGAGAATACATTTTACAGCAGGACTGTCATTCAAAATAGAAGGAAAGAAAAAAAGCTTCCAGGACAAATAGAAACTAAAAGAATTTGTGATCATGAAAACAGCTCTGCAAGAAGTATTAAAGGGGATCCTTTAAGCGAAGAGAGAGCCCTTGTATTACCTGTAAAGTCAGAAACTGACAATGGCACTACATTCATATCTTTCGGTAGTTAACTCTGAATGTAAATGGGCTAAATGCCCCAATCAAAAGACACAGGGTATCAGATTAGATAAAAATGCAAGACTCATCAATTTGCTGTCTGCAAAAGACTCATTTTACATCCAAAGACACTCCCAGATTTAATGTGAGGGGGGTGGAAAACCATCTATTATGCTAATAGACATCAAAAGAAAGCTGAGGTAGCAATCCTTATAGCAGACAAATTAGATTTTAACCAAAGTAAACACATTAATAATAATATAATAGGGGACTTTAACACCCCACTCCCTGCAATGGACAGGTAATCTAAGCAGAGTATCAACAAGGAAACAGGAGCTTTGAATGACACACTGGATAAGATGGACTTCATAGATATATTCAGAGCATTCTACCCTAAAGGAATAGAATACACATTCTTCTTTGAGTGCGCATAGAATATTGTCCAGAATAGATCACATACTGGGTCACAAATCAGGTCTCAACCAGTACCAAAAGATTGGGTTCATTCCCTTCATATTTTCAGACCACATGCTTTGAAACTTAAACACAAGAGGACATTTGAAAAGAATGCAAATACGTGGAGGTTAAAGAGCATTCTACTAAAGAATTAATGAGTCAATCAGAAAAGGTTTTTTAAAGATTTTATTTATTCATGAGAGACAGAGAGAAGAAGAGACATAGGCAGAATGAGAAGCAGGCTCCATGCAGGGAGCCTGATGTGGGACTCGATTCCAGGATGACACCCTGGGCTGAAGGCAGATGCTTAGCCACTGAGCCACCCAGGTATTCCAAGTCAAACAGGAGATTAAAGAAGAATTTAAAAAATTCGTGGAAACAAGTGAAAATGAAAGCACAACTGTTTAAAACCTTTGGGATCCAGCAAAGGCTGTCTTGAGAGGGAAATATATAGTAATACCAGCCATCTCAAGAAATAAGAAAGGTCTCAAATACACAACCTAACATTACACCTAAAAGAGCTGGAGAAAGAACAGCAAATAAAGACTAAACCCAGCAGTGGAAGAGAATTAACAAAGACTAGAGCAGAGATCAATGAAATAGAAGCCAGAAGAATAATACAACAGATCAACGAAACCAGGAGCTCATTCTGATTATAACATCAATAAACCCCTAGCCAGAATTATCAAAAAGAAAAGAGAAAGGACCCAAATAAATAAAATCATGAATGAAAAGAGAAGAGATCACAACCAACACCAAAGAAATACAACCAAATATAAGAACATATTATGAACAACTATATGTCAATAAATTAGGCAACCTGGGGGAAATGACTGCATTCCTAGAGATGTATAAACTATCAAAACAGAAACAGGAATAAATAGAAAACTTGAACAGACCCAAAACCAAAGGAGTAATCAAAAATCTCCCAATAAAGAAGGATCCAGGGCTGGATGGCTTCCTAGGGGTGTTCTACCAAATGTTGAGAGAGGAATTAATACCTATTCTTCTGAGGCTGTTTCAGAATAGAAATAGAAATGAAAGGAAAACTTCTAAACTCTTTCTATGAGACCACCTTGATCCCAAAATCAGAGACCCCACCAAAAAGGATAATCTCAGACCAATATCCCTAATGAAAATGGATGCAAAAATTCTCACCAAGATACTAGTCAATAGGATCCAACAGTACATTAAAAGGATTATTCACACACACACACACACACACACACACACACACACAGGATTATTCATCATTATTATTCAGCCCCAATGGGCTTTATTCCTGTTATGCAAGGGTGGTTCAACATCCACAAATCAAAAAGGACAAGAACTATATGATTCTCTCAATATATGCAGAAAAAGCACTTTTTAAAGTACAGCATATATTCTTGATTAAAACTCTTCACAAGGCAGCCCAGGTGGCTGAGTGGTGTAGTGCGGCCTTCAGCCCAGGGCCTGATCCTGGGGACCCAGGATCGAGTCCCGGGTTATGGTTCCCTGAATAGAGCCTGCTTCTCCCTCTGCCTGTGTCTCTGCATCTCTGTCTCTGTCTCATGAATAAATAAATAAAATATGTAGAAAAGACTCTTCACAGTATAAGGATAGAGGAAACAATATCATAAAAGCCATCTATGAGAAGCCCACATAGAATATCATTCTTTGAGGAAAATCAGGGCTTTTCCCCTAAGGTCAGGAACATGACGGGAATGTCCACTCTCATCACTGTTGTTAAACACAGTACTAGAAGTCCTAGCCTCAGCAACCAGACAACAAAAGAAACAAAAGGCAACTGATTTGGCAAAGAAGTCAAACTCTCACTTTTTGCAGATGACGTGATACTCTATGTGGAAAATCCACAAAGACTCCACCTCAAATTGCTAGAATTGATACAGGAATTCAGCAACGTGGCAGGATATAAAATCAGTGCACAAAAATCAGTTGCATATCTATATGCTAACGATGACACAGAAGAAAGAAATTAAGGAGTTGATCCCATTTACAATTGCACCCAAAACCATAAGATGCCTAGGAATAAACCAAAGAGGGAAAGGATCTATACTCAGAAAACTAGAACACTCATGAAAGAAATTGGATACACACACAAAAAAAATGTAAAAATGTTCATGCTCATGGATTGGAAGAACAAACATTGTTAAAATGTCTATGCTACCTAGAGCAACTGTTCACTCAATGCAATCCCTATCAAAATACCATTAATTTTTTTCACAGAGCAGAACAAATAATCCTAAAATTTGTATGGAGCCAGAAAAGACCCTGAATAGCTAAAGGAATATTGAAAAAGAAAACCAAAACTGATAGTATCATTATTCCAGACTTAAGCTCTATTGCAAAGCTGTAGTCATCAAGATAGTATGGTACTGGCACAAAAACATAGATCAATGGAATGAATAGAGAACCCAGAAATGGGACCTCAACTCTGTGGTCAACTAATCTTCAACAAATCAGGAAAGAATATCCAATGGAAAAATATAGTCTTGGGGATCCCTGGGTGGCTCAGTGGTTTAGCACCTGCCTTCAGCCCAGGGCGTGATCCTGGAGTCCTGGGATCGAGTTCCACATCAGGCTCCGTGCATGGAGCCTGCTTCTCCTCTGCCTATGTCTCTGCCTCTCTCTCTGTCTCTCATGAATAAATACAATCGTTAAAAAAAGTCTTTTCAAAAAATGGTGTTGGACAGATTGGACAGTCACATGCAGAAGAATGAAATTGGGCCATTTTCTTATACCTTACACAAAAATAGATTCAAAATGAATGAAAGACCTTAATTTGAGATAGAAATCCACCAAAATCCTAGAGGAGAACACAGGCAGCAACTCTTTGACCTTGGCCACAGCAACTTCTTGCTAGACACATCTCCAAAATCAAGGGAAACCAAGGCAAAAATGAACTAATGGGATTTCATAAAAATAAAAAGCTTTTGCCTAGCAAAGGAAACAGTTGACAAAGCCAAAAGATAACTGACAGAAGGGAAGAACATATTTGCAAATGTCTTATCAGATAAAGGACTAGTATCCAAAATCTATAAAAACATATCAAACTCAACACCCAAAGAAGAAATAACCCATTCAAGAAATGGGCAGAAGACAAGAATAGACATTTCTCCATGGAAGACATACAAATGGCCAACAGACACATGAAAAAGTGCTCAACATCACTCAGCATCTGGGAAGTACAAATCAAAAGCACAATGAGATACCACCTCACACCAGTTAGAAGGGCTAAAATTAACAAGTCAGGAAATGACAAATATTGGTAAGGATGCAGAGAAAGGGGAACCCTCTTATACTGTTGGCAGAAATGTGTACTGGTGCAACCACTTTGGAAAACAATATGGAGGTTCCTCAAAAAGTTAAACATAGAGCTATCCTATGACCCAGCAATTGCACTACTAGGTATTTACCCTCAAAATACAAATGTAGTGATATGAAGGGTCATCTGCACCCCAATGTTCATAGCAATGCCCACAAGAGCCAAACTATAGAAAGAGTCCAGATATCCATTGACAGATGAGTGTTTAAAAAATATGTGGTATATATATATGCAATAGAATACTACTCAGCCATCAAAAAATAAAATCATGCCATTTATAGCAACATGGGTGGAATCAGAGGGTTTTATGCTAAGTGAAATAGGTCACTCAGAGAAAGATGATTATCATATGATCTCATATATGTGGAACTTAAGAAACAAAACTGGATCATAGGGGAAGGGAGGGAAAAATAAAACAAGACAAAATCAGAGAGGGAGACAAACTTTTGATCATATTTTCCAAGCTGAAGGTTGCTGGAGGATAGGGGGTTTGGGGGATGGGGTAACTAGGTGTTAGACATAAGGAGGGTACATGATACAATGAGCACTGGTTATTATATAAGACTGATGAATCACTGAACTCTATCCCTGAAATTAATAATACAATACATGTTAATTGAATTAAGTTTTAAAAAATTTATTAAAAAAGAAGCAAGACAAATAAGTCCTTATTTTACAAGGGGAAGCCCATAAAGCTCCCTGGAGATTTCTTAACAGAAACTTGGCAAGCCAGAAGGGAATGGCATGTGCTAAATGGGAAAATTCTGCAGCCAAGAATACTCTATCCAGCAAGGCTATCATTCAGAATAACAGTTTTCCTAGACAAAAACTAAAGGGGTTCATGAGTACTAAACCAGCCATGTAAGAAATATTAAGGGGGACTCTCTGAGTGTGAAGAAGAGATTGAAAGTGACAGATAAGAAAGGATCAGAAAAAATCTCCAAAAACAATGACAAAACAAGTAATGAAATAGCAACAAATACATAGCTGTCAATGATTCCTTTGAATGTAAATGGACTAAATGCTCCAAGCAAAAGACATGAAATGTCAGAATGGATAAAAAAAAAAATAAGACCCATCTCTATGCCACCTACAAGAGACTCGTTTTAGACCTGAAGACACCTGCAGTTTGAAAGTGAGTGGGTGGAGAAATATTTATCATGCAAATAGATGCCAAAAGAAAGCTGGAGTAGCAATACTTATATCAGACAAACTAGACTTTTTTTCGTTCTTGTATTTTTTATCCAGCTTTGATCTCAGGGTAATACTGGCTTCATTGAATGATTTTGAATGTGTTCCCTCTATTCCATTACTTGTAAGATTTTAATAAAGATTGTCATTAATTATTTTTTAAATGTTTGGTAGAATTCACCAGTGAAATTTGTAATTAGTCTTGAGCTTTTCTGTGGTGGGAGATTTTTGATTCCTAATTCAACTTTAATTCTTGTTATTGGTTTAAAAATATTTTCTATTTCTTGGATTCAAGATTCATAATTCAATTTTGGTAACTTCGATTTTTTTTTTTTTAAGGAATTATCTGTTTTTTTCTAAGTTATCTGATTTGCTAGTATATAATTGTTTATAGTAATCTGTTATACTATGCATATCTGTAGTTATCTGTTGGATTGTTTTCTCTTTCATTTCTCATCTTGGTTTTTGAGTCTTCTCTCTTTTTTACTTAGTTAATATAGTTAAAGCACTGCCAGTTTTGTTCGTTTTTTTTTTTTTTTTTTTGAAAAATTGGTCATTACTTTCAGTGTTACTGTTTATTCTGGTGTCTATTTTATTTATTTCTGCTTTTTCTTTGTTATTTCCTTCCTCTACTAAATTTCAGCCAGTTTTCTTCTTTTTCTAGTCCTGTGGTGAAATGCTAAGAGTTATATTTGAACTTTTTTCTCAATACAAGCAAGTATAGCATAAATATCTTAACATCTGTTTGTGCTGCATCCTCCCCAAAAGAGTACATTATCATGATGAGCACTGAGTAATGTATAGAATTAGTGAACCATTATACTGTACACCTGATACTAATATAATACAGTATATTAATTATAGTTCAATTAAATAAAGAAAATTGAAAATGATAAGAAACAAGTATCTGCAAAGGAGGAAAATATGTCAAAGCAAAAATGTGGCACTTAGGTTATTTTGAAAGAGGGAAAGATTTTTACAAGTGGAAGGAACAGGAGGTAAATGGATAAATTTGATTAGTTACAAAGGGATATATCATACATAATGAATGTGTCATTGATAAAAAATTTAGTGATTTAATACAAGAATTTTAAAGTAGAGTGGATTGATGAATTAACAGTGTCTAGGTTACACTAACATTTTGAATTAACTTTGATTTTTAAGGATTCTTTGTCTTTTATTGACCCACATAGTAAATTCTGAATTCAAATTGAGAAATTTACCTGGCTATGTTATATAAGAGCAATGAGAATATATCATAAATAAACCCAGCATTTCGGCAGATTTTCTGCAGAAACTCAGAACTTTCCTTAATATAATGGAATTATCTGTAATAAAATTGAATTTAAACACTAACCATATTATACTTTTTCTTTCCCTGTATGGAAAGGCATATTTTTCATATTTTCAGCCACTGGTATAGATAAATTATCAATTTCATATGGCTATCCCTCCATCCAAATGATATTAAAAATATGAATGGCCTTGGCAAAAGAGGAGTTTCTTTCTGTGTATGAAAGCAGTAAGAAAAAAACTTTGGTTAAGGATGTAGTTATAATGTGATCTTTTGTATATAAACCACCAAAGGGAGTATCTCTGTTTCCACATTTGCCTCCAGGGTGGATCTTCATGTGTGTAATGTTACCCAAGGTAGATGTTTTTGAGAATGCCCTAGAGAAAGGCAGCCAGGGTTTCAGTTGTTCAGAGAACTAATGTTTAGGTAAAGATGGTCTGGGTCTATGTTTAGATAGATGCTGCTACTCTAACCCAATAGCAAAGACAGTGGGGATATTACAGGTGTAATATACTCTGGACTTGACCATATGTTTGGGAATAGGAGAGATATTAGAACTTTCCTGTTTTGAAATAGACATACCTCTCTATTTATTTTTCTCCTGGAGCCCTGGAACACATTTTTGTTGAATATCTTATAGGGCTAGATAGAGAAAAACAACTCTTAAATAGATTGCCCAAATACTTCTTATGAAAGATTTCAATTTGTCCTGAAATTTAGATAACCATCTCCATAGCATTTTGCTAGTGTTTTCTCTTTGAACTTGAAGTCATAAAGAAAGAATCTAATAGAAAAAGTTTAGTTTTTTAAAATTTCTGGTCAAATAGTCTTCAAATTTTTACTTATAAGTCAGTTTTTTTAAAGATTTTATTTATTTATTCATGACAGACACACAGAGAGGGAGAGAGAGGCAGAGACACAGGCAGAGGGAGAAGCAGGCTCCATGCAGGGAGCTGTACATGGGACTTGATCCCAGGTCTCCAGGATCTGGCCCTGGGGTGAAGGCGGTGCTAAACTGCTGAGCCACCCGGGCTGTCCTAAGTCAGTTCTTTAAATAGGTAATTTTGATACTCTAGCTTTTTCATGTTGTAATAAAGAATATAATAGCAGGAAATTAGGTAGGTTTTGACAAGTAGGATTTCTGTACCTTGAGTTAGCATATAGTCTCTTGTTTTCTTCTCTCCCACTCATTTTTTCTAGAAATCATGTTGTATATTCATATCTTATTTTTTTAATCTTAGATTTCATTCATATCTTTAATTTTCCTTTGACTCTTTTTAGCAAATACCTATATTAACATTCTGGTTCCATTTGCTAAGCATGTTATTTGTGCTTTGCATTGTATTATATTGGGCTGAAGATGTGGCCTATGTTTGAAAACTTAGAGGAGGTTGGATATATGCTTTCCTTTCTCAGCCACCAGAATCAGAAAATCAGTGGAATTTTTTTTAGGTTTGAATGTCTGAGAACAGCACTTAAACCCAAGCCTCTAATTTCTAATTCCAGTTCCTCTACATAGTCTTAGAAAAGTCAGTCTCTCTAAACCTCGGTTTTTCACACCAATGGGATGATTACTATATTTAACATTTACTTTAGAATGGCTGTGAAGATCAAATGAGATAATATTGGTGTGAATACTTCGTAAACTGTAACATGTTATATATACATTAAATGCTAATGCTGAATTATTTAATCAGGGCACATTGACAATTTTGAACCCGTGAAGGCAAAGATACTTCTAATGAGTTCTGGGTGTGATAAGGAAAAAACTTTTATTGTTTATTGTATATCAGGTACTGTTTCATGGACTGGGGACAGAACAGGAAATAAAATATATTCTCCAAAATTTAGGCAAGATAATGTGGCCCTAACTGCCTTTAAAGGATTAGAAATGATTCTCTTGTCCCCCTAAGGGTCCTTCAGAGAAAGAGCGGATCAGTCCATTTAGGCCTAGGCATCCAAAGATAAAGGTCATGGACTGTGCTCATGATTTCAGAATGATTATTTTCCCAGAGAACAACCTTTTTTTTTTTTCTTTTTTTTCTTTTTTTTCCCTACATTTTTCCTGTGGCCCTTTTTGTACCTTCTCTGGTTCTTTGGGTTGCAGTAAATACTGTTCTCTTGACTTCAGTACTAGCTTTGTCTCCATACCGTATCTGCTTTTGACTCTTTCTGATTTCAGTTACGTGCTTTAATCAACCAATTGTCTGATTTCAGTTAACAACTAGGTCAGTCATTTGTTCTAAAGCCATAGCTGAATTTTACAACCAGCATCTATTCCAGTAAACCCAAGGACCTTTCAATTTTAAAGTAATAGAATGATTGTAAATTTGCTATCACTTCTTTCATAGGGCTGTTTATTTTAGCAGTTCAATTTTTGGCATAAAACACCAGATCACCTAAAAAACAATTGTAATTGTGAGGATTACATACACTCAAGTATTTAGGAGGAGGTAGTGATGACTTCTTGAAAATTTAATGATGATTTCATTTTCCCTATGTTTTTGTGAAAAAGTTGTGTGATTATAATTTTAAAAGGCACAAATATTAATAGAGACTAAGATTGTTTGTGGGAAAGAGTGATGTTACATCTTTTATTCACATTATTCTGGAAACTCAGGTGCTTATTTATGTTTCTCTGTGATAAACACCTATGAAAGCAATCATACAGTAATTAGCTTAAGAAAAACTTCCCTTATCTGATTCTTTGGTGACATTCTTAACCATACACTAATAATAGCTTCTCTGTTTTAACAAAGTTATTCTCGACCTTTAAGCCTCTCTGTGAAGAATGTTGTTGGGAATTGGAAGAAAGCTACTTTGTCTTCTAAGATCAGAATTGTGTGTTGCAAACACTGAAAATGATACAAAAGAAGAGAGTTCAATAGTTAAAGTGATGTATATAACTGATACCCAGAGGTAATTCAAACTATCACTCCCTTGGATCTTTTCATTTATTCCAATAGTAGCCATTGATAGTATCATAAAATCAAGTATTCTCCAGTATTGCATTTGCACAAAAGATCAGGAGTCATGTCAGTGTTTGAGCCTGCCCCCGTTGGGCTGGCATATAAGTACACAGAGACTGATGTGAACTTGGTTGTAATGTTAGAAGTCTTGGGTCCTTTTATGCTGTGGGTGTCTTGTACTGGTTAATAATTCTCTTTGACTTGTTGAATCTTTATTTTATAGGCTCTTATTTGGGCTTTCTTCCCTTGTGAGCATCCTATCTTGCAAGTTCTCTTATTCCTCTATTTCACTCATAGGTAGGATTGCTGATGACTATTCTGCTCCTTATTTCAGGACTCTCATGCTGTAATGCTTCCCGAATTGAACTGAGGAAAAGAAAATGATTTGTCAGGGTTAGTATTTATTTCCTGTCTGTGTAGTTTCAAATCTAAGTTAGGTACTCTTAGGTACATCTTTATACTTGAAATATTCTGGTGCTGAAGAGCTTTGCAAAGCCTCTTACATCAATTGGTCCATAAGTAGTAATTCTAAAACTGTAAGTCTCATGAGATGTCTCTTTTAACTTAAAATTGTATATTGGTTGAATTCTTAGTTGTCTCAGGTATCTGTTCTAACATTTTCAACTCATTCTGAAATTTGCTTTTATTGTAGAGTGTAATTTAGGCACTTCACTAAAAGGGCAAATGCTCTTAGGAAAGAAAAAATATACAACGACTTCTCCTTGATGAGAGCTCAAATTCAAAGGCCAAAGTTTTTTGTTGTTGTTGTTGTATTTTTTGTTTGTTTTTCGACTTTTCGTGAATAGACAGATATGGCTGGAAACTAACCACAATTCCAGACAGATTTGACAATTTACCAGGAGACTGCAGATTGACTTTGATGCTTTTGAAAATATAGCTGAGAACAGACATCTCAACTAGGGTCATCATCAGTCAGCTGTTCAGCTTGACAGTCTTTGTCAATGTTTAGTCAAGGCTGCACTGGAGTATTTTCTTTTTCTTTGAAGAATCTTTATGATATTTTCCACTTGAGTATCTGCTTTTAAAACTTAAAAATAGATATGACATTCTAAATTTGGGGCTCCAAACATGTTTTAGACTTGACTTTTGTTCAATAAGTATAATTCAATATGAAATAAGCAAGTATAACATTGAGGATTTTTTAAAAGATTTTTAAATGATTCATATTCTGGTAGTAGATTCTTAGCAATGACTGATGGTAATACAACTTCACTTATTCTCTCCTTGCCATGGAGCTCTCTCAAAATACTTAGGACCATCATTATCATTATCATCATGCTCAAGAAACTTCAGAAGCTAGTTATGTGCAATTGTGTATGGAACTTGTAAAAGCAAGTGATCTACTTTTTTTGAGCATTGACTAAGAAAAATTATATTGGAGAAGTTTATTTCAAAACATTTGAATTGCAATAGGATAATAGTGATGGGTATCAAGTCTTTTATTCCATTCCATTGTGAAGCCACAGCATGGCTAGGTAGAAGACAGCAAGTTTTCAGTACACAATACATTTTAATTGTCCAAGAAAGATATACACTCAAGTTTAGAGATGAATTTCATAACCCCAGTTACTGGTTGAAAAGACATAATAGGAAAATATATAACTCGGGGTACCTAGGTGGCTCAGTTGGTTAAGTGTCTGCCTTTGGCTTGGGTCATGAACTCAGGGTCCTGGGATGGAGCCCTGAGTTGGGCTCCCTGCTTAGCAAGGAGTCTGCTTCTCCCTCTCCCTCTGCCCCCATCCCTCGCAATCGTGTGCACACATGCTCTAACTTGTACTCTATCTCTCACTCACACACTGTCTCATATAAATTTTAAAAAATCTTAAAAAAGAAGAAAAATATATAACTTGAATTTGCTAAGAAGCAGCTGACATAAAATTCCAACTTTGATGAAATCCTTGTATTTAAATTGCCAGTCAAGTCAAAAGCAAAATTAGTTCTTATTTAATCAAAGAGCAGCACATTTATATAAATCACAATAAATATAATTAATAATTAAAAACTTAAAAATAAAATGTATAAGACTATGCTTTTAGTATTTTAGAAAACAACATGGTATACTCAGAACATACAATAGTAATAATGTTTTGAAAAGATAGATTTCATCAAATAAAATTAAATACAACAAAAGTTGTGATATTTAGGCAAACTCTTCCCAAATAACCAACCGACCATCCGGAATGATGTATATCATCTCTCTCTCACACACACAAACATACATCTACCTTTCTATCCATATGTCTGTATGTCTTTCCACATATCTACCTATATATGTGTCATTGGACATGAGCTCCCATGGGAAAGAGATGACCTTGGGAGAGGCAGCTTTCTCTGTAGCTGAGATTAAACCTGCTGTTGGGGTCAGTTTAACTGATATCCTTGGACATGGATAGGAGGAGCAAATTAAAGGAGAAAAGTTGCCACAGTAACAGATGCCAGAAATTACCAACAGAAAACTTTTAAAATGTTAAAACCAGAAAAAAATTCTCTGAAGTTAAAGAATGAGTCCATTTAATAGGTTCGAATAGTATTTTACACCTTAATAGTTTCTAAAGGCACTATTATAGTGAAATTGATGTTCCTAATGATAATCCTGAATCAACAAGCCAAAAAAAAATCTATTCAGCAGCTTCTGTTATTTTATCATCTATCTATCTATATTTGGGAACAAAATGGTGGAGAATTAAAAAAAATTGGTCTGTAAGAGTGTAAGTTCAGTTATCTAGAAAATTTTTATTCTTAGTTATTTTATTATTATTATTATTAGTCTTCCTATCATCTTATGATACTGTTTTGTGATCTGGCTGTGGGCAAAGTGAGGGGCGGCAAGAATGAGTTGCTATGGTTCATAGAGTCAGTGGACCACTCTGCGTGGCATGCTTTTCATAGAGGGAATGAGGCTGAGGGGGAGAGAGTCCAGAATTAAGCTTCTTGTGAAAGGAGCCAAATTGAGATTGGGAACCAATTTGGAAAAAAAAAAAGAGAGAGAGAGTGAGTGTTGAACTGATGAACAGGGCTATTAGAGCACACATGTGAAAGGCAAACCTGAAGGAATTTGTAAGGCTGGGGATAGGTGCCCATGGGTGCTTTTAGTGCACTTTACATGGCATCCAGGGATGAAGAATACATTTTTTAAAAAAGGTTTATCTAAAACCATATTTATGAACTCTGTTGTGTGGTGAAGCATGGGTAGTGCATTAGTTTCCTAAGGCTGCTGTTCTAAAGACCAACAATTGGGTGGCTTACAATAACAGAAATTTATTGTCTCACACAGTTCCAGAGGCTAGACTTACAAAATCAAGTATTGGCAGGGCTGTGTCCTCTCTGATGACTCTATGGGAGAATCCTTCCTTGCTTCTTCTAGCTTTTGGCAATTCTTAACATTCCTTGGCTTGCATATACATCATTCCAGTCATATGGCTTCTTGGGTTTTCTCTCTCTGAATGTCCCAAATCCCCCTTTTTATAAGAGTACCAGTTATACAAAATTAGAACCCACCCTGATGACCTCTCTTAACTTGACTATCTCTATAAAGACTCTGTTTACAAATAAGGCCATATTTTGAGGTATTAGGAGTTAGGATTTGTTGAAATAAATTTCTAGGCCCAGGATGAGGCCCTGGGTACCACATCAGCAAACTGAAACTTAGATAACTCATGTACCTAAGACCAGAAACACAGTATATCCAACAAGCCAATCCCTGGTTGGTTGCCAAGAATCAGTGATGATTTCCTGTTCTAAATAAGGTCAGATGTACAATTCCAGCCAATCAACTAAAGCCAAAGATTCTTTCCTTGTTCTCTGATTATTGTCTTCTATAAAAACTGCAGCCCTGTCCCTTGCTTTGCAGTTTTCTGGACTCTTGAGAATGGAGACTTCTTGCTTCATGAAGTGTGAAATAAAATTTGCTTAGATCAACTAAATTGTTCTTTTTTGATTATTTTAACAGACTTAAACATATCATTTTGGGGGGACATTTTTCAACCCATTACAGGTGGATTCTCATCAGTTCTACTCCATATGCTTTAAAATTTCATAGAGTTCTTCCAGATTTTGTCATTATATTATCTATTAATTTTAAGATCCAATATTATACATTTTGTCTTTTATGGAATTTTTGTGACTACTTTTTGAAAGCTTGAAAGAACTATCCTGGAGTTGGTATCAACATACCATTTTGAACCATATTGTTGCTCTGTTCTCTTGAGTGTATCTTTCATGGTGATTTGGTAGTTTCTCTTAATACTTTCAGGGGACTAGAGGAAGAATGGAAATCAGATAAGTTAAAAGGTGAGCACTGAGTTGATGAGATGGGTTTATATTGTGTGCTGTGTAAGCTCAAATCTCTATAATAAATTCCTTATTTCATATATTTTCTAATAGTTCTGCTGTTCTGATCAAGCCCTGACTGATGCAGTTGATAGAAGAAAGAACTGTTCAAGCTCTGAAAAACTTGTAGGATTTTTTTTTTTTGATCCAACCCATCAAAAAAGTGAATCATGCACAATTTTGAAGGACAATTTGATATATCACAAAAAATAGATAAAGCATCAGAATTGATGTGATCCAAAGCTGTGTTTCAGCCAGGTTTTGCTGCATAGTTGTTCTTCTCTTGTATTTGACCTAGTAAAGTCAGGGATTTGCTTCAACTAAGCCATTTGTCATTGTCTGTAAATCTGTACTGTTACAGATACTGTGTAACAAAATAATGATTAATAAAAATATTCAAATGGACATCAACTGTCTTTCATGTGAACTACAGTTTAGTAATGTATGAATGCATATGTACATGTTTTTGTTCAAAGACATTGTGTCTAGTAAGCACTAAAATGTTATTTTAAACAACAGCAGTCTCCAAACAACAACAAAACTTGGAAAAATATGACTGGTAACAAGCTTTCTTTCTGAACGATAAAATGTGACTAATAGTTCTATAGAGAAAAAATGCACAACAATGGATATTTACCTAAGTAACATTTTATGCCAAAATGGTACAATGATTTATAATATTATAGGCCATTTCAGAAGTTGCTACAGGACACCTCGTGCAGATAGTGTACTGTGTGGTGCAAATTATAGTGATTTGTGGAAGTGTAGATTGGAAGACTGGAGCAATAAAGAAAGAAGAATAATGTTCTTTGGATCACTGGGGAAAAGCACAGCTCAGCACCTGTCCCCAGGCAACTTTGAATAGTACAGCACATTGAAGTTCAAGTCTCTGAAATGTCAAACCTAAATGACAATGAGATTACATTAGAAAAAAAAAAATCAAGATGACTAGTGGCTCATTTAGTGTTATGAATGGCATATCTCCATAAAAGTCACTTAAGGTGTGGTAAACTGAGAAGCACTGCAAGTTGCTGGGGAAAGAGGGAAATAATATTCACTTCTTAAATAAGTGAGGGAAGGGACACCAACTGGGAGGGAGAATTTAGCTAGGCAAAGAATTTGTGATTTGGGCTTCAATTGTGACTCCTTTTCTGATTCATTATCTTACCTTTAGAAAGTTGAGCCTAGATTGGATGTAGTGAGTCCAATTCTGTCTCCTGTACAAGTAAAAAGGAGAATCGTGTTCAGGAAACAAAAGGTGCACAATAAGTTCACCCCAAGAGGAAGAATATGCTTCATGCTGTTTACAGGCTCTATGAATGTTGCTATGTCCATATTTTACTTCTCTGGCCTCATAATCCCACAAGCCAGAAGGTAAAACTGTGCAAGGAATGAGCATGATTGGACAAGGAATCATGTGCCATGCATACCTGTTTGACTCTTTTAGTGTTTCTCTAGGCTGCTGTGAATATAGTCAAGTTAATCTTTGAGAATATTAAAGTCATACTAAAGAAATTGCAAGAAAGGAAGAAAGAGAAAGGGACTTTTTTTTTCTTTTAGATAAGGGAGACATGGTTTATGTCTTTCCGCATTTAAGGTGGGTACTGTACTTTTAAATGAATTTTGAGCACCTGCAGAGCAAAATGTTGTGAATTCAAACTAATGTACCTGGAAAAAGTCAAGAGAACAAATAGATTGTGCATCTTAGAAACTATGCCAGTGAGTATTCACAGCATGCAAGAACAATTGTGTAATGCACATTTTTGTTAAGAACACTTACTTGCTTAAATAGGAGCTTCTTTCTAACAAGTGGCATTAACATTTAAAATAGGCCTGAGGGGCACCTGGGTGGCATAGACCACTGAGCCTGCGACTCAGTTTCAGCTCAGGTCATGATCTCAGCATCATGAGATCAAGCCTTTCCTTGGGCTCTGTTGTGAATGTGGAGTCAGCTTGAGATTATTGCTTTTTTAAAAGTATATGCATATATATATTTTATTGAAGTTCTATTTGCTAACATATAGTATAACATCTTTCCTTCTCCGTTTGCCCCTCCTGCCTGTGCTCTCCCTCCTAAAATAAATAAATCTTTTAAAAAATAAAATAGGTCTGGGCAAATGATTGTTGATCATGTTTTCCTTTGCTTGAGTGGATGCTGAAACAACAGGCTGCAGAGTCAGCCAGAGAATGTATCCTGAGATGCATTTTCATGGCTGGAAGACCTGGGAAATTATTTATCATTACCAAGACTGTTTCCAAATCTGTAAAATGGGAGTAGTATCAGTTTCTGCTTCATAGACTTTCACAGAGATCAAATTAAATAGAAAATAAAGCATGGAAATCACTTGGCTTGGAAATTGAAATGTAGTCCATAGATGTCAGTCAATTAATTCTTACTCTTGTGAGAATAGAAATTTGAACAGAAATGCTATGAATTGGCTTTTATTCACCATATTATTGAGGTAAACTTTGATAAATAAACAACAAATTTTGTAATAAGTGAAGCACAAATGGGTTTGTGACTTCAGAGTGAATTTTGGACAGACATTAAATACTAGGGCATTTCATAATCTAGTAAAGTGAATATTTTATCATGCTATTCTGGTTAAAATTCTTGGTAACGTAAACATTTTGTACCCTTTATTTAGGAAAAGTCTATCTTCAATAAGGAGACTCCATCTGTTTGTGAGTGCCTATAAAGGGAAAAGGTTTCAAAGTCAGTAAAAAGATATTTTTAAAGTTTTGTGATATAAATAATTTTATTTAAAAGCCACCATGGGAATTGCTAATAGCATTAAGTCTGACAAGAATTTCTGATCTCAGTAGTTTTCCAGACTACATAGTTGTTACAATGTTTAATTATTTCCTTGAACAGTTGATTTCATTTAAGATGTTTTTCATTTACAATCATCAACAGTCAGTAACATCTTGATCATTTTAAACAGTCATCCTTCAATATTAAGATGCTCTGCCTTTCCTGCTGAATATTTATATTTCTTATAAAAAAGGCTGGTGTGAAGTCTTACTTTCGTCCTGTTGGTTAAGACTGTTAAGAGTCACTTCAGACAGATAGTTCAAGTGTATGTTTTAAGAGAGCATTTGTTATCATACCTGTTGAGAAATATCCTCAATTTTAAAAAATCAAATTGCATCTGGATTCATCTTAATAGTGATTTCTATATTTAAATGACATTCATATGTATAAATGAGATCCCAAAATTCTTTAGGTATTTTCTGAAGGACATGGACAGAGAAAACAGGATTCCTAGATAAAGTACAGGTTAATCATTTTGAGGAAGGTGAGGGGAGCAGATATCCCATGTGTTATCTTTTCCTAATCTATTCATTCTTTCACAAACTTCTAAGAATTCCTTTTCAGGTCCAGCTTCTCAGGTTCTTTTGCTATAGGTTAAAAGTAAGACCTGCTCTGCCCTTTATGATCTTCTTAAACTAATTACCTCCATGTACCTCACTTTTCTTATCTATAAAATGGGCCTAATAAATTGTATCTACTACCTGGGATTGTGAGAGATAGATATGTGTGGTATCCAAATTGATGCATTGCAAAAAAATGCCCATTAAATGTTGGCTATGTTATTATTATTTTTATTATCAGCATTGTCATATCTTTTGGTGTCTATTTTGGTTAGTGTAGTTGCATCTACCCCAATGTTAAACATGAATCCTAGAAATTCAGTAATTTATTCTTTTCTACAGGCTCTGTTGCTCATCATTTTCCCTTTTCTTTCCCTATTGTCTTGCCCTCATTAGTCTCCTGAACAAATCCAACAGCCCCCTACTTAGTCCCCTTCCCTCATCTTGTCTTCTTCAATTTATGTTCCACTAGCTTCAGAGTTCCAGCTCTGAAACAAACCTGATTAAGATTCTAAGCCATTGTGCAACTATGTAGTTTTGGACAAATCACTTATCCTCACTATTCCCCAGTTTCCTCATTTGAAAATAACTACTTGCCTTTCTCATGTGGAAATGTTATGATGTGCAAATGGATGCAGAACCCTTTGGCTTTATAAAGGATCATGTGACATGAGTCATTAAGGCATAAACTAGAAAAAGCCTGTATTAGAAGAGATGTAACTATTAGATGTGATTTGGTTTATCCTTACATTTTCAACATGATTTACATCATTCATTGACAAAACAATATGTGTAGTTTGGAATAAGATTGGGCTACATTTAAAAAAAAAGAATGTGTCAGTGTGCATGATTATTATTGTGTGCCAATATTTACCAGAATTGGGGACACAAAGATAAGGAGCTGAAAGTATATGTTCTGTTTTTAATATTAGTATAAAGATGACATGCTCAAATTGGCATTCAAATTAGGTAGTGGATTCTACCTAAATTAACAGCAAATTTATTAGTTGAGGGAGCAAATACTACGATTGTTGCTGTCATGGTTGCTACTGATAATACCTAATCACATCTACCACTTACATGTTTAAGGCATGGTTATTAAGCATTGTAAAACATTATCTCCAGGATGCATGTGATTTCATTCATATATGGAATTTGAGAGACAGAGAAAATGAGCAAAGAGAAAAAAAGAAAAAAGAGGAGAAACAAGAAACAGACACTTAACTATAGAGAATAAACTGATGGTTACCAGAGATGAGGTGGGTGGGGTGATGTGTTAAATAGGTGATGGGATTAAGGAGAGCACTTGTGATAAGCACTGGTTGTTGAATCACTATATTGTACACCTAAAACTAATATTACACTATATGTTAATAACTGGAATTTATTTATTTATTTTAAGAAATCTTATTTATTTGTTTTTTTTTTAAGATTTTAAAAATTTATTCATGACAGACACACAGAGAGAGGCAGAGACACAGGCAGAGGGAGAAGCAGATTCCTTGAGGGGAGCCTAATGTGGGACTCCGTCCTGGGACTTGGGAACTATGCCCTGAGCTGAGGGCAGATGCTCAACCGCTGAGCCATCCAGGTGTCCCTTATTTATTTAGCTTTCTAGACTTTGACATTTAAAGAGTTACATGCCTGATCTAAACAGGTACAGAAGTATTGGGATTGTGACTAATTACCATCACCCAATAAAGCTATTTGGATATAGCATATGTTATACTTGTGAATCTCTAGATCAATAGGGGAATTGTTTTGGTAAATCCTCTGAGATCTTCTATTAAATTATGCAACATTATCCTAATTTGACATCTTTTTTTCTAAATAAACAAGATCACAAATACATTATACTGGAATGAAACACTGAAAATAGATCTTAGTTCACAAGTGCAGTGATTACTGCAGTTCAGGAAAAACTATCGTTAACTCTAAATCAACAAATTATACAAATGTGTATAGCTATATCTGTTGAGAAACTTGGTCCCTTCTTCAGGTAAATAAATAACTCAAATAGAAAATCTTTGTGTGTGTGTGTGTGTGTGTGATTTAGATTCGGTATGCAAAGAATATGTGTATCTGTGGCATGTGCTATGAATATTTGCACATGAATATACTATTGCTTAGGCCACATTGGTAAAAAACTGATATGAATAAAAAACAGGAAGATTTTTTGATTATAGATAGTCTATTATTTATATATTATAGATAGATACTCAAATATGTGTACACTAGTATATCATTGTCAATTGGATCTGGAAAATTTATTTCTTTAAATATATTGATAAACTGTAGCTTGAGTTGTTTATAAATCTCACAATGAAACTAGTAGGACATAAAAATTAAACTTTGGAGCAATTTAGAATCAATGAAACAAAAAAATTTGTTAAAGTTAGAAGGTAATGACAGTATTTATGTACTGGCTCTTCATTTTCTGTAAGCAACTTGGCATATTTGGAACTAAGCAGTACAAATGAACATCCAAATGTCCATATATGCATATATAACTATTGTACCTTTTAATTAATTTCTTATAAACTTTTATTTATATAAAATTATATATAGATTATGTACATTTTGGTTAATTTGGATATTATTTTTTGAGAGAGAACACATGCAAGTGAGGGATAAGTAGGGTGTGGGGAAGGAGGGGCAGATGGAGAGAGAATCTTAAGCACATTCCGCATTCAGTGTGGAGCACAACACAGAGTTGGATCTCTTGACCCTGAGTTCATGACCTGAGCCAAAATCAAGAGTCAGACAATTAAATGACTGAGCCACCCAGGTGCCCCAATTTGGATATTATTTTTAGTTATTCATGTGAATGTCTATAATACATATATAATTTACTTTGATTTGGAGTTACTATAGTCATGTGTACTTGAAATTTATGGACTGTCTTTTCAAAGAACATATTGGCCAATAATATAATGTGTAACTTTTTATAAATCAGATTTGATCTAATCAGTTTAAATTTATATAAATGTTCTGATATTATATATATTTTTAAATAATTAAACTTTTTCCCTGGAGTGTAGTTGACACACAATGTTACATTAGTTTTAGGTATACAACATAGTGATTCAACATCTCTATATGTTCACCATAAGTGTAGATACTGTCTGTCACCATACAATGCTATTACAATTGATGATTATATTTTTAAACATAAATATGTGAACTAAAACAATTGTTTTAATTTTAATTGAAGCATTTTTTGGAATTAATTTATTTGGAAGTGTTAGGCATGTATAGAAAATTATGGTAAATTTTGTTATTATTTATTACTATTTTTTGTATTACTGGATCAATGCCTAAGGAATATCATGGACAATAAATCTGTAATATACTAGTGCTGACTATATAGATGGAGTGAGTGAACCCATATGAAAAGTACTATTATGAAAAAGTGAAGTATTTAAAAAGAATTTAGTGAATGTGAATTTCTCAAGTTTACCTCAACAATATTACTATTATTATTATTACTAATAAAATTATAATTGAGTACTATATTTAGAAACTGTGCTAGGATCTTTAGATTAATTTTTTAAGGTTTTATTTATTTATTTGAGGGAGAGAGAAGCACAGAGGGAGAGGGAGAGGGAGAGGGGGAAGCCGACTTGATAATGAGCAGAGAGCCTGAGAGGGCAGTGGTGATGGAGGCTCTGTCCCAGGGCCCTGAGATCATGACCTGAGCCAAAGGTAGATGCTGAACCAACTAAGCCACCCAGGCATCCCTCTTTATTTTTTTATTTAATTTTATTTTTTTTTGGCATGCCTCTTTAGATTAATTTTTAACTTAATCTTCATAATGTTTGTATGATACATTGTTATTACATATATAGACTGTATGTGTGTATTATAATGTTTT
Organism: Canis lupus dingo; assembly: GCF_003254725.2. NCBI lineage: Eukaryota > Metazoa > Chordata > Mammalia > Carnivora > Canidae > Canis > Canis lupus. The sequence goes on from NC_064271.1 coordinate 33,259,467, forward strand.
TATTGATGTATCTATCATTATATTATTTTATTGAATGTATAGATTAAGATATTGAAACTAAGGCAAATTAAGTGACTTGCCCAAGATAATTTTACAAATAGGTGTTTGAGAAGTGATTCTATTTATGAAGAATTTCCAGGCATTGACAAACAACTTAATACATCTTTCCATCAAATACAAATCATGTGATTATGTGATTATGTTATTGTTCTTAGAATGAATCTTAAGAGGACCCAGAATACATTGGGAGGACTAATCAAAAACATTTGGAGGAGCTGCATTTGTGATTTGATGGATTCTTTTGGAACATATACTAGCAGATACTAGCAAATACACAAAATTATGAAGATCATATAAACTTAGATAAAATTAAGTGAGATTCTTTTGTTTGTTTTCCTGTTTCCTCCTTAATGTTCTTATTTTATTGCATTGTCAACTATTCATATTTTCTTTTGTTTAAAGCAAAGTTGAGTTTGATGTGAAATTACTGTGATATGTAGGTGTCACTGCTATATGGTTTTTTATATAGGAAATACAGAAAAGAAAAAAGAAAAGGTGAAAATTTAGAAAAGGGAAAAAAACTAGAAAATAAAAATGAGAATTGATAAAATTAGAATCAGAGAGGAAATTGATCATCATGAACTTTCTTTCTTTGATTTGTTTGATCAAAACTACTTGTCAAAGGAAAAGAAATCATCTAATAGAGTCCCATCTGTTCAAAATCCATGAAAAATGCAAGAGCACTTTGTAATTAACTTCTGTGAAGAGGTATTGGTTCTTTGTTTTAAGTGAGACTGGGAAGAGAATAGATATGGAATAGTCTGTCAAATGAAGACTGTAGGTATTACCAAGGGGGTACACTTGAGATGTCAAGGTACTATTCTGTGATAGGAGTTATGCAAGTGAAGATACTTGACTAGTATAAAAGAAATAAAAAATGAAAAGCAGTGATAAGACTCAACTGATTTGAGTCTATAGCGAATCCAGAGTTTATAAAACTGGAGACGGGAAAATGTATTGATTGAAAAGTTATGGTGAGGTAAGTTTATTATGGAGATACTGTATTTATTTTGTACAGATACAATTTAAAAGGAACTGTTGCAAGATAAATGTGTTACTTTTGTAGTAAAACTCAAGTTTTCAATTCTGGTTATTAATGTTTCCTAGATGAAGTTGGTCAATAAATGGTTCCCATTCAAGTAGTCAGTCACAGTCCTTTCATCTATTATTATAGTAGGACACCAGGAAAATACTTTTATTTATTTTTATTTTTATTTATTTATTTATATTTTTCAGGAAAATATTTTTAAAGGCCTGGGAGATAACATAGAATAAAAAAAATGCTTTAATTAGGTCTCTAAACCCTAGTCATTGAAATGAGCCCTAAGTATTGTGAAGCAGCAGAAAATAACCAAAACATATGCCATGTTCCAGTAGAATATGGTTACATATAAGCAGGGTTGAGTTACTGGTATATAATTAGAGGAGATGTTTTACCCTATATATGTAGCCATAGAGAGCAGTATAAATATTCTATTGGTGCTGCCACAAATAGGGTCTCTAATACCTATTGTAAACATTTAGTAGGCAGAGAAAGGGCTTTGGACTATGAATGACTAATGAAATGAATTCTTTATTTAATCTGGACTTGTGTGCTGTTGATTCTGCTATACCTGCGTTGTAGAATTTCCTTCTTCATTCTTACCACTCCTTATAGGTCACAAAACCCCCTTCATAAATTCCACTGGACTAGGACTAAGATCTAGCTCTTCCTGGTCTATATTTAACTCTTGGAAATGCTGTGCACTGTGTAAGAACTGTGAACATGAAGGTTCCGTAGTATTCAGCCTATCAGGGAGTACCTTGAGAGTTCTGCTTTATGATGTCTCAAGGCAAAGAAGGATTGTTTGCCTCTCAACTAGCATCTGATCAGCTGCTTTTGAGCCATCAAGATGTCTTTGTCTTCTCTTCCAGCAGCTATTTTGTCTCATATGATAGCTATAAACAATGTGCCTCCTCCTCCACTTCGCAGTTTACCAAGTGAGTGAGAAATATGTCAAGGGTTTGTCATTGTTTTCAGTGGGATTTACCCCAGATATAATGAATAGGGGGCACTTGTGAATTTGTAGAGAGACGAAGAATCTTTTTGACAGAGTAGTGAGATGGAAAAAACCTATGCAAATCCTGCTTTGTTGCTCTGAAGTCATTTCAGTTCTCTAGATTTCAAATATTTTACTTTGAGAATCTTTAGGAACTTTCAGAACTTCAAATAAGGAATACTTTTAATGAGAAAAGAAAACAAAGGCTTAGGAAGATCACATGGCTCACCAGTAATCAAACCCTGTTTCTGGCATGTCTTCTATTGCCTACCCAGTGTCAGTCTTACTGCCCTACCCTTTGTGAACTAATTAATACTTAATTTTCAGTAGGGGAATTCTCATTAAAATTTTCAAGGAAAAAAAAAAGATAATGTCCATTATCTTCTGCTGAAATTTGTTCCTATTCCATTTTATTTTTATTTTGTAGTTTTTGATTTATAATATCATAGGAATTATAGAGTTAAATATAGAGTTAAATATTTTGAAGTTTATACAGTGACAGTATTTTATTATTTTAATAGTTAGTCTATACCCAGAACATTTTTTTCTCAAGATTTCTTGTCATAGATATCTAAAAATCTATTATTTGATCACCAGTATACTGACTAATATTATGAAATAGTCCTAGTGATAGTTGAAGTTAAAAAAATCTGGATAACAAAATAATCTTGATTTTTTTTGACTTCAATAAGGAATTTACTCTTTTTAAAGTATTCTTTGGGTAACTTGTATGATTTGAGAAAGCTAACCTGTCTATTCTTTTATCTTCCTGTGCTCATTAACTCTTTCAAATTATTTTTTAAAAATTAATGATCATAATCTCCAGGGGAAAGGGTGCTATAGACAACAGTTGACACTGCTTTGAAGGGGTATACTTATGTCTTGAGAAGTGTTAGACAAAGTGCTTATGTTAAATAAAACTAATTCCTATATATGCTACTTTTGTATGTTTTTATCATTGTGAAAAAAATTCTTGAATGTAGTCAAAGTTTTGTATTTCTAAGTGAACTGAAATAAACGTTAAATGTAATTTTACCAAAACCCACAGCTTCTACTAGACAGATTTTATTTGTGCAAAAGAAAAAAAAGTCACCCTAAAACAATTTAGCAGCCTAGGAAGCACAGTAGCTGGGAGTTAAAATATCAAATTAATTTAGAATCAATGGGATGAGCTATGTGCTATCCTCTGTAGTGTCTCCCAAGGACACTTAACTTGTGTGAAGTGATAAAAAGATGAAAAATCAGCAGCAGTTTAGATCTCAGAACAGAATTGAGCGTAATGGAAAGCAGTGGAGCTCCTGGTTTTCCCTTTAGAGGTTCCTACTTGATGTTCTATGTCTATGACTTCTCTTTGGAGACATGTCCTGCTTGGTTAGTAACTGTGTCTTTGCGCTAACTCTAGCAAATTGACAATTTCCCTTAGCAAACTCTGCCTCTGCTGAAACAATGATCTCATGAAGGCGCGTGTGAGGATGCTTTCAATCGATAATATGACTAAATCTGAATTATAAAGAAGATATAAATGGGAATGATTCAAAATGCAATGGGCATAAATAGGAAGGTTCAGTTAAGGACCTTAAAAAAATCTAGCTAAAATTATCTCCATTTGCAGATGACATGATTTTATATATATAGAAAACCCTAAAGACTCAACCAAAAAACTGTTAGAACTAATCAAGGAATTCAGTAAAGTTGCAGGGTACAAAATTAACATATAAAAATCAGCGTTTCTATGAACTAACAATGAATTTTCTGAGAAAGAAAGAAATCAATCTCATTTAAATAGCATCAAAAACAATAAAACACTTAGGAATAAATTTAACCAGGGGGTAGGGGGTGAAAGATCACTACTCTGAAACCCATAAGATATTGATAAAAGAAATCAAAGAAGATGTAAATAAATGGAAAGTTATCTTATGTTTATGGATTGAAAGAATTAATATTGTTAAAATGTCAATACTATCAAAATTTATCTGTGGATTTGATGCAATCCCTATCAAGATTCCAGTGGCATTTGTTACAGAACTAGAAGAAACATTCTTAAAATTTATGTGGAACCACAAAAGACTCCAAATAGCCAAAAATATTTTGAGAAAGAACAAAGCAGGAAGCATCACACTTCCTGATTTCAAACTATACAACGTTATTGGCATTAAGACGGTATAGTACTGGTATAAAAACAAAGAGAACCGTGGAACAGAATTGAGAGTCCAGAAGTAAACATAAACACATATAGTCAACTAGTATTTGACAATGGAGACAAGAATACTCAACTGAGAAAAAACAATCTCTTCAGTAAATCATGTTGGGAAAACTGGATATTCAAAAACAAAAGAACGAAACTTGACCACTATCTAACATTCACAAATATTACGTGAAATGGGTTAAAGTCTGAAATATAAGACCTGAAATCATGAAGCTCCTAGAAGAAAACATGAAAGAACTCTTTGACTTGGGTCTGGGTAATGCTCTTTTAGATATGACACCCAAAGCACAAGCAAGAAAATAAAATTTTTAAAAAAGTGAGACTATATCAAACTAAAAAGGTTCTACACTGCAGAATAAATCAACAAAGTGAAAAGACAACCTACACAATGGCAAAAAATATTTGCAAACTATATATCTGATAAGGGATTAATATTTAAAATATATGAAGAACTCGTACAACTCAATAGCAAAAAAAAAAAATTTCAATTTAAAAAATGGGCAAAGAAAGGACCTGAGTAGACATGTCTCCAAGGAAAATATTTGAAGGCCAACATACATGAAAAGATGCTCAGAATCACTAGTCATTTGGGAAATGCAAATTAAAACTACAATTTCACCTCATGCCTTTTAAGAATGGTCATTATCAAGGGGATCCCTGTGTGGCTCAGTGGTTTAGTGCCTGCCTTCCGCCTAGGGTGTGATCCTGAAGTCCCGGGATTGAGTCCCACATCGGGCTCCCTTCATGGAGCCTGCTTCTCCCTCTGCCTGTGTCTCTCTCTGTGTCTCTCATGAATAAATAAACAAGATCTTTTTTTAAAAAAGAATGGTCATTATCAAGAAGACAAGGGAAAACAAATGCTGGCATGGATGTGGAGAAAAGGGAATACCTGTGCACCATTGCTGGGATTGTAAATTAGTATAGCTACTATGGAAAACAGTATGGAGCATAGAACTACCATATGATCCAGCAATTCTGCTTCTGGGAAATTCCAAGGGTAATGAAAACATTAACTCAAAAAGTCTGCACCCTTATGATCATAGAAACATTATTTACAAATTTACAATAGGCAAGACATGGAAACAACCTAAGTGTTCATTGATGTATGAATGAATAAAGTTGTGGTACATATACACAACTGAATATTATTCAGCCATAAAAAACAAAGGAATCCCCAAATTTGCAATGATATGAATGGACCCTGAAGGCATTGTGCTAAATGAAATAAGTCAGACAGACAAAGACAAACATTGTATGATCTCACTTACATGTAGAATCTTTAAAAAAAGCTCATAGTGGGGATCCCTGGGTGGCTCAGCGGTTTGGTGCCTGCCTTTGGCCCAGGGCGTGATCCTGGAGACCCGGAATCGAGTCCCACATCGGGCTCCTGGCATGGAGCCTGCTTCTCCCTCCTGCTGTGTCTCTGCCTCTCTCTTTCTCTCTCTCTGTCTCTCTTTGTCTATCATGAATAAATAAATTTAAAAAAAGAAAGCTCATAGAAAAAGAGATCAGATACTTTGTTATCAGAGGTGGGGGGTGAGTAGAGGAGAGGAGAAATTGGAGGAAGATGGTCAAAAGATACAAACTTCCAGTTATAAATAAGCACTAGAGATATAATGTATAACATGATGGCTATAGTTAATACTTGCTGTATGATAATGGGGAAGTTGTTAAGAGAGTAGATTATAAGAATTCTTATCACAAGGATATTTTTTCATTCTCTTTTAATATCCATATGAGATGGTGGATGTTAACTATACATGTTATAATTATTTCACAGTATACGTAAATCAAATAATTATGCTATATACCTTAAGCTTATACAGTGATATATGTCAATTATTTCTCAAACTAGAGAAAATTTGGCCATTATATATATATCCTTACTTACTTTGGATGAGGTTAGTTAGGTTACCTTAAGTGAGACATGTCTACCTTATCTATAAATTTTATACATGAATAATAATTGAGGGCTTTTCATAGGCAGTGTGTAAGCACTTTGCATATTATGTTATTTCATTATTTCTCACAAGACACTTAGGAGATCTGTGGTATGCAAAATAATGGCCACCAATGATGTGCATATCCACATCCCTGAAACCTGTGAATAAACTATGCTACATGACAAGAGAAATTAAGGCTGCAGATGGATTTAAGGCTGTTAATCAGCTGACCTTGAAATGGGAGAAGACTCTGGATTTGAGAGTGGGCCCACTGCCAAAAGGGTCCTCTATAAGTGAAAGAGGGAGGCATGTGACTTAGTGAGATTCAGGGTGAGAAAGGCTCAACTGGCCATTGCTGGTTTTGATGATAAAAGGGGTATATTAGCCACAGAATTGTGGCAGCCTCTACAAGCTGGATGAGGCAAAGAAATAGAGTCTTCCCTAGAGTTTCTAGAAGGAATGTAGCCCTGCTGACAACTTGATTTTAGCATAGTGAGATCTGTTTCAGACTTCTGATTTCCAGAGCTGTAAAATCATAAATTTGTGTTTTAAGCTGTACATTTGTGATAATTTGTTTCACCAGTGATGCAAAACTAATACCTAGTCCATTTTACAGTTAAGGATAGTGAGGCTTGGGTGGTTTCATACCAAGGTTCACACAGTTGTCAAGTGGTAGAGAATTTTCATAGTATCATTTGTATGAATTTTCTCATTAAAAACTACAATGTCAGTAGCAGTATAGTTCCCTCTTACCCATTACCCTGAAATCCTCTCCACATTTTACCAGTTGAATGATATATATGCATTTGTTGCATTTTGCCATTTTTGCCATTTAGACACTCTTAACTAGACAACATATCGTGCATCTTTAAACACTCCTCCAGTAGTGTTCCGTTAACTCTGAAATCCATATTCACAGGCACTCCAAGTAGTTAAGCTTCTTGAATTCTTTACACATTTTTTAAAACTCTCCAGTCTTCTCCTTCTAGAGCCCTTTTTACTTGCATCTCAGGATCCTTCAGAGCTTGCTAACCCAGAAGGAGACGATTGTTCTCAAAAGCAAAAAGTCATGCCACTTTTTATTCTGGATGAGAATTGTTGTAAAATGTTACAGTTAGCAAAATCTATAGTAGTTTTATCACCTGGGTGAAATGGCATCTGGGGCTAGGTACACACATGGCTTGTTAATATTAGAAGTTGCTATCTTGAAGAGACAAAGGGAAGAAAAATATTATGTTTTTTAATAGAAGACAGGGAGCTGTCCTTTAGCAATTGACTGGAGGAAGTCCTTAACACACTTATTGTTAGGAGTATGGTCTAATTAGCTGTCTTTGTTTGGGTTAATATGCTATGCTTCTATTTTCTTCATGTTTATTAGGCTTATCCTTCTGAGAAAGGGCAAGTTCAAAAACACACTTTACATTTTAACTACTGATTTATCTGAGAGAAAGCTTTTCTGTACTTTAAAAAAAGGATGTTTTTGTTTGTTTTCCAGTAACAAAAAGGGTTTCAGGTCACAAGATATTTATAAGTACATCTTGCTTTTTCCAATTTAGGAAGATGTAGAAGGGAAAAAAATGGCATTCGGGAGAAGACCAGAGATACTTCAAGGAGTTTAGAAACAAGGTAGTACTCCTAAGTGAATGCTTTCCTTGCTCTTTTTTTTTTCCCTTTTTCATTTTACGATGTACATTTACAGAAAACCTGAAAAAACCATGTCATCATTCCTAACACATCAAGGGCATTTCCTGTAATTTGAGAGACTTTCAGTTTTTAGTAGCTAAAGATGAAAGGAGTTTCAAGATATATATATATTTTTTTTTCAAGATATATATTTATCTGGAAAAGTAACTATTGCTCCATTTTAAAGTTTTAAACCATTCAAATCCTAGGAGTGCAAGTAAGAAAAAGGGTGGCCTGTCAGTGGAGAAGACAGAGAATCAGACTGTGTAATATCTACAAGAAAACAAGTTTGAAAAACAGAGCTAAAACATGAGAATGTATGTTCCAAGAAGGAACAAAAGATGGAAAAGGTGGTTGAATATTTGTATATGTCTCCCTGTTTTTATAATCAGTAATAGTCCCTGTGGAAAATGCCACTTGATTATTTAGGAAAAGAAATAACCACAATTATTTTCTCAACTTTATTTTTCAGTGTAAAAGTCACTTTTAATCTCCAAGGAGAAAAGATGAATGCTTTATTGGGAAAAAAAAAAAACAAGCATTATTTTTTTTCTTACCACTCATAACTATCTCAGTGTACTTGTACTTTTTGTCAGAAAATCTTGAGTGACCTTTAGAAATTAAGTAATGGCAACAAACTTGAACTCAGATAATGACAGGGGGTTCAGGGAGGAAACCCTGCAGTAAACTGCAATACATTGCAAATCAGATCTCTCCACTAGTGGTCACACTAGGTCACGCCTTGCATCTCAGGCTACTGCTCTGTTCTAAGCAGTCTATCTCAGAAATACCTTCTGCATTAGTCTGTTCCCTTCAGCCACTTGGGTTGGGCCTCCATTACCTTTGACTGAACTGATCTCTGGACTTCCTTCCAACATGTATTATGGACCAGAGTCCTTTTTAAAAATATGATGAAAAAATTAAAAAAAAATATGATGATTTAAAAAGGAATTTGATCATGTTAACTGTCTACTCAAAAGCTGTCAGAGTTTTACTCTCTTCTAAAACTTAGATTGCAATCCATTTTATTCACTCTTGCATTTACAATTTTCACGCTTTGGCTAAAATCTCTCATGTTCTAGACTTTATAGTTCCACTGGTAGAACTCTCCACTAAAACACTTTCATTGATGTTCTTTAAACCCATCTGCAGTGCTGCTCAGGGAGAGGACTTCCTAGTTTTTTTTTTTTTTTTTTTTTTTTTACTTCCTAGGTTTAATGTAACATTTAGATGACCACATTTGGCACATGTGCTCCAAAGATAGATAGAATCGCATCTTCCAGAAGAGCAGTCAGTGTTCATTTCTAAGTCAGGTGTTCCTTTCTGAGGAATCTGTTCTCACAGCTGCTGAGGCAGCAGCACAACAATCATCTTTGGCTCCCTGTGTGGTAATTCAGGTTCAAGGTAATGAGAATCACATAGGGCAGGTGCTGAACTTTCCTGACTTAAAAGCCCTACAGGAACCAATATCTCTTATAAAAAAAATTCCATAGGCACTCTTTCCAAGTTTCCTATAAGGAACTTTTCAGTTACAAGAGTCACTGTAGGGATCCCTGGGTGGCGCAGCGGTTTAGCGCCTGCCTTTGGCCCGGGGCGCGATCCTGGAGACCTGGGATTGAATCCCACGTCGGGCTCCCAGTGCATGGAGCCTGCTTCTCCCTCTGCCTGTGTCTCTGCCTCTCTCTCTCTCTCTCTCTGTGTGTGACTATCATAAATAAGTAAAAATTAAAAAAAAAAAAAGAGTCACTGTAGTTTCCATATCTTGGCCATTGTAAATAATGCTGCAATAAACATAGGGGCTCATATGTCTTTTCAAATTCATGTTTTTGTTTTCTTTGAATAAATACCCATAGTGGAATTATTGGATCTATGTTATTTTTATTTGTAACTTTTTGAAAAGCCTCCAAGCTGCGTCGACTGTACGTCAATAAAAAATTAATAAAAAAGAGTTGCTATAGTCAGGGACGCCCATTTTAGTGGTTCTCCATTACGTATTTTTTTTTTTTTCCATTACGTATTTGTAGATCATCTATTGTTTCTCTTAGTCTAGATGCAACTCACCAATCAGGGGTCATTGTTATAATAATGACATTGTTATAATGTTACCTAGCCATCTGGTTGATAGCTCTACCTTTATCTGGTCTCTAGAGATCAGAGCTGGAGAGTTTCCACATTAGGAGAAAGTTACTCTATGAGTTACACCATCATACTCTTCATCATACTCTCGTGCTTTAGCTCAGTGTTTCCTCTTGGAGTTCCTGTCTATCTTGCTCTATTTTAATCTTTGCAAAGACTCTCCTTGGCCTCTGCAGTATGAAGTAGAGTCTTCCATATTTCTGAACTCCCTTGGTACTTATTCTATACTCCTTATATTATTCTTATCACCTTTTAACTTCACGTTAGTTACCTCATACACATGTGCCTTAGGGTTATGGTTCTTACTAGATAAGTATCTGGAGATAAGTGGTTATCCTTGAAATGTCTTTGTATCCCCAATGCCTATCATGCAGGTGATAAGTAAATAGCAGAAGCATCAACAAAATCTTACACAATTTATGGGAATTTTGGTAAGTAGGTCTCTTTTAAAAATTATTGTGTAGTAACATATGCTTCAGGCACAAGAGAATATTGAAAAGTTGAGTGAGTCTTCCTTCTAACCTATAGTCCTAATCTTACCCTCAGAATTAACAATAATGAAAAAATATTTTTTTCTTAACGAGTAGGGAACATCAGAGAGGGAGACAGAACATGAGAGACTCCTAACTCTGGGAAACGAACAAGAGGTAGTGGAAGGGGAGGTGGGCAGGGGGATGGGGTGACTGGGTGACGGGTACTGAGGGGGCACTTGACGGGATGAGCACTGGGTGTTACACTATATGTTGGCAAGTCAAACTCCAATAAAAAAAATACACAAATTTTTTTCTTGAAAATCTCCTTGTATATTCAAGTATGTAAATATGTATGTACATATTATTAAATATTTTTAACATTAAATACTAAAATTTTAATATTTTAAATATTAAAATATATTTTATATTATTTCAATATATATAGTAAGGCATTAGCCCTATTTCATACCTTTATTTTCACTTAATATGTTTTATGGAGGCCTTTTCGTGTCAATATGTAGATATTTACCTTATTCATTTTAGTGGCTATATTATATATCATTATTTGAATATACCAAAATACTACTAATGGATGGATGTGCTATTTAACCTATTGTAGCTCACCTTTAAACTCACACTTCTATACGTTCTGCTTTGTGATGCTGGGGCTGAGGCTCTGCAAACCAGTTTTTTCCAGGAAGCCAGCTGGCTTCCTGTTAGGATCTGTCAATAGCAGGTGTTAAAGGAGATTGGATGACAGGAGCAAGCTAAGGAAAGTGTTTATCCTTTTGTTTTCTATTTCTGGTTTGCTTCTCCTAGTGAGTGTCTCTTCAGCAATGTCTTTTTCACCCAAGCAGTGCCTGTTTGTTCCAGCAGCAGCAGTTAATTCCATTTGCAGTTTTCCCAGTGTTCCCAGAAATAGCTTCATTGCACCCCCTCAACAATCCAGCTCCAGCTGCTGGTGCTCTGTCCTTAGAGGTCCAGATCTCAACTTCTAAGGACCATTGCTCCCCGCTTCTAAATTTTAATAATTCAGCCCTCTTCCATTTGCTTCATAAGCAAAAATAATGGCGGTAGATGCTTTCTGTATGATTTTCTGCTCCCTTTTTGTCTCTTCAGTTTCTAATATCTGACAGTTTTTTGTATCTTTTTTTTTCCATTGAAATTACTGGCCCCTTAATAGCTAGATCCTTCCTGATACAGTGGGAATTTGTTTCTAGTTAATTTTGCTGTTAAAATAAAATAAGCACCCTCCCTATACGATGTTCTTGATTTGCTAAGCAAGTGTATTAATAGAACTGCAAGGCCAAATGATGTGTGCATTTTAAATTTTGATAACTATTAATAAATTGTCTTCCAAAGGGGTTGCACTAATTTCTACTCCCACCATGAGTATATGCAATTTTCTATTTCACATTTACACTAATATCATGCATTATAAAACAAACATTTTGCCAACAAATTAGTTGGAGATAGTTTTAATTGCTCTGTAAGTTTGCATTTCTTTAAGAGTGAGGTTTAGAATCTTCTATATTTGTAATCATGTATATTTATGTGAATAGCCTATTTATATCTCCCTTGTCCATTCATTGAGGTTTATGTTTCCTCTTATTTCAAAAAAATCTTTGTGTAGAAAAGAAATTAGCCCTTTGTCTTGTACTTTACAGGTATCTTCTCAGTTTACGTTTTTTCATGTTTATGATTTTTGTGTCATACAAACATTTTAGATCGCTTGTGTAGTTTCTGTCTTCTGTTATTGATTCTCACTTAGAATGCATTTCTCCTTGCCAAGATTTAAAAATAATTCTTCCATGCTTTCTTTCGTTATATAGTTTTATTTTTAATATTAAGCTTGTTAAATATTTGGTGCATCTGGAATTTATTTTTGAATAAATTTACTTTAAAATAGTGATGTATGGCTACAACTTAGTAATTTTCAAAGGGAACAACCAACTGTTCGGACACAATTTGTTGAGTAATGTCTTTTTCGTACTAATTTGAAATACCAGTTTTTATTGTATGCTAAATTTTCATATGCATTCTGAATCTATTTCTGGAAACTATTACTTTTCCCACTTACCAATTTGTATTGATTTATTATAATTTTTGAAGCATTGGTAGGATTAAGCTTTACTGATTACTCTTTTTAAAAGGACTTTTGCAGCCTTTTCTTCTACGTTTATTTTTCTATATGACCTTTAGAAATATTTGGGCTTTTTTTTAACAAATAAACATGTGGGTATTTTAATTGGAAATGTGTTAAAGATTCATTTATGGAAAATTGATGTATTTTTGATATTGAATATTCCTACTCAAGAACTTGTATTTTTATAACATTCAACCTTCCTGTTTCCAGTTTTTACAAGTGTCCTTTTATACCACAGTAAAATTTATTTCTGGGCATTTTATCCTTTTTTTCCTCTGTTATTATGAATGATATCTTTTCCTCATATTTACTAACTATGAAAGTCATCATATGAGAAAGTTACTAAATTTTTGAAAATAAAATTTTAGAAGGTTGAAACATTGTTAAAATTTAACAGATGTTTTAAGCTTAATATAAAGAAACTTATTTTTTCATAGCTATTTGACATTCCATTTTCCTTAAATATTTTAGTATGTATTTCTTAAAAACAAGGAAATACTCATTACATAATCACAATACATCCATCAAAATTAAAAAAACATTTTTTTAAAAGATTTTATTTATTTATTCATGAGACACACACAGAGAGAGAGGCAGAGACACAGGCAGAGGGAGAAGCAGGCTCCATGCAGGGAGCCTGACGTGGGACTCCATCCCGGGACTCCCCGATAACGCCCTGGGCCCAAGGCAGGCACTAAACTGCTGAGCCACCGAGGGATCTCCAAAATAAAAACATTAGCAGGTACAGATACTGTGATCTGATTCTTAGACCCTCCCATTTGAATTTAACCAATTATTCTGATAATGATTTTTATAGTAAAAAGATCCAATTTAAAATCCCATGTTGTATTTCATTGTTTTGTCTTCTCTGCTTAGACTAGAATAGTTTCTCCCTTTTCTTTGCTTTTTGTGGCCTTAATGCTGGGAGATTACAAACCAGCTATTTAGTAGAATATACTTCAGTTTGGTTTCTCTGATCTTTCCTCATTATTAGATTTAAGGCAGATATCTTTGTGATTCTATGTTCTCTTTCTATCTTTTCAGGTGGCACATGATTTCACTTTAATCAATTGATTAATGTGATTCTCTGGAGAACTTCTCTGCAGTGAATTTACTTTTCCCTTTTGTAATTAATAAGTATTTTATGAGGAGGTATTTTGAAAGTTTAGAAATATTCAATTTTCATAAAATGTTAAATAGATAAATGTAAAATTATGATTTCCTAGTTTATTCAAAGGGTTTTAAAGAGTTATCATTATATATTTTGATGCCCAGATTGTTCACAATCTGGCCACTGGAAATGCCTTCATGTTGATCTAACCATTTTCTTGCTTTCTGACACTATAAGATTTTTCAGGCTCATCTTCTGCTTTTCCCATCTAAGTCCTAGAATCAGCCATTTTCCCAAGGAGACCTGGCTCATTTTAATGCAGAATTGTATTTACAAGTCAAGATCTGGAGGGTGTCATTACTCTCAGGCCCTCTCAGTGGACACGTCCTAGAAATAAAAATTTACATTTATGTTTGTTTGCATGTCAATTATATATATTGAAAACCAGGAGTTTATACCAATTTATTCTAATTGCAGTGTAACGCTATAGGGTTCATTTTGTCTTCTCACTTTCTATACTTGTAACTTCCTTCTCCGAAGCAAGAAACTTTGCTCCAATTAACTTTAATACCTTTCATCAGTTCCCTGTATGTAGCCAATCTTCCATTACTCATTGCCCCCTCATCCCCATCAAGGGTTGAACATCGGCACTGGCAGATCCCTTCCCCCTTTCACCTCTAATTACTGCTCTCCTCACTCTTCTTGGCCTACAATACTCTGCACAGACCTACCCCCCACACATGGATGCCCTTCACATCTTGGTTTTGGCTATTGTGACAACTTACCTTTCACCTTCTACCTTCCCACTGAGCCACCAAGGTGTCTCACCAGTGGATGTTTTTATCTTGCTTTTGAATTTATGTTATTTCTTACAGTTTTTCAACATTAAGTATGATTCTTTTGGCTTGATACACTCATCAGATTAAAAAAAGAAGCTTTTTAAAAATTAAATTACTTAAAAGTAATCCTTTCATTGAATTATTTTTCTGTATCTGTGGAGATTATTAATTTTTAAATGTTGGCTTATTGTGGTGAATTATATGGTATATATTGTGACTGAAATTTTTTTGAATTACTCGGATAAATCTTACTTTGTTATGTGATGCCACTTTATGTGTTTCTGGGTGCCATAGACTCTCTTGAATTTACTTTTCTATAGTTTTTACTGCTTTATAAACAAATTAATTTCTGATTTTCTCTTTTTTTCCCTTGCATTTATTTTATTTATTTTAATTTTTCTTTTCCTAACTTCTTGAATCAAAATGCTTAATTCTCTTATTTTTTTCTCTTTTCTTGTAATGTAAATATTTTGGGGAATGCATTTTCTCTGGAGAAAGACTTTAGTTATATACAATAGGTTCATGAAAACATTCAGTATTTTTGCCTTCTCAATATTTTATAGTTTCAGGTTTGATATGCTCTTTTATTTAAGAATAAATTTGATATGTGTTTAATATATATCATTAATTATGTAATTTATATTTATATCCTAGTGATTCAGTTTTTACTTAATTTGTAGGTAAGAAGGAAAGAAAATTACTATGGAAGTTATTTTGTCTCCATTTATTCCTGAAACTTTTGCTTTATGAATTTTAATGCCATATAATTTGGAACACAAAAGTACTTAATAGAGTCCGTATCTAAACCTGTACTTTTCATTTATCGACTTTAGACGATGAATATTTACAGTCTAGGATTAAATGAGAAAAATTTCCCTCTTCATACCATAATTTGATTAGTAAGGATATTAATTTCTACTCTTTGACTAGTTGCATTCATACCTTCAAATATTATTAATGTCCCATTATTTTAAAATATTTTAAAACTGTAAATACTGATTATTTACTATGTGAGAGTATTTGTACAAATATATTTTATACTTTCACTTCTCTGCTGAAACTTTCAAGTTGTTACTCATTACTATTTATACCCTCTTCATTAGAATTTATGAAGAATTTATTATTTGTGTTAAGACTTACAAAATACCTACTCTTTTTTTTTTTTTAAAGATTTAATTTATTCATGAGATACAGAGAGAGAGAGGCAGAGACACAGGCAGAGGGAGAAGCAGGCTCCATGCAGGGAGCCCAAAGTGGGAATCAATCCTGGAACTCCAGGATCAAGCCCTGGGCCAAAGGCAGGCTCTAAACCACTGAGCCATACAGGGATCCCCAATACCTACTCTTTATTAGAATAGTGTCCATAATATTTAAGCTTCAATTGTATGTGTATCACATTGTATTTTTCAAAGAAGCCTTATGGTTCTTTATACTTTCTGAGGTCTTATAGTTATTTATTACCTTTATTGGAGAATAAAACTCATTATATATACCCCTCACCTCCTGATTTGTCTTAATGTTTGCCAGGACTTTGTTATGGAGAAGATTAAGGCCACACAGAGTTTTGGCTGGGTATTGAAATAATTGTTTATCTTCAAAATATGGTAAAATTTACTTATTCATCCTGTAGCATCTAGAATATCTGGTCTCTTTGTAAATCATGTATTATGCTTCCTCTTTCTCTTTCTGGGTCACGGTATTTAATTCTTCATATTCATATCTTTGAGAAAAGTGTTCTTATATGTTTGAGCATTTTTTTTCCTGTGCCATTGTTTCTGCTTTCTTATTCAGAAAAAGTTTTCACATATAGTATCTGGTTTCTTTTTTTTTTTTTTCTAATTTTATTTATTCATGAGAGACAGAGAGAGACAGAGAGAGAGAGAGGCAGAGACACAGGCAGAGGGAGAAGCAGGTTCCCCGCAGGAAGCCCAATGTGGGACTCCATCCCAGAGCCCCGGTTCATGCCCTGGGCTGATGGCAGACGCTTAACCGCTGAGCCACCCAGGCATCCCTAGTATCTACTTTCTATCTTTGCTTATCATTATCTCTTTTTCTTTTCTCTATTTGAATGTGTTAGCTGTTATGTTCTGAATATATTTTCTTAAATAGTGCCACTTTTGCTATTCCTAATGTAAGTTTTGTCAGAATTTTGTTTCTCTTTCTAAATATAGCCTGTTTATTTGTAATTTCTTTCTATTGCCTTATTTGTATTTAATGTCATGTAGCTCTTTGTTTTTCTTTCACCAAGGATGTGTGTGTGTGCGTGCATGTATGATTGGTGAGGGCTTTCTCCCCACTCCCACTATTTCTTCTGATGCATATTATTTAATTTTTATTTGATAACTTAATTGCTTCTCATTGTCTTTCACAATTTCCCATAAGGGTATGTTGCCTAGCATCCAGATTATTGAATGGTGGTTATTTTTTGAATAGATTACTTGCTTGAAAAAAAAGAGCAGTAGCGAGTAAGCTGGTACACTGGACAGATTAAATTTTCTTGTATGCTAACTTTGAATACTTTCTCATCAACTCTGTTCTTTACTCTTCCCTAAATGATATATCTCTGATTATTACTGTCATAATTCATATTCCAAAGGTTTCTTGGTAGTGACTTGGCATCTATTTTAAATTTGAGTATAGTTGACACATAATGTTACATTAGTTTTGGGTGTACAACTTAGTGATTTGACAAGTTTATACATTATGTATGCTATGCTCACCACAAGTGTAGCTACCATCTGTCCTGTTACATTGCTATTACAATATCATTGACTGTAGTCCTTATGCTGTTGATTTGGCCTCTATTTATTTCTCTTCAGTGACTGAGACAAGCTGCTTCTGTGTTGATTGCCACCTAACATTTGTCATCCTACCACTACAACAACCCGATTCTTTAAAAAATATGGGTATGTGGAATCCTTATCCAGCTCTACATTCCATATATGTCATGGGCTTTGGGTTCTCTTTAGTTTAAGTCTCAAGAACTTCCCATTTTAAGTAATATTTCATTGGTTGTATTTTTTAGGTCTATACCACCATCCTTAGAGAACTCTGCTTATTTCTGCCAACAAGATGAGCTTCTGTATGTCTTTTATAGTTTATTGACACTACACTGTTTAGCTTTATTTTTCAGTTTGTAGTTTGGAAATATGATAAATGTTCAGTATTTTTTTCCTTTTTTCAAGTTTTTATTTAAATTCCAATTAGTTAATATACAATGTAATATTAGTTTCAGGTGTAGAATTGAAAGATTCATTGCTTACATATAACACCCAGTGCTCATCACTTGCTTGAAAAAAAAAGAGCAGTAGGGAGTAAACTGGTACAGTGGACAGACTAAATTTTCTTGTATGTTAACTTTGAATACTTTCTCATCAACTGTTTTTACTCTTCCTTCCTTAATGCCCTCCTTAATACCCATTACCCATCTAGCCCATCTTCCCACCCACCTCCTTTCCAGCAGCCCTCAGTTTGTTCTCTATATTTAAGAGTCTGGTAAACAGTTTTAATGAAGATCAAAATTGTTTCCTCTTTTTAAACTATGTTATTTAGTGGGCTCTTTGTTCATGGTGAGATTTTAATGCCCCCAAATGACATTGATGTGATCTTTAATATTTTTTAAAAATATTTTTAAAAAAGATCTTTTTTTAATTTATGAGAGAGAGAGAGAGAGAGAGAGAGAGAGAGAGAGAGAGGCAGAAGGAGAAGCAGGCTTCATGCAGGGAGCCAGATGTGGGAGTCAATCCCGGGTCTCCAGGATCACGCCCTGGGCTGAAGGCGGCGCCAGACCGCTAAGCCACCGGGGCTGCCTGTGATCTTTAATCTTATGTAGAAGAGAGGTGAAATGTTTTAAGTATGATAACCTGCCAGGGGAAGGGTGTGTGTATGTACGTGTGTCTTATGTGTTTTTTTTTTTGATAAATTAATTTTTTATTGGTGTTCAATTTACCAACATACAGAATAACACCCAGTGCTCATCCCGTCAAGTACCCCCCTCAGTGCCCATCACCCATTCATCTCCACCCCCGGCCCCCCTCCCCTTCCACCACCCCTAGTTCATTTCCCAGAGTTAGGAGTCTTTATGTTCTGTCTCCCTTTCTGATATTTCCCACACATTTCTTCTCCCTTCCTTTATATTCCCTTTCACTATTATTTATATTCCCCAAATGAATGAGAACATACACTGTTTGTCCTTCTCCGATTGACTTACTTCACTCAGCATAATACCCTCCAGTTCCATCCACGTTGAAGCAAATGGTGGGTATTCGTCGTTTCTAATGGCTGAGGAATATTCCATTGTATACATAGACCACATCTTCTTTATCCATTCATCTTTCGATGGGCACCGAGGCTCCTTCCACAGTTTGGCTATTGTGGACATGTGTTTTTAAAAGCATTTGGTGATTTATTATTTGCCATATTTTTGAAAGACAACTTTATTTTCATTTTTTCTGCCTTCATTATTTTTCCTTGATTTATTTTCTTATATATAATTGACCATCACCTGACATATTGGATCCATATTCTTCTTATTTATTCATTATAATTTGATATATATTTACTTAGATCCAAGAACTGTGATAAATTCCTGTGTTTTGTATATGAGTAGAAAGTGGACCCTGCCGTCAGGGGTTAGTGATAAGTTGGAAGAAACATTAGGTATAAATGAAAAAGTTCTAAAGAAGGATAGTGCTTGCTATAGGGTAACAATTTTCAGGGTACTATAAGAGCATAATAGAAGATACAACTATTTTTTTTTTCCTAGGGAAAATAAGTTTTAAACATGTCACAGGTTGATTTCTGAGGTCTATCTAAATGGATGGATGATTTTTTTAAGTTGAGAAAGAACCAAAGAGAATATCATATTGAAGGGGGAAAGTATATTCATGGAGTAACCAGAACTTGTGCTATTGAAAGACATTTGGACCTGTGTGTGTAGGGGGATGGATAAGGGAAATGAACATAGGTGGTGTTGTCTGATGAAGCCATCGAAGCTAATTTGGATATGATTATAAAAGGCATTGTATTTGTACATGGTATTTAAACTTTAGTCTGTAGAGGATTGGAAGGATTAAAGCAAGAAAGTTATGTAATCACATTGGAATTTTTAAAAATACTGTAATAGTAATATGAAGGGTCAGTTGGAAAGGAAGAAGTTTGAGTCAGGGAGAATAGATAGGAGGTTATTGGAGTAGAGCAGATGAGTAGTGCAATTGAGACTCACAGTGGGTCTGAAACAAAATACTGACATGTTGCATGCATGTGAAAGGTACTCCTTTTTAGTGTGCACACAATAAGAGAGTTGGTGGCCCTGGCCTTAGGATTGGAAAGGACATACTTCAAAGACATTTAGGATACATTTCAAAAGAGGTAGAATTGACAGGCTTCATAACACATGGGTCCTGAAGGAGAGAGTGTAGAATTAGGACCCTAAGGTTGATGAGAAAGACCAGATTTTTTTTGAGGGAAAGCAGTTTAAAAGAGATTCTTAAAAAAAAATATATTTTATTTATTTATTCATGGGAGACACACAGAGAGAGGCAGAGACATAGGCAGAGAGAGAAGCAAGCTCCCTGCAGGGAGCCCGATGTGGGGTTCAATTCTGGGACTCCAGGATCACACCCTGAGCCAAATGCAGACGCTCACCCACCCGAGCCACCCAGGCGTCCATAAAAGAGATTTTAAGTAAAGTTTTTGTTATCTTGATTTTGATTTTCAAGGATGACTTTCATGTGAATATTAGTGAAGAGCAGATCAGAGTTCTATGCTGGAGAGATTGATTCAAGGATCCTAATCATACAGAAAAAGAATCTAAATCGAGAAGATAGAGGGATTGAGAATGGATTCATGGACAATGAAGATGAGTCAGTAGAGCAGTCTAATGAGGAAGAAGTAAGCAGGGAGAGAATAGTGTCACAGAAACCTTGTCGATAGGCTTCACCAGTGTCAGATGTCACACAGAGTTTCGTGCAAGGAAGACTGAAAAAAGTTTTTGGACTGGTAACTACAGGATGTCCTAGACTAAACAAAACAAATCCTAATGAATAATGAAAGTGGAAGATAAATTATAATGAGTAAAGAAGTAAAATTGTGTTGAGGAAATAAAGATGAATGTAGATTACTTTTCTAAAAATGTTGGATATAAAGGGAAATTATTTTGATAATTTGTTGCATAATATTCCCCTCTTCTCATCCCTTCTCAGTTAACATATGCATATTTTAACATCTTAACCCACTCAGACAATATAAGCCCACTTGTGTAATTATCCATGTTGTAAGTCATCTTTAAGTTTTGGAAATCCTTGATTTGACTATTCCTTTGCCCCTTATGGTTTATTTAGCTGACATTTTTCAGATTCCTCACATTTAATTAATGTTATTTTGAGGGAGAATTAACTTTGGTATTTTAGAAAACAATATTAGTTGAAATACAAATATACTATTTTTTTTAAAGATTTATTTATTTGAGAGAAAGAGGAAGAGAGCAGGCTAGGGGCAGAGGGAGAGGGAGAAACTTAAGCGGACCCCATGCTGAGCATGGGGCCTAATGTGGGGCTCGATCTCATGATCCTGGAATCAAGACCTGAGTCTAAACCAAGAGTTCGATGCTTAACCAACTGTGCCACCCAGGTGGCCTGAAACAAATACACTATTAATCATCAACGTAGGTATGTTTAATTCCCTATTATTAACACAAATATAAACTTAAAAGCATAGAACCAGGTGACTTATCCTATTACATAGAGTTAGTCATTCTTAAGTGTCTGATGTATCCTTTATTTTCTCCATGTTCTGTGCTTTAATCCTTTGCTAGCATTCTCCTGCTTATTCGTATAAGTATGCCATTCTTACCATAAAAAAATGTGTTGATAATGTTTCTGATGCTATTGTTGCTGAGCTGCTTCTTTGTGCTCTGAATATTGTGTTAAGCAAAGTTCTACTTATCATGGATGAGTAATTAGAGTGTGTCCTGCAAGTGCATTTGAAGAGGTCTTAGCTTTCTGTTTTCCAGCTAACCATACCCTGATAATTCCACATGGTCATCATCACATTTTCTCTTTGGCTGTGCTTTCCATCTCTTTTGTTTTGCTCAGTAACCATTCCAATAAGCCTAATCTTCTAGTAAATAGTGGTTTTGCATTTACATATTTCTAAGGCTTCACTTATTCTATTGCTTCCTCTTAGCTTTTTGCAAGGGGTATCCACCTTTTAAGGGAAATTTTGTTGGGGAAAATAGTTTAATTTTATTTTAACACTTACGAGACTCATTTTTAACAATTTTTATAACTCCCACAAAAGCATACATAATTGACTCCTCTGCACAAATACAAAAATACATATCTACTCCTGGACAGACATTAACACATATAAACAAAAGATCACTAATGTATCACTCAGATAACACATTGGATTTTAGTTTCTCTCTTTTAATAATGTATAGTCAGCATTATATTTGTAGATAAAATTGTTTTTTTAATTGCGCCCTGAATTTCTTGTTTTTTGTTTCTAGTTTAGGATTTACTTTGTAACTATTTTTTTATATCAGCTTCTAATCTTCTTTCAAACAAACTGGTCAAAATTCATGATTTCACCCCCATTATAACGGTAAGCCCTCTCTACTGTCAAAAGCCCAGCTAAGATATTCATGAGGGAAAACAAGACTGGAAAATAAATGTAAACTTAGTCCCCCTGGAACTCCTTAGGCTTTATTCTGGTATTAAATTTGATCACCAGAAAAGCTCAACTTCTGGTCTCTACAAGGTTACAATTTCATGTTGAAATCTATTGGCTTTTTTTCTTTAAACGAAACTGCTTTAAAGACAAAATCCATTATGTTGTTCAACATCCTTCATGTAAAAAGTCCCTTGTCACAAATACCTCTTGGAAATGAAAATCAACGAAGAAATTTTTTGGTGAATTGTAAAGTGTCCTCCGAGGCTGTACTTAATATATAGGCTATTCTGGTTTTGAGTTTAATTGACTGTGCCATGTTTAGCACAAAGCCTTACCCCTCAAGTGCTATAGCTTTTCTCAGGCAGGTTGATTTCTCAATTTTTCTATCTTTGCTAGCAATTCTTAGTCTTATAATATGTACCCTGTGATTTTTTTTGTAAGCTACTTTAACTGAAGGATGAAGATATTTACCTTAAAAATCCCCCCTTTAAAGCCAGGATTTTTCAAACCTTGAACTTTATAAAAAATATCTATGGCAATCATCCCCTTTTTCTGTCCATACTAGACATCAGGGCTATTTCTGATCATGTTTTTAGATTGGACTAAAGCAATACTTCATAGAAGGCTTTTCTAAGTCTATCAATCTAAAAATCTACTATAATTGAGATTTTATATAATATTTTATGTTAGAATTATATGAGTATACTTATAAATATTTTTGATAAAAATCTATATATAACTTGGTTCATTTAAAATAAGTATTCCATATGTTGTTACAATACAATTAGGTAATTTTTTGATTCTTAAGACTTAACTGAATAATATAGGTAAGAAAATACCTAAATCATGTAATTAGTGTTTTCAGGTTTATTAAATGGTAATGGTTTAGGTGGATAGCAACCAGTTTTCTGTTTACATTTCTTTTATTTTTTATTTTTTAAAATATTTTATTTATTCATGAAAGAGAGAGAGAGAAGGGGAGAGAGAGAGAGAGGCTGAGACACAGGCAGAGGGAGAAGCAGGCGCCATGCAGAAAGCCTGATGTGGGACTCGATCCTGGGACCCTGGAATCACGCCCTGAGCCAAAGGCAGATGCCTAACCGCTGAGCCACCCAGGCGTCCCAATTTCTTTTATTTCAATTTCATGTTTAAAATGTGGTATATGTTATCGATGATTAATTTTAGATCAAAAAAGGCTTAAACGAAATGTCATTTTGTAATTCAATAATTTGAAATTAAAATTGATAAATTTTGGCATGTCAAATTCTATTCGATGTGGTCAATAAATACATTTTAAAAAGTTTAGAAGTACATTAAGCTGCTGATTTTTTTCAATACCTTTTCACTAAGGGAAGGAATAATGTGCATGTTGGTATTTATTACTGCTTTGTTTTACAACATTTCTAATAGCATGCATTCTCCTGGAGAAAGGAAAGGACCTGTGATGTGAGTGCCCATCATTGTAATGATGCTTATCGCACTCAATACTCTATTTTCCTTTTCATCTCCCTTGAAGGATATCAGTTCTTTCTGGTACTGAAGGAGAATTGCAATTAGTTTTCTTCTTGCCTATGTTTACTATCTTTCTGCTCCCATATTGGTGATTTGCTTACACATTAACTTCAGATGAATTGCAAACTGAATCTAGATATTGGAAGGTGCTCTGAAAAGGGCCTAGCCAAAGATGGGCCTGTATGGGATCAAATAAAAATTAGTAGTATTCTGGAGAGAGAGACAGAAGACAGACAGGGACTGTTTTCAAGAAAACTGAATTGTTATGACATTGTCAGTTCACATTCAAAAGATATAGGATGGGGAGTCTGAAAAGCTTACTTCAAGAGGAGGGACATTTTATGACACATATAAACTCCAGGAAAACAATGTCAGACCAGATTTGACATCAATGAAAAAAATTACATTCTCTTGTTCTATTATTTAATCAGTCCTATTTATTCAGTTCTGCTTGCATATCAAAGACTGATGGGGTACCTGGCTGACTCAGTTGGTCAAGCATCTGCCTTAGGCTCAGGTCATGATCTCTGGGTCCTGGGATTGAGCCTTGCTTCAGGCTCTCTGTTAGCGGAGAGCCTGCTTCTCCTTTTGCCTCTGCTGCTCCCCATCCCCCACCCTCTCTGTCAATAAATAAATAATCTTTAAATTAAAAAAATGACTATAATACTTCACTTCCATGATCACTGAATTCTTTTATTATGATTAATGTTTGGAATTAAACTCTATTTACAATCTTGGTTGATAAGATTATAGAAAATTACTCAATTTTAATTGATTTTTTTTTCAGGGTTGAAAATGTCTAAGTACATTGATTATGGCCAGTTGAATGCATTGTGTCATATTAGAGGATTACAATCCAGGCAAGTTACTCATGCATTTCTTTTTCTAGCATTCAAATGAATATAAACATGTTTGTTTTATGGATAAAGTATAGTAGTAAACTATTGTTCCCTCCATTGGTACTTGATTTGCCACATATATAAAAATATTTGAAAACCTGGAGGTTATTTCTCCAGATGAAAGGGGCAGAATATATGTTATATTTTAAGGAAACAATTGAGAGTGAAGCAAACATAATTCATCCCTAGCTGGGCCCTTTCTAGTACTTGAAAAATAGTCATAAGTGAAGAAAGCTTTAAATGGTTGAAAACACAAAGACAGAGTGAAATAAGTGCTTTAGCAGCACATAGGAGATGCCTATGTACTGGAAAAATACTGGAGCCAAAGAATTAGGAAATATTAGGGCTCAAAGCTCAGGATTCCTAAGATATGTGATCCTTGAAGATAGAATTTGAAAAAAAATGATTGTCTTGCCAACTCTGTTTCCCAGGTTGGATTTTTGAAATTATAAAACTTGTTAGTTTCTTACAGATCAGTTTCCTGACTCTCCCATTTTTCTCTAGTAAGAGAGGACCTTGCCTCATCTCTAATGGGACTACTGAGAAAATGCCCTAAGTGTACAGACTTTCTCTACTTTAAACTGTCTTTAGGGGTGCCTGGGTGGCTCAGTGGTTGAGCGTCTGCCTTCAGCTCAGGGCATGGTCTGGGGGTCCTGGGATTGAGTCCCACATCAGGCTCCCCGTGGGGAGCCTACTTCTTCTGCTTATGTCTCTGCCTCTCTTTCTGTGTCTCTCATGAATAAATAAGGTCTTCTAAATAAATAAACTGTAAGTTACATCTTATTGTTTGTTTATGATAAATATACTTTTTTTTAAATTTATTTATTCATAGAGACACACACAGAGAGAGAGAGAGGAGAGGCAGAGACACAGGCAGAGGGAGAAGCAGGCTCCATGCAGGGAGCCCGACATGGGACTCAATCCCAGGTCTCCAGGATCACACCCCGGGCTGCAGGCGGCGCTAAACCGCTGCGCCACTGGGGCTGCCCTATGATAAATATACTTCTTAATCCCCATCGCCTATTTCCTTCCCCAACCCATGTCCCCTCTGGTAACCATCAATTTGTTCTCTACAGTTAAGACTCTGTTTCTTGGATTGTCTCTCTCTCTTTTTTTCTATCTTTGTTAATTTGTTTTGTTTCCTAAATTTCACATACAAGTGAAATCATATGGTATTTGTCTTCTCTGACTTATTTTTCTTAGCATTATACTCTTAAACTCCATCCATGTTGTTGAGATGGCAAGTTTTCATTATTTTTTTTCATGGTTGAGTAACATTCCACTGTGTGTGTGTGTGTGTGTGTGTGTGTGTGTGTATTACCACATCTTCATTCATTCATCTATTGACGGACATTTGGGCTACTTCCATAGTTTGGCTATTGTAAATAATGTTGCAATAAGTACAGGGGTGCATGTATCCCTTTGAATTAGTGTTTTTATATATTTTGGGTAAATACCCAGTAGTGTAATGGATCATAGGTAGTTCTATTTTTAATTTTTTGAGGAAACTCCGTATTGTTTTCCACAGTGGCTGCACCAGTTTACATTCCCACCAACAATGCAGGAGGGTTTCTTTTTCTCTACATCCCTGCCAACACTTGTTGTTTCTGGTGTTTTTAATTTTCTTGTGTTTCTGATTTTAAAGTATTTCTGTATCTTCATCAATCTTGTCATTTCTTCTTTTTCAGAGAAAGGAAGGAGGACATACTTCTTTTATATTCCTTGGATTTCTCCCAAGAATGATTTTTATTTTTTCTGTGCACTTATGCCTCCTCTTCCCTCTCAGTGCTTTTCAGCACAGGGTGAAGAATAAACTGCATGCACTCAAATCATGTCACCTTGTTTGAATCCTGGATCAGCCACTTACCGAATGTATGACCTTGGATTGGTTACTTAATTTCTCTTTACTTCAGTTTTCTTATTTTAAAAATGGAGATAAAAATAGCACCTATTTTATAGAGTTATTATTAAGATGATTAAATAAGATAACATACATAGAGTAAACATCGTCTGGCACATAGAGCTATATAAATGGTTTTTAAAAATTATTATTGCTATTCAAAAAGACTTATCCAAGTTTTTTTTAATAACAAAAAATATTTTACTAAAACATAAGATTTACAGAAGTTTCCAGACAAGCCATACAAAATGGTCACAAGCTTTTTCTTGAAGGAAGGATTCTACACTTGACAGCAAAGTCACAATGTTATTAATGAGGGCTGTAATGTTTGTTTAATGTTCCCATTTTGGTTCAAATAATCAAGCTTGTCCATCTACAGTGTCTAAATAAAGTTAGACTTGGCTAGAGAGCATATTCTAAAGAACTGGTTAGCTGCTTTTAACCGATGCAATTAGATCACCAGAAAAGGGGGGGAAGGAGCCCATAAAATTAAAATAAAACTACCTCTCCCCCTCAAAAATAATAATAAAGAAAAACACCCACACCCTGCAGCTAACCCTGACAACTACCTTCATTCACAGTGCTTTATACTTAAACCATGATGGGGGAAATGAATAAAAGCAGAGAGGGGCCACTGCTTTTAAACGTTTCACAACAATCCAGATGGTACTTCTAGCCTCTGCTCATGCTTTACAACAGTGAATCAGGACAAGACATAGATTTGCTAATGTGCATTTAATCACCAAAGGACTGAAGATGTCTGGGCTTTTATTCTGTAATGTTTCTAAGACTGTGTCCATTAAATGCAAACAAAAAAGGAAGTCTTGGCAGAACAGGAGAAGTGATGCACACTTGATGATCAGATCAATTTTAAATATTATTCATGGCATATAGCCTAGTCCATGCTCTAGCTGTTTCTATGGCTTGGGCTTCGTTGGTCTTTCACTGCTCCGCTACATCATTTGCTAACGGATCATCTGGATTGGGAGCACTTAACAAAGCCTGGATCGATAGCAGAACTGTGCGGATCTGCAGTGCTGGGGACCACTTATCTTTCAAAATATCTAAACATATTCTTCCCAACTTGTCTACATTAGGATGATAAATTTTGGTCATGAAACGTACTTTAGGGGCTGCCATCGGGTATTCTTCTGGAAGGAATAGTTCCAGTTTAAAAGTCCCTCCCTCAAAGGGGGAATCCTGGGGGCCAGCAATGACCACATGAAAATAACGGGCGTTGCTCTCATCTGGTTCTGCTTTAATGCCAGGAACTGGTTCTGCCAGCAAACGCTGGGTTTCCTTGATAATCCTGCGGGGCAGCCTGGCCATCTTGTCAGATCCCGAGTTCGGCCTCAGCTCTTGACCCTTATCCAAGTTTTTAACTGTTGAGTTTGTTTTATATGCTGGTCCCTTTGCTAACACATAAAAAGCAAATTAAAGCTTTGGAGCTGAATGCCTTTTTCTCTTTTTGCTTTTTAAACCAGACATAAAAAACAACCACCAAAAAAATCCTAAACATGTTTCTAGACCTCTCTTCACCTACCTTGGGTGATCAAAGTAAGAAAGGTTGAATTATTTAGATGTGGATCTGCCAAAGTATCCATTCTACATAAGTCTTACCAGCCTTCATCTTCCAGGTGTGATAAATCCCTCCTAAGAGTAGTATTTCATCAGACAATCAGCTGCTCCAAGCCCAGTCTGGTTGTCCTGCCTGACTTCCTTTTATTAAGTCTCACATTTTCTCTTAGACACCAAATCCTGTGAATTTCTTGGATGTTTTCTTTTGAGGCATTGGTGTACACTAGGGGCCTGGGACACAGCATGTTTTAGAGTACCTATGTATATATTTTGCTTAGTTTTAGGTTTAGATTCTAGCCTTATATTTTAGAAAAAGATTACATACATATGATTACAAATATGAACATAGATATGAAAAATTAATATCTTTTTAGAGTAAGAAAATAAATTACAACAAATGAATGATGACTTGGCAGTCAGGTCCTTTTTCCCACTGAGATTTCTTTATGCAGTTTATCAGAAATATATACATTGAATTCTTCCAGAATTACAAAGCTTTCAATTGATTTCAAAAAATTGCAAAGAGATTTAAGAAAAACATATTCCTCCATATTTATTTATTTATTATGTTAAAAATGACCAATGAAATATTCTCCTATAATAAAAAAAGAAAGGATTAAATGACTCAAGGATTGAAATTTTTGAACATGAAACCTACCAAGGGTTTGATTACATATTATATATAATGTGTAATATTTACTATATTATATAGCATATAATTACTATATTTTATTCCTTAAAATATATGTTATATATTTAAAAAAATATAAGATCTATATTATATACTTAAAAATTTTATAATATATTTATGTATTTAAAATATATTTTATTTAAAAAATTTAAATATTTTAATATATATTTAAAATATATTAAATAATTATATATTATTTTAAATGGTAAATATTTAAATATATTTCAAATATATTTTATTAATATTTCGAATATATATTTATATATATTTTATGTATAGTATTTATATATTTTATATATAACCTACCAAGGGTTTGATTATATATTTAATCATATATTTTTATATGATTATAAATTTATATATATAGATAAGTATTTATATATATAATAAATATTTATTTACATATATATGTAATCTTTCTTATAGTTGTCCTTTCTTTGGCCCAGGATGGGAGGATGGAGGGGCAGCTGCTTCTCTCTACCATTCCCCATGTGCCTCTACCCTATGCTCAATCCTAGCTGTTGGAGCTATTCTTATCCCATACCTGGGCATATAAGAACTCTTCTCACTGCATTTTATACCCTTATGCCTGTTTGTCCGTATATATGGAAATTGTAAAAAGGAAGCCCCACTGTGTGGTGACTGCTGTCCAAATGCATGTGGTCAGTCAGTTGGTGTCTGTTTGATATTTCTTCTCTGAGAATAAAGGCAGTATATTAGTATGTTATTCTGGAATATTTTTTTATCACAAGTGAAAGAAAAAATGTGTAAACAAGAGGAATGATGTCACTTTGGAATTCTAAATTCTTGGATACAGGATTTTTCATCTTAGGAAACTATATGTTCTAGGAGAGCAGATTTGTTTATTTTGTTGCTTCCTCCCCTTAGACATTAGGCATAGAGTTCAATGTTTTGAATTGAGTTACATTCTGATATGTAGTAGAAATAAATATCTTCTTGATGCTTTAAAAATGTATATGGGTTTTCTATCTGTTGATTAGGAGGATAGCTACATGTTTATCATGTGATATTTATTTAAAATATTTTATTTATTTATTTATTTATTTATTTATTTTTAAAGACTTTATTTATTTATTCATGAGAGATACACACAGAGAGAGGGAAAGGGAGGAGAAGCAGGCTCCATGCAGGGAGCATGATGTGGGACTCTTTTCTGGGACTTCATACCTGGACTCTAGGATCATGCCCTAAGTTGAAGCCCATCACTCAACCACTATGCCATCTAGGCGTCCCTAAAGATATTATTTATTTGAGAGAGAGAGGGCATTAAGGGCAGGGGCAGAGGGAGAGGGAGAAGCAGATCCCCAGGGAGTTTGATGTGGGGCTGGATCTCAGGACCTGGGATCATCACCTGAGCTGAAGGCAGATGTTTAACTGACTGAGCCACCCAAGTGCCCCTTTATTTTTTTAGAATTGTGTAGAGAGCTAATCATTTAAAAAATTTCTTTAATTAATTAATTAATTAATTTTTTAAAAGCATCTTCTGTTGGTTTGACATTCTGTACTTTGGAGATTTTTTCTCTTTGTCAAAGTACTTTATGATCAGTCAGCTTTTATGTTTAAAGTTCAATATACTTAGTAATAAACAGAGTAAATGGTTTAAAAGGAAATGTATGCTCTCCTAAATTTCAAATAAACAAACAAACAGGAAGCTACATGTTTGCAACTAAATTTTCTAAAGTGGCCAATTATTTTTGTAATTTCTTACAAAAGCTTTTAAGCATGTCTGAATTTAGAACTATAAAAGACAAACACAATTATGATGCATATGCATTTGTGCATTTGTGTAAGAATAGTTGCTTGCCAAGCAATTAGCTTTGTGACTGGATATAGAATTGAATACTTATTCGTGTTTAATAGTACTAATATATAATCACTTATTCTCAAATATAGATGTAGTTATGCTCTATATTTTTTATACTGACAGAGATTATAACTCATAAATATATTTTAGCCCAAGGTCCTTTTTTAGGTTGCCTACCTAGCATCATTTCCCCACAGACACAGTATAGAGTGAACATATTGTAGAACAGGAAGTTAAACTCAGAAATTGTCTAGTGGAAACTCCTCAATTTACAGATGATTAATTTTACCCAATTTTCCCAAACAGTATCTTTATTTTTTATACTTTTACATTAAAAAAGATGAAAATGATATCATTAAAATGATAGTAATTAATTAAAATGTAAAAAATGCCGTTCAGTAATTGTTTCTTTCTCATTACTTTAGGTTAAGGTAAAATACATTAAATAACTAGGGTATTAGAGGTTGATAGAGACAAAAGAAATTATTTTAAGGAGGCTCTTGGACAAGTTTAAGGCTTTTAGAGTCTATTGACAATGATTGGTTCTTCATTATAACTTTTTATTTCAAAATGTGTTATCATTCTTTTTCTTAGAGTATTTTGCTAATTCTGTTGCCAAATCATGTATAAACATATTTTTTTGCCATAAGAATTATGTTATGAAGATATAGGTGATTTTTATTGTTAAGGAAATAAAGTGTGGGAGAGAAAGGCAGAAGAACTTTGAAAATATGGCGTATGCACACATAAAAGAGATTAAACTGTGATTCTACAAATATTTATCTGGAATGAAGTCAATTTTATTTTGAACAGCTTCTACTGATGACCATCAATTGGCACTGTCAATCCAGTGGTAGCAGAAAAGGTGGGCAGAGACAGATGGAATCTTGCATTTATTTTATAGGTTGTAAACAAGTTGGAGGCTTGTAATTCAGCGTGTGCTTATTAATGTTATTTTACCTAAAGTGCATGCACTTATATCCAATTGTCTAGAACAAGACTGTCCACCTGAGGCAGCACCTTTCCCAGGGGACATTTTTAGTGTCATAATGACCAGGAGATGACACTGATAATAAGTGGGTACGGCTAGTCATTCTAAATAGTGCGGTGTGCAGTAAAAATCCTGCACATTGTTCTATCCAAAATGCCAGTAGCACTCCGTGATACTGTGTTTCATAAGAAATATATATTTGGTCTTTGTCCTTATTTCTGTAAGGGAGCTCCTAAAACTGTTGAAATTTCCTAAACGATGAAGTGATAAATGTTATGTTAATAAGGTGACTGTAAGGGTTGATTGCCAAGGAGGACCAACTATGTATTTAAAGGGTTCTAATTTTCAGTCTCACCCCCTGACCTCCTGGAAGAGGCTGGAGGTTGAATCAGTTGCTAATGACCAATAATTAAATCAGTCATGACTATGTAACGAAGCTTTTTATAAAAACCCAGAAGCATGGGGTTTAGGGAGTTGGTTAACGGAGGTGCTGATTGAGTGGCAAACCTAGAGAAGGCATGGGGGCTCTGTACCACTTACCACATACCTTGCCTGATGAATTTTTTCCATCTGGATGCTCATCTGTGTCCTTTATCATATGCTTTTATAATAAACCAGTTGACCCTTGAATAACACAAGTTTGAGCTGCATGGATTAACTAACATGTTTTGCAAGTTTTTATTTAAATTCGTTTTTATTTATTTATTTTTTAAAAAGATTTTATTTATTTATTCATGAAAGAGAGAGAGAGAGAGAGACAGAGAGAGGCAGAGACACAGGCAGAGGGAGGAGCAGGCTCTATGCAGGGAGCCCGATGTGGGACTTGATCCTGCATCTCCGGGATCACACCCTGGGCTGAAGGCAGCACTAAACCGCTGGGCCACCGGGGCTGCCCTCCAGTTTTTATTTAAATCACAGTGTAATATTAGTTTCAGGTGTAGAATTTATATCACTTACACACAATATCCAGTGCTCATCACAACAAATGCTGTCTTTAATATCTGCCACCTATTTAACCCATCCCCCCGCCACATACCTTCTAATAACCATCAGTTTGTTTTCTAAAGTTAAGAGTCTGTTTCCTGGTTTGCCTCCCTCTTTTTTTTCTCCCTATGTTACCTGTTTTGTTTCTTAAGTTTGACATATGGGGGCGCCTGGGTGGCTCAGTCAGTTAAGCGCCTGACTCTTGATTTTGGTTCAGGTCATGATCTCAGTGAGAGTCTGCTAGAGATTCTCTCTCTCCCTCTGCCTCTACCTCTCCCCCATCTCTAAAATAATAAATGGGGGGGAGGAGCAAGATGGCGGAAGAGCAGGGTCCCCAAATCACCTGTCTCCACCAAATTACCTAGAAAACCTTCCAATCATCCTGAAAATCTATCAATTCGGCCTGAGATTTAAAGAGAGACCAGCTGGAATGCTACAGTGAGAAGAGTTCGCGCATCTATCACGGTAGGAAGACGGGGAAAAAGAAATAAAGGAACAAAGGCCTCCAAGGGGGAGGGGCCCCGCGAGGAGCCGGGCTGAGGCCGGGGCGAGTGTCCCCAGGACAGGAGAGCCCCGTCCCGGAGACGCAGGAGCTGCACCGACCTTCCCGGGGGAAAGGGGCTCGCGGGGAGGTGGAGCAGGACCCAGGAGGGCGAGGATGCCCTCGGGCTCCCTGGGACACTAACAGACACCTGCCCCCCGGGAGAGTGCGCCGAGCTCCCTAAGGGCTGCAGCGCGCACGGCGGGACCCGGAGCAGCTCGGGGGGGCTCGGGGGCGGCTCCGGGAGGGGGCTGCGGGGCGGGGGCAGCTGGGGGGGGGGCTCGGGCAGCGGCTCCGCGGAGGGGGCTGCGCGTTTCCAGGATCAGCTCGGAGGGCCTCGGGCGGAGGAAGAGGCTCCGTGCGGAGGGGGCTGCGCGGTTCCAGGAGCAGGTCGGAGGGGCTCGGGCGGCAGCTCCGCGGAGGGGGCTGTGCGGCCCAGGAGCGCGAATCCACCAGCGCATGCTCCGGAGCACAGGGCGCCGGGAAACAGCCCAGGATCCGGCCTCCCCCGGGACAGGCAGAGGCCGGGAGGGCCCAGGACAGCAAGGACGCTCCGACCCGGAGCTGAGCAGATCAGCGGCCCTGCCGGGAGCCTCCAGGCCCTGCAGACGGAGAGCTCTGGAGTTACTGCGGGGGCTGACGCCAGGCCTCCAGAGCTTGCCCCGCCACTGGGGCTGTTCCTCCTGCGGCCTCACGGGGTAAACAACGCCCACCGAGCCCTGCACCAGGCAGGGGGCAGAGCAGCTCCCCCAAGTGCTAACACCTGAAAATCAGCACAACAGGCCCCTCCCCCAGAACACCAGCTAGACGGACAACTTCCAGGAGAAGCCAAGGGACTTAAAGTACACAGAATCAGAAGATACTCCCCGGTGGTTCTTTTTTTGTTTGTTTTTTTGTTTTGTTTTGTTTTGCTTTTTGATTTGTTTCCTTCCCCCACCCCCTTTTTTTCTCCTTTCTTTTTCTTTCTCTTTTTCTTCTTTTTGTTTTTTGTTTTTCTTTTCTTCCCATTTTTTTCTCTTTCTCTTTTCTTTCCTTCTTTCTCTCCTCTCTTTTTCTCTTTTTCCCAATACAACTTGCTTTTGGCCACTCTGCACTGAGCAAAATGACTAGAAGGAAAAACTCACCTCAAAAGAAAGAATCAGAAACAATCCTCTCTCCCACAGAGTTACAAAATCTGGATTACAATTCAATGTCAGAAAGGCAATTCAGAAGCACTATTATACAGCTACTGGTGGCTCTAGAAAAAAGTATAAAGGACTCAAGAGACTTCATGACTGCAGAATTTAGAGCTAATCAGGCAGAAATTAAAAATCAATTGAATGAGATGCAATCCAAACTAGAAGTCCTAACGACGAGGGTTAACGAGGTGGAAGAACGAGTGAGTGACATAGAAGACAAGTTGATAGCAAAGAGGGAAACTGAGGAAAAAAGAGACAAACAAAAGACCATGAAGATAGATTAAGGGAAATAAACGACAGCCTGAGAAAGAAAAACCTACGTTTAATTGGGGTTCCCGAGGGCGCCGAAAGGGACAGAGGGCCAGAATATGTATTTGAACAAATTCTAGCTGAAAACTTTCCTAATCTTGGAAGGGAAACAGGCATTCAGATCCAGGAAATAGAGAGATCCCCCCCTAAAATCAATAAAAACCGTTCAACACCTCGACATTTAATAGTGAAGCTTGCAAATTCCAAAGATAAAGAGAAGATCCTTAAAGCAGCAAGAGACAAGAAATCCCTGACTTTTATGGGGAGGAGTATTAGGGTAACAGCAGACCTCTCCACAGAGACCTGGCAGGCCAGAAAGGGCTGGCAGGATATATTCAGGGTCCTAAATGAAAAGAACATGCAACCAAGAATACTTTATCCAGCAAGGCTCTCATTCAAAATGGAAGGAGAGATAAAGAGCTTCCAAGACAGGCAGCAACTGAAAGAATATGTGACCTCCAAACCAGCTCTGCAAGAAATTTTAAGGGGGACTCTTAAAATTCCCCTTTAAGAAGTTCAGTGGAACAGTCCACAAAAACAAGGACTGAATAGATATCATGATGACACTAAACTCATATCTCTCAATAGTAACTCTGAATGTGAACGGGCTTAATGACCCCATCAAAAGGTGCAGGGTTTCAGACTGGATAAAAAAGCAGGACCCATCTATTTGCTGTCTACAAGAGACTCATTTTAGACAGAAGGACACCTACAGCCTGAAAATAAAAGGTTGGAGAACCATTTACCATTCGAATGGTCCTCAAAAGAAAGCAGAGGTAGCCATCCTTATATCAGATAAACTAAAATTTACCCCAAAGACTGTAGTGAGAGATGAAGAGGGACACTATATCATACTTAAAGGATCTATTCAACAAGAGGACTTAACAATCCTCAATATATATGCCCCGAATGTGGGAGCTGCCAAATATATAAATCAATTATTAACCAAAGTGAAGAAATACTTAGATAATAATACACTTATACTTGGTGACTTCAATCTAGCTCTTTCTATACTCGATAGGTCTTCTAAGCACAACATCTCCAAAGAAACGAGAGCTTTAAATGATACACTGGACCAGATGGATTTCACAGATATCTACAGAACTTTACATCCAAACTCAATACACATTCTTCTCAAGCGCACATGGAACTTTCTCCAGAATAGACCACATATTGGGTCACAAATCGGGTCTGAACCGATACCAAAAGATTGGGATTGTCCCCTGCATATTCTCAGACCATAATGCCTTGAAATTAGAACTAAATCACAACAAGAAGTTTGGAAGGACCTCAAACACGTGGAGGTTAAGGACCATCCTGCTAAAAGATAAAAGGGTCAACCAGGAAATTAAGGAAGAATTAAAAAGATTCATGGAAACTAATGAGAATGAAGATACAACCGTTCAAAATCTTTGGGATGCAGCAAAAGCAGTCCTAAGGGGGAAATACATCGCAATACAAGCATCCATTCAAAAACTGGAAAGAACTCAAATACAAAAGCTAACCTTACACATAAAGGAGCTAGAGAAAAAACAGCAAATAGATCCTACACCCAAGAGAAGAAGGAAGCTAATAAAGATTCGAGCAGAACTCAACGAAATCGAGACCAGAAGAACTGTGGAACAGATCAACAGAACCAGGAGTTGGTTCTTTGAAAGAATTAATAAGATAGATAAACCATTAGCCAGCCTTATTAAAAAGAAGAGAGAGAAGACTCAAATTAATAAAATCATGAATGAGAAAGGAGAGATCACTACCAACACCAAGGAAATACAAACGATTTTAAAAACATATTATGAACAGCTATACGCCAATAAATTAGGCAATCTAGAAGAAATGGATGCATTCCTGGAAAGCCACAAACTACCAAAACTGGAACAGGAAGAAATAGAAAACCTGAACAGGCCAATAACCAGGGAGGAAATTGAAGCAGTCATCAAAAACCTCCCAAGACACAAGAGTCCAAGGCCAGATGGCTTCCCAGGGGAATTTTATCAAACGTTTAAAGAAGAAACCATACCTATTCTCCTAAAGCTGTTTGGAAAGATAGAAAGAGATGGAGTACTTCCAAATTCATTCTATGAGGCCAGCATCACCTTAATTCCAAAACCAGACAAAGACCCCACCAAAAAGGAGAATTACAGACCAATATCCCTGATGAACATAGATGCAAAAATTCTCAACAAGATACTGGCCAATAGGATCCAACAGTACATTAAGAAAATTATTCACCATGACCAAGTAGGATTTATCCCTGGGACACAAGGCTGGTTCAACACCCGTAAAACAATCAATGTGATTCATCATATCAGCAAGAGAAAAACCAAGAACCATATGATCCTCTCATTGGATGCAGAGAAAGCATTTGACAAAATACAGCATCCATTCCTGATCAAAACTCTTCAGAGTGTAGGGATAGAGGGAACATTCCTCGACATCTTAAAAGCCATCTATGAAAAGCCCACAGCAAATATCATTCTCAATGGGGAAGCACTGGGAGCCTTTCCCCTAAGATCAGGAACAAGACAGGGATGTCCACTCTCACCACTGCTGTTCAACATAGTACTGGAAGTCCTAGCCTCAGCAATCAGACAACAAAAAGACATTAAAGGCATTCAAATTGGCAAAGAAGAAGTCAAACTCTCCCTCTTCGCCGATGACATGATACTCTACATAGAAAACCCAAAAGTCTCCACCCCAAGATTGCTAGAACTCATACAGCAATTCGGTAGCGTGGCAGGATACAAAATCAATGCCCAGAAGTCAGTGGCATTTCTATACACTAACAATGAGACTGAAGAAAGAGAAATTAAGGAGTCAATCCCATTTATAATTGCACCCAAAAGCATAAGATACCTAGGAATAAACCTCACCAAAGATGTAAAGGATCTATACCCTAAAAACTATAGAACACTTCTGAAAGAAATTGAGGAAGACACAAAGAGATGGAAAAATATTCCATGCTCATGGATTGGCAGAATTAATATTGTGAAAATGTCAATGTTACCCAGGGCAATATACACGTTTAATGCAATCCCTATCAAAATACCATGGACTTTCTTCAGAGAGTTAGAACAAATTATTTTAAGATTTGTGTGGAATCAGAAAAGACCCCGAATAGCCAGGGGAATTTTAAAAAAGAAAACCATATCTGGGGGCATCACAATGCCAGATTTCAGGTTGTACTACAAAGCTGTGGTCATCAAGACAGTGTGGTCCTGGCACAAAAACAGACACATAGATCAGTGGAACAGAATAGAGAATCCAGAAATGGACCCTGAACTTTATGGGCAACTAATATTCGATAAAGGAGGAAAGACTATCCATTGGAAGAAAGACAGTATCTTCAATAAATGGTGCTGGGAAAATTGGACATCCACATGCAGAAGAATGAAACTAGACCACTCTCTTTCACCATACACAAAGATAAACTCAAAATGGATGAAAGATCTAAATGTGAGACAAGAGTCCATCAAAATCCTAGAGAAGAACACAGGCAACACCCTTTTTGAACTCGGCCATAGTAACTTCTTGCAAGATACATCCACAAAGGCAAAAGAAACAAAAGCAAAAATGAACTATTGGGACTTCATCAAGATAAGAAGCTTTT
This sequence comes from Canis lupus dingo, assembly GCF_003254725.2. Classification (NCBI taxonomy): domain Eukaryota; kingdom Metazoa; phylum Chordata; class Mammalia; order Carnivora; family Canidae; genus Canis; species Canis lupus. Next base: position 33,297,795 of record NC_064271.1, read on the forward strand.
GCACAGCAAAGGATACAGTCAACAAAACTAAAAGACAACCTACAGAATGGGAGAAGATATTTGCAAATGACCTATCAGATAAAGGGCTAGTTTCCAAGATCTATAAAGAACTTATTAAACTCAACACCAAAGAAACAAACAATCCAATCATGAAATGGGCAAAAGACATGAACAGAAATCTCACAGAGGAAGACATAGACATGGCCAACATGCACATGAGAAAATGCTCTGCATCACTTGCCATCAGGGAAATACAAATCAAAACCACAATGAGATACCACCTCACACCAGTGAGAATGGGGAAAATTAACAAGGCAGGAAACAACAAACGTTGGAGAGGATGCGGAGAAAAGGGAACCCTCTTACACTGTTGGTGGGAATGTGAACTGGTGCAGCCACTCTGGAAAACTGTGTGGAGGTTCCTCAAAGAGTTAAAAATATACCTGCCCTACGACCCAGCAATTGCACTGTTGGGGATTTACCCCAAAGATACAAATGCAATGAAACGCTGGGACACCTGCACCCCGATGTTTCTAGCAGCAATGGCCACGATAGCCACACTGTGGAAGGAGCCTCGGTGTCCAACGAAAGATGAATGGATAAAGAAGATGTGGTTTATGTATACAATGGAATATTCCTCAGCTATTAGAAATGACAAATACCCACCATTTGCTTCAACGTGGATGGAACTGGAGGGTATTATGCTGAGTGAAGTAAGTCAGTCGGAGAAGGACAAACATTATATGTTCTCATTCATGTGGGGAATATAAATAATAGTGAAAGGGAATATAAGGGAAGGGAGAAGAAATGTGTGGGAAATATCAAAAAGGGAGACAGAACGTAAAGACTGCTAACTCTGGGAAACGAACTAGGGGTGGTAGAAGGGGAGGAGGGCGGGGGGTGGGAGTGAATGGGTGACGGGCACTGGGGGTTATTCTGTATGTTAGTAAATTGAACACCAATAAAAAATAAAATTAAAAAAAATAATAAATGAATAAATCTTTAAAAGAATTACACATATGAGTGAAATCATTTGGTATTTGTTGTTCTCTGAGTGACTTATTTCATTTAGCATAACACTCTGGCTCCATCCATGTTGTTGCAATTGGCAAAATTTCATTCTTTTTGATGATTTCATTCTTTATACTCATTCTTTATATACATATATTACACACACACACACACACACACACACCATATCTTCTTTATCCATTCTTCAATGGATGGACATTTGGTCTCTTCCCGTAACGCAGCTATAAACATCAGGTGTATCCCTTTGAATCAGTATTTTGTATCCTTTGGGTAAATACCTAGTAATGCAACTGCTGGATCAAAGGGTAGTTCTATTTTTAGCTTTTTGAGGAACCTCCGTACTGTTTTCCAGAGTGGCTGCACCAGTTTGCATTCCTGTCTTCAGTGTAAGAGGGTTTCTCCTTTCTCCACATCCTTGCCAATACCTGTTGTCTCCTGTGTTGTTCATTTTAGCCATTCTCACAGGTATGAGTAGGTATCTCATTGTAGTTTTGATTTGCATTTCCCTGATGATGAGTAATGTTGAGCATCTTTTCATGTGCATGTTAGCTATCTGGATGTCTTCTTTGGAAAAATGTCTATTCGTGTCTTCTGACCTTTCTTAACTGGAGTATTTGTTTTCTGGGTATTGCGTTTGGTAAATTCTTTATAGATTTTGGATACTAACCTTTTATCAGATATGTTATTTGCAGATGTTTTCTCCTGTTCCAAAGGTTGCCTTTTAAGTTTTGTTGTTTGTTTACTTCCCCATGTAGAAGCCTTTTAATTTGATGAAATTCTAATAGTACATTTTTGCTTTTCTTTTCCTTGCCTCAGGAAACATCTAGTAAGAAGTTGCTCTGGCCCATATCAAAGAGGTTACTACCTGTGTTCCCCTGTAGGATTTTGATGGTTTCCTGTCTTATGTGAAGATCTTCCATCCATTTTGAATTAATTTTTGTGTATGGCATGAGGAAGTGGTCTGGTTTCATTCTTCTGCATGTTGCTGTCCAGTTTGTTGAAGAGACTTTTTTTTTCTATGGGACATTCTTTCCTGCTTCCTCAAAAATTAGTTGACCATAGAGTTGTGGGTCCATTTCTGGGTTTTCTGTTCTGCGCTATTGATCTGTATCTGTTTTTTTGTGCTAGTACCATACTCTTTTGGTCACTATAGCTTGGTAATATAACTTGAAATCTGGAACTGTGATGCCTCCAGGTTTGCTTGTCTTTTTCAAAATTGTTTTGGCTATTCAAAGTCTGCTGTCGTTCCATACAAATTTTAGGATTGTTTGTTATGTGAAAAATGCTAGTGATATTTTGTTAGGGATTGCATCAAATGTATAGATTGCTTTGGGTAATATAGACATTTTAACAATGTTTGTTCTTCCAATCCATGAGCATGGGATGTTTTTCCACTTCTTTGTGTCATTTTCAATTTCTTTCATAAGTGTTCTATAATTTTCAGAATACAGATCTTTTACCTCTTTGGTTAGGTTTACTCCTAGGTATCTTACGGTTTTTGAAGAAGTGGTAAATGGGATTGATTTCTTTTGGGGGGGGGGATTGATTTCTTGATTTCTCTTTCTGCGGCTTCATTATTGGTGTATAGAAATTCAACAGAGTTCTGCATGTTGATTTTGTAGCCTGTGACTGCTGAGTTCACGTATCATTTCTAGCAATTTTTGGTGGAGTCTTTTGGATTTTCTACTCTTCTGCAAAGACGAATAGTACTTCTTCTTTGCTGTATTTTTCTTTGCTGATTTAGATATCTTTTATTTCTTTTTGTTTTTGGATTGCTGAGGCTAGGACTTCCAGTGCTAGGTTAAATAGCAATGATGAGAGTGGACATTTCTGTCTTGTTCCTGACCATAGATAAAAGCTCTGTTTTTCACATTGAGGATGATATTAGCTGTGGGTCTTTTGTATATGGCCTTTATGATGTTGAGGTATGTTCCATCTAGCCCTACTTTGTTAAGGGTTTTTTTTTTTTTTTAGATCAAGAATGCATGCTGTATTTTGTCAAATGCTTTTTCTGCATCTATTGAGATTATATGGTTCCTATCCTTTTATTAAAGTGGTGTATCACATTGATTGATTTGGGAATAGTGAACCACACTTGCAGCCCAGGAGTAAATCCTACTTGTTCATGGTGAATGATTTTTTTAATGATCTGTTGGATTTGAATAGCTAGTATTTTGTTGAGAATTTTTGCATCCATGTTCATTAGGGATATTGGTCTATAATTCTCCTTTCGTGGTGTCTTTGGTTTTGGAACCAAGGTAATGCTGGCCTTGTAGAATGAGTTTTCCTTCCATTTCTCCTTTTTGGAACAGTTTGAGAATAATCAGTATTCACTCTTCTTTAAATGTTTGGTAGAATTTCCCTGGGAAGTCACATGGCCCTGGACGTCTGTTTGTTAGGAGATTCTTGATTACTGATTAAATTCCTTTGCTGGTTTTTGGTCTGTTCAAGTTTTCCATTTCTTTCTGTTTCAGTTTTTGGTAAGCTTATGTTTCTAGGAAAGTATCCATTTCTTTCAGATTGCCAATGTGTTGGCATATCATTTTTAATAATATTCTTTTATAATTGATTGTATATCTGTGGTGTTGGTTGTTATTTCTCCTCTCTCCTTTGTGATTTTATTTATTTGAGTCCTTTCTCTTTTGTTTTTAAGAAGTCTGGCTAGGGATTTGTCAGTTTTATTTATTTTTTTTTAAAAAAAACAATGTCTGGTTTCATTAATCTGTTTTACTGTTCTTTTAGCTTCTATATAATTTACTTCTGCTCTAATCTTTATTATTTCCCTTCTTCTGCTGGATTTAGGCTTCATTTGTTGTTCTTTACCTAGATCCTTTAGGTGTATGGTTAGGTTGTTTATTTGCAATTTTCTTGCTTCTTGAGGTGGCTCTGTATTGTAATCATCTTCCCTCTTATGACTGCTTTTGCTGCATCCCAAAAGTTATGGACCTTTATATTTTCATTTTCATTAGTTTTCACGTATTTTAAAATTTCTTCTTTAATTTTCTGGTTGACCTGCTCATTCTTTGTAGCATGTTATTTAACCTTCATATTTGTGGTCTTTCCAGATTTTTCTTGTGATTGACTTCATATTTCATAGCTTTGAGGTCAGAAAAGATGCATTGTATCATCTCAGTCTTTTTGTACTTGATTTTGCCTGATTTTTTTAAAAAATCTATTTTGTGATCTATTCTGGAGAATGTCCCATGTGCACTTGAAAAAAGGTGTATTTTGCTGCTTTAGTATGAAATGTTCTGGAAATAACTGTTAAGTCCATCTGGTTAAGTGTGTCATTCTAAGCCATTGTTTCCTTGTTGATTTTCTGCTTAGATTATCTGTCTATTGCTGTGAGTGAGGTATTAAAGTCCCCTACTATTATTATATTATTATCCATGAATTCTTTGTTATTGTTAATTGATTTATATATTTGGGTACTCCCAAGTTAGGGGCATAAATATTTACAATTTTTAGATCTTCTTGATGGATAGATCCCTTTATTATGATATAATGCCCTTCTTTATCCAATTTTATAGTCTTTGTTTTAAAATCTAGTTTGTTCGATTTAAGTATGGCTACTCAAGCTTTCTTTTAACGTCCATTAACATGGTAGTTAGTTCTCCATTCCCTCATTTCCAATCTGCAGGTGTCTTTAGGTCTAAAATGAACCTCTTGAAAGCAGCATTTAGATGGATCTTGCTTTTTTTCTTTTTAAATCTGTTCCGATACCCTATGTCTTATGATTGGAGTATTTAGACCATTCATTCAGAATGAATATTGAAAGATACGAATTTAATATCATTATGTTGTAGAGTTGCTATTTTTGGTGATGTTTTCTGGCCCTTTCTAGTCTTTGTTGCTTTTGGTCTTTCCTTCCCATAGAATCTCCTTTAATATTTCCTGCAAAGCTTGTTTAGTGGTTAAAAACTCCTTTTTTTTTTTTTTTTCCCTGTCTGGGAAACTCTTTATCTCTCCTATTCTGAATGATAGCCTTGCTGAATGGAGTACTATTGGCTGTAGGTATTTCCCCTTCTGCATGTTGACTATATCATGCCACTTTCTTCTGGCTTGCCAAATTTCTGTGGAGAACTATGCTGCTAGCCTTATGGGTCTTCCCTTTTAAGTTAGGGACTTCTTTGTCATTTTGCTTTTGGGACTTTACCACTGTATTTTGCAAATTTAACTACAAATGTCTTGATGTTGGCATGCTTTGCTTTGTTGATGTTGATGGGAATTCTCTGTGCCTTCTGGATTTGAATGTTTGTTTCCTTCCCTAGATTAGGGAAGTTTTCAGCTATTATTTCTTTTAGTAAACCTTCTACTCTTTTTTCTCTCTCTCCTTCTCTGAGACTCCTGTGATATGAATGTTATTATGTCTGACGGAGTCACTGAGTTCCTTAAGTCCACTCTCATGATCTAGCATTCTTCTTTCTCTCTTTTATCAGCTTCATTATTTTCCATAAATCTATCTTCTTTATCACTCATTCATTCCTTTGTTTCTTCTATCCTTTTAGTCATTACATCTATTTGGTTTTAAATCATTTTTCATTTTGGTCTGATTTTTTTTTTTTTAGCTCTTTTATGTCTGTAGTAAGGGTATCCCTGATGTCTTCTATGCTTCTCCAGTTCTTTGTTTTTTTTTAATTTTTTAATTTAAATTTTATTTATTTATTTATTTATTTATTTATTTATTTATTTATTTAGCTTCTCCAGTTCAACTAGTGTCCTTATCACTATTGCTTTAAATTCTGGACCAGGCATATTACTTTCAGTTAGATCTTTGATCACTACCTTTTCTTGTTCTTTATTTTGGGATGAATTCCTTCATCCTGGCATTTTGTTTAGGTCTCTGTATTCTGTATGGTAGAAAAGCCTATTATGTTTCCTGCTCCTGAGAGTATTGGCTTTATGAAGAAGAGCTTATATAGTATCCAGGGCCTGATGCTTCAGGAAGTGTCTATGATGTGTGCTGTGTGCACTCTGCTGCTATGTTTTAACTGTTTTATTGTTAGTCCTCAGCAGAGGTTCTCTTTGCCTGCAGTGCACAGTGTTTGGACCTTGGCCAGAGTGTGATAAGTTTTAACTAGATGTGCTCTGATCTGTTTGTTAAAAGAGATCTGATGCTATTTCCTCTAGAACTGAAGCTTTGTAGAACTCTATGGTCGGTAGACATGGTACATGTGAGGGTTTGTGTTGGTTTCTGGGGAAGGAGCAAAGCAGTAGCAGCAGAATTGCAAGGGGGCAGAATCTGGTGGAAAGGTTAGGCAGCCAGTGTTAGCATTGTGCTGTTTACTGAAGTTGTTTTATGTTGATGGGAGGCCACTTCCTTTGTCCCTGGAGAGAGTACTCTGTTCCTCTCAGGGAATCATTCTCAGAAGAGTGAATAATTACCCTTCATGCATCCCAGGTGTTTTTCAGATTATTTTCATGATCTCTTTTTCTAGGTTTTTTTTGCTTGCATGGAGCAGCAGAGTGCACTTTGGGCTCTATCCAGCCAAGTCTGCTGACTTAAAACTCTAGACTTTAAGGACCTCGTGTGGTGGGGACTGGTGCTGGTTTTCTGGGGGAGGGCTTCACCACAGTGAGACTCATGCAGTCTTGACCAAGAATGACAGTTGCATCAGAGTGCAAGGGCATGGAATTTGGAACTAAGCAGGCTAAACAGCCAGTGTCCAGTTTAGCTGCCCTTAGCCGGTGTTTCTGAGCCTATGCTGGGGGGGAAGACGGGAATTGGCACCCACCAGTTCTTTTGTCCCTGGAGAGGTGACTCTAAGAACACCAGCTCTCACAGATGCACTCTCTGTGTATGCCTTAGGTGATCCTCCAATGGTGTCATGTGCCCTCAGATTGCTTGTGGGTTTTCTCTCCAGGAGTATGGCAGTGCCCTCAGGTGTCTATCCCAGGCAATCCCACCAACCTCTAAAACTTCTGTCCTTGAGCTCTGCTGATTGGAAAACTCACAAAAATAAGCCCCTTTCAGCTTCCTGAGCCGTTTCTACCCCAAACTATGTTTCTGCACTTCCTATGTTCCTCGATGTGACCTCTTCTTTCCCTCTAGATATGCAGGTTGTTCTGTCAATCCTCAGGTCGATTTCTCAGGTAATTCAGAATGGTTTGAAGTTACCTAACTGTGTTCTAGGGAGGAGGCAAACCTAGGGTCCTCCTACTAAGCTGCCATTTTAGCTCCCCCCTCACTTATGTGCATTTTCTTGACAAATATAGTATACAGTACTGTAAATATATTCTTCTAATAACATTTTCTTTTCTCTAACTTTATTGTAAAAATACAGCGTGTAACATATATAACATAAAAATATGTTTTAATTGACTATTTTGTTATCAATAAGGCTTCTGGCAAATAGTAGGCTATTAGTTTAGTTTTGGGGGCATCAAGAGTTCTGCATGAATTTTCAACTGCACAGGGGTTTGGATGTGGGGGTGAGTGGTTCCCTTAACCTGCTATGAGCTTCTGTAACAAACTAGCCAAACCTGAACTTGGAAAGAGACATGGAAAGCTCCCATTACCGCCAAATTGGACGGAGCTGTGGGTAACCTGGGGATCTGCTATATGTGATTGACATCTGAAGTAGGATGGGAGCAGTCTAATGGAACTAAGCCCTTAATCTGCAGGATCTAAGACCATCTCCAGGTAGTGTTAGAACTGACTTGAATTCTCAGACATCCTGCTGGTGTCTCCAGATTTGCTTGGTATTTTAAGAGGACCCCCTCCCATACACATTGGAATTCATTCCAGGAACTCATAATTTCATTCTCCCATTTCTTGCCCTCTTAAGGAACTCTGGTCTAGAGGATGTTTTCTTAAATATATAGTTTCTCAAGTTAGAGAAGCTATAGATAATCCCCAAGAAGTCATTAACACTCAAATTTCCCTATATCTTGATTTAAGAAACAAACTCTTATTTATAGGAAAACCTGCTTCTGCTTCTCATCTCTATTCTCTATCAATATCATCACAATTAGACTAAATTCCCAGAGGGAAACAATCATATGAGTTTGGTTCACCACTGCATTTTCATTGCCTATTTCAGTTCATGGCACATAGTTGGCATTCAAAACATAGTTGCTGAATGCCTGCCATTTACCCAGTAATTGAAGCATGAAAACCTTGCAGACATGTTTTATTCACTTGTTTCTTTATTTCTCCATATGTTATACTAATTCTAATGTTTCTTTTTATATCTAATACTTGTTACTTATCTTTTATCCAGTACTCAACTCTAGCACTTATTACCTGTCTCCAAGACTACCACATTTACTATTAGAGTTCCATTCTCAAGTCTCTTATTATCTTAATTCCTCATTGTGTACTACAACAAAGTAAATCTTTATTTCACTCATATTTTTAATGGATTTTATTTTTTGAGTGGTTTTTACATTTACAGAAAAATTAAGCAGAAAGTAGAGTTTCCAAACGCTGTTTGCCTCTCTCTTCTGGATCTTATTAATACTTGCATAAGTGTTTTATATTTATTAAAATTAATTAGTCAATATAGGTATATTACTATTAACTGAAGTCTGTTGTTTATAATAGGTTTGTGTTAGGGTTTTTGACAAATGTATAAGGACATGTATTCACCATTACAGTATCATATAGAATATTTACTGTTCTAAACATTCCTTGGGTTTCACCTATTCTTCCTTCCTTCCCTAATCCCTGGTAACCACTGATCTTTTTACTATTTCTACAGCTTTGCCTTTTCAGAATGTTATATACTTGGAAAAATACAGTTTATAGGTTTTCCAAATTGACTTATTTCTCTTAGCAATGATGCATGTTATTTCATGGCATGATAGCTCATTTCCTTTTGTCACTGAATAATATTCATTGTATGGATGTGCTACAGTTTATCTCCTCAATTGAAGAATATTTTAGTTGCTTCCAAGTTTTAGCAATTATGAATAAAGCTGCTATAAATATTCATGTACTGGTTTTTGTGTGAATGTCAAGTTTTCAAATTACTTGGGTAAATACCAGAGTGCAATTGCTGTATTGTGTGGTAAGAGTATTTTTAGTTTTGTAAGAAACCACCAAACTGTCCTCCAAAGTGTCTGTACCGCTGCATTTACACCAGCAATGAATGAGAGTTCCTATTGCTCCAATCCTTGACAGCAATTTGTGTTGTTAGTATTTTGAATTTTAGCCACTCTAGTAGGTGTGTAGTGATATCTTGTATTTGTTTTGTTTTATTTTTTTAGAGAGACACACAGACACAAGTAGGGGGAGGTACAGAGGAAGAGGGAGAGAGAGAATCTTAAGGAGGCTCCATGTTCAGTGTGCAACTCTATCTTGGGCTCAATCTCATGACCCTGAGATCATGACCTGAGCCTAAATCAAGAGTTGGACACTTAAGCAACTGAACTACCCAGGTACCCCTGCAATATTATTATTTTAATTTCCATGTCCCTGATGACATACGATATGGAGCATCTTTTTATATGTAATTTCTATCTGTATTTCTTCTTTGTAAGGCGTCTATTCATACCTTTTACCAATTTTTAATTGGGTTATTTGTTTTCTCATTGTTGAGTTTTAAGTTATTTTTATGTTTTGAATACCAGACCTTTATCAAATAAGTGTTTTGTAAATATTTTCTCCCAGTGTGTGTATTGTCTTTTAATTCTCACAATAGTGTCTTGCAAGCAGAAGTTTTAAATGCTAATAAAGTTTAACGTTAATTTTTCCTTTCACAGATGATGTTTTTGGTGTTTAATCTAAGATGTCATTGCCAAACCCAAGGTCACCTAGATTTTCCTGTTTTTTTTTTTTTTCTACAAATTTTATACTTAATGTATTTTGCATTTAGGTCTGTGATCCATTTTGAGATAATTTTGTAAAGGCTATAAACCTGTATCCCCATGCATTTTTTTCCAGATAGATGTCCAGTTGTTATAACACCACTTTTTTAAAAAAAATTATTCTTTCTACATTGAACTACCTTTGCTCCTTTGTCAAAGATCATTTGATAGTATACATGTGGGTCATTTCTGGGCTTACTGTTCTATTTCATTGATAGTTTTGTCTACTCTTTTTGCTGATATTATTTCTCTGAAGTGTTTGGGAATTTTTACAGATATATGTTCAAATTTAATTTCTTACTCTCTCTAATTTGATCTTTAACCTTTTCATTGTGTTTTTAATAATTATAATTTCTATTTTGAGAAGTTCTATCAAGTTCTTTTTTCAAAGAACTGTCTGGTTCATTCCTTACAGTATTTTGTTATTGATATGATTGTATTCTGTCTTTTATTTCTACAAATATTTTATACCATTCTATATTCTATATCTAACATACTAGAATTTATAGTCTTAAGGAATGTAAATCTAATGTTCCCCTCATGGTAACTTGTCTTCACAGGTAATCTTTCTATGAAAGATTTGCTTATTCCTAACATGTAATGATATGTGATCTAAATTGTGGGAAATTTCCCCCAGGAAGAATTTATAACTGTCTCTTCTTTGAACCAGGGTATATCAAGAAGCTGAGACTACTTCATTCTCATTCTTTGTTTCTGCAGAACAAAGTCCTCAAAGTGGTCTCCCCTCTTTTTTCCTGGGCTAAGGTGCATTTTCCTCCCAGCAGTGCTTTTATCAGTGCTCTCCTCAAAACCCTACTCTTGCTGTCTACTTCTTGTTCACATCTCAGGTACCCACTTACTTTTATTTCCTTTTTGTTGCAGTGTGGTAGTCTTTGGAGATCTCAGTTACTTACTACTTGTGAGATCAACAATGCAATAGAAAGTTCTTATGCATGATATGTGCAACCACAGAGCTCTTCAGAGAATTAAGACTGCTATGATGCAGAAAATGTGAAGATCTTTCTTTCTAAGTTGTGATGTTCGATGCCCTAGGACAATGAGGGCCAGATATTTTCTCTTAAACAGTTTTGTTCTGACAATGAAAAGTTTTCCTCAGATTTATTGTCTAGGCCCTTTTTATTTTTTTATTTATTTTTTAAAGATTTATTTATTTATTTATGATAGACATAGAGAGAGAGAGAGAGGCAGAGACACAGGCAGAGGGAGAAGCAGGCTCCGTGCCTGAAGCCCAACGCGGGACTCGATTCTGGGACTCTAAGATCGTGCCCTGTGCCAAAGGCAGGCGCCAAACCGCTGAGCCGCCAGGGATCCCTGTCTAGGTCCTTTTTAATAAAAAAGTCTCTCTCATGGTTGGACTATTCTAGTCTTAACATTTAACATGAGAACTTCATATGTATTGTTGAAGAAGGGTTTAATGTTGACTCAAATTCTTGTGCTTTTTTTCATTGAAAGTGGGGTTTATTTCTCTACATTAAAAAAAAGATTTGTTTACTCATTTTAGAGAGAGCACAAGCAGGAGGAGCAGAGGGAGAGGGAGAGAGAATCTCAAGCAGACTCTATGCTGCGTGTAGAGTTCAACTCAGGGTTTTATCTCTGGATCCTGAGGTCATGACCTGAGCTGAAACCAAGAGTGGAATGCTTAACCAACTGAGCCACTCAGGAGCCCCTATATCTCTACATTTTTAATAAAATAAAAAATTTGTTACTATATGCTATATGGATTTATACTAATAGTTACTTTTTTTTACATGTCTAATATAAATAGTGGGTTAGAGCTTTGCATTTATTACTAACTACTACAATAATCCTAAAGGTAGGTAATCCTTTTCTAGAGATAAATAAATGAGAAGTTGGACTAGTTTATAAAAGATAAACCACAACTTCAGTTTATATGCTAATCAAAAATAGAGGAAATAAAATTTTATGACGGATCAATATCCCTATAAAAATTTATGTTCAGTCTTCAATTCAGATCTTTGCAATTGGTTTTGTCAAAAGAGATCTTTTAATTTTTCCAGGAACTTTATGAAAATAAAGTTAGGGATTAATCTTTATGATTAATATGAAAATAAAAAGTTAGAGATTAATCTTTAATGATTAATACATTAGTGGCATATATCTACATGCCACTATAATCAGTTATATACTGATTATAGTGGCATGTGGAACCCCTTTGAAAAAATAATTAAATGTTTTTGAAACCATAAAGTCATTGTTAATGAGCTGTATCTACTGATAAGGGAGATGATCAAATGAATTCATAACTAAAGACTAACATTTCCAAAAAATTTAAAAATAAGTATAGAGGAAGCTGATTAGAGTGACACTTTATAGTGGCATTATCTAAAGATTGCTGATTGATTTGTTGATCGTTTCATTTAGTATCTAGGGCATATTAAATACATTGGCCTTATTAGAGAACATTTTTCTTCAACTTACTATTGTAATACAATAATAAAATCCATTATATACAATAAAATATACAATAAATAAAATAAAATGTAAATCAATTTTATATAACATATATTATCTATCTCTCTATATATAAGGTGATCTTAATATGTATCAAATTATACCTGAACCTTCTTCTAATATGCAAGAATAATGTTCATTCTTTTTTCAATTTTCAGCAAATAAATGTGTAGATGCTATAATATTTAAAAGACAAATTCAAGAGTAAAAAAATCTATAAAAGATTGAATAGATTCTACTTTTATGACTTGTTTTAATTAATTTAAAATGAAAAATGCAAATTGCCTTGGGGAAGCCACATAAATATAATTAATCAATAAATATTTTATTAAAAGTGCATTATGTCCCCAGCTTGTAGACAGAACTGAATAGGATGCAGAAGATATAGGTAGAAGTAGTTAGGATATTTTAGCTATTGAGGACAAACCCTAAATCTCAGTAGTTTAACATAATAGAAGTTTCTTTCTCACATCAAGCTCTATAGGGTTATTTTTGATTGGTAGGCTGTTCCAATTTAGGAATTTAGGGCTCTTTCAAACTTTTGTTCTCTCATGTTTCTGTGTGGTTTTTCAAGTCTACTCTGTTCATTTGCTTCAAGCTGGAAGAGAAAAAGAAAATTTTCTGTTGGAGGTTTTTTTGTGTGTGTGTGAGGTGGAGGCAGGTTTTGATGGGCCTTGGTCTGGAATGGTACACATCACTCCCACTCTCTCTTCCATGTTCCATTGGCTAGAACCCAGTCATGTGACTACATCTAAGTGGAAGAGAGGTTGGGAAATGTAGTTTAGCTCTGCGCCCAGGAAGAAAAAGACATGGTTTGTTGTAGCATAGAGAAGTTTTTGAGATAGATATAAAATTATTGTATATTAAAAATTGAATTGTTATTATTTAGATATGTATCTATCATTTGGACATAAGGAAGTAAGACATATAAAGTTTAAATAACCTTATATAAAATAGAAAAATCAATACCTAAATTCAGGTCATTTTAACCATAAGACTGGGCTCTTTTATTTCTTAGGCATAATCTAGTAGAGGAGGCAGGAAGTAACTACATGTCATGTAGTTAGGGAACTGTGCCAAGGCCATTAACTGGTGCTCTTTCCCTTGGCCTGGGATAGTGTAATTGGTGTATAGCCCAGAGATTATTTTGATTGATTTACACAGTAATTTAAAAGTTTTTGAAAAGTAAGTTACTGGCTTAGTGTGCTCAGGCTACCATAACATAAAACCGTAAATTGTCTTAAACAACAGGAAGTTATTTCTCACAGTTCTGGAAGCAGGAAGTCCAAGATCAAAGTGCCAGTTGATTCATTTTCTGGTGAGAGCTATCTTCCTCATTTGCAGACAGCTGCCTTCTTGTTGTGTCTTCTCTTAGCCTTTACTTGTTGTGTGCATGTGGAGAGAGAGATCTTTCTTTCTTCCTCTTCTTAGAATACTACCAATCCTATCATTTCAGTCCCTACACTCATGATCTTATTTAACTTTATATCCTAAAAACTTTATCTTCAAGTACAATCACATTAGGGGCTAGAACTTCAACATACAAATTCTGGGGAGACGCAATTCAATCTATAGCAGTTACTATTATTTAAAAATCAAAACTTCACATGAAACTTCAGATTTCTAGCTATTGTGAAATAAAAAAAAAAAAAAAGAAAAAGAAAAAAAAAACCCACAAAAACAAAACAAAAACCTGCAGGATCTGATCACTTTAGACTTTCTCTTAGTACATGACAAAACAGAAACAAAAACAAAAAATGGAGGGGGTGGTTGTTGTGGCTTCTGCTTTATGGGCATTCTTTTCGGTTCAGCACAGTCCCCATCTTTTAATACCTGTTTGGCTATAGTAAGCATTTAATTTTGTGTTCCTTGGGTATAGAACCTCCTGAAAGTGCTCTAGAGCTCTGGTGTGTAACTCTAGGTTTTATATGTATCTCCCCTTCATTGGCTTGAGGCAATTGAAGTTCCTTCTTTGTAGGTGAGTTTCCTTGCAGGTGAGCTTCAATAAAGCAGTGGATTTTGTCCATAGACAGCGTTTCCTAGGCTATGGTCTAGGAAATCATGAAAGTTATCTTGTGAACAGTACTCAAGTGTCAAATAGTTATTTGGATATATGGTCTATTTTCTGACCTTGCCATCATTCTTTTTTAAAAAAAAATTATTTTTTATTTGAGAGAGAGAGAGCGAGAGAGAGTGAGCGAGCACAAGAGCATGAACAGGTGGAGGGGCAGAGAGAAAAGCAGACTCACCACTGAACAGGAAGCCCCATGCAGGGCTCTATCCCAGGACCCTGTGATCATGAGCTGAACCAAAGGCAGACACTTAACCGACTGAGCCACCCCAGGTGTCCCTAATCTTTCTATGTCTTTGTGGTTTTCTAATTATATCTCTATCATTTCTTTTAATCTACCTCTCTTATTCATATTTAAGGCAGTTATTTGCAGACTTCACATAGTTTTAGACAATAATGCATACCTACTGAACACATAGAACTATATGTTTTTATTTCAAAAGGGACTCAGAATATACTGTCAAATTACATTTTGTGATGTAGAATATACATCATAACATCTTACAGCACTTAGGGCCTCATTCTGAAAATTATATCATTCCTACTTATAACATTTGACTCTTCCATTTCAACCTTCCACATCTTTTACTTCTTGAAGATGGTCCTTCAGAGAACAGATCATAAACACTGGTCCATGTACACCAGCTACCACATCTTGAAAATTCTCAAGGATTAGATGAAGCAAGCAACTCAATCATACACCTAGAAAATGACAAGAGTGAAGGTCTTAGCATTTTGGTGTAAACTTCTTAGTTATTACAAAGATGATCTGTCCAGATCACAGATTCGGATAAAGTTCCAAGTCTTATAGCATGGACTTCATGTAGACAAAGGAAAAAGGCCACACTTTAGTACTTCTTGGGTCTCAGTTTGTTTATCTACAAAATGGGGATGATAGGAATATCAGCTAATATGGTTGTGTAAAGATAAATTATCTGATACATATATACTGCCTAGAATGGTGACTGGCACTTAATAAGAACTAACACTTTTATTATTTTGGGGGGCAATATATACAAAGGTTAGACATTTTTTAAAGCTTTATTTATTTTAGAGAGAGTGAGAGGGAAGGCAAGTGAGGAGATGGGCAGAGGGAGAGAAAACCTCAAGCAGTCTCCCCACTGAGCACAGAGCCTGATGCGGGGCTCGATTCCAGAACCTTGATAGAGATCATGACCTGAGCCAAAATCAAGTGTCTGCTGCTTAACCAACGGAACCACCCAGGCACCCTGACAATGGTTTTAAAGTCAATTTAGTTTTCATTTGTACCCTGTGTACTCTACTTCCTATTTATATAAATTAAGTTTCCAGTTTCTTTATGTATAGAACGGGCAATAAAGAATAACAGCCTTGCCAGGTCATATGAAATATATAATGAGACAAAATAGTGTAAGGAACTTAGTCCAATATTTGGCATATAACAAATACCTAATATATTACAGGTAGATGTGTAAAACAGATGATTGTAGAATGCAATTAACAAATGGGGAAAAAAAAAGATCTTGGTAAAGCTTCTAATGATATCAGTGACTGATTTTAAAAATGAGTGGATTATTGCTCCGTGTGTGTCTATAGTGTGAGATTAGGCATGAAAATGCCTAATGTCATATTAAATCAAATTCCGTTGCTATTTGAATCAATTTAAGTTAAATTGACTTACATAGCCTTCTTAACGTATGTTGTATTTATTTTGTGTAAAGAATTAATACGGTGTTTTAGGAAACTTTGGCCAGGAGAAAAAAAGCTGTTATAAATATCTTATAATATGTTCTTATTATTTACATTGAAAATGAAATGAAAAAAAAAAGAAAATGAAATGAGAATAGCCTTCTTGAGGATTTTTATATTCATTGCCATGTGACAAATATTGACTAAGATGTTTGTCAGTGTTAATTTTTAAGTATGATCATTTTTGATAATTATTGAAATAAGTTGTCAGGATGAATGCTTAGCATTTAAAAATATTGACCAACTTCTCATGGTGGTTGTCAATTGAAAATTGAAGCAGATTTTCCAGAAACAAATGTCATTACTTGACACTGAATGATAATTTACTATATCCAGTGGATCTTGCTATTGGCATTTTTAGTATTTGCTGTGGATTGAAACCTTGCTACAAGTAGGAATTGCCTAGAGAAGGATATTTAGAATAGAGAAGCCATACAGACCTCCACCCTTGGAGATCTTATTTCCTCAGGAAAGGGATCAGAAATCTGTACTTAAAAACCATCACAGATGATTCTGGTGATCTTCTGGATTGGGAAATGCTGATCTTTTGCTGTAGCACATCTTTATTCCAGTCCAAAGATATAGTGTATGAGATTTTCATAAATTAATGGAAAGATTCAAATAAATATACTTTTTGGTAATGAATATGTGAACTCTATTTGAATCATTTTGGAGGAATTTTAATTATGTGACATATTTTATGTAAGGGCTTTAATCAATTACAGAAATAAAAGTTTTAAGAAGACTCAACTTAAAAATTAAATTTTGACATTGATATTCCTAGAAATCTGATGCTCATAAAATATTTCTCACTGAGGCACACTATGCACAATTTTGATAGTGGATATTTTTAAAGAGCAGAATGTTTAGGTTTCACTTTTTTTTTAAGATTTTATTTATTCATGAGAGACAGAGAGAGAGAGAGAGAGAGAGAGAGAGGCAGAGACACAAGCAGGCTCCATGCAGGGGGCCTGACGTGGGACTTGATCCCGATCCTAGGTCTCCAGGATCAAGCCCTGGGCTGAAGGTGGTGATAAACCACTGAGCTACCTGGGCTACCCTAGGTTTCACATTTTTGGCTTTTGCTTTTTAGATTAAATAGTCGTGTATATCGACTTAAAAATCTTTCCCTTGGTAACTATTTTTTGATGATATTTAAATTTTAATTTTTCTCTCTTTTGACTTTTAAAGCCGGAGTTCTTACAGTATTCTAACAGCTCACAATGTGTTTATAAAGCAATATCCTAAAATATTCCTGCAGAAAACACACAGACTGCCTGGACTTTTCAAACAGGAGGGAAAAAGGTAATGATGTCTTCTTTTGGAAGCAAGGTTGATGTGTGTGTGTGTGTGTGTGTGTGTGTGTGTATGTGTGTGTGTGTGTGTGTGTGTTAAAGAACAAATGGAGCTCAAATAATGGAAGCATTTGATGTATTTCCAACACTCCATGGGAAGGAGCTGCTGAGGAAATGGAGTTTGATAGGGAAGAGTAAATTCACACAATCGTTTTGGAGAAATTTTAATATATGGTATGATAATTGGGACTAATAAATGTATGTTGCTCCTTTAGTTTTATCATTAAAATAAATAAGCAACTAGTCTTATATAATAAACATAAGAAAAGAAAATACTATTAGTACTGTGAAAAATACAATAAAAAATATGAAGAGAACTAAGAAAATTATAAATTATGATAGACAACCCTATGTAACTTGAGATTAATTTGATAATCTAGATGTTATTGGTTAATTTTCTAATAAATGTGCTACTGAACTTATTCAAGAAGATAAAAATTAAAAAAATTATTAGTATAAATAGAAACTGTGAAAAGTACTCTTCAAAATTATTTTTTGAAGAAAAAAAAAAAGAACAAAAGCAAAAGTTAAAAACCCATAGCCTGAGTGATATTGCCAGATGTTTCTTTCAGAAGTCCAAGAAAAGGTAATTTTTCTGCAATTTAATTTTCCCGGAGTGTCAAAAATAAAAAGTAGTTTGTGAATTTACTATACGTGGAACTCTGATATCAAAATTTAATAAGAGTAGTTACAATAATAAACAAATAGCAATTTTAATTATGATTATATAGCCAAACACAATAAAATATTAGCAAATGAAATAATACAATAGTGTATTAGATTTGAACATCAGAGTTAAGTTGCCTTCATCTCATGAGTGTAAAGAATGTTCATCATTAGAAATCTATTATTTTAATTTTACAAGATTAGCTCATGAAGAAACTGTATGATAAATGATGAAAAGATATTTGTTGTAATTCAGTATCTGTGTCTCATAGTAAAAGTGAAATCATGCTTTTATTTGTAATGTGCGCAGGAGGTGGCTACTATAAAATGAAAAACGTTTATATTTTCAGCCAGGAAGAAACTAAAGTAGCAATAAAAATACTTTGAATTTAATGAATTAAAATAAAATTTCATAAAATATATTAAGAAATTATAAATCTCTAAACTTAGCTTACACTGGTCCTTCATGTAATGTGATGAACCCATATATGCCTGGATTGTGGGTTTAGAGCTTAGGTAATTCAGAGATTTTTTTGGCAGAATGTAATTAATGAGTAAACATGAATCTTGGCAGACACTGAATACCTACACTATTAAAATTATTCATCAATAGCCTTTACCTATTATCATTGCCATGTTCAACTATTCAATTCAATTGAGAGTTCAGTGAATTCTCTAATTCATTTAACATAAATATCATGTGACAGATAAAATAGCAAGACTTGGTTGTGAACATCTGGTAAGAATGCCTGATAGCAGGGCATTTGCTAAATATTGAAGTGCAAAGAGAGTAGAAGAAATGCTTCCTACAACCATTAAATCCACTTGGAGCAATGCTACATTAATCCCTGGGAAACAGTTCTACCTGAGTAAAAAAATGTGAATAGAGGGCAAACATCAGATCAAGGACTGCTCAGAACTGTGATAATCATTTAAAAAATATTTTATTAATCAACTTTAGGGAAGGTAAATATGTGGTATAGTCACAGATACAGGATATCAAATGGACAACATTTCTCTTAAAAAAGCATTGAATTTTGACCCACATGACTTGGATTTCAGTTTCTGTTTTGCCCAGTTGTGGCAGCATGACTTTAGAATAGTTTCTGAACATCGACTGCTCTGTTTTTACTCAGGAAAAGAAGATAATATTAATGTCCTACTTTACAGTTATGCATGGAAAGAACTTTTTTATTGTACTAGCTCTTATTGTTATCATGGACTATGGATATAGGCAGTGATATTTTATACAGACTTAACACCATCTGTAGAGAAATTCTACCTTTAAAAAAAAAGGATTTTATTTATTTATTCGTGAGAGACACAGAGAGAAAGAGGCAGAGGGAGAAGCAGGCTCCATGCAGGGAGCCTGGAGTGGGACTTGATCCTGGGACTCCGGGATCATGCCCTCAGTTGAAGGCAAACACTCAACCATTGAGCCACCCAGCCGTCCCAACAAGTGACTTTAATATCCACCCTCTTTTAAACAAAAAAAGACAGACATAACAACTTTTAATTGAAGTGTAATTGACACAAAATATTACATTAGTTTCAGGTATAAGAGACAGTGATTCAACAACTCTATACATTTTGCCATGTTTACTACAAGTGTAGCTACCATCTGTCATCACACAATCCTATTACAATACCATTGACTATATTGCCCTAGGCTGTACCTTTCCTCCCTTGTTCCTTATTTATTCCATAACTGGAAGCCTGTATCACCCACCCGCCTTCACCTGTTTTGCCCATCTCCCCACCAACCAACCTCCCTTCTAAAAACCACCAGTTTACTCTCTGTATTTGTGGGTTTATTTCCACTTTTGCTTATTCGTTTGTTTTGTTTTTTAGATTCCTCATGTAAGTGAAATAAAATGGTATTTGTATTTTTCTGTCTGATTTATTTCACTTAACATAATACATCTGGGGCCATCCGTTTTGTTGTAAATGACAAGATCTCATTCTTTTTATGGCTTACTAATATTCCATTGTATATATACCACATCTTCTTTATCCATTCATCTATCAGTACATCTTGGGTTGCTTCTATGTCTTGGCTGTTATAAATAATGCTGTAATAAACAGGGGCGCATAAATATTTTTTAATTAGTGTTTTCATTTCTTTGAGTAAATACCCAGTAGTGGAATTATTGAATTATATGGTATTTCTATTTTCAGTTTTTTTTTAAATTTTTATTTATTTATGATAGTCACAGAGAGAGAGAGAGAGAGAGGCAGAGACACAGGCAGAGGGAGAAGCAGGCTCCATGCACCGGGAGCCCGACGTGGGATTCGATCCCGGGTCTCCAGGATCGCGCCCTGGGCCAAAGGCAGGCACTAAACCACTGCGCCACCCAGGGATCCCTATTTTCAGTTTTTTTGAGGAAACTCGCTACTCTTTTCCACAGTGGCTTTATCAATTTATATCCCCATAGACAGTGCATGATTTACATCATCACCAACATTTGTTATTTCTTGGAACAGGCATAGACTTTTAATCAGTACACCTTTATATCAGTTCATTTCTGGAGGAAAAGAGGTTTAAGGAAATGATAGTATCAAAAATAATTCACCTCCACAGAACGTGGTATGTTGAAGATATATTTATTAAATAAGTAACTTTTGGGGAGTGTAGGAGTTCAAGTGTTTACAAGGGAGCTTGTATTTTTATTTGATTTTTATAAATCATTTGACTTTTTTGGTAGTAGAGACAATTTGATTTTTTTTTTCTTTTGTAGAATGAAAATAATGAGTAAACTACAACTTTCTACTGGGAAATTTTAGCCCACATTTTTGACCCTTTATTCATTTATCTGTGGCCTTATTTTAAACTACAAAGCTGTGTATGGGCTTTGGTTATAATGTACTTGAATGTACTTGTCTCATTAAATTTTGCATCATATCAAATGTTGCACTTAATATGCAGAGTGTGGCATTTTAGAATTTGTAATATATTTTTATTCAAGACATTTTAATGAAGTACAATCAGTTATCTATTATCTTAAAAAAATTCATTCTAGTTAGACATAGGCTTGAATAAGGACAAAGAGGAAGGAGTAACTTGCTAGCTATGTTTAGAAGGAGTTTCAGGTTTACAACGTAAAACAAGTTTTAACAGGTTTATTACTAGGTAATGGAAAAATTTAGTAAAATCATTTTAACCTAGCTTGTGTTATTAACTTACAACCGAATAATTTGACCTGTGAAGAGTAAAAGGATTTTAGCAGTGTGCTATGGTGTGCTTCCTGCCCCCCAACCCCAGGATTTTACCAACAGTATTCCTCAATGTACTAAAGGCATCTTGACTAGAAGAGGTCTTCTGGGGTGATTCTTATGGATCCAGAAGACTGTATGCTCAGTTGACCAAATTACCAATCACTCTAAAGGCTGTCAAAGCATGTTTTGTGCAAAGAATTGATGCTTCAGTTTGGACTTTAGATTCTAAAGAGAGTAGGACATCCCAGATGCTTGAATTGAATGAAGCTCAGAATTTTACTTCTGAATCTAAAAGTAGCAGTTAACACGTACCTTTGATCTGGGTTAAAATGATGTGGAATTTCTCTGTAATATATATTTTTTCCCAAACACATTTTAGAACAGTTATTTGGTATAGTACACATACTATCTTGATGGATTATAAATTCTCTTTAAAAGTGTAAGTGCAGAAAATGCTGGAAAACAATGATGAATATCTGGAGATGAAGCAACTGAAAATCTAGAGCAAATGGATTCTGATAGACTGACTTAAAAAAAATCTCTGCAAAATTACTTTCTTAGCTTGTGGTTTTCTTTTGAGATTTGGACTCCATTTTGTTCCCTGGCATTGTGAAAATTACCCATGTGCTACAGCTACATCTAAGTAGTGGTTATTTCATGCTAGCTTGAATCTAGCCTCAGGGTAATTAACCATAGGGTATTTGAAAAATATGTATTTAACATTAGAACAAATGAAACTATCTTTTTTATGATTATAAAATCCTTATTTTCTCTGAAGTTCTGAGGTCTATTGAATGAGTTGCTCTCTGTGTTTTTTTAAAGTCAGAACTATAATAATTCTGTTTCACTATTTTTCTCTAAAAATAAAAGCAAAAATTTACATTATCTGGAAAGAAACCTTATGATAATGCTTTCTCATTTGTTTATTCATTTAAATAATATATACTGAGTATTGACCATGTGTTAAGTGCAAGTCACACAAGGTCCCTGTACTCAGAAGGAATGGCTTGGTAGCACTAACAGGCACTAAGAGGTAATAAAAGAGATATAAAAAGTGTCAAAGGTAATGGGGGCTGGGCAGTTTCCACTGTAAGTGTATATGTTAATGGCAGACAATGTACTGAAAGATCAGGCCAAGCATCCCTGAGAGAGGGATGTTGAAGTTCAAGGATAAGGATAAGTAAGAGTTGGCTAAGAGAAGATGGTAAATAGTCTCTGAGACAAAAATGAAACGAAACAAAAACACCCAACTGCATGTGATGGTCTTCACACTGTACAAGTGCTCGTGAAGCTATTCTGACTGGTATACTAATTGCCCAGTTTAGTAGTGCTACCAGAAAGTTGCTGAAAAAAATTTAAAAATCTTTAGATAATTCCATATATATCAAGATGGGAGTGGTGGTGGCTGAAGGTGCAGGAGGAGAAAAAAGAGTAGAAAAGAAAAGAAGAAAGAGAGAAAAGGAGGGAAGGAAAAAAAAAGAAAAGAGGAAGAAAAGGAGAAAGGAGAGGGAGAAATGAAGGACTGTCATGCTAGCTCATGAGAGCAATACTTGGACCTTTTGGAGAATTCTATGAAGGGAAGGGGAGAGGAAATATATTGAAACCTAACTAGTTGCCTCACCCATGGTCTGATGTCTTTTGTGGCCCAAGTTAAAGCCTTTCCTAGGACAAAATGAAACCCTGGATGACTTGGAACATTATTGTAGCAAAGTGGTGGCAATTTGTAAAAATTGCCTAAGTGTGTGGGATATCCCTGCATTAGAGTGGACTGTTTCAAGAAAATTTCAAGTCTGAGTCTAAAAAGACCTGTCATTCCATGTTTACAGCTGCCAGGGAGGAATGGCAGGTTATGCTAAAAGGAAAGCCCTTTTGTCACACTTCCTTCCTGATTGTTTTGGTTAGAATTATCTAGGAATAGGTGCTGAGGAGGGTTGAAAGGCTCTGCCTGGGGTAGAGGCATTCTAACTTGGAGTTGTGGAGCTATCCAGGAGTGAGGAAAGGCAGAGAAAACAAGGGTGGATGAGAAGCAAGAGGAGCCAGGTAACTATTGGAGAAGTGTGCACTAAGGAGAAACCATTGGTCCTATGCATGGAGTTGAAGACATTTAAGAAAAGAAAGCTTTATTAATGGATTTCAAGTATGCTGTGCTATCTGTGATACAGCATCTCTTTAGGATAACCCAGTGTTTGATGAACTCTGCTGAACTTACAAATGGTCTAAATATTTGGTTTAATTTAGTTTAGTTTTGTTAAGGAAAAATAGGCAGAGTTGGTTTTATTTCTGGGTAAACAAGAAATAGAATAAAGAGTACGTAAGGAAGAAACATAGGGGCCGAGGTGACATCAGAATGCAGTCTGGGGAGATGTTGAAATTGTAAAGGAGAGCTTTGTATTTCCATGGATTTGTGTGAGACTTTAGATTTTAAGAGGTCAGTAGATCCCAGCTCTCATAATTTATATTGCATGGAATTCCTGACCAATATCCTGATAATGGAAAAACGTGATACCATCAGTTAAGAGATAGGTAGTGGACATGGTGCAATTATGAATTCAGGTGGAGGAGTCTTGTAAATGCTGATGTATTTTCTTATAAGTCCCATTCATCAAAGGCCATCTGCAACTAAGGGGGAAAAGCATCTTGATTCAAAGGGAGTCAGTTCTATGGTTTGAAAGGCTATAGTTGAAAGTTTGGAAAAAGTAGGGTGATTAAAATGGAAAAATTAAAATGATTCACACCTGGGAACTGAGAGAATGAACGCAATAAATGCTTCTTTGTTTGGGTTTGGCGGTTAGTAAATGTTGAATTGGATTGTGAATAGAGGGAATTTAGGTTATAAGTAAAGATGGAGCATGGTATTTATTATTTTATAAATATATGTTACTATATTGTTATATTAAAATTGTCTGAGATGTCCCAACTTTTTCAAGCCTTTGAGCTTCTTTAATTTCAATTAATCCTTAGTAGGTAAATACTTTTAGAGATAATTTGACTTTCTTCCATTTTCATATGGCTTGTCATATATTATGGAAAATGTATTGCTGTTTTATTCCATAGGATACATGCTAAGTCCAGCTGTTCACATTTAACTAGGTTTTCTATTGCTTTTTGGAAATGAAAAGGGGAGACTTTGGATTTGGCATAGACATTTGTTTAATAGAAACTAGGGAAATATTGCTTACCTCATCTAATCTTAAATATTCTTTCTTATATTATATGAGATGACAGGATTCCAATGTTTGCTGTCAAGAGTATATAATGGAACTTGCCTTTGAATCCTCAATTGTAACTTTTGATATGTTGGCAATATGTAGGACAAAGTCAGCACTCTTGTTCAGCATAAGACAAAGCTTGCAATTTACAAACTTACATCCTGGGGATGGAATTTACCCATAATTATTTCCCTGGTTTGGCATTAGTGGTAATTAAGCTAAGCTTAATAAATGGAGTTAACATAGTACACTTAAAGTGGCTATTTATTTATTTTTTTATGAGTCAGGCTGACTTCACTTTCTAAAAAAAAAAGGAATGAAGAATCCTATAGCAAACACCTTATGAAAGATCCCATATATTATTCTGGCTCTAACTACTACCTAGTAAAATTTATATGGATTTACAAAAAAGTGGGGGAGAGAGTTACAGAAAGACTTGGGGAACTGATTTTAAAAGTTCTTAAGAACTATAATACAAGAATGCATGGATGACAATGTGATGTGTGTGATGTGATGTGATGTGTGTGATGACCTCTGAACTAATCAGATCTGGATTTGAATTTCAGTTCTGCAATTTGGCAATTGTGTTGCCTCAAAAGATTACCTAAAACTTTGAACCTTAAGTCTCGTCATCTAAAATGGAGATGATAATACTCTACAGTGATGTTGGAGGATTGAATGAGATAATGTATACTAAATGTATTTTATTTTATTTTGCTTGGTGGTGGTGCTAATCCCTATCACCTGAATTTACTGAGGCTTTTTTTGTTTTTAATATGACCAATTTAGAAACACTGATAGCTACAAAACTCATTATTTTGCACAAAAACTATTATTTTACTAATGCATGATTGTGTAATATACCCTGGCTATTTAGACAACATTGGTCCACTGAGTTAACAGTGGACATTTAGATAGATCTAACATATGTTGACACGTCTATGCAATATATGAAGATCACAATCTTTAATATCATCACTGGTCATTAGAAAAGTCTTAAGTGTTAGGAAGCTGTCAAGTTTATAGAAGTGGATGCAAATTTTCCAAAAATCAAATTGTTACTTGAAAGGTTGAACTTTAATCCAAAGCAACAGACACTGTATATTGGAAATGACAACTGCACTTCACTCATTTTTGAGAAAATATATTCCAGACATCCAAGTTATATCTAAACATCCAAGTCATTATTGTAGTTTGGTTTTTGGCTGTTCTTTCAAGTAAATATGGAATGCAGTGAAAAAAGTGGATAATTTGTCCTACAAATCAGGTAATAACTCACTTTTACTTGAGACAAAAATCTCTTTGAAATGCTGTAAAGATGTTTTATCTATACTTTTCATTTTGTCATACAGAATATCACAAAGAAATGTACAGGGTCAGAGGTTTGAGATTTAATAAAATTAACTTCTCAGAAAATGAGTTTTGAATTTTGTATGACTGAATATTTTAGACTATATATATTGCATTATTGCTAGTTTTACTAGATAATGATGAGGATAATTTCTACCACTTCCTGAAGAACATAGGGCACAATTTAATCAATTAATCAAGTAATGTGTGTGATCACCAACTGTTCATTCCTTTTTTAATTTTTTAATTTTTTAATTTATTTTTATTTATATTATTATTATTATTATTATTTGTGCTTTTTCGTGCTTTCATGCTTTAACCAGTATCTCCTGGTTAAATTTTAAGAAGCTTAAATGTCACTGAGGACTATTCTAAATCTGTTGGCTGGCTTGAGTTTTCCAACACAAAGTAGGAAATCCAGGAGTCCCCTTCCTTAGGTAAATATGATGAAGTTTGGCCCAAAGAATAGTAGGTCTAATTGGGACTTACCTTCCATATTCCTGCCACAAAGCCTGCCATAACCTCATCCTTTCCCTCCAGTCCGTGGACCTTTCTTCTCCAGAATATAAGAAATTTATTCCATTTGCATTTCAGCATCCAGGCTACGTAGGGGAAAACCAATCGCTTTATACCTGATTTCTTATCATTGCTGAGTTTTACTCTGCTTAGACAATTTATGAGAGTAACTAGGGATAGAGTCTTAAGTGGGGTTCTAATTCTGGAAGGAATGGTTGAGGTTCTGTGAAAGTGATAGAAGGGGAAATGGATTTTGGCTTTTAATTTTATCTTTTTAAGTTATGCGAAGCTATCTTTTTTCTGTATACATCAAATAAGTAAGCTTTACTACTAAGCTTTAACATCTGCAAACTTTAGAGAGTGCAGAAACTCCAGATTTACTAGCTATTAGTGGTAAGACAAATTATATAAACTCTTTAACCTGAAACTTCCTTATCTTATCAATGGAGGATATTATTGCTTATTTCATATAGTTAATATTAATGAGTGTGTATATAATATTAAGCAGAACAGCTAGCATGAAAACTCAAGTATGTGTTAGATGTTAATGTGATTATTTAGTATTATTATTCCACATAATGTTTATCTTATATTTAAGTATGATTTTTATATTTTTGTAATATATGATCTATGATCATTTGGGCTTATATCATCTCCTCCACAATTTTTTTTTTTTTAAGAATAGACAGCATTTGTTAGTTTTTGTTCTTAGGTTTTTAGTGACTTCTTAATAAGAATGATTGGAGCTAGAAAAATGAACGGGGAATTGCCATTCTTTCATACATCTCCTGGGGACTTGGGTGTATAACATACGATTAGCAGAAGAATAAAGAACAATGTATGCTTTCAAGATGTTCATAATTTACCAGTTGGAAACAAAAACTTTTATTTATTTTTATTTATTTATTCATGAGAGACACACAGAGAGAGGCAGAGACATAGGCAGAGAGAGAAGCAGGCTCCAGGCAGGGAGCCCGATGTGGGACTCAATCCCGGAACTCGAGGATCACTCCAGAACCAAAGGCAGAACCTCAAACCACTGAGCAACCCAGGCATCCCTGAAACAAAAGTTCTTAAAAGCACTTTGATCATTGGTGTGAAGAAAACAAAAAACAAGTGTATGGCTATAAAGAGAAGGATATTAATCACTGACGTTGAATATTTTCTTTAATTATGTACACCTAATTACAAAAGATGTTTCAATTACTTAAGACAGTTATAATACATATAATCAAGTTTAGTATGTAGAAAATATTTTTTAGGCTTAACAGAATGACATATTTAACTGCACAACTGATGATTGATAAAAAAAAAACCTAAGGCGTTGAAAAGGCATACATTATTAAAATGCCAAATTATCTCACAACAGTGCCTTTCTACTCTTGACAGTAAAGATTTCATGTCAGTCATTTTTGTACAATATGCAACACCATAATCTGTTATGTTCCTTTGTTCAGAAAACCTACTGAAGACACAGTAGAAGAACAACAACATGATGATCAACGTGATGATTCTCACAATATAGCTATCCATGTTAAAAAAGCACGTGGTGGCCTTACTTTATATGAACCCAAAAGATTTGAAGAGGAATTTGTAGAATTCCTGGATATTTTAAAGAAATTGTAAGTATTTTTAATATATCACTTCTTATAGTTGAACAATAATTTTGAAAAGCTTCCCTTTTTTATAAATTAGTTGCTTGCAGCCAAGTGCTTTAATTGTAATCTACCTTTAGAGCTTGATTCAGGAGAGGTAGAAATACTGAATACTTTCTAGATGAATGCAGTCTTCACCATTTTAATTTTTGTGCCATATCATGGATATATTGGTAATATATACAGTATGGCACATCATTTTAATTTTCAGTTGCAGGCAAAATAGGTATTATTTACTGATTGTGTTAAATCAAAATTATGTTTAAGATTTCATCAGCTTATGGTTACTTGTCAGCTCTTCATTAAGCATTTCAACTGTCTTCCCCATCATGGAGGCTTTAAAATAAACTTACCTCATATACTTTTTAACTTCTTGGAAGACTTTGCTTATGATTGGGTACAACTACCTCAAGGAAATGGAGAAGTAGGAGAAAGGAGGCATTGAATCTAGGTGGAGGCTCGTTACAGAGGTGATATTGGGTTTATGCATAAATTAAAGTTGAAATGACCATGGGAAAATGTGATAATGGAATAAGGATTGACAACACAGACAAAATGAAGAGAGAGTGTCAAGACCAAAATTGTGCCTGAAAGACCAAGAGTATGTAATGAGAAAATAAAAGCCTGTCATTAGTGTTTGTAGGAATACACCAAGAATTCTATGCTATAAGCACTCATCTTCAAAATTGTCATTGCAGAGGTACCTGGGTGACTCAGTTGGATAAGTGGCTGATTCTTGTCTTGATCTCAGCTCAGGTCTTGATCTCACAGTCCTGAGTTCATGCCCAGCGCAGAGCCTACTTGAAAAAATATTGTCATTGCAAATTTGAGAAAATATGATCAGGGCTTCCAGGAAATTTGGGAATAGTCAGATTTCTGATACTTTTACTTATAACAACATCAACAAAATAAACATGGCAAATGCTAGTCCCTTTATAAAAAAGTAGGTGTGAGGGAATTGTAGAGAAAGAAATCGTAACTACCTGCCATAGAGGGGTATAATTAACTGGTAAGTGGCAGAAATAGAAAATTTAATAAGAATGTGTTCAGTAATTATGTTAAAAGTATACTTTGGTAGAAAATCACTAAAACACTGAAAGTTACTGGAGCTATAGCCACTTTCATTCCATTAAACCATAATGTTGACAAAAATTGCATTGGATTAAATTTTTTAACTGCCTGGAAACCAATGAATCACTCACTGCTGATTTAAGATTGTACTCAGCTGCAGGATTTTCAATGGGGTAAATCTGTCTTTCTGAAAATAATGAGGTGGCACTTCCCAGATGACAAAAGTTTGGATCTAAGATGCAAGAGGAGCTGAAGTGGCTATGGTTCTCTGGAAAGGTGTTAAAATACAAAGTGGTAAATCTAGGTTGAAGTCAGGAAGGATACTACAAATGAATAAAAACCCAGTACCATGTTAGCAATAGATTGAAGCAGGAGCCATGGTGGAAGGCTATCCAAACTCAGGGTAGAATTGACAAAGAATCCACTGCTTTGTCCTTATATAGACATTTAACAACCAATCTCCAAATCCATTTAACAGCCAATCTCCAAATACCCTAGACAATAGATGTTGGGAGAGTGACAATTTCCAGAACCCACTCTCTCAGTCACATGGAGACAATGGATGGGTAGGTAGATCAAATCCTGAAGTACTCCAGTCTTTCACTTTAAGTGGCTCAGAATTGGCCAAGTATGATTCTTCAAAATGAAGGTAGCAGATCTTGACTGCTGCCAATGAGTGGGGCTGAGTTACAAGGGCAGAGTGAATGAGAAGGGAACTCACTTTTATGTTTGATATTCACACAAAGCTTTAATTTCTATACATAAAATTTCTGATTCATCCTCATCTCAGTGCTTTGGATTGGACATGGTAAGCTAGTCAGTAAAAGAGCATTACATGTTCTAAATCCACAATCTATATTTGTTCTTCTACAGGCATGCTCTTTATCTTCTTGTCTCCCTGGTACACTAGTGTATTCATTTTCCATCACTGTGTAACAAATTATCATAAACATAGTGGCTTAAAGCAACATCCATTTATCATCTCTCTGGGCAAGGCTTAGCTGGGTCCACTGCTCATGTCTCAGCAAGGCTTCAACCAAGTCATTCATGGAGGTACATTCCTTTCTGGAGCATGAGGTTCTCTTCCAAGCTTGTAAGTATTGTTGGCAGAATTTAGCTCCTTGTGGTTGTAGGGCTGAGGTCCCTACTTTCTTTCTGACTAAGTCAGGGCCTATTTAGGCTCCTAAAGGCCCACAGATCCTTGTTGAGTCACCCTCTTTCAGACCTTCCCACCAAGGAAGCTTAAATATTAAAAGCCAGCAAGGGAGAGTCTCTCCTTCTCCTATTCTGCTAAAATGACGTGTTATATAACCTAACTAAGGACATGTATATTCCATCACCTTTGTCATGTTATATTGGTTAGAAATGAATCATAGATTTTGCCTCCATCTGTTTATTGATGGATAAGTTGTCACCTCTGTAGCCCTCCCTTTATCTCTAACTGAACTGTGATCAGATTGATAGGCTGCTTTAGTGTTGTGATTTAATAGAGTTTTTTAAAGTAACTACCTTATGCTTTCTAAGGTTTTTCCCTTTGTTATTCTGTCTGAAATTTTAACAAACAAATTTTGAGTAACAGTAGCCTCTTTTTAAAGAAATTCAAATATGCATGGTAAGAGTAAGAAGCTATGGCTTGGGGGTACCTGGGTATCTTCAGTCGGTTGAGCACCTGACTCCTGGTTTTGCCTGCAGTCATGATCTCAGGGGCATAGGATCAAGTCCTGGATCAGGTTCTGCACTCTGAGCATGGAGCCCGCTTGAGAATTCTCTCTCCCACTCTATCTCTCCCCTCCAACATACTCTCCTCATGCTGAGGGGGCAGTACAGTACACTTTTATTGATATTTTTACTGGGTTTATATTCAATTGGTAAGGGATAGCATTTAAGAAGAGGAAGTATTTTAGAAGGAGAATGCATGCACTTGCTCTCTCTCTCAAAAACAAAGAAGCTATTGATTATTGATTACTTGGTGAGGTTTGGCTAAATCATACTGATTATTTAACTCCTACTTTAATTCAGCAGCTTTGAGTAAATGGTGCTAGAGGGGAGGAAGGATAAATGATTTTGAAACATTAAAATCAATAGAAAGGGCATGTCTGGGAGGTGTCTCTAGAGAGGTGGGGTTTGAGTAACTAAAGGATGCTGTGTAATTGGAAAGTATGTGTGGAGAACAGACTGAGAAGGAAAGATGAGAGATAGAAGAAAGAGTTGGGAGACTTTTTGTTAAGTTTTTTATTCTAAGGCATATTGGATTGAATATAAGCTTGTCATGTGTATTAGTTAAGATTTTGAATTGTAACCAATAGAAATTGATTCTGGTTAAAACAAACAAAGAAAAAAATGGTGAGGGAGAGAGGAGAAACCTATGGAAGAATATTTTGGATAGCTCCCAAAATAGAAGAACTATTAGATGCTGGAGATGATATGAACTAGAGTAGCCCTGGATGTCTCAAGATATAACAATGGATTCAATCATCTACAAGTATTTTTGGTTGGGGGTTTTTGGGCCCACAATTCAGTTCCAGGGATAAGGAGTCACATTGTTGTAGTTTGTTTTTGTACCCACCCCTTGGATAAATGCTGAGGGGGCAGTAGACTTTTATTGATATTTTTACTGGGCTTATATTCAGTTGGTAAAGGATAGCATTTAAGTATTTCAGAAGGAGGAGGAAGTAGATCATAAATAAACGACATCAAAAATTATGAATTAAGACATGAGTTGGAAAACAAAACAAAACAAAACAAAAGACATGAGTTGGAATTTTAATTTATAAATAAATTTACTGATACAATATTTTC
Organism: Canis lupus dingo; assembly: GCF_003254725.2. NCBI lineage: Eukaryota > Metazoa > Chordata > Mammalia > Carnivora > Canidae > Canis > Canis lupus. Next base: position 33,329,767 of record NC_064271.1, read on the forward strand.
ACCCATTAATTAATGAATTCAGCATATACTTTTGAACTCCTGTAGGTGCTTCTGGCAACATTCTGGGTATTGGGACTTTAGTGGTGAAAACACAGTATCTTTGTCCTCATGGGATCGTATATCTAATGTAAGAGTCCAAGGTAATAAACACAAATGTATTTTGTCAGTTAGTGATAAATGCTAGAAATAAAAGCTAATGCAGAATAGGGGGATAGGGTATGATGAAAATGATCCAAAAAATTCTTTCCTGAAAGGTGACATTGATCAGATAATTTCATGAAATGAGAGAGCTAGCCAATCAAATATCATAGAGAAGTGCATTCCAAGCAATGAAAGAGGCCAGGATAGCAAAGTGTTTTGAAAAGTGAAAAAGAAAAATTTGGCAAGGAGGCTAGTGCTGTGAAAAAGTGTAAGTGAGAGGAAAAGGCAGAAATGAGGCTTTGGAGGTGGCCAGGAACCAGATCATAACCTTGAGTCCTGTAGACCATGGTAGGTTTTTAATCTTGGTGTGACTGGCAAAATAGGAGTGACATGTTATGATTTAAATGGTAATAGGTCATGTGTGGAAAGCTGACTTTGGGTGCAGGAGATTTAGGCTATGTGGAATTGCTCTCAGTGAGAGATGACTGTAGCCTGAATTCTGTGTTAGGGAATTCGGTTTGATATATAGAACTTGATTTTATTTATTTTTTTAAAGACGAGCAATTGATAGTCCTGGAAGCATATCAAATTATTTGCTCAACTTGACCACTAACAGTCAGTTTCCTGGACAAATGATCTAAAACTCTCACGTGTTTGTATTTGATTACATTGTCTATAACACCACCAGCTTTTAAAATGCAATTATGGATTGCTTTGGTAAAAATAATTGGTTTCTTTATAAATGACTAATTTCTGAAAAGAAAAGTGACATGCATATATATTTGTGAGGGTTGTGGAAAGGATAGGAGAAGAGACAAACTATAAATGAGCTGTGAAAAGCAGTTTAAGATCCTCTGAGAAAACTTGGCCCAATTGTGTTTTCTCCTACTTTCTCCAATTAAAGATGTTTCCTTTGATGGAATGAGGCATCAGAAGATCATTATGTTTCAGTGAAGCAGTGATGCAAAGCCCTTCTCAGGAATGACTCAGAGGAACTGCTCCCTGGAAGGACATGAGGATTTTTGCTTTTTAGATTCAGGCTGCTTAAAATCCAAATGCAATATGATTATTAACTGTTATTTTCTAGTGAAAGGGCATATAAAATGAGGAATTATAATCTCAAACTATGCTGATGAGAGAAAAAAAAACTTTGTGGGGTTAATTCTGTTAAAAATACAGAGTTTGGATAAAAACTGACTGATTGGGGAGGGGGACTTGCCTCTAGAAAAGAAAATCTTTATTTGAAGCTAAAAGGGAACATAGATTAATAAAGAATTTTGTGACTATTACAAATAATTTAAATTTTTGACAGAAAACAATGGTCATTTATGATATAAGACTGGAGCTAAATGAAGAGACTTATTTGTGTTTAGGAGATGAGTTAGCAAGAAACATAAATTGACAGTAGATTGATATTATAGAAGAGTAAGGTGCTTGGTCTGTCTATAATGGTAAGAGTCAAAGTTACTTTGGGATGCACATATTACGAAACACCTGGACTTTGGAGTCTGAAAGACCTGGGTTCTAAACTAGACCCCTCTAATTACTGGTTGTATGATCTTGGGCAAACTTCTACCTCTTGATATACAATTTGCTAATCTATAAAAAGGGCACAATTAGATGTATCCCATTTTTTTAATTTCTTCAAGAAAGAATATGTAAATTCCTCTTACAGCTTATTAATAAATGATGCCTATTAATTATTTATCATATATTTACATTAGCTTACAAAGTTGTCAGTAATATTTTCACCCTGAAGTTTCAGGAACTACTATTTGGCCACAAATTAATTGGTATTTCAAAAAATTATATTTTTATGCTGTTCTGTTGTTTGGAAATAAGCAAATATCCTCTATTACAATGTTTCTTACAAAAGAATTTTTTTTTTCACCGTGCAGGTGCTTTAGTTCATTTGGGCTGCTATAACAAGAATAGCATAGATTGGGTGGCTTTAAACAATAGAAATTTATTTCTCACAATTCTGGAGCCTGGGAAGTCTAAGATCAAGGCAGATTCTTTTTCTGGTGAAGTCCCTCTTCTTGGTTCATAGATGATTGTCTGATGGTGTCCTCACATGAAGGAAGGGGTGAGAGTTCTTTGGAGTCTCTTTCTAAGGGCACTAAATTAGGTATTCTGAGACTCAGTTTCCAACATGTGGAGTTGTGGGGGTTCACAACCAACTGCAAAGTGTTGAAGAATTCAACTCAATTCTGACACTATCTGGACATATCAGAAGATTCCACAGATTAAGGGTTCACTCCTACAAGACTGCACCTCCCCATCACCCTGATGCTTGTGACAAACCCAGGCAGTTACCTGCCATTCTAACTACCTGGCTAGAAATCATAAATTTCTATGACTCCCTTTTTGGAATTGATTAATTTGGCAGAGTGGCTCACGGAACTCAGAGAAACATTTTACTTACTTGATCACTTATTTCTTATAAAAGGATATAACACAGAAACAATCAGATAAAAGAGATGCATAGGACAAGGTGTATGAGAAGGGGCATGAAGCTTCTATGCCCTCTCAGGGTGTGCCCCAAATTTCCTCTTGTTCATATACTTGGAAGCTCTCCAAACCTTGTCCTTTTTGGTTTAATGGGGGTTTCATTACAGAGTCATGATTGATTGAGTCATTGGCCAATGGTGATTGATTTTATCTCCAGGTCCTCTCCCTCCCTGTAGGTGGGAAAGGTTGGGAGTGGGGGCAGAGAATGAAAGTTCCAACCTTTTATTCATATAGTTGGTTCCTTTGTTAACCAGCCCTCATCCTCAGATGGGGTCCAAAAGTCACCTCATTAATAACAAGACACCTTTGTCAATCTTAACACTAAGGAAATTCCAAGGGTTTTTGGGAGCTGTGAGCCAGGAACTATGGATGAAGACCAGATACATATTCAGATGACCAAATTTATATTTCTTATAAATCATAATATCACAGATACTAATCCCATTCATGAGTGTTCCACTTTCATCACCTAATCATCTCCCAAAGGCCCCACGTCTTAACACTATAATACTGAGGTTTAAGATTTTAGCATGCAGATTTTGGGAGGACACAAACATTACGACCATAATAAGATGTATATTATTTCAACATAGATGTGAATGTTAAAACTGTGACTTCTTGTCTTGGGTGACAATTTCATTTTTGCATTTCAAGTTAGAATCTTTTTTTCACAGAAATATTTTACTAAGTACTTGGTATCAGTACTTTCTTATTACATTAGATTTATAAGTACTTTTTTCTGAAATTATCACAGAAATCAAGTTATTGTTAAAAATTTTATGTGTGGCCTCACAAAGGACATTACTTGCCTTCCTAATGCAACTACTTATTTTCACAAAGTCCTCTTGAAAGTTAGTTCTAATGTTATCAAGCAAGATGTCTTAGTTTCGTATCTATAAAATTATCCATTATATGTACAAGTAGAATGTTTTTGTACTTTGGGATTTGCTATCTAATGGCATAAAGAACTGTTTTGGGGAGACTTAGGAAATCAAGTCTAGGCCTAAGTAGTACTATATCTAGAAACTCTTGGAAAGGTTTCCTTGTTTCCAGTAGAGTATAAGTCTGCATGGTAACTGTTGTCTGAATGTCAAATTTTGGATCTAATTGCAGAAAGGTAATAAACTATTTGGTGGTCTTTAAAAGCTTGAAACATAATTCCTTATTTGTCCCTCCTGTTTCACCCATTAAACACTTATCCTTGCAAAAATAGTGGTTTAGTTGGTTTCCATAATATTTAAGATTGGTATGAAAAGCTTGTGGCTTGCACAGGCCTTGATTTGGCTAAAGAGAGTGTTATGAGTAGTCTGTGATGTGTTTGCAATATTCATCTATAGTTCTCAGTGGATTTGAGACTCTACTTCCTATCTCATGGTCTACATGGAATTTAGTTTCAAAATGAGCCACTGCATTGAGTTTGTTGCTGTACAGCAAGTTATTCCACCAACATATGGTTCAATGCTCTTTCTTCTACATTATATCCTTGTCAACAAGCATGACCTAAAACTAAATTGGAAAAAGTTCTTTTTGAAGCATTTATTATTTTGGCTAAAAATGTTGATACATACTTTTCTACCATTTGCTATTTGATGTTAAAATTTAAATAATTTGGGGGAAATGTTTGAAGATGATGGAGGAGTAGGAGTCCTCATCCCACCTGGTCCCACCAATTTACCTAGGTAACTTTCAAATCATCCTGAACACCTACGAATTCGACCTGAGACTTAAAGAGAACAGCCAAAATTACTACAGAGAGAAGGGTATTCGCTTCTAGCAAGAATTATCTAGGGTGAAATTTACTTAGGTCTTGGTTGATATTCTTGACTCAGCCCACTCACACACCATTCTGCATTGAGCAAAATGACTAGAAGGAAGAACTCAACACAAAATAAAGAATCAGAAACACTATTCTTTGCCACATAATTACAGAATTTGGATTACAATTTGATGTCAGAAAGCCAATTCAGAAGCACAATTATAAAGCTACTTGGTGGCTCTGGAATAAAGCATAAAAGATTCAAGAGATTTCATGACTTCAGGATTTAGATCTAATCAGGCTGAAACTAAAAATCAATTAAATGAGATGCAATCCAAACTGGAGGTCCTAATGACGAGGGCTAATGAGGTGGAAGAGTGAGTGACATAATAGAAGACAAGTTGATGGCAAGGAAGGGGCTGGGGAAAAAAAGAGAACAAAACCAATTAAAAGACCATGAGGAAAAGTTAAGGGAAATAAATGATAGCTTCAGAAGGAAAAATTCACATATAATTGGAGTTCCAGAGAGTGCTGAGAGGGGCAGAGAGTCAGAAAGCATATTTGAACAAATCATAGCTGAGAACTTCCCTAATTTGGGGGGGGGGGAAACAGGCATTCAGATCCAGGAGATAGAGAGGTTCCCCCCCCCCCGCCAAATCAATAAAAAACGTTCAACACCTCAACATTTAATAGTGAAACTTGCAAATTCCAAAGATAAAGAGAAAATCCTTAAAGCAGCAAGAGACAAGAGATCCCTAACTTATATGGGGAAAAATATTAGATCAACAGCAGACCTCTCCACAGAGACCTGGCAGGCCAGAAAGACCTGGCAGAATATATTCAGGGTCCTAAAGGAGAAGAACATGCAGCCAAGAATACTTTATCCAGCAAGGCTCTCATTCAGAATAGCAGGAGAGATAAAGAGCTTCCAATATAGGCAGAAACTGAAAGAATATGTGACTACCAAACCGGCTATGCAAGAAATATTAAGAGGAACCCTGTAAAAGAAAGAGGAAGCCCAAAGAAATAATCCACAAAAACAGGGACTGAATAGGTATTACGAGGACACTAAATTCATATCTTTCAATAGTAACTCAGAACGTGAATGGGCTAAATGATCCCATCAAAAGATGTGGGGTTTCAGACTGGATAAAGAGCAAGACCCATCTATTTCCTGTCTACAAAAGAATCATTTTAGACCTAAGGACACTTCAAGCCTGAAAATGAAAGGTTGGAGAACCATTTACCATTCAAATGGTCCTCAAAAGAAAGCTGAGGTGGCAATCCTCATATCAGATAAAGCTTATCTCAAAGACTATGGTAAGAGATGAAGAGGGACATTATATCATACTTAAAGGATCTATCCAACAAGAGGACCTAACAATCATGAACATATATGCCCCTAATGTGGGAGCTGCCAAGTATATCAATTAATTAATAACCAAAGTAAAGACATACTTACATAATAATACATTAATAGTGGGAGACTTCAACACAGCACTCTCTGCAAATAACAGATCCTCTAAGCACAACATCACCAAAGAAACAAGGGCTTTAAATGATACACTGGACCAGATGGATTTCACAGATATATACAGAACTTTGCATCCAAACACAACTGAATACATATTCTCAAGTGCATGGAACTTTCTCCAGAGTAGACCATATACTGGGTCACAAATCATGTTTCAACTGATACCAAAAGACAGGGATTGTCCCCTGCATATTTTCAGACCATAATGCTTTGAAACTTGAACTCAATCACAAGAAGAAATTTGGAAGAAAAACAGATGGAGGTTAAAGAGCATCCTACAAGGCAGCCTGGGTGGCTCAGCAGTTTAGTTCTGCCTTCAGTCCAGGGCCTAATCCTGGGGACCCGGGATCGAGTCCCATGTCAGGCTTCCTGCATGGAGCCTGCTTCTCCCTCTGCCTGTGTTTCTGCCCCCCCGCATCTCTCATGAATAAATAAATAAAATATTTTTTAAAAAGAGCATCCTACTAAAAGATTAATGGGTCAACCAGGAAATTAGAGAAGAATTCAAAAGATTCATGGAAAAGAATGAAAATGAAGATACAACTATTCAAAATCTTTGGGATACAGCAAAAGCAGTCCTAAGAGGGAAATACATAGCAATACAAGAATCTCTCAAAAAATTGGGAAAAACTCAAATACACAAGCTCACCTTGCACCTAAAGGAACTGGAGAAAGAATAGCAAATAAAACCTACACCAAGCAGAAGAAGAGAGATAATAATGATTCAAGCAGAACTCCATGAAATAGAGACCAGAAGAACTGTAGAACAGATCAACAAAACCAGGTTCTTTGAAAGAATTAATAAGATAGAGAAACCATTAGCCAGCCCTATTAAAAACAAAAGAGAAAAGACTCAAGTTAATAAACTCATGAATGAAAGAGGAGAGATCACAACCAACACCAAGGAAATACAAATAATTTTAAAAACGTATTATGAGCAGCTATACGTCAATAAATTAGGCAATCGCGAAGAAATGGTCGCATTTCTGGAAAACCACAAACTACCAAAACTGGAACAGGAAGAAATAGAAAACCTGAACAGTCCAATAATGAGGGAAGAAATTAAAGCAGTCATCAAAAACCTCCCAAGACACAAAAGTCCAGGGCCAGATGGCTTCCCAGGGGAATTCTATCAAACGTTTAAGGAAGAAAGAATACCTATTCTACTAAAGCTGTTCCGAATGCTAGAAAGGGATGGAATACTTCCAAACTCATTTTATGAGGTCAGCATCACCTTAATTCCAAAACCAGACACAGACCCCACCAAAAAGGAGAATTATAGACCAATATCCCTGATGAACATGGATGCAAAAATTCTCAACAAGATACTAGCCAATAGGATCCAAAGTACATTAAGAAGATTATTCACCATGACCAAGTGGGATTTATCCCTGGGATGCAAGATTGGTTCAACACTGGTAAAACAATCAACGTGATAGATCACATCAACAAGAGAAAAAAACAAGAACCATATGATCCTCTCAATAGATGCAGAGGAAGCATTTGACAAAATACAGTATTCATTCCTGATCAAAACTCTTCAGAGTGTAGGGATAGAGGGAACATTCCTCAGCATCTTAAAAGCCATCTATGAAAAGTCCAAGCAAATATCATTCTCAATGGGGAAAATATGAGAGCCTTTCCCCTAAGATCAGGAACATGACATGGAGGTCCATTCTCACCACTGCTATTCAACATAGTACTAGATATCCTAGCCTCAGCAATCAGACAAGAAAAATAAGTAAAAGGCATTCAAATTGGCAAAGAAGTCAAGCTCTCCCTCTTTGCAGATGACATGATACTGTACGTAGAAAACTCAAAAGACTCCACCCCAAGATTGCTAGAACTCAGAATTTGACAATGTGGCAGGATACAAAATTAAGCCCAGAAATCAGCGGCATTTCTATACACTAAAAATGAGACTGAAGAAAGAGAAATTAAGGAGTCGATCCCATTTACAATTGCACCCAAAAGCATAAGATACCTAGGAATAAACCTAACCAAACAGGTAAAGGATCTATACCCTAAAACCTATGGAACACTTCTGAAAGAAATTGAGGAAGACACAAAAAGATGGAAAAATAGTCCATGCTCATGGATTGGAAGAATTCATATTGTGAAAATGTCTATGGTGCCCAGGGCAATTTACACGTTCAATGCAATCCCTATCAAAATACATGGGCTTTCTTCAGAGTTGGAACAGATCATCTTAAGATTTGTGTGGAATCAGAAAAGACCCTGAATAAAGAAGAAAATATTGAAAAAGAAAACCAGAGCTGGGGGCATCACAATGCCAGATTTCAAATTGTACTACAAACCTGTGATCATCAAGACAGTGTGGTACTGGCACAAAAAGAGACACATAGATCATTGGAACAGAATAGATAACCCTCAACTCTATGGTCAACTAGTATTGGATAAAGCAGGAAAGTCTTTCCACTGGAAAAAGGACAGTCTCTTCAATAAATGGTGCTGGGAAAATTGGATTGCCACATGCAGAAGAATGAAACTAGACCATTCTCGTATACCATACACTAAGATAAACTCAAAATGGGTGAAAGATATAGACAAGATCTTTCAAGATGTTAGACAAGAATCCATCAGAATCCTAGAGCAGAACACAGGCAACACCTTTTTTGAGCTTGGCCACAGCAGTCTCTTGCAAGATACATCTATGAGGGCAAGGGAAACAAAAGCAAAAATGAACTATTGGGTCTTAATCAAGATAAAAATCTTCTTCACAGCAAAAGAAACAGCCAACAAAACTAAAAGACAACCTACAGAATGGGAGAAGATATTTGCAAATGACGTATTAGGGAAAGGGCTAGTAACCAAGATCTATAAAGAACTTATTAAACTCAACAGCAAAGAAACAAACAATCCAATCATGAAATGGGAAAAAGACATGAACAGAAATTTCACCAAAGAAGACATAGACATAGCCAACAAACACATGAGAAAATGCTCCACATCACTTGCCATCAGGGAAATACACGTTAAAGCCACAATGAGATCCCACCTCACACCAGTGAGAATGGTGAAAATTAATAAGACAGGAAACAACAAATGTCAGTGAGGATGTGAAGAAAGGGGAACCCTCATGCATTATTGGTGGGAATGTGAACTGATGCAGTCACCCTGGAAAACTGTGTGGAGCTTCCACAAAGAGTTAAAAATTGAGCTACCCTATGACCCAGCAATTACTACTGGGTGTTATCCCAAAGAACAGATGCAGGGAAATGACAGGACACCTGCACCCCAATGTTTATAGCAGCAATGTCCACAATAGCCAAACAGTGGAAGGAGCCTCGGTGTCCATCAAAAGATGAATGGATAAAGAAGATGTGATCTATGTATACAGTGGAATATTCCTCAGCCATTAGAAATGACAAATACCCACCATTTGCTTCAACGTGGATGGAACTGGAGGGTATTATGCTGAGTGAAGTGAGTCAACGGAGAAGGACAAACATTATATGGTCTCATTCATTTGGGGAATATAAAAATAGTGAAAGGGATTATAGGGGAATGGAGAGAAAATGAGTGGAAAATATCAGAGAGGGTGACAGAAAATGAGAGACATCTAATTCTGGGAAACGAACAAGAGGTTGTGGAAAGATAGATGGGTGGTAACCTATCTTCATAGGAGATCCCATGAGGTATGTGCTTTTAGGGTCATTGTCTATGCTAAATAGGTTTTCAAAGGCTCAGCTTGGACTATCTGCCTCTCAGGTTAACTGCCATTTTTTACAAGGTAACAAGGTAATAGCAATGTGGTGACATGCTAGATTCTTCCAGTGTTGTTGAAAAATGTAACAATTTGTGGTGCTTGACAGAGAAATCTTTTTGATTGAATTACTCTACTTATAATAAACAATTGTGCATCCACAAATACTTATTATTCAATTTTTGCTATTTTAAGTGATTTTGATGCTTTTAAGCTCTAAGAGGTATATTTATCAACAGCTTTCAAGTATTTGCCTTTATTTTCTCCTATGATTACCTTTTTTTGATTGTCTTCACACTTGAGACTAGAATTTATAACAGTTGGAAATTTATCACTTTAAAGAATGAGGCAAATCAAACTATCTTCCAAGAAGAATTACTTTGGGGATGGCATGTTGAGTAGTTCCCTGACCCTCAAGTTAATTATTCCTCTGTCTGTAAGCAACTTTTCTTCATTCTAGCTCTAGATGCCAGCCCTGAGTAAGTGAGCTATCCAGCCCAAGCTTAAGCCCAGTCTCTGGCATGCATTGATGGAGCAATAGTGGAGACTGTTTTATGTCCTGTTTACTTTGCACATTTCTCTACTTCCTTAGTGAATGTCTAACTCACTGTCCAACATTTGCATCTCAATGTAGGTTTATTTTCAGATTTCAGACACATTTTGTAAAAGTATAAAAAGTTAATTAATTTTATTTTTTTAAGATTTATTTATTTATTCATGAGATACAGACCAAGAGAGAGGCAGAGACATAGGCAGAGGGAGAAGCAGGCTCCTTGCAAGCGAGCCCGATGTGGGATTTGATCCTGGATCCTGGGATCACGCCCTGAGCCGAAAGTAGACAGTCAACTGCTATGCTACCCAGGCGTCCCCAAAAGTTCATTAATTTAGATACAACACCAAAGACATGATCCAAGAAAGAAACTTCTGCTCTGAAAAAACAATAAAACTGGACAGCTTCATGCAAAAGAATGAAACTAGACCACTTTCTTAGTTATACACAAAAATAAAATGGATTAAAGACCTAAATGTGGACCTGAAACCATAACAATCCTAGAAGAAAACATTGGCCATAGCAACTTTTCTAGATATATCTTCTGATGCAAGGGAAGCAAAAGCAAAATAAAATTATTAGGGCTATACCAAAATAAAAAGCTTTTGCACAGCAAAGGAAATAATAAAAAATGAAAAGGCAGTGTACTGAATGGGAGAAGATATTTGCAAATGATATATCTGATAAGGGGATAATATATAAAATATATAATGAACTTACACAATTCCACACCAAAAAAAATCAATAAATTTAAAAAATGGGCGAAAGATTTGAATAGACATTTTTCCAAAGACACACAATTATCCAGTAGACACATGAGAAGATGCTCAGCATCACTAATAATTAGAGAAATGCAAATCAAAACCATAATGAAAAATCACTTTATACTTGTCCAAATAGCTAGAATAGAAAATATAAGAAATAACATGTTGGGGAGGATGTAGAGCAAAAGGAATCCTTGTGCACTATTAGTGGGAATGTAAATTGGTGCAATCACTGTGGAAAATAGTATGAAGTATCCTCAAAAAATTGAAAATAGAAATACCATATGATTTAGTAATCTCACTACTGTGTATATACTCAAAGAAAACAAAAACACTAATTCAAGAAGATATATGTACCCCTGTGCTTATTGCAGTATCATTGACAATAGCCAAGATATGGAAGCAACCCCAGTGTGCACTGGCAGATGAATGGATAAAGATGTAGTATATATAACAATAGAATACTATTCAGCCATAAATATGAATGAAATCGTACCATTTGCAACAATATGAGTAGACCCAGAGGGTATTATACTAAGTGAAATAAGTCAGACAGAGAAAGACAAATACCATATGATTTCATTTGTATGTGGAATCTTAAAAACAAAGAATCAAAAAAATCAAACTCTTAAATACAGAGAACAAACTGGTAGTTGCTGGAGGAGAGGGAGGTAGTAGGAGACAGAAGTAGCATGGATGAAATAGGTGAAGAGGATTAGAGGTACAAACTTCCATTTGAGATAAATAAGCCATGAAGATGAAAAATACAACATTGGGAATATTGTCAATAATATTGTAATAACACTGCATAGTGACAGATGGTGACTATACTTATTGTTGTGAGCACTGAGTAATGTATTGTTGAATTAGTGTATTGTACACCTGAAACTAATATAACAATGTATGTTAATTATACTTCAATTTAAAAAAGACTTATCTGAGAAAGACAATATCAAGAGAATGAGAAGTCAAGTCAGACTGGGAGAAGATATTTGCAGAAGACATATCTGATAATACACTATAATCCAAAAAATACAAAGAACTCTAAAATTCAACAATAAGACAACAAACAAATAGATTTTTTAATATAAGCCAAAGACCTTGACACCTCACCAAAGAAGATATACATATTGCAAATAAGGATATGGAAAGATGGCTTCACATCATATGTCATCAGAGAAATGCAAATTTCTAGTAGAGTAGCCAAAATCCAGAACACTGACACCACCAAATGTTGGTGATGATGTGGAACAACAGAAACTCTCATTCATTGCTCCTGGGAATGCTAAGTGGTAAAGCTACTTTGGAAGACAGTTTGGTGGTTTCTTACAAAACTCAATAAAATTTTACCATACCATCCAGCAATTGTACTTCTTGGCATTTACCCAAAGGAGTTGGAGACGTGCACACAAAACCCCACATAGGGGTGATTATAGCAACTTTATTCATCATTGTCAAAGCTTGGAAGCAACAAGGATGTCTCTCACTGAGTAAATGAACAAATTATAGTACCTCCAGACCATGGAATATTATTGTCCTAAAATGAAATGAGCTATCAAGCCATGAAAAGACATGGAGAAAACTTAAATGTACATTACTAAGTAAAAAAAGACAACCTGAAAGGCTACATATGGTATGATTCCGAGTATACAGAATTCTGGAAAATACAAAACTAAGGAGAGAGTAAACAGATGAGTCATTGCCAAGGGTTGGGCAGCTTGAAGGGGTTAACAGATGGAGCATAGAGGATTTTTAGGGCTGTGAAAATACTTGGTATGATGCTATAATGGTGAATACATGTCATGATACATTTGTCCAAACTCAGAATGTATACCAAGAATGAACTCTAAAGCATGGATTTTGGGTGATTATGATGTGTCAATGCAGGTTCATTAATCATAACAAATTTACCACTGTGGTGGAGGATGTCAATAATGTGTAGAGGTACGGGTAATATGAAAAATCTCTGTACTTTCCTTTTAATTTTGCTGTGAACCTAAAACACTCTAAAAAAGTTAAGTCTCAAAAAAAAGTTAACCAGGTGAATACATAGTTAACATGCTACAATAAATTAAAATTAATATATGGTAGAGTTTACTATAGAGATAAAATTTATTTTAATAGCCTTGTAAATGACTTGTCATGTGTATTATGGAATGATTAAGAACCTAAAAACCTAAAAGGATTTGCTTAAATTTTTTGGTTACACTTTACTGTGTTTTATGGAGCAAATGATTTGCTGTAGTGCTATTAAAAGGTCTTTAAAAGATCTCAGGATATAGGCTCATACTAAAAGTCAACATTTATTGAGCTTTACATTTGCTATTGCTTTTGATACTCCCAACAATAGAATTAGATGGGAGTTTTTATTCCCTCTCCATTTTAACAGATGAAAAAACTGGGGACTTAGATCTGGGACTCAAATTCAGAATAGTCTGAAAGCAAAGCCTCTGTACTCGACCACTGCAGTATATGTGCTTGAATATTAGTGATCTGCAGAACTTTTATACACATAAACTCACTACCTTCCTAAAGGATTGGTATTATTTATTTCTTAAATGTTTGATAGATTTTACTGTTGAAGACATCTGTGCATGGAGTTTTCTTTAAGGATGATTTTTAATTATAATTCAATTTCTTTAATTGATAAAAGGTCATTCAAAATTTCTATTTCTTCGTCAGATTTATTAATTTGTGACTTATGATAAGTCCTTGAACTCTAAGTTCTCAAATTTGTAGGCATAACACTAATATTCACTTATTATTCTTTTAAGGTCTATGGGATCTGAATTAATATCCTTTCTTTCATTTTTGAATTGGCAATTTATGTCTTTTTTCTTGATCAGTCTAGCTAGAAGTTTATCAATTTTAGAACCAGAAACTCTGCTAGTGTTTGAGATATAATTACTAGGTTACATGAGGATATAGTGATGAAAATGCAGACATATTGTGTACTTCCATGGAAATTAGAGTGTCACAAAGTAGTTAGCCAATAAGCAAATGAAAATGTAGATAGAAGAGCTTTTGTTAAATTCTATGAATTAAGTAAACAGGGTGTTTTGATAGTGAATAGTAACAGGAGTGAAGCGTGGGATTTAGGGGATATGAATGGCATTCAGCAGAGTCCTTTTAGAGGATGCAATTCTTAAGCAGAAATTTGAAGGATGACAAAGAGCTTGCTTTGTTAACAGCATAATGAATGTTGTTCTAGACAAAGGGAACAACTGATGTGAGAGTCTCCAGTTAAGAATACTTTTAGAATGTTAAAGTAACTAAAGGAAGGTCAGTAGAGATAGGTGAGGATGCAAGTGGAACAATAAGTTTGGATATTGAGACAGGGTTTAGCTCAAGCAAGGACTTATGGACAATTGTAGGTATAAACCAGGGTTGGTACTCTTTTACTTTAAATGCCCAGATAGCAAATATTTTAGGCATTTTAGGGCCATATAATCTGTCACAACTACTCAGCTCTACATTATGGAGCAGAAATAGCCATAGTAAATAAACAAATGAGCAACACTGTGGTCCAAACCCCCATCCCAAGCAAGTAGTAGGCTAGACTAGCCCAGAATTCAAAATTTTCTGACCCTTGACATAAAATGTTTTGGTCTTTTATTTAGAGTAAAAACCACAGAGTTGAGAGTTTAAGTGGAATTGTGAAAGATGAGAACTACTTTTTTTCATAAAGTACTGGTTACTCTGCCAGGGCAAAATATCCTGCAGACGTGTAAAGAGCATACGCTATCGTGGGAGTGGCATAAAAATGGGGCATATTTGGACAGCAATGTGTGTGTGTGTGATCTGCAAAGATGCAGTGAAATAAGCAAAAATGAAACTTGTGGGGTGATGGGTCTGAAAAATGTGCTGACATGTTGTGAATTGACTAAGGTGATTTTTTTAAATTAAAGTATAGCTTACATACAAATTTATTTTAGTTTCAGGTGTATAACATAGTGCTTTGACAGTTCTATTTATCACTAAATGTTCTTCATGATAAGTGCAATTACCATCTGTTACCATACATTTTTACGACATTAGTGACTGTATTCCTTATGCTGTACTTTTCATCTCTAGGACTTACTTAAAGTTTGTACCTCCTAATCTTCTTTACCCATTTCACCCATACTCCCCCTAACACCTCCCCTTTGCAATCACCAGTTTATTCTCTATATTTATGAATCTGCTTCTACTTTTTGGTTTGTTTTTTAGAATGGTTTTTTTTTTTTTTTTTTTTTTTTTTTTTTTTTTTTTTTAGATTTCACATATGAATGAAATCCTAGGACTTTCTGTGTTTGACTTACTTCACTTGGCAAAATACCTCATAAGTCCATCTATGTTGTTGCAAATGGCAAGCTTTCATTCTTTTTTGTAGCTGAGCAATATTCCATTGTGTGTGTGTGTATACATATACATATATATATGTATATATGTATAATGTACTTTTTATACAATAATCTATCATTTATTGCAGGATTGTTTATAATAGCCAAAATATGGGTTCTTAATTTCATAGCCATACTTATGTTTAGATGACATTCATGTGAAAGATGAATTAGAGATGAACAAAAGTAGAAGTATTTTTCTTGTCTGAACGAACCCCTGATGGCTTCCCATTTCTTACCAAATAAATCTATATTGCTGTTGCTATTGAGGTCCTGCATGATCTCCACTCATAATCCCAGTCTAATTTATTTTTCTTTATTCCAGAGAGGAAACTCATCTCTCCTGCTGATTCCTACTTAGTAATTTGGCTTCTATTATCTAAAGGATCAATTGTCTCTATTTTTTTTTACTTGTTAATTAAACAACTTTTTATTTTATTCAGGACGCTTTTTCTGTAGTTTCAAGTTTTTATTTAAATTCCAGTTAGTTGGGCAGCCCAGGTGGGTTTAATGCTGCCTTCAGTCCAGGGTGTGATCCTGGAGACCCGGGATCGAGTCCCACATCAGGCTCCCTGCATGGAGCCTGCTTCTCCCTCTGCCTGTGTCTCTGCCTGTCTCTCTCTCTCCTCTCTGTGTATTTAAATAAATAATAAAAAATCTTTAAAAAATAAATGAATTCCAGTTAGTTAACATGTGGTGTAACGTTAGTTTTAGGCATAAGAATTCAATGATTTGTAACTTACGTACAATACTCAGTGCTCATCATAAGTGCCCACCTTAATCCCAATCACCTATTTAACCCATACCTCCACCCATCTCCCTTCCAGCAACCCTTAGTTTGTTCTCTAAAGAGTCTTATGGTTTGCCTCTCTGCTTTTTCTCTTCCCTATGTTCATCTATTTTGTTTCTTAAATTCCACATATGAGTGAAATCATATGGTATTTGTCTTTCTCTGACTGACTTATTTAGCTTAGTATAATACTCTCTGGCTCCTTCCACATTTTTGTAAATGGCAAGATTTTATTCTTTTTGATAGTTGAGTAATGAGTAATGATGGATGAGTAATATTCCATTACATATTATCTATCTATCTATCTATCTATCTATCATCTATCTATCTATCATCTATCTCTCCATCCCACATCTTTATCCATTCATTAGTCAATGGACATTTGGAGTCTTTCCATAATTTAGCTATTGTTGATAATGCTACTATAAACATTGGGGTGCATGTGCCCCTTCACATCAGTATTTTGTATAATAAGTTTTTCTTAAGATTTGTAGAAGTAAAAAAAAAAGTAAAAACAAACAAACAAACAAACAAAAAGATTTGTAGAAGTAGACTATTTATAAATCTCAGTTTTCAATTTTTAAAATAAATGTATTTTCTACTTTTGAGTGGAAAGATGTGATATATCGTAAGTAATTAGTTATGAAATTGGACTAGGAGTGTATATTAAGCAGAATAGTTGAGTGTCACAAAGTTGGTACAGTGAAAACATAATGATGTTAGAGCTTAGATGTTTTTGTATTCTCTGTCTTAGAAGACTCCATGTTTCACAATTAATCCAAAGTCACAGCTGAAATTTTCATCCTAGGACCATAAGTTACTTGCTACCTTTAATATGGAGTAAATAATGTAATTTAGAGCCACAAACCTTTTTTTCTTTCTGTTTTGAGGATTAAAGTGATATATTTAGAGAGGACTATTTGCATTAAACCAAAATATATGAAAACTCTTTTCAGGGAACACTTAAGGCACGCTTCAAAAAAATGCAGATAATGCAAGTCAAATTTCTTGGGTATTGTTGCTATTTTATCTTGTTCTTCAGTCCTCTGGAACTGACACTAAGAGGAAGTTATCTTATATCATTGCTTTGGAAATGTGATTAGGTTACACTCAATTTGTCAATATTTACAACACTTTGGTTGGTTATTTCAAACTCTTTGTCCTCCTTGAACAGGATTAAGGCATTAGTCACCAATGGGGCTTCATTATTCTGTGAAGGAGTGGTTTGACAAATATTAGCTCTAATGCAATTTTCCTCCTTGACATGAAATGAGGCCTGCAGAGGTAGGGAACAATCTCTGACTCCTGATTGCCTCCTCAGGCCTGGTGTGATGGGGCTTGCGTGAGCAAATGGAGACAGCAGGTGTGTTGTAATATGGCCTTTACTGTGTAATACCATCAAGGTCCCCAAGGAGTCACAACTAGGGGGTTTATAGTTAATCTTCCAGTTTATTTAACCCCCTGATTCAGAAGTTTCCCCCCAGACCCACGGGTGTTTATTCTCTAAGTAGGCTTAAATTTTTCTTGGTGGGGAAGTTGTGTTGTCTTCAATATGGCTCTTCACCACAAGCAGCTCCTACAATTAAGAGCAGCGCAGGAGCAAAAGCGGATAATAGAGTTTAGTGTTCCTTTTAAAGCACATTCCTTATCCTTAAGTGCTGTGAGTGAGCCCAGAGTGCATTCAAGATCCCTTTCCTACACATTCACATTACAACACAAAGGCAAATATATTCCATAAATACTGAGTAGATACAGTTGATCCTTGTTATCTGCAGTAATCATTGTTTATGGTTGCTGCCCGTACTGACCATTGCTCATAGGGGAATACAGGGTTAGGTTCCTGTAGTTGCAAGCTTGTAGTCACAACATTGTCCTGAACTGATCAATACGTATCCTTGTTTTACATGGTATCCTTTTAGAGACATTTTATTTATATTTATTATTGATTCATTAACTTGTGGCCATCAGCACTATAACTCATGCCTGAATGAAGCTAATCTAGCATATACATTTTCTCTGTAAGGCATATCACAGCCCTCTTTTGCTTAGGAACACCAGACAGCACTTCACCATTATGTCTGAGGGCCATTTTATACCATGAAATCACCAACAAAAAGCACAAAAATGTGGAGAACATGGTGCTAAGTAAACCTGGAGAAGGACATGTTCTTATAAATATGAAAGCTGAAGAAAGCAGAATATTGCCTTGTTCAACTTCAGCTGGGGTCATGGGTATTGGGAAACTCAAGTTTTTGCCCTTCTGCATGTCTATGAATCACTGTGAAACCACCATAAGTATTGTTTTGGGGTTACAAATAAAACATTTAGAACAGGCTTGTCACATAGTAGACACCCAAGAAATATTAGTTATGCTCAAGCATGTTTTCCAATTATTTTTATATTTGAATAACATCTTGGCTGGTATAATAATCTTGGATCTCACTTTCATATTTTAGAACTTCTTAACATTGTTCCATCATCTTATGGCATATATTGTTTCTCTTTAGAAATTTAATGTCACCTTGTTTATTTTTCTCTTTCATGGATAATTTGTTCTTCCTTCTTGTATTCTAGAATAATTCTTTATCTTTGAAGTTTTTAATATAAGTAGGATAGGTCTCAATATTGGACATTCTAAAATCAAATTGTCTGTAATATGCATGTATTAGGGTTCTCTAGAGAAAGAAAACCAGCAGTATAGAAAGAGATTTACTATAAGGAATTGGCTTATGCAATTATGGAGGCTGAGAAGTCCCATAATCTGTGTCTGTAAGCTGGAGAACCAAGAAAGCCAGTGATGTAATTCAGTCTCCATCTGATGGCCAGAGAAACAGGCACCTCCAAAGCAGGAGATCAATGTCCCAGCTCAAGCAGTCAGGCAGGCAGGGAGGAATTCCTTATCCTTCTGCCTTTTGTTTTATTCAGGCCTTGAACAGATTGATTGATGCCCACCCACAGTGGAGAAGGCAATCAACTGAATCCATAGGTTCCAGTGTTAATTTCACCTAGCAACATTCACAGACATACCCAGGAAGGATATTTAATCTGAGTATCCTGTGGTTAGTCCAGGTGACACATAAAATGAACTATCATACTGCTCTTTCAGTCTTCATAATGAACTCATCTTAAGAATTTTTTTTTTTGCATTTTATTTGTTCCTCACGTTATATTATTTTTCTGGTTGAGTTATTCATATTTCTTCAGTTTTCACCTTTTCATTTTTGGGGGAAGAGAATTTATAGATCCTGTATAGGTGCCATGCTGTTTCTTTTCCAATGGACCTTGTGTGAGCAGAGCAAATAAAGTGGTATATTTATGCTCTTCTGGAGCCTATATGATATTTTTGGTCTTTTTATACTGTACCTAATGCCAGTTGTTCATCCCAATGAGCTAAAGTTTAAGACTGGTTATTTAATTTATTTATAACACTTTTTCTATAGTCTGTGAGCAAATAGAAATAGGGATAAGCTCAGCTGAGGGGATCTTCAGTCTGTTTTTGTTAGAATACTTTTTAAACAAATTATTTTTTTAAGATTTTTAAAATTTATTCATGAGAGACAGACAGAGAGAGAGAGAGAGAGAGAGAGAGGCAGAGAGACACAGGCAGAGGGAGAAGCAGGCTCCATCCTGGGAGCCCAATGTGGGACTGGATCCTGGGTCTCCAGGATCACGCCCTGGGCCGAAGACAGGCACTAAACTGCTGAGCCACCCGAGGATCCCCTGTTAGAATACTTTTATAAGTGTAGAATCTATTTTGCATTTCTGTGATTTTTTTGAATATCCTTTAACTGTAGTTCACTTTATTTAATTGGGGATGTATTTCCCATTCCCATTGTGGAATGTATTAAGGTTCTCAGTCTGACCTACAATAGTCTTTAGTGACTATCAATGAAACCTTCAGTTCTTTAAGAAGTCACCTCTACTTTCATTCTGTTTTAATTATTTTTTTAAGATTTTATTTATTTATGAATGAGAGAGAGGAGAGAGAGTAAGAGAGCACAAGTGCTTGAGGCAGGGGTGGGAAAGGGAGAGAATCTCCAGCAGGCTCTGAACTGAGCATGGAATCCCATGTGGGGCTCCATCCTACAACCCTGAGACCACCACCCAAGCTGAAACCAAGAGTCAGATGGTCAACTGACTGAGGCATTCAGGCACCCTATGTTTTAACTATTATTCTGGATGATCATTTATTTTATTATTTTTTAAAGATTTTATTTATTCCTGAGAGACACACAGAGAGAGGCAGAGGGAGAAGCAGGCTCCATGCACAAAGCCTGACATGGGACTCGATCCTGGGTCTGGGGTTTCCAGGATCACTCCCTGGGCTGAAGCCTGTGCTAAACTGCTGAGCCACCTGGGCTGCCTTGCATGATCATTTATTAATGTCCTTTGTAAGAAGTAACAGAAGAAGACATCCTATCAGTTTGTTTATCCCAATTTTTGAGGTAATAGTAGAATTTTCCAGATTTTGTCATTTGCTGATATGGGTTATGGAAAGTAGAGTCAGAAGTAGGAGCCACCAATATGTGCCATTGCACTTCATTCTGCTGTAGAGACTTCATTTAATTTCATGGAAATTCACATATAAATTATTTAGTACTCTTTTTATTTCTCATACCTTACATCCAATCCAATAGGTAATCCTGCTGAAATGAGCTTCAAAATAAAGTATGTCTAGAATTCAGTATATTTTCTCTGATTCTACTGACATAGAACTGGTGAGAACCACCATCGTCTCTTTCCTGGTTCATCATCATAGCCTTCTAACTGATCTTGGCTTCTATTCTTCATCTCCTACAAGTCTATTCCTAGCTACTATAGCCAAAATTGTTCTTTAGAAATAGTAATCAGATCATGTTTTTTCTTCTGCTGCAAAACCTGGGTGGTAAAAGCTAGAATCTTTTCAATATCTCACAAAGTGGTACATGATTTTTCCTCCCTCCATCACTTTAAATAACCCTATCCCTTAGTAATAATTTCACCATTCATTCTATTCATCACATGGTCCCTTTGCTCTTTCTCAAAATGCCAAATATAGTCTCTTCTTTGCATTGATTCTTACCTGTCCTGAAACCCCCTCTGTCAGATGTCCTCATAGTAACTCCTCATTCAAGTCTTTGCTCAAATGTCACTTTTTCAAGAAAGCCTATCCTGGTTAACTGATTTTAACTTACAACCTATTCTCACTCTGCTTTCTTCATCCTCATTATGCTGATGTATTTTTTTCTCTTTCCATATCATGTTTTACCATCTAACAAATTACATTTAATTTGTTTAATTGTACTTCTTGTTTGTCTATCTCCCCTCTAAAATCTAAGTTCCATGAAAACAAGCATCTGTGTCTATCTTGTTTGCTATTGTATTCCAAGTGCATAGAAATGTGTGCAGGAAATATTTATTGACTATTTTAAGTGGTTAATTATCTCTTTACTAGGACAGATGATAAGAAAATAAGATTCAGACACCTTTTTCCCTTGAAGCAATTACTAGTTCATGGCCATGCAACTTGTCTGAGGGCACAGCTCTCTCCTTTTTTGATCTTCATTCTGGATGGAGTTCTGATTTATTTAAATGTTTGAAAAGAAAAGGAATATTTAACATCGGAGATCAGAAAGATAATGTAAAAATATCTCTTTACTTAATATTATCTTGTGCAGAGATAGCAGGGATATGTTGGAAAACACTTCACGATTATTCCATTTTCTGTGGTTCATACTCTTTTAAATATTTGTCTCACAACTTTTAAAAATAAATATTGATTGAAAAGGAAGGAGTGTAGAGCATCTGGGTGGCTCAGTAGAACATACAACTTGATCTCATGGTCATGAGTTTGAGCACCATGTTGGGCATACAATTTACTTTAAAAAAGTGAGGGAGTGATTATTTATTTTGAAATATCTTAAAATACCTAGATAATCAGAATATGAGTTTACCTATTATATCATAGTAATGATTTAAAAAAAAGAGAGTGTAGTGTGGAAAGAGCAGCTTAGGGATTGGGTAAATCCTAGGACAAATCATCATTCCTCTGCCACTTATTATGTATGACCTTTGACAAATTACTTAAATGCTGAATTTTCATAGTCTTTTTTGCCAAGTAGGAGAAAACAAAACACTAGTCAAAAGAAAAACAGAAATCACTTTATCTGGAAGAGAAATATCTCTTTGTTAAAAAAAAAAAAAGAGGGACTTCAATTTAGGGAATTGATAACATATGTCCTAGATGAGATGAAAAGTAAAATAAGGCAAAGCTAAGCAACCCAGAAATTATGACAACAGGAAGGACAAAAGGAAAAAGAGGAGATCAGGTGGCTTGTAAACTAGGATCACCCAGTAGAAGTCAATACCGGTGGGCTGGATCAGAGGAGCCTGAAGTCAAATAGGCGACCAACCATTATAGGAGATGGTGCTTAAGTTAGAATGTGGGGAGAAATACTCTGGTTTCTCTCTTCTTTTAATCTCTTATCAGTGTCTTTCAAAGGCCAAACTTGGCTGGAATCCAGCAGGCAAAAGAGGGAAGAGCAAGGGATGAATTCGCTAACAGATAAACCAAAAATTGGCAAAAAGACTTGAAAATTAAATGTGATAACACTATATACATAAATAAACTATTGTGCTTTGTACATACTAAATTTTCAATAAAATTTATTAATGTAATGGTGCATAAATTAATGCATTTTCTCTTCCTTTGTATTTGGATGGGTCAACTTTAAACATGGGATAACAAAAATATAACTTATTTATAAAACTTCTCATTATAAGCATTTTGTGTTATTTATTATTGTTATTCCTAGACATACTTTCTCCTGGTCAATTCTCTTCTTGCAAATTATGATTTTTCTCAAAAATGGAATTCTTAACTCATAAAGCAGAAGGATTTAAATGCTCATTTTGTTATTATATTTATATTAATGATCACATCTTTGCCCTACTTACGGTCTTTGCCTTAATTAGTTACTGTCTTCAGTATAAAGTCCAAATTCTTTGGGTGTAAATAAACTTCTTCTCAATATAGCTACACCTACCTTACCAGTCATTTTCAGCCTACACCAGACTTCTCACTTTTCTGATCACAGCTTTATTTCCACACAGTTGTGCCTTTTCTCTTCCTATTCGCCTAAGGAAACTACAATTCTTCTCCCCTTGACCAGTTCGTCTCCTTCTCTTTCTCCCAACCCAAACTTCAGTGTGTCTGTGAAAAGAAACCTCTTCAGCTTCCAAATCAGATGTCAGGGCAAGAGATATGTTAAGTCAATAAACTGGACAGGCAATTGCAGAACACCAAGACCAACGGGGTTCTCAGCATTTAAGAAAGCAGTCAGGACTTGACAAGAAACTAAGAAGGAATAAACATTGAAATAGGAGGAAAGCAGTATGGTATGGTGGAAGCCAAGTGAAGAAAATGTTTCAGTAAGAAGGGAGTGATCATTGGTGCCAAGAATCTGCTGGGAGGGTGGTGAGATGAAGACACTTGATTATTGGATTTGGCAACACAGCGGTCATTGCAACCTTCAGTTGTGTTTTCAGTGATGTAATGAGGAAAAAAACCTGATTGGCTTGGCTTCAAGAGATGGTCAGAAATGAGGACAAGTAGAAGTTTGTTGAATGGGTGAACTATTAGATAAATGAAGAAATGATGTTTGAGAGAAGGTTTCACTATTGGTCAGGAACCAAAACAGATGAATTGTTTTGAACTTTTAGAGGCTCTTAAAATTTTCCAAACAGAAACAACTATGCCACCTTGTGGTGCAAAGCTTTTCTTAAGTGAGGTTTATTCAGAGTAGGATTATTGAGGCTGTAGAGTTAATCTAGGAAAGGTTCTTTGTGAGTCCTATAGTGTATCAAATATATTTGAAGATTCAATATTGAATACTCATCTATGCATTACAGCGACATATGCACATGATATATATGCTTCTAGTAGACATTTCTGGCATAAAAATACCAGATGTTACAATGAAGGGTGAAAAGGAACCTAAAACTAAGAACATACCACTGTTAATTCAAACAACATGATGAATTGTCTTACATGATATTTAAACAAGTCTGCTCTTTGTAATATATACCACTTCGAGACAGACTTTTGAAGTTCAAACTACACACTGTTGAAGTCTGATACATTATAATAAAACTGAAGTTTTTTAATGGATGGTTATAAAATAATGTTTCATTTGCACAGACATCACAAAAATTGTCTTGGAAAATCCCATCCTAAGACAGATTTGAAATATAATAGCTTGCTGTTTGATTTAATTCATTTAATGTTACAACGCTGAAATATTTTATAAGATATAAAAACTGAAACTGCAAACTCCTAGGAGAAAGCATAGGGAAAAGCTCCTTGTCATTGTTTGGCAGTAATTTCTTGGATATGATACCAAAGCACAGCCAATGAAAACAACATAAACAAGTGGGGACACATAAAACAAAAAAAAGCTTCTATACAGCAAAGTAAACCATTAACAAAATGAAAAGGCAACCTCAGAACAGGAGAAAATATTTGCAAACCTGTATCTGATAAGGGGTTAATATCCAAAATATATAATGAATTTACACAATTCAACTGCAAAAAATAAATAACTCAATTAAAAATGGACAAAAGAACGAATAGACATTTTTTCCAAAGAATACATAAAAATGGTCAACCAGCACATGAAAAGGTGCTCAACATCAGTAATAATGAGGGAAACAAATCAAAATCACAATATCATTGCATTCCTGTTAGGATGGCTATTATAATGAAACTAAAGATAACAAGTGTTGAGAACAAGGAGAAAGTGGAAGTTTTGTATACTGTTGGTGGCAATGTAAATTGGTGCAGCCGCTATGGAAAACAGTATGGAGGTTCCTCAACAAACCAAAAAAGTATCATGATCCAGCAATCTATCACCTCTGAGTATATATCTGCAGGAAACAAAATCAATATTTCAAAGGATATCTGCACTCCCATCTTCACTGCAGTATTATTCACGATAGTCAAAATATGGAAACAACCTAAATTTCCATCAATGGGCGAATGAAGAAATTCTAGTATATACATACAATGGAATGTTATTCAGCCTTAAAAAAGAATGAAATCTTGTTTTTACTACAATATGGATAAGCTTGGAAGACATTATGATAAGTGAAATAATCCAGACACAGAAGAACAAATGTTACATGATCTCATTTATAGGAATCTCATTTATTTAGGAATCTTAAATAATAAAACTCATAGAAGCAGAGAGTAGAATGGTGGCCCCCAGGACCTAGGGGAGTGGGAATCAGGGAGATGTTGGTAAAACGGTATATTGTTTTACTTATGCAAGCTGAATAGGTTCTGGAAATCTATAGTACAGCATAGTGCATATATAGTGCATAGTTAATAATACTCTATTTGTTAAAGGTAGATCTTATGTTAAATGTTCTTTTTGAAAAAATAAATTTAAAAAGGAGGGAGAAAACTTTTCGAGGTGATGTTAAATTTACTACATAGTGTATGGTGGTGTTTGATGACTGTGTACATCAAACTCATGAAGATGTATACATATGTACAGCTTTTTGTATGTCAATTATAACTCAAAAAATTACAACTCTTAAATATTGAAAAATAAAGCCTTGGGTCACCAAAGTTATACCTTGTGATAATAAGAAGGAAGACTTGAAATGACTTATTTAACTTAATGTTGTTTCTAGTTAAGACATAGTAGGATACCTGTGTGATAGTGCATTGACTCTTGCTACTCATGTCAGAACGAAATGTTAATTCTATAATTTCTATCCACATTTTTGGCACTTCAACTTGCTTATTAATTGAGGAATACACATGTATTTCTCTTATCCTGGTAATTGAGTAGCATCATGGCGGGAAGGAAATATTGCACCAGATATGTTAAACAGGTAAGGAAAACTTTATTTAAAACTATTGCAGTAGGGGGGGAGAGAATGTAACTCAAGTGTTTTGAAATAGAAGAGGGGAGAGGTTTTGAGCACTGGGGTAAGCTAATGGAAAAATACCTCATAATTGTGGAAAAATACCACATATTATTGTCAATAATAATTGACAGTAGAAAGGTTGATCAATGCAATTAAGCCGTCTATGTTTGCTAATTGGTGCTTATCTAAGTTAGGCTCCAACATTCCCACAGAGTCTCATAGATAGGGGTCTTATCTTTTTTGATAGTTATATTTCAAAGGGCTGGCTTCCAGGTGCTTATTAAGAAAAACCTTCCTGGGTTGTGGAAGATTTAAATTTCAAAAGGACAGAGGAAGAATTTATGACTCCAAGTAAATATTCTCAAGAACTGGGAGATCAGAGACCTGCAGTCAGCAAAACTCCTGTCTAAAGTTTAGTCAAGCTGAGGGTAAAGGTGAGGCCCTCTTGGTCAAGAGATCTTACAGGCATCCTTTGGAGTTGAGATCTCAGTTAAAGGCAAGACTGATCAACCAACTTTAGGCAATTCTTCTCCCTTAATTCTGTCTAGATTCTAATTGACCACTTTCTCTCTATCACTCTGAATCTTGAAAAAGAATGTGCACCTGTGAGTCTCCTGTTCTCCATTTCCTTAGCCCTTATCGTAGTTCGAAGTGACCTTTCTGGAAGGCAAGAGTACTCCCAAATAGGAGGCACCGCTAGTCCCATTTCATATAATTATAGCAAGTTTGAAATGAATGAGCCAAGCAAACTTCCTTCTCTTCTTGCCTTAAATGTTTTACTTCCTGATATAAGCTGGATGTTTATATGTTTAGCAAATGAAAGCTAAAATACATAACCAATATGATTTTATCTTAGTACCTAATTAAACATTGTGTAATAAAAAATCATATTATTACTGATTTTCCCAAATATATCCCCCTATTCATTTCCATCTTTTTATATTATATAGAATGCAGAAGTATTAACCTCACTGGGGACTTGATTCTAATTAAACTGGAAAATACCTAAAAATCAATAAGTTCATGTTTTGATATTATCAATTTTTCACACATTTCACGTCTTGCTTTTGTATTTTTCCTAATCTTTTTCCTTTATAGGATGGTACTCATATAATCATTAAATGACTAAAAAAAATTGTGCATGAATATTCTTGAATGATATTTGAGGGGAGAGATATAAGGAAAGAACTAATACTAAAAAAATTAATATTTTGGGCTACATATGTCATTTTCATATGAGTTTAAGAAGCATTTGAGTTTGATGTATTACATTAAGCTTTTAGAACTTTATGTACATAGACTATATTTATGAGATGGAGAAACTTCTCATACTTCCTTAGTTTGAAATGCACATCACTAATTTCTTTGCTTTTTAAAATGCTAATTCAGGGCTAATATAATAGATTGTTATAAAGTCTTATATAAGGTTTCAGATTCTCCCAGGTGTTTTGTTTGTTTTTAATGTCATCTTTATTTGAATCTATTTACGTGTGTTTCTAAGCATATTGCTTGATGTTCTCTTAGTTTCATGTTTTTTTTATAACATGCTTAATTTGTTTTAGAAACAATATAGAAATCTGGAGGTGAATGAGTACTGGTGTTTCTTAGATGTTTTACATAGTAATTGTTTTCCTTAACTATAATCTTTGCACTTTTTTAGTCTTAGAAGTGCTTCCTGAAGAATTTATCCAGTAAGATTTAGTTTTTAGATATGCTGGAGTTTGTTTTTAATGTATATCTGAATGCTCAGTGTTGACAAGTCAAATGTATCCCTGCATGTAAGTCCCTGCTGAGTGAAATATTTTGTCACAGCTAAAAGTCTAAGAGAAAAGCCGAAATCATCAGGGAGTTTAGCTTGATGTATGAAAGGCCCACAGGAAACAAAATTGAATTGATGTGTGCCAATAGTAGCAATTAAGAAAGAATGGGCTTCTGCCAAAATGTTCCTATATATAAGTTTTTTTACAGAACCTTTATTTTTTTGCTTTACCAAGCAAACTTTATTCATCTTTTCATAAACAAAATGTCACATTCATATTGCAAAAATGTTCTCTTTCAGTGCAGTTATTTTTTCACGTTTTTTTTCACGTTTTCAATACATATTTTTACTCAGATGGCAATCTTAGTCTTAATTATGGCATCTATTCTATTATTTAATGTAATTATGATATATTTGCATTGAGATTTGTAATATAACTCTTGGTTTTCTATTTGTACTATCTTTTTTTATTGCTTTTTTTCCCCACTTTCATGCTTTCCTTCCTAAACATTACCTGGCTAACTATACATTCTTTCATTTACTTCCCTAATAATTGCTGCATATATGTCCTTGATTTACTGGAAGCTATGACAAATTAGTATTTTTCCACTTTGAGGAAACTGAATAATTTAGAACAGTTTAACACTAATTAATTGTTTGCCATTTGTTTTTTTTCTGTAATTTAATTCTACGTGTATTTGCCCACCCATCAAACATTATTACTGTTTTATATAGTCAATATTCATTTCAATTCACATATATATTTTTTTATCCTTTTTCTTTTACTCGTCATTACTTCCTCATTTCCTGCCTTAATCTGAGATCACTTCTTCAGGAAAAATTCCTTCCACTATTTCTTTCTAGCTCAGATCTGCTGAGGTCAAATTCCCTCGGTTTTTATTTATTTGAAATATCTATATTTTATCTTTATTTTTAAAAGATATTTTTACTAGTTAAATAATTTTAAGTTGCAATAATTTTCTTAAAGTACATTAAAGATGCCACTCTAGTGTTTTCAGCAACTACTGCTGCTGCTTCTTTGTTCCTTCTCCTTCCCAAACTATCTTCCCCCTCTCCCTCTTCTTCTTCCCCCCACCCCTCCTTGTTTTCTTTTCTCCTGTTATTTTTCAGAGAAATTTAGTTGATTGATGGTCTTATTTCCTTTTTGAAGGGAATATCCTCCCATCACTCTGACTATATCTTTAAATTTTCCTCCTTATCTTTGGTTTTTGGATTCTTTTTGTAATGTGCCTAATTTTTTGTTTCTTGGTAAAATGCAATGAATCTGTGGCTTGTTGTCTTTCACTAGTTTTGGAAAAATTTCATAATACTTTGCTCATATAATGATTTTCCTATCTTCTTAAAAAATATTTTATTTATTTAATCATGAGAGACACAGAAAGGCAGAGACATAGGCAGAGGGAGAAATAGGGTCTCCAAAGAGTGCCCAATGCAGGACTCGATCCCAGGATCCCATGATCATGACCTGAGCCAAAGGCAGATGCTCAACTACTGAGCCACCTAAGCGTCCCCCTTTCTTTCTTTCTATCTATCTATCTATCTATCTATCTATCTATCTATCTATCATCTATCTATCTATCATCTATCTATCATCTATCTATGTATTTCTCTGTGGCACTATAAATGCATGTTAGATCTACAGTGAAAGGCCTCTATATTTCTTAAACTATTCTGGCTTTTACCTTTTCATTTCTGTTAGCTTCGGTCTTGGTAATTTCTATTGATGTATCTTCCAATCCACTAATGCTCTGTTTTGCTGTTCAGTTAGTTGTTAAATCTATCTACTACGTTATTTTTTCTATTATATTCTCATTTCTTGAATTTAAATTTTATTCTTTATAAATTCCAGTTCAGTGGTGAAATTTATATTGTCATCTATATTCTTGAATATATTGAAAACAGTGGAAATTCAAGTCTGAAAATTACAATATCTGAATTTCTTGTAGGTATATTTCTACCTTTTTCTCCTTTCTTTCAATTTTTAATCATTTGGTCTGTTCTTCAGGCATGCCTAGTAATGTTTGTTTTTAAGCCAGGCATTAAGTGTAAAACATTGTAAAAGTTCTGGATGATGATATCTTTTGCAGAGGGGATTAAATTCTTCTGTTAAAGGGTATGTTGCAATCATGGTTGGAGAACTTAGAACTGGATTCAGTTTTTCCTAGGCCTGGTTTTGTTTGTTTTGTATATTTTCCTAAAGTATAGCTTTTCAGGGTTTTCAGTGAATATTTACTGGGATTCTTTTCTTCTTGGCTGTCCCTGGATTCTAATAGTTAATCTCTGCAGCACAGTGAGACTGTAGAAATCTCTGCTTAGATTTTATACTGTTAAATTTTATATTCTGTTTGGCTTCCTGGCCTTTTGCCTTATGCAGCATATGAATCATCAAATGCCTTAAAAGGAAAACAGTAAAAAATATTGGCTCACCTCTATGGGTTTCTCTGAAACATTTTGACTCCTTGTTTACTTTGGTTTTCTTTGATATATTCAAAATTCTGTTTTTATTTATTTGCTATTATTTAATTTATCTAACATTTATGATTTTTCTTTTTTTCTTTCTGGGGGGTAGTTATCTGAGAAGAGCTACTTTATTATAGGTAGGGTGGAAGAATTTTCATCTAACATCTTCCAGATTAAAAACAAAAAAACTTAATTAAATGAGTTAAATCTTTATTTTGCCATTTGAATAATAATTATTTAATTTAAGAAAAACTTTAGTGAAATGATATGTTTTCTTATTTTCAGTTTTTAGAGTTTATAATACTAGATATTGTCAGTCTGTTCCAGGACAATAATTTAAAGAATAAACACGAGGCTCATACTGTTTTCTCAGAAGACTAATTGAAACTCTGAAGAAGATAAACAATATTAGGAGAATAGCTCAGATAATTGATGCTAAGAATAATTGTACATGGAATAATTTGTGGTTGAAGTAGGAGAACAGATTAATTGGAATATAAAAGCTAAGGAACATCTGGGAACTTTGTTTTTGTACTTTTTTTTCTATGAAGCCAAGGAAATTCTAGTATAAATAAAATCGCGTAATGTGAAATTCTGTAGAGGACATCTAGATCTGTCGTAGGACAAGTTCATTGTGGTTTGAACTCACAAGCTAAAAAAAAATTAGAAAGTTATTAAGTGAGACTGAAAAATGCCATCTTTAACAGCGGATGGATTAGCAGGAAATTTGTTGTCCAATTTTATAGCAGAGTTTGTGGTTGCAGAAATGTCAGTGATTTTGTTGGTCATTCTTGTTGCTGAGTCTTGTGGGGATGGTGTTGTATAAAATGTGTATAGCTTGTCAGACATCAATTCTTTCAAAGTGCTTTTATAAGTGTTAGTTTGGTAAATTTTCCTACAGTCTGGAAATGGTTTTGTAGCAAGTATACTATTGTACCTATTATATTTCACTGCATTATTCATACTATACAGACACAAAAGTGTGTGTGGATAATTAAATGTGATTTGGTAGCTATATTTCTTAATGTTTAAGCTACTTTGAATTATAGGCATTATAGGTTTTAGCATTCCGATGACTACATTTTCTTATTAAAAGTTGCAATTTAGATTCATTTATTTAAACCAGTGATTCTAAAATGAGGACAATTTTGCCTCCCAGGTGACATTTGGCAATATCAGGAAATAGTTTTGCTTGTCATAACTGGGGTGAAATTCCATTGGCAACTGGAGGTTGGAGGTCAGGAAAGTTCCTTGATATCTTATATTACACTAGTAGATCCTTTAGCATTATCTGGCCCAAATGTCAGTAGTGCCAAGTTTAAGAAACTCTGATCTAAAGATGAAATTAATATAAATAAAACTATAGAGAAAACATACATCATTGCATTGTTATTCAAATCAACAAGCATTCTGAGTGTCTCATATTTATCACATATGTATTTTCAAAGGTGAATAGATATGGATCCTATGTGAGAGAAAATGTATACACCAATATACATTTTAATAAATGAAAATTAGTACTTTTTCATGAGAAATAACATTTATATTAGAAATGACAATGAGGGGGATCCCTGGGTGGCGCAGCGGTTTAGCGCCTGCCTTTGGCCCAGGGCGCGATCCTGGAGACCCGGGATCGAATCCCACATCGGGCTCCCGGTACATGGAGCCTGCTTCTCCCTCTGCCTGTGTCTCTGCCTCTCTCTCTCTCTCTCTCTCTGTGTGACTATCATAAATAAATAAAAATTTAAAAAAAAGAAATGACAATGAGATAACTGTAAGAATATATGCATGTCAAGACATGCCTCTGTTTTAACTTAACAGGTTGACTATAAAATGCATCTCCTAAAATATTCAACAATAAACTTATTGTATTCAGTAATATAAATTATTGTAGAGGGCAATGAAGTGAGAAAATCATATCTTTTTCATAGTGAAAAGAGAAATAATAAAATGCATCAAATGGGGGCCAATGAAGGAAATACAGTGAAAAATACAAGTTTATCTCGACGATTCCAAATGGGGTAACCTTACATAAGGAAATGAAAAGTACTGGAACTTTGAGCCTTAAAATTTGTGTACAAAGTTTCAGATCACTTTGGTTGTATTTTGTTTACTATAGTCCTTAAATGTATTAAATGTACAAATTTCCAGCTGAGCATACATTTTTGTAACTGCTAATTGCTGAGATCATAGTTATGAAATCATCTTGCCTGTTTTTATTCTGTAGATTATCAAATCTACTGTTCAACCTCCAGAAAAGTGAGTACAATACCAAGTTGACTCTCAGTCAATATCAACTGATAATAATTGCTAGAAACATTTCAATACTTTGTTAGATGGAGACAATTTGGAATTTAAAGACAACTTGAATTTGCTTGCTTGAAGCCACAAAATTTGGATTACAAATTTGAAAGAAAAAAGGGAAGAAAAAAAGAAGGCAATTTTAGAAGAGAATAATTCCGTGAGCCCAGGCATCTTCCAAAATTATAGTATTTATAGTAACCCTTCTAAGCAGATATTATCACCATTACATCAAAGGAAACTGAAATTAGTGTGTTACTCAGCTCCCAATTAGAGAGATGAAACTTGAATTTAGGTCCTTTGAAGCAAAGTTAGTGGTTGTTACGGACTGAACATTTGTGTCCCCACAGAACTCATATGTTGAAGCTTAATGCCCAAAGTGATGTTATTTGGAGGTGGTGCCTTCAGGAGATGATTGGGTCATGAAGGTGGAGCCCTCGTGAATGAGATTATTATTGTTCTTATAAGAGACCCCAGAGAGCTCCCTCATGCCTTCTGTTATGTTGGGTTTAGCAAGACAACTGTCTGTGAACTGTTAAGTAGGCTCTCACCAGATAAAGAATCTGCTAGTGCCTTGATCTAGGACTCTCCAATCTTGAGACTGTGAGAAATAAATTTCTGTTGTTTTTAAGTCACCCAGTTTGTGGATTTTGTT
The DNA here is from genome assembly GCF_003254725.2 of Canis lupus dingo. Classification (NCBI taxonomy): domain Eukaryota; kingdom Metazoa; phylum Chordata; class Mammalia; order Carnivora; family Canidae; genus Canis; species Canis lupus. Next base: position 33,363,033 of record NC_064271.1, read on the forward strand.
AGCAGCCTGAGTTAAGTAGGACAGTGGTCTTTCTTCAAATGGTGCTGCTTCTTTTTAACAGGTACTTATGTTTTTGAATAAAAGTCTATTTTGTATGAGCAGTTTTTGTGGATAGCAATAAAGATAAAAATAAAAATACCCAAACATTGCTGATGAGGGGCTCGCAATGCTGGGAGGACCAAATTTTGTCTTTATAATGATGACTTCTATGTAATTAATAGAGCTAGAGTAGCTATGACTAAATAGAGTTTTATCTTTCCTTCCCTTCTTTTCCTCCCCCCCCCCTCTTTTTTATTGCTAAGAACAATAAATAGAGTACCTCTACTTGTTAAATAGCTACTCTAACTTGAGGGGAAAATGTGATATGTCTAATCCTTAAATATATATGTACTTAGAAGAGTCTATTCTAAAATCTTCCTAATCTTCATATTATGGATTTATATTTCAAAATGAAATACGGAATCTATGAGACTATTTTATAATTTGAGAGGTTTTTAGGCCCAGAAATTATTCCATTCCTGACTTAGAAACAATAGCAGGAAGCAGAATAGTAATAGTAGGATATTGTAAGTCTCATCTTAATATAGTAGGATATTGTAAGTCTCATCTTAATGACTTTCTATCTATGAATGAGAAGACTCTATGACAAAGAATTTTTTTGTAATATCTATTTATTCTAATATAAAATTTAAGCAAAAGTTGGTTTTAAATGGAGGTGATTTGGGAAGAAAAAAGCATTTGTTTGTCTTGAAAAACAAATTTCCTTGTTAATGTGTTCTTAATAATATCATAATATCATAATTCTTGATAATGTGTTCTTTTTTTTTTAATTTTTATTTATTTATGATAGTCACACACAGAGAGAGCGAGAGAGGCAGAGACATAGGCAGAGGGAGAAGCAGGCTCCATACACCGGGAGCCTGACGTGGGATTCGATCCCGGGTCTCTAGGATCGCGCCCTGGGCCAAAGGCAGGCGCTAAACCGCTGCGCCACCCAAGGATCCCTTGATAATGTGTTCTTATCTCTATTTTCCAGTCTCCTTTTTTTATTCTCCATTTTGAAACCTGAGTATGTTTTAATTAAAAATGTTTTTTCAGATTTATTTACATTAAGAGTGAATAATCAGTATTATGCAGGAGAAGCCAAACATACAAACAAACAAGTAAACAACAAAGGAATCATACTCATGGTATTCTTCAAAAGCATAGCAAACACTAAATTATAAAGTCAACCAAAATTATTAAAATTTTTGTGTAGTTATAGAACTCTGTTGTGTAAAGTTAGAGAAGTAAAGCAGTTTAAGGAGGATTAAAAAAATCCTCATGTGTCCTTATAGGAAGACAATAAATAAATCTAAAATTGATGAATATAAAGATAACAGAATATGCATATCATTTAGAAATCTGGTGATATGTCATGACAGGAAAAAAAAAAACTACTGTAGTCAAAGTGGTTACCTGTGTGAGAGATCAGAGGAACAGTGAGAAAGGTTGTCACATTATTTTGTTAGAAGTCTTTTAGTACTATTTGCAAAAAAAAAAACCAGTATGGGATAAAGAATTTAGGGAAAATAATTTGTATACCATTATTTTATGTCTTCATTTATTTGTTAATTGCTTTATTGGTATGATTATTATATTTATATTTAAATTGTAAGGTTATGAGGTTCTGTTTTTCAGGTGTATTTTCTTTTTTTTTTTTTTGTATTTTCATTTTGAAGGATTAATTTCCTGAAATACTAAGTCTGGATTTGTTTAAGGAATTAAATAATTAAAAGCTATCAAAAAAAAGTGAAGATGTTGACTAATTCATGTTGATCTAATTTTTAATATACTCTGACAGGTACATATGTGTGTGTTCAGCATTCCATATAGAAACTGAAGTCACAAATATAATCAATGTAGAATAAAAAGTAAAGTAAATTTAGATATGCTTTTTCTTATGAATGCTGTACATTATTCATTGAATTTAACACATCTGCTGAGTTTTCAGCAGTATTATCATCATACAACAGAGATGATTAGTTGTCAAGATAAACATTTCTAAAAAATTTTTTAAAAATGCTTGATGGCACTAATTTTTTTAAGCAGCTTGCTAAATGTCTTATGGCTGCTGGAGTTAATAGAAGTAACCATGGAAACTGTCTCACAATGCTTTGTGGTTGAATGGGATTTAAAATATCCATTTTAAAACATAAACACTTTGACAGCTGTAAGAATATTTACATTTCCTCAAATTTTAATTTGATGGCACTGCTTGGAAAATGGGAGAAATAAGCACTAAAACAGAAGCAGCTTTAGATATTCTTGGAATTCTTATGAAGTACTCCAGCACTTTGGTTTATCTTTAGGCTTAGGTCTACTTTTTGGGAAATAATGAAGGATTAGGAAAATTGTGAAATTCTGCACATGGTGTCCAGGGACATGGAAATCATGTTTTTTTTTTTCTTATCTCCACATATCCTATTCCTTTTGCTCATTCTTCCTTTTTCCTCTTTTTCCTAATCTACCTGACTAAATATATTTTAAATATTTAAATTTATTTTGAAATAAAATTTGTCAGTGTACTTTGATGTTTCAGAATTATTCAGAGATGTAATATATCATTAGTATTCTTAGTAAATATGCACATTTGCCACATTCTCTGAAGTGGGATGTACAGTAATTTGTCTAGAGCTCAGGATACGATGAGGAGAAAACAGCTCCAGCCATAATATCTGTGTTCAAGGCAAGAAGGAGAATGAATAATGATGTCCATCCCTTCCTCTTTTTATCTAACATAATAATAATGGGAAGCATCAAATGTAGATTTGATAAAAATTATGAGGAACAAACATGAATTGTGGGGAGAGGGAGGAAGACATGAAATTTATTTATTTATTTTTAAAAAGATTTTATTTATTCATGAGAGACACAGAGGGAGAGGCAGAGACAGAGGGAGAAGGAGGCTTCCTATGGGGAACCCAATGTGGAATTTGATCCCAGGACCCCAGGATCACTACCTGAGCCAAAGTCAGAGGCTCAATCATTGAGCCACCCAGGTGCCCCAAGACATGAAATTTAAAGGGTATAAAAGATCTCAATCCTAAATTTACATAATAATAAGTCAATAGTGGATGTCTATAATTGTAAAATCAAGAAATTAGTGTATCAGTACCCATCCCTCCCTCAAATCCCCCCTTCCGCATAGCAATACAAGGCTATGGAGGTATGTATTAGTCACAGCTGTTCCATATAATATTATACTTTCTCATACAACATTTTGTTTCTCACCAAAATGATAGTCTTTGAGTGTTTGATTTTTTTTCATTTATTCATTTGTTTTTATGTCTATCATTACTTTATTCCAAAATGTCCAAAAAAAGCAAAACTCTTTTAATAAGATCAAATATATCAGGTTATCTAGAATTCTTTTTCCCTAGAGGTGAGCTTTCTAGAAGCCTCTGTTCTGCTTCATTCTATAATAGATGCTGTCCAGGCCTGATGCACTTTTTTGTCATTCTGGGACTTTCTTCTGCTTCATCCTGGGAATTCTCCTCAACTTTCACTTGCAGTGGATAAACCTAGCAAATGCTGTGTCTTCTCTCTCCATTCACTCTCTCTCTCAGGCAACAGTTTCTCTACAAACTTTGGAGAATGTAGAATTCTTTGAGACCTTGAATGTAAAAATATGTCTTTATTCTGCTCTCACATTTAATTGCTAGCTTGGCTGGACATAGAATTTAGAGTTCAAAATTTTACCTCAGAATTGTGTTTCCTTGTCTTTCAGCTTCCAGGTTGCTTTTGTGAGAAGCTTGATGCTATTGTGATTAACAATTATTTAAAAGTGCCTTTTTAAAAAAAAAAAAATTTCCTTTTTCTAAGTTTTTAGGATCTTTATTTCTAGAATTCTGAAACTTCACAATAATATAACTCTTGTGGACATTTTTTCATTCATTTTGCTGGCCATTTGATTGGCATTGTCAGTCTCTAAGTCACTTCCTTGTGTATTTTAGATTTCTTATATTATTTCTATGATAATTTCCTCACTCTCCATTTTTGGGGAAGCCATTAGTTAAATATTAGCACTCCCTTTCTGGAATTGATAGTGGCTGTTCTAAATTGATTATCTGATTTTTTTTAATTTTTTAAAAATTTTTATTTATTTATGATAGTCACAGAGAGAGAGAGAGAGAGAGAGAGAGAGAGAGGCAAAGACACAGGCAGAGGGAGAAGCAGGCTCCATGCACCGGGAGCCTGATGTGGGATTCGATCCCGGGTCTCCAGGATTGCGCCCTGGGCCAAAGGCAGGCACCAAACCGTTGCGCCACCCAGGGATCCCGATTATCTGATTTTTAAAAGCTTTTTCTATTTTATCTTTAATGGAAGGTAAATTCTTTCAACTTTATCTTCCAACCTTTCTGTTGAATTTGAGTATCTGCTACCACAATTTAAACTTCCATTACCCTTTTATTTTATTTTTCAAATATTTCTTTTTCATAGCATCATTTTCTTATTTTAAGGATTTAGTATTCCTTTGTCTTTCTTGGATTATTAATTTTTTAAAAATATATTTCCAAACCAGAACACTTTCTGGTTCTTCCAAAAGTTTATTTTTGTGTTTTTGTTTTTGCCTCTGTCTTTCATGTTGGAAATTTTCTCAATTGTTTGGTTATCGTCTGTTGCCCATTCATATTTGAGATTGAGGCACTCAATTGCTGATTCAAAATTGTATTTGTAGGCCTCACAGAGGATGAAAGAGTTTGTTACTGTTTCAGTCTCAGACATCTTTTTTCTAGGGCTGTGTTGGTTTTCAAACTGCCCCCTGTACACAGAAGGCAGGTGAGACTAAAGAAAGACAAAGCAGACCCCTCCACATTGGTAGGTGACAGGTTTAATAGGCAAGAACTTCTGTATGAGGCTTGGTGGCCACAAGACTAGAGAATCTGTGCACAGGCCCTCCCTTAAAAGTTTTTAATGGGATTTTTAAAAAAAGATTTTATTTATTCATGAGAGACACAGAGAAAGAGGAGGAGAAATAGGCAGAGGGAGAAGCAGGCTCCTCGTGGGGAGCCCAAGCAGGACTTCATCCTAGGACCCTGGGATCACAACCTGAGCCAAAGGCAGCCAACCACTAGCCACCCAGGTACCCCTTTAATGGGATTTTAACAGGATTCAGTTCACGAATACTTTTCAGACAGCATCAGCCAACACATTGCTGTCTCAGGGCACCTTGAAAATGGCTCCTCTGTCAAAATGGTTAGCAAAGCCTACATTTTAAAGACAAGGAGGTAGTGAGAAGCCTTTGATTGTCTGGATCTACTTGAGGGTCAAAAGGGAGTCATGTCATCTTGATGATCTCCCCTAACAGGCTGGTTAGTTTCTCCCAAATATAATCTTTCAGTCTGTTAGCTGTTGGTAGTATAGGTCCATTCATCTGTCTGAGGACACTGTGGCTCCCTCCATAGTTGGCTATTGTGGACATTGATGCTGTGAACATTGGGGTGCAGGTGTCCTGTCATTTCACTACATCGGTATCTTTGGGGTAAGTACCCAGTAGTGCAATTGCTGGGTCGTAGGGTTGTTGTCTTCATTCTTAGTATGTGATGTTGTTATTTCTATTTCTTAGCTTTTGACCTGAGCTGTTAGGTTTCCCTTATTGAAAAAGAGAAGATATGGGAGGTGCAGCATTTTGAGGGACAGATGAATCAAAGGATTGGTTTCCAATATGTTAATTTTTGACATTTCTATTATAAATATATATCAGTTAAAGAAATTGACTTGACAGTGGAATATAAGCATCTGGAGCTCAGGTGAAGGCCTGGGACAAGAGATAAAAATGAGTCATTAGTTTCTGGGTGGTATTTAAAATCATGGACCTGAATAGAATCACCTGACTATAAGGATGTACATGTAGAGAAAAGAAAAGAGCTCAATTATAAACTATATCAAATGATATTGTGAGTGTAAATGGACCAAGTTCTGGGGATTGGTAATTGTATTTGGGAATATGAGGTAGTTGGTGACTTCAACAAAAGTTAAATGATAGGGAAGAAATCTTGATGGAGTGGACTACAGAGAGAGATTGGACAATAAGTTGCCAGCAAGACTCCTTTTGGGAAGTTTTATGTGAAATAATGGTCATGAATATTCTATTTTCAACAGAGGGTGTTGTTTTAATCTGTTCTCAGAGAAAAACTTGAAATATAGATAGAGAAATATATAATAGTCACTAACATGTTATAAATAATAATAATTATGCAATAAATATATAAATTTAAACATATATACTATGCAAAATATAATAGAATTATGAATATACTTGTTATATTGATATATCTCCATAATCTTAGAAATTACATATATGTATATATATGTGTTACACATATAAACATTTAAACATATATAATCTGAGATTTACTAAAATTATTCACAGTAATTTTGGTTTAATGAATTTCTCCATATATTTGAATGGTCTTTCCAAGGTTCTGGGAGGAACCCTAGCAATGTGTTCATATAGTTATATGTTTTTGAAATTTTGAAAAGTACATTATATTTGTATTATTTTTATTAAAGAGGGACTGGCTATTACACAAGTTTTAGGCTCCACAAAATCTGGATATGCCCTTGGATATTTAAAATCAAACATTTCTTCTTTGCCTCCCTTGCTCCTTCCCTCTTTTTCCTCCTCTTCCTCTTTCTCTCGTTGTTTTGTTCCTTCTCCTTTCCCTTTTCCCCTACCTCTTTTTATGATCCTATGTAGTGGGTACTATTATACTTACTTTACAGATACAGAAATCTAGGCACAGAGAAGTTAAACAACTTGCCTATTATCTCATAGGACAGGTAGAGATAATAGGAGAGTTATTAACTTATACAGAGCCCTTAGGCAGTTTATAAAAAAAAGCACCTCTACCCCTAAGCACAGAGAGTACAAAAACACCTCTGTGGGGGGATGGAACACTTTATTTTAATAAGAGACACCTCGTTCCATAGACATTTGCTTCTCTATATTTGGCATTCTGCTAGGCCAGCAGGGTAGAAATGGATATTAGGCGGCTCCTACATCTTTACCCTGGCTCCTCTGGGAAGTACACAAATCGTACAACCATGCGTGGTGATTTCAGCTTTAATTACAAGGGAATATATATAAAATGCACATTAATACTCTTATATTAAAAATATTACCCTAAAAGGACACCTGGGTGGCTCAGTTGGTTAAGCTGCTGACTACTGCTCACGTCATGGTCTCAGGGTCATGGAAGTCTACTTGTCCTGCTCCCTCTCCCTTAGCCCCTCCCTCTACTCCTGGTCTTTCTCTCTCTCTGTCTCTAATACATACATACATATATAAAATCTTTAAAAAATTGCCTTAGAAATCTATATGTTTACTAAAAATATATATTAGGAAGAGTAAAATTTCAAAAAAGTGTTTATAACAATAATCTGTAAATACAGATTATAAGCTAATAGTGATTCACTACATGAATAAATAAAAAAAAGTTTTATTCTCACTAGCCATTAACATCCAGAAATATTCTTGTCCAAAAAAGTCCCTCAACCAGAATATATATGAACTATGTGAAGATAATGATAATACTTAAAGAGATCACATGAGCATTTGAATATATTCATGACTATTTAATGCTTCTGGTTGGGAGGATTACATTTTATGGGTATTTTTCCCCCAATTAAAATCTATAATACATTCAAACAGATATACACAGGTATACATTACAACCAGAAAACTTAAGCTCATAAAAACAGAAAATACATATTTGAAAAAATACTAAAACTTAGTTGAAATTTTTGGTAGGCAGAATTCTAAAAGATCCCTCATGATTTCTGTCCCTGGTGTTACACCTGTATCTGCATTTGTGTATGAATGGACCCTGTGACTTACTGCTAACCAGTAGAATATGGCAAAGGTGATGTGCTGTGACTTTTATGATTTTGTTACATTTTACAAGAGTTTATCTTAGCAGATTGGAGAGACTCTCTACCTTGAAGAAGCAACCCACCGTACTGTGACTGCTTATGGAGAGGGCCTTATGACTGGGAATTATAGGTGGCCGTTAGTACCTGAGAACAGCCTCCACCTGATGGTCAGTAAGAAATTGGAGCCCTCAATCCCAAAAATGCAAGAAAAAAATTCTGGAAACCACTTGATTTAATGGAATTGTGTTCTTTAGTTAAATCTCCAGATGAAAATACAGACTAGTTGCCACTTTGCAACCTTGTGAGACCTTGAACAGGAGAGCCTGTTAGGCCATGCCCAGAATCTTGACCCACAGCGGTGGTGACATAATAAGTGTGGTGTGTGTGTGTTAAGCCTCTGAGTCTGTGCTAATTCCTTATGCAGTAATAGAAAATTAATACAAAATATAGAGGAAAATATTAAAACCTGTATAACAACATCTCTTACTAAAAATAGAATATTGTGCCTGAATAGACAAAGAAGAGATAATTTTGACTTTGGTCTTACTACATGGTAAGAAAGGAGCGTGACAAATTAAATTTAAATACCTACTCATACTTGCATTTACTGATACCTACCTCTTGTCTCCATTTGAGAATCTCTGCCAAAGCACGGAAGTAAATAGATAGATTAGGTGTATTATATTGAGAAAAATCAAATCATGATAAAGTATTTTTCAAATCTTAGTCTATTGTAACCTAGGAGTAATAAAATATGTCACAGAAAGAAAAGATAGTCTATATGCATATTTCAAAACTTCTGATCATAATAATTTAAAATAAAGATTAAATTAAAAGTGTTTCTATCAACTGTTAAGAAAGTATAGTATATCTATTATAGGGTGAACTAATAGAATCTGAAATAGGAAATGAGTCATCAGTAATATAATTCATAAAATATAAGCAAAATTTATAATATAATTCATAAAATATAAGCACAATATGTAAACCTTTTTTTTCAAAAAAGTTTTACACATGAAGGAAGAACCAGGCCAGCAATAGATACTTCTTCCTTTGATTAAAGACTTAAGAATGTGAGCAGTGAGTAAAGATGGTACTGACTCTGAGAAAGTTTTACTTTCTGCATCTTTTGCCCTGGCTTACCACAAGAATTATTTGCAGAGACTATATTTTAATAGTAGTAAATCTCAAATTTCTCTTTTAATGCAAAATTCTTTTTCTGAAAAGCCAAAGTCGCAATTGTCAAACTGGGTATAAAATTTCTGTGGCTGTATGTAGTGAGTCAGTAGGTACTCACTTTTCTTGTATCAGTGGAAAAATATTCATTTGCTGTATGATCCCCACATTTATTTTTTTCCTTCTAAACTTTTCCTTTCTAATTACAAAAATGTGATCATCTTAATCTCCATCCCCACTGACCTCCCAGAATGGCTTTTATAATCATTTATAGTCATGTTGAATTTACTATCTTTTTTTTTTTTTAAAATGGAGCTTCTGGGATCCCTGGGTGGCGCAGCGGTTTGGCGCCTGCCTTTGGCCCAGGGCGTGATCCCGGAGACCCGGGATCGAATCCCACGTCGGGCTCCCGGTGCATGGAGCCTGCTTCTCCCTCTGCCTGTGTCTCTGCCTCCCTCTCTCTCTCTCTGTAACTATCATAAATAAATAAAAAAAAATTAAAAAAAAATAAAATGGAGCTTCTTTCACAATTTGAAATAACCCTTTGGTGAGAATTCACCAGGCCTGAATGTGTTATGTGTGCTCCCCAGTCTGAGATTTGTTCAGGAATCTGGGCTAATCTGATGACATTTCTAATAGTTTGATTTGTCTTTGTTTTGTGTGTTCCAAGCAAGTGTATTTCAGACGATATTAAAATTGTGTAAGAACATATGTTTTCAAAGAAAACTGTACAAGCCCATTTTCCCCAAATACTTCTTTTAAAGAAGAAGCAGCAGCAGCTCTGACACGACCACACTACTCTCCTAATGGCTTTGGTGCAGACATTCCCATAATTATTCTACCCTGTGGTATGTCTTGTTAACATAGCTAAGTTTGATGGAGAAAATGACTTAGTCAGAATACATATAGGATCTATCTTCAGCTGAGTACAGATAGTCAGTTGTCTGTCTTTTTGGTGAGAGTAGACCATTTGTGACATCAAGGCTATGGCACCAGCTAAATGAAAAGTGAACTAGGATTGTGGTGAGCCAGCAAGTCAGCTCCCAGGTTAAGTGGTAATATTCATTCTAAAATATGAGCAAACTACAAAGGTCTGAAAGGACAACCAGGATTACTCCTAATTTCTGTGTAGGTTTATATTTTCTTAGTTATTCAAGATAAAATTAATTTCAAAGAATAATTCTTGACAAGGGCAGCTTCTTTCATTGCTGTAATTGTAGGCTTGAGAGAAATAGACATATTGATGGCTATATGTATACTCTTAGTTTTTGCATGTAATTGAGCTTTGTCATTTTCCTAGAAGGTGCCTAAATTAATAAGGAAAATTTGACATTTTTAAACAGCTAATATTTTAATTGTTTACTATAAATCAGGTGTCATATTAAAGTGCTTTTTACATTATATCTCATTTCCTCCCCTTAAATTTAATAGAATTTCATGTAAACCTTGAGGCTTAGGTTAAAAGTATTGCACAACTCTACAGTTCAAAACGGAGAGAGGTCTTTGTATATGTGGGGAAAAAATGATTTTAGCTGATTGTAATCTTAGTACAAGCCATCTACTGATGTGGTTGCCAAGAAAATTAACATATAGCTGTATTAATAGTATAACAACTAAGGCACAAGAAATTATGGTGCGGATCATAATTTTAAGCATGTGTTTCCCTTTTGGTTATGTGTTCTGAAAAGGGGACTGGTAAATTGTAGCCCAGCAAGATGAAGGTAACTGTAATAGTGAATGACTTAAAAGCTATATCATATGATGAATAGTTCATGGAACTTTGGAACTTAGCTAGAGACAATACATAGGAATGATATAATAGTTGATAGCCACCTTTAAGTTCATCGAGACTTCCTTAACACAGGGGCTGTGTTCTTGGAAAAGAGAAATGTTAACTGAATCAGTATTATAAAGCTAGTTATATAATGGTCCATGTGGACCCCATATGGATATCAGTTATCTCAGCATCATTTTTTGAAAAGACCGTGAATTTCCCAATGCTCTGCAGTACCATCTTTGCTCTAGATGAAGTGCCCATATATTCTAGTAGTTGGTGTTCTGTTTTTTTTTTCTCTTATAGTCTATTGATGTAGCTTTATGCTGAGATTATATCTCCTTTATTACTTAAATTTTTAATTAAACTTGGTATCTCATAAAATCCTCAAATCTTTTTCTTTGACTTTGAGAGTCATAACTATTCCTATTCTTTGAATCTACATGTAAAATTTAGAACCAGATCATCAATTTGAGGTTTTGACTAAGATTCCATTATTAATCTATTAATATAGGGAAATTTGACATCTAATACTGAGTCTTCAATTCATGAAGTTTTTCCTTCCATTTACTTAAATCTTTCAAAATTTCTCTCAATTATGTTTATAGTTTTCTTAAAATAGGATTTGATGACTTCTGTTAGAATCATTTGTAGGAGTTTCATATGTTGATGCTATTATAAATGATATCTTTTTTGTTTAAATTTCATAGTTGATTTGCTTAATGCTACTATATGGAAATTGCATTTGGTATATTGACCAAATGGCAATATATCTAGCACTTTGTTAAACTTATTTATTAATTAAAATAATTAATCTGTAACTCTCTGTTTTTCCTATACGCAATCTTACCATCTGTGAATGGTGAGATTTTTTTTCCTTCTTTCTTTCTTTATGCCCTTTCCCTTGTAATGACATTACTACACTGGCTTTTATCTTCAGTAAATGTTGCTCTTTCAAATAGGGTTGATGATTTCTCGTGCAACCTTTAACAGGTATTCATCAACTGATATTTACTAAAACAACATATCTGATTTTATTTTTAAAAAATGTTTTATTTATTTATTTGAGAGACAGCAAGAGAGCATGAGCAGGGTGGGGGGGGAGGGGAAGAGGGAGAAGCATACTCCCCACTGAGCAGGGCTCTATCCCAGTACCGTGAGATCATGACCTGAGCTGAAGGCAGAGCTTAAAGGCTTAACCAAGTGAACCACCCGGTTGTCCCTAACATATCTGATATTAAATTAACTTTCTTACGTGTTTTCTGTCTTGAGCTTTCTATTTTTTGAAAGATTTTATTTATTGAGAGAGGGAGAGAGAGAGGGCATGAGGGGGGGAGGGGCAGAAGGACAAGCAGATTCCCTGCTGAGCATATTCCAGGACCCTGAGATCATGATCTGAGTCTAAGTAAGCCGCTTAACTGACTTAGCCACCCAAGTACGTCTCTCTTATGAATTTTCTATATTCTTTTTTTCTCCTATTGCATATTTCTTATTCTGTAATTTTCTAACATATTCTCTTGAAAATTAGATTATTTTATCTTTTTTGTTTTTCTAGAAATTACCAAATGAATCCTTGTCAAGGTGTAATGTTAATTGACACTTTTTCTCTCTTTTACATAAGGAAGGGGGCTTAGGCCACTGTAAATTCAGTCCTCTATCCTGAATTACATGTTATTTTTTATGTCTTTTAATTTTTCTATATTTTAGACCCCAAAAGATGTTGTTATTTTACAAAATCAGTAGTATTTTGTTGCCCTTTATTTCTTTTCATATATCCAATTTTGTTTGTCTAAAAAGTACTCTTTTAGTTTTGTTGGTTGGATTTTTTTTAATTTGTTTTTTTTTGCTTGTCTGAAAGTGTTATTACTCATTTCTATCCTTCACTTCCAAAGAACATTTTCTCTGGGAATAGATTTCTAGATTTTGCTGTCTTATGATATAGGAGTTTTCTTATTACTTATCCTGTTTTAGGGTTTTTAAATCTGTAGCTTATTGTCTTCTATTACTTCAGCAAAATAGATATTTTCTATTTCAAATTTCCTTTTGTTTTATTCACTCATTTTTCTTATTCTGCAACAATTACATGTATGTTATGCCTTCTCAACTTATGCTCTATGTGTCTTACCCTCCACATTTTCTGTGCTTTTGTCCCTGCATGCTTCAGTCTGGCTATTTTCTTCTGACAAGTTTTAGTTCATAAATTCTATATCTATGTTTATCCTTCTGTTACTCAAATCTATTCAGTTCTTAATTTGATTGCTGTGTTTTTCATTTTTGTGATTTCAGATATTCCATATGCTTTTTATAGATTTTCCAGTTCTCTGCAGAAGTTCTAATTTTGTCTTTTATCTTTTTGAAGCATAGTAAGTATATTTTACAGCCTATGCCTGATAACTCTAATATCTGAATTTGTTGCAGCTTTATTTCTTTTGTCTGTTTTTCTGCTGTTTTGTTTTGTTTATAAGGTCTTTCTCTTCCTGGGCCTGACTAATTTTTTTATGTATTTGAAGAATTGTAGAGACATTGTAAGACCTAATGATGTCTTTCTCCAACAGGATTTACATCGCTTCTGATAGACTTTGAGGAACACTAGCAATATGGACTTCCTAATCTATTTTAAGGAATTGAGATGATTTAACATTGAGCTATAGTCCTCTGTGGTCCTATTTCTAATTCATCCTTACTCTGGAAATATAGCTTTTTGGGTTACTAACCAATTTGTAGTGATATTTATTAGGCATACCCTTAGCAGGCCTGGATGCCAATTTCTACTTCCCATTTTTATCTCTAAACTTTAGAAATGGACAGATTTGTAAAAGAAAGGCAACTCCAAATACTGGGTTCTTCATGGCATTATTAGCCCTCTGTTGCCTTCATGTAAATATTTTTATATTTTATCTAGGTATGAAAGTCCTCCAAATTTGCCACCAACCCAGCACCAAACTGGGGCATGCCCAAAGATACATATCTATAAATGTGAATGTTGGAACTTAAACCCAGTTCTCTGTAGCTCTAAAGCACATTATTCTTGACCAATATTTTGTTCTTTCTTATTAATGCCTATGTTTAAATTTCAAAGAGCAATGCACAATGATTTCTAGAAGTCACCAAAGAAGTACATATTATTGGAGTCTATGAACTTCAATAGAGTCCTGCAACAAACTTTGGGAATTAACCCTAGCCAGGGATAGATTTCATCTTTTTTAGTTAATGTCCCAGTGTCATCAGCATGATGGTGATTTAAATCTTCAGAAATACAGTTTCAATACTAAGGTCAGAGAAGGCAACAAATCAAAACATTTTATTCATTTCCAGTTAAAAAATAACCTATCATGAAGACTATGTCAACCAATTATCGTCTCTATTTGTTGTAAGTGACTGGGAAAAAAAGCTGAATTATAATCAGAAGGTTACATGTAATCAGAACAAGAATTATTTGGATGTCACATAGTCTACCCCATTTCCAGGGCCAGGAGTCCCTAAATCCATGGACCAGAACACTCTGTTCCCTGGAAGAATGAGTGCTGCTGCCTTACAAGTTTTAAGGCTTCCATTTTTTTATGCACTGGGGTGGTTAATCCCTTCTTATTCCAGTCCTGTCTCCCTAAAGAAATGTCCAGGACACTTTGATTGGAGCCTTAGGTATTCCAAAACATTTCAGGTGAGTAATTATTGCAGCCACTCTTGTTTTATTTCTATAGTAGTCAATTGCATTGATTGTATGGATGGTTTTCTTTTTAAATTTAATTCAGTGCATAACTTTATGTATCATATATGTTATCTACATTATTATTGCCTAATATAGTAATAAACTGTATTCTATGTGTTTTGAATTTTATAAAATCTAGAAACTGCCTGTTAGATTGTAATTTTTTGAAAATTATTTTCAAAAAGTGTGATAAAAACATATGTTCATATATGTTCACATTATCATCAAAATATATTTAATTTTTACTTCTTATAATCTGCTAATGGTGTTACAATAAAAAAATACAATTACTTGTTTATGTCATCAAGCTAGATAATTTGCCTTTCTGGAAAGTTTTTGTTTATAAAAGGAAAGTTTTAGACTAGATGATATTGATGGTTTATTCTAGATTTAAAATTTCATGATGGGGCACCTGGGTGGCTCAGCGGTTAAGAGTCTGACTTATGCTCAGGTCGTGATCCTGGAGTCCCGGGATCGAGTCCCACATCAGGCTCCCTGCATGGAGCCTGTTTCTCCCTCTGCCTATGTCTCTGCCTTTCTCTCTCTCTCTCTCTCTGTGTCTCTCATGAATAAATAAAATCTTTTAAAAAGAATTTCATGACTTCATATAGATTTGGAAAAAAAATCATTCTACTGGCTATGTTTTTTAATTTAGGTATAGTTCATTTGCGTTTTGCCATCATTGGTCAAGGTACCTATAGAAACATCATCTCTTCTACATGTTGATGTATTTGAGCATTGCACTCATTTACTTAGAAATGGGATATTATTTAAGTATTTATTTGTTCTCTTATGTGAACAAAGTCTTTAGACTGATAAATTGTATTAGTCCTAGTGAATTAGCATGGGGTAAAATGGATAGAGAACAAGAAAACACAGGCTTTTCTCAATATACACATAAGGCATGCCTTAAAAAATAAAGTCCATTCTAGTAATTGTGCAGTTATTATGACATTACTAATTCTCATGGTGGTCTTTTGACTTTGCTCTTGAGATCTTAAACAGCCTGATGCTACCAGAAAGCATTACATTTGTCTTTTGAAGATATTATTTATAGAAGTTTTATGACTTGCTGTGTTCCCAGACGCATTTTCCCTTTCCCTGTTTTTAAAATTATTTTTTAGTTATTATTTTTTAAATTTAAGTTCAAGTTAGTTAATATATAGTGTAGTATTGGGTTTCAGGAGTAGAATTTAGTGTTTCATCACTCACATATAACACCCAGTGCTCATCCTAGTAAGTGCACTCCTTATTGCCCATCACCCATTTAGTTCATCCCCCCATCTTCCTTTCCTCCAGCAACCTCCTTGTTTTTATCTTATTTTATTTTTCCTTCCCTTCCCCTATTTTCATGTGTTTTGTTTTTTAAATGAGTGAAATAATAGGGCCAAGAAGGAAGCTTTTAAAGTACAAGCAAATTGTATTTGGTCATAAATAGTTAAATCTTCCTTCCACCTTTCTCTAGGGTAAATGTAGGCATTTCCTTTAGACATTTCAGAGCATTCTTTACCTTTTTCATCTTCACAAATTAAAATTATTGAGCAAAGGCCATTTGTTCTCATTTAGTATTTAATTCATAACCTTGTATTTTTAAAATTTGCCTCTTTAAAATGTGATTGATCTCCACTGACATATTTTCCTGTATAATTTCTTCATACCTTATAATATACTTACTATTGTCACCTGAAGAGACCTAAGAATGTCCTTTCATTTTCATGTTCCTCCCCAATGAGGAATTTAAATAATCACTCACAAGTAGGAGAGAATATTTTGACCTAAGAATAGTTATCATCTGTACTTTTAAAAAATAATTATTCAAAAACCTACTGAGTAACTGTTATAGTCTTAAAAAGATGTACCAATAATCTCCTCTATAGCTTTAGCAAATTAGACTTTGAAAATATGTTAAGCATTCTGAGGTGTGGATAAGTAATCATCTGTTCTTCTAGTATTTAATTGCTTTTTTAATTGCGTCTGTGATTTTGACCTCCAACATAAAGCAAGCATGATTTATTGGGTTACTCAATAAAGCAGCAGAAGCACTTGTAGATGTTATCTTACTCATCACATTCTGACAAAGTTTTTAGTTAATTTACAGATGACTTGTACATGAGGAGGGGCTTAAAATTGTTTTCAGTGAATGGGACTAATAATGTTTTAAGTAGCATGTCCTTAAAATGGTAAGAAAAAATTCTTATTTTTTTTTTATTTTGAATGAGGCAAGGAATTTGAGAAGAAAAGATGAATTGCTTTTCTATTTTAACATAATTTCATCTTTACCATGAACATTGGAGGTTGGTTTTATAAGAAATCTGAAGTTCCAGGTGATTAAATAATCTACCAATATGCCAATGTCTATATTTGCTCAGTTTATATGTGTTTAGGCCAAGATTTGAGACTGACCTGGTCTACTTAGTCTTGTGTTTTGGTAAGCTAATTTCAAATTTCCTAAAACCAAGGGGTGTATCAATCAATAAAATCATTTATAAAATTAACGCAAAGGAAAAAAATATGGGATGCCTGGGTGGCTCAGCGGTTGAGCATCTGCCTTCAGCTCTGGGCGTGATCCCAGTCTCGGGATCACGTCCCGATGGGGCTCCCTGTGAGGAGCCTGCTTCTTCCTCTCTCTGTGTCTCTGCCTCTTTCTCTGTGTGTCTCATGAATAAATAAATAAAATATTTTTTAAAAAAGGAAAAAATAATTTGTCAGGACCTGTGTGGGGTCTGATATTCAGCGTATTTAAAGCATCATTAAAATGTACTTAGAGAACCCTGCAAACGAAATTATTTTCTCTTTCCTTTCTCAGACAAGACTTTCTCACACAGAAAGGAAAATAATAAGTACCTTTTGGGATTACCCATGAATATTGCAATTTCAAAAACTATCTTCAACAAAACTGCATATTACATGAGACATGAACTAAGAAAAGATAAGGTTGAAGTGAAAAAAAGGGAACGATTTTTGTGCCTATAAGTTACACCTGCTAATTTGGTGCTACAATGGAGCTATTTTTAGGGTAAATAAACAAATCTCTGTTTTTGTAATCTTGTTTGTGTTTGGTATTATGAAATAATCTGTTTATCTGTTGTTGCTACCATGGCTGCTTCTGCTGTTATTGTTTTGAAAAATAGCTTTGAATAGCTAAACCACAGAGGAGGAAATTTTGTTGGTGTCTACGTCAAGCGGTAACAGAGTAAACAGTGAAAACTTGGAATGAAAAATTGTAGGGAAAAAAAAGTTGTAGGGATTCACTGGAGTTGTCATTCTTATGCCATCTTGACTTTGTCTGATAAATCTTTAGTACTTTTGTAATTTAGCTTTGTAGGTGTAGGTAAGTCTCATTTTAGCCTATATTTGAATTTGTACTCTATCTCAAATGGCCCAGCTTCCTTTGCTCATTAACCCATTCATAATAGTGGTGATATCTATCTACACAGCCACCCAATTCCTAGGAGAACTCCCATTTGGTTCTGTTAGTTTCATTTTGGTAGGGGAGTGATACTTCATTTGATGTCTCAGTCTCTAAACAAATGAGTAATCCCTTCCTCTCTGTTCGGATGGTGTCAGCTGAATGCTCACAGGCAATTGATGAGTAGTGTGTCCACATCTGGACATTTGGGCACAGTGTCTCCTTTACGTGGCTAGTCCTTATGAGGAAAGTTTCTTCTGCTGCTGCCACTCAGCATCCTTCTCTGTCTGCTTCTTCCTTGCTGGCTTTGTCATCATTCTGGTGTCTTCCCTTCTCTCCACCGCTCTAGTCCTAACAAGCATATATGGAAATATTCTTTCTCAGGTAGTATTAGAGCTTTTTCGAAACTTGTTTCTGTATGGGATAGGGGAGGAAAAAAATACCTTTGATATTGTTGGAGGAAGATGAGTGAGGGAAGGTCATAAGCCTAAAATACACAGATTAATAATTGCAGATAAGCCTCTATCACATGTTTACTCATCAAATATTTATCAAGTGCTTGTTTCTTGTCAGAGATCCTTTTAAGTAATGAGAATAGCACACTTAAAAAATAGAAAAGGTCTCTGCTCTCTTGGAAATACTATATATGGGCTTTGAGGGAAATAGTGAGAAATAGAGTTGTTGCTGGTTTGTTTGTTTTTCCTTTTTTGAATTGTAATGGAAAGCCATTGGATGGTTTTTAAGCAGTGGAATTATGTAATTTGTAGTATGTTTTTGGAAGATTAGTTTATGCTATGAGGAGCAGATACTGCATTCAATTAGGAGGGGGAGTAAGGGATATAGAGTCAAGGATGATTACTTGGATTTTTTATTAATTGATTCAAGCAGTAAATATTTATTAAGCATTTATTATGTATAAGACACAGTACAGGCACCATCATAAATAAATATTTTTGTATTGATTCAATTTACCAAGAGCCTTGATGTTCTCATCAAATTAATAATAAAGAGCACATCTTTTTTAAAATTATGATTCCAAGACGCTATAAAATAATAGATAGAAAAATATTAAATGGGATATGAGAAATCTTACTGTTATTGTTTTACTGCTTACTATTTATTTTTGATTGTTGATGAACTAATTATTTTTTCTGGAAGAAAATTTAAACAAACAAAAAGCACAGTGGAAAAAAAAAACAGGGCAAAGGAAGCTTTTGTGTGATGCAAGGAACTCCTTTTTGTCTGGGTCTTGTGTCTGTAGACTAGGGCTATTAGGAATAATGCAGCTATGAAGATTCTTGAGATGTCTCTTAGGGCATGTAATGTAGTTCTTTTGGATATATGTCTAAGAGTGAAATTCTTAGATCATAATAATGTAGGTGAGATTTTAACTTTGGTAAATACTGCCATCCAATTTTCCAAAATTGGTGTAACTATTTTAACTCATAACTCCTGTGTGTATGTTTCCAGTATACTATATCTTCATCAAAATTTGACTTTTCTCCCAAAATTTGATATTGATCGATCTTTAGTTTTCCTAATATTGATGGGTGTGGAGGTATCACATTGTTTATTTAGTATGGCTTTCTCTGGTGATCATTGTATTTGAGCATCTTTTCACTTGTTTATTGACAAGTCAAATACAGTATTTAATGGAATCTCTGTTCAAATATTTTGCCCACTTTAAGAAATAAAATTGTCTTTTTATTATTGAGGGTATAACCCCATTGTTGGTTATATATGTTGCAAATATATTCTCTCACTGCGCACTCTTTCAGAGTCTCTCTTTTATTTTTAAGATTTTATTTATTTATTTGACACAGAGAGAGAGGACAGCACAAGCAGGTGGAGCAGCAGGCAGAGGGAGAGGGAGAAGCAGGCTTCTCACTGAGTGGGGAGCCTAATGCAGGCTCAGTTCGGGATTCGATATAGAGTAGGATCCCAGGACCCTGAGATCATGACCTGAGCTGAAGGCAGATGCTTAACTGACTGAGCCACCCAGGCATCCCTGTTTTTATAGTCTCTTAATGTTATCACTTAATGAGCACACTTTTTAGTTTTGACACAGTCTAATGTATCAATCTTTTCTGGTTAGAAATTTGTGTCTTTTTTTAAAAATATATTTTAAATTGGAGTTTGATTTGCCAACATACAGTATAACACCTAGTGCTCATCCCCTCAGTGCCCGTAACCCAGTCACCCCATCTCTCCATCCACCTCCCCTTCCACCACCCCTTGTTTGTTTCCCAGAGTTAGGTATCTCTCATGTCCTGTCTCCCTCTCTGATATCTCCCACTCATTTTCTCTCCTTTCCCCTTTATTCCCTTTCACTATTTTTTATGTTCCAGAAAGAATGAGACCAAATAATGTTTGTCCTTCTCCGATTGACTTACTTCACTCAGCATAATACCCTCCAGTTCTATCCACGTTGAAGCAAATGATTGGTATTTGTCGTTTCTGATGGCTGAGTAATATTCCATTGTATACCTAGACCATATCTTCTGTATCCATTCATCTTACGATGAATGGACACCAAGGCTCTTTCCACAGTTTGGCTATTGTGGACATTGCTGCTCTAAACATTGGGGTGCAGATGTCCTGCCGTTTCACTGCATCTGTATCTTTGGGGTAAATTCCCAGTAGTGCAATTGCTGGGTCATAGGGTAGCTCTACTAAAGCTGTTCCTAAAGAAATTTGTGTCTTATTTAAGAAACCTTTCTCTACCAGAGGCTTAGGAGACATTTATTGTTACCATTTAAGGTTTATGGTTTGTCTTTCACATTTAGATCTACAATCCACCTGAAAATGTTTGAGATTTCATCCAATCTAGAGATTATATGGGAGTGAAATTGCAGCTTCATAGTATTTAGTTTTTCCATTGATGAACATGATTTTTTTCTCCATTAATTAGGCTTCTTCTAGTTTCTCTCAAAAATGTTTTATTTTTGCTATATTGAATGTCTTAGATTTATTTAATTTAGGTCTATATGTTATTTTTGATACTGTTGTGCATAGTATCTTTAAATATTTTTATTTGAGTTATAGAAATACAGTTGATTTTTATGTTGACTTGTATCTAGCAATGTTAACACTTATTATTTCTATTATTTTTTTCTGGATTATTTAAGATTTTTTACATGCAAATGTTTGCAAGCAACATTTTTCTCTATTTTCTATTCATATAATTTTTATTTCTTTTCCTTGTCATTTTACACTGGACCTATAGTCCACTATCACTAGGAGTGATGACAACTGTTATACTTCATTGTGATATAGGAGTATCAGGAGAAAGCTTTTAGCTTTATGTATGATAGATGTTTATTTTTAAATAGATATATTTCCCTTATCATAATAAAGATGTTATCTTGGATTCCTGATTTTTGTTTTTTGTTAAGATTTTTGAATTTTATTGAAATCTTTTTCTACATCTATTAAAATGATCATCTGGGCTTTTTCTCTTTTATCCTGTTAATGGTGAATTACATTGCTAGCTTTTTGAAAGCTAAACATCATTGATTCTTGTTATAAACCCTGCTTGGTCTTATTTATTAACCTTCTTATTTTTTCTGGGTGAAATTTGCTAGTATTTTATTTAAAAATGTCTAACTCATTTTCATGAGTGAATTTGGTTTCTAGTTTTCTTTACTTTGTAATGTCCTTGTAAATCTTTGTTCTTAAGGTTATACTGGTCTCATAAAGTAAACTGGGATTTCCCCTATTTTGTTTTCTGGAAGCATCTATGGAAGTTTGGTTTCTTTTCTTTCAGCACTAGAGATTGAGTGCCAATATAATATAATATGATGAGGAGCGTGATCTTGGCTCTTCCAATCACTGTGTATATTTGGGAGAAGTACATAACTTTTGTATGCCTCAGTTTGCTCATCTGTATGTCGGAATAATAGTAGTATCTCTCTCAGGGATTTAATGAGAATTAAACAAGTTAATATTTGCAAAACTCTTAGAATACTCTCTGGCACATAGTAAGCATATATGAAGTTATTCACTCGTTTAAAATATCTATCCAATGAGAAAAAGAAAGTTGCATTTATTTGTACTTCTTCAATTATTAGTGAGGTAAAAATACATAATATTACCCATATGCCATTTGTATTTCTTCTTTTTAAGCTGCATGTACATGGGGGTTTTAGAATATTTTTCCGTTTATTTTGTTATTTTGGGGCTTTAATAGCTCTCTGAGAGAGACTTCATTAGCCCGTGAGTCTAACTTCTGTCTTTCAATAGTCCACTGACATGCTAAAGAAAAATATACATATCTGTGGTGTAAATCAGGTACATTACACATGCAGCAACTTCAAGACATTTCTGGAAGACAGTACAGATGGGATGAAAAAGAGGAAGGCAGAGGTTTACCACTCATGTAGGAAAAGCTGTAACATTCTCACCATGAAGTGAGTGGGAACTACAGAGAAGGTTGAGTGACAGGGCAGGGAGTAGCTTTTATTAAACCTCTGAGAAATGCCCTAGTTTCTAGAGTCTACAGAGTGATGATTTCATAGTAGTAATTACAGCCTACATCTGGATGGTGTATTATTATTAGGGCCTGCTACAATTTGGCCCTAAGATATAGTTACTCTCCACACAGGACTTTTGACTGGTATTATTGGTAGTTTATATTTTTTAAAACTTAAATTATTAGGTACCCTACTTGTAATAAAATACTAGAATGTTATGGAAATATTAATTACAATTGTGATTATAACTACTCAGGTATATAGTTAAGTGTAATAAAGTTCTGAGCATCTAATGTCAGGAAAATATAACAGATTTAGTCAAGAAATTGAGGGACAAAAAAGAACTTGAGGGACAAACATTCATGGTGAAAATACAGAGATTATATGAACTGACTTCTTTGAGACTGTCTTGAATCATTTTGTGTGATTCGAATGAGGAATTGAGCATTCAGAAACCTCTAGGCTTTGTTGATTCCACAAGCACTTAGATGATTGTTCCTTGAAAACACTGCCAAAATAACTTGTTGGAAAAAAATGAGTTTATTGCTTACTGCAGAAAGGGAAATATCTATCTTGATAGTGTGTTAGTAGTGTATCAAAAGAGGGAGGGCAGAGGCAAGATATTTATGAAGCTTTGAGAGCCGTGGCTTAAAGAGGTTCTTTTCAATGTTTGGGCTTGATTAGGATTAGACAAGTTTCAGGATATATTTTGAGTGATAGATGCAAGGAGACAAAAATGTTGAGGCAAGAGTTTCTAAGTCTCTGACAGTCCGTGAGACTAGTTGAGCTATCTATTGTGTTTAGCTGAGTACTTTCATAAAGTTCCTAAAACGCCAATTGAATATATATATACAATTTTACTGAGGACTGAAAACTACATGAATGTAGCTGGTTTCATTTTTTAAAGCAGTACATTTACATCCTAAGTGATGTAATAAGGAACAAATGCCATGGACATAGCTTAAACGACCTAGAACCAATGTTTCTCCTCTGGCAAAATAAACATGATTAATTTGAGATGAATCATTCCATTGGACCCATTACTTCATCAAAGATATTCATATGTTTGGGTTTCTCCATTTATGAGAAGTCTGCTGTAGTTGGGACTAGTAAGATAAAAGGGACTAATATAGGCTACATCAATGGCTTTGACACTTTTGTTTGTATTTAAGACATCCTTACATAGAAAACACACACACACAAAACCCCAACAACAACCAAAACCAAATATCAGAGAGCCTAGTATGTGAAACAGCTGTAAATTTTCAAAAGCTATTTAGGCATAATTTGAGGTTATTCCAGAATAAAGGGTAAAGTGGTCTCCAATGATGTAGTCTATAGATCTGTAGAGTATCTGCTCTTAGAAGTTTATTGAGAATTACTTTAATATCAACTTTATGTAGGCAGAATTTATTTACAATAAACTGCATGCATTTAAAGTGCATAATTTGATAAGTTGTGGCAAATATAACTTTGAAACCATCAACACAAGATGAAAAAATCTTGTCACTTCCAAAAATTCATTGTTTCCATAAGAAGTCCATCCCTCGCTCTTCTCTTGGCCACGGGAAACTGTCACTTGCTTATTTACTTATTTATTTTGTTTCTATTTTTAAGATTAAATGGAATAAGACAATACGGATTCTGTGGCATATTTCTTTCACTCAGCTTACTGATTTTTAAAAAGATTTTATTTATTCATGAGAGAAGAGAGAGAGAGACAGGCAGAGAGAGAAGCAGGCTCCATGCAGGGAGCCAGATGTGGGATTTTGATCGCACCCTGAGTTGAAGGGAGGCGCCAAACTGCTGAGCCACTCAGGGATCCCCATCAGCTTACTGATTTTGAGATCACTTATGTCTTATACTAATCTGTTTCTTGTTAATACTGAATTGTTTTCAGTTATCAGGATATATTACATTTTGCTTATTTATTCATTATGTATTTGGGTTCACTCGTTTTGGACTATGAATAAAAGTGTTGTGATAATATTCGTACAAGTCTTCATAAATTCTTAGGACTAGAATGGCTAGATTATGGGAGGGATATTTTTAACATTTGTTGAAATCACTAAACAGTTTTCTAGTGAGGCTGTACCATCTTACATTTCCATTATTAATATATGAATTGCAGTTGCCTTTGTTATCTTTGTTAACACTTGGTATTGTCAGTCTTTTTAATTTTAGCTGTTCTAATGGATATGTAGGTGCATCTGACTAAGGATTTAATTTGCACTTCCTTGGGGATACTTGATGTTGAGCATTTTTTTCATGGGCATATTCACCATTTATATGTCTTCTTTTGTACATCTGTTCAAATCTTTAGCCCATTTTTTAAAAAAAGATTTTATTTATTTGAGAGAGAGAGAGAGAGAAAGCATGAATGGGGGGAAGGGGTGGAGGGAGAGACAAAAGCAGGCTCACCACTTAGTGAGGAGAACAGTGCAGGGCTCAATCCTGAGACCCTGAAATCTTGACCTGAGGCAAAGGCAGACACTTAATTGAGCCACCCAGGCCCCCCTAGCCCATTTTTTAAAAGAGCCGTTTATCTTCTTATTGAGTTAGAAGGATACCTTAAAGGGATAGAAATCTTTTTCCTGGGAAGATATTACAAGTATTTTTTTATTCTGTGGCTTGCAATATTGCTCTTTGCAAATATATATATGTATGCATGTATATATGTACATATATTTATGTATATATGAATATATATTAGCAAAGAGCAGAATATTTTTATTTCAATATAGTTTAATTTGTTAGGTTTTTCTGTTATGCTTCATGTTATTTGTGTTCTATCTAATCAATATTTGGCTAACTCGAGGTTGAAAGGTTTCCTTCAGTGTTTTTTTCCAGTTTTAATTTTTACATTCAGATTTTCCATTCATTTTGGGTGGCTTTTGTGTATGATGTGAGATAAGAGTTCATTTTGTCCATGTGGATATCCAATTGTTCTGACAATATTTATTGAAAAAACTTCACTTTCCCTACTGGCATCTCTTGGCACTATTTGCTTGAAAATCAATTGAACATATATTTGTGGGTCTATTTTTGAACTCTGTAATTGGCTTCACTCATGTGTATATTTGCTCTTTCATGAATATCACACTGTCTTAATTATTGTAGTTTTATGTGTCTTGCAATCAGGTAGGATATGTCCTCCAATTTTGTTCTTCTTAAAAATTAATTAGGATATTTTAGGTCACTGATTTTTTATGTAATTCTTAGAAAGAGAATATCAGTTTATTTTCTATTTTTCTGGAAATGATTGTGTAGGATTTTTATCATTTCATAATTAAATATTTCAGGGAATTGCCAGGGCACTGAACTTTCTCAGGAGTCTTCTTTGTGGGATGGTTTTGAATTACAAGTTATTTTTCTTAATAGATTATTAGGTCTATCAAGGTTTTCCATTTCACTTCAGTGAGCTGGGGTAGTTAAAATGTTTCAATGAATTTGTCAATTTCAATGACATACTCATTTTTTTCCCTTAAGGTTGTTCATGATATTAATTTAAGATTCTTGTAATATCTGTAGGAACTACAATGACTAATGTTTCTTCTCTCATTCTTGTATCAATAATTTGTGTCTTCTTTCTTTGTCACTGTGGTTAAAAGTTGGCCAATTTTCTTTGTCAAACAACGATCTTTGGTGTTCATTTGTTTTCTTTGTTTTTATATTCTCAAAATTTTTTTGCTCCTATCTTTTCTCTTGGTTTGTGATTATTTTGCTCTTTATTATCTTATTTCTTAAGATGGAGGTTTACATCATTGATTCAAAACTATTATTGTTTTGTAAATTAAGCTTAGTGTTCTAAAGTTTTCTCTAATCACTGACTTAGCTGCAATCTTTTAATTTTTGATATGTTGTATTATCATTTTCAATTAATTCAAAACATTTTCTAATTTTTCTTATTGATTCTTTTTGATTTGTGGGTTATTTAGAAGTGTATTGTTTAATTTCCAAATATTTGGGATTTTCCAAATATCTTTCTGTTATTTCTAGTCTAATTCCCTTCCATGTTTCCAGTTTTTTAAAAAATAAGCTTGTTTTGTGGTGCCTGGATGGCTGGGTTTGTTATCGGCTGCCTTCAACTCAGGTCATGATCCCACAGTCCTGGAATCATGTGCTGCAAAGGGCTCCCTGCAGAAGCTCCTGCTTCTCCCTCTCCCTCTGCCTGCCATTCCCCCTGCTTGTGCTCTCTCTCTCGCTCTCTCTGTCAAATATATACATACATACATACATACATACATACATAAATCTTTAAAATAAAAAAAAGCTTGTTTTATTACCATTCTGGGAAGTAGAGTTTATCTAAGTGAATATGACTTGTGCATTTTTCTCTTGTTGGGTAGATAATTCTATAATTGTGAGTGGATAATGTTCAGGTGTTCAGTCATTTCTCCAATTTTTCTAACTATGTATTTCTTAGATTACTCATTGAGGATTGTTGAAATTTCTAACAATAGTTATGGATTTATTTATTCCTCCTTTTAGTTCTATTAGTTTTGCTTCATGCATTTTAAAACTTTGCTATTAGAAGAACACACATTTAGCATATTAATGTTCTTGATCCCTTTATAATTATGTCACGTCCCTCTTAATCCTAAAAATTTTCTTTCTTTTGTTGCCTACTTTGTACATAGCCTCTGTAACTTGCTTTTGAGTACTGTTAGAATGGTATATTTTCCCCATCATTTTATTTTAAAATTATTTATATTTTTATGGTTAAAGTTGGTTTCTTGTCCTTTCCATATACCTCAATCTTGTGTGTATATGTGTATGTTTAATCCAATATCACAATCTCTGTATTTTAATTCTGGTGTTTAGACCACTTAAGTTCATCTAATATTACTGTGGTTGGATTTAAATCTTTCATTTTTCATGTTTTCTATTATGTTCCATTTGTTCTTGTTTTGTTTTTTTCACATTCTGCATTTTCTTTCGGATTGAGGATTTTTTATGATTCCATCTTATATCTCCCTTATTGGCTTATTAATTATGATTCTTTTTTTAAAGATTTGATTTATTTGACAGAGAGAGAGAGAGAGAGAGAGAGAGAGAGAACAAGGACAGGCAGAGGGAGAGGGAGAAGCAGGCTCCATCCCAGGACCCGATCACTACCTGAGCCAAAGACAGATGCCTTACTGACTGAGCCACCCAGGCACCCCAATTATGATTCTTTAAAAACTGTTTTTAGTAGTTACCTATAATTAACAATACACAAATTTAATTTATCATAATCTACCCTCAAATATTTATTTATTTTTATTTTTATTTTTATTTTAAATTTTTTATTTATTTATGATAGTCACACAGAGAGAGAGAGAGAGAGGCAGAGACATAGGCAGATGGAGAAGCAGGCTCCATGTACCGGGAGCCCGACATGGGATTTGATCCCGGGTCTCCAGGATCATGCCCTGGGCCAAAGGCAGGCGCCAAACCGCTGCGCCACCCAGGGATCCCTACCCTCAAATATTTAATACCACTTTGAATGTAGTGTTAAAACATTACAACAGTATATTTCCACTTTTCTAAAATTCTTGATACTACTTCTTTCATATATTTTATGTATGTTGTAAAATTCACAGGACATTGATACTGTTTTAGTTTTAGATAATAAAATGTCTTTTAAAACAATTAATAAAAATTTTTTAATATTTATTTTTATTTTTGCCATTTTCAGAGTCTGTAATTTCTTTATGTAGACCCAAATCCTTCCACTGGAAGAAATTGAGTTAATATTTCTTGTAGCACAGGCCTGCTGACAATGAATTGTCTCAGGGTTTGCTTGCCCCCAAACATGTTTATTTTACCTTTGTTTCTTATGTTTTGAGAGATGTTCTCTCTGATATAGAGTCTTAATAGGGCTTTTTTAAAATTCTATACTTTTTGGGCACCTGAGTGGCTCAGTTAAGTGTACAATTCTTGGTTTTGGCTCAGGTCATGATCTCAGGGTCTTGGGATTGAGACCCCCATTGGGCTCCCTGCTCAGCAGGGAATCTGCTTGAGATTTCTTTCTCCCTCTCCCTCTGCTACTCCCCTCACTTGTACATGTGCATTCTTTCATCTCTCTCTCTCTCTTTCTCTCTCTCTCTCTCAAACAAATAAATAAACTTTAAAATAGAAAGGTATAGGTAAGATATTAGGGTAAATAGTATTTATGTCTGGAAACAAGGTTGGATTCTTTGTTCAGCTTTTGGAATGGTGGATTGGGGTGAATTTTATTTTCTTCTTCTTTTTTTTCATTCTTTTTTTGTATGTGGTTACCTTCATTCTATTGTTTACTGTAAATTCCTCTAGGATTATTTTGTACTTAGGGTGAGGGCTCGGTTGCAAGTTTTCTTCAATATACCTGTTACACCTTTAGCTTTAGGCTTTTCCTGTGAGCTTGCGCTTCAGGGAGGTTATGTTTTGATGTTCTTGTACTTTATTCAGCAGGAGATTGCTGTTACTTGTTTCCTTGTGTTTATTAACCTGGAGTTGGAAGTTACAGGGAGTTTCTCTGCTGTCCTGATGCAGCCTTTGTCTTATGCAGGCCCTTTGTCCCTGGATTTTGGGAATTGGACTTTCCAGTGATTTTGGCCTTCCCCCAGTGGCGGGGTCTTGAACTGTCTGGACACAGGGAGCTTTCCTGCCCATACAAAGGAACGGAGGTTTTATTCACTGCCTTTCCATAGTTCCCAAATGCAGTGGTTCTCCACCAGTATCTTGAGGATGATAGACTTTGCTGCCTTTCCTGGAATGCTTTAAGGTTTGATTCCACGGTAGAGATAGGGGAGAGGGATCCAGGTAGGGCTTGATACTTTTTCTTCAATAGCTGTTCCTCCCCTTTTCTTCATCCTGAGCTGCTACTAGAATCGCTACTAAGGTCTTAGGGAGGTCAGTGAATTTTCCATGAATGGATGTGAACTCTCATGGAGTCTGACGCTCCTATGGGTTTTATAAGAACATTATAGCCCTCACTCACATTTTTAAAGAAATTTTAAGGTGATTTTTAGCCGGATTCTTACCAAATCGTGTAGATTCTTACTGGGATTCTTACCCACTGCCTCTTCCTCCTGTGTTTTGCCTCAGCTTGTGACTCTCTCTCACTTGGACACATCTGACTTTCCTTAGATTTCAGTCAAATTTTTTTGCCTTGCAACCCCAGCTCTCTGATCTGGTTTTTATTTTATTTTATTTTATTTTATTTTATTTTATTTTATTATTTTATTTTATTTTATTATTTTATTTTATTTCTGCTGGTTTTTAAAAAGAGAATTATACTTTTGTTGATTATTTGGTTTTCTCTGGTTCTTAGAGCATGAGAGAGACATTCTTTTTAGTTTCTACTTGCTAAGCAGAATGCAAATAAGATTTTTAAAAGTAGAAAAGGAAGGTACATGGGCAGGGAGCAGAATATTTTGTAACAAGTATATGGAGATATTTCTGAAGCAATAATTATTATGTTCAGATTTTCAGATGCTACCATTTTGAAATACTGTCCCTTGGGTAGTGCAAATATTATAAACCTGCTTTCAAAGGCCAAAACATTGTTTTTTTTTTTTTTTTTTCAAAATGATGGTTCTACAGAAAATAAAATAACTCTAGAGCTTATGGAATTACATTTATGAAAATACAGATTATAGAATTGAAGTTAAACCATAAAACAAAATATTCTAATATATTTCTTATAGTCATTATTTAGCTTTTGAGAGATTCCCAAGGTGTTGCTAATCAGATCTTTTGCAAGTTCAGTAATTGACTGCATTTGAATACTTCAGTAGCTGCATGTAAGAGAAAATCCAATTTACACTGCCTTAAACTGAAAAGTAAATCACTTTTTCCTAAAACCAAAAGTCCCAGGGCATTAAGAACTTTATGCACAGATTGAAAGAGAGGTTCATAATGTTTAATGGGGCTACAGTGACAATTCTCTTCAATTCCTCCTCTTGGCCTTCCTTTGGGTATCAGCTTAATCCTTTGTCTAGCTGAACTACTCCATACCTTACATTTAGACATAGTACTGTCAAAGGAAAGAAAAGCACCCAGCATTCAAAACAAAAACTCAAAATCTACTCTGTTTAAATCAGGTTTGGTCACATGACTACTTTTGAATCAATCACTGTCCCCAAAGGGATGTGACATGATTCCTGGATTGGCCAAAACGACAAGATTCTTTCCTGGAAGTGGCAGTGAATTCAGCTACTTTAGAATAAAATAAAATACAAATGAGTATCAGGAATTACCTGGGAAGCAGAAACATCGATGTTAGTGAAACACTTCTTAGTATCTATTATACATATTTTTTGAATACCTAGTGGGTATGAAGAACCAAAACTAGACACATTGAAGATTTAAAGTGAATGGAAAAAATTCACTATCTACATCAAAAAATAGAGCAAAATATGGCATTGTGTGGCAAAATAGCAGTAAGCATATTGTTGAGGGATATTGTAAGACAAAAGTCTTGGATATTCTTCCATTGAAATATATTCCTGAGAGTCTTAGAATTTTAGAACTTGGAATTACTTGAGAGATCATTGAGTTTACCTTTTTATTTTACAGATGAGGTAACAGAGACCAGAGATACTAAATGACTTGACAAAGGTCATGTGGGTGGCAGGTGTTGAAGCCTGGGAGAGAACACAATTTCTTTGGCTGTGAGTCTGCAGCTCTTTCCATTACCCCATGTTTATTCTGAAAAAGAAAAATTTTGTGATCACATTATGTGCACATAGTCATTTGTCACTATATAATGGCTTTTTTGAAGTGATAAATTGATTGCAAAAGTTCTATCCTCTTTTCCAAAGGCCAGGTTGTATGCATGCCTGCTTATGACTGTAACTTTCAAATTGAAAGGCATATTAGTTTTTTTCCCCATGTTTCAAAGACATTTTTCAAATGTTTCACCTTTGACATTGCCACCTACTAATACTTATGAATATTAAGTAATGTTAGAGGTTAATGGATTGCTAATGATGGATTGTTGTAATTCAATTGGCCCCTTTTGGCATGAAATGCCCAATAAAATGCTCTTTGCATAGCAAAACTAAGTAGTCTTAGTTATATTGTGCCTGACTGAGGACAGTGGGATGCTTTATCTATCCATATGCCATAGCTATCTGTTGGGATAATATTAAAAGAGCATTTGTGACTTTTATAAGTTATTTTATAAATTATTGATGAATATCAGATTTTCTGTACCCTGACATTTAATAGTCATAACTCTTTTTAGTAGTGCTTGTTTTAAAATACTGTGCTTAAATAATTTAACTTTTTAATAATATTTAATCATGATAATTTTAAATAATTCCTGGAGGAAATATTTTATTGTTAAAAGTAGTAATAGTATTATGATTAAAATTACTAGGGAGGAGGGGGAATCCCTGGGTGGCTCAGCAGTTTAGCGCCGCCTTTGGCCCAGGGCGTGATCCTGGAGTCCAGGGATCAAGGCCCACATCAGGCTCCCAGCATGGAGCCTGCTTCTCCCTCTGCCTGTGTCTCTGCCTCTCTAATTCTCTCTCTCTCTGGGTCTCTCATAAGTAAATAAATGAATATTTAAAAAAAATAAAGATGTAAAAAAAATACTAGGGAGGAGTAAATTTTGGCATTGATTTTATTAGCATTTTGTTATGAAAAGCTCTCATTAACCTTATATCTCTTTATAAAGGTAAGAGAGTAATTTTTTTGAGAAATGGGTTTAAAAGCCAAGTCTCTTTGAAAGCAAATTGAAATGTTTAATGCAGTATAACAAAAAAATAATTAAGCATTTATATTGTTCTTGATATTTTGGTGCACAGAAGTACAACGAAAAAAGAATCTCTAACAAAACTGACAATCTTAGAGAATAAATATGGCATGAACATGAGTAATTATATACTGTCAAATATGATATTGATAATGAAACTGGGCTCTTCGGCTCTCTAAACAATATAAATTGACAAGAAGCCAGGTGTGAGTTCCAGGCAAGTCTTTTTTGGGACTTATGCTCTAGTACAAAGGTAAGAATCCTTAGGCTGGCTTTCTGAGGAGAGATTGAGGAGAGCTTTAAAGAGCCTTAGGAAAAGGAGTGAAGTCTAAATACATAGAGGTGGGATTTTTTTCTTTTTTTTTTGGCGTCTGTGTACTTAAAGATCATGCTTCTTCATGTGTTGCATGTCTAATTAGCCTGTTAAATCTCTACCCTTGCACATGATGTATAGTATTATGATGAGGGAGAAAGTTCATAAAAGATCAGTGCTGGGGAACAAAAAAGAAAACAAAGAATTATAGAACACAAAAATAGACTTAGAGAACCCAATGACTCCATCAAACATAATAACACTCATAGGAGTCCTAGAAGAAGAAGAGAGAGAAAGGGGACAGAAATTTTATTTCATTAATAATAGCTGAAAACTTCCCTAATCTGGTCCATTTTGGTATAGAATGATTTGGTCAGGTTCTGGCAGCTGAGCTTCTTTTTTAGGTGAATATCCTACTTTTGTATTTTCATGGGCTTACTCAGCAGGCATGTGTTTCAGCTCTTCTTTCAATGGACCTGGCCAAGGAATGCTGTATTTTGTGATTAAGTGTAAGGGGACCTGAGTCTAATCCTTGCTCTGTCTTCATATGGGCTATATGAATAATACATAGTGATTTGATAATACAGGAAATAAGATGGCTTCAACGAGGGAGATTTAGGGAAAACTTCATAGAGAAGAATATAGTTGAGGTAGGCTTTAAAAGGATTAGTAGAAGACAGAAAACAAGAAACAACAAGGCTCGAAGGTAAGAAGGATCCTAGAATTCTCAGGAAGTCTTGTTTGGTGGGAAAGATAGATCTTTGAAGTGAAGTAGGTGGAATGACAGACAAAAAAACAGGTTGAATATAGTGGAACTGAATCTAAAAGTGCTGAGAGTAGTAATAGATTAACCATAGACTTGATTCTATAGCCAGTGGTAGTCATTGAAAGTATGGCCTTAGGGTCACATGGCCAAAGTACCTAAGTATACCTGAAAGAATATTTTTCTGTGGCTGTATGGGATGGATTTAAGTATATGTGTGTAAGGGGTGGGAAGACAGGGGCATGGAAAGAATCAATTGAGGTTATTTCATATTTCAAACCAAATATGTTAAGTTCAGTCTGGAAATGGGAAGTGGAAACAGAGATTAAATATAATTAACATTCTAGAAATTGACTTGGTAGGGCATGGGCTAAATGAAGGTATGTCTGGATTTATTGGGGATTAAATATAATTTAATAAAGAATCTCAGAAACTTTATGAAAAGTGACAAAAATGAAGTTAGAATCAGCCATTGAATTTATTAATTGAAAACCCTTTTTATAAGGATCAGTTCTTTATAGAGCCTTAGAGGTGCAATCATATTGCTAAGATTTGAAGAGTAAGTGAGAGGTGAAAAAATGGGCTGGGAATTACAATTTAGCCTTATTTTTTCCCAAAGAATTTTTCTTTCCTTCTATTTAAAAATTGTATAATATTAGACTTTGAGACTATTGAAAATGTAACTTGTTCATGCAGAATGACTTTCATTAGTAACATGTAGATATTTTATAATACAGCTAGTCAATTCCTCAGATGGATATTCAGATACAGTCTTAATTTCCTATTTATGGAAATCCAGGTTGAACATATTTCTTTTTATTTTCATTTTATATGTCTCATTTTTCTATTTTATTTTTTTATGAATACAAATGTAAAGTGAATAAACCTTTAAAATGTTTTCATTTAATCACTTGGTGGTTCTACTATACCCTTTCAAAGAATGTAATGTTTCTATTTTATATAATTACTATTTAATTGGTGTACAATTTGTGAGTGAGGGGGAAAAATAATTTATAAGGATAAGTAAACAATGATTTAAGAATGGGCAAAACAGAGCATATATTATAAAGATAGCTTCATATAAGATTATTTCCTTTTTGTCATTCTCTAATATATCCCCAAGAATGTTAATTTATCTTGAATTATTGCCTTGTGTGGAAGTTAATAACCTTCTAAGGATGGTTGACTGATGACAATGTAGTATTCACCAATATCTGACAAAGATAAGTTATTGGAAATGCATTAATTTATCAGAATATATCAGTTTCCAATATACTATAGAATTAAGAACATATATTTTTTTCAAATAACACATTTAAAGTTTGAATTGTCTGCAACTGAATTCTTAGTTTGCTTATCTTCAAAGTTCTTTTTATTTTTCCAACTTTATGAAGGAATAATTGACAAATAGAATTATATATATTTAAGGTGCACAGTATGATGATTGGATATACATATACATTATGGAATGATTACTACATTTCAGTATACTATATTGTTATTATGTATTGAATCAATTCTTAGATGTAAGAATTACGGTTAGATATATTAATTTAATTTTCCAAAGGACAAAACTAAGAGAAATTAAAGTATGCAGGAACAAAGACATAACAAGAGAAATAGGCTAGGGATTTAGATCTACTGATTTCACTTCTCACTCTAGTCAGCCTTCCATCCTTGAAGAATAATTTTATTTATTCACTAGGAAAGTTCTTGCTTGTCTCACATTTTCAGTTTAGAGAAACTACATCAGATTTAGTATTTCTGGGATTAATTGATAATTGCAAATTTTAACTGGCACATATATAAAAATTTCCCCTCTCCTACTTATTGTGCAGTCCACTTTTATTTTCTGTGCTGGCTCCATTTTTTGTACCTGACTGCTAAATTCTGGTAATTTTCAGGGCTTATTGTTTCTTACTTACTCTATTAATTTTTCTGGGCCACCAGTGACTTAGAAAAGAGTCTAAAAGTCATCCTTTCATCGATTTGTAACCCCAGATGTTACCTCTTTTCTGAGTTTCAAGTCTCTCAGTTCTGAAATTGAATGTCTCATGGTCACCCATATTCAACATTCTCAAAAGTTAACTTATCATCTCTCCACAACCTTCTAATTTCAGACTTGCTCTTCCTCCAGTATTCCCTCTCTCAGTAGATGAAGGGCCTTTTATCA
Source organism: Canis lupus dingo (assembly GCF_003254725.2). Taxonomy (NCBI): domain Eukaryota; kingdom Metazoa; phylum Chordata; class Mammalia; order Carnivora; family Canidae; genus Canis; species Canis lupus. Next base: position 33,398,466 of record NC_064271.1, read on the forward strand.
TTAGTGTAGTTACATAAAACAGAAGCCTGAGAGTTGTCTCTATTCCTGTTCTCTCTCATTCATGTCTGCCACTTTGAATTTATCTCAATGTGTCTTTTTGCTGTTACTTCCTAAATATCTATGACAGGGGCTAAGTGTTATATGAATAAACATGATTTTTTCATCTCCTGACATCTAAGATAATTATGTCCTTATTTTACCTTTTTTAAATTTTTTTTGCATGTGATTTTTTGGCAACTCTTTTGTTGTATAGAATTTGGTAAATGGTCAATTCTTATAGGAAATGCATTAAATGGAGCTTTCCATTTGTGGGGAACTTGGATTGTTGTTGCAGATGTCTGGAGTGGCAATTTTCTGGCCACCTGTGAACAGCAAATGGCAGCAGGACATGGAATGCCTGGTGGTCCCTGGGAGAAAGCAAGTAAATAGCATGGTGTTTTACAGTGGTTGAGGTATTGACAGTAATGGATTGACTGGAAAAACTCTCTAGCTGGGAGAGAGCAGCCTGTTGACAGGAAAAGCTGATTTCCAAGAGTAGGGAATTTTTCTATTTTAAGATTTATTTATTCGTTTGAGAGATAGAGAGAGTGAAAGAGAGTGAGAACTCATGAGTGGGGTGAGGGGCAGAGGGAGAGGGTAAGAATCTCAAGCACACTCCCTGCTGAGTGGGGATCCTGATGCAGGGCTGATCCCAGGATCCTGAGATCATGACCTGAGTTGAAACCAAGAGTCTGATGCTTAATCAACTGTTTCCATCAGTAAGAAACAGTAGGAAAGAGAGTGTATTAGTCATGGTTCTCTGGAGAAATAGAACCAATAGGATGGCTATGTAGAGATAGGGATTTATTTTAAGAAATTGGCTCATGTGACTGTAAGGCTGGGAAGGTCAAAATCTGAAGCAAACACCAGAGAACCAAAGACTTGATACAATCAAGTATCAAGCATTTCTTGTTGCTGCTGTAACCAATGTTGAGCATCAAGATCTGGCTCTTGAATCTTCTGTGTACCCTATTGTCAAATGCCTCTGGGTTTCTGCCAGTTGCACTTAATTTTGACATATTGGTCTGACTGGTTCTGGATGAGCTTCTTGGTCCTATTTTTAACGATCTTGGGCTTCACCAGAGGTCTGAGGGCAGCCATGATGCCCAGCAATCGATGGCTGCCACCGCTGCAGGCGGCGCTAAGAAAGAGTGTATGTTGCATTTTTATTTTTTTAATTTTTTTTTGTATGTGGCATTTTTAAAGGAAATTTCTGTGAGCAGTAGTTTGCAAAGTTCTCAAGATATTCCTTTATAAAATATAGTAAAGATCTCCATGATTTTCAGAGTTTTTATTAATGTTTAATCCAATTACAGGCCATGTAGAACATCAACTTCATTTGAACGACATATTTAATACATCCACCTCGTTTTACCTCATTTGCTGCCACACTTCAATTTGGGGAGTTGCTTCCTGCCTGAAGGATCTGTATTGGTTACCCATCTGGTCTCTCAATAGTTACTATTTTCCCTTTCTTCATCTTTTCTTCATGTATCAGTTTATGAAGTTTATATGGCTTCCAAAGACACAGATTTGAGTGTTTTAAAATGAGTAGCCTGAATACTTGGTATTGATTCTAAGCTTCTTACCTACATTTCCAATTTCATCTTGTATCACTTTCTCCTACTATCTCTGCTTTAAGTGTTCTAGGTTTATTGCATTATGACCTATACAGTTCCAATAATTACCCCCCCCTTATTTCCCAGAGATCTCTCACTGTCTCTCCTTTCAGCCCTACATATTCTTTTCCTATGATTACAATAGGAAATGACTTCTATTTCCTTAGGTTTCCTTAGTTTTGAATGTCACTTTATCAGGGAAGTCTATACTAATTTTAGGGACTAGATTATTTCCTCTTTAAATGCTTCCATATTACCCTACACTAATCATTTGTATATAAAATTGATATTGCCTTGAGGCATATTGGCACACAGTAGGCCTGCAATATAACTCTTGAATTCATGGCAGGATCTACTTCAGAACACTCTTGACCAGTACAGTCTCTGCCATAACGTTCTGCTTTTCTGAGAGTGACGACCCCCTACCCTACCACTTCTCCCTTAATTGCAAGGGAAGGAGATACTTTGTAGATCATCCAGGTGCATTGATAATTGTGTTTGGAATTCAGATATGCAAAAATACTAATGGCTCAGGCTTCTCGGAGTAAGGTGGCTTTGGGATCACTTTTTAACTTTTTTCCTCTCTTTCTCAAAAGGCAGCTATTAGAAGAGGTAGAGATGCTACAGAAAGGAAGGGCCCAAGTTTTGGAAATATTAAGCACAAACTCTTAGGTAAAACTCTTCTTAGATCTTAGAGCAAATGTTTCCTTTTCCTGTTATTTCCTTGATGTTTCTTTCGTTCTTTAATGCTTTCAAAATTTATTTATTTATTTACTGGTCCGGTTCACTTTCTTAGAATGGTTAAAAATAATTTACAAAAGAGAAGGGTTGTCATATTTACCCATTTATTCATTTCATAGTCAGGTTGCTAATTTTTAAAATTTCCAAATTACCTCTTGCCCTGTGGAGCATTGGATAACCTGGTCCCATTGCTATGCCTATTAAGTCTTTGCTCCTGTGAACCTTGTGTGCATAGAGGCAGCAGGACCCCAAGATTTTAGTAGAGAAATAAAATTTTCAGAAATTTTTTGCCCAATGCAGTTCTGTTAAATCTGCAAAAATAATTTATGCATTGTGAGCAAATGTCTGTAACCTTCTAAAACATCACATTCACAATAGCATACCCTCTTCACCTAAACTGCAAAAGCTTCAGATTAAATGAAGGTTAATTATGTTTCCTACTGTGTTTTGTTTTCACAAAATACAAGATGCAGAGCAAAATAACTTAGTAGCTGCACATTAGAATTACCTTTTACCCTATTTTAGGGGCTAAGGGATTGTTTAGTTTGGATTTGGATTCCTGGGAAACCTAGGGCTTTCCTAAGATAATACACTTGACAGCCTACATTGAACATACTAAATTGATTAGGAGATAAGCTTATGCTTTTTTGGATAGCTTCCTATTTGAATATTGTCTTTTTTTCTTATTTTCCTTCACTGTAACTAGATTAGATATCTCTCTGCTATTATAACAATCAATAAATAGCTTTTATTTTTAACTTGTGATTTTGCATCATAATTACTAGATTATGTGTCTATGTCCTCTACTAAATTGCCTGTTGGCAAGGCAACAATCTTATTGTCCTTGTAACTAGGCGTATGGCAGGCACTCAGTTATTGCCTTCTGAGTGAATGACTATGTAATTGTTTTTGTGTTTGGAACATCCCTTGTTTTTTTTGTAGTATTGAGTGTAACCTCAGAGGATGATAAGTAACAGTTGTTAAGCAATTGGTCTTTTTTCTGTTCCTAAAATCACTCTTACACTCTGAAGCAATCAGTCCTTTCATGTATTTTTAAATATCACAGTAAGGGACTATTTTGTGGGAAATCAAACAGGAGCTGTATTAGTCACTCAGACTGCCATAACAAGAAGATATAGACTGGGTGTCTAAAACAGCAAAAATTTATTTTCTGACAATTCTGGAGGTAGGGAAGTCCAAGATCAAGGTGCTGGCCAGTTGGGTTTCTAGTGAGAGCTCTCTTCCTGAACTGCGAAGGCCACCTCCTTGCTGTGTCATCACATGGCAGAGAGAGAACCATTTTTCAAGAGTGAGCCCTTTGGTGTTTCTTTCTATAAGGACACTAATATTATCAGATTAGGTCCCTACCCTGTGATCTCATATAACCTTAATGACTAATTCTAAATATATTTACATTTGGAGTTAGGGCTTCAACATAGGGATTTTGGGAGGACACAATTCAGTCCATAGCAGAGACATCAGAGAATTTTTAATTTAAAAGTATATTTTTAACGCAGAAAGAGCATGATTGAATATGAGGAACCTGAGAGAACTCAGTAAAACTACAAATTTGTGCTGGAGTGCTTTCCTTCCACCAATTTCCTGCCCTTCAGATGAGAAAAGGATAGGAAAAACAATGCATCTTTCATCCAGTGACTTAGATTCTGAGTTCCAGATTACAAGAAAGAAAATAGAGTCAGGGTGGTAGAAAAGTTCATAGAGCAGGCCACGATGAGGGAGCTTTGTTTCTTCTGATTCTGCTCTTTTCTCTTCCTCTCTTATAGCCTCTAGTTTACAAAGTTGTGCATAGTAATTATAGCAGTTTAAGAGGAAATTCGAGGGCAGCCCTGGTGGCGCAGCGGTTTGGCGCCGCCTGCAGCCTGGGGTGTGATCCTGGGGACCCGGGATTGAGTCCCACATCGGGCTCCCTGCATGGAGCCTGCTTCTCCCTCTGCCTGTGTCTCTGCCTCTAAAAAAAAAAAAAAAAAAAAGGAAATTCGAGATAAGGCACATTTAAATGCCAAAAGTAGGGCCTGGAGCACTGGATTAACTGGAAATTAATGCAAGAACCAAAGGAAGTTCAAGGTACACCAGGAAGCAGACATAGCTCCCTTAATCACATGGCTTTCCTCCCATTTGACATTTTCCTTTCCAGAGCATTCCCTAAGCATTAACAGTTCACTTTTGACGAGGGAAAAAAGTTTATAGGATGTGTTGAACTTTCTGGGGTAAAGGAAAGTGTTGGATTTTCTGAGTATCTCCTTATGCAGTGAACCTTTTATATGTAAAGTTCATTTTGTTTTTCCATTTCAACTCTGTTTTTGACATGTTCCTTTTTTCTTTTAATTTTGTATTTATAATGTTTAAAACTAATTTTTGAATTATTAGTTGGACTAAAATTAAGTCTGAGGAGTAAAAAATTTCTGTGATTTGCAAAAGAAGAAACTGAGGTTCACAGCTAATGCAACACAGGAGATCACATACCTTGCAATGAATGGGTAAAGCTGTCTTTCATATCCAAGAGTGACTAACTCCAAAGATGTTGTCTTTTCATATAAAACACTTCAATGTGTACCAAGAAAAACATTTATGTTTCTCTACTTGACAAGCATAAGCTCTGTCTTCATAAACCATTAGAAATAATTATAGTCTTCACAGTGGGGCAGAAGCAGTTTTCTGCTTTGATGTATGTCTTGTAGAGAAGAATAACATTTTAACTATGATTTTGACTTTGTTCTTCATTAGTTTACATCCTGTTGAGTGTTTCCTCTTACTGCTTTATTCTGAAGAATTTTAGTGCAACGCATGTCACCACAAATTTGATTAGATTAACTGGCATTTGATTGTGCTTTGCTTCAAACTTCCCTCCTTGTTGCCTCAGGTGTTAGCTTTTTAGGATTTCCTGCAGTGATCAGCAACTAGGGAGATTTGCACTTTTGACATCCTAACAGGTAAATTAACTTCTTGATCCATCAAATTCCACTAGAGTCGTCATAATTCTGACTGTGTTGTGACATGCAACCATTGTAAAGTATTTTAAGAGGGTTGGAGATTGATAATACATAAACATGTATGTTTATAACATTATATGCCACTCTTTGCATATTGATGTAGAAAAAAACCATCTCATTTTGTCAAAGAAAAATTCTTAGGTATGACCAATAACTTATATTGGAAAAGTGTGTAATATGCTATGATAGATTGCTATTTAAGCATTCCTATAGGAAAATTATAATAACTCATGAATATTTTGTGTAGAAAGAAAGTGGTGTGAGAATAGGTTTGAAATACTGGTTATTCCAAATACTGATTCTATAGTCATAAGCAAGCTTTAGTTTACTCACTTCTAAAAACATTTAAATAATAATAGTAATAGGTTTTCTTTTTAACAAACGTTAATTATGATTCTTGACAAAACATTTGACCAAATATTTAAAATAAAATTGTGCACAAAATAGAAATGGTTTTGCTATGTATGATTTGCAGTTTTGAGTTTTAGCTGAATAAACAAATTCTACAATGAATAATAAGTATCCTGGAAACAAGATAAAACTAATCTAGACTGGGGAGATAAGGTAGTTCTGAAGAAGAGACTTCTTGGAAGACAAAACTTACAACATGACTATATAATATCTGTGTGGAGAGAAAGACTTAAAGACATGAAGGTCTTTGAAGGAGGTAGATAGAGACAATAATATGCAGAAGATTATAAGACATATTAGGGGTTTGGATTCTACCCCAAGATCAAAGGGAAGTTGCTTAGGATTTGATTCATTTATTTATTTATTAGTTCAACTACTCATTACCAGCCTTGTGTTAGGCACTCTTCTGGGTTCAAATAACAAAACCCAAAATTATTACCTTCATGCTTATATTCTAGTGGGAGAAGACTATTTAAATATAATAAATTGATTATATTCTTTTTTTTAAATTGATTATATTCATAATGAGAAAATCAACAATATTGGGGGAAAACAAGATTTAAAATATGGGGCAAACGTAATAGTCTGCAATTTTAGGAAAAAAAAATCAGAATGGCAGCCACATGCCAAGTAGATAGGAGAGAAGTAGAGCAGGTCAGAGAGTGGCCAGACCATATAGGACTCTTTAGGTCATTGTAAAGGTCATTGAACAGATTTTTGGCAGAGAAGTAACATTACCTGTTTTACATTTTAAGGGGATAACTTTGATGACTGAGAAAAATAGTGGAATGGCAGTGATAGAAGTTGCAGAATCAGTGAGGGCCATTGTAAATACCAAGATAAGAAATAGTGACCAGGGTGGATTTGATTAGCTTGAAAGGCAAGTTGTAGACATATTCTTGGATATTTTTTGAGAGGTATTGAGCATTTAATGTTTCCTAACAGTTTGAGTGTATGATAAAATAGAATATTCAAGGAAAACCCCAGCATTTTTATCTGAGCAACTGGAAATAACCAATAACAATAACTGAATAACTGAATAACTGAATAACTGAATAACCAATAACCAATAACTGAAAAGTTCAGTTACAACATGTTAGGTAATGTAACATTAAGAGTTTAAATTTTGACATAATCATATTTGAGATAATTAACAGATTTTCGAGGGGAAATCATAAATAGTGAGTTAGAGATAAATGGATATAGGAAGAACAGCTATAAATATGCTCATTGTTAAAGCCACTTGATAGATGATATCACTAAAGAAATGCTTGTAGACATAGAGATTGCAAAATTGATTAATGGCATAATTTTAATGTTAGGAAGTCTGGAAGAAGATTAAGAACCAGGAAACTAACAAGAAAAGGCCAGTTAAATAGGAGGAAAACAGAGGAGTGTATTTACCTAGAGGACAAGTGTAGAAAGTGATCCCAGGCTGGAGTGTCAAATTCTGTTAAAAGTTTGGGTAAGTTGAAGACTGAGAATTGACCATTAGGTCTAGCAAGGTGGGGCTATTGGTAACGCAAATAAAATAAGTTTCTGTGCAGTTGGGCTATTACATGTCATACTAGAGCATCTTTGTCATGCTGGTCAATCTACGGATAACAATAATAGTACCTAAATAAACTATTGTAAGATGTTTTAAAAGAAAACAACTATTTGAAGAAACTGGAGAGTAACTCAAAACATGCAGACGCTTTTGGGAATGTGATCTTTGAGGAAAGAAAATGATACCAGATGAAATTTGTGAGTTTGCAATTTTTTTGTGATGGAAAGTCTCAATGTGGCGCATGAGGATAGTAGAAGGTAAAGTTTTAAAGGCTTGTGTTGTCAGAAGCCAGAGTTCTGAGTTGACAAAATAGTTGGAAAATTTAAGAGGAAAACTATAGAGTGAAGCCAGACTTTCTCTCATCTATGTGATAACTAAAATCTATGTCATAGCTATACTAAAATCTTTGTCTTCCCATTGTAGAGAATTTTCCAGTTTTTCTAGTAAAAGTAGCATCTGGAAAAAGGAAATAAGCAGACACTTAAGCTGCATATTACAGAAAAATAGATTTTGCAGTTGAATCTAAAACCTCAGCACCTTTCAAAGAAAAGTAAATCCAGAGTATCTACAATGTATAAAACACAATGCCAAGCACACAATAAAATATTAGTAGGCATAAAGTAGCAGGAAAAAGTTACTCAATGGGGCAGCCCAGGTGGCTTAGCGGTTTAGCACCACCTTCAGCCCGGGGTGTGACCCTGGAGACCTGGGATCGAGTCCCACGTCAGGTTCCCTGCATGGAGCCTGCTTCTCCCTCTGCCTATGTCTCTGCCTCTCTCTCTCTCTCTCTCTCTCTCTCTCTCTCTTTCTCTCTCTCTCTCTCTCTCTCTCTCTGTGTCTCATGAATAAATAAATAAAACTTTTTTTAAAAAGTTAGTGAGAATATCAGTCAATACAAACTCTAAGATGATCCAGATGTTAGAAATAATAGACAATGACTTTCAAGCAGTCATTATTAATATGTTCAAGAACTAGAAGTAAAACAGAATAATAATGAATTTAACAGATGGGGAATCTCACCAGATAAAGTATGAAAAAGAACCAAAGGAAAATTTTAGGATTAAAAATGAGTAGTATTACTAGGGAAAAAAATACTTCATTCATATACAAGGATCAATATCACATTAAGATACAATTATAAATGTAAATGCAGGTTATTATACAACTTGAAAATAGCTGAAGAAAAAACTGACAAAATGGGGAAATAAAGAAAACCATAATCATAATCATAATCATAATTGTAGCTTTACACACATCTCAGGAAATTACAGAACTTGACAAAATGTCAATAACAATACTGATTATATGAATGGTGATAGCATTTATTGATTTAAAATGCTTGAGAAAGAACAAAGCTGGAAATAGATGAGGTTAGCTTTGGAAATGGTTAGGTAGATAGATTTATGGTTCTGCTGAGAGGTCTGAGTTGAAGGTAGAAATTTGGCAAACATCAACTCATAGACTTAATTGCAGCTAACTATAGGGTTGTTGTGATCTCTAAGATAAGGTGTGGAGGGTGAGAATGAAAGGACATGGAAAAGATAAGAGAATCATGAGTCCAAAAAACCTTGATTTATTGAGTAATTCTTGTGGGTTATGCACTATTTACATGTTTTAACACATTTAATCTTCAAGCGGTGCCATGAGATATGCATGTTTATTTCATTTTACAAATGAGGAACTGAGCCAAAGGAATATGATCTGGAGGATTTATACAGAGTGGCTCTGAAAGTGAAATGGATAACAAAAAAGTATGTTACCCTGAAGTCAGTAAGAGTTTAAGAAAGAGATGATGTCATCTGCTGGGAGTGAGAGGGAGTTGCTGTGATAATAGAGTTGGGGGAAATCAAGAAGATTTTTAAATATACTTTAGTTGCTATGGGTACTAGAAGATGAAAAAGATTGCTGGAACATATTATGGGGTCTAGTTGATTATGAAGATCATGATGGTTTGCTTGATCCATGGTTGACATTCTCCCAAACATGTAACAAAATGAAAAAGATACAAGGGAGATATGGACTTTAGCAAAGAATTGAACAAGGTAATAAACAATGTTGAGGAATAAAAACAGAATAGAGCTAATAAGTATATAAAAGTGTTGTCAAGGACTGGAGGTCTCAGCAAGATCATAAGGCAAGTTTATTGGCTGTTAGGGAATAAGAGAACCAAAATATTTGGAGGTTAGTGTCTGAAGCCAGAGTGTTTGAGTTTAATATTTCAGAACTCAAACACTTCTTGATGATGGCAAGTTTCAAGAATGGCTATGGGAATTAGTGGGGATTAAGGCAACTGGAAACGAGGAGGTCAAAGATATGAGCAAATAGGCTATTGGATGATTTCCTCCGTAGATGGTCAAATGCAGAGATTGAGGCGGAGGCATAATGAACTGGTTGGTGAGGCTAATGAGATGAAATAAAAAGATCTATGTCCGGTTTCCAAGGAAAAGGTACTTGTACAGGAAAGTGGAAGAATGACAGTATAGAGAAATATTAGTGTGACTGAGAAAAACATCAAGCCTACCTTATAACATGGACATCTGGTACATCATAAGAATTCAAGAAAAAAATAACTGCTCTTTCTAGTCTAATAGGTTCTTTGTGTATATCTACATGCTTATTTATTTATATTATTGATATAAATGTTACTATTGGGCATAACATGAGCCATAATTTCCTCCCTAAAGAAAATGTAAAAAAACCAATACTATGTGCTTGATTTATGAAATATAAATTGTTACAGAATGTATGCTCTACTAAAATGTTCTGTAATTTTATGTCACAAAAAATTTGAAGGCTTAATGAATAATTTTTATTCCATTTTATGGAATTTTATATACTTTATTTTGTCCTTTGTGGTGCAACAGTGAATTAAGATTTTAAACATTAAAACAATTTTCATTGTTTGTCTCAGAAACAATAGTTTTAACATACTTTTTGAAAAAGTCACATTAGACATCAACTGTTAAAATTTTTCATTTAGCAAAGTTTTAGCAATTATTTTTGTTTTAGTTCCCACAAAAATTGCTTGGTAAATATTAATGAAATTGAATATATATGGGATTAGTAGTTTATTTAAATCATGACAAGATTATTGTTTTTAAATTTAAAGGCAAATGCACAAGGTTTTGGCCAAATCAAACTTTTAAGACGTTTATTAGCTTAGAATAACATTATTGTCTTCAAAAGTAATGAAAATAATTGAAAAACTTCTTTTTAAGAATTTAGCACACATTTTTGGATAATAGGTGAATATTTCAAATATTCATGTTAAATTTATCTTAAAATTAATACATTAGTTAAAGAATCATGAATTCAGGCTTGCATTTTACTGAGTTTAAAATACAGAACACATAAACCTATTTGGATATACTGTATGATATTAGGAGCCAGAGATATCATAGGCATGCCATTACCTCATATTTTTGTCAAAACTTTGCTTTTTGTACTTCTTTCCATATCCTGGGTGACAAATACTTTCACCAGGAGTTTTTACATCTTGTTCATTCCTTGAAAGGACATGGGCTTATTTCAATCTAGAGAGTCTTTTCCTCAGAAAAAGCATGGCTACCAATTCAACAAGTATGGCTGCTGTGTCTTCATCCTATAGATCATAGACCTTCAGCCTGCATGTAGGATGAGCCCCATTTTGGATTGGATTGGACATTGCAGAAAAAATTTCTGGACAAATATTTTGGGTGCCAGCTCGAACTCTAATGAAGCTGAAGCTCAGTTTGCTTCCCTTTCTTTCCTGACCCTCAGATGAAGTGCCAGGATCATCACAACAGAAGAGTCATTGTCAGTGAATGTGCTATTTTGTTATTTGGGGAATTTCTTTACTTTATCATATAGTTACATAATTTGATATATGTAATTTGGACTAGAGACAGAATATATCTTTGATAGAGCAATGACTTGACTACCCATCACCAAAAAAAAAAAAAAAAAAAAATCAGTTACAGTGACAGCAATTCATAGCAATTCTTCCTCTGATCTTCCTTTATCACATTCTACATTAGAATTGAATGTGGCTGTCACTGTTATCATTTGAAACAAAATATTTTTGTAAAATATATATACTTAAAAAAAAATATATATATATATATACTTGGTGGATATAAAATAAATATTTGATGAATGACTGTTTCTTAAGAATTTAATTTGTTGGGGTACTGCCTTTTAGTTGTCTTTCAACCCCATGGTGTTGGCATTACTGGAGTATGTTACCAATGGAACTAGTCTAGATTTGGAGTAGATCTGGGAAGACCCAAACTTCTCTTGCTTAGGAACAGATTCCAACCTGTACCCTGCAACAACATTTGCACAGGACCTGACCAATTTGAGTGCTCTTAATATCCCTGTTATCAATTCATTTTTTGTCTACACATATATCTTTTCAACTAGTGTACTTGCTTATCCCTCTATTTGTTTGTGTTCTTTTGAAATCATAATATTTATATAACTATGTAAAAATAATAAATAGATTTTTAATTGACAGAGGAATGCTCTTCTCTCCACGATGACATAATAATCTTGAGTATAGGTAGTTCCCCACAACTGTGTACCAACTGTTTGTGGGTAAATTAACATTAAAATCATACTTTCCCACAAAAGTTATATTTGTGGTTGTTAAGCTCCCTGACTGGTCAGCTAGTTCTTTAAGCATATTGGATATGCATAAAGTAAAATCTTAATGCTCTGATTTCAAACAAGATATTAGTTAAAGTGTTTTTCATTCTGTAGAAAATAAGGTTTTGAGATAAAATTGGGGAATGAAACACTACGTTGTTCAAGCAGTCATTAATTCTCAGGTGGAGGTATGTAAGAGAATTACTCATGAGTTTTGTAGTTCCCCAGCTTTCTTGAGATATAATTGACAAATAAAAATTGTAATATATATATATAAAGTATACAATGTGATGATTTGATATGCATATACATTGTGAAAGGATTCTTGTGGGGCTTTTAAATTATACAAATGACTAGGTCCAACCTGGGAGATTATAAATTAGTGGGTCTTGATTATGGCTGTTGGTGTTTGTGCATTGTTTAAAAGCTTTACAGGTGATTCTGATATACATCTCTCAAGAACCAACACTCTAGGTAACTTACTACCTAAATTTTTAAAATCCGGTTAATGGAGTTTTGGGGAATGTAGGGGAGGAAAAGGTTAAGTTTTTATGACATGCATACTAAGGCAGTCCTAATTTGGTGTCTGAGATCATTTCTTAACTCACTTTATATATTGGAATTTTGGTAGTCTCTCCTTACAAAAATACTTGCCTTTTCTTTACCCTTAATCAATCCTATATTTGTGATAGTAATGACTTTTCTTGTTTTTATGAGGATGTTATATAGCTTATCTTGGCTTACAATGAAATACTTCTTGAAGTGTATTTCTTTTAAACCCTTGGTCTGTATTATAGCCAAACTACTCTCTCTCTTTAAAAAAAAAAAAAAATATTTATTTATTTATTTATTTATTTATTTATTTATTTATTTATTTATTTATTTACTGAGAGATAGAGAGTGTGCGCATGTGCAGGGGAAAGAAGGGCAGAGGAGAGAGAGAGAGAGAGAGAGAGAGAGAGAAAGAGAGAGAGAATCTCGAGCAGACTCCCTAGTTAGCATGGTGCTCAACCCATGCCCAATCCCATAACCCTAAGATCATGGGATCTGAGCCAGAATCAAGAGTTGGACACTCAATAGACTGAGCCACCCAGGAGCCCCCCCACCCCAAACCTATCTTTATGGCCTCTATGGCAACAAATTGTAGGCTTTCATAAGTAAACAAACAAACAAACAAAAAGCATTTGATAAAAGTTCTTTATACAGCTGGCAAAGTTATTTTAATTTATTTTCCACTTTATTATGCTTATATTTTATTATTTTCAACCAAGAAAGTTAATGTATTCAGCATATCCAAGTACAAAATTAAAACTGGATTTAATATAGTAAAATTTGGAATATGTGAAGATGGCAAAGGGGTTAAGGTGAAATTTATGATAATTCACCTCCTGTAAATTATTTGATTTTGTTTCTTGTTGTGGGGAAAATAAACAAACACTGAGATTAAATACTCAGTGTATCTAGCAATAATAGGGAGTGGTACTTTTACTCCTTGAACTATTTCTCAGGAACCCTGAAATGTAATTCAAATTGAGCATGCAGTAACAGCCCCTTTTGTTGATCTCAGCATCTATGCAGAGATTTAGGGATAATTTTTTTTGCATAGGGAAATACGAACATTTTGACTATATATTCAGGGACTGGGAAAATGACCACCAAGTGAGTCTAGTGACCTAGTGAAAAACTGTGAGATAAACCTTTGCCAGGACTCTACTTAATATCTTATCCGATAATATCACTATTAGCTCAAATCCTGTATCCAACAACCCAGGCAAAACATAGGTATTCTCCTTCCCCCAGGGGATGCTTACCTGATTATATGGTTTCTTTGATGGTGGACTGGGGGAGGTCACCAAGCTTGGGACTGACAGATTGCCAGATTATCTCTCAAACAGATCTATCCTCTTTTTCAGTCAATGCAGCCTTTGAGAATTGCTTCAGATTTCAGAACTAGCCAAGGGACTGATTATGTACTGGGAAGCTGATCTGCCTTCTGTTCATCCATTCATCCATTCTTGATCTCTTTTGTTTATATATTAGACTATTTATCTCTCCTTCTTTTAGGATATATTCTGTGAGCCATCCTCATAGATCCCTGTGAGTCACGTTTCCCCTCGGCTGTCATTAATACTTTTTTTTTTTTTTTTTTGCCTATTACAGTAATTAATCTCACCTTGCCTCTGCCAATTAAGTACTTTCATGTATCCTCTGATATTCTGGAACCATTATTCCCATGAATATCTAGTAGCCTAGTTCTCTAACTTTATACTACAGAATTTTCAAAAATGTGGGTGCCTTACTTACTGAAACATTCGTTATTGCTTTGGTAAACAGATGTGTCCTGGATACTCCTGTAAAACACTGTTAGGTGGAGGGTCTTTCAGTCTCAAATAATGAATACGCTGTAATATGCTTACTTCTCTAAGCCTTTTGATTCTTTCTTCCATAGTTCTGAAATCTCATCTGTATTTAATATTGGCCATTGCCTTTTCTGAGCTTCTATTGGAACAGCATGTTAGGATGTTCTCTAAGAGCTATTGCTAGGGAATTAAATTCTGAGTCATGGGGCAATGCCCTGTTTTTGATAGGATTTCCCCTATACAGTTTTCATTCCATTCAGCACTCTTGGGATCTATTCTCAGGTTATGCACCTGCTTCCTAGTGCAAAACTAGTTAGATCCTATAACTCCTTTGTCATAAAATAATTTTCTTCCATAGCTGTCTTAACAATGCATCTCTTGTTAGACTATTTTTGACTTTTAGGAGATTTGACCCTCATTACTGATCTGATAGAAGGATAGGTGGGAAACGCTAAAGATGGCAAGTATTGTCCTGTAAGGCATTTGGTTAGAGGTCTCTTTATAATCCTCAATCCTTTATATAGCTCAAAAGATTCAGAGGAACCCAGGTGCAAGTTTTTCACTATATCTAAACAGATATCCACATTTCCAATTTCAAGGTCCCCATCCTTTCCTGACTTTGACCTGTGAGCATTGCCTAGACTGAGAATTTGCTTCTCTGATGTTCTGTTATTTTTACAATTAAGTCATAAGGCTGGTTTTCAGCTTAATTAACTTTCCGACTGTAGTAGATGACAGTTTCTTTAAACTCTGCCAAGGAGGCCCTCTGACTTCCAGACTTTGCTTTAAATTGTTGCTTAACTGATTGGATCCTGTCATATCTCTCCAATGCACTGGTAGCTTTCAGCAATACCCAATCAGTTGTGCACTAATTTTAGAGTTACTTTTTCCCTGTAACTCTCAAAGCCAAAGACACTAAATGGGCTAGTGCATCTGTAATTATGTATATATATATATATATATTTTTTTTTTCTTTCCCTAGATCACCACCGGTGAAAATCTCTGCAATTATCCTGCTTCACTTTGTTAGGACATTATCAAATGCCATCTATGACCAGTGACTAGGTCCTCATTGCCATTTGGGCAACAAGAAATCCAATTTTAAAACCCTATCTATAAAGTCTATTCTCTAGACACTCCTGGCACCAACTGTCTTAAGTCAGATTTCCTCGCAGCAAAGCTTGAGAAAGGGATTCCTGTGTATGTGAGGGTTCTTCAGAAAAACCTATAAAGGAAGGAAGGAAGAAGGCCAGGATGGAGAAAGAAACTAGGCAATAATTTGGTTTCAAGTACAGGTCAGCCTGATTCCACAGGGAGTTCTAAAGCATAATTTGTGCTAATGAGACTGTTCTGTCCAAGAGCAGAGGGGATGGGCATAGGACAATGTGGCTTATGCATGCCAAGGGCAATTCTTCAGTGAAGAGTGCCAGTGTGAGCTATAAGCAGCAAATAGGAATGGTTGTAGCAGCCTGATATGGGGGTTTAGTGGAAACACCTACAGCATCTACCAATATTGAGAGATAATGTATGTTAACAGCTTGGCCTTTTGAATTTTACAGACCTACATTCATTTGGGCAAGATAATTAACCTTTCTGATTCTGTTTCCTCTACTGTAAAAGAGGGATAATAACTCACCTTAAACATGAAAGGACTAAGTGAAGATGAATTTGTAAGATAGCCAGTGCAATACTTGGCTTATAATAGATGCTAAATTAATGTTGTGTTGGCCCAAGAAGTAGTATTTGGCTATTTTATGAAGAAAAAATATGTATGTTTAATTTTATTTAACATAGAAAGTTAATATATATCTCTTAATCACCTCAAAAAGAAAATGTGGCACTATGTCTCTTAATTTCAGTGCAAAATAAATGAAAAAAGAAAACCCAGAAAAATGGAACATTGACATCACATGTAATGTAATTTAGTAATTTCAGATACTTAAATTTCAGATAGGGTCGCTGGTAAAAAGGTGTGTGTGCAGTAAAATTCCTCATACACAAATACATCTTTATACAGTTCAAGATGTTACTTTGTTTCATTAGTTGCTCTTTGAACACTTTAGTTTGAATGTTTTGGTTTAGGATAAGGTTTTCAGAGCAGCCCGGGTGGCTCAGCAGTTTAGCGCCACCTTCACTCCATGCCTCGTCTGTTATGAATAATGATGCTGTGATATGGGTGTGCAGATATACTTTTGAGTTAGTGTTTTTGTTTCCTTTAGAAATATTCCCAGAAGTGGAATTGCTGGATTACATGGTAGCTTTATTTTTAATTTTTTGAAGTTCCTCCATACTATTTTCCATAGTGTCTGTAGTAGTTTACAATCCCATGAACGGTGCACTGGGTCTCCCTTTTCTCCACATCCTTACCAGTATTTATCTCTTATCTTTTTGATGATGACCATTCTAACAAGTGAGGTGATATCTCATTGTGGATTTAATTTTCATTTCCCTAATGACTAGTGACATTGAGCACCTTTTCATATAACAGTTTAATGACTATTTGTATATCTTCTTTAGACAAATGTCTGTTCATTTTCTTTACTCACTTTTCAGTGTTTTTCGTTGTTTTTTTTTTTTGGCTATTGAGTTGTAGAAATTCTTTATATATTTCAAATATTAACTCCTTATCAGATATATGGTTTGCAAATAATTTTCCTATTCTTATAGGTTCTAGTTGTAGTTGTTAATGGTTTCTTTTGTTCTGCTGAAGCTATATGTAAGTGAGGCATTAACTTGTAAAGCAGTGGATATATACAATGATTATTTCTTACTTTTCATTTCACCTTTTTCCTGACTTCAGTTTCATTTCATGTCTCAAAGACTGCCTTTTGTTTACTAATTCTTATTTATCTAGTTCCTTTTGGTAGAAGGACCTTTGCAAGTACTCACTCTACTTGAATTTTTAAATCTGATTATAAGAGTGTTTGCAAACAGTGAATGACACCAATTTACCCAAGAGCTTTTGGATATAGTAACTTAATATAATATAGTATAATATGATACAATTGAACAAAACAATCATAAAGTTAACCTGCAACATTATATTATTTTTGGAAGGCATTGTCCTTAATCTAATAGCTTAATCTACTTAATCTGTTCAACCAGAGGTGAGATGTGATGAGAATATAATGAACCCATCAGCAAATGTGGTTAGAACTGTATATGTAGACATTTGCTTTTTAAAAACACATCCATTTCAGGCATACAACCTTTTATTTCAATTAAAAAAATACTTTAAATAATAGCAATAATAAAAACTATGACATATATGTAGTACCTATCACAGCATTATTAGTGCACCATTATTTATATCAGTTTCTAAAAGCATTTAGGAATTGTAATGTGCATTTTCATATATATTATACATATATTATATATATATATATGTATGTCTAAACTTGTCTCTGCTATGTAGATTGCGGTACTCACTATATTTAATGTTAATATCAAGCACTTTGGAATTATTTCCTATGTTGATGACAATAAATATGAAAGCAAATGTACACATTTTAAAGTTATTCGTTAGTTACTGAGGTTTTATCACCTAGCATCATGTATGACACACAGAAGGCACTAAATACACAATTTTGAATAAATGACAGAATGAACTATCTTAATTCTGCTTGGACATGATTTATGAGAACCGTGTGAAGATTGAGAACACATCAAATGTTGATAATGTACCTAGGATAGCTGGATCTACTGTGAGACACTTTTTAGAATATTGATCAGGAAAGGGTAGCCAATGGATATTGGGAGCTACATCAGCCTAGGAACACCTTATTTCCAACAGGTAAGCATGACTGTTCAGTTTCCTTTTTAATTTTTAAAAAATGTTATACATAACAGTATATAGATAGTGTTAGTCTTTTATCACATACTTCACTGAGTACAGAGAGGAATAATTTCTTACTGGCAAAGTTAGTTGAGAAAATTTGCAAAGATCCCAACTATTAACTTAGTCCTTGGACTAGTATTTGGGAACATATGCCCTGGTAAATTGTAGACAAAAGATATTCCAGATGTTTGGCTAAAGTTTTTAAAATACATTTAGATTATCAGCAAATAATTCAATTTGTAAAGTACATTTTCTTTATTTAAAAATATATTGAGCACCTAACCTTGTAGAAGGATCTAAATATATATCAATCAACAAGATGGGACTCTCTGCCCTAGTAGTATTTATATTCTGTGACTGAAGACAAGCAGTAAACAATAATCATAATATGTAAATAAAAATTGTAAACGATGTTAAAATGTATAACAAGTGCCATAGAAAAAGAAAAATCAGACTATTACAAGGGATGTGGGTGGGGATGCCACTGATTTTGAAGAGGTGTGGTGCATGTTTTTATTAGGATGGTCTGGGTGAACCTCACTGAGAAAATACCATCTGGGAATAGCTGTGAAGGAGGGAACTGTGACAGATCTGATTAGCCCACCAAGCAGAAGGCAGAGTCTGTGTGCAGAAGGTGCAGTAGTCCTGAGGCAAGACCAGGCTTAGCATTTCTAGGAAGGACAAGGAGGCCAGTTGTTGCCAGAATAGAGTAAGTGAGGCATGAGATTGTAGGTATAAGGTTTAAGTACTTTGGCGTCTATTCTGCTAGCTTTTTTTTTAAATTTTTTAAATTTTTATTTATTTATGATAGTCACAGAGAGAGAGAGAGAGAGAGAGAGAGGCAGAGACATAGGCGGAGGGAGAAGCAGGCTCCATGCACCGGGAGCCTGATGTGGGATTCGATCCCGGGTCTCCAGGATCGCGCCCTGGGCCAAAGGCAGGCACTAAACCGCTGTGCCACCCAGGGTTCCCTTTGGCGTCTATTCTGAATAAAATGTAGAGGTATTACATGATTTTTGTATTTATTTTTTTTAAAGATTTTACTTATTCATTAGAGACACACAGAGAGAAAGAGAGAGACAGGCAGAGGGAGAAGCAAGATCCATTCCATGCAGGGAGCCTGACATGGGACTTGATCCTGGGTCTCCAGGATCATGCGGTGGGCTGAAGGCAGTGCTAAACCACTGAGCCACCAGGGCTGCCCTGATTTTTGTATTTAATGAGCATCCACTGTATGTCTACTCTCAGTGGTTCTGCTGCCCAGTATTGAGCTTCCTAACTTTAGAAGTATCCCTTATCACTTTTGTCTTCACTTTCACAACTTTGTAATTTATCACACTTGACACGGGCATAATTGTATGCCTAACTAATTTCCTGACTCTAACTTCTGTTTGGCCAAAGGCCTTGAATTTGTTTCTTCATACTTTCCCTTTTTCACAGAAACATCTTTGAAAATTTGTTCAGAGAAATAAGTAAAGTTTCAGGTACAGGTTTCTAATTTCATTGCACCTACACCCTACGGTTGTCCATGGGTTGTGTCATTTATGCGCTTTTCATTCAATAAACATGTATTCAGTGTCTCCAGTGTACCAAATACTGTTAAAAAGTGTCTGTGTGGGGATGCAGAACACCTTCAAAACATACATCTCTCTGCTCTTGGTTCTAATGAGCCCAAAGGCTGACAATGGTGTTTTACACAATAGGAAACATCCTAAAATGTAGTTTCTGGGGTTCTCTTAGAAGTAAACTACCCAACTTATAGAATTTCTGTTAATTTCCATCATACCAATTTAAGATAATGGAAAGTCAGAAACAATTTGAAAAAAAAAAAAAAACAAAAAAAAACAAAACCAGTGCTTATGTATTTGTGTTGCCAGTGGGGTGGGTGGACCCCCTCCCTTGCTCCCTGCGCCTGCCTGGCCCTGGGCCCTGAGGCCTCCACCTGGTCTGTCCCCAGGATGTTGCCAGTCTCATTACAAGAAGAGAATCCAAGGACAAACCAGACCATGGTTGACCAGTACAGGCGAAGAATTTATTAAATGAGAGTGCACTTTGGAGATGTGAGAATGGACAAGCTTAAGGGAGAGTCTCGCCTTGGGGTTTGGGTCTGGATCCTTTATTGACAATTGTTAACTCTGGGGTGGAATATTTATTATCTGGGGAGGGGATTTTTTGAGGGAGCAGGGTTTCAGGTCTTTTTTGCCTTATTTGGTCAGGTCTCTGGCCTTTGTCTTAGGCCTGTCTGGTTCCATCCAGTTTCTGGTGGCTTTATTTTTGGAATATTGCCAGGACAGATATCTGACTTTTCCTGATAGCTGACCTTGACTCTCCCTCCAGGCATCCTGTTAAAACCTAGTGAGCTGCTTACTCTAACATTTATATATGTAATCTCTCTATCTCTATATATAAATATAAAATCTGTGTATACATGTATATGTGTGTGTATATATATGTGTGTGTGTGTATATATATATATATATATATATATAATTTTTATATATGCTTATAGTCTTTCAAAGTTCTTTTTCAAAGGAAACAAAACTCCTTGTTTTGGAGTCTGTATTTAAACCACACATGGCTCTGATTTGTTCTGCTGCTCGCAAGTTAGGAGATTTTTCTAATGCTGTCAAAATATTTCCCACATCACACAGACACAGTAAGTAATGGGGAAACTCCAATGACTTTTGATGGCTATATAATGGTTTCTAATGTTAATATGGATTATATTAGAGATTTAAACCATTGTTTAAATCAATAGCATTAATCTGATTTCTCTAATTTAGTTCCGTTTTTCTTTTTTTTTTTTTTTTTGTTTTTTTTTTTTTTTGTTTTTTTTTTTCTTTTTTTTTTTTTTTGTTTTTTTTTTTTTTTTTTTTTTTTTATTGGTGTTCAATTTACTAACATACAGAATAACACCCAGTGCCCGTCACCCATTCACTCCCACCCCCCGCCCTCCTCCCCTTCCACCACCCCCAGTTCGTTTCCCAGAGTTAGCAGTCTTTACATTCTGTCTCCCTTTCTGATATTTCCCACACATTTCTTCTCCCTTCCCTTATTTTCCCTTTCACTATTATTTATATTCCCCAAATGAATGAGAACATATAATGTTTGTCCTTCTCCGACTGACTTACTTCACTCAGCATAATACCCTCCAGTTCCATCCACGTTGAAGCAAATGGTGGGTATTTGTCATTTCTAATAGCTGAGTAATATTCCATTGTATACATAAACCACATCTTCTTTATCCATTCATCTTTCGTTGGACACCGAGGCTCCTTCCACAGTTTGGCTATCGTGGCCATTGCTGCTAGAAACATCGGGGTGCAGGTGTCCCGGCGTTTCATTGCATTTGTATCTTTGGGGTAAATCCCCAACAGTGCAATTGCTGGGTCGTAGGGCAGGTATATTTTTAACTGTTTGAGGAACCTCCACACAGTTTTCCAGAGTGGCTGCACCAGTTCACATTCCCACCAACAGTGTAGGAGGGTTCCCTTTTCTCCGCATCCTCTCCAACATTTGTTGTTTCCTGCCTTGTTAATTTTCCCCATTCTCACTGGTGTGAGGTGGTATCTCATTGTAGTTTTGATTTGTATTTCCCTGATGGCAAGTGATGCAGAGCATTTTCTCATATGCATGTTGGCCATGTCTATGTCTTCCTCTGTGAGATTTCTGTTCATGTCTTTTGCCCATTTCATGATTGGATTGTTTGTTTCTTTGGTGTTGAGTTTAATAAGTTCTTTATAGATCTTGGAAACTAGCCCTTTATCTGATATGTCATTTGCAAATATCTTCTCCCATTCTGTAGGTTGTCTTTGAGTTTTGTTGACTGTATCCTTTGCTGTGCAAAAGCTTCTTATCTTGATGAAGTCCCAATAGTTCATTTTTGCTTTTGTTTCTTTTGCCTTCGTGGATGTATCTTGCAAGAAGTTACTATGGCCGAGTTCAAAAAGGGTGTTGCCTGTGTTCTTCTCTAGGATTTTGATGGAATCTTGTCTCACATTTAGATCTTTCATCCATTTTGAGTTTATCTTTGTGTATGGTGAAAGAGAGTGGTCTAGTTTCATTCTTCTGCATGTGGATGTCCAATTTTCCCAGCACCATTTATTGAAGAGACTGTCTTTCTTCCAATGGATAGTCTTTCCTCCTTTATCGAATATTAGTTGCCCATAAAGTTCAGGGTCCACTTCTGGATTCTCTATTCTGTTCCACTGATCTATGCGTCTGTTTTTGTGCCAGTACCACACTGTCTTGATGACCACAGCTTTGTAGTACAACCTGAAATCTGGCATTGTGATGCCCCCAGATATGGTTTTCTTTTTTAAAATTCCCCTGGCTATTCGGGGTCTTTTCTGATTCCACACAAATCTTAAAATAATTTGTTCTAACTCTCTGAAGAAAGTCCATGGTATTTTGATAGGGATTGCATTAAACGTGTATATTGCCCTGGGTAACATTGACATTTTCACAATATTAATTCTGCCAATCCATGAGCATGGAATATTTTTCCATCTCTTTGTGTCTTCCTCAATTTCTTTCAGAAGTGTTCTATAGTTTTGAGGGTATAGATCCTTTACATCTTTGGTGAGGTTTATTCCTAGGTATCTTATGCTTTTGGGTGCAATTGTAAATGGGATTGACTCCTTAATTTCTCTTTCTTCAGTCTCATTGTTAGTGTATAGAAATGCCACTGACTTCTGGGCATTGATTTTGTATCCTGCCACGCTACCGAATTGCTGTATGAGTTCTAGCAATCTTGGGGTGGAGACTTTTGGGTTTTCTATGTAGAGTATCATGTCATCGGCGAAGAGAGAGAGTTTGACTTCTTCTTTGCCAATTTGAATGCCTTTAATGTCTTTTTGTTGTCTGATTGCTGAGGCTAGGACTTCCAGTACTATGTTGAATAGCAGTGGTGAGAGTGGACATCCCTGTCTTGTTCCTGATCTTAGGGGAAAGGCTCCCAGTGCTTCCCCATTGAGAATGATATTTGCTGTGGGCTTTTCATAGATGGCTTTTAAGATGTCGAGGAATGTTCCCTCTATCCCTACACTCTGAAGAGTTTTAATCAGGAATGGATGCTGTATTTTGTCAAATGCTTTCTCTGCATCCAATGAGAGGATCATATGGTTCTTGGTTTTTCTCTTGCTGATATGATGAATCACATTGATTGTTTTACGGGTGTTGAACCAGCCTTGTGTCCCAGGGATAAATCCTACTTGGTCATGGTGAATAATTTTCTTAATGTACTGTTGGATCCTATTGGCCAGTATCTTGTTGAGAATTTTTGCATCCATGTTCATCAGGGATATTGGTCTGTAATTCTCCTTTTTGGCGGGGTCTTTGTCTGGCTTTGGAATTAAGGTGATGCTGGCTTCATAGAACGAATTTGGAAGTACTCCATCTCTTTCTATCTTTCCAAACAGCTTTAGGAGAATAGGTATGATTTCTTCTTTAAACGTTTGATAAAATTCTCCTGGGAAGCCATCTGGCCCTGGACTCTTGTGTCTTGGGAGGTTTTTGATGACTGCTTCAATTTCCTCCCTGGTTATTGGCCTGTTCAGGTTTTCTATTTCTTCCTGTTCCAGTTTTGGTAGTTTGTGGCTTTCCAGGAATGCATCCATTTCTTCTAGATTGCCTAATTTATTGGCGTATAGCTGTTCATAATATGTTTTTAAAATCGTTTGTATTTCCTTGGTGTTGGTAGTGATCTCTCCTTTCTCATTCATGATTTTATTAATTTGAGTCTTCTCTCTCTTCTTTTTAATAAGGCTGGCTAATGGTTTATCTATCTTATTAATTCTTTCAAAGAACCAACTCCTGGTTCTGTTGATGTGTTCCACAGTTCTTCTGGTCTCGATTTCGTTGAGTTCTGCTCGAATCTTTATTAACTCCCTTCTTCTCTTGGGTGTAGGATCTATTTGCTGTTTTTTCTCTAGCTCCTTTATGTGTAAGGTTAGCTTTTGTATTTGAGTTCTTTCCAGTTTTTGAATGGATGCTTGTATTGCGATGTATTTCCCCCTTAGGACTGCTTTTGCTGCATCCCAAAGATTTTGAACGGTTGTATCTTCATTCTCATTAGTTTCCATGAATCTTTTTAATTCTTCCTTAATTTCCTGGTTGACCCTTTTATCTTTTAGCAGGATGGTCCTTAACCTCCATGTGTTTGAGGTCCTTCCAAACTTCTTGTTGTGATTTAGTTCTAATTTCAGGGCATTATGGTCCGAGAATATGCAGGGGACAATCCCAATCTTTTGGTATCGGTTCAGACCCGATTTGTGACCCAATATGTGGTCTATTCTGGAGAAAGTTCCATGTGCGCTTGAGAAGAATGTGTATTCAGTTGAGTTTGGATGTAAAGTTCTGTAGATATCTGTGAAATCCATCTGGTCCAGTGTATCATTGAAAGCTCTCGTTTCTTTGGAGATGTTGTGCTTAGAAGACCTATCGAGTATAGAAAGAGCTAGATTGAAGTCACCAAGTATAAGTGTATTATTATCTAAGTATTTCTTCACTTTGGTTAATAATTGATTTATATATTTGGCAGCTCCCACATTCGGAGCATATATATTGAGGATTGTTAAGTCCTCTTGTTGAATAGATCCTTTAAGTATGATATAGTGTCCCTCTTCATCTCTCACTACAGTCTTTGGGGTAAATTTTAGTTTATCTGATATAAGGATGGCTACCCCTGCTTTCTTTTGAGGACCATTCGAATGGTAAATGGTTCTCCAACCTTTTATTTTCAGGCTGTAGGTGTCCTTCTGTCTAAAATGAGTCTCTTGTAGACAGCAAATAGATGGGTCCTGCTTTTTTATCCAGTCTGAAACCCTGCGCCTTTTGATGGGGTCATTAAGCCCGTTCACATTCAGAGTTACTATTGAGAGATATGAGTTTAGTGTCATCATGATATCTATTCAGTCTTTGTTTTTGTGGACTGTTCCACTGAACTTCTTCTTAAAGGGGAATTTTAAGAGGCCCCCTTAAAATTTCTTGCAGAGCTGGTTTGGAGGTCACATATTCTTTTAGTTGCTGCCTGTCTTGGAAGCTCTTTATCTCTCCTTCCATTTTGAATGAGAGCCTTGCTGGATAAAGTATTCTTGGTTGCATGTTCTTCTCATTTAGGACCCTGAATATATCCTGCCAGCCCTTTCTGGCCTGCCAGGTCTCTGTGGAGAGGTCTGCTGTTACCCTAATACTCCTCCCCATAAAAGTCAGGGATTTCTTGTCTCTTGCTGCTTTAAGGATCTTCTCCTTATCTTTGGAATTTGCAAGCTTCACAATTAAATGTCGAGGTGTTGAACGGTTTTTATTGATTTTAGGGGGGGATCTCTCTATTTCCTGGATCTGAATGCCTGTTTCCCTTCCCAGATTAGGAAAGTTTTCAGCTAGAATTTGTTCAAATACATATTCTGGCCCTCTGTCCCTTTCGGCGCCCTCGGGAACCCCAATTAAACGTAGGTTTTTCTTCCTCAGGCTGTCGTTTATTTCCCTTAATCTATCTTCATGGTCTTTTAATTGTTTGTCTCTTTTTTCCTCAGTTTCCCTCTTTGCTATCAACTTGTCTTCTAGGTCACTCACTCGTTCTTCCACCTCGTTAACCCTCGTCGTTAGGACTTCTAGTTTGGATTGCATCTCATTCAATTGATTTTTAATTTCTGCCTGATTAGCTCTAAATTCTGCAGTCATGAAGTCTCTTGAGTCCTTTATACTTTTTTCTAGAGCCACCAGTAGCTGTATAATAGTGCTTCTGAATTGGCTTTCTGACATTGAATTGTAATCCAGATTTTGTAACTCTGTGGGAGAGAGGATTGTTTCTGATTCTTTCTTTTGAGGTGAGGTTTTCCTTCTAGTCATTTTGCTCAGTGCAGAGTGGCCAAAAGCAAGTTGTATTGGGAAAAAGAGAAAAAGAGAGGAGAGAAAGAAGGAAAGAAAAGAGAAAGAGAAAAAAAAAGGGAAGAAAAAGAAAAAAAAAAAAACGAAAAAAAAAAAAAAGAAGAAAAAGAGAAAGAAAAAGAAAGGAGAAAAAAAGGGGGTGGGGGAAGGAAACAAATCAAAAAGCAAAACAAAACAAAAACAAAAACAAAAACAAACAAACAAAAAAAGAACCACCGGGGAGTATCTTCTGATTCTGTGTACTTTAAGTCCCTTGGCTTCTCCTGGAAGTTGTCCGTCCAGCTGGTGTTCTGGGGGAGGGGCCTGCTGTGCTGATTTTCAGGTGTTAGCAGTTGGGGGAGCTGCTGTGCCCCTGCCTGGTGCAGGGCTCAGTGGGGGTTGTTTGCCCCGTGCGGCCGCAGGAGGAACAGCCCCAGTGGCGGGGCAGCTCTGGAAACCTGGAGTCAGCTCCGGCAGGAACTCCGTCTGCAGGGCCTGGAGGCTCCGGGGCGGGGCCGCTGATCTGCTCAGCTGGGGCAGGAGCGTCCTCGCTGTCCTGGGCCCTCCCGGCCTCTGCCTGTCCCGGGGGAGGCGGGATCCTGGGCTGTGTCCCGGCGCCCTGTGCTCCGGAGCCTGCGCTGGTGGATTCGCGCTCCCGGGCCGCGCAGCCCCCTCCGCGGAGCCGCCGCCCGAGCCCCTCCGAGCTGCTCCTGGAACCGCGCAGCCCCCTCCGCACGGAGCCTCTTCCTCTGCCCGAGCCCCTCCGAGCTGCTCCCGGGGCCGCGCAGCCCCCTCCGCGGAGCCGCCGCCCGAGCCCCTTCAGCTGCTCCGGGTCCCGCCGGGTCCCGCCGTGCGCGCTGCAGCCCTTAGGGAGCTCGGCGCACTCTCCTGGGCGCGCAGTTGCTGTTACTGACCCGGGGAGCCCGAGGGCATCCCCTTCCTTCTGGGTCCTGCTCCAACTCCCTGCGAGCCCCTTTCCGCCCGGGAAGGTCGGTGCAGCTCCTGCGTCTCCGGGACGGGGCTCTCCTGTCCTGGGGACACTCGCCCCGGCCTCAGCCCGGCTCCTCGCGGGGCCCCTCCCCCTCGGAGGCCTTTGTTCCTTTATTTCTTTTTCCCCGTCTTCCTACCTTGATAGAAGCGCGAACTCTTCTCACTGTTGCATTCCAGCTGGTCTCTCTTTAAATCTCAGGCCGAATTCATAGATTTTCAGGATAATTTGAAGGTTTTCTAGGTAATTTGGTGGAGACAGGTGATTTGGAGACCCTACTCTTCCGCCATCTTGCTCCTCCCCCCTAGTTCCGTTTTTCATTGATTTTTGCCATTTCACTACCTTTTCATTTTCCCCATATTTTTGTTGCAGTAAATATTTCTCTTATCTTCTCTGTTTCCAAATTTCTTTTGGGTTGATTGATTTTTAAAAATAGTTTAAAGTTAACTTATGTAATGGCTTTTTAATTCTACTTTTTTTGCAATGGTTTCTCCAAGAGCTACAATTTACATTTTTGACTTTTCACTCTCAGAGTTAAATATATCTTTTCATTCAAAATGGTAAAACCTTAAAATCAGCATAGGCTCATTTTCTCCCACTCCATTTTGGTTACAGTTGTCATGTATGCTACATCCAAACATGTTATAACTGTATATGTTGGGCTTATACTCCTTTACTTTTCTTAGTAAGCATTAAAAACTGTAAGTTTTAAAAAAATAAAAAAAAAAAACCTGTAAGTGTTGCCCTAGCAACTTTCCTAATTTATTCTTTTCTGTAGTTCATCTTATTTTATTTATTTTTTAAAGATTTTTGTTCATAAGAGAGAGACAGGGAGAGAGAGGGGCAGAAACACAGGCAGAAGGAGAAGTAGGCTCCATGCAGGGAGCCCGAGTGGGACTTGATCCCCGGTCTCCAGGATCCCACGCTGGGCGGAAGGCGGCGCTAAACTGCTGAGCCACGCAGGCTGCCCTATAGTTCATTTTAAATAATTTTAAATTTCTCTCTTGATTTTTTTTTAATCCATAGACTAATTTTTTAAAGTATTGGAACACAAATATACACACATAAACAGACACATTTTAAACTCCACAGTACAATGTTATTTTTTGCTTTAATCAGTCATAAGTATTATTATTGAGAAAAGTATTTGTATTTAACCAGTTAAGCTCCTTTTTTGATACCCATGATTTCCTTTCGAGGATCCAACTTTTCATTTGGTATCTTTTCTTCCTTCATTTAGAGCTTCCTTTATCATTTCTTGTAGTGTTGGTCTGTTGAGGATGAACACTTTTAGTTTTTACACATTTACTCATTACTTTTTCTTCATTCCTACAGGATATTTTCACTGGCTTAGAATTCTGGGTTCAGTTTTTCTTTCAGCACCTTAAACATTTTTTCCAGTTTCTTCTGGCCTCTATATTTTTATGATGAGAAATGGTTGTTTGTATTGTTTTTATCTGTAGATACTAGTGTGTTTTTTTGGGATATTACTTTTAATATTTTCTTCTCACTTTGAAGTTTCAGCTGTTTGACTCTGAGAGAGTTAGCAATAATATTCTTTATATTTATCCAGTTTGGAACTTGCTGAGCTTCTTGAAACTATAAATTTACGTCTCCCACAATATCTTGGAAGATGTTTGCCACTATTTAAATATTTTCTTCCTTATTTCCTCTTTTCTTTATTTTTGGCATGCCAGTACATGAATGTTATGACTTTGATAATGTATAAACTGCTGAGGTTCTGTTCAATTGTTCTCAGTCTTTTTTCCCTGCTTTCTTCAAATTGGATAATTTTTGTTGATCTGTCATCAATCCACGGATTGTATTTTACTCTCAAATCCAATTGGCTGTTAATCTCTAATGATATACATATATATTTTTTAATTTAGATTTTTTTAGATCTGTAATATTCATTTAATTTATTTTTGTATTTACTATTTCTCTGCTTTCTTTTTTTGTTCATTCAATATCAGTTTTTTTTTTAATTTTTATTTATTTATGATAGTCACACAGAGAGAGGGAGAGAGAGGCAGAGACACAGGCAGAGGGAGAAGCAGGCTCCATGCACCGGGAGCCCGACGTGGGACTCGATCCCGGGTCTCCAGGATCGTGCCCTGGGCCAAAGGCAGGTGCCAAACTGCTGCGCCACCCAGGGATCCCTCAATATCAGTTTTGAAATGCTTCATTACAATGGTTATTTTTTACTTCTTTAAAATTATTTTTGCTAATTCCAATACTTTTGATAGGTTACTGTCAATCTATATTGATTATTTTTTCTTTGCATACTAGTAATTTTATCTGTTCTTCATGTATAGCTAAGTTAGATTACAATGACTTAAGAATTTTAGAAATAATGATAAAATACCATAGATAAAATACTAATATACATTGAGATATGATATAGCATATCTTTGGAATTATAAATAATTTAATTTGGCAAGATAGAAATATTTTTTGAATTATGCATGTAGTTGCTGTTAATTATTTATTTATTTTGGTTAACATAATTTAATGTGGAAGATGCTGCTAGTCTCTTACATGAATTTGAGTGCTTATAAACTATAATCTATTATAGAATATGTGAAAAAGAAGCACACAATTTTATTACTGATATTTTCATTTTATTTTATGGAAAGAATGGAAAAAGCATATGAATGGGAAGAATTTGACAAGAACAATTATGTATAATGATGGGATAGAGAAGAATCTCTGCTTTAGAAGGAGAATCTTAAATAATAGAAAGAACATTATTTTGGATGCTTAGTGTTTATTTCTTCCATTAGATAGTAGAATGAACAACTTTCCAAATTTTGCTATAATTATCATTGTGTGATAAATGAACTGATTCTTCTTTTTTGTTCTTGAAGCCCCTGGAAAAAAAGACAAGAAATATAATCTGTGTTATGTTTTAAATTTACCCTATTTTAAAAAACAACAAAAATAGCTAAGATTCTTTCTTGGAAAGCCCCCCTTCTTTTTCTCTACTGTCACCAGAGTGGTTAGTTGATACAGGATGGGGAGAGGCACACCGTGTTCCATTATGTTTTTCCTTACCTCACCACTTTAAGAACACAGAGGGAGAACTTTTACTTAGAGCCTGAGTTCTGACTATTATTCTGACATTTAATGAAGGAAATTACAATCTGATTGCAATAAAATTTACATGGAAGAGCTAGAGAACATCTTTGAGGCACGAGAACTCAATGTGTCATCAATCCAGGGGTTAAAAAAACACGTCCCCAAATGACTTATCTAATGGGAAATTTTGAGCACTCTACTTCCCTGCTGGATTCCTATCAAAGATTTCTCATTGACTACCAATTCATTAACTAGTGACTGCCTAGGTTGCAAGCATTATTTCTTACCATCTTTGTGGTACAACTGACCTTCTATATATAGTACTTCAGCTGCTCTTGCTGTTTTGTGGAAATCACATTTCCCCAATATTTGCCTGGTTAACAACTGTTAATCCTTTAATATTTAGTTAGATTGCACTTCCTGTAGGAAATCTCTGACTCCTTAGTAGATGCTCTCTCTAGCATTTGCATGGGAATGCAAATGTAACATCATATTATGACTACCTCTTTTGTGGATTGTCCTCTCCACTGGACTATGAAATGTATGAGATCAGGGATCATGTCTTCATTTTTGGATTTTTATCATCCAAGAGACTTCCTGGTTAATAATAGATTCTCAATAAAATCCTGGGGAATGAAAAAATGAATGAATGTCAGTAAATTATTTACTTAGAGATATATAAGGCAAATTAATTATGAATTTTAGGAGGCTTTATTGAGTATGAGAGGTTGAGATTTTTTACATGAAAGAATCATTTTGAAAAATAATTTTTAAATTAGCAGGCTAGAAAAAAAATAGCAGGCTAGATAAGATAATTTAACATCTGTGGGTTGAGGATAGTGCCCTCTTTTTTTTTATTATTTTTTCATTATGAATCCCTATTCTTGGTGTGAAGGAATGACAGAGTAAATGTATAAAGCCTTTGCTTTTATAATCCCTGTAATTCCTGTTTACTTCATCCTTTCAGTTTAA
This sequence comes from Canis lupus dingo, assembly GCF_003254725.2. Lineage (NCBI taxonomy): Eukaryota > Metazoa > Chordata > Mammalia > Carnivora > Canidae > Canis > Canis lupus. The sequence continues at coordinate 33,429,567 of NC_064271.1, forward strand.
TTAGACCTTAGTTTTCCCTGTCACATGGAAGGATGGTCACAGTATCTATATAAACTAGAACAGAAAAAGAGATTTTATTATAATTATTGCTACCAATTTATTGTTAATAATATTATTATTACAAAAACAGAAGATAAAAATCTCTCATAGGACTTGTTGAAGGGAACAGAATAAGGTCAGGGTTGCAAATGAACTATGTTTCAAGAAGATACCTGCCCCTGTCCCATCACACAAACAAATCCCAACGTGTGTAGGAATTTGTAGGCAGGAGGGGAAACTCAGGAAACCAACACATTCCTTGAGTTTTAAGTTCCCCAGAACCACGTGAGCAATGTTTGCCAGCATGCCAATACAGGTACCAATTGGCATATATCTGCATAAGGTGCCTAAATACAACTGCCAAGATTCCTGCAGCCAGGAGTGGTATAGGAGAGAAACTGCAGTTTCCAATGATCTGAGAAGTTAGCTGAGTTGGCAGGCTTGAAGGTCTGTCATTGTTGGAATGGAAGAGGCAGCCACGGATGGCAACACAACCAAGCCTGGGGACCAGAACAGATGGACAGAAAAGCTGATGCCAGCAAAGACTAGCGGTCAAGGGCTTCCACCACAATTTGATGATGCTGTAAGAATCTCAGCACCCCCCTCTCTAGATAGCAAACATTCAGACCTCTCCTGAGAAAAGGTCAGGGAACTGTTTGGCTTTTGCTTATACCTCAAATGACTGTGGTTAGTCAGAAAGACTTTAAGTTATCTACCTTTAGCTAGAATAGGGGCTTGAATTAGAGAATAATTTTCAGAGGAATCAAAAGTTACAACTAAGTTCTTGGTGTATAAATATTTCACTTGCTATATTACTTTTACCAAGATCAAACTCTTTAAAAAAGAAAGGAAAATAAATTTGTCGTTACTCCAAATCAGTGCCCCAATACACACACAACAGGACATTAATGCTGACAAACATATTTTCCCCATTTATTGCTGGGTACATGATAACTACTCCTTATGTCAGCATGTCATAAACTTGGATTCCAACTCTCTTTCTTTTTTCTAGCTCTCTTAAACACATACACACAAACATGCTTGTTCTCTCTCTGCACAATATAGATATTTCTATTAAACTGATGAAGAAACTGAAAATGTTATATAAGTTGATCAAAACCACATGCTACAGAAATGATAGAAATATGATGCAAATTTAGGACTATCTCCCTTCAGAGATTTTGCTCTTCTCATTTACTGTTGTGGGCTGAAAGAGTTGATATTTCTTTTTATATTTTTCCTCACTAACTACAGGCAAATAATTATGACTATCCTATAAAATATCAAATGTAAATAAGCCTTAATGGTTTAGATAATCTGTTAATATTAAACAGAATGGTTTGCTGAAATATTGATATTTACTCAAGTCATGATATGGAATGAGAAATTATAACAGAAATATTAATCTAGAGAAACAAGGTATTTCTTTGTAAACTTTTTAAATTCAGTTTTTAAAGTTAGAGTAATATATCAAGATTCATGTTAGAGAAGTATTAAAAATTCAAAGATTCAGCCATTTCAGTTGTCAAGATACCATAGTATGTAGAATTAGAAACTTTTTTAAAAAATATTTTATTTATTTTTATTTTTATTTATTTTTTTTAATTTTTATTTATTTATGATAGTCACACAGAGAGAGAGAGAAAGAGAGAGGCAGAGACACAGGCAGAGGGAGAAGCAGGCTCCATGCACCGAGAGCCCGATGTGGGATTCGATCCCGGGTCTCCAGGATCGTGCCCTGGGCCAAAGGCAGGCGCCAAACCGCTGCGCCACCCAGGAATCCCAAAAAAATATTTTATTTATTAATTCATAAGAGACACACAGAGAGAGGCAGAGATATAGGCAGAGGGAGAAGCAGGCTCCCTGAAGGGAACCTGATGCAGGACTCAATCCCATGACCCCAGGATCATGCCCCAAGCAGAAGGCAGACGCTCAACCATTGAGCCACCCAGGTATCCCAAATCAGAAACTTTAATAAAAAAAAAAAATCATAGGATGAAATGAGAAGTCTCAGAGAAGGTGTGAATATGAGCATGTATGTGGTGGCTCTTCTCACATTTTCTCTGTGTGATACAACTCATTCCTGAACCTTGTCTTCCTTTCATAAATTTTTTTTTTTTTTTTTTATTGGTGTTCAATTTACTAACATACAGAATAATACCCAGTGCCCGTCACCCATTCACTCCCACCCCCCGCCCTCCTCCCCTTCTACCACCCCTAGTTCGTTTCCCAGAGTTAGCAGTCTTTACGTTCTGTCTCCCTTTCTGATATTTCCCACACATTTCTTCTCCCTTCCCTTATTTTCCCTTTCACTATTATTTATATTCCCCAAATGAATGAGAACATATAATGTTTGTCCTTCTCCGACTGACTTACTTCACTCAGCATAATACCCTCCAGTTCCATCCACGTTGAAGCAAATGGTGGGTATTTGTCATTTCTAATAGCTGAGTAATATTCCATTGTATACATAAACCACATCTTCTTTATCCATTCATCTTTCGTTGGACACCGAGGCTCCTTCCACAGTTTGGCTATAGTGGCCATTGCTGCTAGAAACATCGGGGTGCAGGTGTCCCGGCGTTTCATTGCATTTGTATCTTTGGGGTAAATCCCCAACAGTGCAATTGCTGGGTCGAAGGGCAGGTATATTTTTAACTGTTTGAGGAACCTCCACACAGTTTTCCAGAGTGGCTGCACCAGTTCACATTCCCACCAACAGTGTAAGAGGGTTCCCTTTTCTCCGCATCCTCTCCAACATTTGTGGTTTCCTGCCTTGTTAATTTTCCCCATTCTCACTGGTGTGAGGTGGTATCTCATTGTAGTTTTGATTTGTATTTCCCTGATGGCAAGTGATGCAGAGCATTTTCTCATATGCATGTTGGCCATGTCTATGTCTTCCTCTGTGAGATTTCTGTTCATGTCTTTTGCCCATTTCATGATTGGATTGTTTGTTTCTTTGGTGTTGAGTTTAATAAGTTCTTTATAGATCTTGGAAACTAGCCCTTTATCTGATATGTCATTTGCAAATATCTTCTCCCATTCTGTAGGTTGTCTTTGAGTTTTGTTGACTGTATCCTTTGCTGTACAAAAGCTTCTTATCTTGATGAAGTCCCAATAGTTCATTTTTGCTTTTGTTTCTTTTGCCTTTGTGGATGTATCTTGCAAGAAGTTACTATGGCCGAGTTCAAAAAGGGTGTTGCCTGTGTTCTTCTCTAGGATTTTGATGGAATCTTGTCTCACATTTAGATCTTTCATCCATTTTGAGTTTATCTTTGTGTATGGTGAAAGAGAGTGGTCTAGTTTCATTCTTCTGCATGTGGATGTCCAATTTTCCCAGCACCATTTATTGAAGAGACTGTCTTTCTTCCAATGGATAGTCTTTCCTCCTTTATCGAATATTAGTTGCCCATAAAGTTCAGGGTCCACTTCTGGATTCTCTATTCTGTTCCACTGATCTATGTGTCTGTTTTTGTGCCAGTACCACACTGTCTTGATGACCACAGCTTTGTAGTACAACCTGAAATCTGGCATTGTGATGCCCCCAGATATGGTTTTCTTTTTTAAAATTCCCCTGGCTATTCGGGGTCTTTTCTGATTCCACACAAATCTTAAAATAATTTGTTCTAACTCTCTGAAGAAAGTCCATGGTATTTTGATAGGGATTGCATTAAACGTGTATATTGCCCTGGGTAACATTGACATTTTCACAATATTAATTCTGCCAATCCATGAGCATGGAATATTTTTCCATCTCTTTGTGTCTTCCTCAATTTCTTTCAGAAGTGTTCTATAGTTTTGAGGGTATAGATCCTTTACATCTTTGGTGAGGTTTATTCCTAGGTATCTTATGCTTTTGGGTGCAATTGTAAATGGGATTGACTCCTTAATTTCTCTTTCTTCAGTCTCATTGTTAGTGTATAGAAATGCCACTGACTTCTGGGCATTGATTTTGTATCCTGCCACGCTACCGAATTGCTGTATGAGTTCTAGCAATCTTGGGGTGGAGACTTTTGGGTTTTCTATGTAGAGTATCATGTCATCGGCGAAGAGAGAGAGTTTGACTTCTTCTTTGCCAATTTGAATGCCTTTAATGTCTTTTTGTTGTCTGATTGCTGAGGCTAGGACTTCCAGTACTATGTTGAATAGCAGTGGTGAGAGTGGACATCCCTGTCTTGTTCCTGATCTTAGGGGAAAGGCTCCCAGTGCTTCCCCATTGAGAATGATATTTGCTGTGGGCTTTTCATAGATGGCTTTTAAGATGTCGAGGAATGTTCCCTCTATCCCTACACTCTGAAGAGTTTTAATCAGGAATGGATGCTGTATTTTGTCAAATGCTTTCTCTGCATCCAATGAGAGGATCATATGGTTCTTGGTTTTTCTCTTGCTGATATGATGAATCACATTGATTGTTTTACGGGTGTTGAACCAGCCTTGTGTCCCAGGGATAAATCCTACTTGGTCATGGTGAATAATTTTCTTAATGTACTGTTGGATCCTATTGGCCAGTATCTTGTTGAGAATTTTTGCATCCATGTTCATCAGGGATATTGGTCTGTAATTCTCCTTTTTGGCGGGGTCTTTGTCTGGTTTTGGAATTAAGGTGATGCTGGCTTCATAGAACGAATTTGGAAGTACTCCATTTCTTTCTATCTTTCCAAACAGCTTTAGGAGAATAGGTATGATTTCTTCTTTAAACGTTTGATAAAATTCTCCTGGGAAGCCATCTGGCCCTGGACTCTTGTGTCTTGGGAGGTTTTTGATGACTGCTTCAATTTCCTCCCTGGTTATTGGCCTGTTCAGGTTTTCTATTTCTTCCTGTTCCAGTTTTGGTAGTTTGTGGCTTTCCAGGAATGCGTCCATTTCTTCTAGATTGCCTAATTTATTGGCGTATAGCTGTTCATAATATGTTTTTAAAATCGTTTGTATTTCCTTGGTGTTGGTAGTGATCTCTCCTTTCTCATTCATGATTTTATTAATTTGAGTCTTCTCTCTCTTCTTTTTAATAAGGCTGGCTAATGGTTTATCTATCTTATTAATTCTTTCAAAGAACCAACTCCTGGTTCTGTTGATCTGTTCCACAGTTCTTCTGGTCTCGATTTCGTTGAGTTCTGCTCGAATCTTTATTAACTCCCTTCTTCTCTTGGGTGTAGGATCTATTTGCTGTTTTTTCTCTAGCTCCTTTATGTGTAAGGTTAGCTTTTGTATTTGAGTTCTTTCCAGTTTTTGAATGGATGCTTGTATTGCGATGTATTTCCCCCTTAGGACTGCTTTTGCTGCATCCCAAAGATTTTGAACGGTTGTATCTTCATTCTCATTAGTTTCCATGAATCTTTTTAATTCTTCCTTAATTTCCTGGTTGACCCTTTTATCTTTTAGCAGGATGGTCCTTAACCTCCATGTGTTTGAGGTCCTTCCAAACTTCTTGTTGTGATTTAGTTCTAATTTCAAGGCATTATGGTCCGAGAATATGCAGGGGACAATCCCAATCTTTTGGTATCGGTTCAGACCCGATTTGTGACCCAATATGTGGTCTATTCTGGAGAAAGTTCCGTGTGCGCTTGAGAAGAATGTGTATTCAGTTGAGTTTGGATGTAAAGTTCTGTAGATATCTGTGAAATCCATCTGGTCCAGTGTATCATTTAAAGCTCTCGTTTCTTTGGAGATGTTTTGCTTAGAAGACCTATCGAGTATAGAAAGAGCTAGATTGAAGTCACCAAGTATAAGTGTATTATTATCTAAGTATTTCTTCACTTTGGTTAATAATTGATTTATATATTTGGCAGCTCCCACATTCGGAGCATATATATTGAGGATTGTTAAGTCCTCTTGTTGAATAGATCCTTTAAGTATGATATAGTGTCCCTCTTCATCTCTCACTACAGTCTTTGGGGTAAATTTTAGTTTATCTGATATAAGGATGGCTACCCCTGCTTTCTTTTGAGGACCATTCGAATGGTAAATGGTTCTCCAACCTTTTATTTTCAGGCTGTAGGTGTCCTTCTGTCTAAAATGAGTCTCTTGTAGACAGCAAATAGATGGGTCCTGCTTTTTTATCCAGTCTGAAACCCTGCGCCTTTTGATGGGGTCATTAAGCCCGTTCACATTCAGAGTTACTATTGAGAGATATGAGTTTAGTGTCATCATGATATCTATTCAGTCTTTGTTTTTGTGGACTGTTCCACTGAACTTCTTCTTAAAGGGGAATTTTAAGAGTCCCCCTTAAAATTTCTTGCAGAGCTGGTTTGGTGGTCACATATTCTTTTAGTTGCTGCCTGTCTTGGAAGCTCTTTATCTCTCCTTCCATTTTGAATGAGAGCCTTGCTGGATAAAGTATTCTTGGTTGCATGTTCTTCTCATTTAGGACCCTGAATATATCCTGCCAGCCCTTTCTGGCCTGCCAGGTCTCTGTGGAGAGGTCTGCTGTTACCCTAATACTCCTCCCCATAAAAGTCAGGGATTTCTTGTCTCTTGCTGCTTTAAGGATCTTCTCCTTATCTTTGGAATTTGCAAGCTTCACAATTAAATGTCGAGGTGTTGAACGGTTTTTATTGATTTTAGGGGGGGATCTCTCTATTTCCTGGATCTGAATGCCTGTTTCCCTTCCCAGATTAGGAAAGTTTTCAGCTAGAATTTGTTCAAATACATATTCTGGCCCTCTGTCCCTTTCGGCGCCCTCGAGAACCCCAATTAAACGTAGGTTTTTCTTCCTCAGGCTGTCGTTTATTTCCCTTAATCTATCTTCATGGTCTTTTAATTGTTTGTCTCTTTTTTCCTCAGTTTCCCTCTTTGCTATCAACTTGTCTTCTATGTCACTCACTCGTTCTTCCACCTCGTTAACCCTCGTCGTTAGGACTTCTAGTTTGGATTGCATCTCATTCAATTGATTTTTAATTTCTGCCTGATTAGCTCTAAATTCTGCAGTCATGAAGTCTCTTGAGTCCTTTATACTTTTTTCTAGAGCCACCAGTAGCTGTATAATAGTGCTTCTGAATTGGCTTTCTGACATTGAATTGTAATCCAGATTTTGTAACTCTGTGGGAGAGAGGACTGTTTCTGGTTCTTTCTTTTGAGGTGAGGTTTTCCTTCTAGTCATTTTGCTCAGTGCAGAGTGGCCAAAAGCAAGTTGTATTGGGAAAAAGAGAAAAAGAGAGGAGAGAAAGAAGGAAAGAAAAGAGAAAGAGAAAAAAAAGGGAAGAGAAAAAAAAACGAAAGAAAAAAAAAGAAGAAAAAGAGAAAGAAAAAGAAAGGAGAAAAAAAAGGGGGGGTGGGGGAAGGAAACAAATCAAAAAGCAAAACAAAACAAAAAAAAACAAAAACAAAAACAAAACAAAACAAAACAAAAAACTAAAAAAAAAAAAAAAAAAAAAAGAACCACCGGGGAGTATCTTCTGATTCTGTGTTCTTTAAGTCCCTTGGCTTCCCCTGGAACTTGTCCGTCTAGCTGGTGTTCTGGGGGAGGGGCCTGTTGTGATTTTCAGGTGTTAGCAGTTGGGGGAGCTGCTGTGCCCCCGCCTGGCGCAGGGCTCAGTGGGGGGTGTTTACCCCGTGAGGCCGCAGGAGGAACAGCCCCAGTGGCGGGGCAGCTCTGGAAACCTGGAGTCAGCCCCCGCAGGAACTCCGTCTGCAGGGCCTGGAGGCTCCGGGGCGGGGCCGCTGATCTGCTCAGCTGGGGCAGGAGCGTCCTCGCTGTCCTGGGCCCTCCCGGCCTCTGCCTGTCCCGGGGGAGGCGGGATCCTGGGCTGTGTCCCGGCGCCCTGTGCTCCGGAGCCTGCGCTGGTGGATTCGCGCTCCCGGGCCGCAGCCCCCTCCGCGGAGCCGCCGCCCGAGCCCCTCCGAGCTGCTCCTGGAACCGCGCAGCCCCCTCCGCACGGAGCCTCTTCCTCTGCCCGAGCCCCTCCGAGCTGCTCCCGGGGCCGCGCAGCCCCCTCCGCGGAGCCGCCCCCTCCCCCCTCCAGCTGCTCCGGGTCCCCCGTGCGCGCTGCAGCCCTTAGGGAGCTCGGCGCACTCTCCCGGGGCGCAGGTGTCTGTTAGTGTCCCAGGGAGCCCGAGGGCATCCCCGCCCTCCTGGGTCCTGCTCCACCTCCCCGCGAGCCCCTTTCCGCCCGGGAAGGTCGGTGCAGCTCCTGCGTCTCCGGGACGGGGCTCTCCTGTCCTGGGGACACTCGCCCCGGCCTCAGCCCGGCTCCTCGCGGGCCCCTCCCCCTTGGAGGCCTTTGTTCCTTTATTTCTTTTTCCCCGTCTTCCTACCTTGATAGAAGCGCGAACTCTTCTCACTGTAGCATTCCAGCTGGTCTCTCTTTAAATCTCAGGCCGAATTCATAGATTTTCAGGATAATTTGAAGGTTTTCTAGGTAGTTTGGTGGAGACAGGTGATTTGGGGACCCTGCTCTTCCGCCATCTTGCTCCTCCCCCCCTTCCTTTCATAAATTATTCGAAGTTACTTTTTGGGTCTCCTAAATCTTTTGCTATTTTTAGCAAGTATTAACTTTTAAAAGACTATAAAAGGAACATCTAATGTCTTTACTTTCTGAACATTTAAAAATGTTAACATTGTTAATTATTTTTATTTTTAAGCAACTACAGCTTTTACAGTTCATACATGGTATTCATTATTGGGTTTTTCATAAGCAATATGCTGAGTGGAAATGGCCTTAGTTTTTTAACAAGCTGTCCAATTTCCATTTAAGCATGTAACTACCACATAGAAATTTATTCTTCTTTTATAAAGTTTCCCTGTGGCTTATTTCAACATTACTTCTATATTTCTGGTGATATAAAAGATGTAGAAATCAATGTTGTAGTATCTAACTTAATTTTAAGTTCAGGAGTTGTATTTGGTGTTTTTTCTTTGTTCCTTGAAGGGAAAGGAACTGTATAAACACATATGTGTTCATATTCTTTTCTTTCTGGTTAATCAAATTATAATGGTTTGGTCAATAACTGTGTGGACCCATCTTCTAAACTGTCAGAGAATCAGAGCACAGCCAATTCTCCTAATTATAGTCAAGTTAATGTCTAGCCCATTTAAGACAGATGATTTTCCAACGATTTTTAATATCCTCTAGGTTTAGACAGTTCCTAAGTACTCATAAGTATAGCCTATTTCAGTAGTTTATTTTTTATTGCTCTTTGTGTATAATTTTTTAAAATTATAATAATTCTAAAAGGTGAAAATATTAAATATTCATAATGACATTAGATAAATGAACAACAGATGTACTATTAACCGAATGTATAAAACGAAGGACGAGGTCAATTAGTAAAGGTCCTATAGGAACACTCATAAAAATTTTAATCTGACCTTTTGTCCAATTGTTTTTTATATTCTGAAAAAATGGAAACAATATCTTAAAATTTTGTAGTACTCAGGGCCCATCCTAAATTTTTCATATGTTTTTAATACCAGTCATTGCCTAAATTACATTTATAATGTTATTATTTCTTTAAAATTGGTTAGATTCCTCTGGTGACAAAAGCTTTCTTTTAAAGACTTCTTTAGGGATGCCTGGGTGGCTCAGCGGTTAGGTGCCTGCCTTCAGCTCAGATCATGATCCCAGGATTCGCGATAGAGTCCTGCATCGTGCTCCCTGCAGGGAGCCTGCTTCTCCCTCTGCCTGTATCTCTCCTCTCTCTCTCAGTCTCTGTCTCTTATGAATAAATAAATAAAACTTTAAACAAGGGATCCCTGGGTGGCGCAGCGGTTTAGTGCCTGCCTTTGGCCCAGGGGTGATCCTGGAGACCCGGGATCAAGTCCCATGTCGGGCTCCCGGTGCATGGAGCCTGCTTCTCTCTCTGCCTGTGTCTTTGCCTCTCTCTCTCTCTCTCTCTCTCTCTCTGTGTGACTATCATAAATAAATAAAAATTAAAAAAAAACTTTAAACAAAAATAAATAAAAGACTTCTTTACCTATGAAACATTTAATTGCAAACATTTAATTGCAAATGAATGGGAACATTGATTCTGCAATCACACCAGTTATCTTTACTTTCACCTGAATGGTTCTGTTTATTAATATATTTCTCAAATAGTTATCAAAATCCAACTATTTGACAAGAGAAAGCAAAAAGAAGAAAAAGGGTAGCAAAGAATAAAGTAAGGCCAGTGGGTGACTTAGAAAATGGTATGGTTGCTATTGGGAGAGTTGTCAAAATTTGAAAGAGCCATTATGGCAAATTAAGACAGAATGCTGTTAAGGGATGAGTAAAGGTTTTGTGAAAAACAATGAGGTTGGGTTTAATGGATAATGAAGTCTTTCAGCACAATAATATGATTTTCCCCCTGGAGGTGGAAGCAAGAACACATAAAATAAGCCACAGGCTTTTGCCAGGGTTGGTAATTGTCAAGCAGAATTAAGATAACCAGTCAAGAGTAGGACTGGTCACAGTTTAGTTATAATGTTTAATTATGAGCTTCAGGATGCATATTGAATCTTATGAAGCCAGAATCGTTTAAACATTAGCAATATTTAACTTAATTGTAGTAGAATTACCTTAAATACATATCACTCTCTCTGCAATGTTATAAAAAGTTCAGATATTAAATGTAAAACAAAGTCATACTTTGGTACTGAAACATACATAATACAATGTGGCATTTATTAACATTTCCAGACTTGTGCATTTTGTCTCTTCTTCAGATTAAGTACACAGAGTTACACAGGTAGTGATACATTTTTTTTGAGGGGGCTTCTAATCAATCAATAATTTTAAAGAAATTAAGATTAAAAATAAGTAAGATTCATAGACAGACTGAAATATGAGAATCTGGTGAGGCATTTTCACTCTCCTGGCTGTTCAATCTTTTTTTTCAAAAACCTGGAATATTTTGTTGTGTTTATTATATGATTTTAGTGTGCTGTGTTTTCATTTATTAACAAATATTTATTGTGTTTCTGCTAGGTACCAGCCATAGCTCTAGACACTAGGATATAGTACTGAACAAAACAGAAGTGGTGTCTCTTCTCAAACTTAGGTTTTTGAGTCTATTTTAGGAACTCTATAATTAATCAGCCACAGCCTAAGATATTCACAATTCAAGCCATTTTGTTACCATAGTATCCTCATTGTTATAGTTAGTAGCTGTTACTTGGCCTTTCCACCAAAGTTATTCAAGCCCCATTAGGATGAGGCAACCCATTTCAGTTGCAACATTTTCCAACTGCTTTTATAGCCATAATATATAGCCAATTTTTAATTCTTAACTTCAAGGGGCAGCCCTGGTGGTGCAGTGGTTTATTGCCGCCAGAAGCCCAGGGTGTGATCCTGGAGATCTGGGATCGAGTCCCACTTCAGGCTTCCTGCATGGAGCCTGCTTCTTCCTCTGCCTCTCTCTCGCTCTCTCTGAATAAATAAATAAATTAATTAATTAATTAATTAAAAAAATTCTTAACTTCAAGTCTTCATTATTTCTTTCTCCATAATATGAAAAGGGGTGTCTTGATCTCACTTCTTTTGAGTATTGGTTCTAGGTTTGTGCTAATTAACACAGCAAACCATTATGAATCTAGTGAGTTGTTTAAGCCTGCAGATTGTCTATTAAAGGCAACCATATCAACACATTTAACTCAATAAAGCACAGTCAAAATCAATGTTCACAAATATGCTCTCGGTTTATAATTAAATAGGCACATTTCTATCAGTCCAGTCAGAATAATTTACTTCTACATGTGGTTTTAAAAACATTAAGATAGCAATCTAGTTCTACCTTTGGAAGTGTTACAAAATAAATCTTCCTGATAAAATAACTATAAAGGGCCCCTCTGATAAAATTACATTATATCCTGGATAAATTATAACAAATATAAATCTTAATTCACTTCAAGAATTGTTAAAATAGGGTCACCTGGGTGGCTCAGTGGTTGAGTGTCTACCTTTGGCTCAGGTCATGATATCGGGGTCCAGGGATTAAGTCCAGGGATTGAAGCCACACCAGGCTCCCCATAGGAAGCCTCCTTCCCCCTTTGCTTATATCTCTGCCTCTCTTTCTGTGTCTCATGAATAAATAAATAAAATCTTTAAAAAAAAGAATTTCTAAAATAAATTAATTCTCAAAATAAAATTGAATTAAATTTAAAAAGGCAACATCTGAGGAAGGAAATAGGATTAAGCTACAATAAAAAATGTGAAAAAGAAGAAGAATGGTAATATTTGAAAACATAATAGTTGATGGTTGTCCAGAAATAATGAAAGACATAAATATACAACAAATACTAAGAAGGTGTCAAAAGAGATTCTTACTTAGATGCTTTGTGGTGAATTTTCAGAACAATATGATGTGAAAATTTTAGAGCAACCACAAAGAAAAGAAACATCAATTACAAAGGAATGAAAATGGGCTGAGGGTAGACTTCTCTATAGTATAATAGATGCAAAAGGATAGTAGACTAAAAAAATTTTTAAATTATTGAGAAAAGTTAATGTCAACTTTAGAATTTGTACTCACCAAAAATGTCTTTCATGGATCAGGGCAAAATAAAGACATTTTCAGATACACAAAGTTTAAAATGTTCACCAAAGGAACTTTTAAGGTTGTATTTATGATGAAGTAAAATGATCCCAGGGCCCAGGTTTGATATGCAAGAAGAAATCATAGGCAAATAATCTGGATAAAATTCATGTGGTAAACTAATTATTGTCTGTAAAAAATTATGATGATCATGATGGAAATAACCTTCAATCACTTATATCAGGATAGAAATAAACTAACAGAAAACAATATGTGAAATGGAAATTGAATAGATTTAAAATGTTTAGAAATCCTTTCTAGGGATCCCTGGGTGGTGCAGCGGTTTGGCGCCTGCCTTTGGCCCAGGGCGCGATCCTGGAGACCAGGGATCGAATCCCACGTCGGGCTCCCGGTGCATGGAGCCTGCTTCTCCCTCTGCCTATGTCTTTGCCTCTCTCTCTCTGTGTGTGTGTGACTATCATAAAAAATAATTAAAAAAAAGAAATCCTTTCTATTATTTGTGAAAGGGTTTAAGGTATTGATTAACTTTAAACTTAATGAATCAAGAGACAAGAAAGGCTTGGGATTCTGGGTTTTCAAATTTTGTGAATATTTCCTTTTATTCCCATATTAGTTCATGGGGTACCAGATTCTCTCAGAAAGTCGCAACTTTATAAAAATGATAAGACTATGTGTTCAGAATAAGTTAGCAGTCTGTGGGACCATACTTTGCTGTCTACTTTTGGCTACCATAGCTACTTTATCACATATATAGAAAATTCTTGGTTTGTAGTTAATGCCTTGAGCTAAAAATTTAAAGATGTTATTTTCTACTCCCCTTTTGCTTCTATATTAGAAGATGGAGTTCTGTCCCCAAATATTTTGGATTTTTGGTTAAATATAAATGCTATTTAGATTCTGTGTTGCGGAAATCTAATAGTGTCCAGTGTCCATTCTGATTTTGTAAGTATTATAATCAAACTTTTTTCATAAGTGAGATTCGCTTTCTGTTGCTGAAGCTCACTCTAATATATTTTCTAATATATTTTCACATAAATATATTTTTATATATTGTCATGACATTATTTTTAAAATGTTAATCAAATTCTCTGCACTACAACTGGTACTTAGTTATATATTTATTCCTATGTTTTTACTTTCTTAATTTCCTAATGTATGATTATGTAACCTGCCTTAACAGAGTATCATGAAATAGATATTTGTAAGGCATTTCTCCAGTGCCTTTTGTATTAGGTTTTCAATGGTGCTTTCAACTTCACTTACATTATTTATTGACTTCATTGAGTCCCCTGTCTTTGAATATTATCTCTTTATTGCCATTAAATGACTAAAAGCAAATTCCACTCTCCTACTAGTCTCATTTGCCTGCTCATCCTCTCCATTTTGGTAATCAGCATTGTGCCATCCTCCTACTGACTCCAGCTAAAGCATGGGATTTATCTGTAATTTCTGATTTTCCCTCACTTTTGCCTCCATTGGTAAGTCGTATTAAAGTATATTTTCAAATAATGGTCTGAGTCTTTTCATTTCTTTCCATCTCCATGATGATACTATCATACAAGTCACTCTCATTTCTCCATGATAGCCTACTACTCCTTACTCTGCTTTCTTTTGTCACCATGATAGCCTACTACTCCTTACTCTGCTTTCTTAATACACTAACAGACACCTAGGGTTTGGCTTTTTTTTAAATACACTTAAAAAATACAAATCATATTATATTTATACTCTGCTTTAAATCTAGTGGCTTACATTGACAGTTAATATACAATTCAAATTCTTTATATGTTTACAAAATCCTCTCTTCCATACCATCTCCTCAGTTACCACCATGCCTTTAGAGTTTGCTGCTTCTTCCTGAAATTCACTACCTCTCTGTCTTTAGAAGACTGACCTTTGTGTCTTATTCATTTCTCAGACTGACATTATTTCTTTGAGGCCTGTTAGATTATGAGAGTCACTCAGTCACTCTTTATTAGATCATTCTGTTCTATCTCTATATAACATGTCGAATTACCAGATTTTTTAAAAATATTTTATTTATTCATGAGAGACACAGAGAGAGAGAGAGACAGAGACACAGGCAGAGGGAGAAGCAGGCTCCCTGTGGGGAGCCCGATGTGAGACAGGATCCAGAAACCATGAGATCATGACATGAGCCAAAGGCAGACGCTCAATCACTGAGCCAACCAGGGGCCCCACATATTTTTTCTCTGTCATCTGTCTAATATTCTTTACCTCCTATTCTCTTAATATAACATTCATGAGAGCCACAACGTCTTATTTATTTTTCATCAGTGTATCATTCATTCCTAGAATAGCATCTGGCCCTGTGCTATTGCTCATTAAATATCTATTGCAATATCTATTGCATTATGAAGGAAATACTTTTCTGCCATTTTTAATTAATATATTTTTACTTATGTGGTATTAGTATGATCACCTGTTAATAACAGCTAATAGTCTTATCATCTAAGAATTTAAATGTACATTTCTGACTACATTTGTTAATGTCTTATTAAACTTTTGAGTTAACCTAAAACTTCTTGAAAAACTGCTCAGGGTAATTTCTACTAAATTGGTTTAACTTTGAGAAATTCCAAAAACTGCACATGAATAGTAATTTATTTCTATCTAGTCAAATAGGATTTGAATATGATACAATCTGGCCTACTTTTTAGTACATAGAACTGTGAACAACTTCCAGAATGATAAATTTTAATTTTGAGCAGCCTGGACAAAAAAATGAAAGTGTCAGGGCAGATTCATTTATTAGTGAATTCCTATGCATGGAAGGATTGATTGAACTGTTTTGTTAAGCTATATTACCCTCTGAGTTTTTTCACTGTTTTACGTTCTGATTCTTTGTGGAGTGATTCTTCTTTGTGTTTTCATATTTTTAGCATAAGTTTTCTTTCTCTATTTCATGCAGAATACTTTTCCGGAAAGGGAGTCTGAAATTTTTAGAATACTGTTTTTTTTCCTTTAGAACACCCAATTAGTATTTTCTTTGAAATTTTTACACTCTATGAAGGAAATACATCATCAGATAGGAAAATTTTGTATATGTTCACATAGCCATAAGATCAACTTTTGTGTAAATACTATAGGAAAATATTTTATTATTCTGAATAATGTTTTAATAAATTAACTTCATGTGAATTAGTCACATTTCTTACTTTCAACTTTGTCAAGATTTAATCTTTTTCCCCCTTTCACTCTGGTTTTATGCTAGGTTTTAGTCTTTTATAAAAACATTCACATTTAAAAAAAAAATTTCTTGCCTTAGAGGTGGTTTGATTTGTCATTAAGTCGTTTGGAATTACTATATGTTGGACTTATGAATAAACATATATACATCATTATGCATTCAAATTTTGTCATTTCCTATGGGAGCACTATAAAATACTTATCGCTACTGTTGTTTGTTTTACGGAACAGATTCAGGGAGGTTAATTACTTTTCTGAGGCTTAACGAGGAAGAGACAGAATTAGATTTGAACCCAGAATGTTCTGTGGCAGCCAAGGAGGAATATTAATCTAGAAGTGTGAATAAACTAACATGCTGAGATCTATAATTTATAGACCACAGAGTCCCTGTGAAAAATGTTGACAGGCAGGCCACCAAGCTTTTGTGAGTTGTGTATTGCCAAAATTCCCCAACCCTGCTGAAGAGGGAGCTGGATCTGATTCAAAATAATATGGTAGGTAGCCTCAGTCACTCAGACCTGAGTATAAAAGAGAAAAACAAACAAATTAGAGCCTATATTTTCAGAAATTTCTGCTAACTAGATGATACCACCCTAAAGTGGACTGCTATGATTTTACAGCTGCTAATCATAGCATAATCTCCCTTACATGTGAAATCTAAAAATGTTGAACTCATAGTACCAGAGAGGAGAATGGTGGTTATATGGACAGGGGTAGGGGTGTGGGTGAGGATGAAGGTGTAGTGGTGAAATGGGAGATGGTGGTCAGTGAGTATAAACTTTGTTATAAGGGGGATCCCTGGGTGGCTCAGTGGTTTGGCACCTGCCTTGGGCCCAGGGCGCGATCCTGGAGTCCCAGGATCGAGTCCCACGTCGGGCTCCCGGCATGGAGCCTACTTCTCCCTCCTCCTGTGTCTCTGCCTCTTTCTCTCTTTCTCTGTGTCTATCATAAATAAAAATAAATAAATCATTAAAATAAACAAGTTCTGGAAATCTAGTATACAGCATGGTGACTATATTTAATAATAACATATTATATATTTGAAATTTACCAAGGGAGTAGATCTGAAGTCTTCTCATCCCCCACACTAAAAATGGTAACTGTAAGAGGTAATGGCTATGTTAAATAGCTTGATTGTGGAAATCATTTCACAATATATGGGTATATCCAAACATCACATTGTATCCCTTAAATATATACAATTGTTATTTGTTGATCAAACTTCAGTTAAACTGTGAGGGAAAAGTATAGTATATAGATGGTAGTCTTACTCTGTTTGGGCTGCTATAATAAAATACTACATATTGTGTTGTACAGCTTATAAACAACAAACATTTAATTCTTACTGCTTTGTTATAGGAAGTCTATGCTCTGAGCTCTGGGTGCCAGCATGGTCATGTGAGGGCTCTTTTCTGTGTCACAGACTTCTCATTTTATTCTTACAGGATGGAAAGGGCAAGGGAACACTGCGAGGTCTCTTTTATAAAACACTAACCCCATTCATGAGGGCTCCATCTTCATTGTATAAACACCTTCCAATGACCTCATCTTCTAACACCATCATATTGGGAGTTAGAATTCTCACTGTAAGTTTTGGGAGGGACACAAACATTGAGACCATAGCAGTGATGTTGTTTCATGAAGAAAATTAAAACAAGGAAGAGGAATAAGCTATACCACCATCATGCAAGCCCAATGTATGGCTCCCCAGCCACTCTAGATTTACCCCTGTATATTCTCTGAGTATTTACCAAGGACGAGGGAACTATTATGAGATGGAGAGATTAGTGTTAGTCATTCATTTTTCCTACATATTTCTGTACCATACACTCTCATTCTTTGAATTATCATAAGTGTGTTTCAGCCTCAATTAAATTAAAAACCTTTGTTAATCTAGACTATGTAAGTGCATATGAAAAAAATGTGGATGGAACTGGAGGGTATTATGCTGAGTGAAATAAGTCAGTCGGAGAAGGACAAACATTATATCTTCTCATTCATTTGGGGAATATAAATAATAGTGAAAGGGAATAGAAGGGAAGGGAGAAGAAATGGGTAGGAAATATCAGAAAGGGAGATAGAACATAAAGACTCCTAACTCTGGGAAACAAACTAGGGGTGGTGGAAGGGGAGGAGGGCAGGGGGTGGGGGTGAATGGGTGACGGGCACTGAGGGGGGCACTTGACGGGATGAGCATTGGGTGTTATTCTGTATGTTGGCAAATTGAACACCAATAAAAAATAAATTTATTATTAAAAAAAGAAAAAAATGTTTCAGGAAGCCATATTACAACAAATTAATAGTGGTTAACTATGGTTGAGAGATTATGGGTCATATTTTGGTCAATTTTCATATCCAAAAGTTTATATTTTTTATTTTAACAATCGTAAAATTTATAAAAACTTTAAATTTTATGTTTTTATGTAGCATTATCATCATAATAATAATTATTACAACAGTAATTGTTTTGGCATTAAATGAGTTCATTTTCTTTGTCTTATTTAAACCCTCAATAATAAGATTAGAGAAGTCAAAGTTAGAATAACAAAGACCTAGTATGTACCTCAAAGATCTTACAATAGAAAGAGGATATAAATGTGTTTAATGTGAAGACTGACACCATTATATTTATTTTGATAAAAGGAAACCTGTAAGTCATATGCAGGGTGGATCAATGTGGGAAGAATCTGGAGTTAGCCATAGCATGGAGGACTGAGACAAGAGTGTAATTATAGAAGAAAATAACTATTAGGGCTTAGCTAAAGAGGAAGGCTAAGGAGATATTTTTGAACATTGTGATAGCCCAAATTTCACTTATTTCGAAAATTTGTGTAGAACTAATCTTATGTTCCTTTGCAAGGAAGTTCCAGATTGATAACTCCCAACCAGCTCTGTATATTAAACATAAAAATTCCAAATGCTTATATATAATCCTACCCTCACATTGACTTTCTGGGATTTCTATGATGGGTTTTCAGATTTTTTTTATTTTGCAGATTGTCTATAATAAACACATATTAGTTCTTTAAAAAAAAAAGAAAATTGTAAGATATCAGAGTTAAATGAAACAACATATTTTTGCTTTGGGGGAAACTTTGTAGTTTCAGGAAATTGCGTCTTATTCTGCCTCCTTTATGGTTTTTAATCTAGTCATGTTCCTCATTTAAAATAAAAATCAAAACAACTTCCAAAAAATAAACACAAGATGGAAGGAAAATAATTATATTAGTAGAATAGAATTAATAGAGTTATATTAATAGAATTTCAACACTTGTTGAGAAGGATGTTCTAAAACATCCCTGTATCTGGTCAATTTTGAAATCAACAGTGGTTTGGGGTTGTATGCTCACATATGTTTTGTTTTTGTTTTTGTTTTTTTTTTTTTGTTTTTTTTTTTCACATATGTTTTTTACTTTACTGTTTAGCTATTTACTCTACAGCTTGTTGATAGCTTTTCTAATTGGAAGGAAAAGATGTAGTTACTCACCACAACATAAAATATTGAAAAGTGACACAAGGAAAGCACTTTACTAGTCTCTTGGGAAAGGAAATTGCTTATCTGTAATTGTTTTTGTTCTCTGAAGAAATATATCAGACTGCCATTTCCACATGAATTTTCTAGATATAGTGTGACCCTCTGTTTTAATGTCAATGGAAACAAGCCCTTGTAGAGTTTCTCAGCCTCTTGTATGCTCTAGTTAACCTGAGGGACTTGTAGGCTATAATTTGTTGAGAGAGACAACAGTATGGCATGGAGGAGGTAGGGATTGATTTGTAAGTCATGTCCTACCATACAGGTGACAAATTATGGACAGAAGCACTGGGAATAGGAAAAAGAAAAGTAAAAGTAAAATATTCACCCATAACCTATGTAAAAGCAGACAGAGTAGTGGGACATTGATTAAATGAATATTGTAAAATTCCAAACAGACTGGTATGTGGAGTTTGGTAAGAAGCATAACTTATTGTTCATTTCATGACAACTAGTAGCTCATCTACAATGTGTCAGGCACTTGTTCATCAATGAAGACACATTAGTGAACAGGGTAGACGTGGTGCTGAATTTACATAGAATATACAACTAAATAAGCAACTGAAATAACATAAGTTGGAGAGAGGTAAGCTATACTTTGAGAGCTTTCATCTCATTTTGGAAGGTCCTAGAAGAACTGAAATGTATGAAAAATAAATAAGGCGTATAGTAGGCAGAAGATTTAAAAACTCCAGAAAGAGGGAATATATGGGAATGCCCTGAAAGAGGCAAGAAACAGTGCTGAAGTGAATGATGTTCAGGATGACTGAAATACGGCATGGGGCAGGTGATTGTTGAGACTAGAATGGAGCAGACAGTAAGAGCATCAGGTTGTTTGAACTGACATCCAAAGAAGTTCAAATGCATTCTTTTTTATACCATTATCAAATGCCTAACATTTTTAAGCTATTTAAGATAAAAGACAAAAGATTTTCTAACCTTTTATTATTCCTATTTGATAAAATGGACAAAGGAAAATCAACAATAATACACAATGAAAGTGATATGATTGCAGGAGCTTAAAAGATCTAAAGAAACACAGGAGGGGCATCTGGGTGGCTCAGTCAGTTATGTGTCTACCTTTGGTTCAAATCATGATCTTGAGGTTCCTGGGGTCAAGCCCCACATCAGACTTCCTGCTCAGTGGGGAATCTCTTTCACCCTCCTCCTCTGCTCCTCTCCCTGCTCATGCTCTCTTTCTCTCTCAAATAAATAAATAAATAAATAAATAAATAAATAAACAAACAAACAAACTTAAAAAAAAAAAGAAACAGCAGTGGGAGAGTGGGAAGCAAGTCTAGGGGCTGAGAAAGATGCAAGAGGTGAACTTAAATCAAGTCTTAAAGGGTCATGGGAAATTGGTGAAAAAGAGGAGGGAAGTACATTTGAGCAACAGGGACAGCACATTCAGTAGGAGAATAAGATCTGTTCAGAACTGCCAGTGAAATGTTTTTACTATAGCATTTTCCAAAGTGTACCTCAGGAAACATTCTGCAAGATGATTTGGAAACAAGTGCATGGTCTATCTCCTTCTTGGAAAGTCATAATGTCCATTAGTATAATAAGGGATCTGAAGTACCGTATAGTTGAGGAAAGATGTTTTCTCTATTAGGTCCAAAATTTTTCAAAATTGTTTGATCATAGAATTTCCTCTATTAACATCTCTTTTTTATTTAAAATGTATTAACAGGGGATCCCTGGGTGGCTCGGCGGTTTGGCGCCTGCCTTTGGCCCAGGTTGTGATCCTGGAGTCCCGGGATTGAGTCGCGTCGGGCTCCTGGCATGGAGCCTGCTTCTCCCTCTGCCTGTGTCTCTGCCTCTCTCTCTCTGTGTGTGTGTGTCTTTCGTGAATAAATAAATAAATAACACCTTTAAAATGTATTAACATTCTATGAAACACAATTTGAAATTGATAGCAATACCCAGACAGGGTGACAAGGGGTGTCAGAGGATGGGGCTCCAGGAGAAGCTCTAGAGGTCAGATCATACAGGCCTTGTTTGGCCAGGCTGGCCATTAGGGGATAACACACCTGATATTTTTCTTTCCAGTAGAAAGGTACTCTATTGGTGTGATACACCCAGCTTTACTTCATTCTAAGGGGGTTGTGTGGAACCACCTCTCAAGAGGTAAGCTGCTTTTTTAAACTAAACCTAAATTTTTTTTTCATTTTTGTAAAAACATTTAACATGAGATATTTTAACAAAATATTAAGTGCACAATACAGTGTTGGTAACTATAGGGAAAATGTACAGTAGATCCTTAGAAGCTAATTATCTTGCATAACTGAAATTTTATACTTGTTGAGCAGCAACTTCCCGGTTTCTCCCTTGCCTCAGCACAAAGGCAACTACCATTCTATTCTTTGGTTCTATGCGTTTGAGTATTTCAGATACCTCATGTAAATGGTATCATGCAATATTTGTTGTCCTGTATCTGGCTTATTTCACTTAGCATAATGTCCTCAGGATTCATCACATTGTCTAATATAGCAGGATTTTTTTAAAAAAGGTTTAAATAGTATAGTACTTCTGAATACATAACACACTACATTTTCTTTATCCCTTCATTTATTAATGGATAATAGGTTGTTTTGACATATTGGGTAATGTTGCAAAGAACATGACAATGCTGATGTCTCTTACGGATAGTATGTTCATTTCTTTTGGATAAAAACAAGAAGTGGAATACCTGGATCATATGATATTCTTATTTTTAATTTTTTGATGAACTTCCATGCTATTTTCCAAGGTCCCTATATTTTTTTTACATTCTCACCAACAGTGTACAATAGTTCTAATCACTGTACATCCTCATCATAATTTTTTTAATTCTTGTTTTTATAATAGCCATTCTAACAAGTGTGAGGTGATACCTCATTGAGGTTTTATTTGCATTTCCCTGATGATTAGTGATGTTGAGCACCTTTTCATATACCTGTTGGGCATTTGTATGTCTTCTTTGAGAAATGTGTATTCAAATCCTTCCACTTAAAAAAGTTGTTTTTTGTGTTATTGAATTGAAGGAGTGTCTTATATATTACCTTTTATCAGACATGTCATTTTCAAATATTTTCACCCATTCCATAGGTTGTCTTTTTATTTTGTTTATATTCTTTTGCTGAGTAAAAGCTTTTTAGTTTGATACAGTCTCATTTGCCAATTTTTGCTTTTGTTGTCATGTACAAGAAATCATTGCCAAGACTAATGTCTGGCATAAAGATGGACATACAGACTAGTAGAACAGAATAGAGAGTCTCAAAATACAATCACACATATACATACAGTCAACTGATCTAAGACAAAGGAGCCACAAGTGTGGAGAAAGGATAATCTCTTCAACAAATGGTGCTGGGAAAACTGGATATCGACATGCAAAAGAATGAACTTGTACACTTATCTTAAAACACACACAAAAATCAACTCAAAATGGATTAAAGACTTAAGGATAAGACATGAAACTGTAAAACTCCTAGAAGAAACCATTCCTTCTCTTCAGGTGTGCTGCCAACTGGGAGCACCTTCTCCAGATGGGAAGAATTGCTTTGGTTCAGCACTGCCTGGGGCTGGGAGGGTAATTTTCCTGATTCTGGTATTCAGTATTTAGGCATACTTGGTTTGTAAATATAAACCATATTTCCACCACAGCTTCCTCAGTAATAAAGGAGAGGTTTTAGTTATCCATCCCTCATCCTTCTGTTTTATTTCTCCGTATCTTCATAATTTGCCAGCTAAGGAGGTGATACGTATTTTCCTCTAAGAGATCCAGACCTTAAGGAATTTCATCTTTATCTGATAGATAATAGAAGCTACTAAAGTGGCTTAACAAGGAGTACCATAGTCAGATTTGATTTCAGCTGCTTTAGTGACAGCATAGAAGAAGGGGCACAAACAGAAGCTGAGAAACCAATTTAAAAAGACAGCAGGGATCCAGGCGAGAAATGGTCAGATCTTGAAGGATACCAGTGACAGTGTTAATATCAGTAAGGGAATATGGACATATATTTAGGAGGTTGAATCAGCAAAACTATGAGACTGAGTAGATGTGTGATGCAAGAGAGAAAAAGTGGAGGACAACTCCCAGATTTTTGAATGAGGGTAAATTACATCTGGCTTGGTGAAAACGTAAAACTGGGCTGGCATGCTTTAGGAACATTCAAGTAGACTTGTCTAGTTGCTTATTGCATATATCTGTCTGAAGTTTGGAGACATCTGTAGTCTAGAACTACACACACAGCAACTTGTTTAGTCGTCAAGACAACTCTTTAAGGTAAAGACAGTTACTCTCATTTTCCAAATGAAACCAAAGTTTTCACTCGATTTGACAACTAAGGATTAATTTGTTTTGTTCACAAATATTTCCATGTTTTAAATGTATCTGATAAAATGCACTTGTAATCAGACATATACACAGATATGTCTTTGTGGTTTGCTATTTCAATTATTTTTTGCAGGGTTTATATTTCAAAGTGCTGGTGCTGTGTAATGCCCTTCAACAAATTTAAAGATTTATTTATTTATTTTAGAGAAAGAGAGTGTGTGTGAGTGGTGGGGAGGGGGAAAGGAGAGGGAAAGAGAGTATCCTTAAGCCGATTCCCCACTAAGTTTGAAGACTGACAGGGGGTTCATATCATAGGTTTTTATACAAACTGTAATGAATTATTATATACAAAGTACTCAAAGGTACTCAGTATTACTAATTTGGCCTTAGAATTGACCTTTCTTAAGTTTGTTGGTACTTAGCCACTTAACCGACTGAGCTACCCAGTGCCTCTTCTGACAAATTTAATTTTAATCAAGTCTGGAGTTTCAATCTACTATAGAAATAAATAATAGAGAATCATGGTGTTCTCTTTGTCTTTTTTGTTTCTCCCATAAAAGGTTATATTCAAAAGTGTAGTGTACTCCAGCAATTATTAGTCAGAAACTCAGTTCCTTGCTGGAATTTTAGCAGAAAGTAAGTAGGAGAAAGAAAAGTACACTTATTTTCTATATGTATTTGGGGAAAGGAGGCTGTCCAAGATCTAGAATTTTATGAAAGTCACCTTTTTGGGAGTAAGGTACAGAGCTAAACGAGCCTGTGACTCCTTGCATAGGCAGTGTTATTAGAATAGTAAAGCTTGGTGCAATTGTCTGCATGCATAAGCTTTAATGGCAGATGTACCAGCACATGAACATTATCTTAATAAACTGTCCTCTCTAAAAAGCAAGCTAATGTTGCAGATTTATCAGCAATTGTTTATACACCATTTGATATCTGAGGTTTAAAGCTGATTAACAATACTATTTCATTTTAAATCAGCTCTTTAATCATTGGTCTATGAGGATGATTTTGAATAATTTATGCAGTAAGTGTGTGTGCGTGTCTTTCCATGTGTTCTGATAAATCTGAAAATAATTAGAAAACAATATTATAATAATAAATGTGGAATGTACACAATGCAAAACAACATGATGAGAAATCTTGACACCAATGGCTAACTTGATGTCTCTTGAATTTGCAGAATGCAGGCCAAAAGTGACCATCTTGCTCAAAGTTAAGGGATATGTTGGTACTCCCACATTATGATTGTCCTTGTTACTTGGGAATCATTGACAACTGATTATACAGAGACACATTTGATTTTCTTTTGCATTCAGCAGAATGCAGCAGGCAGACTGTGTTTTGGCTGACAATAAATAAATAAATTAAATAAATAAATAAATAAATAAATAAATAAATAACATTCTTCTCTTGCCCTGCCCCATCTTCTTTTTAAAGTGCCTACACACAGAGGGTTTTGCCTGGTGGCTTCAATGGGCACTCAGGGCTAATTTTCTGTTAAACAAGCTCAGGCAGGGCAGAGGGATCTCACAATCATGAAGGCTTGGTTCTGAGTTTGGAGTGTGAATAATTGATATACTTTCATTCCTAGCATATTTTATTTTTCCTTTTACTGTGCAAAGCAACCTACTAATTTTTGAAGTACAAAAAAATGCTTGGCATGAGTAAATAGATTTCTTATTTGATATGTGTTATAATGTTGGAGTAAACCAAAAGGAGGCCATATATTCTTGTCAATAGCATAGGCTTTGGAGTCAGACAAAAAAATTTAGGATTCATTAATTATTGCTTCATATGACTAAACTTACGATACTTTGGTGTTTTGTTTTTTAATCTATAAAACTGGGTTAATGATGCTTATATCATAGGTTTTTATACAAACTGTAAGAATTATTATATACAAAGTACTTTAGTGTCTGATCCTCAGAAGGTACTCAATAAAGAAGATTTGCCTTCAGTATTACTAATTTGGCCTTAGAATTGATCTTTCTTAAGTCAAACTGCCTGAAATAAAAATCTTGACTCCACACTTTAGTACCTTTGACCTTGGATAAGTTGTGTAACATCTCTGTGCCTCCATTTCTTCTTTTGCTTAGGGTCCCCTCTTTAGATACCTGATAAGATTAAATGAGTTAATACAGAAAGCCATTAGAATGGCTCTAGACCCATAGTGAGCCTTTAATGTTTTTGGTGAAATGGATTATATGTATATCAAAATTACCATCAGTGCATGGTGCTGTCGAGATATCATAGGAAACTGTAATGAAAGCTTGATAGTTTATGCTGAATAGTAAGTTACATTCATTCTTAACATAAATTGGAGAGTTGGGGGTCTTTACAGACACAGCTGTCTGCGATCTTATAGCAAAGTAATGGATACTCTGGTGTATTTAAATACTTTTTATTCTGGGTCTGTCACTTCCCAGTATTACATAAAGATTGTGAGCATAATATCAATCCAAGAGTTTACATTAAATACACGTTTCTGGAGTAAAAGAAAGTGAGCAAGAACTAAAGCAGAACCATTCCTTAGCAAGCACTTTTCATTGTTATGCAAGTGACATTATGCAGAAAATAACATATCTCATTTTCCAAGCAATTTAATAGTCTGCCAGTTATCATTTGGCAGGATCAAGCTATAAATCTGTTTTTACATAATTTGAGGAGGGCTTATGGCATTCATTACTTATTTCAATCTTTTTTTAGTTTCTAGTAATCTCTTTTTTTCTTTTGTAGTTAACGAGCTGCCAAACCCTTAGTTTTATAGTAGAATCTGAGTGTATCATTTCACTTGTTGCATTTCAATGGATGTTTATTTGCATTAGATTATGAATGGTTAGTGTTGAATTTCAAGTAAGTGTAGAATCAGGTTCTATTAGTACCTGCTATAATCCTTGCCAGTGCATAATCCTTCAAGCTATATTTTATAAATGCCAGTTGCTTTTGTTGATTTAAATGAGACAGAAGAATATTCTTTTAGTTTAGTCACAAAACTGTACATAAAAATCAGTTCACATAATTTTTGGGAATTTTCATGAGATATAAAAGAAATGGGGTTGATTCAGAAATTATTCTTCTAGTTTCTATAGAAAGTAGAATTAAAACATTGAAGACACAATTGATGAAATAAAACATGGTGCAGTGTGGGGCAGAGCTCTTGGCTGTGGCTTTTCTGTTTTTGCACTTTGGGCAAGGAAGGGCAGGGAAGGAATTAAGAGAGTTAAGAACTCTCATTTCCATGGCTGCCTTCTTCCTGGGGACATGATAAATCTTTGTCCTGCCTTTTGCGGGCATGATGTTGTGTGACTAGCCTTTCAATCTGCCATAGTGTGGAAGTTGCTTTTCTGGACACAGTTTCTGATATCATCTGAACAGGACCTTCTATAATCAACCCAAGGCTCTTGGTCCATCCTTCTGAAAACATGATTGCCGTCCCTGGGCTGCCAGGTCTTAGCCTTATATTTCTGCTTCCTAAATTTCTTATACACTTATTTCTGGCTGTTGAGGGTCTCCTCTGATCAAGGCACTGGACTGGGATACACTTATTCCAACTAATGACATAATAGCATTTATAATTAAAAATAAATGCTTATATTTTAATATTTAAAAAACAACCATATATGATTGCCAACACAAACAACAAAAGAACTCTTGTCCTTGCATGGTAATTAAGAAAGTAGCATGCTAAGTGAAATAAGTCAGACAGAGAGGACAGAACTGCATAATCTCTCTCATATGTAGATTTAAAAACAAAACAAAAACAAAAATATGAGCTCATAGATACAGAGAACAGATTGGTGGTTGCCAAAGATAGCAGGTAGGGTGTGGGAAAAGTGGGTCAAAAGGTTAAAAAAAGAAAAAGCAGCACTAATTCACAAGTAAACTCACAAATAAATAAAAAATGCATGGACTATGAATACATTATAAAAAAGCTAACCTAGTAGTAATTTTAAAAAGCATATTAAAAAATGAGCTAAAAGAAAAAGAAACCATGGAGCTAAAAAAAAAAAAAAAAAAAAGTGGAACAATATTTTTTACGTGCTGAAAGAGAACTATCAATTCAAAATACCTGTCAGGAATGAAGCAGAAATCAAGACATTCTCAGATGAAGGAACACTAAGTGAATTTGTCACCAGCAGACCTATCCTAGAAAAAATAAATGACTAAAGAAAGTTCTCTAAACATAGGCAATGTCCAAAGAAGGAATTTTGGACCATCCAGAAAGAGGGAAGTCACAGAAACAGCAAAACTGTGGGTAGACTTTCCTTCTCCTCCTAAGTATTCTAATTATGCTTCATGGTTGAAACAAAAATTATAACACTCTCTAATATGAATCTAAATGCATACACAGGGAACATTTAAGACAAATTATAAATGGAGAAGGGTAGAATACATAAAAAGAGGTAAAGTTTCTATATTTCACTTAAACTTGTAAAACATTGACCACATAGATTTTGACAAATTGTGTACCTGTAACATAATACCTAGAGCAACCACTAAAAAAAGCCATACAAAGAGATACACTCAAAAACACTGTAGATAATCATTTCAACAAGTGGAGCTGGGACAACTGGATAGACCTATATAAAAGAATGAAATGAAGCCATTATTCACACCATATACAAAAATAAATAACTCAATGGAACAAATACTTAAATGTAAGAAGTAACACTTAGAGAAGAAAACACAGGAATCAATCATAATAACTGAATTAGGTGATGGATTCTTTTTTATTTTTTTTAAATTTTTATTTATTTATGATAGTCACACAGAGAGAGAGAGAGAGAGACAGAAACACAGGCAGAGGGAGAAGCAGGCTCCATGCACCGGGAGCCCGACATGGGATTTGATCCCGGGTCTCCAGGATCGTGCCCTGGGCCAAAGGCAGGCGCCAAACCGCTGCACCACCCAGGAATCCCAGGTGATGGATTCTTAAATGTGACACCAAAGCAAAAGTAACAGGGGATAAAAGAGATAAATTGGACTTAACCAAAATTTAAAACTTTTGTTTAAAACTTTTGCTTTGTAGAAAACTACCAAGAAAAGGAAGACAACCCATAGAATGTTAAAAAAAAGAAAAAGAAAAATATATACCAGGCCAAACCTGAAACCATAAAACTCCTAGAAGAGAACATATGCAATAATTTCTTTGACATTGGCCATAGTAACATTTTTCTAGTTATGTCTCCTCGGTAAAAGAAAATAGAAGCAAAAATAAACTGTTGGGATTACTTCAAAATAAAAAGCTTTTGCATAATAAAGGAAACCATAAAAAAAAGATAACTTACTGAATGGGAGAAGATATTTTCAAATGATATATTCAATAAGGGGTTAATATCTAAAGTGTTTAAAGAATTTATACAACTCAACACTAGCAGTGGAAAAAGTAATCTGATTTAAAAATAGGCAGAGGACCTGAATAGACATTTTTTCAGAGAAGACATACACATGGCCAACAGACATATAAAAAGATGCTTGACATCACTCATCATTAGGGAAATGCAAATCAAAACCACAAGGAGATATCACTTTATACCTGTTAGAATCACTAAAATTAAAAAAGACAAGAAATAACAAGTGCTGATGGGAATATGGAGAAAAAGGATCCATATGCACTATTGGTGGGAATGTAAATTGGTGTAGCCACTGGGGAAGACAGTGTGGAAGTCCTCTCAAAATTAAAAATAGAAGTATCATATGGTGCAATAATTCTGGGTATTTACCAAAGAAAACAAAAAAACAGTAATTTGAAAAGATATATGCACCCCTATATTTATCCAAGTGTCCATTGACAGATGAATAGTTAAAGTAGATATGGCGTATTTGTCTATATATGTAATGTGGCATATATATGTATATAATGTGGCATATATATTATGAGATATTATGCAGCCATAAAAAAGAAGAATACCATTTCTAACAACATGCTTGGACCTAGAAGGTATTAGTCTAAGGAAATAAGTCAGACTGAGAAAGACAAATGCCATATAATTTCCCTTATATGTGGAATCTAAAAAATAAAACAAATGAGTAAATAAGCAAAACCCAGAATCAGACCTATAAATACAGAGAATAAACTGTTGGTTGCCAGAGGAGAGTGGATGAAGAGATGAATAAAATGTGTGAAGGGGAGTGGGAAATACAGGCTTCCAGATGAATAAATTATGGAAGTAAAAGGTACAGTGTGGGGAATATAGTTAATGGTGTTATTAGAGTACTGCATGGTGATGGATGGTAGCTACAATTGTGATGAACATACCATAACATACAGAGTTGTTGAATCACTATGTTGTCCACCTGAAACTAATGTGGCATTGTGTGTCAACTATACTCAGATTTTTAAAAAAGAGTAAATAAATAGATAAATTTAAAAACCAAACTCATAGAAACACAGAGGTGATTGATGGTTACCAGGTACAGAGTAATGGGTGATGCTGATCCAATTATAAGATGAGTAAGTTCTGGGGGTGTAACATACAGCATGGTAACTATAATTAAGAATGCTGTATTGTACATTTGAAAGCTGTTAAAAGAGTAGGACTTTAAAGTTCTCACTTCAAAAAAAAACTATGTGAGGCAATGCATATATATATATATATAGATTTATTTGAGAGACAGAAAGCACGTGGTAGGAAGGGGCAGAGGAAGAGAAAGCCTTAAGCAGACTCTGCACTGGGTGCAGAACCTGAAGTGGGGCTCGATCTCATGACCCTGAGCCAAAACCAAGAGCCAGGTGCCCTGAGGCAATGCATATATTAACTAACCTTATTGTTGTAATCATTTTGTAATACATACATATACCAAGTCATTTGTGCTCATTAAAATTATGCAGTTATATGTCAAATAGATCTGAAAGCTGGAGAAATGTTTAAAAATTGAATAAAACTCATTCTGTAATATTAAAAAATCTGGCCACTACAAAGACACAGTCAGTCCATCATCTCCTAAAACACAGTTTAAAGTACAGTGTGTGATCCTATTTCCTTGTGTCTTTTTTGGCCTAGAATTTAATTAAAATCTTTAGGGGGAAAACTATAATGTGAAACAACTAGTATGTCCCCAAATATATGTTTTAAACATTCGTAACTGTACAATCCACAAGCTAGTTTTCATTTTTGAAAAGCCCCAACGAGAACAAACAAAATGGAGGGCATAATATATGGTATCTTCATTATAAGTGAACCAGACAAACTGCTGTGGCCACGTTTCCTTCTGGGACCTTGGAAGAGAGAGTCTGTCTGTCACTCATTTGGCAATAAGTGATTTAATCAGCCCTGGGTCACCTTCCCATCAGAGTACATAGCTGTATCAATTATCCCCAATTTTAATGAAGTATAACTTCAACCCTAACCCATCTGTCCAATGATGAGGCCAATATCCCTAAGAATGATAGTATCTACACTCTCCCATCTTAAAAATTAGAAATTCAGGTGCTTCCTCTAAGTGGCAGTGGCTTTAGTGAAGTTGAAATGACGCGCAGAATCAGGAACCCTTGCAGTAGGATGAGGTTCCTTCACTTGAGAAATGTCAGTAGCTAACTTTAATTTGAGAAATAGAGAAAGCATTTGAAACAATAGTTTTACTAAGAACATATCAATTTGAGCTTACTTTATTCCTCAGGAATTTCCAAACCAGTGAAATGCAGTAGACTCACTTTGGTCGTTCATTTCTTTGTGATTGTGAGAGCTCCTTATGGCATGAAAATACCTACAATTACAGTTATTTTACCATTTGTGCTTTGTTTTAAGTGAATTTATTTTTAAACAAATTAGCATTTTGTTAAAAAAAAAGCAAGATATATCAGGCAAATACTAACTGAAGGAAAGCTGGTGTACTTATATTGGTTTTAGACAAAATAGACTGTAAGGCAACAACTATTATAAGGACCTTATGTAATGATAAAAGATTTAATTCATCAAGAAGATATTACAGTTCTAAAGTTTTAGATACCTACTGAAATAGCATCCAAATACATAAAGATTCATGGAACTATAGAGAAAATTAAAAAAAAAAAAGGAGACTAGTGTGTTATGGTTTTCCATTAGGATGAGACTACACATCTGATGTTTAAGCGTAGAAAATATGTCAT
Organism: Canis lupus dingo; assembly: GCF_003254725.2. Classification (NCBI taxonomy): domain Eukaryota; kingdom Metazoa; phylum Chordata; class Mammalia; order Carnivora; family Canidae; genus Canis; species Canis lupus. The sequence continues at coordinate 33,461,226 of NC_064271.1, forward strand.
CTCTAAACACGTACATATGCATATTTTCTTGTGTTAAATTATCCAGTAAATTTAAAAATATCTGTAAGATGATTAATTTTTATCATTTTGAAGTGTTTCTGAACTCCAAGTTATTTTTGTGTAAATAATATTGTAAGAAATCTATTTCCAAATGTTACCTATAAGAACAAACTTTTAAGTATTTTAATTTTACTCTAAATTAAATTTATATTTTTCTGAAATATATTATTAAGATTGTAAATATATTATTACATTTTTCATAGGTACAAATAACAAAAAGATGTAAAAATAAGAGGAGCTTTTTATAATATATTTTTCTTCAGTTCTAGCTTATAATACCAACTTTATCATAAAATGGTGTTCATCAACACCATTTAAAAAACAAATACTGTAAAGAGAAGTATATAAATATCCTCTATGATTTATTTGTAGAAGAGTGACATTAGACATGACGGTCAAAATTGACCTTGAATCATCAATATGTTCTTCTAGAACAATGCTGTCAACACTTTAAAACAATAGGATATATTTAAATTATTAAGAATTTCATATTCTGACCAACAGATGGTCTTTAAAGAAACCACTTCAAGTCAAAATATAACTCTGTAAAGGAATCTGTGCCTAGTAGAAAAGGCACTGAGTCTTGAACAAGTAAGGGATAGGAAGGTTTCTGAACTAGACAAAACTTCATTTAAACTTATTTTTTAAACAGGATTTTATAATCAGACACAATGACCTATGACAATTACAAAATCCAGGATATATTAGAATGGAGAGCACTATTCAATGATTGGACTATCATAGGGTGTATTTCCCATGACTCAAACATCTTGCTTTAAGGAACTGGCTTAGCCACTCTAACAGATCCTAAAATACAGTGACTTAAATATCTAGAGCTTTATTTCTCACTTGTATGACAGACGAGAGAAGTTTGGGCTGGTGGGAGTCTCTGTGTTAGCAATATATTCAAGGACTAAATTTGCTTTTATCATGTTACTCTGATATCCCCTGGGATATTGTCTTTGTTTTAGTGGAGAAAGATAGGTACCCTCCACGTAGCCTACAAAGGGAAAAATAAGAGTGGAAATGGAGGGAAAACAATTTTCCCTTTATGCGTGTGAAATGGAAGTTAACACATCACATTCATTCACAGTGTATTAACAAGAAGTCAAGCCCTCAGACATAACCAGCTGCAAGGGAGGGAGCCATCATTACGCAGCTAAAACTTGCAGGGGGTTGTATTTCTAAAGTTATGAAGGGGAGGCTGATAGTGAAGGCAATATCAATTTCTTCTATACTTCTTACTGACAGTACAAAGTTGAAGAGTATCAAAAAGGACTAGCAAAGTGATAAAATATGTAGGATCTGTGTATTTAAGAAAAAAAGAAAACACGGAGAGCAAAATTACTAGGTGAAATAGCAATTGGATTCACATAAAAAACAATCTAGAATTTCAAATGAAAATTAAATTTGATAAGCTATCTTTTAGGTTGGATTAACTCCCTGGAAGCTCTAAATCAATATAACTTTTTCAGAGAATGTATTTTATCAGAAATGCTTTATGAGTAACTCATAAATATAAGTATATATCTACTTCTAAATATAGAAGAAAATAAGGTATATCATATTGTTAAAACAGTACAAATTTTCTTATTCAGGACATTGTAAAGCTCTAGTACATAAGATATAAAGGCAAAAAATGTAATAATAGCACCATTTCATAACATGACAAAACAATTTCAAACTTAGGTCTTGGTGTGAGAAAATTGCTCTGATCAGGACTTCTTCACGGAGTTGGTCCAGAGATGCTGAAAGTATTCAAACACATTGTAAGGCCTTTGAAAAACAGTCTTTGACTCTTACTTTTTATCTGCATCTGCATGAATTAGAAATGTAAAATCAGAAAAAATGAAAAAATGTAGAAAAGTTTTTCTAAAACCTGACCAATAATTAATTCTGAGAGGTTTTATTAGTAGAAAATTCAAAGAAAGGATGATATATTGCTTTCATATTTTATTTTGGAAAGTTAATTCTTTGTCCACTTAACACTGGAGAAAAGTTCACTAGCATAAAAATTGTTTTTAAAAATAATGCTGATGATTATTTTGGTTTAAATTTTTTTCCTGTTGATTATAAACTAATAAAAACTAGAGATTTTAGATTGAATAAGAGGTATGTGTTTTCTTAATTAGAAATATTTAAAGGTAGATTCAGCTAATAAATATGAAACTATTATTAATAATCTTTTATTTTTAAGATGACACTCTTAAAAGCAAATCATGCCATAAAAAATAAAATTTTACTATACTAAACCATCTAAGAGATGTACCTTCAGAAAGAATCAAGAAACAAGCATTTTCTGATTTTATTTTTTAAGTTTCCTCATTTTTAGAGCTAAGAAAATGAGATTGTTATCTACTATTTACTTATATGTTTTCATTATGGTAATTAATAGATATATTATACTACCATTCAAGAATATTTTCAGAACTAATGACTCAACAGCTTTTCCAGTTGTACCGAGCATTTTCCAATTGTTTGAATATAGTATTGTGCATTTTCCTGTCATACTGCATAGCCTGGCAGAAAAGGGGCAAGGATTTATGACTGATTTCATCAGGACTAAGAATTTTCTGTTCTGAGCATAAGCTGAAATGGTTATTCCATAAAAGGAACAAACAAAAACATACATACCATGGCAATATTAAGCAAAATCTTTAAACATTGACCTATATTGCAAAAACTCAAAAATATTCTCAACTAATTTTTTTCATACTTAATATTGCTGAGTATGTGAAAGTTGCAAGGAAATTTAGAAATTAATTAGAAGAGTTTGATATATCAAATTTATACCAGTTTGTTGCAGACCTAGAAATTAAAGTGTTCTGCTTTTTTATAATTTCAACATCATTCTCAAGTTTTTAATCTTGACTCATAGCAGTTCTATACAACTTCAAATCTCATTGGACAATTTTCACTATGACTTCAATATTAACATTTGAAAATACCCCTCAATTTTCCATTCAAGTTTCTCAATAACTATCCCATGTAAGGTACCACTTACCCAGACAATTCAGGTTCCATATCATTCATTCATTCATTTGAATTTTTTGTTTTTGTTTTTTAAAGTTTATTTTAACTTCAGTATAGTTAGCATACAGTGTTATATTAGTTTCAGATGTATAATATAGTGATTCAGCTATTCTGTACATCACCCAGTGCTCACCATAAGTGGACACCTTAATCCCTATTGCTTATTTTACCCTTCTCTCTACTCCCTTGCCCTCTGGTAACCATCAGTTTGTTCTCTATAGTTAAGAGTCTGTGTCTTGGTTTGTCTCTTCCTCTCTCTTTTTCTTTCTTTTCTCATTTTATTTATTAAATTTTACATATGAGTAAGATTATGCGGTATTTGTCCTTCTCTAACATATTTGCTTAATATTATAATCTCTGGCTCCATCCATGTCATTGCAAATGGCCTGATTTCACTCTTTATTTATGGCTGAATAATATTCCATCATATATATGTATATGTACCACATCTTTTTTTATCATTTATCTCTCAGTGGACACTTGGGCTGCTTTCATAATATAGCTGTTGTAGGTAATGCTGCTATGCACACAGGGTACATGTATCCCTTTGAATTAGCGTTTTTGCATTTGGGGGTAAATATCTAATAGTGTGATTACTGGATCATAGAGTAGCTCTATTTTTAACTTTTTGAGGAACCTCCATATTGTTGCCCACCGTGACTGAGCCAGTTTGCATTCCCACCAACAGAACAAGAGGGTTCCTTTTTTCTCTCCAAAACCTGTTGTTCCCTGTGTTCATTTTAACCGTTCTGACAGATGTGAGGTGATATCTCATGTAGTTTTGATTTGCATTTCCCTGATGATGAATAATGTTGAGCACCTTTTCACATGCCTGTTGCCATCTGGGTGTCTTCCTTGGATAAATGTCTGTTCGTCTTCTACCCATTTTTAAATTGAATTATTTGGTTTTTGGGTGATGAGTTGTATAAGTTCTTTATATATTTTGGATACTAACCCTTTATCAGATATGTCATTTGCAAATATCCTCTTCTATTCCATAGGTTGTCTTTTAGTTTTATTGATTGTTTCATTGTGTAGAAGGTTTTTATTTTGATGTAGTCCCAATATATTTATTTTGGTTTTTATTTGCCTTGTCTTAGGAAACATATCTAGAAAAATGTCGCTATAGGTAATGTAATTACTGCTTGTGTTCTCTCCTAGGACTTTTATGGTTTTAGGTCTCATGTTTAAATTTTTAATCCATTTTAAGTTTACTTTTGTATATGGTATAAGAAAGTGGTCCATTCTTTGCATGTTGCTGTCCAGTTTTCTTCACACCTTTTGTTGAAGAAACTATTGTTTTCCTGTCGGACATCCTTTCCTGCTTTGTCAAAAATTAACTGACCACGTAATTATGGGTTTATTTCTAGGTTTTTTATTCTATTGACCTATGTGTCTATTTTTGTGCCAGTACCATACTGTCTTAATCTAGACTACAGCTGTGTAGAATAATTTAAAGTCTGGAATTGTAATGCCTCTAGCTTTGCTTTTTTTTTTTTTCTTTCTTTCTTTTTTTTAAGATTTTATTTAATTATTCATGAGAGACACAGAGAGAGGCAGAGATATGAGCAGAGGGAGAAGCAGGCTCCCTGCGGGGAGCTCAATGCAGGACTCGATCCCAGGATCCTGGGATCATGACCTGAGCCAAAGGCAGATGCTCAACGAACTGAGCCGCCCAGGTGCCCCCAGCATTGCGTTTCTTTCTCAAAATTGCTTTGGCTCTTCGGGGTCTTTTGTGAAACAAATTTTAGTACTGTTTGTTCTGTGAAAAACTGAAAAATGCTGTTAGTATTTTGATAGGAATTGCATTAAATCTATAGATTGCTCTGGGTAGTATAGACATTTTAACAATATTTGTCCTTCCAATCCATGAGCATGGAATGTCTATTTCTTTATGTTATCTTCAATTTCTTTCATTAATGTTTAATAGTTTCAGAATTTAGGACTTTCACCTCTTTGGTTATGTTTATTCCTAGGTATCTTATTATTTTTGGTGTAATTGTAAATTAGATTGTTTCTAAATTTCTTTTTCCACTGCTTCATTATTAGTGTATGGAATGCAAAAGATTTCTACACATTGGTTTTGTATCCTGTGGCTTTACTGAATTCATTTATCAGTTCTAGCAGTTTTTGGTGGAGTCTTTAGGGTTTCTTATACATATTATCATGTCATCTGCAAATAGTGAAAGTGTTATTTCTTTCTTACCAATTTGGAGACCTTTTATTTCTTTTTGTTGTCTACTTGCTGTGGCTAGAATTTCCAATGCTATGTTAAATAAAAGTGGTGAGAGTGGACATCCTTGTCTTTTTCCTGATCTTAGGAGATAAGCTCTCAGTTTTTCCCCATGGAGTATGATGTTTGCTGTGGGTTTTTCATATATGGCCTTTACTATGTTGAGGTAGTTTTCTTCTAATCTTATTTTGTTGAGGGCTTTTATCATGAATGGATGTTGTATTTTGTCAAATGCTTTTTCTGCATTTATTGAGATGGACTTATTATGGCTTTTATCCTTTCTATTATTGATGTGATGTATGATGTTGATTGATTTGCAAATATTGAACTACCTTTGCATCCCAGGAATAAGTCTCACTTGATGGTAGTGAATGATTTTTTAAATGTATTGTTAAATTCAGTTTGCTAGTATTTTGTTGAGGATTTTTGCATCTATATTCATCAGAGATATTGGCTTGGAGTTCTTTTTATGGTGTCTTTATCTGGTTTTGGTATTAAGGTGATACCCCATAGAACAAATTTGGGTTTTCCTTCTATATTTTGGAATAGTTTTAATAAAAAAAGATACTAACTCTTCTTTTTTAAAAGTTTGGTAGAATTTTCTGTGAAACTATCTGATCCTGGACTTTCATTTGTTGAGAGTTCTTTGCTGCTAATCAGTTTGTTCATATTTTCTATTTCTTCTTGCTTCAGTTTTGGTATGCTATATGTTTTTAGGAATTTATCCATTGTTTCTAGGTTGTCTAATTTGTTGGCATATAGTTTTTCATAATATTCTCTTATAATTGTATTTCTATGGTGTTGGTTGTTATTTTTCCTCTTTCACTGGTGATTTTATTTGAGTCTCTCTCTCTCTCTCTCTCTCTCTCTCTCTCTCTCTCTCAATGAGTTTGGCCAGAGGTTTATCAATTTTTTTTATCTTTTCAAAGAACCATTTTCTGGTTTCATTGATTTGTTCTATTGGGGTTTTTTTAGTTTTTATATGATTTATTTCTAATCTACTATTTTCTTCCTTCTGCTGGTTTGGAGTTTTCTTTGTTGTTATTTTTCTAGAGCCTTTTTAGGTGTAATGTTAGGTTGTTTATTTGAGATTTTTCTTGCTTCTTGAGGTAGGCCAGTATTGCTATAAACTTCCTTCTTAGAATTGCTTTTGCTTCATTCCAAAGGTTTTGGACCATTGTATTTTCATTTTTGTTTGTTTCCATGTAATTTTTGATTTCCTCTTTGATTTCTTGGTTGATCCATTCATTGTTTAGTAGCATATTATTTCACCTTCATGTATTCATAGTCTTTCCAGGTTTTTTTCTTGTGGTTGATTTATAATTTCATAGTGTTAACCACCCACTTACAATGATGGACAGATCATTTGAACAGAAAACAGTGGCTTTGAATGACACACTGGACCAGATGAATTTAACAAATATATTCACACCATTCCATCCTAAAACATAGACTACACATTCCTTTCACATGCACACGGAGCATTCTCTAGAAACGATCACATATTAGTCCACAAAACAAGCCTCAACAAATTAAAAATCATACATCTTTTTCTTTTTTTAAAGATTTTATTTATTTATTCATGAGAGACACAGAAAGAGAGAGAGAGAGAGGCAGAGACACAGACAGAGGGAGAAGCAGGCCCCATGCAGGGAGCTGGACGTGGGACTTGATCCTGGGACTTGATCCTGGGACTCAATCCTGAGACTCCAGGATCACACCCTGGGCCGAAGGCAGTCGCTAAACCACTGAGCCACCCAGGTATCCCCATGCATCTTTTCTAATTCTCATTCTTAACTCCTTTCTCCTAGCATTCACAGCTAACAAGTCATTAAATTTTGTCTGGCCTTTCTCTGTAATATTGCTCATTTCTTATTTATACATATTTCCCTACAGCTTCTTTGCCATAATATATGATAACATTATTGTAAATGAATTTTGTCCATGTTTTTAATTTCCTAAATATAACTTCCTGCAAGTGAAATTTCTAAGTAAAAGGTTATGGACTGTGAAACAAAATATAGTCCCTAGCCGTTGTGAGATTACAAAAACAAATAAGCCATGACTTTTTTTTTTCTTCCTGAACTCTACATCCATATATGGAACTGTCTCCTTGAAGGCCTTATAGGCATCTCCTACTTACCATAATCAAAATAGAATTCTTGGTTTCTACTACTCACTTGCCCTACTCTCAATGATTCTAAAGCTGTTTCTTTTCCATTTCTCTCTCTCTCTTTCTCTCTCTCTCTCTCTCTGTGAAGAAGACCAGGATCCATTGAGTGACAAACCTGGGCATCGTACTTGATGTTGTGCTCAAGATTGCGAATCCGAGAAACCACTAAGGAGCCAACACCAATGCAAGCGCACGAGGGTTTATTAGCAAGCTCGAGCTTGGGTCCAAGTATACCCAACACAGCGGAGCAGGGACTTGGACCTCGAAGTGGGTTACAGCTGTTTTTTTTTATAGGCTGGTCTAGGGGATTTTCAGAAGGGGTGGAAGAATTTCTCCAAGTTCTGTTTACATTCTGATGTGGGGCCTTCAAGGGCATTGAGCTCTGTTCTCATTCTAATATGAGACTTTCTACCATGGGCCTGGGCTCTGTTGTCTTTCTGATATGGGATTCTCTGCTGAGGGCAATTCTGAGCTCTGTTGTCTTTCTGGTATGGGATTACCTGCCAAGGACATTGAGGATATTCTGCAGTTTTTCCCATAAAGTTCAGCTCTTATTCACAGGGGCCTAAGATGGCTGTACTTGTGCTAATGCTAAACTTTAGGTGGGGTGGCCTTAATTTTTCTCAGGCTCCACACTTGATACTTACTATCTCTTTTATACCCCAATATCAGTAATTCTTTTCAGGCTGATCTCTAAAATATAGAATTTGTTTTCTTCATTCCATTCACAGTGAAATCATCTCACCTGGACACTGTAAATAGCTTCCTTTGCAGGTTCTTTGTGTCCACTACTTTAGCCTTCTAGTTTGATAATCACATAATTGCTGGAATGCTCTTTTCAAAACACAAACTAAATTTCATTGCTTCTCCAGTTACGTCATTTTGTTGATTTACCATTTCTCTTCTAATAAAATCCTGAACTCCTTAATTCTAATAAAATCCTGAACTCCTTAACAAATCCGCAAATGGCCTAAAGAATCTTGCCCTACTGCATTCTTCCCAAAGTCCAGCCCTTCTCATTGTCCTGGTTACCCCAGTCTCTTGTCAGCTTCTCTTTTTTTCCCTCAGGATTTCTAATCTTTGCCTATACACTTGATTCTATTTGGACAGTTATTTCCTAAATATTCTTGTCACAGTTTTTAAAGGCTGGCTGGCAACTCAGCGTTCTACTTACCCTTTCATGTTTCTTTCTGAAGAAAGCCTTCCAGAACAATCGGTGTCAGGAACTTGCATCTCCACTACAGGCACACACACACACACACACACACGCAAAACACACACACACACACACACACACACACACACACACTTTTTCCTTTTTTGACACAGTGTATAATTATGTATTTAATATTTCTTTTTTATTGCTAAAAGAATTACAGGCTGTACTCTGTAATTTTGAACAAAGTCCTCAAGGCCATTTTTGAAGCTCAACTGTTGAAGCTGCTATGTGATCATATAAAGTACTTTTAATTTTTAATCATAGAAATAATACATGTTCATTATAAAAATACCCCACATTACATGGAAATATAAAGAATAAAGTAACATTTATCTTAAATCCCACAACTTTGATGTTATTACTGTTAACACTTTTGTGATCCTCCTTTCAAGTATCTCTTTAATACTATACTCAAAAACATTCATGCTTACGAATGAGATCATAACATGTATTCTTTGTTTGTAAGGACATTTATTTTAAATTGCCATTTAGAAAATTGGCTTATTTCCACCAATTAAATGTCAACAGAGTGCTGTGTAGATAAATGTACATAATGTATGATCAGAAGGATTTATTATTGCTAATTTTATAGCATTGGGATAATATTGATATATTTTAGATTGTTTTTCTCAATTACCAGTTATATCATAGAAATATCTCCAGGTGATGGTTATAGAGTTAATAAATTTTTAATGTATCTTTAGTGTTTCTAACAGTAATCTCCCAATTGAGAGACTTTATAAACATTCTTGTGATGATGCCTATTTTTCAATTCCTAAGAGTTGGAACTCTGGGTCAGGGTATATTTCTTATTTGCTTTAACATGTATATTTCCATTTTATATTCCTAAACATTTCCAAAAACTCACAGTAATGTAGGATAGCATCCTAACCTTACATCCGACTAAGCCTTATAATTAATGTTTTTTTTTTCTTATAATTAATGTTAATGATTCTTTTAATTTTTGATAATATGTGAAGTTAAAGTCATTGTTATTTAATTAAAGTTTTCTAATTGTTAGTGATGTTGCCCCTTTTTTCATATTTTTATTAGCCACTTGGTCACACTTATCTATGAATTGGTTTTTACATCCCTTAATTTTTTTTTAAATTGAGTATAATCAACACATAATTTTACATTAGTTTCAGGTATACAACATATTGATTCAACTTCTCTATTCATTATGTTACATTCTGCACTGGCTCTCTCACCTCAGTTTCCTTTCTTGGTTTGAACAATGGTCTTTTCAACTTCTCTGTCATTTGTAGAGAGATTAAAATTTCTTCTGTTGAAATTATTGATACTGTTTAGATTTTACATTTTAGCCTTTAATTTCTGTGGCATACATTTTTTATATTGCATGGGTTATAGGGTCCCACTTTATTTTATACCCTTATCAGTGTGTCAGACTATTTTTCCAATTTAATTGAAATATCTATTATCTTTGTGTTCCTGTATGTATTGTGATCTCTGTCTAGGCTTTCTCTTTTGTTCCACCTCCTTTATTTGGTCTTAATTTCTACTTGTGATTATATTCTCATTATTCTATATTTATTTTCTCATTACTTTTCTTAAAGTGCATTTTTTAATGCCACCTGAAAATATTTGTGAAATTAGGTAGAATAAAGAAATACTAAGAAAGTATATATATGTACACACATATATATTACATATGGTATATATGTAATAAAACTAAACCCTGAAGCTATAAATAACAGGTAACACATAATTATAGAACAATTTAAATTCTAAAGGCTAGTTGTACCTCAGTATTTAACATTTAAAGAGAACAACATATATGATTTTTTTTTTTTATTTTTAAAATAAACTATAACTTTAAATGGTGGAGAAAAAAACATGAATTAAAATATTGGCTTTTTTCTAACAAAAAGTATATATGATTATATACTATCTATTATTCATATAATTATGTAATGTGTATATAACAGTATTTGACAACTATCAAATTTCTTTAATTAAAATCCTCTCTGGACACTAGGAAAGAGATAGGATGAGCTTTAAATGATTTAAATTCTCATGAATCTTTTCCATCTTTCTAATTTAGATTACATTTTACTCTAGAACCCCTTCTCTCCACAAAGTTCTGAGACAGTTTTAGTGGAGCTACACAGCTAAATATATTTTATTGCTTCAAACATTAGCTAATTGATTCAATAGTGCATGACAAAGCGTGAGCCTTCAAAGTCGTATATACATCAGAACCACCTGCAAAGTTTGTGAAATGTATTGCTGGACCCTAATCCCAGACATTCTGAGTCACTTGGTCTGGAATGTGCATTTCTAAGAAGTCTCCAGCTGATGTTGATGCTAAGCATTTGAACTGAAGAAAAAAAGTCCTAAAATCAATATTGAAAGAAAGAGTTTTGTCTGTGAGAGATAATGTTGAAATTGAGGAAAAGTTCAAAGTGAAGAAAACAGAGTGCTATTAATGTAAAAAAGCATTTTTTAATCTAAGGAAATTGGGGTGAAGCAGATGGGCAGAAAAATATAACTATCACAAAATGGTACAGAATCCACTTATCTGACCTAAATTACTCTTATCCCCAATTAAGAACACCTGTGCTTACTTGCACTTGCGGGGTTCACTATATAGCTGAGCTTTCCATGCCTTTGAACCTATTTAGTACATTTGTTCAATTCTTTGGATTTTGAAATAACTCTTTCAACTGGATTGTCTTGTTAGATTCTATCCTTGCCTGCAGTGGTGGCAGTCGGATACCTACCTCTTTCTATTTTACTGGTCTTCAATCTTGATCTTCATTGAATAGCCTTCATTTTTAACAGCCAGATAACACTTTTTACTCATTAAGAACCACGAGACTCCACCCAATCTGTCTTCTTCCTGAGCTCATTACCACCTGTTTTCCTATGCGATTCCCACATAACTGAAGCTCAGATAAAATTTAACAAAGAAAATGTCTATCGTTATAATTCCCCTCTCTCATTTCATGTAATGTTGACCTAATAATGTAGAGAGATCATTTACTATTTAGGAAGCAGCCACATTAAAAAAAATAAGGAATTTAAAAAAAATCATTCTTTTTGTTTTTCTTTCAAAGTACTTGTGAAGATTTTGTGGTAGGAACTAATAAGACACAATATTTATTTGTTTAAGAAGATCATCACAGTTTTGTAGGCAATGTATATAATTCCCATTTGTATCTAGTGAGAACTTAGGTCAAAAGGGATAAATGTTTACCCCCCTCCCCGCCCCGCCAAAGCTGGATAGAATATAAAAAAAAGTATAAATGGGGTATAGATAGATGGATGAAAAGATCAAGCATCAAGGTGGAGTAATAGAATGCTGAGGCTTGTATATGTGTGCTGTTTAGAAGAATCAATTCACAGCCAGGAACATATTAATAAGCTAAAGTATGAAAGATAACTTTCACTGTAGATGGGAACATATACATTAAAGACATAAGCACATAAGGCCAGAAGGCAAAAATTTTTCAAATTCTGTCTGTGAGTAAGCACTGCTGGATCTTTATGATGTGGAGCCCTTTTTGGTGATGTGCTGTGAGGAACTAAGGAGTGACTAAAAACTTAAGTAGGGCTGTTAATAATACACACCATAAAATAACTATTATTTTGCAATGTAAGAAATATTAAAAGACGTATACACTTTTTTTGTTTTATTATCTCCTAACTTCTCAATCTGTGTGCTCATGTATTCATAACGTTAAACTTATACGAGTCATTCACGAAAATTCATTTATGATTTCCTTACATCTACCATGGGCTAAGAAAGAAAGTAATCCCAAGCTTCTTCAAATTTTTAAACATCCATTTGGCAGTGTGTGGAAATGGTGATACATTATAAATCCTTGAAAATATTTTTTTTCAAAAATATGTTTTTTGAAAATGCTATTTTTTTTCAGAAAGATAAGAGGATATGGTTAGCATCCATTACTCAAACATTCTTAGTGTGTCTCTAGAATAAACTGGCAATAGGGTGATATATATTTTTCTTATTTTAAAATTGCATAGCGCTTAGGGGTGCCTATGATCAGTTGGTTAAGCATATGGCTCTTGATCTCAACTCAGGTCTTGACATCAGGGTCATGAGTTCAAGCCCTGTATTGAAGATTATTATTATTATTAATATAATAGTTATATTAATATAATATATAATAATATAATATATAATAATAATATAATAGTTATATTAATAATAATAATTCATAGGACTTGATATACATATGATAATAGTCATCATCTTTAAGAGCCTACTCTGCTAGGTACTCTTCAAGATGATTTTTAATGTGTTAATATGTCAAATAATTTTCTGACAGAGATTTTCTTTATTAGCTTTATTTTACAGAAAATGAAGCTGAGGCATAGATAGGTCTAATAAAGTTACCTTATTCACAACTGGTGAGGTTGAGATTTAGGAAGTCTGACTCTAGAACTCATTAGCTCACTATACTAGGATGTAACAAAACTTACTATTTTTGTTATTGAGGTAAGTTATTTCAATCTGTAGTTACAGTGTTACAGTTATCTTTTTCAGTGATACTTAAAAATGTAGGTCTAGGATTAAGATGAGGTGCTAAATTTAAGGGGAAGAGATTCCCCAGACTCTCAGTAATCAAGGTAAAATATTTGGTGCAATATATTTTTAAAAGATTTTATTTATTCATAAGAGACACACGCAGAGAGGCAGAGACACAGGCAGAGGGAGAAGCAGGCTCCCTTTGGGGAGCCTGATGCAAAACTCAATCCCAGGACCACAGGATCATGACTTGAGCCAAAGGTAGGTCAACCACTGAGCAACCCAGATGCCCCTGGTGCAATATTTTGAAAAATCTAAATTAATATAAAATACCATGATGAACAAATTACAAAAATTTAAAAAAGACAGATCATTGTTTTTGTTAGTTTTATAGCTCTGTTTTTTTGTTCAATGATGAGTACTGTCATTTCCCATATGTCTACGATTTCTAAATAACCAAGCAGTTGTTGGGTCCTTGCTAGGTGGATTTATGTAGGTCAATAACAGTGTGTGAACTGACAGAGCAATGCAGGCTTTATATCTATTCTTTTTGTTGTTGCTGTTGTAGAGCATTTTATTAATATTTTCCACTTAGCTCAAACTATGGGAAGGTATTTTAGCATGAACATGTAGAGGGCATATATATATTTTTCTCAGTTTCCAATATAGTTCCAAATGGCATTGCTAGATGACTATATTGTGATTTAGAGATCCAGAAAACATGATTGTGTATCTTTATTACATTCCTTTAGTTTTCATTTATTCAAATCTCAAGTCCAGTAGTAGCCTTAATTAAATCACACTTGCATTGAATGCAGTCTGGCAAGGGTTATATCAATTTGTTAACCTAGATTAAAAGTGATTTTTCATAATTCTTACCAGGAGTATTTCCTGACTTTTAGTTTTAAGACAAAATTTGTAATACAAGATACTTATGACCAATATTTTTGTTTATTCTTTGTTCTTCTGGCTTCATACATTATGAAAAACCAAGATAACTATAAATAATAGTAATTTAGATAAAATTATTATAAAAATGCTATTTCTTTATACTACCTTAGGAATAATGACAGAAGGAAGAAAATGATATCTAGAATTAGGCTTATGCTGTGTCTGACATTATCAGTATTATTTGAGGTCTGAGTTCCTGATGTTTTTTAACTAGATAATGGAAAAATAACTACATAAATTCACAGTATTGTTAAGGTTAAATGGGGTAATATAAGTAAAAGTGCTTTGAAAATCTTAAAATGCTATTCAAATGTTAATTATTTTTATTTTTATATGTATTCATTTTTTCCTGGAAGGGAGTAGAGAAAATTAAAGTGATATTAAGGGGAACTAAAATGTAAAAGGGACCATTTAAGAGGTAATCATCAGGATCTAAATTGTAATAGTATGTCTCAATTTGCTACTTCCTAAAAATAGACTTTTCCTAGGAAACTTCACAATGTTGAAAATTATTTTATAAAATGATTATTCCAATGAAAGGAAAAGATCAGAAAATGAATTTTATCTTCAAAATAAGGAAGTTATTTTCATGTAGGAATTACAATACTGAGAAAGTTTTATAATACAATTGTAGAGTTCTAAATTCTACATGTCGCTGAACCAATCTAGCACTAATAATGAATGTCAGAATCTGAAGAATAATGGCTTTCCTTTTCCTAAAACCACTGACACAGAGATTAACACAGTGCTTCTTATCATCTTTATCACACATTTTTATGATAAGTAAAACGCCAAGCACTTGAAGTTTTATTTTTGTTCAGAAGCCCCACATTTCTATTTTAATCTAACATTGTAGCCAGTAACTTTGAGATAAATGCAATTCATATTCCTTCATTAATTGATCATGGTAAGCAAATAAAATTATAAAATTTTATACTGTACTAAAAGTTTATTATTATAAAAATCATCAGTTTTCTAATGTACTAGGAGGAAGACAGCTATGAGGATAATTAGAACAAATAGAAGATTTGGCTTGATTTTGAGTAGTTGAAGAGAGTATGTAGAGAAGATACAAAACGTAATGTAATAATGATAAACATTAAAGCAAAATTCACTTGCTTTAAGTAAATTGGTAGTCTTGCAGCTTGAAAGCAATTTGGGAAATTTATTATTAAGTAGCAGTGGCCTAAGGAGAAAGTAAAATATCTCATTTTTGCAACAAATATTTATTGAGCATCTTTTAAATATCAACCCTTATTCATAGTACAGAACCTAATACAGACCCTGCTTTCAGTTTGCTTGTATACTAGTAGGAGACAACAGCAATAACAAAAAAGAAAATCCATGATGTTTCAGAAAGTGATTAGTATTATGGAGAAAGATTAGAGAATCATGG
The DNA here is from genome assembly GCF_003254725.2 of Canis lupus dingo. Lineage (NCBI taxonomy): Eukaryota > Metazoa > Chordata > Mammalia > Carnivora > Canidae > Canis > Canis lupus. The sequence continues at coordinate 33,476,807 of NC_064271.1, forward strand.
GTCTTAGTAGGAGTAGAGGTGAATAAATAAGTTGTATCTAGAAGTCCTCAGAAAAAGTCTCACGGAGAAGCTGACATTTGAGCAGAAATGTGAAGCAAGGGAGCAAACCATGCAGGTATCTTGGGAAATAGCATTTGAAAAAGAGGAAATAAGAAATGCAGTAACCCTAAGGTGGGAGTTTGCTTGGTGTTTTTGAAAGGTAGCAAAGAGACCAATGTGACTAAATGGGAATGGATAAGTGGAAGAACTTTAAAAGACAGACAGTTTGGTCCATTGTAAAAACTTGGGCTTTTACTTGGAGCCCTGAGAAATCCAGGGGCAAAACCTGGATTAAATTTTTATTTTTTTTATTTGATTGATTTATTTTTGAAGGAGAAGGAGGGGTGGCGGGAGAGAATCTTTAAGCAGACTCCCTGCTAGTGGGGATCCCAGCATGGGGCTTGATCTCACAACCCATGAGATCATGACCTGAGCTGAAACCAAAAGTTGGCGCTCAACCTGTTGAGCCACCCAGGTTCCCCCTGACTTATATTTTTTAAATTATCCCTTTGGCTACATTATTAAACAAGGGAGAACATTTAATAAATCATTACATTAATACAGGTGAAAATGAGGATTGGATCAGTCTGGTAACAGTAGAAGGATAAGAAGTGGTCATATTTTCTTGACCCTTCAAAATATATCCAGAACACAAAACAATTTCACAAACTTAAGGGCAGAGATTTGTTTTGATGGCAGTTGATAACTGGAAGTAAGGTCTTGAACATTTCTAGAGAAACTAATTGAATCTCTGAATAGTTTCCGTAAAGCAAAAAAATTTAAAGATTTTTATAAAATAATTGAGTTAAAATGTAGGAAACAATGAAGAAATAATTTTTATCACATATGGTGTTAGTTGAAGGAATAGGTCATTAATAAGACTGAATATAATTTAATTTGCTTTGAAAGTTGCATTTTAAAACATGTATTAGTATGAAGGCTATTAAAATGTAATTACCATTTTGAAGAGAAAGAATTATTTTGAAGATATTATTTAAAAATAACTAAATTTAGGTTTTTTTTTTTTTTTTTTTTTTTTTTAGGTTTTTTCTTTTAAATAGAGATTAAATGTAGCTTTACTACCAAAACGAATAAAAGGAAAATATGATTAAATACTCCTCAAAAAAGCAGTTAAATGTTAATGTAAAGGATTTATTTTTTGTGTGATGAGTTAGTAAGACATCTGAGCAGAGTATTCTATAAAAGAATTCGAGAAAAGAAGAGATGGAAACCTACTTCTCAGGGTCATTTGCCTTTGAGTAGAGGTCAAGGCATACATGAGACTGCCCTGGAAATGTAGAAAACAACAAAACACAACAAAACAAAAACACGGGTTACTATATTTCCCAAATATATTAGAAAATATAGGGTGAAAAAACAATTTATTCACTGCATTTAAAAAATATATTTAGGGCAGTCGGGTGGCTCAGCAGTTTAGCACCGCCTTCGATCTAGGGCATGATCCTAGAGACCCAGGATTGAGTCCCACGTCAGGCTCCCTGCATGCGGCCTGCTTCTCCCTCTGCCTGTGTCTCTGCCTCTTTCTATGAATAAATAAAATCTTTAATAAAAAATAAAAATATATTTAATTTTTTAAATTTTATTTTCTTCAAATTCAATTAATTAACTTATAGCGTATCAATAATTTCAGAGGTAGAGGTGAGTGATCTATCAGTTGGATATAACACCCAGTGCTCATTAAATCATGGGCCTTCCTAGTGCCCATCACCCAGTTACCCCATCCCCCTATATACCTACCCTCCAGTAACTCTCAATTTGTTTCCTATGATAAAGAGTCTCTTATGGTTTGTCTCCCTCTCTGATTTTGTCTTACCTTATTTTTCCCTCCTTTCTATGATCATCTGTTTTGTTTCTTAAATTCCGCATCTGAGTGGAATCATATGATAATTATCTTTCTCTGATTGACTTATTTCACTTAGCATAATACCTTCTAGTTCCATCTGTGTCCGTGCGAATAGTAAGATTTCATCTTTCTGATGGCTGAGTAACATTGCATTATATGTATATATACCAGATATTTTTATCCAATCATCTGTTGGTGGACATATCTGGGGTCTTCCTATAGTTTCACTATCGTGGACACTGCTGCTATAAACATCGGGGTGCAGGTACCCCTTTAGATTACTACATTTGTATCCTTTGGGTAAATACTGAGCAGTTTATTTGCTGCATTTTAAACATGAGTTGGTTGTTTTCAGAAAACAATGAGTTTATTCTACAATACCTGTATTTTGGAAAATATATAGTTTGATTATCTTTCACTCAGTTACCACTTTGCATTAGTTTTGAAAATATTTCTCAAAAAGTACACCAAAACATAATACGTTATGTTTTGTATATATATATATATATATATATATATATATATATAATATATTCATTATATATATGTTACATATATAATGTGTTATGTTGTGTGTTGTCGCTTAAGTATGTTTTCCTCACTTATTATATACATACTCTTATTTTCATTCTAGGTTAAGAAGTAATTTTGCAGAATTGTGGCTTTGAACTAACACTTCTGATTGCATCTCCACTTCTATTTTTTCCTCCATTTTATTTGCTATAGACAACTCCAGGGTCTTTTTGAATTCTGCAAAGCACATGAACAATGCACTCTGCTGCAACTGCCTCTCATAAGAATACTCTGGATTTCATCTGTCTATACTCTTCTTCATCTGTCTATACTCTTTCTTCCCTTGAAATATGAGGCATCCTCTTATCAACTGATGAAATCTTCCCTTATCTCTTTGATGTTTTGTTATTGTTTTTATATTCCTATTTTTAAAAGTTACTTTGGAGGAAGGTGATTAGCACAATAATGTCTGGATTTTAAATAAAAAAATCTATTATTTTTTAAGTTATTTTATTGAGTTACAATTAACATGATACACATGTTAAAAATGTACAATTTGATACATTTGGCAAAGGTCTACACGTACATCTTTGAAACCATTACCATAATAAAGACAATATATAGTAGATGGATAAAACCTTTCAAGGTTTCCTTGTTCACTTTTGTAATTTCAAATTTAATTTTTAAAAATCAGATATATGACCATGTAAATTATCTCTTTCTTCTTGGGAGACAGTAAATAGTTTTCCTATTTTAAGGAATCTATTCATTTCATCCAGTTGTTGAGTCTATTAACATAAAATTGTTCATGATATTCACTTCTTACTCTTTAAATACCCAAATAATCTACAAAGATGCCATATCTGTCATTCTTGATGTTGGTTATTTGTATCTTCACTATTTTATTCTTGCTCAATATGGCTAGAGGTTTATCAGATTTACTGATTTCAAAGAACCAGATTTTAATTTCATTATTTCATTGATTTTCTACCCTGCTTGGATTCTACTCTGATTCTTAATATTCCTTTTTTTTACTGTTTGTTTTGGATTTAACTTCTTTTTTTAGTTTTTTGAGGTGGAAGCTGAGGTCATTGGTTCTAACCATTTCTTCTTTCTAATATAGGCATTTAATGGTATGTTTCTTTATAACTACTACTATATCCCACAAATTTTAATATGTTGAATTTTTATTTTCATTTAGTTCAAAAAACTTTCTAATTCTCCTTTTGGTTTCTCTTGATGTGTGGGTTATTTAGAAATATGTTATTTAGTTTGCAAATATATTTGAAAATTTTTCAGAGAGCTTTCTGTTATTGATTTTTAATTTAATTCTATTGTGCTCTGGGGCTATACATTTCTTGATATGGTTCCTTATAAATATACTGAAACTTGTTTCATGATACATAATATCTATCTTGGTAAATGTTTCAGGTACAATTGAAAATAATGTATATTTTGCTCTCATTGGGAGGGGTAGTAGTCTATAAATATCAGGTCAAGTTGTTCAAGATTTCTATAGTTTTATTTGCTATATTTTTATATCAATTTTTTTAAAAAAGGATATTGAAATCTGTGACTATAATTGTATATTTGTTATTTATCCTTGAAGATCTAATAGTATTTGATTTGCAGGCCTGTAATATTTGATTAGATACCTGTCTTTGTGATTATTTTACTTCATTGCTGAATATTTTTATATTATTATACATAATTTTGAGCTTTGTTTCAGGTTAAATTTATTGGAAACCATAATCCTTTTAAATTTTGACTTTAGGATTTTTTTAGGCAGGATCAGTATAGCATTTAGTCTAGGGTTATTTTTCCTTAATACTACAGCCAAACCTTCATGAGTCCTTTATCCTATGTCCATTACAAGGTTTCCACTCTGCCTTTTGGAAAGCTCCCAGACATGACTGAGCTCCACATATTGTTCCCTCTGACATTTTCAGGTGGGTCAATTTCCAGCCTATGATAATTTATTCACATACAAGCAATGATAATACTAAAGACTCAGCAAGTACTCTTCACAAAATGTTGGAGCTCTCTTTCTTCTCTCTGCATTTCTCTCTTCTACAATAATTTTCTCTGTGTACTCTGGCCACCTTAACTCCTGACTCTTGGATATGACTTTTCAACTCTGGAAGACTGGGTTTCCTTTTCTCATCCTGCAGCATAGAAATTTTCTTCTGTTACACTAGGGAAATCATGCATCTTACCTTTGTTTCTATCTTGTTTCTAGGGATCATGGTTTTTTTCTGCCTGATATTCAACGTCTGTAAACCATTGTTTTATATATATTATCTCATTCTTTTAGTTGTTTCAGGCAAGAGAGTACATCAAGTCCCTGTTCATCTATCTTTCCCAGAAGCAGATGCCTATAAGCATTTATTCTATTTAAAAAAATGTTTTTCCCCTGTAGTGATTTGGATCAGTTATCTACTTGATGTGATCACTTGGCATATCTCACTTTCTAAATCTAAAACTGGACTCTTGTTCATTCTACTAAACTTGCTTAGAAGCTTATTATTTTATTATTATCTTAAGAAGAATAAGCCTTTTCCATCTCATTAAATTCCACCCCACACTCATAATTTCATAAGTCAGGAACCTGATGGTCTTCCAAGATTTTTTTTCTCTTTCTTCAACTACCCGATCTAATTAAGAAATAAAAATACTTCCTTACTAGCTCCATTCCATGCCCTAGTTCTAGCTATCCATATCCATATCCATATCATATCCACTTGCCATATCCACTTCAAGTTCTTGCCATATCCACTTCAAGTTCTTCCAAAGTTAAAAAACAAAAAACCAAAAAAACCAACAATGACAAAAGAGATTCTTTTTAAGAAGTGTATAAAACTGTTGGGAAAAACCCCAAAAATCTGTTCTTTGAGTCTCATAGTATTCAGTGAACCACAATACAAGTTCCTATTTTAAATTTATTATAAATTTAATTGCTATTTTCAATTTATTCTTGAATTCCTACTCTTATTTTAAATTTATTTAAATAAATCAATTCCTATTTTAAATGTAATATAATATACCTTAGCTAACATAGTTGATGTGTCTTGGCACTAAATTTAGCTCAAACATTTTTATGCATCCCAGAAGGAAATAGAAATACATTAATTATCATCAGTTTAAAAAAATCAATTTGAGTGTCAGATTTTTCCTGCTGAGAAGCAAATATTGAAGTACATAATTGACAACATTATCCAACATTTTAGTTTTTCTTTTACTCAGTGTCTAGTGGTTTTTCTCTATATTGTCATTTTCTCATCATTCTACAAAAAAGCAACATTTTTATAATTAAAAATGAAAATATATAGCTACCTTCTAATATGTATATACAGATATAAATATATCACCAGATACGTATCTATATATATATAAGATATATATAAATTTAGGTTAGTATAATATAGATTTCAATATCAATTTCAATGTCTATCTACAAATATATATTTTTTCAGATATGTAGAATATGATGTTCAAAATATCTATAGATAGATACTGAAATCCAGATACAAATTTTAATTACATATATATGTCTGCAACTCTGTCTATCCATCCATCCATCCATGCATCCATACATACATTCATACATCTGATACATGTGACTATTCGTGTCTTTGCTAAACTTATATTTCCCCTCCTCAAATTATGAAAAAGTTAGAACTAACCTAAGAAAATTCAAGTTTGTAGATTTTCATGGTCCTAACATTAGATAAGAATAGAATAAATTTTGAAAGGTATGCTAAAGAGGGGAATAACAGAATATTTCTTATGTTTCATTTTTCCTGGTTAGCATTTTGACAGTAACTGAAATGTAGTCAGAAATTCAAGACACTAAACATAACAGATTGTTTTGGATGGGAAATTTTCAAACTGGCATTACCAGTCAGCCATCCTGACAAAGGAAATCTCTTCAGTCACGATATTGATAATATTGGTGAGAACAGTGTTACTCTTGTGAAGGGATGATTTACCTGCCTGACAGTTTTTTGTACTGTATTTTGCGTGATTCATTAAGTTAACATATTCCAAACTAATTTTAAAAACTTGACCTACTAGATAGAATTTTTCATCTATATTCTGCTATAACATCCTCCTACCTGATTTCAGTGCTTTTGTCTTAAAATACTCTAATCCATTCTCTGTAGCCAGAATGAACTTTCAAAAATGCAGATCTCTTGTTATTCCTTTTAATAAAGCCCTTGGTATCTTTACCTTTCTTTATGACAAAGTCTAAAATTCGTGACAAGGTTTACATACCCTTCCTCTTGCCTGTCTCATTAGCCTCACTTTATGTCCAATTTCCTCATTGTCCTCTCTGCTCCAACCACTCTGGGCTTTCTAAGTGTTTCTTGAATACATAACTCTGGACCTTTAAACAAGCAATTACTTGTGCATGCAACACTATTATCTTCCCTCTCCCCATTGCCCAACCTACCCCTATAATTTCTGGAAATATTTTCTGACCACCCTAGACTAGGTATGTCTCACTGTTTCCATGGAACACAGTGCTGTACACTTCCACAGACATAAATTGTGTTTAAAGTAGGACTTTCTTACTGAATTTTAAATTGTGTGAGGCAAGGAACATATTTGTATTTATTATATGCCAAATCATATAGTATTTATTTAGAATAATACCTGAAATTAACCATTGCACAAAACTATTTGCTGAATAAGCAAATGAATGAATGAATGGTTAAACAGTAGAGGCTCTTTTTTAGCTGACACCAAAATCCAAAATGTGGGTAGAAGCTTTTGCTTGCCTTCTGAATCTGACACGTAGTTATTGCATTCCTTTGAGCACAGAAAAGATAAATACGGTGATTATGTTAAGAATAATTAAGAATCCCAACAAAATTGCCTGTCAATTTCTTTTACAGAAAAATCCGTCTCATCAGTTTTGTGTCTTGGAAGCAGCCATTTCAAGTGTCTAAGCATAAAAAATGTAGAAAACCTAAAATAAAAGTTTTAAACATCTGTGTGTTTTAGTAGTCCAAGGATATTTTGTTTACTGCTGCTAAGTGTGTTTAGGATTGAAATTACAGGCGACTTTTGAAGAACTGACTTTTGAACAATGTAGAGATTAGGAGCACCAACTCCTCCTCCCATCACCATCACCACCATGTAGTTGAAAATCCATGTGTAACTTTTGACTCCCAAAAAACTTAAACTACTTAATAGCCTACTGTTTACCAGAAACCTTACTGATAATGTTAGCAGTCTATTAACATGTATTTCATATGGTACATGTATTATATACTGTATTTTTATGATACAGTAAACTAGAGAAATAATGTTATTAAGAAATATCATAAAGAAGAGAAAATTCATTTATATTTTTATAGTGCTGGACTGTAAAAAATCTACGTTTAATTGGACCACACAGTTCATACGCATGTTGTTCAAGGGCCAACTGTATTTTGAGACCTTACTTATGCTCTTTTTTTGTGTGGCTATTGCTAACCACTCAGGTCTTACGGGATGAATTTGTGAAAGATGCTATGGAAGTGCTTTTTGATGAGGTTTCTTTCCTGAGGATTCTCAAAATCCAGAATTTTGGTGTTGGAATCAAGAATACATAGAAACTTAAGCCATTTGAATCTTGTTTTATGATGTCCCCACTCTTTTTTAAAAAATTCCAGTTAGCAGCCTAGCTTATTATTTTCTTCAGTCCTGTCCTTATGAAATGAAGGGAAATCTTCAATTCTATTCTGGTCATACAACATGTCTTTTAAGGAAAAAAGATCATCTTCCCCAATATCAAGGAGAAAGAAACATTTTTAAAAATAAGCTATTTTATAATCATAAAAGCATTTTTTTTAAGCTTGAAAGGAACAGTTATAGTTGCTGTTGCTGATCTTTCAATTTTCAACTGTGTATTGGAATAGCAAGGAGAACCCAGATCATGCTGTGATTCTGATGTCTGCACTCCATATGTATGACCAAACTCAATTTCTGGAAAAACTGATAATAATCAACATTTGCCATATGAATTTGGATGATCAAATAAAATCAATTGTTATTCTGTTCATTCATCCTTGACTGATTAGGCAATTCAAATGAAAAGTCAGACAGAAAGTGATGTGCATATTAATGATTAATGATTCACGAAAAATTTCAAGTGCACACAAAATTCCAGAAAAATGGTTTTATAGTGAATTACTTGAAAACATACAGGAAAATGGATAAATAAATGACATAGGGAGGGTCACTTTCTCAAACTTCTCTTATTTCTTTTTTTTAAAGATTTTATTTATTCATGAAAGACAGAGAGAGAGAGAGAGAGAGAGAGGCAGAGACACAAGCAGAGGGAGAAGCAGGCTCCATGCAGGGAATCTGATGTGGGATTCGATCCCAAGTCTCCAGGACCAGGCCCTGGGCTGAAGGCAGCATTAAACCGCTGAGCCACCTGGGCTGCCCTCAAACTTCTCTTATAAGTGAAATAAATTCTGCTTTGAAAACTATTGAAGAGGCCCAAAGGTATGCATGTGTGTATCCTTTAATTAAAGTGATCTTTTTAGCTAGATTTTTCTATTCCACTAATCTCTGGCTCACAAAACACTTGATAAAATGCTGTGTACCTTCTAAAGCCCAGAGATTTTAGTTGTTCAGTTTCTGAAAATGTTCATGTGTAAGGATATACATAAGGGGATTGAATTAAGCAAGTCTTTGGGGATCCCTGGGTGGCTCAGCGGTTTGGCGCCTGCCTTCGGCCCAGGGTGTGATCCTGTAGTCCCAGGATCAAGTCCCACATCGGGTTCCCTTGGAGAGCCTGCTTCTCCCTCTGCCTGTGTCTTTGCCTCTCTCTGTGTGTCTCTCATGAATAAATAAATAAAATCTTAAAAGAAAAATAAAGCAAGTCTTTGAGGAACTCATGTGGCTGGGCATACAGGGCATGTGTTATGGGGACAGATGTGTCCAAATGTAATAGATTCCTAGGTATTGTGCTCTCAGCTGATGATTTACCATGCCATTTTTACCATTTTTTTTTCTCTAATTGTTCATTTGAAGCAATTTCTACATGGCCTCTGATTCAGGCTCATGGCTTTACTTTGCTCTGTGTTTCTTCCTACTCTGTCTCCCTTTTTTTTAACCTATTTTTGACTCCAGACTCAAAGCCTTCTGTTTTTAATCAACCTTGATTACTGATCCCATTTTCTTCTTATTGTTTCTTTTGCTTAACTCAGAGGTAGATTTACCTTGGAGGTAATGAAGCTTAAACTTTAGGTTTGTCATTTGATTTGCATGGGTCTCATCCAAGACCCTGGGAGAAGCCCTAGAAATGTATTCACATGTTCATAGCTTCTGTAACGTTTGCAAAAGTGAGATAATTTGACTGTGATAACTTTTTTTCCCCCTTTGCCTGCCAATTTCCTTTACTTACTTTTCACTTTCATGTCATCTGGCATTGGAATGGCTTTCAGCGTCTTGGGAATTTGGTTTATGGAAAACTGCATTAGAGATCTCACTTTGGTCAAGTGAGATATCATTTTTGATTCTTAGTCACTGCTACATATGCAAGTTATTGCTCATTATGCTTGTGTATGAATGGCTATCAGGAATAACTCTGCCACACAGAGTGGATTGAATAGTATCTTGACATGAAGAAAGAACTACAGCCTTATCGCCATATATAATATGGCATCCTGGTACTAGGCACGTGTGGGCTGTGGCCTGGCACATACTTTAGAATATATATGGAAATAATTAACTATGGAAAAGCTTTCCAAATCTCATAGCTCATAGATGAAATAAATGTGGATATGGATTTTCCCAAATTTGACAAGAATACTGAAAATCTGTTATGCTACTAAATCAGTTGTAAAACTGAAAGAAATATTTCTAAATTATTAGGAATAATTTTAAAAAATTACCAAGTTCAAGAGAAGGCTCTATTCTGTCAATAAAAAATATAAAATTACTGTCATGCAAAGAAGTAGAAATATATAGGAAGTGCAGTACAAATTTTATCAAAATAGATATTATAGATGTACTTAGGCTACTAATTAATAAAAGTACTGTAGCATTTTTTACTGGATTTTGTGATGTTTCAAAACCATCCAGCTTTTAAATATTATAATTTGTAGTGCTTTCTTCTCTTTCTAAATAGCTGCAGTTGACTTGAACACACAGGTGTAAACTGTGCAGGTCCGCTTATACACAGATTTTTTTTCATTAGTAAAATACAGCATTGTAGTATTTTTTTAATTATGATTTTCATAATAATGTCTTATTTTCTCTAGTTTATTGTAAGAATACAGCATATAATATGTATAACATACAAAATATGTATGAATCAACTGTGTTTAATCAGTAAAGTTTCTCATCAACAGTTGGCTATTTAGTACATAAGGTTTGGGGGAGTTAAAACTTATATGTGGATTTTTAAAAAGATTTTATTTATTTATTCATGAGAGACACACAGAGAGAAAGAGAGAGAGACTCAGGCAGAGGGAGAAGCGGGCTCCCTGCAAAGAGTCTGATGCAGGACTCAATCCTGGACCCCAGGACCATGCTCTGGGCCGAAGGCAGATACTCAACCACTGAGCCACTCTGGCGTCCCTATATGTGGATTTTTGACTCTGTAGAGGATCAGTGCCTCTAACTCCTGCATTATTCAAGGGCTAACTGTATTCCCACTTGTACCGATTTTTTAATTTGTAAATTTGTGTTCTTTTTTTATTTATGTGGCAGACTCAACAAAATCTGGAACAGCCCCTGCCCTAACTCAATTAGCCTAGTAACTGAAAATAAATAAAAATCACTAGATGATTTGACATGGTATAGTGGATAAAGAGATGAGGATCTGGACTCCAGAGTGAGACTGCCTGGGATAAAATCCTGGCTGTGCTATTTATAATTAGAGTGAGTTTGGACAAGCTACTTAACATATCTAAGACTCAACTCTTTCATTTTTAAAAAAAATATTTTATTTATTTATTTGACAGAGAGGGAGAGAGAGAGAGCACAAGCAAGGGTAGTGGCAGAGGAAGAGGGAGAAGCAGGCTACCCACTGAGCAAAGTAAGAACTGCCTGGCCCCCCCACCCCCCATCATGTGGGGCTCTATCCCAGGACCCTGGGATCATGACCTAAGCCAAAGGCAGATGCTTAACTGACTGAGCCACCCAGGTGCCCCTTGACTTTCTCATTTTGAAAGGAAGAAATTGTATTAGAAAATGTAATTCCTTATAATTGTACGACAATATAAATAAAATATAGTGGGAAATCAACTAATTAAAATAATAGAATATCCATGCTGAAAGAAAGCTTGGATTTCCTATAATTCTCCATCAGCCCTGTGGATTCCTCACAGCTCCTTCCAGTGTGCATGTTGGAACATGTGGAAACTATACCTTGTGTGGAAACTAACCTGTTCTCCGTTCTTTAAACTAGTTTAGTTATGCTTTTTCTTCTTTTTTTTTTTTTAGTTATGCTTTTCTTGGCTTTATTTATGCACACTCTGTGTAAGGTTTAGTTTGAACAAACTGCTCTGTGACTGTTAGTGTATGTGTTTTTGAATACTACCTCTCTTGTACAATCCTTATGTAAAGAATTACATAATAGTATTAGTGAAAATATGAAAAACTGAAACAAGTGGTAATCTCTTCTCTATTTGACCTGACTCTCATACATAGGCATGATGTTATTTAAAAGAAAACAAATAAAATTGATCATAGCAGATTCTGCTTTCTAGACCAGAAATTAAGCATTCAGTGAAAATAGGAAAACCACAAGAAACTACTGGGAGAAATATAAGCGTCCCCAAATTCTCAGGGATATTAGAGGATTAACCAGTTTCTAACAGCACATGAGACTGAGTCTCCTGTTGATTTCTGTTTAGTTGGTTATTTTTAACCATTATTAAAAAAAGTGGGAACCCAAACAGCAGGAGGATTTTGATAGGGAACTAACACTTGAATTTTGTGTGTGTATGTGTGTGTGTGTGTATATATATCCCCAAGGATCTGTTTTATTGTCTTTAATATTTTAAATTAACCTTTTAATTAGAAAAAAATTGATCTTATAACCTCTGTATTCATAATCGCCAGAATAATCTTAATCCCTCTTTACTTTGACAGCTCTTCAAATTTATGAATCCATTCTATCTTCAAATATCTTTACTTTCAATTAAAATTTGTTTTATGACAGGACCTAAAGATATTTTCTTTGATGTTTATAATTCATTGAGAAGTAAAAAAAAAAAAATAGCATCTCTGATGTTCGCTTTCATATTAGAGACCTTCATGGGCCTTCTGGCAACCCTTCCTGAGTGAGGTCTTGCAGTCAGAATTACTCCTGTTTTTTTGTTTGTTTGTTTGTTTGTTTTTCTTTTTCTGTTAGACCACAGAAAAATAGGAAGCTGTCTTTTTTTTTTTTTTTTTGAAATGAGAGAGAGAGAGAATGTGTGAGCTAGCCAAGCAGGGCTGGAGGGGACGGGGGAATGTGGAGGCAGAGGGAGAGAGAAAATCTTACTGGACACTGGACTCCAACTCTTGACCCTGAGATCATGACCTGAGCCAAAATTAAGAGACTGAAGGAGCCGCCTACGCACCCTGAATAGAAATCTGTCTTAACAGAACTTCTAATACGAGATAGTCAGTTCTTCAAATTAAACAGTTTAGGTATTTTAAATTTAATGTAAATAAAATTCTTTTGCCAAGCTGTACTCAACAATTTAGGATGATAATTTAATGGATAAAATAACATTAACTTGATAATTATTGTTTCAAGTTTGGCCTCGTGTACAGTTATCTTGTTTTAAAGGAAGAGGAAATCAGATGATGGCAATAATTGAGGAGATAAGTTGACACTTTAAAATCAGTTATGCAAAGGAAACAATAGAAGATAGTAATTTCTGAATCACTCAGTTCTAATTCATAAATGGAATGTCTGCAGTGAATATTTTAATTATGATATTTTTCAATTGTAAAATCAGGTCATTAAGATTCAGATAAAACTTGCCCCTAGAGTATTTCTGATATATTTGCACCATGCAATGTATGCCTTAATAACATGTCGCCAATACTGCAAGTTTATCTTTCTACATAAGATTCTACACTATATCCCTGATTCTGTAATAACCTAAATACTATCTTCTTGAAAACATGCAGTCAAATACTTTAACTGTTTCTCTATTATTGACTACTTATTTTCAACTTTAAATATATTACCTAAACTATCATGTGTACCTTTCTATATATAATATTTGACCGTTTTAATAATTTTTTTAAGATTTATTTATTTATTCAGAGAGAGAGAGAGAGAAAGGCAGAGACACAGGCAGAGGGAGAAGCAGGCTCCACGCAAGAAGTCCGATGTGGGACTCGATCCTGGGTCTCCAGGATTCACCAAACCGCTGCGCCACCAGGGCTGCCCCATTTGACCGTTTTAAATGAGGAAATTGGGGGCACCTGGGTGGCTCAGTGGTTGAGCATCTGCCTTTGGCTGAGGTCATGATACCAGGGTCCTGGGATTTAGTCCCACATTGAGCTCCCTGCAGGGAGCCTGCTTCTCCTTCTGGCTATGTCTCTGCCTCTCTCTGTGTGTCCTTCATAAATAAATAAATAAAATCATAAATAAATAAATAAGAAAATTGGGTGCTTTTTTCTATTACAGAACTTATTAACTTCTTTTGTGTGTCTGGAATTATTCTATTTAAATTTAGTTTTTTTGCGTGTTTCTGTGCGCACGTTTGTGGTGTGTGTTAGCATGATTTGGTCGTTACTTAGCAATTTTTAGCATTTCAGTTTCTTTTTTTATTATTATTAGCTATGTGTCCTTGAGACAATTAACCTCTTTGATTCTCAGTTTGAATATTATTTTTTACAGCATATTCTCCTTGTTTTATCCCCTTATTTGTAGTTGACTGTTCTGATTTACTCTTGTTTTATTGGCAAACATCCTATCCAAGCTTAATGGCTATTTTTATGTGTTCTGTAACATAAGTTGATTATATTTCTTTGGTAAAATTTTCGGCACATGCAGACCAGTTGTTCCTCTAGCCAATGCCAGAAGGACACAGTTGATCCCTGGATATACTTGCACCACCTCTGGGATAAAGAACTGTGACTGGAGTAACTCTGGAAGACTAGATATTTTTACTAAAGAGTCTTTAAGTCCTTGAAGAAAAACCATATAAATCAGCCGGTACAGAAAGCTAAACTTCCAAGTATCCTCAACATTTAAGTTAAATGGAGCCTGTATCAGAAGATATGTCATATTGTTACAAGGAACAAGCAAGGATTTTGTTTTGTTTTGTTTTGTTTAACTCTAACCTCGTAGATGGGAAACTGTTAGACTAAGTTGTAGAAAAATGCAGAAACTCCATTTCTCTGCACATCTGAGTAAATGTGAGTGAGCTAGTATTAGGGATATAGAGGCCTTAAGAGAGCCCTAACTAGTTTCTCATTGCTTCAGAGATATCACTGAGGCAATCAAACTCTCTCCTTACTACAAGGAATGTGAAAAACTAGCTGAGTGAACAAGTCAACAGGTTTAGCAAGAGCTTAACAAAAATCTAGATGATATATATACCTACAACTGGAAACACTTAGGAATTCAGTGGATGTCATCATGGATGCCAATGGATATTCATGATAGTTTCAACTCATTAGATGCCAATGCACATAAGTACTGATTGTCAGAACCCAGCACTGTAACTTTTAATGACACTATTAGCTCTGAGGCTCTGTATAATCATCAGAAGAAAAAGAAGTAAAAAAAGGAAAATCCTGAAATTATTTTGTTTCCAACTAATGTGTTTCTAAATACTTGGCCTATACTAACATTTTGCTTTTTGTGATTAGCTGGAAATAGACATACAGGTGACTGATTAGTTAGAAATAGACATACAGGTTACTAAATGAAAATTCAAGGGAAAAACATTTTCTTTCATACCATTGCCTGTGGCCTGATAACTCATAATGATAATAATGATAGTAATGACAATTAATATATAAAAAACAATTCTTTTGTACTAATGATAGTTTGGATATTATAGTTTTCCAAACATTTCTCAATGTGTGAATTTTTCTTTCTTGTTAATCTGTTTCCTAACAGCTTTTGTATATTGAACAGGTAAAGAAAGAGTGGGTATGATGTATGTTAAAAACAGTTCCTGACAAATGATAAAGGTAGAAACTGAGAGAGAAGTGAAGGAAGGCCATGTTTAAAGAGGGGAAGTGAAGGCCAAGTTTTCAGACATGAATGTCTTGATTTACCATCTTGAGGATGGTAAACACAGGAGTGTATGTTAAAATCAATTGAAAAGTTTCATGGGAATTTCAGAATTTGGACTCTGCAGTTCATTTGTCAGTGTTTCTGATCTGTCTCCAGTATCTTCCACATTCCAATAACCAAATCCAGGGTTCTGTTCTTTTCTCTCTGCCTCTCTCTCTTAATGAAGGCTATCCTAGGTTCTTCTGTAACAATAGTCTTGGTTGAGAAGGCAAAGCTTCTAATTAGACCTTTGGCACAGTGCTAAGTACCTACATTTATTTAACTGAGAACATGTGATAGACTTTTGACAATCAAATTTCTTTCAATTGGTTGTTGTTGTTGTTGTTGTATGGGATCAAAAAGCACTTGGCTTTTACAGTCATTCCCCACATTTCTAGATCTTCTTTATTACTTTTCATGTATGCTTGAAAACTGTCCAGTTTTAGCCACCTGATAATACATTGCAAAAAAAAGTAACATTGAGCAAACAAAACAAAGTAACTTTCTAGCTCTTTCCAGCTACTTTATATAAAACAATAGGTTTCCTAGACACTTGGTATGCCTTCCAAATTATTGTAGGCAACCAATATATCAAATGTTTTGCCTTTTTGGGGGGGGGGGTCTGTGATACTATTTTTTAACCACCTCTCGTTTCATTGCCAAATCAATGATACATATGATAGGTTTTGGTTATAATATGCTATTTATTAACACTAATCATTATTACTGCATCTGAAGTACACACTTTTAAATATTATCTAGGAACCCAGTTTTTTTAAGACTATTTCTTAAGACTATTCACTATATTAGCATTTTTCCAACACTTTTTTGCTAGAACCTACAAGAAAAAAACAAAAAACACAACATATATTGTCATCCAGTAAACATATACACACAAAAACATGTATACCAGGTGGCTCAACTGGACATTACATCTAAACTGGGACTGTTTCTGGCAAACCCACATATGTGAGTATCCCAAATTCCCTTGCTGCTGCTAAATTGATTTTTCACAATAATTTTTAAAAATTGCTTGAAAAATACTGAGTGTTTAACAATGGTATGATAGTCTAGTCACTTGAGAACTTAGGGTCAACATAAATTTTGTATTTTTATTATGGAATTATATTTATAAAATAGTGAATTTAATGATTAAAGAAAATAAATATCATCCATCTATGATGACTGTTTTACTTAAAATTACATATGCATTTTTGGAGTTAAAATATTTATCAGATGTTAAATTGTAGATTCATTTAACTTTAAGAGTACGTAAAAGATCAAAAGTATACACTGGATTAAAAAGTCTTTTTACTATATGAAAGAGGTCTTTATTATTATGATGAGTAATAATAAAAGATAGTCTTACAATTGAAGCACTGAGTTTTCTAAAAAGGAAGGTAAAAGGACTATGTAATTTCCTAGTTTAAAGTTTCATGGATGTGATGGAGCCACCTGGGTGGCTCAGTGGTTGAACATCTCTTTGTCTCAGGTCATGACCGTGGGGTCTCGGGATCAAGTCCCACATCGGGATCCCCATGGAGTGCCTGCTTCTCCCTCTGCCTATGTCTCTGCCTCTCTCTCTGTCTTTCATGAATCAATCAATCAATCAATCAATCTTTAAAACATTTTAAAGAGTTTCATGGATGTGCACCTTAGTGCTGAAGGAGAAAAAATTCTAAAGTTGATAAACAGAATATCATCATAGGTATCCTTAAGCAAACCTTGAATAAAAAAAAAGAAATGCAAATTTGAAAGCTCAAAAATCAATAATTTTTGGTTTATTTCTTTGTTGTTAAGCTATGTTCTCTCAATTTGTAATCTTTTTGATGTTGTTTTAAGGCCCATTTACAGGACGCTGCATGAACACAAAATTGTGTGGAAGATGCTGAAAACAATTCCAGATTTGACCTGTCAGCTACCTGATGAGCATCTGAAAACACTTAGTAAGAGTGTCATTTCCAAAACCTGGGTAAAAGGCAGCACAGGTAACAGACTAATCTGGAATTTGGCAACATAAAATATATGTCACTATTTTGAGTTCTCTATAATATTCATATTTTCATGTGATACATTAAAAATGTACTGCTTGGGTATATTTTATAAATGAATAACATCCCACATGTTGGTATGTCTGTTTTAAAGATATATACTAGTGTTTTTTCCACTAGTGATTTCTCAGAATCACCCAGAAAACTCATATTTCTGTGTTCAGTTCTAAAGTTTCGATTTGGTAGGTGTGGGATGGGGCTTAATTGCATTTCCAACAATTTCCCAGCTGACACTGTTAGTATGGGAACCATATTTTGAAAACCACTCATTGATACACACATTTAATAACAATCTAGCATTGGTTTTCTTAGCAAATGGTCATAGCAATTTGACTTATCCAGCAATTTGACTTTATTTATTTACTGAACCAAATATTGGGAACAATATCTCTCCAGACAGATTTAAATTTCTAGTCCTTTTATACCAAGGATGCATGTGGGCACATTAATAGAAGTATTTTATATTGTAATTTTTGAGGGATATACAAATACACACACACACACAGAGCTACATACACACCTATCCCAACAGAATTCAACACCAGTTTTTGCATTTGTCAGATACCTTTTAGAAAAGTAGAATTAAGTTTATTTAATACCTTCTTTTTTTTTAATATAAATTTTTTAATTTTTATTTATTTATGATAGTCACAGAGAGAGAGAGGCGCAGAGACACAGGCAGAGGGAGAAGCAGGCTCCATGCACCGGGAGCCCAATGTGGGATTCGATCCCGGGTCTCTAGGATCACGCCCTGGGCCAAAGGCAGGCGCCAAACCGCTGCGCCACCCAGGGATCCCTAATACCTTCTTTATATCAGAGGATATCCCTTATTTATTCCTTACAGATACAAATAAAAATAGATATTTCCCACTCATTTTCCCTCTTTCCCGTTTAATCCGTTTCACTATTACTTCAATAAAAAATGTAAAAAAATAATTAAAAAGTAGATAATAATTATTCTCTACAGTTGAGAAGCCTAAGGCACAAAATATCATGCAGAATATTCCTGATTAGAATTGAATTTCAAACACACTTTATCCTTAATGCTAAACTCATTCTCTGTCCATTATGTCACTATTTTATAAAGTGGTTCATCTGGATCATGACATTTAAAATCTAACTATAATTTTGGAGAACATGTGTCTATTGAAATATGTCATATGTCTATTGACATATTTCAAGATTTTTCCCCTAGTGGTCATCTCTTATAATTAGTTTCATTTAATCTGACATCTAGCAGTGAAAATTAAATCATAGGAGTTTTGCAAAGGATAAAATGATTTTGAAAGGCAAGAAAGAATATTCAACGTTGCTTTGCATTAGCTTGAGGATAGTAAGTTAAAAATTAATTTATTTTTATCATAAATGCCTGAAATCATATTTATTATGGTAAAATATGGAAACAACCTAGATGAACTTTAATAGAAGATAGATTACATTATGATACATCTCTTCCATGGAATGGAAGACAGATTACATGATATATGTATTCAATGGAATTCTAGGCAGTTGTTAAAAAGATGGAGGTAGATCTCTCTGTATATTGACATGGAAACTTATTAAAATTATTAAAGACAATAGGAGTAGAGAGGTTGTAGAGTTATATAAATAATATGGTCATATTTTCACATATTTATGAAAAACTTGAAGTTATATATACACACATTATCTGCATATATACATATATAAAATTCATAGTAAAAGTACAAAGAAGTAGATCCAGAAAAACACTACAAAAATATGTATTTTAAATATTTAGCTTCATGGAGGGGAGAAGAATTGAAGGACAATGAAGGGAAACAAGTAACTCTTTCTCCTGCATATATTTGTATTGAATTTTTCACAATAAAGGTATATTCATGGGCTAGTGTTTGTAGCTATGTATTTGTTTTTTTCAAAAAGGTTTTTAAAAACTGTATTCTGATGGTATCTTACAACGTGGGTGATTGACTATTAAAATGTGAACTTTCATTCCTTGACAAATACATATCAACTTTAATTTGGTCTTTCATATTAAATAAGGGTTTTCAATTCATTTTTCAATACAGCATATTTTCAAATACTTTATAAAAATTATAGAAGTCTCTGTCTTTACATAAACCTCTGTCAAAATCCTTCTCTTGAGTTTTTAAGACATCTGATTCTGACAGTCCAGATCTATTTCACTAACAAAGCAGTCAACTCATTAAATATCTGACCTTTGTAAATCTCTTCATTCAGCCAATTTGAAAAACAGGTGCAACCAAGTGTCTTTCTCTCTCCCTTTTCTTTATTCATGTGTGCCTTTCACTCCTTCTGTTATTTAAAGTGTTCCCCCCAGAAGCCCCTCTTCACCAGGCTGCTGACTTCAGTCTGTGGCTTAGGCTTTGGTTTCTTGCCTGAAATTCACACAGCTATTTGCATTTTCTGGTCTCTTCTGGCAGGTTCTTTGGAGTGTTGTTAAGACCCTTCCTAAACTCACCATTACTCACTTAGCCTCTCACTCATTCAGCTTTCTTAATAAAATATTAACAGGGATAACAATATTATGATTTTAAGTACTAAGTAACATAAATACATATCTCTAGGTGAAAGTGGCACAACACAATTACTATAATAAGATTACTTATATTGCATATTATTTATTTACTATATTAATAGTACTATGTCTAAATACCATCTATATTACTGTAATAAAAATACTGTATAAACTATATATTATGTATAATATGTTTCTGTATGCTATATAGATATATAGCTATAGGTATATGTTACTTAATTTAAGTGATTTCAAGAGTTTTCCATTGGATCTCTTATATTATGGCCTGATCAGCGAGCATTTTTATGATTGGCAACCTAAAGCTTATGAAAGCTAAGAGAATTAACTTACTTCAGAATTCAATTTAGTGGCTAACATGGAATTAGATCTCAGATCAAAATTTTATTACTATCTACCTTTATATTAACATTTATAGATTTCCATGAAATAATTACTATATGGGATTTTTTTCTTTTATATCTTTATCACCTTTACTGTTTTCTTTTTGGAGTCCATTAAGTCTTATGGTGTTTTTTATTTCTTTCATTTTCTTTCATTTTATTCCCACCTTTTATGAGGTTATTTTTCAAAAACACCATAGCTCCTTATTTAAATAAACTCTTGCATTTATTTTTAATGTTGAAAATATTTTTATGTTACTAAATTTCAAAAATTTTTTAGCCTTTTATAGACTTTCTTTTCTGTTGTGGTTTAAATTTCATATAATATATAAAAACACAGTAGCTAAATCTCATTAAAAAAATTTAGTGGGCATCTTTTCCAGAAGTAAGTTAACCATAATTCAAATAATAGGCTCTTATAATAGAAATAGGCAAATATTTAGTCCTACCATAAATATTAAGTTCTCTTAAAAACAAACATGCCTTGAAGAACATGCATTGATCCTAAAGTATGGATATGCTTTCACTGCAACTAAGGTGTTATTCCCTATGGTTCGTGCAGATTTATCCTTGAAATCTAGCCAGAAACCTTTTTCCATCTTTATCTGCATTATGAGGACCCAGTTTCATTTCTATCTTTCCTTGTCCAAAAGATGGTTGTGAAGCTTTGAGAAAAATTAACGCAAACAAAACTACAAACTCTTCAATCACATGACAAAACTAGAGACCCTTCCCATATTTATTTCTCTAATGTTGCCATGGAATCTTACTTTCTAAATAGTGAAACTTGTAACCAGAGATGATGTTAGAACTATTCAACACCTGATCGGAACATGGACTACCCAAGCACAACAAATACCTGCTCTGAGCATTTGATACAGGAGTATTAATAAGTAATACCAGAACAGAAGCCCCATATGCATAACTTTCTTCATTTTTGTTATTGGAATATTTTCAATTAATAAAAGACTACTGGGGTTCCTGGGTGGTGCGCTGCGGTAAACTGTGGACTCTTGGTTTCAACTTAGGTCATGATTTCAGGGTCACGAGATGAAGCCCCAAGTTGGGTTCCAACTTAGCATGGAGTCTGCTTAAGACTCTTTCTCGGGCAGCCCCTGTGGCTCAGTGGTTTAGCACCGCCTGCAGCCCGGGGTGTGATTCTGGAGACCCAGGATTGAGTCCCACGTTGGGCTCCCTGCATGGAGCCTGCTTCTCTCTCTGCCTCTCTCTCTCTCTCTCTCTCTCTCTCTGTGCGTCTCTATGAATAAATAAATTTTAAAAAAATTCTCTTTCTTTCTCTCTGCCCCTATCCTCCCAACTCTTGTGAGCATGCCTGTGCATGGTGTGTGCTCTCTCTCTCTTAAATAAATAAATCTTAAAAAAAAAAGCATGAAAAAACACATACTTTTCAGGTTGCTTTTTATAATTGCGCTACTCAGGATCTAGAAATTAATGTATTTTTAAAAATCTACCTGATTTTATTAAAAATAAACAGAATATAACTAATATTTTTCAACTTCTCTAGACTAATTCTTGGATTGCCATATCTCAGAAGAGTTGACAGCTTTCTCCAATTATGAGGAGTTATTTTTAAAATATTATTTTTATATAGTTATGTTATATGTGCAAAAAAAGCAATGTGATATTGTGCTAAATGTTTGGAAGGAAAATTACATAGAATTAGTTTCCATTTCCTACAATAATATAAACATAAACTCATTTAATTGATTGTGTATTGAGTGTTTGCTAGTGATTATCACTGGAACTTATTTTCTCATTTGGGAAAACAGGAAATAAACAAATAGCAAATTAAAAAATAATATAATTTAAAGAACTATGTTCTATGAGAAAATAAAGCACAGGAATAGAGAAGGGCTAGAAATTTTTTAAATGATGATAATTACATATTTTATTTTATTTTTTCATTGTTTTGTTTTTTTAAAGTTTTTGTTTTAATTCCAGTTAGTTAACATACAGTGTTACATTCAAGAATCCCATAATTATAATTCACCAATTCCAAACATCACCCGGTGCTCGTCACAAGTGAGTTCCTTAATCCCCATCACCATTTAACCCATCCTCCCACCTACCTCCCCTCTGGTAACCATCAGTTTGTTCTCTCTAGTTAAGAGTTTGTTTCTTGCTTTCCCTTTCTCTCTTTCTCTTTCTTTTTTCCCCTTTGCTTGTTTGTTTTGTTTCTTAAATTCTACTATGAGTGAGATCATGACATTTGTCTTTCTCTGACTGACTTATTTTGTTTAGCATTATATTCTCTAGCTCTATCCATGTTGTTCCAAATGGCAAGATTGCATTCTTTTTTATGGCTGAGTAATATTCACACACACACACACACACACACACACACACACATACACACACACTATACTAAATCTTCCTTATCCGTTCATCAATCAGAGGACAGTTAGGTTGCTTCTATAGTTTGGATATTGTAAATAATGCTGCAATAAACATAAGGATGCTTGTATCCCTTTGAATTAGTGTAATTTTTTGAGGAACCTCCATATTATTTTCCACAGTGGCTGTACCGGTTGCATTCCATCAACAGTGCAAGAGGGTTCTTTTCTTCTCACTATCGTCACCAATACTTGTTTCTGGTGTTTTTTATTTTAGCCATTCCAAAAGGTGCAAGGTGATACCTCATTGTAGTTTTTATTTGCATTTCCCTGATGTTGAGTGATATTGAGCATCTTTTCATGTGTCTGTTGCTGTTCTGTATGTCTTTCTTTGAGAAACTGGTAAACCTCTAACTACTTACCAAAGAGAGAGAGACAGAGACAGAGAGAACTAGAGAGAGAGACAGACAGAGAGAGAGAGAAAAGATCCAAATAAACAAAATCACCAATGAAAGAGAAGAAAAACAACCAACATAGAAATTTAAACAATTGTAACAGAATATTATGAAAACCTATATGCCAACAAATTGACAACCTAGAAGAACTGGATAAATTCCTAAAATCATAATCTACAAAACTGAAGCTAAGAAGAACTAGAAAACTTGAACAGATTTATTGCCAGCAATGAAATTGAATCAGTAATCAAAAAACTCCCCCAAAAGTCCAGGACTAAATGGCTCCCAGGTGAATCCTACCAACCATTTATTTTTTTAATAATTTATGTATTCATGAGAGAAACAGAGAGAGGAAGAAAGGCAGAGACACAGGCAGAGGGAGAAGCAGGTTCCACACAGGGAGCCCAACACCAGACTCGATCCCAGGTCTCCAGGACCACACCCTGGGCTGAAGGCGGCGCTAAACTGCTGAGCCACCCAGGGATCCCCCTACCAACCATTAAAAGAAGAGTTAATACCTATTCTTCTCAAACTATTCCCCAAAATAAGAGGAAGGAGAACTTCCAAATTCATTCTCTGAGGCCAGGATCATCGTGATACCAATGCCAGATAAAGATACCACAAAAAAGAGAACTATAGTCCAATATCTCTGATGATATAGATGCAAAAATCCTCAATGAGATATTCACAAACTGAATTTAACAATACATTAAAAACTCATTCACCACAATCAAGTGGGATTTATTTCTGGATACAAAGATAGTTCAATGTTCATGAAACAATTAATGTGATAAATCACATCAGTAACAGAAAGAAAGAAAAAACCCATTTGACCTTTTCAATAGATGTAGAAAAAGCATTTGACAAAGTACAACACCCATTTATGATAAAAACTCTCTGCAAAGGAGATCTAGAGGGAACATACCTCAACATCATAAAGGCCTTATATGAAAAATCCACCTCTAACATCATACTCAATGGTGCAAAGCTGAGACCTTTCCTGTAAGATCTGGAACAAGACAAGAATATCTACTCTCACCACTTTCATTTAACAGTATTAGAAGACCTAGCCCCAGCAATTAGACATAGCAAGAAATAAAAGGCATCCAAATTGGTAAGGAAGAAGTAAAACTCACTATTTGCAAGTGACATGACACTATAAATAGGAAACCCTAAAAACTCCACCAAAAAACTGCTACAATTGATAAATGATTTCACTAAAGTTGCGGGATACAAAATCAACGTACATAATTCTGTTGCATTCCTACAAACTAATAATGAAGAAGCAGGAAATTAAAAAACAAGCCCATTTACAATTCCACCAAAACCAATTAAAAATATCTACAAATAAACTTAAACAGGTGAAAGACTTGTTCTCCGAAAACTGTAAAATACTGATGAAAGAAATTGAAGACAACATAGAGAAATGGAAAGACATTGCATGCTCATGGAATAGAGAAACAAACATTATTAAAATGTCTATACTACCCAAAGCAACCTACAGATTTAACCGAAATCCCTATTAGTACACCAACAGCATTTTTCACAGAATAATTATATATTTTATATGATATTTATTGATCTGGCACTATTCTAAATAGCTTATAAGTACTACCTTGCATAATGCTTTTGAAATTCTATGGCACGTGTGGTTATAATCCTCATTTTACAAAAGAGGAACTAGAGAGACAGAGATACTAAGCTGGACAAGGCAATACAGGCAGAGTGGTCAGATGACACATATATAAGATGCCAGGCTATGTCAACATACAAGATAAGAACTGAAAAAAATGACACTGTGAATTTAATATTTGAAGGGCAATAAGATTTCTGAAGGTAATGTTTTCTTCAGTGTTTTAGGCTGACATTTCCTAAAGAGTGTTCATGGAGTTCAGCTGCAGATAATGGATGTTAAAACAAACAGCTGCAAAAATAAATAAACCAGAGAAGCATTTTTGGAATGACAGGGTAAGGACCTCCAAAAATCCATAAATGGAATGAAAGGACTGTCAAAAACTGCCAATATCAACTTTTTCAGAACTCTGGAAAAAACTTATAATAATCCAGGTGTGTTTATTTCAGAAAAAATGTGGAATCTTGGTAAGAAAAGTGAGTTTTACAGCATTTTGACTTCCCATCTTCCCATCTTAATATAACTTCACTCTGCAGTAACCTAAAAAGCAGCAGCTTTGCAGTTATGGTAGCTGTAAAAACAGCCATTGGAGGTGGCAGGATAGGTTTGCATCCCTCTTATAAGTTCCATCCAGGAACACCTGGATGGCTCAGTCAGTTAAATGTCTGCCTTCAGCTCAGGTTGTGATCCCTCTTCTTCTGCTGCTCCCCGTCTTGTGCATGCTCTCATTCTCTCTCTATCTCAAATAAATAAGATTTTTTAAAAAAATAGTTCCATCCAGATGATTTGTCACAATTTGACCTGTCTGGTGGCTTCCAAGAATAGACCTATTCACAGAGCCAACCAAACAAAAACAAAAACCAATCCCAAAACAAGCAGAGAATGAAAGAAAGAAATTTTATAATGAACATAAGTGAAATAAAGAACATAAAAACAGTAGAGAAAATCAAAACCGATACTATGTTCTTTGTAAAGAACAACAAAATAGACAAACATTTATCTAGATTTATCAAGAACATTCAAATTACTAAAGTCAGCAATGAAAAAGTGGGCATCATTGTTGACCTCATAAAAAATAAAAAAAAAGATTATAAGGGAATACATTGAATAACTGTATGCCAAAAAAATTATATAACTTAGATATAATGAACAAATTTCTAGAAAGATATAAACTATCAAAACGGTTCAAGAAGAAATAGAAATAACTAAATAGATCTATATCAAATAAATATATTTAATTAGTAATTAAAAATGCAAACTATCCCCACAAAGAAAAGGCCAGATCCCGATGGCTTTATGTTGAAGTCTACCAAATATTTAAAGGAGCAACAACCTGAAAAAAAAAGAAAGAAAGCAATTCCATTTACAGTAGCCTCAAAAACATAATCTATTTAGGAATAGATGAAGTGTAAATAAATAGATCTCCAATGTTCATAGATCAAAAGACATAATACTGTTTAAATGGTAATACTCCTAAATTGTTCTACATATTTAACACAATCTCTAATGAAAATATCAGCTATCTTTTTGTAGGGGTTGGTAAACTTATGGTAATATTTAGAGGGTCCTGAAAAGCAAAAACGTTTTTAGGAAACAAATGACAAAGTTGGAGGACACACATATCTGATTTTGAAACTTATTATAAACCTACAGTTTCAAGGCAGCTTAACACTGGCACAAAGATAGATATTTTTTTTTACAAAGATAGATATTGATTAATGAAATAAAATTGAAAGTGCAGAAATAAAGCTTTAATTTCATGGTCAATTGATTTACAACAAGAATGTCAGGAAAATTCAATTCCAGAAAAGATAATTTTTCAACAAATGGTACTGACACATCTCTATATCCATCTGTATGCTAAAATATTAAGTCAGACCTTTAACTCACACCATGTATAATTATTAATCTAAAATGGATCGAAGACCTAAATGAAAGAACACAACTATAGAACTCTTAGAGGAAAATTTACAAACCAATCTTTGTGACCATGGATTAGGATATATATATATATATATATAAAATATGACACAGAAAGCACAAGTGACAAAGAGAAATAGAGAATTTGGATTTTATAAAAATTTAAAATTTTGAACTTCAATGAGCACAATCAAGAAATGAAAATGCAACCCTTGGAATGCGAGAAAGTTTTTGCAAATCATATAGCTGTAAGAGACTCATATCCAGATTATGAAGAACTCTTTCAGCTCAATAATAAAAAGGCAATTAACCTAATTGAAAAATGAGCACAAACTATCTGAAGGTATATTTCAAAAGAAGATATGCAAATAGTCAATAAGCATATTAAAAAGCTCAATATCGTTACTCATTAGAAGTTTATAAATCAAAACCACAATTATATACCATTCCATAACTGGTAGGATGGTTTAAATATAAACAATAGACAATACTAAGTGTTGTTGAAGATGTAGACAAATTGAAACTCACACATGTATGATGGGGTAGTAAAATGGTGAAGCCGCTTATTAAAATATTTTGGCAGCTCCTCAAATGTTAAACATAAAGTTAGCATTTCACGCAGTAATTCTATTCAGATATGCCAGAGAAATGAAAACATACATTCATTTGAAACTTGTACACAAATGTTCACTGATTTATTCACAATAGCCCCTAACTGGAAACAGCCCAGATTGCCATCAAAAGATGAATTAATTTTTAAAAATATCCTATATCCTCATCATAGAGTATTATTTGGCAATACAAGGGAATAACGTACTGATACATGCTACGATCTAGATGAATCTTGAAAACATTACGTTAAATGAAAGAAGGTAGTTTAAAAAATCACATATTTATAATTTCACTGATATGAACTCTCTAGAATAGGAAAATTCACTTGAAACAACAATTAGAGGTTGCCAGGAACTTGGGGGAATGGGGCATGAGGTATGACTGATGAGTATGAGTTTCCTTTGGGGATAATGAAAGTATTCTAACATTAGATCATGATGTGGACTGTACATCTCTTTGAATATACTAAAAAAAAAACCACTGAATTGTATATTTTAAAAAGAATGAGTTCCATGGAATTTGAATTTTATCTCAATGATGTCTTTTTAAGCTTGATGGGGTGCTTGGTGGCTCAGTCCTTTAAGTGTCAGACTCTGAGTTTTGACTCAGGTTGTGATCGCAGGCTTTTGAGATTCTCTCTCCTTCTGCCCCTTCTGCTCATCCCCTCTCTCTCTCTCTCTCCGTCTCTCTCTATCTCTCTCTCAAATAAATAAATATTTAAAACAAAGTCTGAGGTAAAATTCACATAATATTCATTAATCATTTGTAAGTGTACAATTCAGTGGCATTTAGAACATTCAAAATGTTGTGGAACTGTCTCTGCTATCTAGTTCCAGATATTTTCGTCTGCCCAAAATGAAACCCCAAACACAACAGGAGTTACTTTCCATTCTCACATTTTCCCAGCCCCTGATAACCACTAGTCTGTTTTCTGTCTTTAAGGATTTACCTATTTTGGAAAATTCATATGAATAGAATCATACAATATATGTTAACTTTTTTGTGTGGCTTCTTTCACTTCACATGTCTTTGTGGTTCATCCACGTTGTATGATGGGCTTCATTCTTTCTGTTGGCTATAAGCTATAAGCTATTTTTTAAAGTACCTTTAAAAAAAACAATCAGAAACCACTGGAGACCACTAGTACCTTAATACTTGCCAGTACCTGGAGATCCCTGAAATTTGAAGTCGGTAAGCCTTAATAAATCTTAAACGTTAAAAATATAAAGAACAAACAAACAGAAATGAGTTTTCTGAGGAAATAGACTTTGTGAAAGTTCAAGGAGTTAAAACTGCCAGCACGCACTGAGTATTTCCTGTAGGACACTAGACCGACACTAAATGACTTCAGGAACAAGTTACCCTGTGTTTTTCTCACCACTAGCCCTCTCAGGAAGCAGCCCTGTGCAACATAACTAGGGGAATACTACCATAGTGAAAGAAACTTCTTTCCTATTAGCTTTTTAAAAATACCTTATATTAGCATAACAATGTTTCATGATATGTAATTCTTTTTACCACTGTTAATTATTGGGGAGACCTCGCTTTGTAGGACTATCCCTTGTGTTTGAAGACTGAAATTCAGCCTTACTAGTTCAGCTCTAGTGAAGGGTTGAACCTGAGCTTTGAATCCAAAGCCAACCTTTTGTTTTCTCTTACCCTTTACTGGCTCTTCAAGCAAAAATTAAATGAAGTAAAGTGAAGTAAAATAAAATAATAAAATAAAAATTCCTTAATAAATTACACTCGCAATTGTACAGTATCAAGAAACAGTGTTTTTTAGTGCATATCATCAGTAAGCCTTCCCAAAGGCAGTATGTAACATTAATGATACACTTCTTTTATCGATAATCTAGGATGTCTGCTTCGTGATGAATCATAGAAAGCAGTATTGCTTTTATGATCTTTTCTCATGTGAGAACAGTTCTGCATGATGATGCTATTATCTACCATTAGAATGGTTCTTGAGGTGATGTGTCCTTTTCATGGTGGCCTAGATTTAACATTTAATGTAAATTTTTCTTTTAAATGTCTACAGAATATACTGTGGCATTTTGTAAAAGTCATACTAATAAGAGGGTTAAAAATTTTTTTAGTAGTAAAAGAAAATATAAAAATGTTCATTTTAAAACTTTAAATGGAACATTGAAAAATGTGATTATAGGAAAGATAATGGTTTTAGTGTTCAGAAGTCAGAAGTTAGAAAAAACATGTAAATTAATAAAAGTTATTTAAATGATGTATTGGCCCCAAACTTTGTAGTTTGTAGAGGAAATGAGTCAAATCATCACTCAGTTTTATATCTATAATTTTTTCCCATGGAATTTAAAAATTTACTAAGTTATACATTTAGGATTAGAATGTGGTATATCTTAACATTAGGAATCAATGAAAATTTAAGAAAAAATATTTTGAGTCATTATGTACTTTAATCAAGATTTAAGCTAGCTTATAATTTGGAGTAAATGATGTTTCATTAAAAATTATTGGTATATTTTAAAGTAGAATTTTTTAATCAATGTATAGCCAAAGAGCTTTTAAAAGTTAATGTATAAAGTAATTTATAACAAATTATTCATTGGAAACAATAGAAATAGTGGCATTAATAAACAACTCTTCATGATATTTAATTATTATTAGAAAGAATGGCTTTGATAAGCCAAAAATTCTAAAGCCCAAGCTCAAATTATTATTTACATAGATATTTATATAGACTTATTTCTAGATTAATTGACACTTATTAAAAATCGCAAACAAAACTTTCATCTTGTTATCAAGGGATATATTTTAAAACAAGAAAATAGTGGAAAATCCACCTGGAACTTATATTTCTTAAGAGTAGATATTTAAAAAAAAAAAGAAATCTTTACTGAGACTTTTTCTTTTTTTTAATAGACCAGAAAGCTTTAGATAACTACTTTAAAATGTTCAATATTATGAAATTCGAGGTCAGGAAAAACACATTCTTTGTGTGTTGTAGGTGCTTCCATTTATTTTTAAAGGTAAAAAAAAAAATTCTTAATTTACCGCCTGCCTACCTCTAGACATAGATACCATAACACTTTCTTCAGGCATGATTTGGCCTCAAGTTCTTCAGCTTTCTAAGCTATCTTCTCTCACCTCACTTCACCCAGCAACAGAGCTGACACTAATACACTTAAGTTCTTAATCTGAAATATGCTCTAACCTGCAGTGCTTGGACAAACTAGTCATCCAATAAACATCTGACAAATGAATGTATGCATTAATCGCTAGCATAGGTAATTGCCAACCAATGCATTCTTGAATACATAGTGCTGATTTAAAATTTGTCTAAGAACACAGTAATTTTTGTTTTATGATAGTCTGAAAATAGATGTCACTTATTCTTTCTTTCAAATAAAGTAACATCTTTGGATTGTATTGGTGAATCAATCCTAGGTGCATATGCCCAGATGCCAGCCATCCTTTTGATCTTATATAAGAAACTTAGAAATAGTCTGTCATAACTTGGCACAAGATATTTTAAATAATGCGTTTAGTAAAAAAGTTAGTTGTATTTACAATATATTATTTTCTTTTTTTGAGAACTCCTGGGAGGAAATATATTCAGTGGTATTGAGACTTCCAGTCAAGTCATTTTTAAAATCTCTTGTAGTTGCTAAATCGGGTAACTGATTATATTAAAAAATTTAAGGTAAGGAAAACGGAGGAAAAATTGTTCACTGACTCAGTACTATTTCCTTGCAAATATATAGCATTTCACAGATTTTGTTTTGTAATTTAATTTATTCCTGCCTCCTTTTTTTCTTACCCAATTTTTCTTTATTCTATTTCTTCATTAACTTTTAAAACCATATTGCATACATTTTTATAAGCTTGTTTATAATTCCTTAGATAATAAGGTAGAGTCTAAATGAGTGAATGAAATCTATTACTGGAGAAAAATCAAAGGCCTTGGTCTCAATATACATGTTATGGATATGAACAAGCAATTTGAAATATGGAATTTTTGTAGTGTTTTTTTTTCGGTAAGAAGAACTAAGTAAAAATATTAAATAATAAATTTGAAGATTATTAAAAACAATTACCAACAATTTGTGAAATTATGATTTCTCCCTTTATGAAATCTCTACAAATATTTGAAAGGAAATGTCAGAATTAATACTACTTCAGTGGAAGGTCAGTGCCCAAAATAAAATAAAAGAAATTTCATCCATTCCAGTTAGCTCTAGATTTATTTATTTGAGTTTTTTTAAATCTTAAAATAAATATCCAGTTTTCCTTGTATTTTATCTTCCACAGATTATAGTAGCATTCAAAAAAAGGTTATGAGACATGGGCTTCAAATAACTTCTCCTGGTACGTTATGGGAAGAAAAATTACCTCAAAGAGCAAAAATCCCATCTCCAAAGATACCTTAATATAATAAAAGTTGTTAAAAGGTTATTCATTGCTTTTGTTATGTTATCTCTGGGACCATTTAGATCTTGTAACGAGGATTCTATGAATTAAACTACCGGGCTTAAAAGTGGCATAACTTTCTGGTATTTTCCTAAGTTCCCACGTAATGGACTGAGAATAAAATAGGCCATCAGGAATTTTGTCTTATTTCTCAATAGTATTCTAAGGAAAAAAAAATGAGTTGTTCCCCAAATGTTTTAGACGATTCTTTGGAGAGAAACACAATAAGGATCATTAATGAAGTTTTCATTCATTCGAGTATTTGCTAAGTGCCTAAAATAATCCAGGTAATGTGCTCTGGGCTGGAGGGACAGAGAGCAAAGTTAGAGATTCTTCTCCAAGAGGTTAGAATCTGTTGGCAGACACTGGAAATGCAGTGTCATGACAGAAATTCTGTGAAATAAGATCACAGGGGAGGGGCGTAAATTAGGATGGATGGGAGCAAGGCAGAGGTCAGGAAGGGCTCCCTGGTAAACACATAACACTTAAATTCAATTTTATAGGCCAAGTAAGAATAACCAGGTGACAA